>NC_142200.1:10386862-11636862 GCF_049639895.1 Pseudopodoces humilis
CACACACACACACACACACACACACACACACACGTACGTTCTCCTAACATGCAAATTTAACGGTGCTTTTCCTGGAACAAAGCCCTGTGTTGCATATAAATGAAGGGGATGGCTGAACCTCACACAGAGATTTCAGATTAGCCCCTTGCTTTGGGCAAATAGTGGAAAGCACCCAGATAGGGCAGTGCCAAGGCTAAAATAAGAACCTGCAGAAGATAAACCAGAACATGTATTTTACACAGCTGTGTCCAGCAAACAAAACATGACAGCCTGTTCCAGCAGACAGATGGGGAGCTGAATTTTTCAGCACAAGTGCCAGCCCTTTAAGTCAACTTTGTAGCAGCAGCAGCGCTGAATAAGCTAAACATACAAATTACTGATTACGTGTAGGGGAAAGCAATGGCAAAACACCAGCAAACAAACTCCACTGATACATGGAATGACCTCATGCCTAAAGGATCTGAAGGAAATTGCTATTCTACTGTGCCTATGCTTAGAAAAAAGAGCTCTCAGGATCTGGCACTGAATCCAATAAATCATAAAAGCTGGGGAAAAAACCACACAGACAGGAGACAAACCATCAGAAACAGTAGCCCATCAGCTCCAGATGAAATTAAGAAGTATTTCTTGTCATCCCCTCAACCCCTCTAAGTTTGAATATGAAGCTGTAGGTGTAGGTGACATTGAACACCATTCATCCACTGACTATTAATCTCCTTTTTCAGTTGCTGCACCACTCTGTCTCTGCTACAGTCATGGGTGATGGATACAGCATCTGGGTGTACCTGCTGGACAGGACACCTCTGCAAGTCCCTTCCATTTCAAACATCCAAGATATAATAGACCAAATATTCATACCGATTTCGTCTGAAGCAGGAGAGATTTGGTTGGGCTGGGGAAAGCAAATTGGCCTGTGGATCCAAATTGCTCTAATCAGGTTTTGACCTCTAAAAAAAATTATCTTAAAGAGACTTCAACAGAAGAGGAGACTCAACCCTGCAATCTGCTTAGTAGGCAACAAGCAGGAAAACAACATTTTGCCTTAAAACATGCTTTGGTAATAATAACCTCCTTCTTTTCCCCAGTGTCCCATGCCTTTATTGTTTGAAACTTGAAACAGAAATAGAGACTTGTCCCCAACACTGCCAAGATTGTAGTCAGAGCCATATCCGTTAGAATGTTAATTTCAGATGAGGTGGGAAAAGAAAGATAAAACCTCTGTCTCATCATAAACATTTATGGTCAGGTTCCTTGAAAAAAACTGTCCTTTAGTGCTACTTTTGTTTGGTTGGTTAATAATGTACTTCAAAAAATAAGCATATTGTCAACATTTTCCACATTACCTAGCTACATTCCATTTATTATATTTTATAAAATAAACTCAGCCTATCCATTTGATTACTCTTGCCCTAAATTAAACCATCAGCCTATTTTCCATTACAAGCACTGTCTTATACCATAAATTATTATTAAAATTAATTTGCATCAAGGTTTGCCTGAATAACAAGATATGTCTTTCTTACTCAATGCTACATGACTGAAGACACATCAGAGAAAGACAATTTATATTGCAGACATTTTTCATTGATGTATCACCTTCTTAAATGCTTCTCCGCTTTCCTTTAATGACTTTAACTATTTCACAGTTTTTTTTAAATGGGACTTTCCCCCCTCCCTTTGCTATCAGTGCTGCTTCTGAGTGCTGCCAGAGCTGCCTGGTGACTTCCAGAGCTTGGGAAGAGAATTTGCCACAAGGTAATACACACTGCAGGTTTACAATAAATACACCTGTTAACAAAGGACAACTTCTGAGCACTGAGCTATCACTTTACTGGAGCTTGAAGAAAGGAGCTACAGAAAATAAAAAAGGATTTTCAAGTTAGCAACTGTGATAAAAGAGGGTGTGTTGCTTTCACAGAAGCTGCTCTAAAAAAGCCTGTAAAGAAATGCTGAAGGTGGACTAGGATTTATATGGAGAGAGCTGGATTCACAAAGGAGAGGCAACATCAGAAAGACTGGACCTTCAGTAATTTGCCTTTAATGCAAGCATAATTAGTGAATTAGTTTTTAGCAGAAAAGATATTTGGTAGATCAGCCAGGAAAGGGACCCTCCCAATGCTGGAGGGAAAACTTCGGGGCAGTTTCACCACTGCCCTTGCAGGGGTGAGCTCCCTGCATATGCACAAAATGGTTGCAGAATTTCACTTCACGCACTGCTGTTAGAACTCAGCTCACTATGTTTGAAAGGACCTGATGGCTGAAGAAACAATCCTTAGACACAGTCCTTAGAAAGGACTAACTGTGCTGTGTTAAAAAAACAAACACTAAAACAAAACAACCCACATCAGCACTGAAATCAGTAGATGAGTTGTAGTCCATCTCCTCCCTAAATAAACACAGAGAGCTGCTCTCTGCCTAAAGCTGTCAGGTTGGTGTGTAATTGCCACAACCACACAGAGCTTATTCCCGGTTCTACATTGTGGTAAATCTTTGTCAAAAAAACTTTATGAAAAACAATGACATCGAGTTGACAAAGAAATGTAGAGCTGTTTTGGTTTACACAATTCTATAATAATAATAGCATTCTTTTTCTTTCGTTCTTCTTATTTTAGGTTGTTCTTTATTGTTTACTCAAGAGGTTAGGTTGGCATTCAGGAACAGTTTCCCTGAGTGTTTCAGTTGCAACGAAACCCCTGCACGGTTACATAAGGAGCTTTTGCAGATCTTGTGGGTGCACATGAGAAATGAAATAGCACTTGCCTCCTCAGGAAAACAATCCATGGCTCTTTTCTTAAGCATTTGCCTCCTCAGGAAAACAATCCATGGCTCTTTTCTTAATTAACACTGCAGAACAGCTTATAAGATGTGCTACTAGAATCTGCTTTGCTTTGCTAATCACACTCACTCTACTTCCCAATTGATTCATTTGGTCATCAGAAAATCAGATTTTCCAATAGTAATAGATGCTAACTAGCTCTCTGAAAATACAGGATGTTGTAAGGAACTTTATAAATGATAAGCAAAAAAATAACTAAGTTTTCTGATATATTTTTGGAATAATATGTATTTCTCTCATTTCAAGTACATTTACTACCAGTTTCCTCACCATTCCTCACTCAGTGCAGCTAAAGGGCTCTAAATACTCTTCTTACAAAAGAAACCTCTGGAAATTAGGTACCAACATTTACTTGACTTAATTGAGTATCATATATATGTATTTGTCACATGTAACAGCCTGGTTTTCAGAGCTGAGGTAATTAAGCACAAATCTGTGAATGCTGTGACCTGCAGCAGGGGGTGTATCAGAGGCCCTCCTCTGTGTCCTCAGCAACTAAATTTTTAACAGCTCCCAAACAAGTAGTTTAATCTGAAATTGTTGCGTGCTTTACTTTTTTTATCAGGTTTGTATCTTCAGGTGATCAAGACAACTAGAGACTTGGTTTGTTTGCTTTTTTAAAGCTATGGGCCATTGCTAACAAGGACTGGAGAAGGTGAAGGAACTGAGAGAGAATATAAATCTCCTTTCAGCACACAAAAGGAGTTGACACAGATTATTTTTTACATAAATTGTGATGAATGAGCCATCTGGACATTCCCATTCACTCTTCACATACACATAAACAGATTCACAGCTAAGTTGGTTCTGTTTAAATAGAATCAAGTTTACTATCTTCGGTAGAGCTTGCTTGACTTGAATAGTCTCCAAATCTGATCTCTTTTGGAAAAGAAATTTAATTATATTGTCGTAACTTTTTCCCTAGAATGATGAATTAATCTTGTCTCATGACTATAATACATAAACAATTGCTTTATACAATTGTTTTACATTTAAAAATTATTTTCTGCTTTATTTAGCCTGGTTCTGCTTACTTTGTTGCTGAAACTTGTACATTGAATTCCAGTACTTCAGAGGACATACCTTTTACATAAGCCATGGGGAAAAGCCTCAAATATTATAGTAATGCAGCACTATTACTGTCCTAGAGTGGAAAACAAGAAATGAGTATCAGATTTATATGTAATGAGCCCTCTACGGTTTAAGAAGGATTAAATTCTTGTAGTGTGTTGTAACGCTCTCCAGCAAATGAAATTGCTACACCATCTGCTAAAAAGTGACATAATATCTCCTGCCCATACCCTTACTGAACTGTGTAGTGCAAGTCTTTTTAACTTAATGGAAATTACATGAGGATTTGTAGTAGCAGGCTATTTCTCCCATCCCACACAAGCAAATATCAATTCTTCTTTACCAAAAAAATCCATAAGACCCACATTCTTGATACTCAAAATATCTGTGATACTCTATCACATCAACAGTAGCATAGGAGCCAGATTCAACTGCTCAAAAATATATTTTTAAAAGAGCCTACCTTTGATTCAAACAACTGTGCTTTTGTTTTTCAAAGGAAAATGACATAACAAGAAAAATCTTTCAGATTAGGCAGAAAGGTAGATCTCAGGAAAGGTTTCCGCTGCAATATGCCTTAATCCCCTTGGTCCCTGGGATGAACAAGGAGAGCAAAAATCAGCACTGCAGAATGTCATGTATCAGCTCTGAATTTATACCAGCTTTTTACAAAACTTTCTGATCTGTCTGTGGAATTAAACCATTGTCACAGTAATACCCAGCTTCTGAAAGGTGCTGACACTTTGACCACAGCTCCTTACTAGCGTCCTCGAGCTTCCCTGTACTAAAGAGGAAAAAAATCACAGATGACAGATAATGTCCTTCATAGAAATTCCATGGCACCAGTGACCATGTCCAGAAATCTCTTCCAATGCATCCAGACAAATACACCACAGGCTTGGTATCAGCCAGGTTCTTGGGCAGCCCCAAACAAGCACTTCTGGAAGAACCAGGGATGTCAAGCAGGCTATAAAGCTCATCGTGACAGAAAGAAGGATCTACAGCACCTTTTCCAAAAAGGTGACAAAATGATCTCCTGAAAGACTTAGCTGCTCAGGAAAAGATTTGACCTTCCTTACATACCCACTGAAGATCTTTGCTCTTGGGGAGAGCAAAACAGAGGAAACAGCAAGAAAGGCAAATATACATAATCACATTTTTTGGGGAGCCACAGTCTGCTGATAATACAGGGAACGTTGAGAAATCAAAGAAATTGTATGTGTAGATATATGATCAATTTAAATAACTGTAGTCACTTTAAGATAAACCCTGGTATAGTAATTTGGATCTGATTTTCCAAAATTTGATACTGACCACTGGACCAACATTTCCAAAAAACATTTAGGTTAAGAATGTTTAAGTTCCTGTTTTCCTTCATGGAAGGAAATGCACGCTGGAGCAGTTCTTCATGCACTGTAGTCTAGGGAAGACCCCAGCTCATGAAGGACCACACCCCGTGGGAGGGACCCCCCACGCTGGAGCAGGGCAGGAAGGAATGGCAGTGGTGAAGTATTATCTCTGACTGTGATCCCCATTCCCCATCCCCTGCATGGAGGGAGAAGGAAGAAGAATCATGAATGAAGCTGAGCCTAGGAGGAAGAGGAATGTGGAGGGAAGATATTTTTAGCTTTGGGCTGTTTTTTTTTTTCCTGCTGCCCTTCTATGTTAATTGGCAATAATTAACATTAATGTTCCTTAGGTCAGATCTGTTTTGCTTGTGGCACTAAGTGGTGATCTCCCTGTCCTTATCTCAGTGCATAATTTTTTTCAGCATATTTCCTCCCCACACCCAGTCCTTTTGAAGAGGAGGAGTGACAATGCAGTTTCGTCGCTACATTGCAGCCAGCTAAGATCAATTCATTATAAAAACAAAGTCCTTGTATGTGTGTATGTTTGTGTAACTTTAAACAAAAAAATCAAAACTCTGAGTTTAATTGTTGTGGACTCTGTGTTCAGATGCCACTGTTATATACTCAGGCTTCTGTAATAAGCCAAATATCCCTCACCAGTTTCCCTGTTGGAAATGGCAGCCACATGAACCTTTGGCTTTCTTGTGATTTTGTGTCCAGCTCTAACTTCACAGTCATTATAGGGTATGAATACATTATATGTGGTGAAGTGTAGTGCAGGTTTTCAGCTATCATTAGTCCAAGATGATACATCAGCACAACAGATTAGACCACTTTGTGAAGATAATAGGAAAAAAAGGAGAGCAAAAGTCTTCTGGATATCATCATAAAAAACCAAAACATCTCACTTTTAACTGCTGCTGGAATGACTGAGGTCATTCCATCATTCCATCCTTCAACAGTTGACAGATACTGAGGAGAGTATCATATCTGTATCAGAGATTTTCTTAGAGGAAAAACAATACCTAAAAAGTTGTAGCTAAATACCTAAATACCTGTAAAGCTGTATTTTTTTTCCCCAAGAATTTGTCAATGACACTAAAAAAATCAGAGATGGGATTTTTACTCATAAGGTTTCCTAACACCTGTGTATTTGGACACAGGTATTTGTTTTAGGGAGTACTTAAAAAAATATAAGATGGGAAAGGAAATGGTATGACACATACGAAGAAGCATAGCAGAAAACAAAATCAGGTATGTCACAAAGAAGTTATTTGTGGACTAAGGAAAAGAGAATAGAAAGCTAGGAGGTCAAAAGCAGTTCAGGACTACATGAGAAGTCGGAATAGACAATTAGGAGTTCAGTCTCTGATGCACAAAGGGAGAGAAGCTGGTAAAGAAATGAAAGGCAAGTAGAATAGGGAATAGAAAGAACAATAGGCACATCTGCCACACAGTGAGGAAAGATGAGCTGAAAACTCATCATCTCTATAAGATAACTGGCTGAGAGTGTCTCCACAATTTCAATTGCTCTGGATGAAAGATGGAAGGGTTGTGCCACAAAGGTGTGATTGAACACTGAGAAAGCAGCTTTTCTCCTTCCAGTCAGAATGTTTTATAACAACTCTCTCCCACTCTGTTACCCTCTGAACTTCTCACAGACCACAGGCATCTCATATTTTTTTTGTACTGAAAGTGTCTTAAGGTACTTCAAGAGTTTCCAAGAAATGTTTCCTTTCACTGATGAAGAGTGGCTCATCCCAGCAAGAAAATGAGATGATTTTGAAGCAAATAGGTCTTGAACACCAATTTGTGTTTATGAGAACAGATGAGAAAGACTAAACCACCCAATTAGCTGCCACTTAAAAACAATCTAACTTAAAGTTCACCTTAATCAGAATCTAAAATGATGGTTAGAATGTTCATTGTGCCACCCTGCTAAGGAATTAAGCTTTGTGCTGTCTCTCCTCATTAGGGTGGTTGCCATCCTTGTGTACACCTCCCCAGTATGTCACCCAGTCCCTTTGGCAGACACAGTGAGTGGCACACTAGTCACATTCAATGGCACTGTGAAAGCAGTATGTGCCCTGAAAACAAGATTCAGTAGAGACCAGATAGCATGAAATAAAGCAGATTACTTTCTTTGCATACTGGTATTATGTAGAATTGGTGTCTACAGCCAACTGGAGGCACTTATTGTAGAACACTTGGGTTCCTCAAAGGGGATTTTGATCGCTAAATCCTTCAATGCGTACGAAACATTGCGAATCAGAAGAAACACAGTGGTAATATACAATTCTAATTTTGCTTGAATATAATGTATGAAAATTAAATTTGAATAAGGACAGTTCAGCAGTGGGAAGGCAGTTTATACTTCTAGTTCTATATCATGTTTTCTTATTGCAGCTACCCTATAGATCAAACTGGTGTATCTATATCTGCTATAAAAATATCTGCATGATATTTGAATTTGAAAATGAGAGTTTAACAAAATATCTTTTTTCTCCTTTATCAAGCAACATTTTTTTTGTCTGCTGCTTTGCATATTTAATTCTCTGAGAGCAGAAATACCCTGAATAAACTGAGATATGTTATTTGAGAAACAGTATTTTCATTTACTGTTCACCTTATTTTAATGTATTCAGCGCTGCATTACCAACTCTAGTACTAAGAAGCTTTGTAAATTGAGACAGGAAATACACTCTGTTGTTTCAGTAGTCTTTGAGAGTGAACTTCTGCAAGCAATAAAGGAAGGAGATAGAGGCAAGGTCAGAGCTTGCAGAGCATGCCTAATGGAGCATTTTACCTTTTTGTGTAGGGCCTCAGTCATCCAATCGTAAATGCATAGATGAACATAAATGCATACGCATGTATACACATGTGTATACTTAAGACACACATTTCCCTATGCAGGTGTATATACATATATGTCAGGAAACACTGGGATGTGGAGCTCCCTCAAAATATATTTCTGGATATGATCTCAGTGGTCACCCCAAACCTATCTGCAGTATTGATATTGCTTTTGACAAAAGTTTGAAGAAAATCTGAAGCAATTTATCTCATCCTGTATTGTCACATCCACAGTGAAGGGCTCCTCACAGCACAATGTCCTTTATTTGCCTGAAAAACAACATCATTCATGGCCCTGGGCTACTTGGGCCTTGCCCTCTTTTGATCAAGGATTGAACTAAAGTTTCAGAAGCTCCTCTCGCTTCAGCAATTCTGTGATCAGCCAAACACCACCCTCCACTTAGCATTTAGGAAGGTAATGCAGTCCCACAAGTAACATCAGAATTCCTTCTAGGAAGGTGGGTTGCAATATTTGTACTGGGAAGGTAATAGGGAAAGGAGAGAAAAACATACCAGGTTGATCAGACCTATTTCTTACTAAGTAAAAACATGGACCTGAGAAAGCAAGTCTTTGACATTTATTGCAGAAAGACAGTAAAAGGCTTTGCATAACCCCCAGTTTCACAACTAATGTACTTCAAATCCCTGGAAATCTTTTCATTACCATGAGTGGGATTTGGGTTAGGTCAATAATGAGTTGAATTAACAGTTATTAATCGCTTTATCAGGCTGTTTTGTTCCTGGTCTGATAATGAATGTTTCACGCATGGGAAAAATCCCACAGATTGAAGCCCTGTGTAATAGAAAACAGCCATTTGATGTTTTATCTTTTGTGCATGAAAATGAAAAACAGATGAACACCAAATTTGAGAGCATATGCTTGTGAGTGACCTAAAAATATAATAGTGACTTCAACAAAACAAAACAAGAGTAAGAAGGTAAAGTTCTACAGGTATGTATTTAAGTTACTGTTTGCCTCCTTCAGAAGACATGATAAGACTCCACAGAACTTTTAATTTCTGGCTGAACAAAAACCGGAGTTTGAGGCAGGTCTACCTAAAGGGTATGTTAATAATAAAACCAAATTCCTCCCCAATCCTAACCTAGACCAAACTCTAAAAAAGTAAACATTTTATTGTAATCCTGACTCACATGTTCCTATCTGTATCCATATAATTGAAATAATATAATATAATTTCACTCTGAAGGCCCAAAAAAGGGGCAGAATTTGAAAAACCTTTGTAAAACTGGTATCTGAGATTTTATGTATTATTATAAGCAAGGTCAATGGTAAGTGATTAGATTTGTTTAATGTGAACCTCACATCATGTGATAACCAAGTGAGCTCTTTGAAGCTGAAACATTCAGAGACTATTCCCAAGATGAGTTCTGGACTTCATTTCATCTAGACATTTATTAACTTATTAATCTGACAGACTAAAAAGCGTGCTGCAGATGGATGTTGTGCTACAGACAGAGCTGTCACACAAGAAATTCAAAAGGCAGCTTTGGCTGTTGATAAAGACCTAAAATGGAAGAATGACTGATTTTCTTGACAAATATGGCTTTATTGATAGGACACAATAATATGGCATAGTGATAGATATTTCAATCACATATGATTCGTGTCTCACATGTCACCTTCGTGCCAATGATAAAGAGCAAAAGAAGAAACATCTGCAAAAGTGCTTAGATATGGGAAGAAAAAAATAGCTACCATTTTCTTTACAAAGATACCATCTAAAAATTCTCTAAGAATCAACTGGAAATACCTTTTCAAAGATGAGAGTGATACAGATAAGAATATATGCTTCAATGACTGTTTTATCAGCTGTCTTAAAGAACACTTACTTCTCCATTAGCATTATTCTTCTGCTATCTGCTCCAGATTGCTGCAGACTGGAATTTGTTATGTCAAGTTTATACGAGTGCTGTTTTTAATTCTGAATTCAAGAGTGATATTGCATGTACATGAGCCACAGCATCTCTGGGCTAGCTCAAGAAATCTGTCTATGAGCAGTGCTTACCTTTTGTACACCACTCCAAGTGTGTTTTTAAAGAAATGAACTGATTCACAGCTGATAGACTTGCTAAAGCAAGTCCATATCACACTGGGAAAATAATATAATGTCTGTTTCTGGCAGTATTTGGTACTCCAGAGTCTACATGTCAGAAAAGGCATATTTTCAGAAGTGGCAACTCATTTAACACGAATAGGTAGAAACAGTACAAACCTCAAATGCTCAGCCTCACTTTTTGGATTTAAGTGCTTAAAGATCAGTGTTTTGAAATTTGCATACCAGTCTCTAATATTCATAGTTGAAGAGGTTATTTTCTAAATGTATATCCATGCAAACTCTGCAAGCTGTTCAGTCGGAGTTTATGAACAGGTAAATATTCTATGAGATCTGAGTTGCTTTTCTTTACCTCAGGAGCCTGTTCTCCCTGAAATCTAATGAAGATAATTCAAATATCAACACTGATATTTATTTAATTTCTATAAAACCTAACAAAGAATGGTGCAAAATTCTTTCTGAAAGAAGGAAAATCATGAATATATGAATCAGGTTGCTAGGAACTGTTAGTTGAGTGGGCCTCAAAGTGTGGTGGTTCTGCATTACACACAGCAGTGCCAGGAAACTGCTTTGTAGGGTACTGTGTAATGTTTGTTGTTCCCCAAAGAAAAATGCTTGAAAGGTATTTCCCAGTGCAAAGCCTCTTCTATAGCACCTGATTTGGTGAAAGGATACCTGTTGGTTGAGGGGAAATTTTATGCTCGTAGTATGTTGGAAATGGCAATTCCACTGCAGAAAAAGGCACTAACCACCTGCAGATAATGTTATAATTCTGTTATTTGCACTTGCATCCTCCAGCTTTCTGGTTTGCCAGCTGAGTTCGGTATATTACAATTAAGATTCCTAGATTCTCCTGTTTATTCCCAGTGCTTCTTGCCCCTGTTCAGCAGACTGACTCATTATTTTTCTTCCCTTTTAAACTTTTTTTAGTTATCAGCATCTGGGTCACATTTTGGGCCTATAATGATGTCAGTCTCATTTATATCTTTTCTCACTAAGAAGTCTGTAACAAAAGGAACTTACTGCCAAGTTCTTTATGCATTCTTCCTTCTTACACCACCACCCTTTAGTCAAGAAAACAAAGGTCCTGCTGACAGGACCCATCCAGCAGGCCATGTATTTAAGCCTAGGATGCATCTGTGTCTTGTCCATTCTTTATGGCTGGACTGGGTGGATTGGAGAAATCAACATCAAATCTTCCACTTCTGCTTGTCCATTTTTACTGTACAGCTTCTCTGATAAGTTCAGAGTTGATACCCAGCATGTACCCATTTGCTTAAAGAACAATCCCAACCTTTCTGTAGCAGCCCAGAAATTTGCAAGAAGCACCATAGAGCTTCTGAGGCAGAACATTTCATCATGGCTACAGGCTCAGGTCTGCAGACAGAAAGACATCCTTTCCTTCAGGATGAACCAAGGTCAGGAGGAGGAGGTATGCATTGCTGGAGAGGCTCTGTTCATTTAAATCCCAGAAACTTTTCTAATTCGTAGTCAAGTGAAAGGGATTAACCCAATCTTTCTCCCTGCTCTGACTGGTTAATTTTGGCAGATACAATCTGGAACAGGGATATAACTTTATTATTTGAAGAGAAGTTATTGCAGTACCTTGACTTAACTTTCTCTCAAGGAAATTTGAGGAGTAAAAATCTTCCTTCTTTTAGTTTGAAATCCTAAAGCCAAATTTCTGACTAGGTGATCTGCTCACTATCTGCCTAATGCTGGTCAAGGACACCACGTGCCCTGCAAGCCTATAAACCACAGAAAATTCAGACTGAAATTAGCATTCTATTCCTAAATTATGGCCTGTAAAATGTAAAACAAATTACCCACCAAAGAAACACATAGTTCCAGCTGTGCTTCTCTATTGAAAGCAGCTGTCCTGATGAATGCATTCACTATAAATATTTAAATGGAAGACAGCAAAATTTTCCTTCAAAATATGAGCAAACAGTATCACCTTATCTCTGCAAGACACCTTGGGTGTCATCAGTGAGTTTTACATCACAGACACTAAAATAAGTAGATGAAATGTCACAGACTTCTTTCTATTATTATCTGTAATGTGGAGTGTGTTGTATGTGCCTTCAGTACTGACTGAGAAATTGGGAAGGTGTTTCCAAGAAGCAGATTTCTGAACAGGGTACAAATATTTATGTCGGAGAAAAAAAACCATAATGAAAACAATCCTCTGTTCTTGTGAGTCATCTTCAAATCTGCCAGCTCACCCACTATTTCCTATGCCAGAATAAAACCCAACAAATTAAAAGACAACAAAAAGAGAATGATTTGGTGGTAAATTTGCAACAGATAAAGTAAAACCAGGTTGTTCATATTGTGAATGAGTAAATATTTTCATGTCTTGAAACTCAGAGGGAGGCAGCATTGCCTGAAAAGCTGCTGAGACATTCAAGCCACAGAAAGAGCTGCACCCATTGGGCTCATTAAACCTGTCAGGCATGAAAGGATGGAGGCTTTTAGTAAACATTTCAACAACTGTATCTGCTGCAGGTAAGACGATTTCACCAGCATCAGCTCATCTGGGCATTTTTCTTCCCTTCACTCTTTAAAGGTAGAGAAATAATTAACAAGGCACGTAGTGGTGGCTCCACAGGCAGTGGGGAAAAGGTCTGCTGAAGGATATTAAATCATCATTGGGTGAGAGAGATGTAGATGATCCTGAACAGAATCAATTCAGGTATGTTCCTCAGCCCCAGCTGCAAGCATCTTGCATGGTGAAAATATTTACAGTGAGGTCTTCATGACTAGCCCTTGAAAAATGAATTGTCTTCAAAATTTACCAGTTAATTTTACAAAATTCGTAAAATTAGGTTTCTCCATGTATTCCATAAGGCAAAAAAAGAAGTACACAGCTAAGACTTACTTAATTTCCTTTCTTAGTAATGATTAAGTGCAATTTACCCTTGTTTTGGAGGGGAAAAATGTATTTTTATTGATAACCACAGTTCCCTGGGAATTATTTGTGTGAATACATGTACTCTACATTTCTCCATTTCTTCCCCACTTCATTCTAGCTTCCCCCAAAATTATCTGTGAACTGTTTAGATCACCCTGAAAATGGGTAGTTTTAGGTGAAAAAGTATCCAAAAATAATTGTCCAATTCCTGTCTATAACATTTGGGAATCTACTGTAGGCAGTGTGGATGCAGCTTGGGACACTGTCATAGCATGAATGCTACCTTCTATAGTTATATAACCTGTTTGCAAAATGAGTTATATAATCTGTTTGCAAAGTTACCAAAAACTCTAACTGAAAGCAACATTTTTGTATTTCTTTTGAATATGGACACTGATGTCAGCACAAATCACCAAGATGTTATGAAAAGTGTTCATGAATCTAGGAATAAGCTCCTGGAACATTTGATTTTACAACGAAAATTGTCACACTGTGTGCCCTGTGACCTTTCTGAAGCCTGCTATCACTTGATAAAGGATTTTCAGGGTGTGAGGGAGGCATAAAGATAAACAGACACAGAATTAAGGTTTTAAAAAATCTTTATACTACTGTAGGCCTGGATATTCATAGTAGTTGTAACTTTATGGAACTCCAGACTAGTATTGCTAGTAAGAATGAAGAGGAAGGAAATGATGTGTGATGAGGACAACAAATGTTATACAGTGTATGTACCTAGACAAGTGCT
Organism: Pseudopodoces humilis; assembly: GCF_049639895.1. NCBI lineage: Eukaryota > Metazoa > Chordata > Aves > Passeriformes > Paridae > Pseudopodoces > Pseudopodoces humilis. The sequence goes on from NC_142200.1 coordinate 10,400,706, forward strand.
CAATCAAAAAGATTAATTGCAATCCTCAGTCTGGTCCTGTCTGAATACACTTATTTTCTGTTGAGGTTTGATTACTTTTGTGTTGGAAGTCTGTGGAGTCACTAACAAATTTGAGCCCTGTCTTTTATGGTGACTCTTTATTGTCATGTGAGTTTCACCTTCTGAATGAGACCAATAACAAATTACAGACAAAAAAGCTCTCTGCCTGGGAGACTGGAAATGCTTCACTGGCCCATATTTTCACTCAGTTAAAATTGTGCAGTTTTGGGTGGATATTCTTCAGTGGTAGAGAGGACATACTGATTTATGCCACACAGCTTTTCAGGATCAAGGCAGAGAGTACAAAATCAGCTGCAAATCATGAAAACAAGATTGATGCTATGTTTAAGCAGTGATTAGGGATTTGGTTCAAGGTCTATGGAAAACATACAAAATGCTTCATCATTTTGGATTGATCTGAATGCAAACATCTCCAAACAAACTTGTTTCATTTTGTAACTTTTAAATTATTATTATTGTGCAGTCCTCTGTGTTACTTATAACAAATGAAATGCTGTGCTCTGTTAGTCTAGAAGATAAACTTATTGTAAGCTTTTGTCTATTGAGCTTTTAATTAAAAGAAACTGAATTAAGGATTGAAATTCATCAGCTGTGACTTTGTTTTTTAAATAGCTTTACTGCTTTCACTATAAAAAACTAGCAAACAGAACTGTATGTTATCATGATCCATGACTATTCCATTGTGGTCCACACTATTTTCCAGATGTCTCCTTGAGGATGGTATCTTACTCTTATGTTTGGATAATAGCTATAACAAACAAGAATCAATCCTTATTAAAGCTTCCTATTATTCTGCTATTAAATTAGAATTCATATGATTTATAACCTTCTATACAAGAACCCTTCACTCATTCATTTGTTCAGGACTTGCTGCTTTTCAAATATTAGTGAAAAAATAAACACACTACTCATTAGATTGAAACACACTTTCCCTCTCCTCTTTTTTTTTTTGTTAATAGAAACAATTGAAGGTATTAATAATATCCTTTTATCTCTCTTGCTGGATTAATAGTTTCAGGTGTTACCTCCTTTTGAGGTCATATTCAACACTGGGTGCATCCCATCAAAAAATGCTTATTCACAGAGTAGCAAATTTTTTTCATTTTGCTTTCTTAAGCCAGACTTAATTCAAAAGGCTTTGAGACACTGCCTGGTTGTTTTATCTGCACTGCAGTTTACTCACACAAAAAACTGAATGGTAGAGAATGTCAGTTGGACAAAATGATCATCTAGTTAAGCTCCCTGCCTTCAGCTTGAATCAGCTCCTTCAATGTCATCATTCCCACATGGTTATTCAACAATCAATCTTAAAAGCCCTCACTAAGGGGGACTCCATCACATCCCTAGGCTGTCTCTCATGGTACTTAAATACAATTCAAATAGTTAACTGAATTGCTGGTATAGTCACCTTTGCCCAAATGTTTTTGCCTTTCAAATGACAACTTTAATTATCAATTATATTTGGATTATGTTTTATTATCATTAATTGTATTTGAATTATATTTTATTAACAGATTATAAAGACCAGCAGAAAAGCAAATGGAATATAATAACAGATAAAACTACCAGCAGATTAGATCCTTAAATAGGTGAGATCTAAATGTGGTCAGGTTTTGGCATGATCTGGCAAGGCATAAATAAATGAAAAAGAGCATTAGAATTTAATTAAAGGAGTTAACTGGCACAAATTCAACCAAATGAAATTCCCCTAGAGGGACACACAGGTAAAGGATATGAGAAGGTCCTGTATTTTCTCTAAAGTATTATTGTATGTTAAATAATTTTGTACAATGTAACACCTCATGATAATGTATGTTGACAACAAATCATGATAATGTCTGTAGCAGACCATAAGTAGGAAAATTAATTTTCTATTGCAAATAGAATTTTCTGCTGAATTATGACAAAGGAAAAATTGCTGCAAAGTAATGAGATGCCTGAATATCTAAATGATAACTGAGCATATGTTTCTTCCTTAAATGACTCCATTTAGGCTACAGTATTTCATGTTCGTGGTCAGCATTACACCTCGGATAAAGAAGACTCCGTTCACTGGAAGTTTACCAGTTTATCTTTCCAGCTGGCTCATTTGATGCATTGCTCTACATGGTTCTTTATTCCTGCAATCAGTTATTAAATATTGAGCTTAACCTTTAGTAGAAAGAAAAAATAACATGAAAAGCTATAGACAAGGCTGGTTAGTCAATATTTCTCAAGTTATATTAGTCTGAAGAGCCCATTCAGCTGAATCCTTCAACAGAGTCCTAATTATAACCACAGAGATCTGCACTCTTTCATTCATATGAATAAGCACTGCTGATGAGTCTGGTCATATGGAATCTGTGAGGTCACTGAGCTGTAGGCATGTCCTCAAATAGTTCCTGAATCATGGTCAAAAGGCATCACAAGGCAGTGCTAAACAAAGCCACCGAACTTGAAAAGGCTAATAGCATTACTAAACAAAGGTGATGTTGTTAACAAACACAATATTGTCAGAAAAAAACAAAAAAAAATTGACCAAAAACACTATTTCCTGAGCTCAGTTAATTACAAAGATCCTCAAGGGAGAAGTCTATGGCTCACTGCCTTAAGGAGTAAAAATTGAAAGTATTAACCAAATTTCAGGAGACAATCATTATTTGGAGGAAAGCATTTGCGAGAAAAGAGAGGCAAAAGGATAAGGGTTTTCATTTCACATATGAGGCACAACAAGATGAAAACAGGCTATGACACTGTAAAAAGTCCTATTTCCTGCTCAAAATAGGGTGACGTCTTAAGAATCAGGAGGGAAAAACCTGTGTGAGAATTTCACATATTCATAGTTTCTGCATCAATAGTTCTCAATTCATTACTAGTTATTCGTTCCTCTGCTTTTGCTCACTGATAATTTGGAAACTCTTGAGAAAGAGAAGATGGAGACAACTTTTTCCCATGAATGTATTTTGTCCTTGGAAAGGGAGCCATGCAGTAGTCCAGAGAATTTTCTTCCCTCATTTAAACAGTCTTTTTTTACTGATCTTATTTTCTGCCCAGAAGCTACAGACAGCAGAAATCACTTTATGGGTGGGAAGATATATTTTTTGAGACTAACCCTTGGAGATGGTCTTTTTGAATGGTCTAGCTGACAGCAGCAGACCTGTTGTGTGGATAATCTCTCTCCATGGGATCAAGTCTTTGTCAGGACAGGATTTTTCTCTAGATTCTGATGCATGACAACTCTCACCCAGGGGAAGGAAGAGCTTCCCATTTGCTGTTACAGGAAAGAGAGACGCAGATCATAACTTCCATTCTCAACATACAGGATCATCTTTGAATATGAACAATACTTGGGCCAAAAAATGACAAAACATTATTATTCTCAAGGAGCTGAAGTAATGGCCAAATCAAAAAGTCAAGTTCCTTTAGAAATTAAGAATTCTTTTCATTTCACACCAGGGTTATAGCAGAGTTTATATCATGCTTGAATGCCGCCTGCCACATAAAGTTCAGATACAGTGATAATACAGAGATATATTAACCTTATTGACAAAGCCTGTAACAACCAAGTAATTCTTTACTGTCCTTGTTCTGTGATAATTTCACCCAGCAATCATGTTTGTGTGTGTGACACAATGTGCTTTTCCTCCCATAAGTCTTCTAAGTGCTTTCTTAACAACTGCATATTTTGGCTGTAGTGTGGAAATTATGCTTTCACAAATGCAATCAGATTTTAGGAGCAATATAGAAAAACTTTTAAACAAAGGTTTTATGGAGAGTGTTGGTTAAGTGAAATATAATTAGTCATGTTGTGTATTATTAGACCCTATCTAGGACAAGGCAGCTGGCAGTCTCCTGCTCCCTAAAGGTTTTGTGGGATTTTTTTATGGTTATGATTAAATGGTTAAAATTAGAAGAGCTCTTTCATCCTGCATCTACTGATGTGGTTTAACCTCAGCTGGCAATTCACCCACCAGTCGCTCACTGACTCCCCCAGTGGGATGGAGGAGAGAATTAGAAGGATAAAAGTGAGAACATCTGTAGGTTGATATAAAGACAGTTTAATAGGTAAAGCAAAAGCCACACAAGCCAGGAAAACTGAACAACGAATTCTTTCAGCACTTCCCATAGGCAGACAGTGTTCAGCCACCCCCAGGAAAGCAAAGTTCCATCACCCATAACACTGACTTGGAAGGCAAATATTATCACTCAAAATGTTCCCCACCTTCCTCCTTCTCAATTTTGTATGGTGAGCATGACACCATATGGTGTGGGATGTCCCTTGGGTCAGCTGGGGTCAGCTGTCCTGGCTGTGCCCCCTCCCAGCTCCTTGTGCACCCCCAGCCTCCTCACTGGTGGGGTGAGGAGCAGGCCCCTCTGTGTAAACCCTGCTTGACAGCAATGACAACATCCTTGAATTCAAAATTATTTGTAGAACAAATCTAAAATATCACTCATACCAGCCACTATGAAGAAAATTAACTCTGCCCCAGCCCAAATCAGCACATGCATGAACATAGATAGCTACATTTGAGAACGACTTTCAGTCAACCGGTTAAAAGGGATAGAAAGAACAGCTCCTAGAACTAGAACAAAGCATGAATCCATGTTGAAGTAGTGCACAATTTACTTACCATTTTATGTTGGCATCAAATAACCATCCTAACAATATCCAAGGGTATTAGGCTGGAATTTGCCCTTCCAATAACAAGTCTTGAAGCAAAGGGGACTGCAGCCTTCTTGGCTTTCAGTTCTTGCTGGAGGCAAAATCAGGGGCAACCACCTGCATTATATCTCTTCTAAGAACCACAAAAATCACATAATATTGTCACTCTTTCATAAATAACAATTTTCCCCTAAGTTTTGATACACCCCCAGCATGAGGAGACCTGCTTGGTGTAGTACTTGCTTGACAAGCTAAACCCAAGGAATTAAAATACTGTGTATTAAATTAATGTATTATTCAATTAAAATAATGTGCAACAGTACATCCCTCAGAAATCCCAGTTCACATTAATTCCACAGTGCCCCTAATTTGTCTGTAGCTAACAGGAAATATTTACTGCTGGTCACAGAATAAGGTGGCTGGATACTGATCTCAGGTTGGGTTCGCTATAACTCATAAGGGCTGACCTGTCAGAGCAGACAGTGTGCAGGTACAAATTGAAGCACTACACTGAAAGTACAACAGTAAAACAGTAATGGGACATTATCAAAATTGGTGGCTTTCTTACACATATGTACTTTCATACATTCTTTTGCTGGTTTTTTTTTATTTATTTCAAATGGGCCTGACATTTCTCATCCAATATATCACTGGTTAAAACCATGATATCTGGTAATAACCAGATCATAAAGAAAGCACTCTTGAAGGCAAGAAGGAGGTGGCAGAGATCCAAAAGGTATTATTTCAATGAAGATGAATTTTGCTTATTTTTGAAGAAGGTATGGTCTCAAGAAATCTAATTGCAAATTTATTTAATACTGAACAGGCCACAGGTCAATATTCAAAGGGGAGTTAACTTTGGCACAAGGAGGTGCCAAATGACAAAACTGAAATGGTTGCATGCAAATGAAAATGCATGTGTTTATGTCACAAATCACTTCTGTCATAGGATTACAGATCATTCCACCACAAGTTTGTTGCAATAAAGAGATTTTTGACCTGAATACTCATCTGGAAAATTCTAGAAAATTCAATGCAAAAATTCATAGTGTGATTCAAATGTAGTTTAAAAAGTGAATTGGTATGATAAAGGAATAATATTCTATATATTAATATGTTCTCTTTTTATGGAATGTTATCCAATTATTTCTGTTATAATATTTGATCAGTCTGAAGCACATAGTGCAAAGAAAGTATATGCAGAGAGAAAATGTACTTGCATTTATTCAGCATATCCTTTCATATCTACAAAATTTATTATTCATATTGCCCCATTCCTTTAACTGTGGTAGGCGATTTCCAAACACCAAGCTGAAGGGAGTCTTAAGAACAAGGGCACCATCATATTACAAAGAACAGCCTGAGAAGGGAGGGAAAGGGATATAACATATAATATAAAGCAAGAACTGGAACACAACTGATTATTCATCCTTTTAAACTCTATACTCTACATCATTGTTAGAGATGCCTATTGACCCTGATATCTCCCCTGTTTGTGTTCAGACCTAGGGGGCAGGAAGGCCGACTTAGGATGCTATCCCAAAGACCTAGAGAGTTCAGATTTGTGGGGAGATCATTAGAGCATCCAGAAAACAGCTAAGGAAAGAACTTAGACAATAAGAAACTTATCTTTTTTTTTTCCCCCTTTTTTTGAGTGTTGTTGTCTCCAACTCTTTCATCTTCCTTTTAAACTCTGCTTCATTTTAGCATGTTAGTGAAATAAGTTTTTTATATTGAAGAGGGCCTACACTCATTTTTTCTCATCTTCTTTATATGTGCTTGATTGTAACTGTCTCATTTTCAGTCCTATTGAATGCTAATAAGAAGAGAATCTCAAATCCTGTCACCTCCAAAAATCAGAGCTTTAAATTTGAAATGTTGTTTTAAGCTCCAATTTCTATTAATTGCACAATACAATGTATGCTGCCACATCCTTATTATTGGATGGATTCAACAGACCTGAAAGTCAGCATAGCTCTTCAGAGCACACCTGACTAGTGGTATAAAATTACACAAAAATACATTGTGTAATGGAAACACAGTATGGAATAAATTAAAACAAAAAATTAGAAAAAGTCTATTAAATTTATTTTTAAAAATCTAGTTTTTAAGAAATTTATCATCCCATTTTGTTTCTAAATATAAGTCCCTCCACTCACCAGTAGCCTTTTCATAATCCTTATTCCACTCTGTCCCTATAATGGCTGGTGGCCTTGCCTCAGTTCAAAGGCTTTTCCCCAGCTGGAAACATTTTCTAAAATGGAAAAAAAAGTTGTTTGATTTTTAGCTGGTTACCTTAGAAATGGAGGGAGGTAAGAAGAGGAAGGTGAAGGAAGAAAGGAAAAAAGAAAGAGAAAAATTCTTAAGATTTTACCCTTAGTGAAATAAGCTGGTAATTATAAAAAGCTAGTATTTTTAACATGCTCTCTCTGCCTCAAAAGCACTGCAAGCAGTAGCTTGCCTTGAGCCATAAATATTGGGCTAGAAGCCAAAGAACCAGCTAAAAAACAGTCAGTGCTCAAAGAAAAATCCCAGCCCTTTACTGAACTGATAAAACACCATCCCTTTCCTTTTGCACCACCTCTGTGGAAATTCCTTTTCTGTTCCACCGTCTTCCAATTGAGCCTGGCTATTCTTCTCAACCACTGAACTCCAATAAAGTTTGTCTGTCTTTCTCTCCCTCCCCTCCTTAGTGTGTGATCTCAGCCACCTTTGTGTCTCCCATTATCAGCCCCAGCAGTGCTCTGCTGTGCTTTGACTGGCAGCACAATCAAAGCCTGTTCTCTCTGGGATGCACAATATGCCCTGGGAGTGGACCCCCCTTGCATGAGGAATTAGACTTCAGCAACATCAAAGGGGTGCAGGAATAGCTGGCAGAACCCATGGGCCCCATGACGGGCATCTACAATAACTGCTCACCACCCAGTTGCTTTTCAAGATTTGTGGAAAAGCAAAGAGGGATAATGAGTTTACTGAAGACCCAGACAAAAGAAGGAAGAAAACAGCATTTGCTGCTGCTGAAAGGAAGCATCAGGGTACTAGGGGAACTGAGAATGAGGGTAGAGTTTGCAAGGCAGAAGTTTAAAAAATGCTCCAGATTATTACAGGGAGGCCTTAACAACAAAGCTCAGAGCAGACATGGTCACTGTGAGGTGCTTTGACTGGAGCTCTTTCTGCACTTTGGCACATCTCACTTGAGGCTAACTCAGGTGTTTAGGAGTGTCTCCATCTTTAAGACATGCCATATTTTTCTGATTACATATTCTCAAGATGCGCCCCTGACGTTAAGCAGAGAGTGAAGCCTCTCTGATAGAGAGGTTAAGGTTTGAAAGCCTATGGAGATTTTCTTACAGGGAGGTCTATTGAGCTATTGGTCTACCTGTGTCACACCAAATTTGAGAAGTGTCCTTTCCCCAAATCAAACTGGTAAGTCATTCTTCCCTCATTCATAACATTTGGTTGCAATAATCTCCATTGTGCTAGGTCCTTCTCAGAAGTGGTCTTGTATCTTCTGGGCTTCTTTCTAAAACTGGGCAACATGGACAAGATGCCAGGTGCAGAAGTGAAGAAAATCAGGAGCAGGAGAGGCAGCGTTGGTGCTTGCTGTTAGCAACTGCCCACAACCCACAGTTTTCAAGGATGTTCTGAACACAAGGTAGGCACAGACAGGCCTCAACAGAACTCCCCAGTTGGGGCTGGACAGCCTAGGGAGTCAACTGAGCTGTGCATTTGTAGCACAAACAGGGTGCACAGTGCGTACTGTAAATACAGGTGGAAGATTTAGGTCAGTGTCTCACTATCAGTGTAAACACAGCCAATGCATAAGCTTGGAGCTCTGGCTTAAAGGTGAGGATAAAAGAGGTCTAAGTTTCCCCCTTCCAGACTTTCCCTTGATCTGTATTGCAGAGGTGACACAGCTGCTTTAATAACAGCTCCTGCATCACCATAAAATTCTAACTCAGTAGGTTAAGGAGAGTAAAAATTGGATTAGGGTTATTTTGACACATAGTGCTAGGTGTTTTAGTTGTAAGACTACTGACACAGGTGAGGTAGAAACTTTTCAGAATGGGTGGAAATAAACTTGGTAGGAACTGAACTGATCAAACTATTAGTGTGAGTTTGTGTGAGCAGGAAAATTGTAGATGGAACAGGTTTGCACATGTCTGTGAACCAAATGAAGAAGTAAAATACAAAATTTCCCAGAACCCTCAAAGAAATAAAAAAACCCTTCTAATGAAAACAAACAAACTAACTAACAAACTAAAGCAAAACAAATAGCAAAAAAGCCTCCAACTAAAAAAACCCAGCATTTTTAGAAAACTAGAATTTCTATGCAGGAGAAACCAAATAAAAGGTGAAAGAATTTCCATTATGTAGCTTGAGGAAAAAGTGAAATTTTTTGTTATTTTTATTAAGGTGATTTCACCTCCACCCAGTAGTTAGAGAGTATTGTAATATGCAGCTGAAAGGATTTTGTTAAGACACCTTTTGGGAATAAAGAGGGATGCTTCTTTCTCTTACAAGAAAAGAAAGAGAAAAAAATGTACTCTGCTTCACTCACCTTCCTCTTAGGAAAGAAGAAACTCTTAGCAAACATTTAATAATATCGATTTATCATAATCATTCTCTCCAAATTAGGTAATGCTTGGGAAGATTTTGCTCATAAATACCTCAACATGCCTCCAATCTCAGAGTTTGAAAGACTTATATGGAAAAAATACTATATTTACCTCATCTATTCTTGTAATTTTCACTGAAAGCATCAAGACCTTTTTAGAAGATATTTTAACCCAAACAAGTCATGACAGACTATCCTCATAACCAGTGGTTACTCCCAGAGAAAAATTCACATAATGGCTGTCTTAGGAACAGGTGAATTTTAGGGCCGAGATGGGTCAGCATCTCACCTACATGAAGAAGGCCTCAAATATCTAAACTTGCAGCTGCATCTACGCTACAGACATTATCCTGAACAAACACGTGCAATCCAGAAAGTCTATGGATTATGGATTAGATGAAATTACTGGCCTTGTTTCACATCCAACCATTGTGAGCTGATGAATCTTGGACTTTTTGGTGTGCAGAGACAAAAACTTTCAGGTTGAAGGAGAAGGCATCTAGATCAGAGCTGAACCCTTCAGTTCATCCATGCACCACCCTTTACCTAGGGCTTGAATAGGCCACAGCAATGCCACCAACAGGCCTTACCTAATAGCCACATCATGGATGTGCTTTCTTAGGTCTGCATGATAATGTTCAAATTTTATGGTAGTAATAACCAATGGATTTTCAATGACCTTGTTTTCTGGGTAAGAATTCAAGATAAGAGAGAATGGCAAAGGTACCAGGGTAGATCTTGCTAAAACATTTATAAACACAGATCATTTTATGGTTCATGTCACTGTTTTTCCTACAACATCTCATATCCTTCAGAGTCATACTGGCCAAACAAAATACAAAGAAAGAGTCCAGATTTTCAAAAAAAATCCATGAGCTGCATAGATAGCTTTTTAGGAGGGATAGCCATAATGTACCATTATCTCAGGAGGCAGAGTCACCCCTCTGAAAAATTACTGTAGATGCTGTAAAACTTGAAACTTGGCCAAAAGTAGTTAGGTTCATGACTTTTGCTTCACATGAAAGAATTTAGTGACATTAAGCAAGATGACTCATGGATTCAGAAGAAAGAATATCACCTCCTGAAGCACCGACACCACTGAGATTGTCCTTGGAGGTCTTCCCATCCAGCCAGTGATCCCAAATAACCCTTCTCTTTTTATGCAACGTGGCATCCAGGGCTCAGGATGATAGACTGCAGGCCATATGCTAGATCTCTGAGTTTGCTAAAAATAGGTCATTTTTCTATCCTGCTGGGGACAAGTCTGTATAAATGTGACCAGAAATCTGGCACAAATCCATAAGGCTGAGATGAACAAGGCTGAGGTCCTTCCTTCAGGCTTGTCAGACAGAAGCCTAATCAAAATCCTCTAAGGACAGGAAGGGGGTTGGATCAGCTAGCTAAGTCTATTTTCTTTCAAATGTGCCCCTTTAATCTTTGATTGCTGTTTCTTTTTAGAGTAATATATACATTACAGCTATTATTTTCTCTACCCTTTTTATTTAACCTATTCTCTTTCTCTCCTGGACACTACCAGCATCAGACATCGAGCCCAAAAGATTTCAAAAGGTTAGAAAATGCTGGCAGAGTACCTGTGCATAAAGCTGCTTCCTCCTCCCTTTGCATAAGCACCTATTTCATGTTTAATAATAGCATAGAGCTGCATCTGAAATTCACTTAGAAGATACCCGAAAAATACCAATTATTTTTGAGGGACATAATCTTCCTTTTGCTGACACTCCCTAGAAGACCCATCCTGCTGAGATTCCTGGAGGGTTCTCAGATAAGTGCTGCCATGCTGCACTCGGTTTCCTGAGCACTGTTATCACCAGTCTGTCTGCCAGATTCCTACACAGTTGATGTCCCTGTCTTCATACTTTTGAACATGCTACAGAAAAGCTGTAAAACTGCCTGTGGGTGGATCACAGGTCTTGACATTGCTCCCTGTTCATGCAAGCAAGGGCAGTTTCATTAGCTGGCCCCTCCCAGTAATAAGTAGTGCTGCTGCATGGGAAGCAAACTGTCCATCAACATTTTAATGATCAAGGGGTGACTCACTTTTCTGGGTTTAAGATATTCCTCTTTCCACACTGGATCAGGAGATCCTTGTCTTGCTTTCCATCCAGGTTTCCACCGGCATGATTGGATGGCAGCTACACAAAGAGCTCATTGGCATCCAGCACAGAGGTGGGGGTACCAACCTTTTCAGAGGAGGGAGGAGGAATGGTCAGGAGCACCAAACTGAATCAGCTACTCTCAAAAGAATTTGCATCATCAGTGACTGATCTTCTTTAGGATGCAGCTCACACACCCACCACCACCTAAGTGCTCACTTACCCTTGCTGGGGCTGTCTAGTCTAGAGAAGACTCCAGGAGGCTTATAGCATTTTCCAGTACCTAAACGGACTCCAAGAGTATTGGACTTTTCACAAAGGCATGGAGTGGATAGGACAAGGAAAAATGGTTTTAAGGTGAGGGAGAGTAGGTTTAGATTAGTTATTAGAAATAAATTCTTTACTGTAAGGGTGGTGAGACACTGGACCAGGTTGCCCAGAGAAGCTGTTGCTGCCCCATCCCTGGTGATGTTTAAGGGCGGGTTGGACGTGGCTCTGAGAAACCTGGTCTAATGGAAGGTGTCCCTGCCCATGGCAGGGGGCTGGAGCTAGATGATCTTTAATAAAAGCCATCGTATGATTCTATGAGTCTCTAAGATTCCTCATCACCTTGGTTGTGCTAAATGTCACATCAATGCTTTCTGCTGCCATGGGTGAACCTAGACCATAGCAAGGAGAAAGAAGAAAATGAAGGAGCGATTTTTTTTTTGGTAACCTTTCATCTTTTTTCCTCTGAAATAACTTTGATAATTCAAAGCAAAAAGCCCTCATGACTGCTGCAGAAATAGACCTTTGTTTTCCATCTTGAAAAAAGATCTAACCTAAAAACCCCTGCAGATACACAAGATTAATTTTCACTACTTTTTTCATACTATTTATAAGCAGCTCTTGCTGAGTTTTAGATTTTGTGGCTCAGGCTGCTGGCTCTAAATGCTTTCTGTCCACTCCTGAAGCCTGATTGATGAGCACTCCTAGCCAAATAGCAGCCTGTATCAGCAGGCCCAGGCTTGCAGGCTGGAACATGGCTCGTAACACTTGTTTTGAATTCCTGTTTTTATACAGGAGCACACTTCAGAAAAGGCCTCAGTGCATAAGCAAAGACAGCATGAAACGTTCAGCTTGGTTCCCTTGTTTTTGCAAACCTCAGGCAGACACTAGATGAGATCAGGCAATGAGCACTGAGGACAGAAGCATTGTCTAGGAGAGATGGTCAAGCTGAAATCCAGTAGAGCTGTAGGTGAGTTGCAGAATTCAGGCACATGGTCCATACACAAAGCTTGTAATGGTCTTTCTGCTCAAGGCATGATGCTCACACTTCAGCTTGTGCACTGGAAGAGGGAGTCAACTGAGTGAGTTGTGCTCTGGGGTGTGAAACTTGAACATTCCTAATATGTCTGCAAGTATGGTAAGACCTGGGATAATATATCCCCCAGTTCTGCACAGAATAGCTAATGTTGTAACCAGACATCCCAGATTAAAAGACAAGGCAGTTCAGTTAAAAATCTATATGCTCCCTCTTGCTGTCTCTACTTCCAAGCTGGCTTGAATCTCAGAAATTAATAAACTGAACAGGAGTTCCTGGCAGTAACTGGAAATACAAGGTGTTTTGGAAAGAGGTGTTAATTTGTACCCAGCATAAAGAAATCTGTCAATACATTGAGTGGCCTTGAGTTAAAATTTTTATACCACAGTCTAATTTATTTCCTCAGAAATAGGGTACTAAACTTGGAAAGAATGTCAATAGGAGGAACAAAAATTACTGAACTAAAGTTTCAGCCTGAAGGAGTGGTAAATGGAAAGAGCTGCTATGCAAAAAGCACCTGGCTCAAATGTCACGCTTGCCCTCCTTTAGCATCTAGCTCTGATTTATCCAGATGCTTAAAATGTCCCTTCCTCATTGTCATAATCAGACACAGTCTCACAGTGTCTGAGCACTCCCAAGTGCCGTATTCTGTGACACTTTTTCCCACTTTGTAGGTGGGAACAGAGACGTAAAACTCACTCGAGACTCACTTGGGACAAAGGCAAGGACTGCCCCAATACTCACTGCATATTGGAATAAAGCAGCCCTTCCCTGAAGTGGGTACTTAGGAAGTCTCCAAGGACTCCAGTATGCAATTGTAATGGAGCATTAGTTACAGCTTAGCTCTAATAGAAAATGGTCTTAAAGATTCACTGGCTTATTTCTTAATATTGCCTTACCTCAATGGCCCTGATCTTCAGTGATATTTATAAAACTTATTCCCACTGGTTTCAGTGGGAGGCATTTATATAAATAAAGCCAAACTGCTGAGTTCTTGAGCAGTGTCCTATGCCTATGTCTCATGTCCTGCTAGGAAGATGGACATGTTTGTTTCTAATAACACTCAGGACAAAGATGTCATGGTTAATCAAAAATCATCCTTATTTTTCAGACTGCTTTTTGGAGTTTTTCCTCTGTGCACTGCAGTACACTTCCTCTTCTGTGAGAGCATAAATCAGTTTCAGACCCAGCAGACAGCATCTTCACTTAAGTGGGAACAGTAACAGAAGGGAGAAGGCAAAAGGAAGGCCAAGTGGTTCAGCTCTAAGTAGCATCATCCAAGCCAGCAGAAACAGCAGGATTTGGTGTCATGTGCCTCACAAAGTAGTTTGTTTGGTTTCAGAGCACAAAGTCCTTATTTGTGCCAGTAAAGCAAGGCCCAGCATTTCTGATGACAGTCTGTTCTCTGAGAGGTGAGTGTATGTCACCTTTCCTGTGTATCCACATTTTTGAGGAGGATTGTGCATCTGTTCCTCACCTTGCAGGAATTGCTTAGACAGGATCAAGGTTATGATGTGTTTTGGGGTGGGGACTCCCTGCATATGTCACAAGAAAACATTGTATGAGTCTAGCCAGCAGTCTAGCTCTTATATTAACTATCTTCAGTCTATGTTGAGGCAATATTTAATAGTGCAGGTGTCAAAACAAAAATAAAAACCCCAAAATGCCAAGTGCTGGTGGTACTACCTGGGTTTATAGCTGTGTTTGATACTCAGGTATTTATTACAAAGAAGCTTATGTATTTCCCTCCCTCCATCCCTCTGTGGAGAACTGTGGGGCAGATGTAGTGCATGTTTGAAAAGTCAGTTGAAACACCATTATTATTTATGGCAATTATTCCTAAGTTCCCTTTACAGCAATATATTGATGCTGAAGCTCATGGGGGAAAGCACTTCTGCTGCCTGAGGAACCAGAGGACAGGTGGGAACTGCTCCATTTGCACAGATGGCTCTATGATTGCTGATGCACAGCTGCTTTACTTACAATCCTCTTAAAAACTTGATGATACACATCATGAAATCAAACCATGATGTACTACTATTAGTGGACAACAAAAAAAAACTTGATAGGAACTTGGGGAGACCTTATAACCTGGATATACATATTGCCCACATCATATCTTCAAATTGGGGCAAGACCTGGGTATGAACAGACTTTTCTTCCTTACTGCTTGTTTCCCATGACCTGGTTTCAATGCACAGGTGCTATCCGACAGATCCTCAGTCTGGGTAGTCCTTGGGGCCCAGAGCTTTGTGCATGCTGGGTGATGCATGACCCACAGACACAGTTAATGAAGAAGGGAAGGGAAGGGAAGGGAAGGGAAGGGAAGGGAAGGGAAGGGAAGGGAAGGGAAGGGAAGGGAAGGGAAGGGAAGGGAAGGGAAGGGAAGGGAAGGGAAGGGAAGGGAAGGGAAGGGAAGGGAAGGGAAGGGAAGGGAAGAAGGGAAGGGAAGGGAAGGGAAGGGAAGGGAAGGGAAGGGAAGGGAAGGGAAGGGAAGGGAAGGGAAGGGAAGGGAAGGGAAGGGAAGGGAAGGGAAGGGAAGGGAAGGGAAGGGAAGGGAAGGGAAGGGAAGGGAAGGGAAGGGAAGGGTCCTACAGTGACTCTCCTCATCCCTCTGCCACACTCATTTATCCACAGATTAATCCCATAGGATTATGAGATTTCAGTGGCATGGGGGGTGACAGCTCTTGGTCTTGCCCAGGTAAGGAACATCCAGACTGGACAAAAGGCATTAGGCAGACTTCTTCCAGTGGTTTCATCAGCCAGTGGGAACAAGCTGTCCACCAAGGGTAGTAAAGAATCAAAGGGGAAAAAATAATTCAAAAGAAAAAAAAATATCAGGACATACTCTGTGGCAAAACTGCAAATAGATGCTGATGCAAATACTGTGGGAACACATATGTAGCTTCTTTGCATACTTCTACTGGTCACTCACAGTTGTGGTGTTTTTAATAAACTAGTTCTGTCTTCTTTTCTCTATTGTTAAAACTTGCTTTGTTTTATATACTCAGGAAAGAGATCTTAAAGTTGTTGAGGACAGGCTTTTTAAAAAATGTCAGTTCAATGCCCTGCAGCAATCAAAGAGGCAAATGAAGCATTTAGAATTATTAGGAAAGACACAGGGAGAGTATTCTTTCCTTGGGTCCCTGGATAAATTCACAGTATGACATTTCCTGGGTATGGCATGCAGCCCTGCACATCTTCAGACAGCAAAGATACAAAAAAGGGCAGCAGGGATGATTTTGGGGCTGAAATGTGGTGAAATAAAGAAGTGGTAGAAAGGAAATGGACGAAAACCATGAATGGTATGGGAAAGGTTCAATCTTGCTTGTGTGGCAAAAGTATCTGACAATAAATTTTAACTTATGTCGACATTCAAATGTCAACTGAAGAACTTAGCTGTTCCAGTGATTTATAGAGGTCAGAACTGTGAGGGCATCTGGAGGGGAGAAGGGAAAGATCAGCAGCTGATCAAGAGGCGATATCCATCCCTGGAAGGCTTCCAAACTGGTATCACATGTGTAAACTCTTCCTTACACTCCTCTCAAATATATCTTATTGTCCCCTTTCTGATATATGCCAACAAAACATCTTCATCATTTCTCTTATACACCAACAGAGACAAAAACCATCCCTCTTAAAAATTTCCTTCTGGCCCCTTTCTTTTCCCAGTTTTCCAGGAAATGATGTGTGTGTTGGAAGGAGTGTCCATCTGAGCAGAGCCAGACAGGTTCCTACAGCTTCACCCTGGGGATGGTTCTTGAGGACTCAGGCTGTAGCCATGAAACCAGTTGGCATCCCAGAAGAAAGGTTGTTCAGCTTTACTGACAGGTGTTTCTGCAGCTGATGGTTCCTATGCCCTCTCCAGCTCCCTACTGCTTCCACATCTGCTGCTGGGAGAGGCACAGGGTCTGTCCAGTGCAAAACGGAAACGATGCTTCACTTATTAACCTGAAACAATGTGAAGGAAGAACTACATAGGTCAAATACACAGCTTAATGCTCCACACTGCAGCAACAGCGGAGCTCTTCAGAGATTCTGTCTGCAATGCTGTATGTGCTCCATATATCAAAACCGAACAAAAAAAACTTGGCCTAAAAAACTACCTTACTTTTTACATTGCTTGTACCATCTGGAAACATCATGTATGCAAGATACGTTTCCTGGCTATTTAGAGAGGAAACTATGAGAGTCCTCTGAGACAGCAAGACCTCCTCACCTTGTCCATATTTATGGTATTTCATCTAGCAGTGCAAAGACACCTGATCACAGAATCACAGAATTTTTAGGGTTGGAAGGAACCTCTGCAGATCAACCAGTCCAACCCCCCTGCCATGGCAGGGTCACTAAAAGCGGGTGACATAGGAATGCAACCAGGTTGAGGTTGCATCCAGAGAGGAAGACTCCATGACCTTCCTGGGCAGCCTGTTTCATGGCTCTGCCACCCCCAATGTGAAGAAGATCCTTCTCATCCTTCTCTCACCTTCAGAGGTGAAATTTCTTGCATTTTAATTTATCACTATTGCCCCTTGTCCTGTTGCTCGGTACCACTGCAAAGAGTCTGCCACCATCCTCTTCACACCTGCTTCTGAGAAATTTATATGCATTAATGAGGTCTCCTCTCAGTCTTCTCTAAACTAAACAGGCCGAGCTCCTGCAGTCTCTCTGCAAAAGAGATGATGAACACTTTCTTTGTTAATTAATACCCACTGTGCACTTTCCTGCTTTGATACATACAAGGGTGATGTGATTTTTGCATAGGATTTGTTATTCTCCACCCCAAAGGCAGATTTCTCAAGTACTGCCAGTTGGCAGGACAGTGAACTTCCATTATATTTAGCTGCAAGGATGTTTTTCTGGACTGCATGAGAATTTGGATACAAAAATCAACAGTTTGGGGGTGGGAAGAGTTTGGGGCAGTGGTGATGGTTCTCTCTTAGTGAAAATTATGGTGCTAATTACAGGTATCAGAGATATACTTCATCTTATGGCTTACTGTCACAGAAAGAGAGCAAATGGAGGGGACAGAAGAGATATATTTGTCCTAGAATTTATTTAGGCACCTTTCTCTGATTTACAGTCCAACTATAGATAAAAAATTGGCTGTGCCATAAACATGGAACCAGTTTTGGGACACCTCAACCAGCTGGCTTATTTTTTCATACCTTTTTCTTTCCCTTCTACTGTAAGACTAATTTTTTTCAGGATTTTATTTTGTTTTCTTTGCTCTGTATAGCAAATAAGACACTTCTGGGCAATGAATAAGCAGTAAAGAGAATCAAACCTTTTCCAGATATGTACAAACATCTGCATTGCTGGCAGTTTGCATCTGTTCCTTGTTATTGTGGGTTTTAATCCATATTCACCTTACCAGTTGCTTGGAACAACTTACTAAGAATATTTCTGCATTCTCCATTTAATATCTGCTTCATCATTTGCTCCCAGAGCGTTGGAAACACCTGTTACACTGATGATACAAAAACAATAACATGTAAATTAATATTTATACAAAATATTTATGTTGTTCAAAGTGATATATATACTTTATCTAGCAACCTTCAGTTGAAGGTTTATCATATGCCTGCACAGGATTTTGATTTAGGGAGCCTTTATGTTCTCCATCAATGTCACACAACAATCAGTGATTCATATTGGTCTCTAGATTTCTTTCAAAGGGTCATACAAAAAGGTTGTAAGAAAGGGTTTACTTTAAGTAAATGGATGATTAAAAAAATATCTCTCACTACATCTGCCCAAGCAAGGAATATATTGTGGCCTTGATGTAAACACTGTAATTCTGGGGACAGAACATCTGTTACTTACATTTTTAGAATCAATTCAAATCTTTATTAGTTGCTCAAAAAATGTTACCTGCTCCTGACAGGATCAATTTCTAGACTGTATTTTAATGTGAAGCGAAAATCCAAGCATAAGACATGGAACCAATATGGAATGCAAATGCTTATAATTATTTCTAATATTTGCAATATTGCTTTCCTAAAATAATAATATTATCCAGCTACCAGTGAAGAGAAATAGTTTTGCAGTTTTTCCTCTCATACAAAAGCTTTCCAATTATTAATCTTTAGAATAAATATTAACATTCTGTCTTTCTAGTTGAGCAATTTGTAACCCAGAATTACAGTTTTTATAGTAATTTCCTACTGATGGTAGCAAAACTATAGTGAAAGTTAAAGTTTATCCTAAAAAATCAGTCTAAAAGAGCCAGAAATTGGCAGGAAAATTTAAAGTTTCTGACCCCATGCTGATATTTATATTGGTAGCGGTGGAAACAATTATTTGTGTTAACAAAATTGGCAAATTGGCAGCATGTAACTTTTTCTGTTAAAAAGCAATATTTTATGACTATAAAAAGTAATATTTTTTCTGCCACATTATCAGTAATACAAGGTCCAAAGAATCTAAACCCTTCATTTCACAATAAAAGAGAACAATCTTTCACCTTTTTAAATGCCAAAATAACTTTCTGAACACCAACAAACTGTGAACAATGCAGCCAGGTTTGCCTCAGCCAGAAGCTGAGCTATGAGCCATTATTTGCCCCTAATCATCCCTTTGGTAACTGGATACACCAATTCCAATGTCTTCAAAGGAGATACAATGAAAATACGTTACTATGCAACCTAAGAGAATTCTGAAGATGAATTGCCCTAATTAAAGTCAAAACATAATGAAAATATGAACTGATATCTGTGCAAATTTCCTTTACCGGTGTCGCAATGTTCCCAGCCACTGCCGTGGTTGGGATTAAGTGGAGTGTGGGATCCTGTGGAGTGCACAGATCAAGGTCATCCCCTGCTGTTACCTTGAGGAGCCAGGTGGCTATGGCACATACAGCAACCATTGCAATGTCAGGAGACTTTTTATCATCTTGTTTGAAATGAAATGCAGCAAACGTAATCTAAGTAGGCTGCAGGAGAGTGAAGGGCGCTGTGTTCCCATCCCTGTGCCAGGTGCACCCACCAGAGCACCTGGGAATGGGGCCAGTCTCGGAGGGCCTGGGACTGTCAGTTTTGCTGCTGGCAGTGTGGGCTTTAAATCATCACAGGCACGTAGCAGGCTTCAGACAGCTGCAAGCCACAGCTTCGAAGGGAGAAGGGCTTCCCAGTGCTCACCTGCAGGGGCTGGCAAAGATGAACTGTGTCCCCTGCAGCATGCATTATTAAGGGCATGACAGAAATGAGAAACAAAGAAAGAAGTGCCATCTAACTCCTGCAAGACATTCCAAATTCTGTGTGAAATTACTGGGTACGTACTAAAAAAATCAGGGAGAACAGGGAAGCTCATTGTCACTTACAAGAGCTGCCTAATTAATGTTCACTTTCCTCTGTCAAATTTTATATTATGTTGCTCAGTTATGTAAATCGGGCAGCATTTCACACCGTGATTAATTGGTCCTTAAACAAGCAGATTTTACTGTTTGAGATAACACTGAGAGGAGCCATTCTTTGGGTTTTTCTTGTTTGGCAAGGGTTTGTTTTTTTCCTAACTAGCTATTTCTGCTCCAAATTATCTTTTCTTTTTTAGCTTCAAAAATGATTCTGACCTTATTCAAGACGTTATCTCTTACTAAGTATGGATTGCATGGCTCTGCATTTCATTCAAAGTCATGTTTGATATTTATCACAATAATCTCTCATTATGAGTGGAAAACTTAATTTATTGCATACAGTATGAGTGTGAGTAATTTGAGATTGAAAGAGGCTTGATTTCAGAAGAAGTAAGACAGGAAAAAAATCTTATTGATTTTTACTTAGAACTTGACATTACTGATGAAACCATTAGTATCTTTAAAAGGAGATCTAGAAAATTGTGTTTGAGAATTTAAGTGAGCGATATCAAACAAAACTGATTATAATGGAAACACATACTTCAACATAAACCTGACTATCAGAGGCTGAGACAGCACAAGTATTGGTCAGAGTAAAAAACCTTATTGTAAAAATCCTAAGGGCTTCTTTTTGCTTTGGGAACTAGACATGACTAGACAATGCTGGAACACCTGAAGAAACAATTTTCCAAAGAAAAACATTTTATTTTTGTGAAAACAAGTATTTTCTTTAAGCATGTATTTATTTTAACCTATATCATGATATAGTAATAAGTACACTTATGCTGCTTTTATCCAATTGATATACAAGAAGTAAGGGTTTTCTCTTTGCCATTCTTTGCCAGGAACAATTTTTCCAGGATGTTACAACCAGCTCATACTATACTACCAAGTAAAACATTTTCTTCTATTTTCCTCTTCAAAGCATCTTATGTTTCTTGAAACACCATGAAACCTTCTACTAAAATAGCTCTTCACAAAGCTTTTAATATCTTAAGGAAAAAAAGACCTTCTTGACATGCCAGTAGATGTATAAGTTGTAGCACATAATCTTGCTTTGTTCTCCCTTCAATAAGCACAAACGTTGTTCTCTGTAAAAAATAGAATGCATTTTAAAATGTAATCCTATTCAAAAGAATGTAGTTAATTTTATAATAGCAGTTATTACACATAATCCACTTTATGGCATGCCAATAATACAGAATTTTAGAGTAAAAACAAACTTTCACATCAAGTTTTCATCTGTGAACTTCCACAGGAAGATATTTCCTGTCTGAAAGTGAAGATAATTGGCCCACAGATCGTCTCATTTACATAACATTCTTTCCTCATTGATTTAAGTATTTCCTCTTGCCTGTTCTCTCAATTTTTTTTTTTTCAATTATTTTCTAGCAAGGTTTCTGGCATTTAGCTACACCTGAGCTTTTTGTTCTGAAGTAGTTCCACACACCTTTGCTGCTACTTTGCTTCCTCTCTTCTTTCAAGTAGTTCAAAACACATCTTGGCCAACCTCCCATTCTTCCTGGCTCCAGTAACGTCTGTCCCTAGATCATATCAAGAGTGAGAGGTCCAGCATTGATCCAGGTCTTGATCAAGGTCCCCAAAGTCTCCACAATGCACCTGTTGTCCTTTCTCCCAGTTAACATGTGAATCAGAGGGTACAATCACATTGAACACCAAATTGACTTTATTCCCATGTTCATGTAACTATTTTCTTCTCCATTAAATGCTTTCCAAAAGTATTTTCATGTTTTGCAGCTAGACTTGCATAATGCTGATGTAAAATCTTTCCTCTTTGTGACTTTCCAAGGGAGCTTCTCTTCCATCTTTCTCACATATTCCAAGGTCACAATGCCAGGGAGGTTAACTTAAAAAAAAAAGCCAAACAAACAATAAAACATAAACCAAACAAGAAAGACATCTGACAGGGAAGAATTCTAAAAGCACATTCCCAATTCATTGGAATGAAAATTGGGAAGATGGGAATGACTGAACTTGTAAAAAATTTATGCAATTTACATATAATTTAAATTTTTTAATATCCATGTTTGCCTTTTCCTTTCACTTACAGAACTTTCCACAAAAATTACAGTAGATTCTCAAATCATTCACCAGCATTCTGAACCTATTCATCTGACGACACTCATATAATTCATGTAATAAACTCAGAAAGCTCAAAACTTGTCTCATGCACATGCTCAATAGTTTAGTTTTCTATGTAGACCTCTGGGTTTTCAGATACCTTTTGTTTCCATTAAGGCTTGTCATACTAAATGGAGTGGTATTTTCCAGTCTGGACAAGGAAGTGCAACACCAAGAGGAAAGGAAACATAAAAAAAAACCAAAATTAAGTTGACTTTACTCCGAAAAGGTAAAGGATTTGAGCATGAGTTAGTTGACGAGAAAAATGAAACTGTCCATCACTAAATCCATAATTATCACAAGCCATATGTCTTCATTTTTATAATAGATAGTCAATTTTTAAATAGAACTGAATAATGGGAAAAGGATGAAATCTGATCATATAGAAAAGTTTTGTCCAGGTCACACTCATCTTACTTAGGCAAGTTGGTTACAATGAACTCCACACTGAGTAGAGGCTGCATGGCTTGTCTCACAAGCAGGAACTTGTTAAAGGATATCAAAAGTCTTCTGAAGACTCAGGTCTAAACACTAAGAAGCTCTTAAGGGATGTTCCTAAAGATAGAAAATCCTCAGGAGGGATGCTAAAAAGATCTTGTGAGAGACATCCCTGCAACAAGAAAAACTGGGAGAAGAACCTCTCAGGAGTGGGAAGTCTTCAAAGGCGACCCCTATTAACAAGAAACTTCAAAAGTGGGATGTGACATGACGTGAAAATCCTCCCACTGATGTTGAGTGCTTTAAAGATAGAATCCCCTGAAGCAAAATGGAGCCTTTGAAGTGGCAGTATCAGCATCAGCTTTGGAATGCATAAAGGTGCAGCATACAGCAGGACCAGTACATCCCTGGAACAGAGCTCCCAGTGACAGAATCCGTCTTGCTCAAGCCCGATAAGCCTAAAGGCCAAGAGGACAAGCAAAGAAAAACACAATTTGCCTAATTCTAAAATACATCTTTGATCTCCCCCAATTAATCTCCTCAACACTAAAACAAAACTGGGTTCAAAACAGTGGCTAATAGATAAAAAGAATTGTCCCATAGAGCTGCATTACAGGTACATTTTGAGATTGAGTGGGGAAAGGTTCATCCTTTTGTTTTTCTTTAGTGTAAATGGATTGACTGAGACAATTTTTACTGGTTTTCTTCTTATCCAGAGAGGTTTGGATCTGCGATTCAGAGCTCCTTGAAGTCCATTAAACAGCATACATCATTATTTTGCTGGAAGTCTATTTCTCAAGCAGCAGTCCTACAAGTTAATATACTTTCAAAATGCCAGCTGCAAAGAAAACACATGGTATTTGCCGATGTTCACACAATGGGATGCAGAGTTGTGGTTTTAATTTAAAACTGTAGAAAAACGTGAAAGCAAACCAAATGTTCTCTCTCCCCTATTTACACAGAAATTACTAGAAAATAATAGAATAGAATTTTCCAGTCAGATCATTGAAAATAAATAAGAAAACCTTTTGTCTTGGGGACTAGAATATGACCAGAATAATTGAACTAGTCAAGACCCAAGAATGGATGAAATTGTACAGTTACGAAGGTGAACTTTATTAACACAGAATGAAGGACTTATAATAGCAACAACACCAGATTTTGGACAATGGACAACACAATGAAACCACATTGGCTAAAATCTTTGGGATATTGGCATGTAAAACAAAGCCCTAAAAAATCTGGCCAAGTTATCCACAATTAAAATAACAGTCTCATAAAAGGAAGTGTTAAGGAACAAAACACTAAGTACTGTCTTTGATGACTCAGACGTAGGGATACCCACAGACTTGAATTTCTCTGCTGGGCAGATCTGAGGCAATTCCAAAGTAAAAGGCATTACAATCCGAGAGTGCAATGTTGTGACCAAGCTAACAGCCCTAGCCAAGGCTTGCTCCTAAAGGACTGATCAGCATATTGTCTGTTTCAAGAGGACTGGAAAAAAGCCCCTCTTGAGAACAGAGGGCAGATCTTTACTGCAGGGCCTTGGCCCTCCATTTCCTCTGAGTCTGTGGTGCCCCTCTCACATTAAGAGAGAGGTAATATATTGGATGCTTTTTTCATTACAAGTGTCTCAAATGACTTTTATGAGTTGCCAGTTCTCCACCAGATGGGTGTACTGAGGCAGGACAGCAAGGGTACCCCATGCCCATGGGGGTACAGACCTGGAGGAGCCTTTGGCCTGGAGATGGTTGGAACAGTTCCCCAACTAAGACAAAAGGTGAAGTAGCTGAGGTTCAGTGTTCAGTGTCACCTTCTTCTACATAGCCAGTGTGCTATCATGTGCCATGGGCTGTACAGTGGGAGGGTGCCACTGGGCTTCTAACACACTGATACAGCTTCTCAGCACAGTTCTGAACTGGGCAAATTTTAGCCAGGATTGTCTAAGGATTCTCCTCTTTATTCCACTCTGAAGTTCATCTCTTTTCTAATGTTTTTTTTTTTTGCTCCTTGAACAATGAAATTAATTCTGAACTGTTTCATAAAAGGGGTTCCTTTCAATTTTCAGAGTATTCTGTTTCCCATATTTTTAACATGAGTGATTATCTGAAGAGTGTAAAACACTCTGCTTTGCAGATCCCTATTGAACCCAATGAAAGGATAAGACCAAGTTTCCCAGAGGAGAATTTTTTGATGTGTTTCCCACTGAATTGCACAGTGTAGATATAAACAGAGAGTTCTCAGCAAAATATGTGTGTGTGCCTCTTAGGAGTACCTGGGGAATCTAAACAGGGAGAAAGATGTTTATTACCCTGCTTGATCTAACCTGCTTCTGCAGAACCCTCAGCCAGGCTTTTAGAGATAGAGAAGCCATGGGGTTCTGCCAAGCATGGGCAGAAAGGGTATTTTGCATGTGCACAGTTGAAACCAGTTCCACACAATAACGATTTTCTTTGAGAATTATGGAGTTCACCACCCTCATTTACAAAACAAAAACAAAACTCCACATAGCCTGCCCTGCTCTGAAAAAGCTGCTTATTGTGCCAGAAGGAATTAAAAACCCAGCTTTAGTTTCCTTGGTATTAGGACCTTGTCCTTCAGGAAACCTTGTGCTGACGCAGCTCACTTACTTCAGCCATAGTTGCACAGAGAGTTCCACCCAAGCAGGTCAGACCATGGGGCTGGGGCAGGTAGCAGGTGTCTGCTTGTGTCCAGCAACCTCATTTACCCTGTACAAAAGTCTCAGAAGTTTGTCTCTCCTCTCTGTGCATTTGGTGGTAATCTTTGGTTGTACGTACTGTGAGGGGAACATTTAAATTAAAAACTCTTTTCGCTAGGGAAAAGAAACAAACAAAAGCCTTTGGAGATACTTCCAAGAGAATTATAGCAATGTTTAAATGCTGGGCTTGAACATGCCTGATTCAAACATGCCCTTAATAGCCCATAGCAGATCTCCAAGGAAGATCCTCATGCAAGTACAAGTATTAGCATATAATTTCTTCAAACTTAGAGTATTGTAAAAGGGCTTCTACAAAAACAGACTGATAGCTTCTCCAATAGTATCAAAGTATAAGTCTGAAAACCAGGCTTGACTGTTATAGCTGACATCAAAAGCAGCTGTTCTATTCTTACAGAAGGTGTTCTGTTTCTACAGAAGCCTGCATAACTTCTGAGACACAAACCAACAAGTTATGCCTTTTAGAAAGAGATAATTTTTGCAGTTGCCTTCCTGAGAAGTCCATTATGCTAACAGAACCCTTCACATGCCAGATGATAATGTTCCTTTTTCAATAAAAACTCCAAGCAATCCCAGTGAAGACTGAAATGAGAAGGCAGCCTTCAGAAACTTCGCTAGCAGGAATATATCCTTCTTTCTTTACCCTGCCTCCTTCTTCTTCTGCCTTCTATAGTCTGATCTATATCTTCTATCAGTCCTTCTATAAGGACTGATAATTTGGTGCTGATAATTTGGTTATCTTCACTTCAATATAGCCAGTCCTCTATATCTTCTTCTTACCCCTACACCCACTCCCCCAGTTCTTGGTATTTGTCATTTATGACCATCCTGATTAACTATCTTCATCTTTTTCCTGATCACTCTGCCATTTATAATCACAGAATTTCTTCATTTCTCTTTCTAGCTATTTTTGTGTCTTCTCCCTCTGATTCCATTTACTACAGTTTGAAACCTTCTCTAATTTAAACCTTGATAATCCCCCAGCCTGGCTCCCCCAAGTCTATCCCTCAGGATTCAGAAACTCCCAGTGTCTCATCCTTGCTGGAACTCAGAAGGTGTATTCCAGTCCCTGTATCATTAACATGTCAGTCATAACTAAATTTCATAGTGTAGAAAATCTTTGGATTTCAGCTCTTCTTATCTATCCAAACAGCACCATCTTTCTTATCCTCCTGTGCTGCAATCAACAAATCAGACCTGTAAGAGGTCAGGTAGTCTGCCCTGCTTTACCCACTCCTTAATCAGGATCAAATGTATCTATTTTATTACTAGCAGATGTGTTCCTAATCTGTTCTGGGTGACAGAGACCCCACAAGCTCCCTGGAAAATCTTCTAGTGCTTCACTGTCCCAACTGATAGTAAGACATCCCCTTATCTAACTTTGATACACTTAGGGCTCACAACTTCTGGTCTGGTCCACCACTTTTCATTAGTCTTGACGAATGCAATTTTTCCTTGCCTCAAAGAAACTTAGAGTGTTACCACAAAGACTGCTTTTATTGGCTTATTGCTTTGGTATATGTACTTGTATTTTCATCCCTCAACAGCAGTACATCTACCCTCCCAAATTCCCTTGTACATCATTAAGTTTCAGGGATCTTTTTCACTTTACCTTCTATTTTTTCATACCAGCTCTTGTCTGTGTTCAATATGTCTGTGTGATGAGAGCTCAAGCCAGCCACAGCAATGAACAAATAGGCTTAAACCTGTCCCTCATATTCAGATTCCACAGATTAGCAAGCTTTAGAACGCAAACATGCCCTTTTCTCTCTCTAATAGGTTTCATCCAACTAAAAAATAATAAATATTGTATTATAAAAGCTAGAAAAATATCTTTTTATGTCAACAAAACTCAAAGCAATGAAATCTAATGCAACATAGAAAGTTTTGAGTTTGCACCTTCCCCACCCCATTGCAGGACTTTGCTTTCAGTAGTTCTCTGTGTCACCAAGTGGAAGGGTCCTAAGGATGTTTTTCTGTCTTCTATGGGAGGTGGCTGGCTCATCCCTGTCCTTCACCATGATCTCTACATCAGGTACAGGCTCTCCACGATGACCATCTTGTCCACCACAGTTTCAGTCCCTGGAATCTCTTTCCATGCTGAGTAATTTCAGGAGGCCCTAGTAATCCTGAGACAGCCAACCATTCTCTAGATGTGACACATCTGATAATCTCTGTTCCCACTCAGGTTTGCTACCCACGTCCCAGTTCTGAAACCAGAGCACTTGTGTTTTGGACAATCCTATACTGGTGCTCACTGATGAGAGGAAATCTTCACAAACATGTCCCAAACCTCTTATCACATTACAAAGCATATCTCAGAAGACTTCCTCTCTGCATCACTTCCAAAATTCTTGACAGCAAGTAGGATCTCAGTTTCCTAAGGCCACAGCCAGTTTTGTTCATCTGTAGTTAAACTCACATCTCAGATGGTACCCACCAATGCTCTCTTCTTGGACACCCACAGTAATACTGAACACATAGCAAGTAGTGCAAGTTTTCACATTTTACAGTTTTAGCATTTACTTTGTTATTTATCAGCTTAATATCAATATGAAAGTAGCTGAATTATTTTCTGAAAAAAAAGTACCAATGATTCTAACTGGGGAAAGCAGTGAAATTAAAGAACAGCATTTTACCCCAGCTTCAATGGTATGTCAGCAATTGCAAGAACTTTTTCAGCATTGCATGATCATAGACTATGTACAAGCTGCAAATCTCCAAGGAAAATGGAATGTCAGATGTATGGTTTTCTATTTAGTATCTCTTGTCAGGCTGTGTCATACAATACTCCCACCATCTTGGGATGATGTTAAAAGTTATAGGGCACCTCTAATTCTCACTGTATCTGTGGGCTCATGAAAACTGCTTGATTCACAAATTCTGAAAATGAAATCCAAAGTGCTGCTATGTTCATCCAGGGAAATGGCAAAATATATTGCTGAATGAAATCTTGCCTCAGCTCTGGCTCAGATAAACAGGGTTATTTTTTAGCTCTGCATCTATTTGATGGCATGTCCATCCAGATGCTGAAGGTGACATTAAGGCCATTTTAGACCTTGGTTGGATTAGACAGCCAATGTCTCAGAGACAGGGTCATCCTCTTATTCAGCTGAATCTAGTTCCTCTGTACAGCCCTGGCCTTCTCTTGCTCACCGGATGCCTCTATACCACAACCTACCTGTACCAGTGGGGTTTTGTGACTGGGAATGCCTACAGGAAAATGGAACACCCTGCTGTCACCATGAATTACAGAAGGTATTGCGTGTGCTATGGTGATAGACCCAATGGGACCATGGATTTACCATGATAGCTTGAGTTTAATGAAAATCTTTTCAAATTCAATAGTAAAAAGAAATCTGTGAAGGTTTGCCTTGACTTTTTGAGACTAGAGGGTTTCTTTCTTCTCTGTGTTTCTATGTTAAACACTATAATATTTAATAAATTAATAGGAAAATTACATAAATGTAATTCTGCACTAGGCTTCTTTTTTGTGACCAAAAAAAACCCTAAACAAATAACCCTAGTTTCTCTATTTGAAACATATGAATAAGCATTATTAACAGGTTTTTTTTTGTATGGTTTTGACAAATGTTTGCTATCTTTTTCCTTTTCTTCTTCATGCACTGTTTTACAATTTTACAAGATGAAGGAAACTAGTACACTAACAGACCTAAAGTCACAAACCAGCCTCTTTCTTCTTGCTATTTAAAGGAACTGTACTATATTTTATCTGTTTTTCAGGACACAGCCCAAATTCCCTGGAAGACAATAATATTCTATTGACTGAATTGGCTTTAGAGCAGGCACTGATTTAAAAGCAGGGTAAAAGAAAGCAGATTTGTGACATGTCAAAATAGTCACCTGATATTTATCAGAAATGTACATAGTGAAAAGAATCCAAAAAACACACATGCTGATTTTAGTAGTTTCTGCTACTATGCCTTACTAAGCCAGAGAGTACAGTATGGGAAAATAAGCAATGAAAAAAGCCAGTATGCCAACTACAGATTGGAAGTAAAGAACTGAAGCTTTCTTCTCATTAATTAGTTGGCTAACCTTTATTTTAGTGGCATATTACTTTTTTAAATTACTTCTATTAATGAAGTGGACACACAGGTTCACCAAGCCCTCTACTTAGAAACAGAAGGTCTCAGCAACCTCAGGAGTTGATACTTTAAATAAAAAATATAAAAATTAATTCAAAACCAAGACAGCAATAATTGGTGTTATAATACTGGTTTTAATATTTCATTTTTATAATTACAGATAATATATATATATATATATATATATATATATTAGCACATTTTCAAAATAAAATAAATGTTATTAATTAGGCGTGCATATCGAACTTCATTCCACCTAAAAGTATCATTGCTTTTATGCTTAGGCACTTGAAAAAATGAATATTTGCAAGCTGGTTGGTTTCTTAAGGAGCCAGGGCAAAAATTAGATCTTCAGGGAAGAGATCACATGAAACTGACATGTCATGATTGCCTGAAAATTTTATCAAAATCCATGTTTCCACTGGAAGTGGTCATCCCAAATTTGCCCCTGTCATGCAGTTCAGGTCCTACCTGCCCTGTGATGGTACAAGAATTCACAGAGCCACACCATGTGCTTGGCCACCTCATTGGGTTTGAATTGCAAGGTCTTGGCAGTGGAGGGCTACAGGTGCAGCTTCTGTGAGAAACTGCCAGAAACCTCCCCATTTCCAATGGAGCCAGTGCCAGCTCCAAGATGGACCCACCACAGGCCAAGGCCAAGCCCATCAGTGATGGTGGCAGCAGCTGGAGAGAGCAGTCAGATTAGGTAAGAGGAACAGCCCTGCAGACACCCAGGTGAGGAAAAAGGAGAAGGAGATGCTTCAGACACCAGAGCAAAGATTTCCCTGCAGCCACTTGTGCAGCCCCAGGTGAGGCAGCCAAGCCCCTGAGCCATGGGTGTAGCAGGATGCTCTACCTGGAATGTGGTCAAGCAACTCAAATAATGCCCTATTTGCAAGGCTATTGGTTGTGGACTGAGAGCGGATGTAATGCAGGTTTTGGTGTTGAATTATGCTAAAACCAGTCTGACTCACCCTGATAGTGAGGCAGATATGGTAAAGTATCCTTATCTAAAAATGCTAAGATGACATAGATGACCTGGGGTATATGACTGATAGTCAATCAGTTTATACTGGGAAAGCCCAGTTCACTTTCATACTGTTAAGTTCTTCTAACATATTCCTTTTAGAATGTGTGGAGACTGCTTCATTGGGTGTCAGGGACACCCACCAAGGATACTACTCAAGGTTAAGAGAAAGACACCAGCCCACAAGTGTTGATATTGGTGAGTTACATCAATCTCTTATTAATAATTGTTTCTTTTTGCTAGTTTTAATGTAATTGCTTTAATATAGTGCACTATATTATACTAGACACTATAAGTAGTTTTAGCTTTTACTGTGTAACAAATAATTTTGATTAAGATCTTTTGTCTAGTAATTTCTTATAGTAGATAACTAATTTAATATAAATATATATGATTTTCCATCATTAAAACCTGTGGGACAAAGTTACTTAAACTACTGACAGCTTGAGGCTAAGATTTGATCCAGCTGCCCCAATACCCCTCTCTGAAAAGGATTCTAGAATGCAAGGGGATCCTTTCTGCACTTCATGGCTCTGTGGCAAGGCTTCTCTAATAAACTTTGTCTGATGCTCCCACTTCACCCATGACAATGGGGGAGCAGGGATCCATCTGCAGCCCATGGAAGAGCCCATGCAAGAGCAGGTGGATGCCTGAAGGAGGGAAGGGCCATGCTGGAGCTGGGTCACAGAAGGAATTATGGCCCCATGGAAAAAGAGCCCATGTTGGAGCAGATTTGCTGGAAGGACCTGTGACCCCATGAGGGACACACTGGAGCAGGACAAGAGTGTGAGGAATCCTTCCCCTGAGGAGGAAAGAGCAACAAAGATGATGTGTGATAAACCAACCATTCTCCTATCCCCACATGCCACTCAGTGAGAGGAGGTAGAGAAATTGGGAATGAAGTTGAGCCCAGGAAGAAGGGAGGGATGGAGCAAAGATGTTTTGAGATTTGGATTTATTTATGATCCTTCTCTACTTTGATTGGTAATAAATTAAACTAATTTCCCTGTCTATATTGCACATGACAGTTATAAGTGAGTGCTCTTCCTCTGCCTTTATTTCAGCCCACATACCTTCTGTTGTGTTTTTCTGTCTTCCTGTCCAGCTGAGATTGGGAAGTGATAGGAAGGCTCTGGTGGGCATTTAGCATGTAGTCAAGGTCAACACACCACAGTCAGAGATGTGATTTAGCTGAAAACTTACCTGCAAAATTTATTCTCCCCAAAAGCAGATAGTGGAGTGATTACTTGTTGTCTGGTAATTTCAAATCTGATGATCTGGTTCCCAGAATAGCTGCCTTCTGGAAGCTACATATGTTGACCTATGCAGGCAGCTACCCTAGCCCCTCGAAATATCCCATACGGCTTCAGTCAAACCTACTGAATTGCACAGAACAGTCATTTTATTAACAGATCTTCTCTTAGGCTACTTCAATACAAATCAAACAGGGCCAAGGCACAGACACTGGCAAAGGTCCACAATAATCTGTTCTGTTTTAACTGCAAGTACAGCCTCTTGCACAGTTTTGGCTCATGCCAAGTAGCACTGTCCAGACAACACCCAGGCACAGCTCAGGAGACATCAGATGCCAAGGATTGTTTCCAGGCGACAATTTGGACATGGACATCATGTTTTGAGGATAAAGGAAGCAAGCTTGAGCATATGGAGATGATCCATTGCCATGCTGCTTGGGCTCAAATCCCTGGTCAGATCAATTCAGTGCCATAGAAGTTGCTTTCCAGTCCAGTCCCTAAAGGCTGAGCTTTACCAATAGGGAATCAAGAATGCCCCTTATAGCAGCACTGGAAAATACTGCCTTGCTGGAGAATGCAGCACAGCAACATTTGAAATGTTTTCAGCTGCCCTCTGGATTGCTCAACTAATCCAGCAGTTACAAACCAAGTCCAGAAACAGATCAGGCAGTTCTGGTTCTGATCATTTGGAAAGGGTTGTTTGATGAGAGCCTTTGTACTCTATGTTATCTGTGGTGGATGAACAGAAAGGACTACAATATTACGGGTGGCTGTTATTCTGCCTTTATTGTTCTCAAGCCCTTAGTTTAAGTGCAAGCTTTCTTCCGGCTTTTGCACTTCTATCCTGTAGGAGTCATGTTCGCCTTTGGCCTTCATCCACAGCTGATGTCTGAGACTTTTCAGCATGACCAGAACAAGCTTGTCAGATCTTCAGTGTTTGGGAAAAGAAGAGAGCTGCTGGCGAACACTTCAGAGTCTTTCCTGCAAAAATCAAGAACAAACCAGTCACAGCCAGGCACCAAAGCCCCCGACTCAGGCTGAGTAGGTGATTTAGGCTCAGTTGGCAAGGAAAGATAAATCTATAAGCTGTATCCAAGGTGATGCACATTCTGGTAGAAACTTAAAAAATACTCTTTCCCTGACTAAAAGATTCCACATCCACAAAGTGTCACATCTCTCCAATCAGCTTGGCAGTCTCAGGTCTGTCCATGTTTCCTGAGTGGCTGAGACTCCATTCAGAGCAGTTTGCTGCATTTTCACAGACGGCACTGTCAGCTCTAGAGTCAATCACTGCTCCCCTCATGGTTTTCTCTTTAAGTCCATAATTCTCACCACAGTCATCCCAGTGGCAAGCTCTTGAGGTGTACTAGTTGTTGTGTAGCTGTATCTTACACCAATTTACAAAGAAAGTAACATAAAATCCTTCACAATGCAAACCTGAATAAAACATGTCCTTGACTTCCCAGTGACTTCACATTTCCTTTTCACAGCAGCATATCTATTCCAGCTCCTGCCTGTTCACAGCTGTGTCAAGGAAGAACTTGGAAGGCAGTCTTGGCCACCCTTTGCTTCACAGCAGAGTAGTCTGTCCATATCCTGCCATATGTACTCCCGAACTATCTGCAAGGATTTCCATCTTCCAATGGAGATTCTCATTCCACTCTTCCAGTGACTGCCTAATTTTACTATTGGAAAGATTTTACCAAGTTTTTACAGTTTAAGCCAGGATTTCTTGCTTGTTCATCCTAGACACAGAAAATGAACAAATTTCTCCCTCTGCAATATTCCTACATTTTTAAAATTTCCTTCTTTGTTAATCTTCTCCATTTGTTTCATCCTTTTATCTTAGCTCATTCTTTCTAGACCTCTGCCTGTTTTCACTGCAATCATCCTTTAAATCGGTCTGTATCTTTCTTGAGGCACAGCGTCCAAAGATGATGACACTACTCCAGGTATTCTTATCAACATGGAAAGTGCTAAAAGATCTCTTTACAGTTCCAGCAGGCTGTTATCCCTTCTGCTTATACATCTCATCATAGTGTCCACCTTGCTTACAATAACATGACCTTGTCTGTGCATTCACCTTGTATTGATATGTTCATTGTTATCCATATTCTACCTCATTCTGCCCCAAGGGCCTGATTTGATGAATTGTTGCTGAGCTGTGTGATTTGTATTTGTTCCATTTCTTCTCATTTTACAGAGTCACAGAAGAAACTAGGTTGGAAAAGACCTTTGAGATCATTGTTCCACAACCCAGGGCCTAGCACCACCTTGTCAATGAGACCCTGGCACTGAGTGCCACATCCAGTTTTCCCTTAAACACCTCCAGGAACGATGACTCCACCACCTCCCTGGGCAGCCCATTCCAATGCCCAATCACCCTTTCTGTGAAGAACTTCTTCCTAATGTCCAACCTAAACCTCCCCTGGTGCAGCTGGAGACTGTCTCCTCTTGTCCTGTCACTGTTGCCTGGGAGAAGAGACCAATACTCAGCTGGCTGCAACCTCCTTTCAGGGAGCTGTAGAGTGACAGGGTTCCCCCTGAGCCTCTTTTTCTCCAGGCTAAACAACCCCAGATCCCTTACAGATTTATGTTCCAGACCCTTCACCAACCTTGTTGCTCTTCTCTGGGCACACTCCTGTATCTCAACATCCTTCTTAAATTGAGGGGCCCTGAACTGGACACAGCACTCAAGGTTCCAAGTACGAGAGAAGAATGACTTCCCTGGTCCTGTTGGCAACACTATTCCCAATCCAGGCCAGGATGCTGTTGGCCTTTTTGGCCACCTGGGCTGGCTCATGTTCAGCCTCCAGTCAATCACCCCCAGGTCCCTCTTTCCCACTGTCCAGCCCCTCCGTCCCCAGCCTGTAGCACTGCAGGGGTTGTTGTGGCCAAAGCGAAGGGCTTGTCACTTGTTCTTGTTAGACCTCGTATCATAGGATTTGGCCCATCTATCCAGCCTGTCCAGGTCCCTCTGCAGAGCCCTTCCACCCTACAGAAGATTGACATTTGCACCCAACACGGTGTCATCTGCAAATTTACTGGTGGTGATCTCAATCCCCTCATCCAGATCATCAGTAAAGACATTAAACAGGACTGGGCCCAACACTGATCCCTGGGGGACATCACTGGTGACTGGCTGACAACTGGAGGCAACACCATCCACCACCACTCTCTGGGCCCTGTTTTGGAGACCATTCCTCCAGTTTGTCAAGATAAATTTCAGTTCTGATCTGGTCCCTAATTTCCTTTACCAGCTCCACGTCTTATGTCATTTTAATACCATATTTTTACCTCTATAAAAGTTTTTAATTCTGTTAATGAAACTGTTATGAATATATTAAACAGCACTGGCCTCTGGAAAGGTAACTTCTGGAAAGGAAACCTTCAGTTAGAAAATGACAACTGATTACACTTTGAGTAATGTTTCTTCACCTGTTTTGCACTTCCTAGATTTTCTCTATTGTTTTGTAGAATAGTTGTACATGGCTGGATAAAATAAAGTGGCTTCTGATTTGGAATAATTCTGATTCTTAGTTCAGTGACCCATTAAGTGAATGCACATACCATAAAAGTTAGATCAAGGACTATCAAGTGCTGCTCACTCTCTGATTTTCACTAGCCTTTCCTCTGCAGCAGATCAACCTATCACTTTGCTTGTTTGTAAAGCATAATTATCATGCAAGAGAAATTATCATACGTTATAAACTGTAATTTGTTTGCTACAGTTTTATAGCCTCTAGAATGAGCAGAAAAGGATAGTATAAAGTAGAAAAACAAAAGAGAAGCACTAGAAAGCTAAAGCATTTGTTGCAAATGAAGGCTCCTTCAAATATCTGTTTGATCAGCAGTATACCGAACCAAAGAATGGCTAGAAAAAGAAAGGAAATTTCTCTTGTCTTAGATTGTGATGAATTTGAGAAACCTTTAAGAATTAAAAAAATAAATTCATATTAGAGACTGAGCTTAACAGAGAAAGAAAATGTCTTGAAAATTTCCTCTGAGAATAAATTTGATTGAGGCATGTTCATGATCTGAAGGAAATTTAGGATTAAACAGCTACAAGCTTAAACTCTGTGCTGGAAAATTAAAACTATATACAGTCAACTACTAAAGATCCATTAATATGCATTAATGCATGGAAACTAGTGACTGAAAGAGTGTAAGCAAATGAAGTAAACTTTTAAATGCAATTTCCACATCTGAAATTATTATACCATTTTTTCAGCTACAGCCACATCATGTTACAGTAGAAAATTTGGAGTCCCAGATCACAATAATGGGTCTTCCAGGAATTGTAGTTCTACAAAATTGTATATGAAAATAAGAATTTCAGATTCAATACCAGTCCACATTAAGATCTGCAGATCTCCCAGTTGCTAAAAATTGCCTGAGGAATCTACTCTAAGTAGTCATAAATGCCTGTTCACAAGAATCCTCTTTCTCAGCTTATGGTCAGGGCTGATCAAGAATCACTAAAATTTCATACTGACTCAAATCCATCACAGCATAAAAGTAATGAGACATCTGCTGTTGCTTTCAGATTTAATCACATAAATAATTTATCACCACAGAAATTCTACTAAAAATGTATTGCATGAGTAAAAGCTTCTGCTCTTTCGTCAGACTCGGTACCCCTTGATGAGCAGTGTAAGAGTTAAATCTCTGCAATGGGACAAATCCCAAAACACCTTTCTGAGAATGCTGCATTAATGAAGAGAAACTTAGTTTCTATTTTTAAAAAAGTGACTTGGATGCATATCAGCATTAATTACCCCAGCAGTGCAGATGTCCTTGCTGGTTTCCTGCACCATGACTAAAACCCTAAGTTACCAATGTCACATCCCCTGCCACACAGCTTCCTCCCCTTGTAGGAACTGCCTGAACTCCCCCACAAGGTCTCCTTGCCATCTTCATAATCAAATTCACTTTCAACACCCAGGCTTGGCAAGCTGTGTAAGCAGGGCTTGTTTGCAGACATTAGAGACATCTGCCAGTTCAAGTGCCAGGCTCTTTATGCTTATAACTGGAGATCTTACCTAAGAGAGATGAGAAAACTGAGTAACCCTTCAACCCTGAAAATGAACAGTCAGTCTTGTCAGACACTTCTTATTTTACAGCTTTCTGCATAAACATTTTTTAAGTTTAGAATTTCCAGTTTTGAACAAGGAAGATAGTTGTAAACACTTCAATTTTATTTAAACCATTAATTCTAAACTTTTTCTTTTTTTCACTTTAATGAACTTACAGGCACTTTTTCAAAGGAGACAAAGAAACAAGACATTTTTTTCTCATTTATTTTCACTACTTTCAGGAACCTAATTGTCATTTGAAAGTGCAAGTGCCAGTATAGAAAACTGATGGGAAATTAGACATTCCATTAAGGAATGAAGTAAACCAAGGCAAGACAAACCTGTGTAACAGCTTTTGATTTTAAATGTTTTTCTTTAATTGTGTTCTTTCCATTGCCAAAACAACTATTTTTATGAAAGGCCTATTATTGGGCCATTGCCCATAAAACCACAAAACCCCATTTGTTGGTGACTATAGGGAATGCGCTCCTGTGAGCCACATTTGAGATTGAGCAAGGGAGACCATTCTAAGTCATATGAAAGAACGAAAAGAGATCTCAGGGAAGCAAAAGTAGGAAACAAATATTCAAAAGTCGCAGTTAATCCTACAAATAACACCAAGTAATTTAAAAAATCAAGTACCAAATTTTGGGTGCAAACTCAGCATTTATTCTATGTGGCCAATCAAAGTCCTTTGTTAGCTTCTTAGCTCTCTACTACCAAATGGGATTTCCAAGCACATTGCATTACAGTCTCTGCCATCCTTGTGCATAATCTCTCAGAGCAAACAAAGGCATTTTGTTCTCATGTTCACAAACAATGGCAATTTTCCTTTATCCATTAAATCTTAGCTTAAAATTCACAAGATTACAAGTCAAAATCTCAAATACCAGCTACATTTGTATATGCAGGGTATCGTTCCTCCACAGGAGATATGTTCTAAACAAAACTTTGATAAACAGTATATAATAAATAAATATGACACGTAAAGCTGTCAGGGACATGACAGAAGTGAAAGTTTTGATTAGTGGGAAATTTGATAACGAAGGCAATACAACAAATTAAAGTCATTGGAATCTTCTTTGCACTTCTGGATATGCCTATTTATATAGAGAAATCCAATATTTGATAAGTCTCTTATCAGCTGGTTGACAATGAATTTTATATTTAAAGCTATTACCAAGCGTTTGTTATTTGTCAAGCTGGCAAAAAAAGAAATTGTTGGGAAAAGTGACTGCTAGGAGCTGACACCAGTCTTGTGTTCACTTTCAGCCACAGACCCAAATTAAAGCAATTATTTCAAAATGACTGATGCAGGCAAGTTTTCATATTGCACATTTGGATGGAGAATAATACTATCTGTGTACACAGTCAGGAATAAAAATGCAAAGTTTTACCCTGGGCTTTTAATATGCATGGAAACAAAGAAGTATTTGAATGCTGACTGTATTCCCTTTCAATCTGTTCAAAATCTAGAGAGGGGAGTTTATGTTATAGCACTGCCTTTTCCACATCTAGTTTGCTACAGTTTGGAAGCAAATCCCTACAGCTGACTACAATCTGTTCTATCAGATGCCTTAGCAAGGTCAACACAGAATATTGCACTATATTAGCACAGAACATTGCACTATATTTATTGCTAGCTGGTGAAAATTGAGTATCATTTAAAACTTTTATCACAACTGCAATTTGGCAAGAAATTCTGCTAAAGTTCCTGTCTGTGGGGATTCAAACATTGGGGTTGTATAGATAATTCTGTAGCCATTTGACTTGAAAAACTTCATTTTTCCTACGTGATCCTCAGCCTTAATTTTCTTTATAAAGATGAAGTTATTCAAAAATGATTTTGAGTTTACTGGTTAAGATATTTGAGAGAGAGAAAGATGAGAAAATAGGGAATGAACATTCTAAAGTAGAAATTGGCATATGTACAGCCTTACCGATTGCAGAGGAACATATTGTGGGAGACATGCCATTGGCCATGGGCTGTTATGTTTTCATTTCCAGTTCATTATTCAGCTTTCACATTCACAGCATCACCAGGTTTTTGCTGGGGGTAACACTATCTATGGCTCAGCTCACTACTGCAAGGCAAAGACTTGAAATCATCCCACTGAAAGTCTTTGCAAGCAGAGGAAATGTTAGATTAGCTCAAAGCTTTGAAAGGCAGGTTTGACTACTATAACTCCTGACCCTTCAACATCAAACTAAAAGACAATTTAATGATGTCCCACAGACCCAAAAAATAACTCAAAATATTTCTAAATTCTACAAGCCTGAGGAAATTTGTCTGTCAACATTACCCTACAAATGTTTTACCATCATTTTCTTCTTAACTGAATCAAATAGGCTGATATGTTTGAAAAGCAAAAATTAAAAAAAAATAAATCCAGGTGTCACAGAAACACACAAAGATTAATAGCAGAGGAGATTTCTTGATCAAAGCTGGACTACCTTGAAAGCTAGATCTGGGTCTTGCTTAGGGTCATGGCAAGATTAGTTCTGAACCTCTCTAAGGATGAAGGTTACACAATCTCTCTGGGCACCTTATCCAGTGCTGCAGCATTCTTACAGTTTGGTTTTTTCTTAAATTCATGACCAGTTTGAATATCATTGGAATTATTTTCTTGTTCCTCTAATCAAAAAGCATCAATGCTTGAAAATATGTACAGGCTAAATCAAAGCAGGATTTATGCTAGAAGGTATTTATAGAGTTTGGATCTATATATTAAACAGTCAGGTCTTCTAAGAGGATGTAAAATCTGGAGCTTTGTATTTACAGGCTTAAGTCTTTGGTCTTTAAATCAAACAAATAGTACACCAAAAAGTACCAACAGCACAGTGAAATCTCTATATGTAGTGTTGGCACTGTAGTTACAAGAGGGAAACAAAAGGACACTTTATTCTGTCAATATTTCCCAGGTTATTTTCTCTGCAAGCATTTTTAGTTGTTCCTATTCCCCACTACTTTGGAACTAAGTTAATGTACATTAGACAAATTAATCCTTAAATTTTCCTAAACACTTATGATGGTTACCTGCCAATTTGCCATCCATCTGCTCCCACTAATCCTTGTTTTATATTCTAGGAAGTGCTAGATTTCAGATTTCCAAAACATCTGCTTTAAATGTGAAGTATATTAATAGAACAAAACATGGTTTAAGACCAAGACTATCCCCAAATTGCGCAACACCTTTAAAGAAGTAACTGAAAAGGCAAACAAGACGAGACAACCAAGAGACACTTTTTAGTAAAATAAACTCCTTTTCAAAAACCATGCACAAGTTTCATGATATGCCAACGTGCTCAGAACTCCATAAGGGAAACCAAAGGAATTTTGGCACTCCCACAAACTTGCTTGCATTTTGCAGCTTCTCAAAATACAAGTTCAGAAGAGGAAATATAGTTACTTTCTATGTCTATGTAAAAACTATTGAACAGATTAGAGTGATAATTTAATTTCTTTCTTTCTGATTCCTTTGAAACTTCCAAAATTTGTACCGGTTCTTAAGTAGTTCAAAAATATTGTGTCATCAATTAAATTTTTTTTGCAAATTAAAGTCACACCAGTTCTCACAAGCTCAGTTTCATTTTGGAGACAGGGCAAAATGCCAAAAGTGCATGTTTCTCTTATCATCTTCAAGCCTGTATCATTCATTGTTCTTAAAGCAATATAATTTTCTAATTAGAGTAGCGAATGGAGCATTTTATCCATCCTTATAAAACATTAATTCTGTTCCCAGTTGTGCAGTGGACCTGTGGGGTAAATTGTTTCAATTCTCTATGAATTAGTTCCCTTAGCTGTATTGGAAGGTAATGATTTATTCTCATGAGCTTATGTTTTAAAGTATTCATCTTTCTTCTGCATGCCAGACCAAGAACACTTTTTCCCAGAGATCTAACCGAAGAAGCAGAAATACAGACTACTGGCCTAAACTTTAAATGGACAGCAATACAAATTTCTTAAAATATAGTCCTACAAGCCCACTGTGAATTGATCATTTATAACAGATTCAGATTCCTTGTTCTCTCATATTAGTTCATGTCATAGAATCACAGAATCACAGAATCACAGAACATGCTGAGTGGGGAGGAACCTGCAAGGATCACAGAGTCCAACAATTAGCCCTGTACAGGACCATCCCCAAGAGTCACATCATGTGCCTGAGAGCATCATCCAAAGACTTCTTGAACCCTGTGAGGCTTGGTGCTGTGACCACTTCCCCAGGAGCCTGTTCCAGGGCCCAACCATCCTCTGGGTGTAGAACCTTTTCCTAATATCCAATATTCCTCCCCATCTTGCCTGTCCCTCATGAAGAGCCTGTAACCATCCAACAGAGCACTCCACTCACAGGACTCACACTGTCAGATTTTCCTTGTGCCAATGATGTCAAATCTCTGAGACCAGGCCAAAGCTTCAAACTCCTCTTGTTTGTTCCTCATCCTGTGTGCATTGGTATAGAAGCATTTCAAGTGTGTTTCTTTGTAGACAACACTTCATGGAGAAGATTGTAGGATAGTACTAGCACCCAGTTCCTCAGGTTTTGGTGTGCCATCTCATTGCTTATCGTTGGCAACCTGGCTTATGCCTTCAAAAGCTCTACCTATGAGCCCTGCTAGTTCCTGTGCTAAAAATGTAGAAGTACCAGTGTGTCCAGAACTTCTCCAGAGCCCCTTGAATTATATTCCACCACATGGTATTAGAACAGCCCATGTCAGCTATTTGAAATGTCTCTCTCCTGTATTACAGCACCATCTAAATTATCAATATGAAGGCACACAGCCATCCATCAGAAGCCCTGTGGGCCTCTGCTTCACATGACAGTTCTGATATAGGTCCTGCTGAAGACACTAAAAGGACTCCCATGAAAGACCCCAGCTTGGGTGAACAAAAATTCACTTTTAATTCCTCTATTTTTATCTTCTAAGCAATTCCTTAGACATCCTCAGCATTCATCCCCTAATCCATATTTAGAAGGCTTTATGCAGTAATCCATCATGTGAAACCTTGTTGAGAGCTTCCCTGAAAATCCATCTGTAAAATGTCTACCAGGCTTCTTTCTATGTAAGCCAATCATTATTCCATTTAAAAATGTAATCAGAATTGTTTGTCATAATTTCTTCTTCCCAAACCCATGCTGACTCATTCTTATTACATTTTCTTTCTCCAAATGCAGCTTTAAACTCTCTGTGAACATTATCTCAAAAATGTCTTAATACTGTTGTTGGATTTAATGAACTTAATTTTCATCATCTTTCCCAGACTCTTCCCTTATGTGACGTAAATATAATTAGTGTTTTCTAGTCTCCTGTTGCTTTTTCAGCATTGAAGCACATTCTCCAAAAACAGTAAAATAAAAAATTTTTAAAAAGTCACTTCTCAAACATTTTATATTTAACCATGGAACCATAGACTCATAGAATCATTTAGTTTGGAGAAGACCTTTATGATCAGTAAGTCCAACCCTTCATACAATACTGCCAAGTTTACCACTAAACCTAAATGCCACATTTACACATCTTTCAAATACCTGCAGGAATGGTGACTCCACTACTTCCCTGGGCAGCCTGTTCCAATGCTTAATAACACTATTGGTGAATTATTTTTTTTTTCTTCTAATATCCAATCCAAACTCCCCTGGTGAAACTTTAGGCTATTTTCTCTGTTTGCTGCCTGGGAGAAGAGACTGACCCTTGCCTGGCTACAGCCTCTTGTCAGGTGGTTTTAGAGAGTGATGAGGTTTCCCCTGAGCCTCCTTTGCTCCAGACTAAACACCCCCAGCTCCCTCATGGGACTTGTGCTCCAGTCCCTTCCCCAGCTCCATTGCCCTTCTCTGGACACTTCTGGCCCTCATTGTCTTTCTTGTAGTGAGGGCCCCAAAACTGGACACAGGATTTGAGGCATGGCCTCGCCAGTGCCGAGCACAGAGGGACAATCACCGCCCTGCTCCTGCTGGCCACAGGATTACAAGGATTACTGCCTGTTACAAGGCAGGATGCCATGCATCTCAGCCTTTCCATAGCTTTTGTTATTATGTCTCCGATGCATTCAATAAAGGATGAAGGTTCTCCTTAGGTCTCCTTTTGTTGTTAATGTATTCATATAAACATTTTTATTGTCTTTTACAGCAGTAGGTAGATTAAGTTCTGTGGCCAATGCCCTTTTAATTTTCTCACTGCATTAACCTCCCAACATCTTTGTAGTTCACCTGAGTTCCATGCCCTTTCTCTTCCTTCCTGAGTTCCAGCAAAAGCTTTCTGTTCAGTCAGGCTGGTCTTCTTCCCCACCATCTCATCTTTTGGCACATGAGGGCAGACTGCTCCTGCACCTTTAGGATTTTCTTCTTGAAGGATGTTCAGCCTTCCTGGACTCCTTTGCACTTCAGGACTATCTCCAAGGGGAATCTGTCAACCAATCTTCTAAACAGTACAAAGTCTGCCACCCAAAAATCCAAGGTTCTTTGACAACTGAGAATCTTCATTCATTGAGAGCTCTATCATCTCATGATTACTTTGCCCAAGATGGCCTTTGGCAACCACATCACCCAAAAGCTCTCTGTTCACAGATACCAGATCCTCTTGATGCCTTCCCAAGCTGACCCCCTCAGCTCACCAGTTTTCTCAGGAAGCTCTCCTCCACATACTCCAAGAATTTCCAGATTTCTTTCCTCTCCACTGTCTTGTGTCTGCAGTAGACATATGGTAAGTTGAAGGGAAGAAAGGAAAATAACACAAGAACAAGGGAAAAGACATTAAGTTATTAGAGAGCATCCAAAGGATTGCATGAGGGTGATGAAGGGGCTGGCTGGGAAGCTGTAGGAGCGGTGGGTGAGGTCACTTGTTCTGTTGAGCCTGGAGAAGAGGAGGCTAAGGGGAGACCTCACAGTGGTCTTCCACATCCTTACAAGGGGCAGTGGAGGGGCAGGCACTGAACTCTTCACTCTTGTAACCAGTGACAGGACCCAAGAAAATGGCATGAAGCTGAGTCAGGGAAGGTTTAGGTTGGATATCAGGAAAAGGTCTTCACCCTGTGGTTAAGCACTGGAACAGGCTCCCCAGGGAAGTGTTGCAGCACCAAGCCTGCCAGAGTTCAAGAAGTATTTAGGCAACAGTCTCAGGCACATGGTGTGGGCCTTAGGACTTCCTGTGCAGAGCCAGGAGTTGGGCTCAATGATCCTGATGGGTCCCTTTCATTTCAATATTTTCTATAATTCTATGATTCTCCCAGATGCTTGTAGAGTATTTTGTCTGCTTCTTCATCCTGCTTGGATGGTCTGTAACAAACTTCCACCATGACAGCTGTGTGTTGGCCTTCCTCCTGATTCTTACTCATAAACTCTCCACCCTTTTATCACAATCATGAAGCTCTAGAAAGTCAAAACACTCTCTAATATACAGGGCTACCCCAATGCCTCTCCTTTGCCTGTCTCTGCTGAAGAGTTTATAGCCATCCAATGCAGCAATCCAGTTGTGTGAGTTATCCCACCATATATCCATGATGATAGCTGTGTCACAGTTTTCCTGCTGCACGATGGCTTCCAGCTCCTCCTGTTCATTGTCATGCTGTGTGAATTGGTGTTGATGCACTTCTGCTGGGCTGTCGATCCTGTAACATGAATCTAGTTAATAATGTCTTAAGGGGAGGTTCGGATAAAGTACTAGGAAAAATTTCTTTATGGAAGGGATTGTCAAGCATTGGAACAGGCTGCCCAGAGAAGTCTGGTGACTGGAGTCACCACCCTGAAAGTGTTCAAAAAATGTGCAGCTATGGCACATAGAGACATGGTGTAGTGGTGAACATGATGCTGATGCTAGATTGACAGTTGGATTTGATGATCTTGGAGGTTTTTTCTAACCTTAACCATTCTATGATTCTATGATTTAATGCTATGCCATCAAACATTCTGAATGTCTGTCACTTAAGATTCTGTGCTTTAGTGATATGCTGTAGCAGTTAAAAAAGTCAGGGCAGTAAAATACATATGAAAACTCCTGGCATTTTAGGAGGTCTTGGTTCAGGACTGAACACATCTGCTCCTTTTGTGAAGAGAGGATAACTTCATTGAATTGCATATGATTCAGGTTGATCTAGCACAGTTGCCAAATTAACAGGAGTTTTGA
The DNA here is from genome assembly GCF_049639895.1 of Pseudopodoces humilis. NCBI lineage: Eukaryota > Metazoa > Chordata > Aves > Passeriformes > Paridae > Pseudopodoces > Pseudopodoces humilis. Next base: position 10,445,696 of record NC_142200.1, read on the forward strand.
AGAGCAGCCCTTTCAATATTTATTCATATTCATTTGCATCTTACTGTACTCAAAGGTGTTTTGTGCAAACAGAGAATTTAGCAGAGTATTATTAACATATTGCTCTAAATATGTTCTATAAACCTTGTAGTTTATTCTCAGTTATGAAGAAATGACACCTCCTTTAGGGTACATCAATAATCTCTGTGGAATGAAACAGGTTTGTTTAGAGGAGGTCTTGGTTTTGACAAATGTTTCTTCCTTTCCATGAAGGTTGGCAAATTCAAAAATGATGTTTCACTGTGTATCTTACCATCATTTTAATTGAGAATTTTGGGTTTAGATGTGTGAATTATCATTAAAAGGTTTATTTTACATGCATGGTCTCTTAGTTACTTGTGTTTCTGCAACACTCAAATCTTAATGCAGTTTTTTCCCAGAGCTCTTTGTACTCCTGGCCATCTTCACGGTAGATGTATTTTTCCCTGCATGTCTCTGGAAAGTTTTTAAATTTCTGATGGAAAAAAAACCAAAACACTCCAGCCAGAATTTCCTTTCTAAATCTCCATAAAATCTGCACTCAGATGTCACAGCCTTAGGGAATCATGTGTGTTTAGACTATCACAAAAATATGAACGTCATCATGCAGCATGGATTCCAAAGCCAATGGCTTTTGCACAGCTACACCACTACATCTGTTCATCAGAACAATAAAGTTCCTTATGAATATTCAACAGCTTGGAAACTTCTCTGAGCCCCAGAGGCTACTTTATCTCACTGTTTAGAAACAATATCCAAATCCTCATCAGTCAATTCCACAGGTAGTGTGATTATTTCTGAAGGATATTCCTCTTCCCAAGATTCACATGGCATTATGTAGTTTAGTCTGGAATTATTCCCTCATTTAAAATATTTTAAAATATTTTAAATATTTTAAAGTCATTTTAAAATATTTTATTTGTATTGAAATTTTAAGTATGAGTCAACCAGCTTGCTCAAGTTGGAACCTCATTATTTAAATAAAAATAATATTAAAAGAGGGAGAAAAACTGTATGTTTTAATTACACTATATTTGGCCTACAATTGTTGATATATTAACCACTAGATAACTGCTAACAGAAGATGAATAGTAATTAACTCTACAATGTGTTTTTAAGCAAAGAGTTGGGCTCTGATTTTGTAACAGCACAGATATCTGCCATAGATGACTCTCCTATTTTGCTTTGCAGTTATGTTTGCAATGTCCAGACTTATATTATAATTATAATATAACTTATTATAAATGAATGCACATAATACACATTTCACATTGCTAGCAGTAAGCTACCAAGCAACCTTTTGGTTCAAGACAGAAAGACAGTGTCATTTAGAAAGAAGGAATATTTTGGAGGCATATAAATTTTGGGAAAGTCTTTGGAGTGAAATGTGGCTAGAGAAGAAATACATTCTGAGAAAGAGGGTAACAGAAGGAAGCATTTGGATAAGAACTATGATGCCAGCTTTGCATGTTGAGTTTGACAGTGTCTATGTGTCTCTCTTGTGTCTGTTGACCAATTTCTGCATTGTATCTCACTTCCACAGCATCAGCAGCAGCAGCACCCACCCAACTGCAGAAACACACAGCTACAGTCAGGATTTCACACATCACTTTTGTAATTGCTATAACTTCCACCATCCCGCACTGCCACAGCAGGACCTCCTTATGAAAAAGTAAAGGCACACCCCCACGTATTTTTAGAGCTTTTCTTGAAGAATTAAAGACCACCTAATAATTGGCTGAGATTCTGCTAATATACCAACTTTGCTATGATATTGTTCCTGTGTTTTGTTCTTTTTCTCTACCACAGTTTTCTGCAGCATTAGTCTGGAAAGAAGCTCCCTCTGAAAGGCATCCAACCTCACGGCAAGAGCAAGCTGGCTCTAAGAGTGTCTTTGGGCTCCATCCACCTTAGGCCCTGCTGCTGTGGTAAAAGAGACATGTAGCCATGCCTGGTCCATCTTATTGCCAGTGCCATTTCAGCAGAGGGTCAGCAATCTGCCATCCATCTCACAGGCACTGAAATACGGGCATCACAGTACTGGCTGCCAGCCTAACACAACATTAAGCCTAAGCTCCCTTTGATATCCTCTATTGCCCAGTTGGAAAAACATCATTCTAGAGAGAACAAACACAAGAGGAATACATGTCCCCAGCAATGCCTGGAGCTTTTACACAGGAGTCAGCAAGCATCACAAAAGCTATCCTGTTCTTGTGACTGCAGCTAAAAAACACCTGAATCATTTATCTGAAGCATGATAGAAAGTTTGAAAGAATGCTAATAGCTAAAAGCTTTAAAAGATCATCTATCCTGTAATTAACCTTTCTGTCTTTTACATCTACTTTTCACATGCAAAGAATCAATCTGAACTGCCACTCACTCTTGCCTTAGAGGAAAATTAAGGTTTTAGCCCCATAGGAGTGATGAAGGATCAAATCACTGACATGTCATAATGGTTGGATTTGGTGGCCTCAACCCAGATGCCAGTGGATGTAAGCTCCTATCTGCAGGTATTTATCATTACATCTATCACATATAACAAGCAGTAGCAGAGTGAAAATCAGTAGAACGAGCATCCTAGCACTTCTTACAATCTCACCACAGAGATTAGGCATGAAACTTCTCACAGACTGGAATACATGTACTAAGACATTAACTGTCCCAATCAGGATTAACCAGGGACAATCATAAAGCTTGGACTGCTGCTACCTGGATTGCTGCAGTACTTAGTGATGGAGAGGTCTTTAGTCTTCTGCAAAGTTCAACCTGTCCTTCCAAAAGCACCCAGCCACCAACACAATGAAATCCAGTGCAGAAAGAAAAATAAAGTAATAAAAAAAAGAAAAAATAAAAAAAGAAATCCTATTTTTACTGTTAGGAAAGAATTTCAAATTTTTGCAAATTTTAACAGCTATATCCATGGGCAATAATCTTCTGCTTCTTCTCACAAACCATTTATGCAGATGCATATTTAAATATCTAACACCATTTTTCCTCTCCCTTTCTTTCTTGTGTTTATTTTGTAATAGTGTTTTTGCTAAATCTGATGATTTGTGCACATGGTTAGTGTTAGTAAGAGGGTGAGCAGTCTCAGTGAACTCAGGCAGTCTCATTGAGTTCCATTTGCCAGTGTTAGTTAGGGACACCTAATGAAATCTACGGTCAGGAGCTTACAATCCAGTGTAATAAAATAACACAGTTCATACCAGGGAAGTAAGAGATGTCCTGATATGGGAATACAGCCATGTGTCCTTGCCTATGTGCACATACAGAAGTGCAGATCAATGCAACTGTTAAGAAGGAGGGAGAAAAAGTAGCTATGTAGCTTTCAGTTAATTATATAAAAATGAATTTTAGAAATAAACAAATTAATAATGTAAATATATAGAATACTACATTATTCTGAAGATCTGGCTTAAAGAAGTCAGGTACTTTTATTATCAGCCCTAGTCATTAGGTTATTGTTGCAGAATGCAGAAGGGTTCCTTTCAATTAAAGGCAATTATTTGTTCTGCAGTTGATAAATTATTTGCCAGCTTTGTCTAATACTGAAATTTTGGCTTTATGCATTCAAAATTATTTAAATTATTAACACACACATAAAGGAGGCAAAAACTTGAATGCGGAATGTGTTCCACGTCACATGGTTCTGCTTTTCCCGTGGGCCTGAAGTAGGGAAAGTGATTCTCAGTGCCTTTCTTTTTTTCCCCCCCACTGCTTTTATTTGATTTAATGAGGTAGCCCCCCTGCAAGTTTATATTTATGAATTCACAATGTGAGCCAGCAATTTCTTATGCAAAGTCATGTGATTTTGTTGCAGACTCTTTCTCTCACCCCCACCCAAAGATATTGTTAACTGTCACATTTTATAATAGCACCATCTTTCTTCCATTAAAGAAATTACTTCAATAAGATTCCAGCTTTTTCAAGGCATATCACAGGTAAAAACCTGAGCCATCACTCAATAAATAGTTTCAGAATTGGCTACCAAACAAATAATACACAAGTTTAACTTGTGAAGCATTATTCTTTTCCTTCTGGAATTGTTTATTTCTGGCCTCCATTCTAATTTCTGCCAGGATATGATTTACGATGAAGAGCAGTTCTCCTCAGATAAGAGACGTATATTCCGAAGCACATATGTTTGCGTCCTCTTGCTGCATAATGCCATGTGCTGCCCAAAAGCTTCCTAAAATCAGCTAAAGCTGGAACAAAACTGCTTCAGAGGCCCTTTGTTCTGCCTCACCTCTTTCCCTGAAAGGTTAAAGGGCTGAGCTAGCTATTCACTAGGAAAATTTGTTGCTTGCAAATCTTTATTCAAATTCAGCCAGCTAATAAATGCATCCCTTAGTGCCTACAACCCTAGAATATTCACAGTTATTTGCACTAGTTAAGATTTTTCATGTTCATATTTTCCACATTTATTCATTATTTTCTTGCCTTTTATTTGTGTTGATCCCTTGGTGGCTGTTGAATGAAAGATTATTCAAAGGTAGTGTGATTCAGGCAGCATTTGCTGATGGCAAAACAAGGAGCTCATGAAAAATTTCTGAAGACACTATCTACTATCAACCTGTGTGACTCTCTGGGATATTCCATAAAATTTATATGAGCTAAAATCAAAAATGATTCAGTAAGAAGAGAAAGGGAGGGTCAACTAAATTCTATGTATTCATTTGTCCAGCTGTAGTTAGAACCATATCCCTGAAGCCTACGAGAACAGGGAACAAATCCTGGAAGTCTGAAAACTCTCTAGGAGCACAGCAGTTGTCATACTGGATCATCTCAGAGGTACTCAGCATCTCCTGGTGGTCAGCAGCAAGTGTTTCAGAGGAATGTTGCAGTATCTGCCTGTTTTCAGCCCTCCTAGGCAAATTGTATTCACAACTATTCTTTCTACCTTGGCAAAATATGCAAGAGAAAAACAAGTCTTCTAGAAATAAACATAGGCAGACCTTTCTAAGGCCTAAGGGAAAGGTTAGGACTTCTTGGTTTAGAAAAAATAAATATTATGCATACTAAAGGAGAAAAATATATAAAAACATATAAAGTATAAAAACAAACAAAAACACCCCCCCACACCACCAAAACAAACCAAAATAAAAGAGGAGATGCTCAGCCAAACAGATAGGCAACATAATGAAAATGGATCAAAGACTTCAGTATTTTTGCATATGTTGAAATTTACCCCATGCAGAAAGTCTGCAGAAGGCCTAGGCTCTCCTTTAGCTGTCACTCCCTACCCTGAGAGCTTTCCTGAGACTTCCAACTGTTCACAGGCTCTGTGCCTGCCCTTAGGACAGAGGAATCTTTCACCCACAATACACAATCACCTTATACAAATACCAATCCATTATATCATCAAATCTAAAAGCTTATCAATATTTGTTCTTTCTTCACATTCAGATGTATGTGTTAAGAAGATGTTACACCTTCACTTATAATTAAAATAAATACAAACAGGCTAAAGCAGACCTCTAATCCACAAAATTTCTACACTGACACCACCCAAGCATTCTCAAGCATCCTTAAACTTTCCCTAAACACAGATCTCCCCTAGCTCAACACGTCACAAATCCTACACCCTAGACCCTCAATCAACTCCCATTGCTTCTATAATTCTAGTGAGGGATATTTCCAGATGACAAGAGATGGGCAGATACAGACCTGTGTGCTAGTTCCCATGCTATTTACTGTTATTACAACTCCTTCTCTAGTCCCAAACATTAATCACTGCCATTCTCAGTCCTGGCATTAACTTAGACTGTGCATTCCATAGGGCAGGGACTGATAACTTGTTTTAATCAGTGAACAATTTTGTTCCAGGTAGGAACTCACAGCTTCCTCCTGGAAAGGAGAAACTGCTCTTACAAGCTGTCTCTGTAAGAACAAAGATGAGAAAATTCTTCACAGATCCAGGCATGATGACTGAAAGTTGGACTGAAATGAGGAACATGATGACACACTCATACCAGGTTGATGACCTATGTATAGGTTTACAGTGAAAGGGAGGGATATTTACTGAGATTGAAAGCAGTGAAAAAAAATCATAAAGCAAGGAAAATAGAGGACAATACCTTGTTGCTTACCACCTGCCCACCTGCAACTGCTTTGTGGAGCAAATGAAGGTGCAATGAGAGAGTCAGAAGCACAAAGGTAGACAAAGAAGTTGATGTGGCACTGGAAAGACTTAGAAGCCTGGAGAGTAGTCCAGGTATTACCCAGAAAAATAATTCTCAGAACTGGATTTTTTACATCACTGTATCTTTTTTATCTTCTGAAAAGACACAAAGCCTTCCATGTACAAGATTTCTATGTGATGAGATGAAAACTCATCTTTTGGAAGCAGAACTTTTAATGTGGTCAGTTGTAGAAGTGTTGTAGGATGGTCTTCTCCATTTACTAGCATGAAGGAGTTCCTGACAACTCCAAAGACAGACAATTAGTCACTACAATAAAGCAGGAATCCTTCCTTTATTGCAAACAAGCCTGTTTATCAGCTTGAGGAGACTGATAAAAGAAAATGTCATATCAAAATGCTCAATCAATGTAAGAAGTAATGGATTGGTTAAGTAGCTAGCTGTCCCACACAAAACAAATGAAAAACAAACCCACTGATATGCTATTCTAGTGCAGTACATTTAAGTCATCAGTTACCAATATCTAAGTGCTGGTATAAGGCTTTTACATCTGCCAAGTAGGATATAGCTTCAACTGTATCACCTCTATTTTAATTATTTTCATTAAAAGCAGCTAAGCTGGAGGGAAAAGCTCATATATTATCATTGAATACCATAACATACCATAAAGTTCACATTACCCCACTGTAGTTCAGACCCCTAGCAATACTCTGTTACCATCATCCATTTAAAAGGTTCAGCAAGAGAAGATCCATACATTCCCAAAGAAAAATGACTATGCAGCAGTGGTATGAAACTGCTTTACTGCATAAAAATATCAGCCATAAACACACTAAAACAATTGGCTACACAGACTTCTGTTCACCAGAATTATTCCTTCACTCTATTGACACAGATTCTCCAGTCCTTCTTGGTTTCGTTTTGCCTATACAGAGATTCAAAGTCTCACCTCTCATAATTCTTTATAAGCTTCTCTTCTATTCTTAGTTATCCAAACCAGATTTTTATTATGCTAACAAATCAAGTTAATAAAGAGAAGAAGGAGAGCATCTCTTTTTCTGAGAGAAAATATGTTATCACCTCATTTTAGCCCTCAAACCTAGTACTCTCTAAAGTCTTCCTGATCACTATGTGAGGCAGGGCCAGTTGCAAGGTGACCAACCCAGAGGAGGAGATGTGTCCCTAAGGAGAGCACAAGCTTTGCACAAGTTGTACTCAGACAGGGCCATATCTCCTTTCCTGTAGTTGTCCAATCACCACCACAGACAGCAATTTTTTGTGTGCATATCTCCTTTGCAATAATTACATTAAGGAAAAAAATCTCTCTGAGAAGCCAATTTAGTAGCGAGCTTGTGTTTTGACAACTACTCCTACAGAGATGATTTCATACTTAGAGGAAGGTAAAGAAGTTCTTTTCACCTATATAGGTTTGACATGGGCAAGACATCCAGCACAGACCTTATGGCAGGAGCAGAAATCTTTGCATCTTAGGAGAACAAGAAGAGAAAAATTAAAATGTTGGGGCTGAAGATAAAAGGAGGAGAAAAATAAAGATGAGAGGGAAAATCAGAAGGAAGAGACATTTTTTTACAGCTTCCATGCATTAACAACTCATGCTAGCAGACCCTCTGCTCTGCAAAGGCCCAAGCTACTTTCGACCTATACAGAGATTTACTCCCAAGTAAGCTGAGAATAGTGACACTTCAGATCTATTGAAATTCCAATGTATTATCATTGTTCTTAGAAGATATGCCAGAGACGAGCTGTTATTTGTCTCAGAAATTTGGGATAACTATTAGTACCTAAATGACTGAACCCTTAAGAAATATTTAAAGCTTTTACCTTGTAATAAGAAGTTTCACAATTTCTATGTAAATATTAGAAAAAATATCCTCTTAACTTTTTTCCCAGATAGATATATCTTTGACTGAAGTATCTAAGTGTTTTGAGCATTCAGGCACACTGCAAACAATCTCGGGGGGAAAAGAAGGGGAGGCTTTCTCTATTTTTTGTGTTTCTGGGAATGCCTCCCTGAAGACAAGTTCCCAGTGGCCATTGAAAAAGCTGAATTTTACTCTCTGCATTCAATACTTGGCACAAGATCAACAGCAACATAAAAGAATAAGCCACTTTAAACTAGAGAGAAATGTGATTTTGCCAAACATCTGCCCCACCTCAAATTTTGCTCTTCACTAGCATGTAGAAGGGAACAGAGCACTTTAGATATCTAAAATTATTACAAAGCACACAGAGTGGACAGAGAGCAAAGAGGAATCACAGAAGAGCAGGGAGTGTTTGGAGAACACAGAAGCACATTTGCAATCCAGGGGAGCCATCTCAGCATCAACCACTGCGACACTGCTCCCTCCCTCCCTTCCAGGCCGTCCCTCTCTGGGGCTTGGGTGCCCATCTCCTCAGCAGGGTTTGAAAATTATGACATTATATTGCTCTGCCAGATCCTCCTTAAGTATATAAAGTATATTATTCTGTTCCCAGTACAAGAAGTCATTAACTGCCTGCCAAGGGAAGGGTTTCATGACACGCTAATGTTTTCTTTTCCTTCATGAGATTTCAGGCATCATATAGGTAAAGCTCAGTGGAGATTCATTGCTCTTTAGCCTCCTCTGATACTGTACAGTGGGAATGAGATGGGAAGAATCATGTAGATAGGGTTGTCCACAGGGAAAGGGTAATATTTAAGCACAGGTGATTTCCCAAATATCTGTACAGACTTCTTTTAAATGAACAACTTTCCACATCTTTGCATGTTTCTCTACACCATCAGTTGTCTGAAGATCTCCTATCACTTCCAAATGAGACCCTTTTCTACCCAGACTGGTATTTTTTTACCATGATCTACTTGTAAATGTACTCAAATGCTTCTGGGATCACCCAGAAGAAGCAAAATACAACATATTTATAATCTCTGTAGTAACTAAGTAACTAGTAACTACACACCATAGGTATTAAACTTCTTTCATATTTGTTTATTTTGAAGACCTGTGTTGTTCATCTGAGCCACTGAACATTTTATTAAACTATTTAGTCCATTTTGTAGGACTGGGGAACAACATCAAATAGGTGTCAAGCGAAGGACATCTAATACCACTAATGGATGTAATTACATAAAATGACTATTTTATGTCCTCCCTTTTTTTATTAATTTAGCTTTCTGACTTTGACAGCATACCAGTCGACATAATGAGTTATTTTGCATATTTTGATCATTTCAATTATCATGGCATCTCAAAATCTCCACTGACCTATTTTGATGCAAGTAAAAGATTATAAAGGCCTAATGTCATAAAATTGCTGATCCAAACCAGCAAAGTACAAGAACTGGCAGAGTAAGTCAGTGAAGAGTGGTTATCCTGTCCCACACAAAATAAGCTCAAGGAAGGACTATCTGTGTGGAAGCCAGGTTGCACACAGTCTGTTAACAACACTCAGAAATAAAATCTGCATGATTTTCCTCGGGCAACTTGTGGAGGCATGGCCAGATTCCAAGAATTCAAAGCACAGAGGAATTCCATGCCTTCATCTTAAGGTCAATGCAATACAAGTTTCAGCACTTCCTCTGTAACTAGAAAAATGTAGCTATTGGGGGGGTGCAAATGGAAGTGCCCAGATTTCACAGGCACACACATGCACACTCATACACAGCACCTCAGACACTGTGCCCTTCCTCAATCAGGCTTTCCCTCCTTTCCTGAAATTTTCAGTACTTTCCTGGTTTGTAGAAGTTGCACCCAATCCCAGAAAAGGGTTCCCAGGAAAGGCTCCTCTCCATGACCTACCAGGTTCAGTCAGGGCTGGCTACCTACTGCAGTGTCTTCTAAGCATCCTCACTTGTCCCTGCTGAAGCTGCAGACTCCCTCCATCCTCAGGACATTCTTGCTCTTCTCTAATCTCTACCATGGTCTTCAAATCTGAGTCTTTAATTATTCGTCTAAATTTAGTCAGATTTGATTAGTTCTCTTGACAACTCTTACCTGTAGCAGTACTTTTAATAGTTATTTTTCTGATCTAGTCAAGACAAGTTATTGTGATTTAAGGCTCTTTATTCATTGTGTTCCAATTATCTAGAAATCATGTCGGGTTTTAAAAGAGGTAAACAGCCCTCCTCCCTCTTCAGAGTGTGCATACACTCATGTAGCCTCAATGAATCAGATCAGAGAGCTATTCAGGTGAAAGATAAATCTCAAATCTATGGTCTGCAAGAGCTGAGACTTAATCCAGTTATTCATGCTAAACCCCATCTCTGCAACTATAGAAATGAGTATTTCTTGTAAGTAGGTGGCTAAAGATCAGTGAAGTATTTCAGATACCTCCTGGGACTCAGACAAAAAAACAATGCTAGAAATTGCTCCTCAAAGGCTACATTTGCTATTTCCTAAGCTGAGACTTTCCAAATTTTCAAAAATCAACTTTTCACAATATTGATTTCAAGACTGTGAAAATTTTCCTACTGAAAAAAAATAAAATTGTAGCAAATATACACACAACACACAGTATCAATTAAAAAAAGTTAAAAGTTATATGATGACTCTTTCATTTTCTTGTGAAATAAAGACAAGGCAAAATCCAAATAAGGAAAAGAATGTTTAGAGATTAGGTAATCACTTCAATCACCAGGCTATTTTCTTGTCTGCATAAGTTCCTGAATTACAAAAGAAATTAAATCCTAACACTAAACCATCTTATTATATTACCAAACAAATTTCCTCACAACAAGCAGATCTGTGCAAACAGCTTGAAAAATCGTAACTGCATACTGGCAATGTGAACTGAAATACTTTCACTGATTTTTTTCTGGCTATACACTGGGACCAGCACCTCCTGACTCACAGTTTAATGGTTTATCTATTGAAGATTTCCAATCTAAATGTTTCATGTCTTGAAAATGTCCAGACTTCTCCCATCTTCTTCTGAGTACCTAAAATAATTGTGCAATTGCTGTGCAACTAATGCTCCAATTCATTCTTCCTCCAGGTCATTTGTACACCTATTTCATAAGAGACTGGTAGTTCCTAATGCTCAGCTCTGGGGCAACTCACTATTAACCTTCTTTTCTTCTGAAAAATTGGTTATTTATTTTGACTTCATTGTCTATCTTTTAACCACTTTTAATCCATGGCAAGATCTAACCTCTGACCACCAAAGTTTCTTAATAGTCTCTAGTGAAGACCATCAGCAGAGTCTTTTGTTGTCAATTTTATTATACTCATCCATTTTCCTTCACCACCACTTCTTTCAGCATTTTCAGTGCATTCCAGCAGGTTAAAAAAGCTTCCATGTACTCTTCAAAAATAGCTGGTATCTTGTGCCATAGTCACCTTGGAGATTAAAAATTTGAATAGCTCCTCAATTTATTTCCTAGTGCTGCATTATTTTTCACCAGGAGGTAATTTTTTAGCAAGAAGCTTATCTTAATAAACATGTAAGGGCTATCCTAATTCTACAAGGTACCTTCTTTGCAATTTAATGAAGACACACAAAAGTACTTTTAGAAAATGATGTGTTCATAACTGCACAATGGATGTTACAGATATTACCTTGAGCAATATTTTCACCTTCCCAATTGAAAGTAGATATTCACAATTAAAATTAAAAAAAAGCCAACCCCCCCGCAAAAAAAAAGAAACAAACCAGTCTGTAGTATTAAGAAGACTTACATAAATATGTTAAATATGTTAAATATTAATGTTTTTAATGTTGAATAATATGTTAAATATGTTAAAACTTTCTTTGTTTTTCACTAATGGAATTTCCTCTGTCCTGTGTCTCTCACTGATACTTCAGGTGCCTCAGGAGTTCCTAGACATGCAGATTTCAGCTGGGTGGGCAATGGGCTGAGCAAACATTTGTCATGCACAGGCCCCACAGAAGGAACTCCTACACACCCTGGTCATGCAAACATGCAGCAGGGAGGCAGAAGGATGTGAGGGGGCAGGCTGGAAGAAGAAATTAACCAACTCATGAGCTGATCCATGTCCTTGTCTGAAAAGCACACATGAAACAATTGGCAGAAAGCAGCCTAAAGACACATTTGATTGTTCTGTTTTCCACATTTGCCATAGTGTGCATACCCACACCTTTCAAAAAGCCCTCCAAAACATGCTGGGTAATGGAGATGTCATTTGGACTCATATAAGCCTAAATGAGTTGCCAAAGACATTTTATAATGGTAGAAATGTGGCACTGCAAACAAGCTGTCACAACTTTGTTACATTTAATTGTTGTGTTGTATTTGCTTTTCTTTACCTGGTCAGTAAGTAAAGAAAGACATCCTTTCTTTGTAGGGAGAGTTAGAAGAGATTATTATTTAAGTGGCAGCTCAGGGAATGGGAAGGAGGCAAGAAAAACAGTGAAAATTGTTACAAGGTCATAGTCAAGTCAAAAAGAAGAATAGCTGGGTAAAAGAGTATGTGTCGTCCAGGGCTTTCTACTGGGCAGTTTCTATAGCTTGACATTATTGTAGTAAGAGCTTCTAGAGAGAAAAAACACTGACAGGAGAAAATGGATATGGAAATATCTGAGATATAATACAGAAGGATGTTTAAGTACATTCTTTCTGAAATAAAGCTTTTCATAAAAACACTCTTCTTCAAACATAAGACACTATCAAATTGTTCCCTTTTCTACCTAACACAAAGGGGATATTAGTCTTTTGACAGTAATCCTTGCACTGCAGCCCTAGCTGTGAGGTTAAGGAAGGATTTTATTCCTGGGACATTTATTCTCACAAGAAGATGTTACCAGTAAAGGTGTTATTGGCTGTAATTTAGTGACTGCCCTGTGCTTCCTACAAAACCTGTGGATTGGTGCTGTATTGCACAATTACTTTCACTGAGTTTAATGTTCAAGTCTGGAAAAAATTCCAGAAACTGTCACCACCAAAGGCTGGTGGTCTCTCCAGTGTCCACTCTGCTGTCCAGTGTCTACCCAAGCACTGGGTGAAAGATGGATGGTCTGTTAATAAGAGAACAGATAAAAATCAGTGGCAGAAGGGACCCATACAGCTCTGCTGCCAGGTGCAGCAAGCTTTACACCAAGTAAAGTGGCCTTTCACAAAAGAGTGAGTCCAGAGGTAACAGAGGCCAGAGAGAGAGATCTGCTTTTCCACATGCAAATACTTACAGGTGGTGTGAATGCTGGGGAAATAGGTGCTCTAAACAGCTACCCATAGGAAAAGAGCACACCAACCAGGGCTCCCCTCAGGTAACACATGGGATGTCAAGACAAGAAAGAAATCTGCAGTAAACCCTGAAACTGCAGCTGCTTATCTTAGGCTGGATTCAAAATAACCACTGAGTCCCTCCTGCCTCCCCACAGGAGCCCACCCCAGATCAGTGCCTCTCTGGTGGAGGCTGAAGGTCAGGACCAGACTGTCTGGGATCAGGGGATCCCTGCCTGGCTTTGGCCAGTGTAGGGGTCCCTGGGGCAGCCAGGTAGGACCACAGTAAGTGTAGGGAGACACAGGATGTGCCATAGGTACACAGGGGCTGTGTGAGGAGCTGGTGCCCCGGCAGTGTGGGAGGAACAAAACTCAGGGACACATTTGCCAGAGAATGGCCACAGAGTGTGAGTGATGTTGAAACCCTGGTCAGGCTTCTGCAGCCTCTTTTTCCCCTCTCAAGTATCTCTTCCATTTTCCCTTCTATACTATATATTCCTCCTTCAACTAGAGCAGAGGGACAAGGACATGCCACAGCACTCTTCTACCTTCTCCCTCCTTGGTCATTCATCCAGAGCTCATGGAACCTTCTGTAAGATCATCAGCATTAAGGCAAGGAAACTGACAGAGCACCAGCCCCAGCAAAGTGCCTTACAGGCAGAAATATGCTGTGCCAGAGCAGTGCCAAGGAGAGTTCCCCACTACTTGCACAAAACTCCTTAAAATTCAGTTTTCAATTCACAAACATGTTGCCTGTTTTTTCTGATTTGGGTGGCCTTTCTTGGGAATGCTTTATCTCATTGTCTTCATACACCACATGCTTCTGAAGGCAGCATTTTGTTCTGATTTTCTATATTCACAGGTGGTATTGCCTCTGTGTATATAAATACACATAAAAGTATATATATTTATATATGAACAATTCCTGATCCAAAGGAAACAGACAATCAGAGGTAACTCTGAGATCAGAGGAACTTCGTCAAATGGAAGGTTGTCCCTGTCCATGGAAGGGGATTGGGAATTGAGTAATTTTAAGTGATCCTTTCCAACCCAAATTATTCTATGATATGTTTAAATTATGTCATCCAGCCAATGCCACAGCAGTACAAAAACACCTGGAGGAAGATGGTGCAGAGTGGAGGAAGATGGGGCAGAGCATCTTCACATCCTGTCTATTGTCACACTTGTCCTCCTGTGACTAGACAAGCTTATAATGAAGATTTGCTTTATTAATGGTGTCTGCTTTAGGAAAAGCTGGTAATACCATTAGCACCCTGAAAGAAATAAGGAAAAAAAAGAAACATCTGCGAGGGAAAATTCCTACACGAAGTAACAGATGTGAAAGTCTTCTCTGAAAAGCATTTTAAGTTTTAATTATTTAGAGTTTCTCACTGTGTAGATGCAAAATTTGCACAGATTTCAGAACCATAAATAGCAGATTGAGATTGCATTTAAAGAAATTTAATGCCAGTGGAAGAGTGGACCCTTTTCTACAGAATTAAGCCATACAAAATATCATTTGTTGGAGTTGTATTCAAGAGATCTAATTTAAATACTGTGCAAAAAGCATGGAAAAATGCTGGATTTGGACAAAGAATAAATTCTAATTCATTTTCACAAATGCAATGATGAAATTCCCAATTTTTACTATAGTGAAAATGAAATGGGACAAAGTGATGATGATTACACAGGGGGAAAAAACCCACTTTCTGACAGGGATATGGAGAACATAACTGAAAAGGTGCTTTTATCTTGTTTTCAACTCTAATTTCATACTCATCAATTAACAGATTTATGCTGTGCCTGATATGATATCATGAATTATTCAAGCAACTTCTTAAAATTTAACAAAAGCACAAGGAACAAGAGGAGAATATCATAATACACAGAATTTTAAATGTCATTAAACCAAAGGTATGCTTTAAAGAAAATATCTTCTAAGGACACCAACATAAACAACCTGGTATCCTCACAGCATGAAGCCTGGTTTTGTCTGCCTTGTTTACCAGGGGTTTTTTCATGCCAGGAGCCTTTGTATAAAGCTGCAAGTAAACGAATCATTACAGAAAGGAAAACACAATTCTTACTCATTAGGCTCACAATTCTAATTCATTAGTGTATTCGTTCACCTTGATTAAGCAGTAAAAAGGAAGAGGGTTGGGGATTTTAAGAGAGGTACACAGGCTTTTGAAGTGCAGCAATTCTCAAAAAGGCTGCAAGGAGTTAAGAAGGAATGAGTAATGTCTGTGTGCAGCTCCACTCTTTAGTCAATCCGGGTTACATGGTTTCTCAGCAGGCAAAATTCTGTATTCTGAAAAGATATAAAGCATGGCAATGTCAGCTGGTACAAAACCCAAAGCCCTGAATGCAGGTAAATTATAATAGCTTCCAGTCTCCTTTCCTGGAAATATGCTGTATAATTAAGAGTTTTCCATTTGAGTGAAAATTCATATTGTTCTCATTCTTTTACTGACATTTAATTTGTCCTAAATAATCTTGTTTACCTGGTTACATTTTTCCTTGTGGTTATGTCAAGTTTTCTATTGACATGGTTTTGTTAAGACAAACAGAAAAACATAACAAAACAAACAACCACGACAAAATGTGAGCTTTACTCAATCACAAGATGGTTTTCTGGAGAATATGATCATACCTGGACATAGTGGTAAGCAAGAGACGGCAGATTTCATGGTAAACTGAGATTACAGAGAGTTCCTGAGATTTACAGACTCCACTGCAGTTAAATCGTACTTGAGCTCCTGATCCCTAGCGAGCCTTTTACAGCCATCAAAATTTGGTATCACAACAACTGTGACTGTGCCTATCACAACAAGAGAATTTCACAAGACACTGAGTCATTAGAAATAAGTATCCCAAAGCATGAAAGCTCAACCAGAAAGGCCTTTTCTCTGCCTCAGAAGCCTGAGAATTTAATATTACAGAACTTAATAAACACGTGGTTACTAAAAAAATTTATCTTTTTAGAGCCAAACTTTATCCTACATTAAGAGCTGCAGCAGGCTGGCCAGTGAAATTACAAAACAGAAATCTTTCTCTGTCTGCGGGAGAGGTAGCACTATAAGCACACACACCTACATTTGGAGTGTTTTCTCACATAAACTTTTTTATCAGTTTGCATTGTGCTGACTGGATATGTAGATGATATGTGGATTAGGCAGCAGACAGATCATCTGTCTAAATGCCATCATGAAACAGCTGCCCTCTTCTTTTCTATCCTGTTAATGCTAATCTTCCAGATCTCAAGCAGGCACTGGTATTATTCCTAGAAAGACAATAATCAGAGCAATGGACCCAAAAAAACACTATGCAAAATGACGTGTCACATTAGAGGAGCACTTTGTTTTCATCTGAGTATTCAAAGTGTTGGAGGCAGTACATTTAGAACAAAACCTCTGGACTGAAACCTTGAGAGCTTCACAAATCACATTTCCTTTGCAAGCCAACACAGCATTTTTTTCTAATTGCCAAGCTGCTGATTTTAATGTAGAGTGGACCCTGTCGATAGTCTGGGATTAATGTTGTGGAGGTGATGTAAGTACCTAATAGGAAATAACATTCCTTCTGAAAAAAATCTTCTTTATTACTTGTACTTGCACCTTTTGGTTCTAATCAGAAATCCTTGGCCCAGGATTGTTTATAAGTACTTGGGGAGATGTTATGCATATACCTGTATATTTTGTATGTATATTATAATTACAGTCACTGTCTAGAACTGAATCATGTGCATCAGGGTTTTTTCCCTCTCTTATCTGCAACAAAATTTGCTGAACTTCTTGGACTTCATGTGAAACTTTCTAATGCTTGTTATTGTTGGTAGCCAGCTCTGAGCCACTGCATCTCTGGAGTGTGTCTGGAGATATTTTCTGTTTGTACCTTACTTATGTCTACTCTGCTGAGTTTCTGAAGACCATGGGGAGACCTGTGAAGTTCCTTCTGTGGTTTACAAGACATAAGGACAGGAAGGTGTTAGGAGTAGAGAATTATGGAATTGTCTGATGTTAAAATCTCTGATGTCTGGACACTTGTTCTTTAAAACACATCGTCATTTTAACAGTAGCCATAAAACATTCAAACAGTTCTGATAAGAAGACATTTATAAGACTGTGGACTAAGTATCATTAGAATATAATTATGTTTTCTTTTAACAATAAATATGACATTCAAGTTACCTGAAATCTAAAATAGTGTGAGTTTCTGTGAAGTTCTCATCTTAGTCAATCAGATCCTTAGTGTGAGCTCCACATTTTCTTTTTTTGGCACAACTGAATAACAAGGGTGCATGTTTTGCAGGCAGACAGATAACCCAGAAACCTCTGTGGCTGTGGTGTAAGCAATGACTATAAGAAGACATTTCCATTTCTAAAGACAGGTACAGATAGCCACATGGTCAAATGAATGCATATATGGTTCCTATAAAGTGCTGGTATGAAATGAAGATGCAGGGGTTTCATACTTGCACAGATCCAGCTGGTTACAGCTATAATCAGAGATTAAGGTTTTCCATATTTTATCCTCCAGGTATAATTTTACTTGTTCACATATGTAAAAGGCTGCTAACTCCTATGAAGCAGTTAGTAAATTATTTAAAATACACTCACAATATAAACAGCGACCAGATTAAATTTTCCTTGCAGTATTTGAAACCTGGGTTTTAATACTTTTAATTTCTCTATTTTGACAACTTAAGCATGCTTTGACCTGGTAGCATTACATGAGCTCATTCCTGGAAAATGTCTTTGGTCACCTCTGCTTGAAGGTCAGCGGGGTGTCCAGTACCACTCTCCCTTTCCCGCAGCAAAAACCAAAGCATGGAACATTATTTTTCTAAAAAGCAATCAAGTCTCATCCCCATTTACCTGGAATAAGCAGGTTTTTGGATGAGTGTATTAAAACAGTAACATGACTTGTCTGAGATGTTTCCAGGCTTGGGTGCTGTACCCAGGCAGTGGGACCATCATGGCCAGGGAGATGTCACAGGCTGATGCCACAGGTGTCCAGTGGGGAGGGAGTCCAGCACTCCTGCCTTGTGCTGGGTGATATCTGCTCTCACTTGAGTTCACTTTTCACCACGACACATTGTGGGCACCAAAAGCAGCATGCAAGGAGTCATTGCCATAATTTTCTCTGCAGAGAGACACTTGTGTGCAAACCAGGCTTGATTCTGCAAACTCATGATGATTAGCAGCTGGGACAGGTGAAGCTATCATGGAGTAGGATACCTTTTACCTGCATCAAGAATAAATTGAAAGACCACCGTGTGGTGACCAAGTTCAACAGCAAATATGACCCCTAGGGATGTAGCACTGACGTTTGCTTCCTGTGGACCTTTAACATACCCCAGTGCAAAATTAATTTGCTTCTGCTTTGGACAGGTGCTGGGCTGATCCCACTGACAGCCACCTGGAGTGGCTTGAATGATTTTTATAGGAATTTAACTTTTGAATCTTCATGAAAGGAACTGGGAAAAGTCAGTCAAGAAAATTACTTCAGAATATTCTGGTGTCTGCTAAGACTTTTTCTCATTGTACTGGCAATTTCTTCTGCCCTGGAGAAGAAATGGGTGACATTTTTCAGGGTTATACCATGCTCCATGTACTGCAGCTGAACTGCCAGCTGAGTCCCCAAGACAGGGCTGTAATTGGCTCAGCGCATATCAGGTTCCCTTCGACTCCCCTTTGTGAACACAAAGGCTGGGATGTAGCCAAGACAAGAAAATATACAGCAAAACACAGCTGACATGAATGGCAAAATAAACAAAAGCAGATGTGCCTCTTCACATGATTATGTGAGGGAGGTGGGAGCAAAGTATGTTTCGACAACAACAAAAGAAAAAGCCGATATCTGAACACAGCAGGCTTTGCAGACAAAGAAAGGTGCTGTCAGTGATCATCAGTGAAGTAGCATTTGCAGATCACAAGATACCAACGGTGAGGAAACGGCTGTTGTGGGTACCAAATCCACACAGCAGACCAAATAAATGACAAAAGCATGATGTCCGTGTTCAAAGCTTCCAGTGAAATACTGTCAGCACTTGGGCTGGCAAACCCAGAGCCCTTCACAAATCTGTTAGATGGATCCAAGTTCTTTACTAGCCTGCCACATACTGTGTATCTTCAGATGCTGCAGGTTTTTTACCAGACCAAAGGGAAGCAATGTGAAAAATTAAATATGATTTAAATTTGAATGACACTGAAGTGTGGATGATGGCACTCTTTGAAATTCAAGATGCCTAGAAGTTCTAGATATGCCTGGCTTCTGGGTTGCTGTGAAGCTGCTGCTGCCATAATATCAAGACTACTGAGGAAGTACTGACCTCTGTATTTACTGACACATGGGGTTTTCACTCAATGTGACAGTGGTGATAAGTGGAATGATAATGGATATTTTTGATCCAACCTAAGACAGAGGTTGCACTGACCTAGGAGTTTTACATACCAGTTTCACATACTATCCTCATGTGCTAGGGAACGAAAACCCTTTCTCTCTAAAGACAGACACTGGGTGAGAAAACTTGGTAAGTAGGGTGAATTTCCAAGGTTATTTCTGTGTCAGAACTAAAGTTCCTAACTTAAGTTATATCTCATAACTTAATATCCTTTAGGTTAAGTCCCTCAGTGTTTTCAGAAGCAAGAGTGCATTAGATAAATCAGATATTCAGAAGGAAAATAATTACATCAACAAGATAAAAAGTTTTGCAATTCATGGACTTAAATGATGATAACAATTAATATAATAATGTTTCTTAGACAGCATGTTTATATCTCTTAGAATTAACAGAGGCAGACAATATATTCACATTTTATACCAAGATATCCATGTCTTGGTAGTAAACTTTTCCCTTCCACAGGGAATTAGGCTAATTAGGGGGAGGGCTGTTGTTGCTGTTGGACATAAGTCACACAGACACAGCTCAAGGTGTGATGAAGGAAAGAGAGACTTTATTTCTTCTCTCAGAATTTATAGGTTTCTGGCCACAGCCAGGGATTGGATGGTCAGGATAACACTTTCTCACTGTACTGGCCATGAGAGATGTCCATCACAAGATGTGTAACAGAAAGAATGTACACATACCTATGTTTACAGTTACTGTCCTGGGAAAGTCTTTAGAAAACCATGTCAACAAGCTCAAAAAGCTGAGTTTTCAGGGCGACAGGCTGTCCTTTGATTGTAGGGGTTTTGTTATAAATAACATGTCTTTTTTTCATTTGCACATCACAGTCAAATTGGTCACTTGGTCACAACAGGGATGCCAAGGAACTACCACTAAGTAAGAGAGTAAATGTTCTCTTTTCTGCCTTCTTAAATACATTTGGTTTTGGCTGACATGCAGAATTATGCACCCATATTTTGGTATGTGTGAAACTGCAAACTTGTGTTTACTGAGGTTATAGTGGATCATCAGGGATGTAAAGAATCCATAAATCAATCATTATAATATTAATGGCAAAATGTTCATTCACATCATGAGGAGCCCTAGATCATGGGCATTACTCATTACACATGCTTCCACTTGAGTTGTAACCAAGACAAGAGAAATTCTTGAATTTCAGTGCTACCTATCTGGAATTAAATAGCATTTTACTGTTGTAACATGGAGACAAGATGCAAATACATTCAGAACCTAATTGTGTTTTTTCAAGGAAAAATTGTTCTGAAAATTATTTTCCAGTGTTATTCTGGAAAGATCAAAGTTTTTTTTCATAAAAGGCCATTTTATTTCTTTGTTTGGTTATTCCTTACATTCCTTTAATGTCAAATGGCAGCTCTCTTTACTAATGGCACTGTAATCCAAAAGACCAGGAACAGCAGTAAGCTTATTAAATATCAAAAAGAGCCTCTGAGGTAAAATAGCGAGAGATGCTTGACTATGCTATCAATGATTTTGGAGTTGTTTGGGTTGGTTTTTTTTTTCCCTTATGCTAATTTGTTTTTAGAGCACCTGCAATATTCAAACCATCGAGAAAAGGTTTTCAGGCCAGTGGGTATATATTTCATGAGAAAAAACTAGCAACTGAATGAAGAAATGAAAGAAAAACAAGAACAAAGACAGAAGAATTATGGTTTAAGCTTCCTTAGTTGTCGTTGTTGCAGCTAAATAAGGAATACAGTTGATCACTAATGAGAATTAAGTTATTATGTAGTTGCTTAACTCACAGGGATAAAATACTCTGCACAGTCAAAGAACTGAAATACAATTAAAATAAGATGTGACAGCCTGCATATTCTTATGATTTAGGGACAAAACAAATTTGTATCTGCAGTGTTGAGCTTTATGATGCAAATGTTTATGCTTCGGTTTTACCCCTGGAAAAATGAAGCCCCATGTATCTTAATACTGAAGTCTGAACATCAGTCTATAAACTCACAGCATTTATTCATAACAGATAATGTTTGTGGTATCAGCTTAATTCCAAAACTTACCTTAAAAAGAGAATTAGCTCACTAACTGGAAATATATATATATAATATATATTATATATATTACAGTGCAGAAACTTATTATTTATGAGTCTAAACAAAAGATTGCACCTGGTGACAAAAATTTTGTTTAGCTAGTAAAACAGTAAATTGCTGTTGAATCATTGAATCAAAAGCAACCAGGGAAGCACAAATGATTTGTTTAACATAATTCTAGCTTACCCATGAGCTAAACTGCACTATTTTTTATAATATAATCCAAATAAATAGCTTGTGTTAATGCTCAACAGGTGACTACTAGCTAAAAAAGCCATCTTGAAGTTTACAATACAGCAAGAAGATGACAAGATGTTTGCATGCATAAAGGTGAAATATGTCAAGATTTATTAAAAATGTAGTTATAATGGTTGCATATGTCCTATTCTTTATGCTTCTAGATAAAAATGATTTATCTGATCATGGTAATCTTTACTGTTTCTTTCAGTGAAGGCATAAATCTTTGCACCTCCACGTTAATGTATTCACGCTTTTTTTCTCTTTCTACTTACAGTGTAGGAAATGTTTCCCAGAAGCTGTAATGTAATATTTAATTATTTACTTTGATTCAGAAATTGCAAAATGTCTAAATTACAACCCACTATTCTGTACCTAATTTTAAAATTTAATTGAATAGTCATTTTATACACACCTTGTATAGTAAGAATTATTTTCATCATTCCCTGGTGATTATGAAAATCACCCCCCCTGGGTGATTTTGGGCAGGGACACCTCCCACTAGCCCAGGCTGTTCACAAGGCCACACATCAAGACCTCAAACACTTCCAGGGGATGGGGCAGCCAGATTTTATTTGGACAGCCTATTCCAGTGCCTTTCCACCCTCACAGTAAAGAATTTCTTGGCAATATGTAATCAAAACCTATTCCATTTTAGTTTGAAGCCATTCCCTTGTCCTGTCTGTACACATCCCTATAAGAATCTCTCTCCTGCTCTCTTATAAGCAAGCCCTCTTTAGGGAATATGGTTAATGGTATTAACCCCAACTCAAATATCTTCAGATATTTAGATTATATCTGGCCATAGTCCACAAAGCTGTTTGATTTTTGTTATCATGGCAAGAGAGTAAAAAGGAAAGTAGATCAATGCTTAGTATCATGTATTCATTCCCATTCTCTGCATTTTGCTCCATTTAATTTTTTTCTCCTCTGAGTGACTTCTCATCTGCTCTCTAGGCTTGATAAATTATTTCACACTGAAGGAAAAAAGATAAATAAACATGGTGAACAGACTTCACGCAGATAAGATAATAAAATAATCTCAGCTCTACCTTCAAGTGATATCATAAAAAGAAAAATATCAGAAAAAATAAGTCTTCTATTTCAAATTAATACAAATTTGGGCAAAACCCCAAGTAGATTGATTTTAAAGGATATTTTTTCGTATAACACTGGCACACACTAAGATTCTCTGGATGCCTTAACTTTACATTTATATACTTTTCATTTCTTCTACATTTAAATCTGACTACAGAATTTGTGCAATTTTTTAGGGCACAGTAGCATTAACATTTTTTCTCATCTTAAATTGTATTTTTAAATGATGACTTCAATTTTATTCCATTATTTTCTACAATATTTAAGATATGTATTTGTGTGCATGTGTTTGTTTCTGGAAGTGTACAGAGCGAAGAATTTATTTTCAAAAGCCTTGTGAATAACTGCTAGTCTAGCTAGTGCTTGATTTAGAATTCTTAGTGCATTTGAAATATTTAAGCATGTTAAAAATAAATCTAAGTATTCCATTATAAACTATTTCAAGATCACTGGTTTGTAACTGAGAACTGAATACTATGATAATCTGAAACAGAAGAAACGCTGAGACAAAATGTGTGCAACGCACTGAGTACACAATGAGAGTTTCCAGAAGGTGTTAGACACATTGTGAACTTCATGAGAGACAATACAGGATAAATCTGTGACTTCTCCATTTATCTCTTCCTTTTCTCTTTCAAAAACTTACTGATCTTTGGAGAATAATTAATCTTAGCGTATCAGAGTATGGGGAACTTTACTTTTTCCTCTAAGAAGGAAAAATTCAAAGTTACTAAATGGAGTTATAGGCATAGAAACTATTTATTTCCACAGAGAAAAAAAAAAAATAAAAGGGACAAAAGGAAGAAATAGGTCAGAATGTCAGCTGATGCAATTTCAGGTAATTCCAATGAAATGGCTGACAGAGACATCAGTTTTAAGGTGAAAAACCCTATTAGATCATCCTAGTCTGTCTTCCTGCATAATGCAGGCCAGAAAATTCCATATAGCAACTCTTGCTGAGCTGATAGATCTCTTGATTCACTTGATTTGGCTCTCTGCTTTTAGAAAGATTAGTAGATATTATCCCTAGGAGGCAAAACATGATGAGCCAGCTGCAGTATTAGATGCAGTATTTGATTTGCAAAAAACATTCACAATTTTGGTCTGTTGCGAGTTCAAGTATCAAGAGCCCACGCTGACCTCAAGAATTGGTTCACTGCCAAAGTGAGAAGGACAGTGTTTAAAAGAAAATGAAAACCATTCCGGAATCCCAAGCTGACAGCAACAAATGTCTAGATGACAAGGTCAAACGGCAGGTGTCTTTGTTATAGAAAATAAAGAAAGGTCACACATAGTATGACTTTCTGATTTTTAAGAGAATTTTAACTGGCACCTCACAATGAGACATCATAAAGAAAGGAATAAAGTAGAAGCCTAGTCATACATAGAAATAGAAAGTTCACTGTACATGTGACTAGACACTGGACATGGGCACAAAAGCAGAATGAAGAGATATAGAATTTATTTCTTGAGATATCAGATGGCCCTCCATGAAAGAATTTTTTTTCTCAGAGTTTGCATTTTCTAAGCTTGAGATCAGTCTCTTTCATTTTCTCAGCACACTAGAATTTAGAATAAGGAGAAAGTGCCATTGGCTTCAGATAAATGTGTGCTTGGTGTATAAATAGACATAATAAATGTGGTTGGCTAAAAAATGGATTATCTGTATTGGTGGAAGTCAAAAGCCATCGATTCACTTCAGAGAAGTGATAGTCAGAGGAAAGAGAGGTTAGTTTACAAATGAGAAACCTCCTTATTCAAATAGTTTCAGTCTGGGTCCCTTGGTGAAGTTATTCTAAACCAACTGAAGGATTTATAACAATTTTAAGAAAAGTAAACTTAGATTTTTAAAATTATGATAACCTGGAAATAATGCCACAATGGTCTTGAAGGACAGTTTGGACAGAAGAAGCCAGTGGCAATAATGGATGACCTAGATTTAATAGGAGTTGGGCATCTCTGGATAGTCCCTTTGGGACCAAAGCCTGTGAGGCAGCTGCTACAAGCAGAGTTGCTAAATGTCCTGACAAGCAAAGGGACAATTCCGATTTTTTTGTAAAATGCCCCAGCATGCCAGTAGAAGAGTATAGGTTCCCATTTATGCTGTAAGTCAACTATCACACAGCTAGAGATTTTAACACAGCACACTGAAACCAAGCCACTGTATTACTGAGGGAACACATGGGAACCTTTCCAACTGTTGGCTGTGTCACAGGGAGATTGTGGCACTGTGTCACTGTGGTCCCCAGAGTATTTGAAATTGAATCTACATTTCCCAGCACCTAGAAGAATGCCCTGACCATGAAGCTATTGGGCTGGGACAATGATATTGCTACCCAGCAGAGTGCTCTGACAGACACTTGTGCCTAATGCAAACTTCTCCCAGAAATGACGAATTCTGAGTTCTGTTCACAGAGTGAATGCAGAGAGATTTCTATTCTGTCTGATTTATTTTTTGTTTGAAGTTATTTTCCAATTCCTATGAATAAATCTTGGCTAGGAGCTCTTTCATAAGCAACATATTGCAAGGTCTGAAAAGCAGTGAGACAGATTCTCCCCTGCTGAAGTCAGCTTTGGTCTATGGTCCACAGGTAACATGGAACTGTGCTGATTTAGGTTAGCTCAGAATTTATCCAACACATTTTGATAGGCCATGGCAAGTTAAATATCTAATTGAAATGCCTCATTGAATAAGCAGAGCCTTTGGAATGAGACCTTGGATGTAAAGCATTATCTGGAGGTTCATTTGTCTGCAATATCCAGGCACATTTATTTAGGTATGATGCTAAGTAAGCCTAAAAGGGATGTGATTTCATTTAAAATACTGGTATATCTAATCACTGAATTTTCTGCTTTCAAATGAAATCAGACTGTATTAAAAAGTTTGGGAAACAGGTAAAATTCCTATGTGCAAGATTATTTAAAACACAGGGCAGAGGAAGGAACTGCTGGATAATTAAATTTTCCTTTATTTCAGTAATGTGGAGAAATAAGTAATTTCTATCATGGAGGACGTAAAGAGCTCACATCATCCTGGGAAGGCAGGTCCTTTGAGAGACAAACAGCACTAAGTCTGCTGCCATGTGTCACATTCTGCCTCACTTTGCATGCAGTGGGGATGCACTACTGTGTGCCAGCAGTTAATTATATGCCCACTGCAAAGGACCACTAAGTCACTGTAATTACATGGCTGCTTTATATGCTCTCCCTATAGCTGTGTTTATATTGTAATGCTGCTTGCAAGAGGGTAACGGGAAAATCTGGATTGTGATGAGATCTCCCCTGCTTGCACCTATGCCAAGGGTGTGATAGATGAATGTCACCTGCTCCAGTAAATGCAGCCAGCCCATGACTGCCTGGCTGGTATCACAGCGAGATGGAGAAGGTTTCATCCCAAATTCACACTGTCTTTGAAAAAAGCCCATTCTGACATGGTGAAACTGGCCTGGCAGCTGCTGTCCCTGGGTTCAGATCAGTCAGCGGGGCTGTTCTTCAGCTTCCTGCTGCCTCCACACACAGAGCAGTCCCTGGGGCACAGGCTGCTGGGCACTGCTGCCATGTCACTGGGCTGCCAGCACTGCCAGGGGGAAATTCACTGCAGCTGAGGCACGATGGACAGGGCTGACCATGGCTTTAATCTCTTAAACACAGCTGTCCTTACATAGCTGAGAGGAAGGAAGACTTGACAGCACAGACACTTCAGATGGTCCTGTAAACAGGGGGAGAGTAATACACAACAAAGAACAACATGTCATAAACTCTTTTTCATTCTTGCAAAGCCTGGCTCTGGATTTATGGGTACAAGTCTCTCCTCCTCACAATCCCTTGCTCCCTTGCACTGCAGCTGTCTGAGCCCTGGCTTGGGTCCTGGTGAGTCACCTTTCCATCAGGTCTGAGTCCCGTGGCTATTCTCCATTGGTGCCACTGGTACCAGCAGTTGTGCTCTTGTTGCTTCTGGACACTGGTCCTGGTTTTTTCATGACTAATGGGCATGACCATGTCTGTACTCATTTTTCACTATTTCATGGTTTTTTCAGCAATAGCATCTGGTGTAGTTGGGACAGATTGACATGTAAAAAACTCATTTGTTGATAACTTGCCTCTTAAAAATAACTTCAACAGAAGTAAAACACATACTTAACCTGTTGTTTTGTGAAAGGCAATCTGTCAGGTCCTTAGCTGGACATCTGATGGCAGGAGGCAGAGGGATGACATTTAATAGTCTCATTCCACAGATATAAGGTGTATAAGCGTTTTAACAGAATTTTCTTTAATGACTTCAAGAGTGTTTACTCTTTCCTTATCCATCCATCAGAGCTGAGGATCCACTTATAATATTCTAGAACTGCTTCTGCATTAAAGCTTTGGATTGCTAGCTCTCAGCTTTCCTAAGCAGGTACAGGACAGAAAACAATTTTTTTTTTTTTCTTTTTCATTTAGCATTATCTTTTTTCTTCATTAACACATAATCTATAAGGATATAAGTCTGAATTTGAACTTCCTTTACATTCATGTGGTTTCTTTCTTTCTTTTTATGGAACTACTCTACTAGGAGTGGGTCAGCCTAATACAGTGAAAACCATACCTCATAACTGATAAAGATTACAGACCTTTTCTGGGAAAGTGTTAACAAATGGTCTCAGTGCATCTAAAATAATATATCTCATACATATTCCTTGTTCTCATAAGAACAAGCATTCTGTATTGCCTACTAAATCTAGGGACAAACTAAATTCATCTAAAAAAAACCCTTCATATTTATTCTTAGTTCACTCATTTAAGAACATGACACTACATATTGGAAATCTGTCTTTTCTTCTTAAAAAAAAGAGAAATTTTCCCAGCATTACTGGGAAACATACTGTACAGGAAAGTATTTTCTCACTCAATAAAGACTCTTTCCATTTAAAAATCAGGTCTTGAGTTTTAAACTTAAGTTCCTGCCTTCAGACAGCTAAATAAAAGTTTATTGGTTTCCAGGGATGCTCACCAACAATAAATACACCCACTGATTCAATGAAGCATTATGGTACTAACAATTTTGAATAAATCAGGTCTACCTTAATTTGGGCATATAATGTAGCTCTAGGCATCCACAGAATAAAAAAATTATGTTAGCTTTAAAAACTCTGAAAAAAAAAAAAGTCAGGGTAACAGTTTTGGCCAATCCCCCTGATCCACATTTCCAGTGAGCATTTAACAGGGTCTGAGAGTTAACCACTATTAGGAAGAAGGAGACCTAGGGGAGCAGTAGTGCACTGGCAAGGTGATAAACTGCTGGCAGTATAATCAGGCTGTTACAGCACAAAATTGAGAATGTGGAAATCCAAGTTCTAATCTTGACTTGATGTGTGGTTTTGGCAAAGTAATTTCAGTCCCTCCTTTCAGTTTACTAGCTAATAAACAGAGAAGAGTAAGTTATTCTGAGGATGCTGTGATATCTAATTAATTTTAGTCAAGCAAGCGTTTTGAAAACTGACCATACTAAGCACAATTTTCTATTATTTTCTGTAATTACTAGCAGAAGTAAAAGAGAAATAAATTACTTTTGAGTGTCTCTTGGGACACCCAGGTGGAACACCTGTATTATTTTGCAGGCATCTGGTACACAAGTCTTTATGCACCAAGATTTCAAATATATCCAGGCTCTTATTATATCCAATTTCAGCTAGAATTCACCAATTGACACCTTTGTGATCTAGCTATCCTCTTCAAAGTCAGAGCCAGAGAATATGCTGAACTGGAAGGCACCCATCAGGATCATTAAGTCTAACTAAAGGCCCCACACAAGACACACCAAGACTCACACCACATGTCAGAGAGCTTTGTCCAAATGCTTCTTGAACTCTGTCAGTGCTGGGACCACTTCCTTGGGGAGCCCTTTCCACAAAGCTGCTCTCCAGCCTCTCCTTCCCCAGTCTGTACACACTTCCAGAGTTACCCTGTCCCAAGTAAACAATCTGGCACTTGCCCTGGTTAAAATTCATACAGTTCCTGATTGCTCATCTCTCTAATTTTTTTAAGTTTCTCTGCAGGTCCTTTCTGCCCTCAAGGGAATCAACAGCTCCTCCCAATTTAGTATCATCACCAGACCTAGTATTTCTTCAAGACCTGCATCCAGGCTGTTTATGAAGATGTTGAGGAAGCACCGGGCCAAGGATGGAGCCCTGTGGAACCCCACTAGTTACTGATCATCAAAAAGGTCATCACCTTCACTATAATTAAAGCTGAGTTTCTGTAAGATGAACAAGAAATCTGCTCAAACTGTGAATTTTCTCAATCTGCAGAATACAAATTTTAGGTATTTTCTGCTGAGATAAGGTCTTCACAGGTTTTTTATGAAAATGTTCTGTATTCATTGTCAGATCCTCATTATTACCTGTTTTTCTTAATCTGCCCATTAAATTATATATCCTGCTCAAGATCTTTAGGCCTTGTGTTTTCAAGACCACATAATGTTATTTTTGTTTTGTGAATCAATCGCATTGGAATAATTTTTGTTCTAGGGATTATTATGGTGATATAATAATTTTCAAGCATATTACGAATTTAAAATATAGGAAATAAATTCTGTCAGTCTCATGTGTGAGGCACAAGCTTGTATAAATGATCACCATATTCTGTGGGGTGGAGGTGCTGAATATAAAAGTGTGTTATCTGGCCAACTCAAACCTATGGTTGTTGCTACATTCATGGCTTAATTCCAACAGAATCTGCTCACCTTTAGAAAGCTAAAGGCCATTTTAAGCATGACATTAGAGAAGCACAAGACAGAAGTTTGTCTTCTATGACAATGAAACCATGGGATGCTAAAATCACCATCTGTAGAACGAGATGCAAATGAGTAGGTGGACCTGTCCTGTGGAAGGTGCTATGAAGACTTTAGGATCCATGGAGCAAAAAGAACCAACTTAAGGACATGAAGCTGTTTTAACTAGTTTTTATAGGATATAGAGAGGGAGTAAATTACAAAAGTCAGTGTCATAAGAACTTTGCTGTCA
This sequence comes from Pseudopodoces humilis, assembly GCF_049639895.1. Classification (NCBI taxonomy): domain Eukaryota; kingdom Metazoa; phylum Chordata; class Aves; order Passeriformes; family Paridae; genus Pseudopodoces; species Pseudopodoces humilis. Next base: position 10,475,842 of record NC_142200.1, read on the forward strand.
AACTAAGATTAATATCACCAGAGCTTTTCCTAAAGTGCAACTTTTCTGCAGTTCATTGCAAAAATGAGCCATTGAATGAATCAGGTTAAATGGGTGCCCTGAAGGGTGCCTGTGTTCATGCCTTATGCAGAGAAGGTCAGATTTCAGACGTAGATTGCCCCTCAGTTTGGCATCACCCCTGTCCTTTGGCTGCTGTCTGTCTGTGCAGTCTTGGCCCTCATTACTGAAGACATTAAACACTCTTAGCCCCAGGACCAAGCCCTGAGTAGGGGCAATAGAGGATGAAGTAGAAGGTTGTCTCCCCCCATTGGCTTTCTTAAATAAAGGACTCACCAAGAGACCTCCATAAAAAACCTTTCTCCAAGTGAGAGGTTCTAAATGTGCAGTGTGAGATTCCTCTTCTTCAGGCTGCAGGAAACCAGCCTAGAGGGATAGAGGATTTATAGTGAATTATCAAACTAGAGGAAGAACTGAAACCTGGAAGTTTTTTCTATACTGTGGCTATGGTATAGAAAAAAAGTATAATTAAAATAATTTAAGGTATACAGCATCTTAAGTGTACAAGACCCCCACTGTATATTTACAAGCTTAATCCAAATGTAAATGGCATATTTTTTTCCCATAAAATTAATTCTGATGGGCAGCTTCATTTTCCTAATACTAACTCTCTTACTACTAATATTTATGTAATACTTTGAGATTGATGGTTAGAACAAAAAATTATTATTGTTGTCTTAAATCCAATTTTCAGAAAAGCCTATTCCTTGAAAATCAGAAGTATTAGATCTGTGAAATAAGCAGAAATCATTTTCATCTTGATTTCGTGAGTAGTTCCATTGAAATCAATCTCTGTAACTACGTGCATGCTTAAGAAGAGAAACACCCTAGTGCTCTGCTGAAGAGAAGCTAAATTACCAATAAGCACAGCTCAGATGCTCAGCCTACTAATGCAGCACTAAATCCAGTGGAGTTCACTCCAGGGGAAGAAAGTCTTTTCTGGTTATCAAAAAAATTACACATATTCCCTGGGAAATAAGTTCTGGTCCTGACCTGACTTAAAGCAAATATTCATTATTTTATATTAGGTCTTACAATAAATGAGCCTTCAGTGGGAAAGTATCTTCAGATAATATAACCCATGACTATAGATTTCTTCAGGCGTTGTGCTCTGGTTCAGCTATAGAACTAGCAATGCTTAAAAAAACCTTTTTCCTTCGAATTTGTGTGTATGTGTACATGTGTTCACCCTCACATTTCATGTCTTTTAAAAACATAATATTAAGGGAGCTTTTAAGTCCAACTTAGGCTTTAAACTTTTTCAACAACTTTTTTGATAATAAGCTTTACAAAATAAGACATTAATATCAGTGATTTAAAACTCAAAGCACTAATAGTGCTGCATTCAGATTAGGCTTATTACCTGGTCCACCTGCACAGTGGAGACCTCCACTCTGGCCAGGGAAATGCACTACAACTTCTCCTGGAATACCATGCTATGTTAACTCCTGCTGCAAGACTTTTGTGAAAACCTCCCTGCACACTGCTCTATCAAATGTGAGGCATGAATCTAAATCTGGAGTACTGCCAGAGCCAGATAAGAAGAAAAATCCATCTTCACTACAGCGCTGGAAGACTCCTTCAGCAATACCCATTTCTTCTACTTTTAGAGCATGTTGCCATCTAACCTCTTCCTGCAGTCAATGGGGAGAAACCAGCATCTGCAAGGTGCAATTAGTCTATTCTACATATTTATCTTGGGATAAGATGGATCATGCAGTAGAGGACCCATTTCTCTGCATTGATTTTAAAAGCTACCCAGTGATTAGCTCTAACACAAACACCTACACCTCACACTCAACATTAATTGAAATAGATTTTACCCTGTCTGTGTCTCTGAGCTGTACAGAGAAGTAGGCTATAGGAAAGTTCCTAAAAAATCAGAGCCAGTTCATGAAACCTGGGCCCAACAGAGCTCATCTCTGTGTGGGGAATCAAAGGAATCAAGGTTACAGCCCAACATTCCTGAAAAGATATTTCTTTACAAATATCTTAACTTGGAATTTCCTTGGGGTTTGATTTTTGGGATCTCACAAAATATAGTAAGAGTACACTGAGTAAAAGGATCCGTAACTTCTACAGCCTCCTGTTATAGCATCACTCTCAAGCCAATATTTAGCTTACTATGACTTGAAAGCAGCTGAGCAATGTTTGGGGAGATCTGGACTTGCACCATGTACATTCCAGTTGCTGTCATGAAACAAAGCCTGTATTAAAACTGAGTCTGACACCATCAGAGGATTTCCTGATTGATGTGATCATACTGAATTTGAAGAAAGACACTAGCAAATCAGCTAAAAGGGTCACAAAGATAAATACAGATAAAAAGACAAGAAATGCATCCCAGTTGAATACCATTTGCATTAGAATAAATGTTTTTAGGAGAAAATGAAAAATTAAAATCTAGGCACTAAATATTCAGAAACACATAAATTTGGACAAAACCCCACTTTTCCTGTGTTTCAAGTTCTTTTTGTGCATGCTAATCTCTCCAAATTATTACACAGATCAAAGTTAAAGATAAACTAAACTCCTACTTTTGGAGTTCTTCAGTTTAGTTCAAACATTTGCTTTCACCTTAACTAGTCTTTGTTGATGTAGCCAATTATTACAATTAATTTAATTTTTGAAAGGAAGTATTTGCATTCTTCAAATTGGAACATCATACAGAAAGACAAATTAAGATTCTGGGAGAACTTTCCTAAAATTGTTCTGAATTTTCCCAACTAAACAGCTTTGGTTTTAACAGAATGGTTAGAAGAAGCTGTTTTAGCAGAACATTTCTCCAATTCTGCCAATTTTGATCCATTTTGAGTTAAAAAAAAAAAAAAAGGTAATTAGATTTCCCAGTACTTCTACTTTCTTGGTCAGGAATAGCTGCAAGATCACAGAAGGGACAGGCCTGTACACCAAAGCCCTAGGTAGAGAATATCTCTTTTGATGTGGTTTCTACAATGCACAAGAGGATGCTCAGCAGCTGGTGGTTATGTGGAGAATATGAAACATTCTGTGCACGTTCCAGTCCCTTGCTCTCAGTTGTGCACACATCCACGCTCCCAGACCCTGCCTTGACTCACAAACCTAATGATCTGTTCCCTGTAAAGATAGATGCAGGTTGCTCCTTAGACACCAGCAACAGTTAAAGGATCTGTCTTTTCCTCGGTGCCTTGGGACTGCCCTCTTATGCAGACAGTCTGAAAGAGATAATTTCTCTCATGGTGCTCTTAAAAAAGCTGTGGCTTCTACATCAGATGAAAAACCACTCAAAGAAATAAAGACTAAAAAAAATTAAGATTATTATGACACGCCTTTTATGGACAGTCTAGAATGATTCAGTGAGGAGTGCAAATTTAGAAGAATGATTCTTTTAATTAACATAAAATATTTCAGGCCATCATCTCAGATTCTCTTTCTAAGGCTTCACAACTGCCTTAAAAATGTAAAAATTCAAAGCCATTTTATTATATTCCTGATAAAGAAAAGTAATGCAATTAAGTTTCTGATGTTTAATCTTGTGCTGTCTTTCCACCTGCCTGTGGGCACAATCCTGTGAACCAGCAGGAGCCTCACAAGTTTCCTGCAGCACTTAACAGCCAAGCCAGCTGATCCCTCTCCTTTCTGAAGTCAAAGCATGGGAATCCTCCTCTTCATCATTTTTGTGGTGCAGCTGACAGGCACCCCAAAGACCTAAAGCCATGTCCTGTGGATATCTAGTACACCTATGACAATTGTCAATCCCTGTGTACCAGACCTTAAATGCTAGAGGCAGGGTTAAATTATTCAGTTATTTAGGATACAAAATCTTCAAGACACAGACCATCACTGCACAGGAACATCTCTGCTCATCTAAACCAGTGTCCCCTTGCTCTCCCTCTTTCAACATCTGCAATTATTGCAAATAACCCTTGTACCTTTCCTTACCACTGTGAATATAGAGATTAAAGGCACACAAGTTGCCCTTTCCCTCTGTGTGTGTGACTCCTGCTACTCCAAATCAAAGAGACAAAATAATTCTTCAAGGCCCAGCTTAAACACACAGACTTTCAGAGTGCATATATGCTTTTATGCTTGTATATATCAAATTCCAATAAGTACATACTGAACAACAGTAGAATTTGATCCCATCTTCTTACCGGCAACACCTTGTCAGACAAGGACACATCTATGGGGTTGTAATTTAATTTCACTTTCCTACATACTTTAACCTATTAGAAAACCAGGCTCCTATAATATATAACACATCAAGATGCAGTCAATTTTTTCATGATTCTACTCTTGCACTCACAGAAAATTATTTTTGGTTACCATACTGACTTAAAGTAACTTGTAAGAAATTGAGGTGTTTGTTCTGAATTACTCTCTTTTCCCAGTGGTATTGCTTTTATCCATAGAGGACTCATCATTTTTAATATCTACCTCAAATTTCCCTATCCCCATTACAGGCAATGATGAAGGAAATGGTGCCAAAGAACTTTCACTGTCACTTTTCATAAAAACAGAATCCTGTTGAAGAAATGGACAAATTACTCTTATTCATTTGCAATAGATTGGCTCTTTTGTGCAACAAATGGTTTTGTTCCCCATAAGATAAAGTAAATTCATTTTAGCTCTGTGTAATATTAACCAAAAAGTTCAGAAAAAAAAAAACAAAACCAAAAAACCAAAAAACAAACAAACAAACAAACAAAAAATAAAAAAACTGAAAAAAACAGAAAAAAAATCTGTTCCTCAAGGTGATGGGTTTGCAAAGGACTGGTCCCACTTGCCCAACATCACCATAGATGCAGGGCTTTTTTTCAACTAGAAAAATCATCTTTCCACAGTGGTTCATATTCCTGTGCTATATGCAGGGATGATTAACTAGTTAGATGGGAAATACTTTTGAGATGAGACTGTAAGAGAGCCACCTAAGAATACCTTATCTGGCTGGGGCACTCAGCTGAAAGGTTGTTATAAGTGTTAAATAGAACAACTATGTTTGGAGGCTGAATTTAAATCAGTTTTTAAGCACCTTAATGGTTGCATGACTATTTAGTGTGCCTCTTCTGTTATTTGTTTAAGGCCTAAACCAGAAAATGAGACTATTGTCTCTCTGTTCAGGCCCTATATTCAAGAACCTTAGTGGAAAATCATCTCAACTGTAAATCTATGTAGGACTGAGTTAAGAAAAACAAACAAAAAAATATCATGATTTCAGCTCTTTCATGCCTTAAATGTAACTCAAGAATTCTGAAGTAGATGTCAGACTCAGATGCAGAATGTGGCCATCCCATACCAAAAACAATTATGGATGTACTCACAGCTGTTTTCATTTTGCTATACTTTTTACAGAATTACAGAACTTGGTTAAATATTTGATTTCACATGGAGTAAAATCTGGGCTGCATAAAAAAATCAGTGGAGGTTTTACTGTTGATCTCGTGGGGTTTCAGAAATTGCCAGATTTAATGATTTCCTCATTAAGAACACACTGGTTTTGGCACCTTGAGAATTTTGACTCTCAGGAGCCAGAGGGCCATGAGATTCTCTCTTTCTGCAGTGCACATGGATGCGAGTAAAGCTTAGAACTGTGAATACTAGAGAGCTCTGATACCAGACAAATGAACACTAAAGAACACTGACTCTGTGATCTTTCAAACAAAATATCACCACAGCCTTAAGATATGTAAGCCAGTCTCATGACAGCTCAGGGCCTGGAAACAGAATACATTCAATATTCAATAAAAAAAAATATTCCATTTTATATTAAAGAACTTGTAGGTTTGGATGATTTGTTTTCTTCATAAATAACCATGTTTTGATATGCCATTTGCATGAAGGTTTGTAAACAAGACCAGTAGGTGATTAAAAAAACACAGCAAAAGGCAATTTGGGGAATTTAATTTGAAGACTATTTTGCAAGTAATATTCCACACATTTTCTCCAGCTCTGCCCAGCAATCTCTAAGCAGATTACAAAGTTCCCACAAATCTGATGGTAGGCAGTGACTCAACAAGTGAATGGAACTGATGCTAATCTCAAACTTGGTGCTTTTACTATACTTCCAGAAAGAGTATATAAATCCTTTGGAGATGTTTACCTCTGGTTCTGTGAAAGCAGAACTTCTGCAGCACAAGAGAAGGACCTCTTGCTAATGTGTATTCATTTAGGGGAAAGGTCTGCTGTCTGTAGGAACAAAGCCATCATTTTCATACATATTGACAGAGTGTAGGCACAGCCACTGCTGGAGGTGGCTTTTCTGCTTCCCTTGGTCATGTGCTATGTATCACTGATCTGGAATGATGCTGAAAATCTTTTTTGTTGATAATTTAACAAAAAAAAAAGCCGTGAGCAAGTAGGATTTCTGAAACACTTATTTATGTGTTACTGAGACTACGGCAGAAAGAGCAGCTCTTCATGAATATAGCAATATTCATTAAATAACTTCAATAACAATAACTTCATTCAATAGGATTCTGAGCCCCCCTCTGTATCAAACCTCAGGAAAAAAACAAGATAAAACAGTCAAAGCAGAATCCATTATTCCATTTAAATTGCTCTCTCAGAAGATTAACAATTCCATAACAGAAAAGATCATGTTCAGCAAAGTATTCCTAACCCTCTTAGTCCAGGAAAGACCCTTGATATCTTACCAGGTAAGAAGAGAAATCTGAACTAGACTGGCCTTTGCAGCTTTTGGACTCTTGGAAATGTGAAGAAGGGAGCTGGTACACTGAGCCTTTCTTATGTGCAGTCCCTGTGCAGTCCCACAAGCAAACGAGGAAAGTTATAGGATAGCCTAAATAAAATGCATGAGCACTTCTGGTGCCTAATAAAGTACCAAACATGTAAATACTATTGATACATGGTAGCATTAAATTGCAAACACATGCTGCAGTAAAGGGCAAGCAGCCACTAATAAATGTAAACTATTAACCAGTTCTTCAATAAAAAAAGCCACGAATCATGCCAGGAGTCACTGTGAGTGCTGCAGAGCATATCAGGAACTGCCATATGTCTGTTCGGGAAAATAATCATCACAATGAACAAAAATAAATAAAAAAAAAATAAGCCAGCAAAAGTAATTGACATGACATAATAATATAAATATTACTTTTGGAGGTACTTTTACAAGCTCCTACATTAAGCCTGATTTTTATTCTTTTCATGGTTCTTTTGCATTTTCCTGCCTTCATGTAGGGCGTTGAAGTAGGAATCAGGAGCTTCACTCCTTCTCTAATAGAATTTTATATATATACACACACATATATATTCATAAAACTGTTTTAACCATTTAGTCTCAAAACACTTTGAAAATCTTTATCTCCTAAATGTGGTAGCAAATTGCATGAAAAAACCAGTTCCCCAGCCCTGCACAGACCCCAGAGGGGGTCAGCAGCAGAGCAGTTTGCAGAATGCCAGCACTCTCCACTCTCCAGAAGACCCCGTTTGTGATCCTGCCAACCATGGTACTGCTGATGGGAACTGAGGGTTTGTTCCTGCTGTTATTGAGGTCAAAGGCACCTTTTTCTTGTGAGCAGTGGTGCTCATAACATCTTGGATTGGGACAAACCCAGATGCTCTTTAGACAGGGGACTGAGGCAACTGGGAAGGGAAGCTGGGGTGAAAACAAAGAATTGCAGTCCAAAAATACTTCTGAACAATGGGGCTACATTTTCACACAGAGCTCAGCAGTGAGTTTAATTAAATACTACACGTATTTACTTACTGAAAAACCCTGTTTCATTAACATAAACAGATAGGGGATCATCAGTGCATGACAACCCATAGGGCACCAGGGGAAATCTGTTTTGAATTTTGTACATCAATCAAGTGATTCATATACATGGCATTTGCAACTGATGACTGCCTGAATGGAGTCTAGTGATTTTTACACCAGGGTACACCACTAAAAACCTCTCATTAATAGATAATCAGCTTCTACTGATCAACTCCTCGGCTGCATTCCAAAGCATCTGTTTCGCCCATTTCGTGATTTAGAGATGCTCACTACGATAAAAGCAGTTCTGTGTTATTTCTTTACTCATTAACCTTATTATACTATTTCACCCTCAGCAGTGATTTTTTTAAAAGTAAAGTTGATAAAAAGCAAGTGAAAAATACATTAGCCCACTAAATGGCCCATTATTTCATTATGTTTGTGCTAACAATGTAAGAGCTGTTCTAAGTAAATTGTATATTTTAAAGAAAAAAAACTTCTGGGAATAATTACCTTTTTAGCTGAACTGTTTATCAATAGACTCTTAGACTTCAAGATTTCTTTTCGTACTAATGTTACACAGCTAAATGAATGCAAAATTAGTGTGTAAAAAATGGCTTAGAGGAACAACATTTTTTATTCAAGCTATGTAAAATGCGTATAATTTGCTCTTCAGATTGATATTCCAAAGGTTGCTTCAAGCCTTTTTTTCCCATTGGATGGTAATACAAAATGCAGGGATTTTTCAAACAGTGCTATCTGTGTCTGTGACCATATGGTGGTTTCCAGCTTTGTTTTACATTACTGCACCTGAAGCTATTTATGGTCGGAACACCAAAGTAACAGCTATATGTTGTTTATATATTTCAATTTGCAGGTAACGTAGCCAAGGGCTAATCACACATAGATCAGATTTGCCACTAGTGTTTTCTGATGTCTTATTTTCAGGCCCTATTAAACTTGACAAAATGATAGGTGGAAAGAGAGAGAAGACTAAATAAATAAAGCAACAGTAAGGTTTGAGGGAAAACAAGTCTCTCAGACCAGTTTGCTGTAGCTTTAATTTGCTTCTTTGAAAATCATAGCTGCTCAAATTCTAACATACAGCTGACATTCAAATTAAACCCCTAAAGGTATTACATGCAGGGCTCAGAAAAGCACACACTTCTCTCTGCCTAATTTTTTTTTTCCCCCCAGGTTGTTTTAGCTCTGTAGAGTAGGCAGCAAGCCCCAAAAAGTTTTTTTGCTCCAGAAGATCTGCAGAGCTCAGAAGCCTTCCAGGATGTCCAGGGTATAGAGATGACGTGGTGCTGTCAGTGGTCTGGTTTGCTGATAACCCACAGCCCTCTTCTGACCAAGCTGTGGTCCTTGGCCCATTTCCCAGGATTTTGGCCCAAATGGCAGCTTGCCTCTCTGTGAGCTGCTGCATTCTAAATATGTTTGACCTTGCTCTGAGGGAAGGTATCCAGAGCCAATTCACGCTGCTAGGAGCTCAGACTGGCTTCACTCCATCCTCACATAATTCTGTTCACATAGATGAGAAGATATATGGGAACTGGATCCCTCTCCAACAATACCTTCTGGAGTCATAAACTTGTTCCTCACTCTTTCCCAGTGTATCAGAGCATGTCTTATGTCACACCTTATTATCATCATCATCATCCTGAAACATTTATATATATAAACTTCTCTCCTTAGAATCTCACAAATTCCATTTAGTGAAATACTGCCCATACTCAGTAAAGCCACCTTACTGGCAGAGAAGTTCTGTAAGCATGAAGGGTTTAGCACAGGTTTTAAAACAGACAAATATGGATAAATGAAAAATTTAAATAAACCTATTTCAGCTACAGACATGGAACAAATTACACAGCAGTGTTGCTGGCTCAGAAGAGCATCCGTAACGATGGGACTTGCAGAAGATGCAGCTGGAACATGACCCTCTTACTTTTCTATCACTTATGCTTTCTGTGAAGGGGGTGTGACATCAGCAATTCCACTTGTGTTTTCTTTGTCACTCGTGGTTATTGACAAACACATGCAAATTAAAAGTCCTGGATTTTGATACAGCTGTATTTGCCTGTGATTGGGCTATGCTGAGTAAAAATTTTCTGTAGCCTGGGTCTGGGGTCACACTGTCTCCAGCCTTCCTCAAGGTGTTCAGAGTGGAAGTTTGTGTTTTCCAGTTGCTATGATCTTGGAGATACTTCTGGACTGCAGCTTCTTGGGGGTTTTTATGGATTTGGCCTGAGTTATCTTGAATCCCAAGAGAGAAATCTTCTGAAAATTAAATTATCATTAGTGAGATTTATCAGTACTCAATCAAAAGACTTTCTGCTTATTAATTTCAATAGTAATCTGAAGGTACATTTAAAACAGCTCTTACTTATGAGTGAACTTCAGGTACAAACCAGTCATCAAAACATCCTCTAGTGGCTCTGAGCATCATTTCACACTACGGGTCTGGTCTTCACAACAATTCATGAAGTATCGCTATGTAGTTGATTTTTTGCAACAGAACCCCTTCCCAGGCAGAAAATTTTATCCCTTAAAAATTTATTTACCCTGTTATCAATGAGAAAAATATTTTTGTCAGCATAAAGAGAGGCTTTATATGCAAAAAAATTATATAAATAAATAAAAAATTGTAACTGCTGCCCAATTTCTTTTTTTCAGAGAGGAAGAGAGATATCTGTATATTTGTAATGTCACAGACTGCTTTCTAGTTCAAGCTGTGATTTATGTTCCAGAGGCTGGGTAGAGAAAACCGCAAAATTTTATTACAAAACATAACCCTAGTATCCCAAAGCAAGCTCCATTGCTTTGATCACTGTTAATGAGCTAAATATCACGGACAGTTTTGCTGGGTTAGCTCCATGGGATTCCATGGAGTTAGGACAGAATGATAACTAGATACCCCTCACCTACAGGGGTAAGGAATTCAGCAGGTGTGTGTGATTTTCTCCATGCACCGGATATCAGCAATGTCATTCACTGTGGGATTTCCAGTGACAAGCAGCGTATGCAAAATAGAGGACAAAATATGTCAGTAACCAGTGGAATAAGACATTAAAGAAGATGGAATGTGATCCAGGGAGGTCTTTTCAGAGCAAAAAAGTTAACTTGGTCTCATCCCTACCTATCTTTCCACAAAGAAAAGCAGACTTTGTCAGCTAACTTTCTGGTAGAATCCATGCCACTGCATAAACTGACCCATGAAGAGTCAAGTGCTCAGAAGCCAAAGAACTTCAGTCCAGATGCATGGAAATCTCACTTCATCAGTCTTGCAAAGTACTGAATGCAGTTTCAAAGCATTGTGAGAAGTGGAATCTTCAGAAATACCGTGTTGGGGCTTTTGATGGAGAACTTCAGACTTGCAAAGATGAATGTCTTTGTCTAAACCAGATTCATATGGACACACAGTTTCACTACAAGTCATTTCCAGGCTCACCCTAGTGTGTCAAAGCTCACTTTTATCAGGTGAACAAGGGGCAGTGCCAGGACCACTGGTAGGAGATTTAATGAGCTCCATGAGTGTAGCAACACGAGCGGGTAAACAGGACCACGAAGGGGGCAGCTTCCACACCAGGGAGGACACAGCCACACCCCTGGCTGCTGCTGGTGCGCTGGTGTCAGGTGGGTGTGGTGTTTTGATTGGGGTTTTTTGGTGGCGTGGGGTTCCCCCACCCCCAGCACCTTGAATTGAAGCAGCTGTGTTTTACAAACAGTAAAAAGCCATTGCTGCTGCACACAGCAAGAGTGTGCTAAGGCAAACAGAACCCTCCAAGTAGGGGGTCAGCTGTCCAGGTCAGTGGCTGCAGGGAGTGTCTGAGCCTGGTGTGAGCAGGAGGGCAGGACTGGAGGGCAGGGCTGTGTGTGGTGTGAGGAGGTGAATGGTTGCTCTGCCCAGTGGAAGAGCTTAAGGAAGAAATGGAAAGGCTAGGGAGTATTAGGGAGAGTGAGAGAGAAACAGAGTGGTGAAGTTACACCAATGAACACAGCATGGGTAGCAAACAAGAGGAGCTGGGAGCCATGGTACAGCAGGAAAGCTGTGACTTGTAGGATGTAGAGGGATGACTGGCATGAATGGAGTGCTGGGCTGGGTGGCTTCATGCTCTGCAGAAGAGACAAGCAAGGTAGGAGAGGTGGAGGGGTGGCTCTGTACATTAGGGAGTCTCTTGAGCTGCTGGAGTGTGTCCAGAGAAGAGCAACAAGGCTGGTGAAGAGTCTGGTACCAAAGTCCTATGATGGGCAGCTGAGGGATCTGGGGTTGTTTAGCCTGGAGAAAAAGAGGCTCAGGGGGAACCCTGTCACTCTCTACAGCTCCCTGAAAGGAGGTTGCAGCCAGCTGAGTATTGGTCTCTTCTCCCAGGCAACAGTGACAGGACAAGAGGAGACAGTCTCCAGCTGCACCAGGGGAGGTTTAGGTTGGACATTAGGAAGAAGTTCTTCACAGAAAGGGTGATTGGGCATTGGAATGGGCTGCTCAGGGAGGTGGTGGAGTCATCGTTCCTGGAGGTGTTTAAGGGAAGACTGGATGTGGCACTCAGTGCCAGGGTCTCATTGACAAGGTGGTGCTAGGCTCCAGGTTGGACTCGGTGATCACAAAGGTCTTTTCCAACCTAGTTGATTCTGCGATTCTGAGATGTTAATTCTTAAATCACATACATAATTCCAATTATTTTATTTGCAATGCAATAAAAAAATAACAAAAACCAAAAAATCAACCAGGAGTCAAGAAAATTGGCTTCTTTTAAAGTCTCACTCTATTAAAGTCTCATTTCAGTTCTGACTATGACCAGGAAGACTTTATAATCTGCATCTTTTCCAAAACACTGAGACACATACAAACTCTCCCTGAGACGTTCTTTGATTCTACTGATTTTTAGAGTGAGAGTAAGCAGCTCTCTTAGCTTCTCTGACATCTGATAGGCTAATTGAAATTAATATAAGCACAATTAAAATTAACTAATTGGTCTACACCTGATCTTTAAAGGCATGGCACAGTGGGCAGCCAAGCAGAGCAATGCACTCAGTGTTCCAAGAGTGTCAGCCTTAATCAGCATCCAGGCAGCTCAGATCTCTGGAGGATTTACTAGATACCTAGACACTCATTATCCCTTTCCTAACGAAAATACCACATTCTCAGATCAATAAGAATATTTGATTGAACTATAAATACGCCAAATGGAAAAATCAGCTTCAAAGAATTGTGTCTCCACATCAGTAATATCTCTCCAGAAAGTCATCTTCGTTTCAGCCAGATTTCTTGGTATGGTTTGAAATGTCACATTTTATTCCTATTCATGTGTTTTGTGCCCGTCAGACTGATGTGATATTAATTGCAATGGTTTCTGTCATGTTCTCTGCCCCTATTTTTTCTAGGACTATGCTTCTTTTGTTTTAAGTGGCTGCAGGAAGTAAATGGCACACTGACCCTCTGTAGTGTTGCTCTCCCAGTAATGCATCTGTTATTTACTGGCTTCATTTTTAAAGTATTATTTCTTTTGTCAGGCCTGTTTTAAATAAACAATATAGAAAAAATTTGCAGCACAGTCATGAGGAAAGCCCATGGGTAGAAGCTTTGCAGTCTTACTGTGCATTTCTCTTCCTTTTCCTGACAGTGGGAGCTTCCACCACAGCTGGAGTGGGGCTCTAGACCTGGCCTTGGCCCCACATCATTATGCCCCACATTTTCAACAGTAATGTTAATTATAAGAGTGAACTATGCCTTAACATATGTCATTTCATCATGATAACACTCTAAGCTTACTTAAGCTTTGAAGATTAAAAGGATTTTTAAAATAAATAAACAATATATCATGCATTCAAAAGAGTGTTTCCCTGCTTAATTTGTGTGTTGGGAGTAAAACCCAATCAGTATTGTTTAAATTCCACCCCAGTAAATCAGAGATCATAACTTTATTTTTGTAGAAGAAATGTACAATTAAATGAGAGCCCATTTTGGTCATTAGCTCCCCTCATCTGATACCATTGATTGCTTTGTTTTCCTTCAGGGATGTCACAGCGTACATTGACCTGACTATCTCTTCCTTCACACCCAGCAAGCCTGTGCAAACCATATGTCAGGAAGGAGGAATTCAATGATAGACAATTGTCAGTGATGGCACTGGGCATGTCATCTGCCACTGGATGATCAGGAGCTGAGAAGCATGAGGTGACATGCAGATTAAGGTATCAATATCAATTAAATTAAGGTATCAATACTGATGTTCAATTGAACTGGCCAGGCACAGAGGTATGAAGCGATAAGGTTATAGCTGGGCTGCCTGAGGTACCTGCATGGGGCTGGTAGATGTGGCAAGAGACCTGTGGGAGACCTGTCATCTTTCAGAGCTGGAGATGAAGACCAGGCAGAGAAATACAGGATAGCTCCAACTGTAAGAAGTACTTGTTGATGAACAAAAAAATTAAAGTCCTCCTCACAAAACCACCTGCAGCAGTTTAACGGGCTCAGCCCAGCTGCCCAGCCTAGGTGTCCAGAGCTCTTTGACATGTTTTTGGTTATTTAAGTAAGCCCTAAAGGGCTAACAAATATGGCTTGAGCTGGGTCTTGGATACCTATTTCTATCTCACCCGCTGGATTGAGCTCCTGCTGCTTCCTGAAGAGTGCACTGAATGCTCTGTTAACTGTATTGATTAGATTGTCATGAGGTTTTGTCTTTATCACTTGTTTTTATGTCTTTTCTACACACTCAGTAACATTCACATTCAAGTTGACCTTTTGATCCTCCTCATATTGTTAGAGAAAGTTCATAATTAGACAAAATAAAATCTCTTCTTTTCTTTGCCCCACTTAGTCCATATATTATGTAGTGGGAATAAGACCCAGTCAGTATTGTTCAAGTGCCACTGGAGTAAATCAAATAGTAGTTTTCTTTTTAGAGAATCACTGCACAATTAAATAAGAGGCATGTGATTACTTAAAAGTGATATTGATGTAAAAAGAAGTGATTTAAGGTAAGCCTTATTGCAAATCCTTTGTGCACATTGCCAAGTAGTTTAGATGTTCCACAAAAGCTTGAAATATGGAAAAGTGTTACCTGCAGGACCTGCTCTTTTAAAACATCCCCATGAGCTCCCAACTCTCATTTATCAAAAGCTGGCAACTGAGCAATTGTAGTGGTAGTGCTCATTGCAGTAAAATTACCAGCATACGTGAACAGAGGAAGCTGCTGGGCAGTATCAAGAGTCTCCCCCAAGTCATTTTGGCGCTTTTTCCTAAAGTTTAAATATTGTTAACACTTTGACCAAAGCAGTCAGTAAGTAAATAGGAACTTGTGGGAATGTTTCCTTTTAAAGTACAAAACAAGTTATAGCTTTTGATGTAATCTTGTTTCTTTGCAAGGGACCAACAAAGCTTTGTCTTCTGAATAGGCAAAACCAAATGACAGAACACAAGTCTCTCACTCACAATCTCCAAACCTACTTTTTCAGTACATTACATTCCCTAAAAGCTCTTCCTGCTGGTTTTCCTCAGGGATACACTCACAGCTGTTTCTCTGGTTTTCTGCTGATTTTCTTCTGTCTTCCTCCCACACATTCAATCTGTCCTCTGCATTCATACCCAGTGTCAGGAACCCCTTTCCCACTCTCACTATTGCTTTACTATCACTGGGTGCCACCATTTCTGGAGCAGTGACTTTTGTTACTTTTTATTACCATTTCAGTCCTCAACCTTGTCATGGCTCCCTTCACTCACCTTCAGTGAGTCTTGGTCTTGTGATGTGGGTGTGAACTCCTGTCAATACAGCACAATTTAGGAATTGTTTCACTAGGAAGGTTTATGAATGGTGGTTCTATCCATCTTCCCACTAGAGCCACAACATTAATATTCAATATTGTATTAATTATAACCATGCAAGTAATTATAGATACAAATAATATTTCAGAGTAGCATCAAAAATCAGGTATAGTCACAAAAATATTTTTCACTGATGCATATCCAAGAAACCATTTTTTGAAGACACAAGGAAAGTTCATGATTCATAGGTCAAACCCTGAGGTTTTTGCTCTATTTTGAGGCAATACTGCTCTAAACTGCAGGAGTCAGAAATTTATAGCAGGATTTGTGAATTACTTTGGATATACTGTAACCACTACAAATACACACTTCTGGAATAAATCAGATTTACAATAGTGTTGAAAACATTTATAATTTGTAAAGGTAGGAATAGAAGTTTAAAAAAATGAGCTTATTTTTCTCCTTGACAGAGTTTTAGACCTATCCCAGGATATTGCCATCTAATGGTGTCTAAAATTGGCTAAGGAATAGCCAGAGAGCCGGCCAGGCTGAAGCTGGAACAGATCCATGGAGTTTAGGCCAATGTAGAATTCTTCTCTCAGGCCTTCCATTTGTACCTAAAAACTTGCCTATTTCAGCAACAAGCCACTTCATAGGCTCTTTCCCAGCCTAGCAGCATGCAGATAAGGAAAGCATCTCTTGTTCTTACATCTGTTTCACACATCTTCTATCAGGCACTGTCTCAGGCAGTAAAAACCTTCTGCAGGCAATAGAGGTCAGATCACAGTTTTTGTATATCTAAAGTAAATTAATTCCACTGAACCTTTACAGTCTTAATGATATTCTGGTAACAAATAGTTTAGATACCATAGCCATAATATATGGTGGCTTTTTATCAAACAAGAGGATAGCTGTGGTTCAGCTTCCAACAACTGGAGTGAAAATTTATCATTAGAAAGATGCAGAACTCCACCTACTCCAACTGAAATATGTCATCTCTCAGCCAAATGATAAAGAAGTAAAATAGAAATTGTCTTTCAGTACAAGTGGTCATTTAAGAAAGTTTAGAAGCCCATAAATGTGGAAATATTAGTCATTATAGATCCCATTTTATGAATAAATGCAAGCCAGGGATCCCCAGGGTATCACTAGGTTGCCTTCAGGGAAAGAAAAAACTCCACATATTTAATATTTTGAAAGAAAAAAGAAAACCTGTAGCTACGGTAGAGCACTGGTCATCTATTCTGGTGCTATATTAATGTTGCCTCATTGAACACTTGGCAAAATAAAGGCATGGAGTGGTCCTGTAGAAAAAATACCCAAAGGAACCACAGAAAATTCCCCACAGGTCTATCACAGCCATCAGGAAGAGTGATTTTCAGATCCACCCATTAGAAAGAATGTTTATAACACTCTCTTCTCTTCAGAGAGCTGAATACTAATTTAGAACTCAACTATGTGGAAAAAAATAATTATTGAGAGAGTAGTGAAAGGCTTTTATGAAGTTAATGAATTAGCTCAAATTGGAAGAGAAGGTCAGTAAATTCAAGACTTTCTGAAAGCTCACTTATCTTACTCTGGTCAAGTAGTAGCAACACTTAAATACACTTTGGGCTGTCCATTTCCTGCAAACTTCTGCACTGATGGAGCAGGCATGAAAAATTTGGTGTCTTTTTGTTAATTTTAATTATTGCTTGGGATTTTCTACAAGGAGATTTTAGCACTTGATATTTTTCCCAAGACCATTCATTTTCTAATATCCTCTATAGCATTAAAATATAATAATGTTTTTTTAGACATAGCTAGACACAACTGGTGATAAAAGGAGAGTTAGTCCTGGTTTACATCACTAAGCTAAGGAAATAAAATTCTTTGCAAGAATCAAATAGAAATCCCACACTACTTCTTTATTTACAAAGGAAGATTCAGTGTGCTCTTGATCTCTGGTGATTTGAGCAGACTCCGCTATTTTACTACGTTTCTCATTTTGTAGTACTAATAACAAGAATTTTTAACATACTTTAGGGTATTTTACACTAAAGACTGTGACTTAGTTTCGAAAAAAACATGGTGTGACAGAATTCTGTGTTTGCTTTTTCCCATGATTTTCAGATCAAACACACTGACTTTATAAATATTGTAGAACTCTACATGCAAACTCTACTTGGAATCTCAGAGCTCACACTGTGATCTCCCTTTCTTGTGTATCTTTGTCAGTGGTAATGATTCAAGAGAACGCATTGCAACCTCAACAATAAGTTTTGCCTGAAAAAGACAAAAAAGACAGAAATTCTTGAACAAGTGGACTCCTAATGGGTAAAGCATTTTACATGGCTCTACACAACAGCCTGGGTGGGGAAATACATTTTTGCACAGGCAGACCACTATGGCAACATGGTTAAGATGCATCCAGACTCAAGCTGAGGAAACTCTTTTTGTTCTGCATTGTGCAAAAGCATCCACAAACTCAAACTTACCCTGTATTCCTGAATTATTATGTTGTTCTGTTTCTAGATTCCCTCTGCTTTAGAGAGGGAGATAAAATAAAAGTCTAGGAAAAAACACAGGTAATTCTGGAGAAATGCCAAGGAAGGGAAAAAAAATAAATCTAGCATCAGTGAAAAGGGAAGGAATTAACACCTCAAAAGCTTCCCATTACAGTACGATTGGTCTTTAAGTTTGCTAATATTTCAGCAGTTGGGCATTGGTCATTATTTTTGAACACTGAAATGAATGAATTGCACACAAAAATATAATTGTATTTTAGAATCACAGAGACAAGACAAGGGACATAGAAGAGGTCTAGGGCCAAGGATTGTGTAGGGTGAATGCAGTCAGTGTGCTCTGAAATCTGCTCACAGCAAAGCAGCCACAACCTGTTCACGCCATCTGGCCTGGGAGCCAGGTTCTACTCCCAGGAGAATATACACTTAGTGTAGATGTAATTTTCAGGTTACAGGGTATTCAGTCGAGTCAAGCAGATGTGATTAGAGGGGGACCGGGGACCAGGCAATTTAAAGGCACTTGCCTGATTATGAGCATTACGTGATTTTAAGCAGATAGTTCACTGTCTGAGAGAAAAACTACAGTTTGGATGAAAGAATCATCATCATGTAAGTTTTCACTGCCTTTACTCTTTGTGCTCTGTATGACACCTTTTTGACAAACAAAGGCTGCTTTGCTTCTAAGAGATTGTTCCTGTGACATGCTATTTCCTGCCCTTCAGAGGGAAAGGGCCTTTGAATGCTGGTAAACCAAGCTGAAAAGTGTGAAAGTGTCATGTAATGTCATTCAATTTTGGTTTAACAGGTGAAATCTCTCCCTGGAAGGTTTAAATTGAAGAGACACTAAAATGAGTCTAAAGCACAGCTTCTCTTTAAAACCCATCTTTAACCTACTCATCCTATACATAAATGAATAGGTTAGTGAGACCATTTGCTGCTTCTGGATTATCTTTATGCACAGCTCGGACCACGTATTTTTACACAGCAGTTCCAGAGAGCAGAGAAGAATGGGGGAAATTCTTTACAGACATGAAAATTCAGTTGAGAGTTTGAGAATGGAAGAGAATAAAGAACATGAACAAATTTTTTTTTTCATCTCTGACATAGTACTATAGTAATAAAGGAATAAAGCAGTCAGCCCACAGACCATGTCTCTTCACAGCAGCTTGTGGAAAGGAAGAGCATGACCTTAATCAATAGGAAGGTAAAATCCATTCCTAACCTAGCAGCTATTATGAGCAACCATGTATTTGACAGATAACTCTATACCTTCAAAGGTCATCAGTCAGAAGGAAATAACACTGCTAGGGTTGAGGAACATAAGCTGCAGTGTGAGCTGAAGATGGAGCTTGGCATGGCAGGAGCCCAAGGCAGGAGGCCATGAATTGCTGACCCTTTGCACAGCAAAGGATGCAGGACCAGTGGCTCTGGCCAGGTGACCAGACACTCAGAGACACAGCAGGATCTGATGGCTGAGGAGGAAGGGTGAGACTTCCACAAGCTTAGACTGAGGGGATAAAAGCCTAGAGATGCTTGTGTTTGGGGTCCCTCCTTGGAGACACCAGCTGGAGCTGTTTGTGTTCCTGTGCTGTGAATAAATTGCTCTCTGGAATGAGACATCTGAGACTCTGCTATGGAAAACTCAGGGAACTGGTGAGGAAACCTGGTCTGACTTTGCATAAGTGTGTGGAGCCAAGTGGCGTCTGATGTAAAGAGGCTTTGATCCCAGCAGTGAAAGGCTCCAGTGCGGGAGTGTGACTGCCAGAGTCCTCCTGGATGGTCCCAGTTACTGTGAGATGACCTCAAGAGGGATTTGGGGAACAGTATCTGGATAAACCAGCGATTAATCTCACTAACAATTGACAGCCCCAGAGCTAATGACATTGCCCAGTTTACTTCATCCTTTTGGACAGATCAATTTGTATTTCATAAGTCATACCAATACTGGAAAAATTCAACATTAAGAATGAATTACCCAAGAACTCTTTTTCACAGTTTCTTCCTTTCTCAGGGGGTTGCAGATAGCTGCTGACACAAATATTACATCAGCACATACTGAAGTTTGAGGAACAGAAATTTCTCCCTTAATATGCAAGTGATGTGATCAGTCCAATAAAGAGCACAGTCTTTGTCACATTTGTCATGTTCCCAGGATGTTATTACAACTTACTGAAACTACCAGAGAAGTAAAATAAAATCTGAGGTTCCTTAAGCTTTGAGGGGCATTGAAATTCAAAAGGAGTTATAAATACAGAAGAGCTGTTCCTAGAGAAGCTTAGGGATTTATCTACACAACTTCCATTAATATATTTTTGATGGAAGTTGAGTAAGTAAATCCCCCTGCACTGTGGTGAACATTAACTAGAGGGTCCTGAAACAAATATTTATGTTTTAATAAGCTTTTCCTCCTCCAGATGCTAACTACTATGTGTATTTTCCCATGCCTTTCCAAGTCCAATAATGTCCCCAATGTCTTCACTTCAAAGGGTCCCAATAGAACTGGGAGAGTCATTTCACTGATGCAGTGCTGCCCACTCTGAAGAGGTGGGCAACAACTTTGCTGTGTTTGGCAGAGAAATTTTGAGCAAGCTGAGTGGAGTAATTTAGACTTTTAAAAGGTGCTGTTATCCTTGTGGAACTAATGGATAACTAAATTAGATAGAGATGAAACTTCAGACAAATAAAAAGAGCTCAGCTCAGTTTTTCAAATAATTACTTTGAATTTCACCTTAGCAGGGCAAAACATCCAGGCAGTATAAACCACTCTGACTCTATTGAAGTTGAAGTAATTATGTTGTACTAACAGAGCAAGAAGGAGGTGTTAGGTAACATTGCTGCTCTTAAATGTCTGGTAGCAGTGTATAAAGGTGGGAAGAATTTAAAAGCCAGAATCAGATATCCACACAGATCTTCGCAAAGCTTGAGAGCACTCTCAGCACAGCTCATATCATCCATCTCTGCTATTACACACAGAACATAAAATTTGTCTAGTCAGAATGACAATGTCTATGACTTCAAGGCGATGGGCTTTTGAATTATCTGGAAAAGCCTCTGCACAGCAGCATTAAACTTAAATTTATGGATATGCCACTTAAAATCTGAATGTAGCAAGCTCATTTTTACAAACAGTGAAGGGGAGAAGATAATTCCTTTGCATAACTAAACAGCCAGCAGTGTCATTAAGCAAACTAACTTCCTTTGCTGCTTTATGGAAAGTTGTCCATCTTCCACTTTAGGGCTTGGGCTCCGCAGACAGGTTCTAAAGTTCATAAATTAATGAATAAAGTAAATTTTCCAGGACCATACACACACGTCTTTTCAGACATACAAATGTCTGCAGTTATTTTTTTTTTATAACAATATGGGAAAACAGAAATCTATGTGCTCCAGTCCATCAGTTCAGCTTCAGAAGATGGTGTCCCATGTTTCAGAAGGCAAAAGACATCTCAGACTTGGCAGATGGATTTTAATACACCTCGGACCTCTGGTGTCTTCTAATCTTGAATAGTATTTGATTGGCTCAAATCCAGGAGGGAAAAGTAAAGTAAAGCTAAATGTATTCCAAAATGTATTCCAAAATGTTAGCTTTTACAATTTCATATCACTGTATTTTATTGTCCCAATTTCAAATCCTTATTGGGACAAATCTATGTAGTTCTGGCCTCTGTGCCATGTTGAAGCTGTTCAAGTATAAATTAAAAGCTTCATGAAGAAATATGTTCTTTATGGAGTTTTGATTTTGGCATCTCCTTCTGTCATTGAAAGTTTCCTTCATCTGGGGCTGGCAGAAAAACAGAAAGGAAACTCCCAGTCTTTGTCCTTTGCATTGTAATTGCATAAAGAAGCGTAAGGCAGAGATCCAGTTTAAAAAAGAACTTCCAAAAATTTACTGTGATTTATGTGAAATCATCAAAATGCAAGGGAGAGAGATTTTCTTGAAAATGGAAGTGGACTAGATTTTGTATCACTTCCTCACAACCCTTCCCAAAAAACTACCTTTACAGATATCAGAACAAATAGAGCAATGACTTCTTGTCCAAGAAAGGCAGAAGAGTCTGGAATGCTCAAACCAGGCTCAAGTGAAAAAAATTCCACGCTAAATTCCACAGTGATTCATCCAGAAGTTCTGTAGTGCCAAAGTTTTATTCAAAGTTAAAAGCCATGTTTCTACTCATTCTTCTCCATTGATTACTGATTTGCTCATTAATGTCCTGCCAGGTCCATCTGAGTTTATCTGTGGAAATAAAAATACCTGGAGAGGTATCACTGAACTCATAATTTGTCATTCAGGTGTCAGAACTGAGTGTAGTCCTGGAACTGCACTTTGGGTTTTTCATGGATCAATATTTAAAGCCTCAAATGAAGAAACTAAGTTTAGGTGGGCAACTGATCCTGCCCATCTACATTTGTGAACTTAATTGATTTTGGGAGTCACTGACTTCCCAGTATAGTCCTATACAAAAGGGATCTTTCAAATGGGCAGAGTTATAGCTGCTGTATTTGGATATTTAACATTTCAGTCAAGAATATCTCCTTGATTGCTAGGGCTTGGCATTCTATTTGGTGCTGAAAAATTCACTTTCCTTGATATGAAAAACCTCTTGGAAATAGCCTATGACCTCGCTTTTCATGTACCATTTCCACTGACATTAATTAGGAATTATAGTCTGTGTCCCAGAGGATTCTAATTATTCCAGTGAGGACTTGCTTTTCCTGAGTTTCCATGAAAGTTTCCGGAATATAACCCAAAACCCCAAAATGTCCTATCAAAGACCATATTAGAGCTCACAAGCAAGTGGGAAACAGTTCAGGTTTAACTCTTCTATTCCTTTTGCTAAGCCTTACACTGTACTGGGAGCATCCCCACTGGTATTTCACATGCTACTCTTGCTTTCTGTGGGCTTTGGCAGAGTATGGCATTAGTGGGCTGCTTGAGATCTTTTTCATTCCAGAAATGAGAGACCAAGGGGGAGAGTTCTGGGGAGCAGGTTCTGGGAGAAACAGCCTCTGCTTCTAGAACATGATTCACAAAAGCTCTTATTGGTGTGACAAATCCCGCTGAAAGCAAAGGCAGCATCAGTGTGAGCAGTCAGGTCAGTGCTACAGCACCTACAGGGACTTACCTGTCTCTCAGGGAAGATTCCCTTCTTTAAGTGTGTCATTTCATCATCCCTTGTTGTTTGCTTGAAAGCCTGTGCAACTCTATCCTGTATTTGCATTAAGCTGTAGCTTCAAATTGAGGAAAAAAGTTGTTCTTTTTTTTTTAATAAGAAAGCAGTAATCTCCCCAGCATTAGGAAGTATAAAGGAAGAATTCTATAAATTTCAGCTAGCCAAGGTCAGCATTAACTTAAGTACTGGAGCTGATTGTTGGCATTTGCTCTTATCCACAGGAGGAGCAGTTTCAGGGTCTTTTGGAGTTCCTGTATAATTCCATCTTTCCACTCTTTAAAAGCAAACAGCCAGGACTACATTTGTAGTGAGTCTCTAAATACATTTTCTCAGCTAGACAATTCCTCTACCCACATTACCACTGCTGAAATTTTAGGGCAAGAGACTAAGAAAATGGTGACAATTTTTATCTTGCCAATTTTAAAAAGAAAATTTGTTGCCATTTTGCAGCCAGTTCCAGTCTGACATTCCTGGGAGCTCAGTACAGATTAAAGCCAAGACAAATTCTCCTTTTCTTCCTGTATGAGCTTGGCTGGAGCCTCTCTGGTAACTCTGCAGAAAGGCAGTTCAGCCAGAGAACCTGTGAGCCTGACCTGCCTGTTAACTGAGCATAATAAATATATGAAAAATATAACCAGAATTCTCATAAATATGAGAAGATTCTAAAGATTAGATAGGCATTGATTATTTGGTATTTTAGGGTACAGCTCTAAAAAACTGATTTTTTGAAAATTTTTATTTCTATTTTTACATATTTTGACAACATTTTTTACTTTCAAGATAGCTTGAAAAGTGTAAATCACAAAATAGGAAGCATGTATTTCATCACAAAAATATTTTGAACAACTACTCCTGGACAGATTTTTGACAATAGTTTTCAGTCTTCCACCTTTTTTTCCCTGCCAACTTCACATATAACATTCTCTAATTTACATTTCCAATCGTAAATATGGAGATAGATTGTAACTTATATACCTGCACACATAGATTTCAGAAATGTTAGCAAAAACAAAAAATCAAATTCTAATACATTAATTTCTCATTGCTTCTTTTTTTTTTGTTTCTTAAAGTAGTTAGACATACTTGCATGAAAAAGAAAGCTTTGAATATTTTTAAAAATCCTTTTAATATCTTAATTTCCAGGATATTCTGTGAAAGCAATAGAGAAAGTTCTCTGAAAATTCTTTTTTACTAGGAGAAAGATAACATAGCTGTCAAAATTATGATAACTCTGAATTTATTCTTGTACTTTTGACCTTAGAATAGATACATTGATATTCTGTTTTTTCTTTTCTGAAGAAAGAAACCTCCTTGCCTTCATTTTTGACAGAAATCTTCCCATGGTTTTGGACTGATAAAGACAAATGTAGAAGGGAAATAGAATTTATTGTAGCTAGATGAACAGATTTGACACCCATGTCAAACATTATTATAACCTATACACTTCAAATGTAGACTGTAAGTTAAATGCTGCACAGCCTCAAGCCAAGCATTACAAAAACAAAATGCTTCTCAGCCCACACACTTCTTACTATATGTTCTTCATGATTTGGTAATGAACAACATGCTGAGATAACATTTGAAGCACTGCAATGATGCACAAAGTGCACAACCCAAAATTTAATATATTTATGAGCTGAAATTTGCTGCACCCATATGAACCTTTCAAAATCAGGTTCTGCATGAGAGGAGGGGATGCTTGCAGGGGTGAAACGAATTCACAAGCCAGACTACAGATCTGCTTGCTCTCTCACTCTCTACCCCAGCATGCAGCAAATACATTCCCATATCAGCTTTTTAAAACCTTGAGATTATTGGATCTTTGCAAATATAAATCCATGGCTTTATGTGCCCTTGCCATACTCCAGCAAGAAATTTAAGGAGGAAATCCTTCTGCTCAGTGTTCTTGAGGTATTTCAGTGGTGTTTTCCAACCTACTTTCCCCAGGGAGATAATAAATGGGTACAAAGTTTTGGGCAGCTCCTTGACACCAACAAATGTTTTCCCACATTTAGTCTCCACTGCAGATTTCTTGTGGTTTCCTTCCCAAAGAGAGATTCTCCATTGGCCTAAGTCTAAAATGAGGCTATTTTGGGGAGCCACCAGGATTGCACAGCTGATGCTTCATTGAGCAGGATTCAGGATGTGGCAGGACTCCTCTCCACAGCAGAGAGCCCCATCAGCACTGAAGGAAAATGACACAGGTCTGTAGAACTTCATACGGTGCAGGTTTCTGAGTCCATGTTCAGCCTCAGGCGGTGCCTGCTGCTGGGCTCAACCTGGGAGTCCCAGGAAGAGGAACCACACATTCCACTGAAGACCAGGGCCTCAGGTCAATAACAGCCATATTAAGAATGGAACATCTTGGGCCCAGCAGAGCATAGAAAGAAGATAAATGTTTAAAATTAATAAAATTTTCTTTTCCCCAGTAGATGAGGGTTTTCAATGTTTCTCCCTCCTTCTGTGTGTGTGCATGTGTATATGCAGCTCTTTCCCCTGCCTGTAAAGTACACACACACAGTATTTGCTTCAATATCCCACCTACACAAGCAAAGCATGAGTACTTCATGGATGTGTTACAGGGATAGACTCAGCAGCATTGAAGAAGAGGTTGTCAGGCTCTGTCAGTGCAAGCACTGTGAAGGGGGCTGCGTGGCATGGCAACACCGAGCTTTTGAACTCACATCTCAGCTCTATTCCAGCTTCACCACTAAGCCTTGCCCCAGTTTTCCCACCTGTTAAAGTGTATAAATCTCACTGCTCCCCTCTCAGGACTGCTTTGATGCAACTCACTGTATGAGACATTACAGAGAGTTTATAATGAGACACTTTAAAGAGTAGATGCATAGTTCCTGCTTCTTTCCCCCCATATTTACACAGAGGAAAGCAGGAATTCTGTTTAATTTTTTCTAAAGAGCAGACGCTTACAGGTCTGGTGTTGATAAAATACGGCCTGCTAGCTTAGTGAAACCACAGGAACAAAATGAAAAATCTGCTCATTTTGTTTCCTGAGAACAAACACACAAAATGAATGTCATACATTTCAATAACAATTGGCATCGATGTAGTTCAGAGAAAAACTTCTTGTCCAAGGAGACAACAGATTTTATTATACATATTAGGAATAGCAATCGTCTGCCAAGACAAAGCAATGTTCATCAGAACATGACACACAAAGAAGGAAGAAAGGAATTCTTATTTAACCTGCAGAATACTAAAATTATTTCTGTGTGTTGGGGACTTAAGCCAAAATCCTCTCTGCCTTCCTGGCTCGAGGAGTCTGTGTGATAAGATTCCCCATCAGCTCTGCAGTGACAGTGCTGGGGAAGGAGTGGAAACCACACCTCAGCAGCAGCAGCCCTGTGGCTGTCCATGCTCCTCAGAACTTCCCTGGTCCCATTTTCATGGGATACCTCTAAACCATCAATAAAAACCCTTTGTTGTCCAGTCTATCTTTTTTGGTTTTTTCATGTTATCAGTACTGGAGAAAGAAAAGGTCAGATTATCTGTAGACAGGTGACTAGCAGCAGCAGAAGAAGCTGCACTGTGTGGGGCCTTGGCTCCAGAGAAAAGAAATCAATTGGGAATGAGGTCAACAGAGGGGAAACTTGCTAAATCTCCTTCCTTGCTAAATCCCTCAACAGCTAAATCTTCTATCAAGCCTGCTAATTCATCTAGCCACTGCCTAGTCCTCTGTGCTTGACTGGGAAAGGCAATCCCTTCAAGGAACTGGAATGAATGAAAGATAGGAAGCACAGGATGTGATGGGAATATACTAGGGATGCTGTAAGAGAGCATGTCCCACTGCAGCATCATGGGCTGTTTAAACCTGCTGAGTTGTCCCATCCCTGTCCTGATTTATACCCAAATCAGCAACACCTGATAACAGAAAAGGGCTTAATGAGTATATTTGGCCCAAGTAACTTCATCATCTCCTCCCTTCTCCCCAGGCACGTGGACAAAGTAATGTTCACACTGAGTGTTTGCTGAACAGGTCTGAACACTCAGCACCATCCAGGCCCAAAGAGAGGTAAAAGGTAGTTATAATTCTACTTTGTCACACTCTACTGCAAATCTAAAGTATAGCCATTTGTCTAGTTCAGCTTAAATAATGCACATTTTTTACATTAAAATACAACCACCTCTTTTTTGAATAACAGGGAGAATTCATCAGGCCAGTCCATCTTTCTGATGTTTTCTCTGCTACCTTCTAACTTGATCCATGAAGACCAGATGCAAATGGTGTTTGGGAACTCAGCTCCCCCAGTGTAGGTGGATCCTTTTTTACAGACCATTCAGCAGCTGTCCACACACCATCCAGGTCCTGTCACAGCACGCCAGGTCTTGCATGGGTATAGTATAAAGTAACAGAATATAGGTCACCATAGCACACACAATTCTGGTTTTAAAGGCAAGAGCAATTTTCCACTTCTTTGCAGGAAATAGGTGTGGAGAAAGACAGGGTACTAAAGACCTGGCATGAAATCCCTTTCTCCCTGGAATATATAGAAAAATGTTATTTTTTACATAGAACATGTTTTCACCATCTTGCAGGCTTTGCCTACAAATGAAATTCCTCTTCTCTTATGGTCATACAGGTATGCCATTTGCCTCTTTTCCTAACAGGCTTGATATCTTACAAAAATTTAGCCCACCATTTTGGTCAAACACATTTGGAAGGAATTTCCTTCTGTTTCCTAACAGTGAGCAATAGAGCCTCTAAAATGCTGATAGAGAGCACATTTTCCTGGGGCCGCAGGGAATGAGTCACACCAGACAAATGCCAGATCAAATACAGCAAGTGATCAGGGAGCTGGCACTGGCAGGCCTAAGAAAACAACATTTCCTTTGTCAGTCTTGCTGTACCTACCTAATGCAATAATTTTCAGGGTGCTATTCAGCAAGGAGATAGACTGTCCCATGCTGTCTTCCTGCTTCAAAGTCTCAGAAAGGAGCACGAAATACACAGCTGTACATTGGAAGAGGCCATTCTGGGATCACGGCACTCAGCTCTGGCTCAAGGCCATGCTGTGACAAGCACCAAGTGCTCCACTGGCCTCAGTGGGGACCAGGGGGAGTCTGTGCCTTGGAATGTAGAGCCTCAAGGATTCACCTTTTAAATACAATTTTAAAAGGCATTTAGGCACCTAACTATATTCTGCAGATTTAATTACTGCATAAATCACATCTGTGCAGTAACCTCAGAGCACTGGGATCAGAAAGAAGGTCCCTCAGCTCCAAAACCTTTTATTTCTGTATTTTGCTTGCAGTTAATGGAAGGGGTGAGACATGAACTCTCGGAAACAGTGTTCACTTGGTGCCCAGCTCTGCCATCCACACAGAATGGGTCACTCTAAGGTTTAGGGAAGTAATTTAATGACTCTGTTCCTGTGTTCCCATCTGCAAAAATTGATTGTTCTGAGATTGCACCATCCCTTCTGCTGAAAAGAAGTCCATTAAAAGCGTGTGTGGCTCTGAATGCAGAAAGTGATGATGAAGAGCAAAACCACATAGCTTTTTTTTTGTTGAAGTTTGGTTTTCACTCATTTTTTGTTTGAAATTTTGGTGTTTTTCTGTACTTGGAAGAGAATTTGTTTTTGTAATTTATTTTTCCAATTCTGCACATCCAGAACATGCTGGACACTCTTGGCTAAACACTGCTTGGGGTAAGAGGAGAACAAAGAGGGAAGTTGGGTGCACTTTTTTCTCAGTAACTGAAAGAGCAATATAACTCAAAAAATATCTACACCAGACAACAAAGTCCTTTTCCCCAAACTTCTCTGTCAGCCATGCTGAAGCGTGGCCATTTTTTCTTTTTCCTTCTGGTCAATAGTTATGGAACTTTCATGTGTTTTGGATCATATTGATCATCTGAAATAGGGAAAGAATATAAATATTAAAAAAATCTGGTCTAATAAAAAAGATTCCAGAAATAATTATTTTTTATCTTTAAATTAGCTGCATTAAAGTTACCTCAAGGTCCATTGCAAAGGTGTAGTAATTATTAGCTTAATTATTAACATCTCTCAGCAAGCTAATTAGTTGGGCACCAAATTAAAACCATTTTTGCCTGAGGTCTGAAGGGGCTAAACCAGATGATTGTCTTAATATTTCAAGTTTAAGTATTCAAGGTGGCAGAATTTCTGTCTCTGGGAACCATGAGATATTTCATGTTTGAAAATTAAATTAGAAAATGGAAAAAACTATCAAACAAAAGTGATGAAAATTGGACCACATCCTAATTTTAGGCATTGCTAATAGAAGGATGTATCACCTTTTCCTCTTGATGAGGAAAGCAATGAGGAAACAGCTTAATTTTTCTACCTAGAGGCCTCACCAGCACAACCTGTTGTGTCACTGTGCAAATGGACAGACTGTCACTAGAGGGGACAAATAATCCAGATTTCTTATCATTGCACCTTCACTGGAGATATACTGAGCCCTGTGACTCCCTCTTCAGCAGAGGACACAATCTTCTTCCCACAGCATCAAACTGCTGGGGATTCATCTGCAGTCATCAGCAGGGGTTAGATGGACTGGGCTGTGGTGGAGCAGCCTTTGGAGTTGTTGGGCTGCTTTTCCCTGGGTAGGAAGGTGATCTCACAGCAAACAGCCTGTGCCATGTGTAAGAGACCCCCAGTAACTCCCCAGACCAGCCAAGCCCCCTGGACAGCGAGGGGCAGAAGTGCCTCTGTTTCCAGGTCCCACCTCACCCTCAGCAGTGTTGCCTCTCCCACAGCAGGACCCCAAATGTCACACAGTGAAACAGCCACAACCCACACACATCCAGCAGGACCAGCTCATCCCTGTCTCCTCACTGGAAAATAGGGTATGAGGAGATTTGCTCACTGGTTCTGAAAGGAAAACCCTATTGTGATTGCAGAAATAGCCTTGGGAAAAGCAAAGAGGCAGAGGCTTTTATCAGGCAAACCCCTACATGTTACTCCTTTTGTTAAAGGAAATTCATGCCCAGAGTGCTGGTATTCTCATTCTGTTAAAATGAGGAAAGCTTGTGTTATTTAATTCTTGTTTTACATACCTGCCTAAGCAGCTCAGAAAAGCTCTGCCTCACTGCCACCACAACCAGCCTTGAGGGGTGGTGACAGTCCTGCAATAGCAGGGGACATCACAGGGCAGGCTGGCCTTGTAGCCTCATCCATCATTATCTCAGGCAGCAGTCACAGCTGTTTGTCTCAGAAAGGTATCTGGCAGCATTCCTCAAACCCCACGTCACAGCCACTGCTCCCTACACGCTCAGTGGGACGCTGACAGAGAACCCTCTCATGTTTATCCAGCACAAAATTCTTTTCAAGGCTGCTGTTTTCCCTGTTGTGCTATGAAAGATAACAGCTTCATACAAAAATAAACAGGTTTGCAAACTCTTCCTGGGTGCTATCATGCTGCTGTGATATACCTGGGGTCTGATGCAAAGCAGCTTTTTAGCAAACAGACACACTCTGTTCATGCCTTCCCCTGATATAAATGCTTTTTCATGGAAAAAGCTAAACTGATTTTCTTCTTTTTAATAACTAAGCTTAAAAATGATCCTCTAATCAAAAGCTAAACCATACAAATATTTAGTTGAAATACATCAAGAAATCACTTTCTTACCAGCTGTTGATGACTGAAATGAATCAAAAACTCCAAATAGGTTTAAAGAAAGAACCTGATAATTTCATAAAACAACACATACTGAGGTAATAGGACCTGCATGAAGTATAAATTGAAACAATCAAAGAGTGTTCCCCCCATTCTCCTCTCCACTGTCAAATGTGGACAGACACAAACTTTTGGGGCCAAGGAATGAGAAAACAAGGAGCTTTGCACAGCAGCTCCCTATCCCCTCTGCCCTCCTGCAGTCCTGAGCCCCCATTCCCACTGCCTGCAGGGTGCTCAAGCTGCCAGCACAGCTCCTGCTGGGTACCAGGGGCCAGAGCTGCACTGGAGAATGGGAGGCAGGAGTGCTTTAGCTGCAGTTTGTGTTGAGGCTGCTCTTGCCCATGTTGGGACAAGACAGGTAGTTTGTTAAGGGGGTGTTTCCCCTCTCTTTGGGGCTCTGACCATGTACCAGGATAGCATGACTTGAAAAACCATTAGTTCACTATGGTGAGATACTCACAGTCAGGATAATTAATCAGAATCACCAAAGCAAAGTAGTAGAAAAATGGCCACACTAAAAGTTAGGACACAGGAGAGAGTCTGTGCACAGACCAAATCTCTGGCCTCTTTTAATCCAAAGTTCTTTCTGTTCCAAACAGTCCTGCAATCCGTCCCCAAGGTGAGTCCCACAGCCTGATTATTGCCCATTCAAACTGAAAGGACTGACTGAGGATTTTGGATATTCGGTTTCACTTGCAGCATGATAATGCTTTATCCACAGAGATCTTCTATCCTGTTTCCAAGTATCTCTTACAGAATTACAATGGTATTCAAACAGGTATATGCAAGACTGCAACTATTATGTGTTTATATATATATATATTTTAACTGAGGCAGGATTTGTTCCTTATCTCTTGAAGAGACAAAACATAATTATGATCAGATGTAACAAATGTCCAGATAAAATTCTGAATAAAACTTGGGCTATCAAGTTGGTCAATTAATGTTCCTTATAAATAAAGTTCATAAATAAAAACCAATTAAGCTCACCTTTACGCAAACATGAAAATAACAGAGAGGAAACAGTGTGGCTTTTACTTACAGCATGTAAGCATTTTTCCTATATTGCTTTAAAGGAGGAGCAAAGTAGATCTTAAATTGAAGAACAGATTATTTTTTAGTGACATGCGAGGGAGACTGTCATAAGAATAACAAGTTTGGGGAACATAAATGACATCTGAAATACTTCAGGATCCTTTGTGATCTAACAGTGGTTGGCCAAATCAAACCATATGAAGAGAGAAGTTGCATGCAGCTCACAAGCTTTATGCCCACAACTGGGTCTTTGGATTCCTTTTGAGCTATGTCTGTTTTAGCAAGGCCCTCTGGACATTGCCAAATTAGTTCTGAATAGAAATACATACCCATAAAGCAGAAACTTATAAACAGCAACTTGCTTCCTGTCCATGGCTGCATGTCAGGGCTTCCTTGTTTGCTGCACACCTGTTTCAGACCATAAGAGTTAGCCAGGCTGCATCTGCACCCGCAGCAAAATAAGGGTTAGTAGGTCAGTGAGAACCAGAGCTGGATGAGGGGTGGTTGAGGAGCAGCAATAGTGACCTGAGTGTTTTGCTTTGAGAGCAGAGGGAAGGGCTGTGGACAGTCTTATCTGAGAGCTGGGGAGGGGGGAAGTGTGATAAATATAACATTGGATAAAAATTCGTGAAAGAGAATAAAGAATTATATATTATATTTGTAATACTGTAAAGATGCAAAATGTAAAATAATCCAGAGATACCTTCCCGAGTCGGGGACCGGCAGCAACGCTTATCAACACAAAATAAAAAGCAGGACACAAGCAATCAAACCAGACAATGAGAGTGGCTCCGTGGAGATATCCATCTCCTCCACACCCAAGCTGGCCACTCCACCCCGGTAGGTGCAATCAGAGAACACTCGGAGCCACGAGATACCCATCTGCTCCCGCACCCAAACTGGCCACTCCATTCCGGGAAATGCAATCGGAGGACACTCAGAGCCTCTCGCATGTGAAAGGACTCTGCTCCACCGACCATTGACTCAGCTCAATGGATCCGGGAAGTCTATTCAAACTCTTTTGTTGGACGGTGCTTGCTCCGGATTTTGCCCCAGGATACGAAAACCCCTATAAGAACCCCAGACTGCAGTGCCTACTTCGTGGATTTGGGAACTCGGTACCTCTGGGTACAGACCCCTGTCCACCCGGCACTGCACTGATCTATTTTATTGTGGTTTTTTTCTCTCGTTGCTGGTGCTTGAAATTATTTTATAATAAATCGCTTTTTCATTAACCCTATTTTGCCATTGCATTTATAACAGAGGGAGAAAGGCCAACATTGCCCAGCTTCCTCACACATCTGGTGCCTCTCAGTCACATGCACATTTTTTTATGTGGAAAGGTAAGGCAATAGCACTTGGCCATGCCTATAACCCCAGAGGATTAGCAGTGTAAGAGGAATTTAATCTCCCGACACATCTGACTAACATTTTGGTTTAAGCCATTTGCTGTTGGCAGCCCAGCAGCAGCGAGAGGCCCCGAGTGAGCTTCCCAGATGGGAAGAGTCTCTGATATACCAGAGGGATTAACTTTGTCTCCAAAGATGCAAGCTAATGGATAGAAGAGCCATGTACCAGAGCACTGACTGGCAAAACCAGGTTGTTCAACCCTAGAGCAGTCCCTACTTGACTACCCATTTCTCTTATAAATACTCACACCTGTGCTTGAGCAGGATCTCTCTTCAGTAATTTCAACAGTATTGGTCTCTACCATTCATACAGGCTTAGGAAGAGAAGAGCATTAAATCTTAATCATCTTCTTTAGCCAGAGATAATGGACATTACTAAAGCTTTGCTAGTTAAATATCTTTGATCTGTCTGTGACATCTGCCTTCTATTTCATAAGCCTTAGGTATGCAAGCAGATAGACTGTAATTTTATTTGTGTATATGTGGACATCCATACATAGACATCTATGCACATGCTAAATCTTTGTCTTTCAGTGTCTAACAGGCAAGAAAAAGCACCTGACTACTGTGTCTGGCACACTGCTTATTTGGCTTTGTTCCCAAAGCCAAAATCAATGGGGAAACACTTTATTGCTGTTACTGGTCATTGAGTCACCAAATCTGAATTCACATGGCCAGGCACACTCTCTCACTAAGTGCAAAGCAGGTGTGAGTGGATACTAAGTAGAATTTGTTTTCCTCAGGGGTGTTCTGTGGGCCTGTTTCACCCTCTGGACCAGAGCTCCTACAGCACTCTTGGATGACTTTGCCTGTTACTGTGTGACAATGTACTGAGCTACAACAGGGTAAAGATTGTGAGACAGCTGTTGAGTGAAAAACTATCTTAATTTCCAGGTGAATAAGAGGATTTCTGCTCAGGTCATATCTCACTCCCATTTTTTTTTCTGTTGAGTTTAATCTATAGGAGTCAGTAGCAATAGGAAATTTTCAGCAAAGCAATTTGAAGTTTCTCACAAAGTGATGGGAGAAAGAGAAGCATTAACTTTCTTTCTCCTGACTTAAGGTCTAAAGCTGTGCCAGCTGAAGTTAATAACTATTCTACTTATTTCAGGAGCAGAAAGATCCTCATGCATTTAAATCACTAAAAACCTGAAGTATCAAGTATGTTTCCACCACGTAGATCATTCTAGCAGCATAACAGACTTTGTCAGGTGGGTAGAAGTGTAATTTATTCTGTTCACATGCACAAATGACCCTTCATCATCAGAGATATGTATCATTTAACAGAAACCCAAACCATCCAAAAGAAGTAGTTGCCTCTGAATATTTGAGAGTAGGAAGAGAACAAAAGGATGACAAAGCAAACTCCTTAGCCATGATTTTAAGAAGTTTTGACAAATTAATTAGAAATTCCAAGTGCTTGTATAAGAAAAAAATTGTTTCCCCTTGATTAAGCATACATTACTGCTGGAGGTGTCTGAGGGGTCTTCCTGTCATTGCACTGGAATTCAGTGTCTGATCTTCCTACCTGAGCTTGAGCTCACATGCTGGCAAGTCCTTGTCTTTTCAGTTTATAAGTGTGTCTTCTGTTCTCCTTTTTAAAGAAAAGGTCAGTGCTCTTCACTTAAGTAATGTCATTAAGAAAGCAGCCCTCATTTTTTTCAGTTTGTGCAACTGAGCAGTTGAAAGGCACAACCTCTGTTTACCTCGCTTCCACATTTTGAATATGAGGAAAAAATGTGACTGCAGATAATCACAGGCAATGAAGAGTAATTTCTAGTAGTCTGTCTCCAGGATTGTTCCCTACAGCATATTTCCCAGCTTTTTTTCCAATCATATTAAATGACTCATTTAATAAGCTAACTGTTCCTTCTTATCCTAGGGGAGACTATTTTGCAGTGCAAGATGTTCTTGTTATGAGGGTCTCTCTGTTTAACTTATCCCATTATTTCTAGTTATATATTCTAATATCAGTCAACCTGCCTACCTTTTCACCACCCTGCAGCCTGTTTCTTTATGTGCCTGTCAATACTATAAACTGATTTTGCACCAAACAAAGAACTTAAATTGTTATTAGTTTCTCCACCTCTCTAACTGTTCCATCCAGGAAGTGTTATTTAATGTCATGTACAGCTTATTCTCATGATAAAAACATGACTTTTTTTTAAAACTACATAAAGGCAATAATGTCTGCAAAATCAATGTCAATTTAATATATTGAGCTGTTCTCTGGTTAGCAGGTGGCTCCATCTCTTTAAAAAGAGAGACAGCTTTTCCTCCAGTCATGAAATTAGGAAATTTTGCACCAATATGTAATATTCAAACTCAGCAATGATTCTGACAGTAAGCTTTATAGCTCTTTGTTCAGCTCAGATGCATAGTCAAAAGCCAAGATTAAACACAAATGTTTTTAGTTTTGATGCAATGACTTTTTGGAGTATGAGTCCCATGAATAATCTGAAAATGAGACAAGACTTTAGAATGCAGTTTGGGGTTAATTGTTGTTATTTACACCTTTAGCCAGTAGTTAATCCAAGATCCCCAAAATCTGTCCATAATGTTTGCTCATGAGCAGAGCCAAATTTGGACCAAGGGTATAAAATACACTGAGCTATGCCATATTCTGCCTGCTTCACACATCCTTAACTCATGTTTTATGTGAGTTTATACGATGCTGAGGGCATTATTTTAGCTATGGCCAGTTGCCTGTTGATAGCATGACCATATCCGAGTGAAAAATTGTCACCTTCTGGGAAATATCTCAGGATGTTTCTGTTTAGTTCAGCAAACTGTATCGAAATGTACAGAAGCTGAATTTCTGTTCACTTCAGTAATGTGATATTCTACTGCTGACAGCCTCCCTAGATGGCTTGTAGTCAACTTTCCAATCCAATAAACCCACGACATGGGCATAAAAATGAAGCAGAGTCAGATAACCATAAATGAGAGAGTTCTGCCAAGGAAACTGATAAAGCACTGTGCAGGATTTAACAGTATAAAACAGAAAGGCCAAAGAGAAATTAAATAGGCCTGGGATATAGAAATTTTCCTAATCAATACTGCTACAATATTTCCCCTCCCTGAACGCACTACTTGCATCTTTTTGGTTCATCCAGGCTTAGAAAACTCTAGAATATGAAGCAAATACTTCCTGTGAAATGTAATGTTTCTAATCCCATCATCTGATTCATCTGAAGTTGCTCCTGTTTCTTGAATCATTCAAGGGCAGATTTGGAGGGCAGAACTCTGTCATCATACAAAAAGTTGAAAATGTTCATGATAGCCAGCAAAATATTTCCCCTCTCTTTGTGAGTGCTGGCCCCACCTATGCTTCCTTGTGCTGCCATCTGTAATTTCTATTTTGGTGAAGAGCTGGAAGGGCTGACTGGTGTCCAAGGTTTGCACAAGTCTCTTCCTGAACAGAAAGTGCCTTGTAGCACAGGAACCTGCACCAAGACCAGCACACATAAAGCCCACAGGCATGTGGAGAGAAAGGCTGCTGCCCTCATCAGAGAATGGAAATAGGAAAAAAACTAAGAGTAACTTACAAGAAAAATTAGCTCTCATATTTTTTTCTTACAGGTTCTGCACAGGTTCTGCATTGGAGGTCTCCTGAGATACCACTGCTGTGCACTGATGATATATAATCATGCAGATAAAATATGGCAATGGAGTGATTTTTTTTTTTTTTTCAATTGAATAATTTTCCTGGGCTGAAAAGAAATACATTGCTTTCTGACAAATACTGATTAGCACAAATCCATGAAGACTTGATAAACCAGCACTGAAATGGCTATTGTTTGACAAAGTAGCACTCAGAAATCAGGAAAGTATGGCACAAATGCAAAAAAATTCCTCCACCACATTTTGAATCCAGAAATGTCATGTTTCTGCAAGGTGTATCACCCAGTCTGATTTCAGCTGTTATAAATCACTGTCATGCTGCCAATAATGAATGAAAATAATCTCAGTTGCTCCATTTCTACAGGACTCTGCCCCTACTTTACATCACATTGGATTGCTTGTAGTGAAAAGTCTAACATTGATTTACCTTGAATTTTAATAGAGCCTGAGACCTGGCTTTAAAAATCAGCTAGAACATGACTACCCTGACTCTATAATCTCACACACAAATTCACAAGTACGATGAGACCCAAATCCCTCCCCTCCACAAACACAGACAGACATTATACTTATTTATTGTGCAAGCCACATTCACACAAGAATTAGGAGTGCAGCAAAACTAAACACACTGACAAGCTGTAAAAGTTGCTATGAGGAATCTCTGCATAAAAAAGAAGTTACTTTAGGATCCAGGTTCGTTCCCTGAACTGTTGAGGCAGTCAGATATCCTTTCAGATGCATAGAGTTGAGCACTGAGTTTATAATGGCCACACTATATGAATTTAAGTTTCCATCAGGTTTAAAGGTTGGCCTTTATCACCCATAGCTTGCTCCATCCACTCTAGATTTTCCATAAAACACCTTCTGAAGACAGCACCATGTAACAGTCAAAAGTAGCTCTTCACAAAGAGAAGTGGCAAACGAGAAGAGTAAAATCCTTCACTTAATGTTGAGCTTGAACTTTTCCATCTCTCTCAGTAGACCTTTCCAGCCCCACTCCTGCCAATCAGGAGTTAAACAAAAACAAAAGAATTCCACACTTTTCTATGCAGTCTCTGCTGCAAACCTACCTCATCTCCTACAAAAACATAATAAAGGTAAACTCCGTTTTTTCTTAACGTGGAACCTGTTCCCTTTAAGTCAAATTCTTCAGAAAGACTCTGAGAGAAAGCATAAATCGATGTCAAGTTTAGGTGTTCTTAGTCTTTAAATTTGGACAGTTCAGAGATCAGCCAGAAGGAGCAGCAGGGAAATAGCTCATGTTCCCCAGCCAACACATGACTGCTGTGCCCCATTCTCACCTTGCATAGTGCAAGCAGGAGCAGCTCCAGGAGACTCAGTGGAAAGACTCTGACAGCATGCAACACTCTCACAGAGTGAGAAATGCCATCATTTTCATGATCATTCACATTACAGATAAGAAACCCCATGTCGAGGGTTAGGTGTCCTTTTTTTTGTTGTTTTTTTTTTTGTTGTTCTGGCCTGCCCGTGGAATTTTTACCCATTAGCTGCGGAGACAACCTAACTGTGGGTATTTAGTGTGTGCTCAACAAAGGACAAAGAGTGGCCGGACCCAGGGTGGGGGGAAGGGGCAGGAAAGGAGGGTGGGGACAGTTTTTAGCTGGCTTTCTTCGGCTTCGGGGAAAGACATTCGTTTTTTGGGTCGCGGAGCTGCTGCGGTGGAGAGAAGGGAATTTCGCCATCACCCAGATGGAGCTGCTGCTTCTTCTCCTTCTTCCCTCTTGGTTGGTGGCCTCGCACCCCCTGTCCTGCCGGGACGTGTGGCAGTGCCAGCCACCGCCGCGGAGCTGCTGATACACCTCATCCACCGGCCCAGGATCTCAGCTCATCCCTGCTGATACACCTCATCCACCAGCCCAGGATCTCAGCTCATCCCTGCTGATACACCTCATCCACCGGCCCAGGATCTCAGCTCATCCCTGCTGTTCCAGCTGAGTGTTCCTCACAGCCCTGCAGGAGCACCGGGACTGACTGCCCGAGGGGTTTGTGAAAACAAAACCTCTCCTCCATCCCATCTCAGCCGAGAAAGCTGTCACGGGGTCCCTGGTTCTGTGTTCTTGTTATTGCTGTAGTTATTGTTTGTTTGTTTGCCTGGTTATACTAGTAAAGAACTGTTATTCCTATCCCCAGATCTCTGCCTGAAAGCACCTTGATTTCAAAATTATAATAATTCGGAGGGAGGGGGTCTACATTCTTTCATCCCAAGGGAGGCTCCTACTCTCCCTAGCAGACACCTGTCTTCTAGAACCGAGACACCCCAGCAAAGTGGGAAGCAGAGGCCTGAAACAAGGCACATGGCCATCAAAATACTCCAGCCTCACAACTCCTCCAGGTACCTCAAGTCTCTGGTGGATAGAAGACCTTGTCCCTTGGTATCCACTGTGAGCAAGTGACATCATTATCACACTTCATTTGCAGATGTGTTGATTTTGCCTGGTGTTTTTTTTTTTTTTTGTTTCCTACTCACATTTAGCCAAATAAGAATCAGAATATGTTAATAATGTTCAGTTTCCCTACACTTTGATGCTTATCTTTTTTTGCCAATAGCTGATGTTCACAGGGAACTGGTGCTGTATAAAATCTGTGTAAGACCAACCTTCTTTGAAGGACTTGCACTTGAAGGACACAAGAGCTAAAAAGGGGACAGGGATAACACTAAGTAAACAACAAACCACTGTGGTCTGAAGCTTGCAACTAGCCAGGCACAAATAACACAAACTGTTAGAAACACAATGAGACTGGAAGGTGACATATTTTGTACTGATACAAGGACACAGTGTTCCACACAATTTCAATTCACCTGTCTTTGGCACTGTATACCGCCATGGCCAAGAGCTTCACAGCAATCAAAAGAATCCAAGATTATGTACAAGTATCAAGAATGGACAGAATAATAGGAGCAAACCCTAAAGAGAAAGGAAAAAAAAGAGGGGGAAAAACGAAAAGCAAGACCTGCAAACCTTCTTGCCTCCAGGCACAAATGAATTTTCCACCCATGGAACCTGGTAGAAAATTTCTCAAAGGTTAATTTTCAAATTGCCACTAGCTATAAAACTTCTTGTCTGCTCTTTTGAAGCAGCTGGTGCTGTCTACTGCCAGCTGCAGAAGACTGGTCTTCATCAACCTTGGGTCAGACCTGCTCTGGTGATTCTCCTTGTCTTATCTATATCAAAGTGGAAAAAAGAGTCTGCTGTCACACAAGAAAGCACAGACAAATATGTTTTAAAAGACAAAGTTATCCTTTTCTCCTTCCTTGGTGAAGGCTTGGAAATAGAGCTGCTGATATCTGGGATTTTCAAACATCCCAAATGTTTAGAAGGTAATGTATGACACTGAGAAGCCTTATGAAAAAAAGTTCTATTCATCTTGTACCTAACAGCACAACAAGGGGATATTTAATAAAAAAATATGAGTGCAATGAACAGAATTTGAAATTGCCTTAAAATCTCATCTCCACTTCAACGATTAATCAATTTCAACAGCCGCTTATTGCTTAATACACAAGATATCAACAGAGATTATTGCTGAAAAAACAATTCCTCTTAGTCAATCCTAGCAGGGGCTGAAATTTTCCAGAGCAAAACAAATTATTCACACTGACGGGCCAATGATTGTCTGCAGAGAAGGACAGGTAATAGAATATTTTCCAAAGACAAACATAACACACATTTTGGATCACTAAATGTGTCAAATGTGTTATCCTTTTTCAACTTTGCAAAACACCAATGCAGCAGTTTCTAAATGCACTGTGACTTGCTAATTCTCCTGAAACAGAGAATAATTTTATTAAACAAGCAACAGAAGAGATATTATTTCCCTAGCTATGAGAAATGTGGCTCTAAGGTTCATAAATACATTACTGAAATCTCTAGCTGAAATCCTTGCCTCATTACCCACAGCTACTTTCTTCACAGGACTCTTTAATTCTGAGTATGTATTTTAAATCGCAGATCTGCATCATTTGGAATAAATTGGGATCCTCTGATTTCAATAGAGCTATGCTAACCTGTCTTGCTTTAAAATCCAGCCAGGAAAAAAAAAGAAAAAAAAAAAAGAGAGAGAAAGAGACACAAGTACTCTTTTAAGCATTCAGAATGAAGTTTAAGGAACCCTTCATATTAGAAAAAGAAAAAAGGCAGAAGGAAGGATCTGGGTACAAAGCTGATTTTTCTCAGTCAAGGCCTTATTTTATATGGTGGCAAATGGACAGCCCCAGGGCTGTATGTACCCATCTGCCTCAGCCTCTCCTAGGTGGAGCATTTTGCAGAAGGATGCCAGGGTCCTGTGGATCTGGAGGTCTGTCTTACATGCCCAGTCCAGGAATAAAGTGGATGAGTCAGAGTGCAGATGGAGACTTTGAGCAAATCAGAAGAAACTTCATTACAGAAAATGTCAGCAGCAATTTCAGTCCATACCACAGAAATTAGGCTCCCTGACAAATGTTTGTTGAGACAAACTTATTTTCATTTATTCTCATCACTGTCTTTTTCTACCTTCTGTACTAAACACTCATTCTTCTCTGCAACTTCTACATCTGCATCTGGCACCTCCCATACTGCCTGTGTGGTAAGAGAAATCTTGCTATGAGAGCCCTTGGAGGCTTTAATAATTCTGGAGTGGTTTACTAAAGGAAAGACTTTTAAGTACCATAAAAGTTGTCTGTGATCTTTAGAGAGAAAGGTATAGAAATCCCTTACTGTATATATAAGGGGAACCATTTTCCTCCAAGAAAAGCAATAAATACAATCTCTCTCTTTGTTGTGAGAAGAAGATCCTTGAAGAGGCAGTTTCTGGTGAGTGTCCCTAGCTGTGAGTTTGTAGTCTATAAAGAATGGGGCAGAGCCCCAGGTGTGTGTAAATGCAGTCAGTGCAGTTTCCTGACACTTATGGGGAATTCAGTCTCCTCAATCAGGTTTGCTCCTTTTGAGGACACAAGCTAAACACAGGCTTCTCTGTGGTATAATTGCTATTTTTATCTGTGCTTATTGTTATAAAAAAGAGTGAAATTCAAAAAATGCCATACAGAAAAATGTCTGTAGGTTCTTCATTGTGGTCTCAGAACCCTGCAGGGTAATTAGCCAAAGGGCTGTTAGCCAAGGGTCTCTCAAAGACAAAGGCTGGAAGCAGGTCACTGAACATACAGGAAGAAGATTCCTCCTCCTCCCTCTCAGAATCTGACAAGTAGGACTGGTACCTTCTGCAGCAGGTGTGAGGCTCTGTAACCAGAAGGCCAGACAACTAATGAGATGGGTGAAGGTCTTCTGGGATAGTGGAGCCCCTTAAAGCAACACCACCTGTACCTCCCATCAAAACCTCCTTTGTTAAGAGGAAAAGCTGTAATAGGAGACTCCCTTCTAAGGGGAGCAGAGGATCCAACGCACAGACTGGATCCCACTCACAGAATAGTCTTCTGTCCCCCAAGGGCATGGATAAGGGACATACTGGAAAACTCTCCATACTAGTAAGGCTCTCTGACTACTATCTGCTATTAGGTGCTCAAACTGGCAGCAACAAAACAATAAAGCGAAGTCCAAGGACAATCAAAAGAGACTTCAGGGCCCTGGGGTGATTAGTAGAGGGATCAGGAGCACAGGTAGTGATTTCCTCAATTCTTCTGGTAAAAAAAAAAAAGATATTTATAGAAATAGGTTAATGGCTCCAAGGTTGGTGACAGTGGAAAAATTTTGGGGCTGCTAACCATGGGAGGATCTACTCAACACTACTAGATGTAGATACTGCATCAGATGCCTACTGACACCTGATGGGATTTGCTGTCTTAGAAAGGAAAAAGGTCTAGCACAGAGGCTAGCAGGTATCATTGATAGAGCTTTAAACTAGCTTGGAAGAGGGAAAGGGAAAACAGCAGGCTCGCCATGATGAGTGCT
Organism: Pseudopodoces humilis; assembly: GCF_049639895.1. Lineage (NCBI taxonomy): Eukaryota > Metazoa > Chordata > Aves > Passeriformes > Paridae > Pseudopodoces > Pseudopodoces humilis. The sequence goes on from NC_142200.1 coordinate 10,518,671, forward strand.
GAGATGGTGTGCCAGAATTTGAGGAAATGAGAACTACTGAGATCCCTCAATTGGCTCTAAGAGATCTTGGCTACAAAGTACCACTCCTGAAATGTTTCTACACTAATGAGGCAGTGCAAGGAACAAACAAGAGGAGCTGGAGATGTTGTCCCGCTCACAGCAATCTCACACCATGGGCAGAAGTGAGACCTGCAGGGGTGAGTCCTGTGACTGGGAATGCTCTAAAGTTGTGCCTCCTTCCAGGGGAGGTTTGGGGTGAATATCAGAAAAAGTTTCTTCACGCAGAGGTTGGCTGGGCACCCAGGCTCCCCAGGGAAGTGGTGACAGCACCAAGCCTGACAAGGAGCATTTGGACAATGTTCTCAGGCACGGGGTATGACTCGTGGTGGTCCTGTGTCAGGCCAGGAGTTGGACTCACTGATCCTTGTGGTCCCTTCCAGCTTGGCATATTCTGTGATTCTGTGATCATGGGTCATCAGTTTGTGTGAGGTCCATGGTGAGTATTGCCCCACATCCTACATACAAATGTGCTCAGCACACATTTATAAAATCCAAAACACTGTTCACATATTTCCTGCACCTGCGTTTGTGTCCTTTAAAACTGCTCAATAGCAGCTTAAAAAATGATCCTGGGAATTGACTTGCTGAAGAAAACCCCACACAATTAAAACAGGAAGCCTTGTCTTGAGTAAAGATCAAGATAAGACTCTGCAAATGCAATGCTTAACTTGGCAAGTAAAGGGAAGTGCAGGTGTTCCTCCAAATTCAAACATCACTACCAAAGACTCTGGATTTCCAGGGAAATATGACCCAATGATACCGAAAAACACAGCACCAGCTCATGTTTAATCATGGCTGCAAGCAGAGCAAGGAGAGACACATGCACTTCTTTCAGCCTCCCTGCAAGTTCAGAGAGCAATGTATTGCACTGAGCACCCGTCTGACTCATCATTCCAGCACAACAGTGACTGATATTCCTGGATTACTTTCTCCTGACACATTTTCTGTTGAATAACATTAAGTACACTCATGGTTCATCATACTCAGTGCTGTAGCTGTTCCCGATATTCTTGCTTTGAAGTAACATTGTAGGAAACCAGCAGGAACATTTTGTCCCAGGAGGATGAGTGTTTACTTTGCCTTTTCTTTTATTCAAATCCTTTCCTGCAGCTCAGAGGAGCTATACAAATGGAAAAGAATAAGTAGAAGGTACTAAATTCTATTGAAATCATTGCTAGCATTCCCTAACAGCAGTCCTGGATTAATCTTTTTCTTTTCAAAGACAGGGGATTATACTGGTCCTAACTAGGTTGGAGTCAATTTTCTTCATAGAAGCTTTTATGTGATTTAGATTTATGACCAAAACAATGCCAGTAACAGACCTGTGTTTTACCTGTTGCTGAACAGGGCCTTACTCTGCTCCTCACCCTTGGTGAATAGATTGGGGCTGCACAATAGGTTGGGAGGGGACATAACCAGGCAGATTCCATGAGGTTTAGGGATGTTACTTGTGTTTTGCTCAGGAGTTTCCTAGGCATTTTTTCTTCACTTTCTTCTAGGCATTCCTTTACTTCTTTTGTTTGTTTTTTTTCCATTTCTTCTTTTTAAATTTGTTTTTTGCTTGTTTGTTTGGGGTTTGGGTTTTTCTACCTTTACCCACAAGTTTTCTTGTGTTTCCTTTTCTCTCTCCTCCCTCCTGGGGGGGACTTTGGTTTGGCAGCAGGGAGTGAACAGCTCTGTGGTTCTTAGCTGCCTGTCCGGGTTAACCAACAGCAAGGTTTATAATTAATAACTTCTTGTTTCATAGCATACAACCTTCTGCCATTGGGTAATGCCTCTGACCAGTGGACCACGCTATCACTGGCCCTCAGCAGCTGTGCAAATGAATGTGGAAAGGGTACAGCAGTGGTACCTTTCTCTCCAGGTGGGTTCCATCCCACAGCCCATGCTTTCCCTAATTGCAACTGCAACTTGGAGGAGGGGCTGACACCTGGGCTCCAGCCCTTGTGCTGCAGACACCTGAAGAATGCCCCAGGTGTGTGGTTTCAAGCTTAGAAAAGTTGGGTATTCCTGCTCAGAGCTGAGAGAAATTCCACACTGCTGAAAGCTCTGTTGAGTTTTCTGATTATGTCACCAGTGCACCAGTATTTTTCCACAAACTCCAGCTCCCAGCATCCTGTGACAAAATAAGATTTTTTTTTTCTCTTAAAAAAGAGAAAATTTCTAGACCTCAGGGTCAGGCAGGAAAGATAGAAAATGCAAAGCTAAAAAAAATAACCCCAGAGTCAACCAAGATCAGCCTTTCATTTCTTAAGATGTGAGGTAATCAATGTTAGAAAACAGTGAAGCAACTGAGAATGGTCACATACAAATTAGGGCCACTCCCCACAAAAAGGTGCTGTCCTTGATAGCCCAACTGCACTATGCCTACAGCACAGGCAACAAACAGGAGGGCTGGAAGCCATTGTGAGCAGGAAAACTGACACAGCTGACATCACGGAAATGTGCTGGGATTACTCACACGACTGGTGCAATGGGTAGCTATAAACTCTTCAGACTGGACAGGCAAAGAAGGAGAGTGATGGGTTTGCCCTGTATATTAGGGGCTGTTTTGACTGTCTAGAGCCTGATGGTGATGATCACAAGGCAGATATCACAGTGGGGTTCTGCCATAGCCCACCTAACCAGAACAAAGAGGTAGATGAAATATTCTATAAGCAGCTGGGAGAAGCCTCAGAGTCTCTGTCCCTTGTTCTCATGGGGGACTTCAGCTTGCCAGAGGTCTGCTGGAAACACAACATAGGAGGGAGCAAACAGTCCAGGAGGTTCCTGGAATGTGTGGAAGAGAACTTCCTGACATAGTTGGCAAGGGAGAAAACTCGTGGCTATGCCCCTCTGGACCAGCTGTTTGTGAACACAGGAGGATTGGTGGGTGATGCAATGGTTGGACTCTGTCTCGAGCAAAGATATCATGAAATGATTGAATTTTCAGTTCTTGGAGAAAGAAGAAAGAAGGGGTGTCAGCAGAACTGCAGTTTGTATTGGATATTGGGGAAATAATCTTCACCACAAGGATTTTTGAGCACTGGAACAGACTGCTCCAAGGACCATCCCTAGAAGTATTTAAAAGATGTGAAGGTGTAGATGTGGCTCCAGAGGACGTTTAGTGATGGTCTTAACAGTGCTGAGTTAATGGTAGGACTTGAAGATTTTTAAAGTCTTTTATAACTTAAACAATTCTATGATTAACAACCTGATATACAAAAGGTCAGTCTCGTGATGTTGTTGGAGAAGTGAGAAGAGCAGATTCACAGCTCCCAGGTGCTTTGAGCTGGAATAAAGTTGGACACTTTGGTTCTTACTCCCATGCTCTGTCTTTGCTGGAGGACAGTGGTAGCATTGATCATCTGGCATTATGTATAATGCAGAACAAATCTCTCCCAATCACTCCCTCAGACATAATGAGAATTATTCACACTTCCCCTTGCAGACCTTTGAAGGTGTCTAATGTCACTGTGACCAAAGGTAGCAGTGCAAATTCTTTGTAAAGCACATGGAGCAAGGTAGGTCCCTAAGCAGAGGAAATAATATGTAAATTGTCTATTTAACAGGACCTACACACACATATATACACAGTCAGTATATAAGATGTAAAAATTTGCCAGCTGGGATTTCCATCATCCAGAACAGAGCAAGAGACTGTCACTACCTACAAGTGCAGTTTCTTGCACTTGCTTAAGGTGAACTATTTATAGTCCAACTTATATCGATGTTCATGGATCACATTCTGCATTTGATTGCTTCAGAGTGGAGTAACTGAAACAAATATATATATATTAATTATAATTAGAAATACTAAAGAACCATAAAATTGCGAGAGCTGAGTCCCTGCTCTTCCCCACCCACCACATCCAAGGGTTGCAGCTCCAAATGAATCAACAATTTCTTGTGTGAGAGCTGCTGGTCATAGAGTTTGGATCTGCTGAAGTTTGGAAAATAAATAAAAACCTACACAAACAAACACCTACTCCTAAACCTCTAATGAGTCAATCAAATCTGATGCTGCAGATTTGAAGATGAAATTAAAGTGACCAGTAGAGCCCCAGACCTTGACATTGTAAATTGAGATATACAGCAACATATTAGAAACTCATCACTGTAATTAACCTTGTTTTTAATAAAAACCAAAGTCCCACAGAAAATTTTGGGTTATTTATGCCATTGATCTCACTAGTGTTGCATGGCAAAAATTTAAAAAATGGTCTTACAAGCTTATATGAGAGTCTTGAGGACAGAAGGAAGGGAGATGGAAGGGACCCACAAGGGTCATCAAGTCCAACTCTTAAGTGACTAGGCCACATAAGGATTGAACTTGTTGTGCATTCTTCAAAACAGAAATTTGGGGTTAATAATCCTACACAATGCTTCCAATTTTGGGTTGCTGTTATGCTTATAAGACTACATTCTGCACTAATTTTGGTATTTCTGCCCTTGTCTCTTATATTTACTTTACAGCAATTAAATCAGACCTTGAAAAGGTTGCAGGGTTCAAATAGGAAGGAAGATAAGTGAATAGTAGTTAGTTCTGTTTGATTGTTTCAAAGTCTTTTAGTCAAAATCTTTTGTTTAGTTTCCTGCTCAGATACCCTGAGTCCACTTACTCCCTGGGTTATTTGGTGGGGAAAAACTTCAGGGTTGGAGGCAGAAAATCTTACATATCAAGTAGTACTGGGCAGGTGGAATAAATACACCATGGACTGCTTTAACCTTCAAGATGTCTCTGACATATGTAGATGTTTAAGCAGAAAGATAGCAAAGAGAGAGATGCAATGAAAAATGGAAAAGGAGAGGAATGCCTGAAGAACATCAACATGCCTATGACCTACAGATTTGTCTATGCCAAACACAAACCTCTGCCTTCCCAAGTTCTTCCAGATTTGGAAACATTTTCCCACAAGTAAAAATTTCAGTTTTCCCTCACATGTGACCATCACCCTTCCTGCTGTGTCTTGGGGTCTGGCCTGTGCACAGCACTAGGAATGTCCCACAGCTGTCTTGGTGTCTGGCCTCTCTCCTTTCCCATCAAGTGGCACAGCTTTAGCCATTTCACAGATATATTCATGACTTATTACCACAGTAATATGGCACAGGCTACCCTTTACAATCAGCACTGAGGGCAAGTGGAGGACAAATTAGTGCCACATTTATGGTAAAGAATAACAGGAGGCTTGTGATCCTGTTTGATTCAATTCTTCTTTATGGAGACAACAGATACTTTGTACGATAAATCATCATGCAATTATTTGCATAATAAAATTTTTCGTCCTGTGTATTAGAGCTATAATGCAGAAAGCAAGGTTGACACTGGAATGAAAAATATAACCCTTCTTTTTAAACAAGTTAGAAAGTTACTATATATTGTGCAGCTCCCTATAAAGACTACTGTTTCTATTACAGCTGCTCACTAACTCTGAATTTTTGAATCAAGGCATGCATGCAAGTGGAAGGATCTTATTCATGAAATTTAATTGTATTTCTCTCAGAATGTGTTAAGCAAACCAAAAGAAATAGATGTGCTTCAGTGAGTATGTTTCAGGGAAAGTAATTCTAGATTCCTTTAAGGAAGTTAAATGATGCATTTTTGGGAAAAGAAGAAAACATCATGTGTTTTCTGTTACACAGTAGTTCTCTCCATTACTTTAATGTTATCCAGAAGAAAACCAAACATGCAGGATTACATCAGCTTGTGTTTTGGAGTGTCTTCACACAAAGTATTTGCCTATATGGGTCATTCAGGTCTGGAGATCAACTTGTTCTTAGCTGGGACACTCTGCCATTGTCCACACAGGCCACCAGCCTCTCTTCTCTCCAGACAGGTCCCCTCTGCTGCTGTCAAATGGGGGAGAATCCAGCCATGGAGAGAAATGTGCCAGCAGCTCAGGGCCAGGAGGGCACTGCACGTTGGCCATGAAGACATAAAGTTTGCGAGCAGCATCTGTTAAACAAAGATTGATGTCTTGGACAGATAAAGCACAGCAGGGTGGAAAAGGTCAATGCTGGGTGTCAAGCAGACACCAGTGGTTGTACCAATTGCTTGGATTCAAAGCACTTCAAGCTGTAACAAACCTTGGATGTCCTGTGTTGGTTAAAGAAGGGTTCAGGTGCTGGATGTCAGTGTCCATTCAGATGTAAGGACTGAGGACTGCAGGTTTGTCTCTCTCTTACTTCACTTAGACCGGGTTGCTTCCCCTTCCTCCTTACAAGCACATGTGCTCGGGCCTTTACACCCGTGTCAGGTCAGTTAGACATTCTGTGAGTATCTATGGCTAAAATAAGTGTTGAAGTGATGTTTTTAAGCACTGCATTTTGTAATTTCTTTGAATTCAGGTGTTAACAGTGTAAACTGAATCACTAGCATACAAAGCACTTTCTCATCCTTCTCTAAAACTGGAATTCAAGCCTACCTGAAAGCAAAGTTCTAAAATGAAGGACTCCAGTCCATTGTGTGTGTATTTTTCATTTTCCTGTATGTGCAACTCCTAGCAAACCAGAATTCAGAGTCCCTGAATGTAGGGTTTGTGCTGTGCATTTGACTTGATTAAAACCTTGGAACCTAAGATGATATTTTGAAAAACAGTCAATATGTGCCTCCTCATCTTGCCAAAAAATAAAGGTTATGCTGTTGCCCTTACCTTTACATCTCTATTATTGTGTCATCTGGGTCAAAACAGAAGCTTTCCCTAAAGTGCTATACAGGATTTTCAGATGTCCATACCCAAGATATGTAAATGCTGAGCATCTCTCTTACTAACAGCACCTCATAATTCAATAAAATAATCCCAAAGGGCTGCATTATTATTGGAAAACAAAGCAAACAACTCAGACTTCCAGCAGTACTTTAAATCCTTTACATACTGGAAAGGACCTCTTCAATTTCCACTGTGCAGTTGATCCTTCTTTGAGTGAGAGGTGAAGCTGGAGGATCTGCAGAGATCTCTTCCAAGCTAAATTATTTTAAGAGTCCAGAAAAAGCATATCAGGTAATAAAAAGGGTGCTCTCAGAAGGATGCTGTCACCCTTTTGAACATATCACACACATCTGAGCTGTCTTTAGCTGACCTATTTTCCTTCCTCCCCATGCAGCTGGAGTCAAGATGAGAGAGCCACAACTCCTACTCTGACAAGTGTTGGCTGTAACAACCATTCCAGAGCAATCATTAGGCCACACCCAGTACCACACAGTACAAAGGCAGTTGTAAGATTCCTCTGTGCACATTTCAAGTTCATACCCTTCTTCTAATGTTCTTCACAGATAGCAAAAAATTCTCTAGCTGGTTCTGTTATAGAGTCTGGACAGTCTAAATTCTTCTGATTAGAAGTAAGATCACTTCACCTCTCAAGAATTTCTGCCTTACTGACTCCCCTCCCTGCCCAAAGAATCAAAATCCCTTTAACCCTCTGTAAATTGCATTGGCAGCGTGGGTGAAAGGGGTTTTGTTGCCATGTGAAGATAAAAATAACTCCCACCCACTCTTATCTTTCCTAAGGTAAATCATGCATGTGTAATAGCAAGATATGTGATTGCTGTCCCCTGATTTTTACTAGGAATGAGCAACCAAATTATTAGATGTCTTACATATGAATACAAGAAACAACTTCTTTCATTTTGAATTGGCTCCAAATTTATTAGGTAAATTCCATTCTTGCAAGTGAAAAAACACAGTCAGGAAAGGGATTGATAAGTATTCATCCCATTTTGCATTTTTCTTAGTTTCATAAAATAAAATTTAAATGACAAACCAGCTTCCCTTCAAATATTTTGCTTTCAGCACAGTTAACAAGGCCTCATTTTCTCACCAAAATATAGCAAGATAAACCTACAATCAAAATTATGTCTTCTTGGCTTTCCATTTCTTATGGTCTTTTTTTTTTTCTCTGAGAGATATAATTTAAAAAATCTCATCTTTCTGCATTATTCTGATTTTTGTTTCTTCTCTTTTTGAAGCATGCAATTAAGTTTGCCAAGCGGCAATGAATGCAGTTTAATTGAAGGAATCAGAAACAAGATGGAAAATTTAAACATTTTATTTTAAGAATCTCAGGGTCTGTGGGAACCTCCCTCATAGTTTTGAACTCAAGGAATTTTGCAGGGATTGAGAAATAAACAGGATTTGAACATGAGTAGCTAGATTTAAAATAAATCATCTTGCAGTTAAAGCCCAAGAATTCCCTTCCAAAAGCAAGAACAAATACACTGATTTCTAAGGGCATTAGAGATGATCCTTTCACAAGACTCAAAGTCTGGATCAGAGTTTGTTCAAGCTGGGGGAGTTTGGATTTATAACTGTGAAAGAACAGGTGTGATTCTATCCTGGTTTCAGCTCAGGCAGTGTTCATTTCTTCCCAGCAGCTGTTACAGTGCTGTGTTTTGGATCTGGAATGAGAGTGGTGTTGATATCACACTGATGTTTTGGTTTTTTGCTAAAGTGTGTTTATCCTAAGTCAAGGACTTTTTATCCCTTGTTCCTGCTCTGCTAGTGAGGAGGTTCATGAAAGAAACTGGGAGGGAGCAGAGCTGGGACAGGTGACCCAAACTGACCAAAGGGATATACCACACCCCAGAATGCCATGCCCAGTACACAAACTGGGGGAGTTACCCAGAGGGGGCCAATCTGGGTGTGGGGAGAAGGGTCTGGCAGCAGGCAATGGATGGTGAGAAATTGCATTCTGCATTTTTCCTTTTCATTATAACTGTTATTTACCATTGTTATTATTGTATTGCACTGTGTTTTCAATTATTAATCAGTTTTTTTCTCAACATATAAATTTTATTTCAATTTTCCTCCCCATTCCACCGGTAGGGGGAAAGAGGGAGAGGTTGAGTGAGAGGCTGTGTGGTGTTTGATCTCAATCTGGGTTTAAAACTACAACAGATTCAAGGTAAATTGGATCCTTAGATTTTCCCTTCAACTCTCTCCCAACCACTAATTAACTTCCCTTTTTAGGTGAAGCAGTGTTTGTGGAGGTTAGTTGCTCTTAATTAAAGCTGTAAAGCAGGTACTAAAAGTTCCTAAGTTTAGAAAAAACAGACTAGAGTCTTACTTCCAAACTAATGTTTTCTTTTTAGATTTTGGGGTCTTAACATCACAAATGTAAAAATAAGTGATTGAAACAGCTCCAAACTTGTTCCATGTGTAGATAAAATTATAAAGTAAAGATAGATTTGCTATCAAAAATTCAGCTTGTAGCTCTTGATTTGAAAATTTAGTGGAGAATTAACTTTTCCTTATCATCCTTTAAGGCATGTTTTGTGCCATGGGGCTGAGTAAGTGATATGATGATGCCTCTCCCCTCAGCCTCCAGCAGTATTTTGTTTCCAGTAGGCACAGTGCCTTTGGAGCCAGAATAGCACAGCTGTCATTGAGAGTAAGGCTGCAGAGCACACTTTATTGTGTACTATAAGTACTGGGTTGTTTATATTCAGGGAGAACAAAAGGGCTGTGAGTGTGTCTGACACCTGTCTAGGGGTCTAAGTGACTAAGTAAAACTTCTTTTTTTCTCTTTTTTCCAAATGTTTACTCATGCAATCACTATATTATTATTACTATTATTACTATTATTACTATTATTACTATTACTATTACTGCTGTTATTGTTCATTTTCCTCTGTGGAACTTATCAAACTGGAGAAAGCCCTCTTTGCAATCTTACATGTACCTATATTTTTTGTTTCACATTTAGTTTTTCCCCTCCTCCCACCTTTCTTACCACATCCATATTTTTGAGGATGTTTGGAACTTTGACATCATTCCTGCACCAAGCCATCCCTTTTCTGCCCACTCCCCATGCAGCTCTCCCAGTTCATTTGTGGCATTCCACAAGTGGAAGGCTCTCCATAACAAATGGTAGACAGCATCAACTGTATCAGAGGCTGCTCCAGTGAGGCAGGACTTGTGTCCAGCGGTGAGCTGAGCCTTTTCCCCCCTGCCCACAGTCCTTCAGCTCTCGTGGAATTTGGTCAGAAACACTGGGGCAGGCTCTGTGTATCTCAGCTCTTTCCTTCCTGAGCTGTCACACTGAGAGCAGCCCTCAAGCAGGCAATGTCCTGTTAAATACAGAGGAGGTTTTGTACTGGCAAGAAGCTGGGAGCCTGCAGAGACTCAATTTCCATCTTAAGGACATATTTTATCAATTAATGTCTAAAAGCTTTAAGCATTTCTCACTTCTGGCAAGGCAATGGCTGAATTTATAGAGCTGAAGTAGCCAATATTTTCATCAATTTCATCGGAGTTTTTACTAATAGATGATGCCCAAATAGAGCCCAAACAAACTTGCAGGAGATTTTCTTGGGAATTTTTAGAATATGTTTAATGCAGATGAAAATTAATGGTACCTTAATGAGTAGTCAGAATTAACAGTTGGCTATAAGTAACAATGAACAAACAAAATAGACTTTAAGAATGTGCAATGTCAATCATTTTGACATTAAAGCAAATCTTATATCAGTTGGTGACACCAGATGATAACATGATTACAAGGGGAGAGAATTGCACTGCCTATTTCTGTCTGGATAAAAATAGGCATCTTAAATCTCTTAAGATTTGCCAATGCAGAGACTGTCTGGTGTAAATGTACACATTGTGTCAACTGCAATTGAGTTAAAGCAGCTGTAAATGCTGTCAGCAAACTCTATGCTAATCCTCAAAAAAATTAAAAACTCTCCAGAAACCTTTCTCAACTTGATATAGTTGGTTTTTTGCCCAAGCACTGTACAATTTTTAAATTTCAACACATCAGAAAATTTGCAATCAAACACAGGCAGTAAAAATATGCAGTCATCCTCTGAAGTACAATGTTTCTATTACACTTCTATATCTGGCATATCATCCATAAATTCAACAAATTACAGAAAAATGCTAATCACTCCAGCTATTAAGAACAAACAATCTTTTCATTACAAATTCTTTCCAGTTACCTTGTCCAACTTTTCAGAAGTCATGTCAGTGTCACAGAACTCTTCATAATTCTTGAATTTTGCTGATGCACATAAAAAAATTAAAGCATACATCAGAGAGATACAGATAGAAAAATGACAAAGGAGCATAAGTTACTCCTTTCCTGCATCTCAGGGAATCCATTTCATTACAACATAGCACAGTTTCTCCTCTTGAAACAAAGTTGGGGCTGTGTTCCCACAATCCGCTGATGTCTACTGATCTACACGTGGCAAAGGAGTCACAAAACAGGGCATATGAAATTGGTCAGGAATTCACAAAAATTCAATCACCTAAAAATAATTCACTCAGAAACAGAAATAAGAAACAAAAATCAAAACGTTTGGAAGGGTATTTCTTTAATTTTCTGCTAAATTGTCTCATTTCATAGTAAGTTTGTAAGCATTCAGCTTCTTGTAGCTTAATCATTTGAGGCAAAAGTGATCCTCAAGACGTACCAACATAAATTATATGTACACCATTATTCAGTGCTCAGCCACCATGGATGTTTTATGGCAGAAGGAGTCAGCTAGGTACATTCTAGATATAGAGTAAAAGCCCATAATTTATAATTTAAGGCAGTTTATTTACAAGACAACTAAATGAATACACACTCTACCTTGTGAGATTTTCTTTTACAAGGGGACCCTTTTCAGCAGAAAGCTTCTGACTGATAACAATTCAGAAAACTTCCCAGAGAACATAATATTATGAAGTCTTGTTGTATTTGAACTACACTATTCAAACATTCAGCCAGAATTAGAATTTCTGCCCATCCCAGTAATGCAACAGAAAGATCAGTATCTCCATCATCAGTTTATGCAGCAGAACTTGATACTCGGCCATCCTCACCCAGTAACATGGAGAAGATCCCAGTTTAACCCAGGACAAATACTGACAGGGCACAGTATCAGGAGATCCTGGCTGAGCCCCAGTCTGTCCCCAGAACCAAAAAACTTGCATGAATAAACAAAGATACCTTTTTGATTCACAGGTTTTCAGATGTGAACACACCTAACAATCTCCTACACTTGGGAGAGTAGGAAACCCTGTTTCAACACAATAAGCAAGGTATACAACCAATTAGTGAGCCAATTAGCAAATGTTATATTGCTGCAATATAGAAAAAAATCTTTGGCTGTAGGATCAGCTCAGTAGAGCTGAGATGCTGAATGATCATGAATTGCATCAGTACTGAGAGTAGTTTTCTATCCAAGATGTTTTTGTCCACTAGGGTTTTATTCAGAGAAGAAATAAAACTGAGATAAGCAGTATTTCATCACTTTGTTTGTCAGCCTTGAGTCCATTACCGCAGCAAATTGGAAGATGGAATGTCAAACAACACTAACAATAACTAGTGAAAAATGAGAGTGGAATTGCAGACAAATAATCTATGATTGCTGAAGATTTTTTTATGTATAACAATCAGTCACTTAGATATGCCTCATTCCCTCTGTGGCTGTTATGGGTGCCATAACTGTCAGCTCTACCCTGGTTTTGCTGCACTCACTCCCAAACTCTATTCCTGGATTAAATAGGAATTAGGAATGTGTCTGAGGGTAGTGGAAAGACAATACAGAGCCTTTGGATAGTAGAAGAAGAGCACATACTGACAGTACGGAGGTCTTTACTAACCAAAGCTGCAGTGGGGAGATCTTAAATGATGCTGCAGAATGAGAGGGACTCCACAGTTCAACACTGACTGACCTTGCCTATGCAAGAGTAATGAATTTACCATGAGAAATCACAGATGAAGATTCAGCTGTAAGTACAGAGCTCCCTCCAGGTTAGGAGGATGTACTGACCTATAAAACTATAGTATTTTGCCAAGGATCTTCAGAGTTAAAAAACTGTGGTCCAGTAAAACAAATGCAGCAGTAAAATCTCTTAAGTCACAATATAAGAAAGGAATATGAAAAAAACAAAAGCCAGCACACTTCAAGGCACCAAGGTCACCAGAAACAGACTGCAATCAGACAAGAAATTAGAGGAACTAATATAAGGTGTAGGACAAAGGGTAAGGGTGACTTTTGTAAAAGTAACCTCTGCAGTATTTTATATTACTCACTCAGAGCAAAGGAGGGAGAGGACAGAATAGGGACTTCACTGGAGAGCTAATATAAAGAAAAAGAAGGAAGATTTTCCTTCTGTGGTGTAAAATGTCATTTTGAGGTACAAAAACCCTATCCAGATGGGACAGAATTCATCCAAACAGTGTTTTTGTTGAAATAATAAACTCCTGAGAAAGAGCTCATGGGAGAACAGAACGACACAGAGGGGAAGAAAAGTGAAAAGCCTGAGAATGTGGCTGAAGAGAAAAAAAAAAGGGATTACAGTGCTTGCAAATGAAATGAACTAACTCAGAGATTAAATTTGGGATTTGAGAGTACTAATAAAGGAACAAGAACCAAAACCTCATGAAGAAGGTCATTAAAGGTTTAATTCCCAAATGCAAAAAGTTTAGCAAAATAGAAAAGAAGGCCAGGAGCACCTATGTGAAGAGAAATGGCAACAAAATGTCTGAAACCACAGCTATGAAATTACAAAGTCATGGATATAGTCATGGTTTGTGAATGATTTATAACATAGCCCCCTGTGGTGGAGGCCATTCCACTGAGTTGAAGGTGGGCATAATATTGCCATATAATCTGCTGTTCTCTTATTTTTATTTTGAGGAGAAGACGGTATTGTCATATCAACACTTGTAATTAAGACATTTCCTTATTTTTACAAACCCGAGAAGTTTAGCCCAAAGGCTACAAAGGACACCCATAGAGGATTTCTTTTTCCTCTGACTGAAAGTTTCAAAATTAAAGGAGAAGGAGGACAAAGAGGCTTGCACAATCAGCATAATGGCAGATAATGGGCTTTTCAGTCTAAAATGTTTAGGTGTCTTTATTGAGACATTGAGAATTCACTGGTAGCCACTTTGCTGGGCAGTTCTCATGAGTTGAACCAATAGCCCTTAAGGACTGATTTTAACTATCAGATGAAGAGGTAAAGTGGGGGATGTTGCAGAGACACAACATCCCTAGATGCACATATACCCCTGTGAATGCAGCATGCAAGGTGTGCTGTCATTGCAGAATAGAATTATGAAAGTCCTGTAATGTCTTTTTTCCTGTTCTTGCAGTGTACAGCTGGCTTGAAGCTGGGAAAAATTTCCTTGTAACCTTGGTTGCCCAGGCTGGTCCAGGCTGGAAGCACAGTTTCTTTTGGAGCCCAGTTAGTTTCCTCTTTCTTTTAGCCATCTCTTTAAGCAGCACAGATACAACAAAAACAGAGAAGATGCAGTTCCAAAACTGCAGGATGCTTGTTACTCTGTCTGACAGCCTGAAGTGGAGGAAACATCCCTCAGTCTGCTTTCCAGTAAAGTCTTAGCAAGTTATTAGATGCTGACTTTTGCACTAAACTTCTCTGTCAATAACCTCAGCTAAGAACTCTGCCAAGAAAATATGCTGTGAGGAAAAAAAGAAAGAAGCACATAGGATTCAGGGTGCATAGGAAGTAGCTAAAATATGTGTATATTTACAAGAAGAGATAATTTTTATGTTCACGCTGTCTCATGAATGCCTCCAACAACTCAATTTTCCTATGATATCACAAACTCTGGATATATTTTAGGTTTCCAGAAACAAATCTCTTCTTCAAAGACCTTAGAATACAAGTATTTTACACAGTGGATTATGAATCAAGCTCAGAGCTGATTAAATGGCAAAGTTCACAAACGCAGTATATGTGCACACATCCCAGATAACAGAACCAAACACTGCAAAAAGCATCTACTTCTTCTACTTAATATTTGTGGGTCATGGTACAAAACTATGACCTCAGTACCAGACCATGATCCTGAACTGGACCCTCCAATGTGTTTAACTCCTTGAAAAAAGAAAGCAAGAGCAGGAACAGTTCTGTGTATAAGTACAAGATGAACTACATGGAAGAAACATAACATTTTGTTAGATTAACCCTGTCTGAACTAAACTGATATTAGAAAGCAATTTAAACCTCCACCTTAGAGATAACCAAGAATCTTTATTGTGGCTCTTGCTAAATTGTACCTTGTTGCTGATTAATCATTGCTTCACCATTGTGGTAAAACTTGCAGAAATATTATGAAATAGTCACACATAGAATCACTGAAGTACATGGCACTTGCTTCCATAATATGTGTCAAATTCTTTCCCTACCAGTGTCCCACTAAAAGTGCTTTTATAGAGACCTTTCTCTTCACCCCTGACTCAAGCTTCCATCCCTTTTGGTTTGTTTTCATAAGTGGCAAAGTCTTTTTTCCCATTGTCAGAATATGGCATTCAAGCATGAAGAAACATTTTGCAGCCTCTCTTGATCCTAATTTATCAGTTTGTTGATAGTATTTTTCACAGCTGATTTACCACATAATTGTTTTCATTTCTGTGGAACGGAAAGTTTTAAAACATCAACTATCTATTTTGGTCCATTGATCTCTGTGCTGTTATTTTGCTTGCAAATGTAATCAAGCAAAAATCATTTGTACCTAAGCAACCCTATCTTTCAGGTTTGTGATCTATTTCTCAATCTTTCAAAATGATGTTTCAGTTAGAGCTCCCCAAGCTTAGATGCCAGAAATAAAGAACTTTTATCTTCTTTCAGCATGAGAGCTCAAACATATCTCACAGAGTCTCTTACCCTACATGTTGGTACTGCTTTTCCTTGCTGTAAAATGAGAGGTCAGTTATGCTGCTGTCTGTCTTGCCTTGGTGATCGGCTGCAGATGCTGTTAAGTTGTGATTGGTATGTCAATTTGTAAGTGAACTTCAGAATTTCTGTCTTTTTTGTATAGTCCACCCACAAAAATCATAACGGGGGTGATTTTTATAAATTTTCACACAGGCCTTCCTGTCAGGCTTTATAAATGTCAAGCTTATTCATAAATTCTTACACAGAAATAATTTCAAACCTTTACTACTTTTCACTCCATCTCCTAGTTATCAGCGTAAAGCTAATCAAATATCTGCTTTCCACAACTCTTGATATTTTGCTTCATTTCTTTTCAAGATCTTTTCACATTATCCTTAGTTTTCATTTTAATTCATTCTGTTATTAATTTAACCTCTTCTGGTAGCATCCTCTTTCTCCAGAAATCTGGCTGCTTTTCTGGTATTGAGGATTGAAACTTTATGATTCTCCTGTCTCCTTAGTAAGAGACTTAAATTTTACTTAAGTTTACTTAAACTCCTCACGTTTTCCACAGCAAGAAAACTACCCCTCTTACCAAGTGAGCTGCTCATTTGCTGAATGTTCTGTCTTTACTTTGGCTTCCCTTCTTTAGAAATTTCTCGTTCTCTCTTGGTTTTAACCCATTTCCCAATGTCCATGACCATCATCACCAACAGATCCCAGAGCCAGAAGCCTTTCCAATTCTTGATTCCCACTTCCTATCATCATTCTGGAAAGTGTACAGCCCTTTACTTGTTCATTGAAAATACTTTCCCATGCTTTTTGGCACAGAGTTGCTAACAGGACCATCTTTCTCTTTAGCCTGCTGGAGACCTTCATTTGGACACACTCAGTTGTGTTGCAGACTGGGCAGCCACAGGTATGTCACCTCATGTCACCTGTCTAGTTCAGACAGCCAGCTGTGTCTTCAGCAACAGCCTCTGCTGTTTTCATCTTGGAGGCATGAAAATAGCAGGGCTACCTAAAATTACATTCTATTACTTTTCTTCTTTTCCAGATTGGACTGAAGGAGCTATAAAGGAGAGTTTTGCATGACAGAACTTTATTGGCTGAGTTTTGATGCAAATTTCCTTACATTTTTCTGGATCCACAGGAAAATAATAAATCCCTTCAGGAAATTATTTAGGTATGTAAGTTACAGTCCTTAGGAGAGCAGTTCTTAGAGGCATCCCCTTTCCAATGACATTGGCTAGACAGACCAAAGGAAAGTGCCTCCATAACACACCAGTTTCACAAAGTGCAGGCATCAGGAGATCTGGATATCTCACAGCCCCTGTCACTTGAGCCATGCTGCATGCTAGGTTGACACACTGACTCTTCAGCCTGTGTTGACTCGTGTAAATGTCCTTATTGGAGTTTTGTAATATCAAAACTGATACATCCTCTATTCCCTTATTCAGCAGCTCTTTAGTCATTTAGTCATAGCATGTGATATCTGCATTTGTTCTTCCAACTTGTTTTCCAGTACAGCGATTGACTTGTATTGTGGATAGAGAAAATCTTTGCTGGTTTCAGGCAGGAAAAAGAAACCAATGAAACAAACCCAATTATAGACACAGTCCCTGCTCCATCTCAAGCCATCGTATACAGAATAGTATGTGGGTCATTTAAAGCAAAGTATAAATGCTGTCATGTAGCATTTTCTAAATAACAAACATCCCAATCAGTCATTTGCTATTGCTACTGCCCTGCTCCAGCAGCCTGTTGGCAGGAGGGGACTGTCCCCTCCAAAACAGATGATGACCTCTGTCTCCAAGGCCTCAGCCACACAGACTCACAGACTTTCCAAAGTGTCATCTTCCAGGATTCTAATCATGGGAAGAACAGGATGAAATCAGTTAAAAAACCTGCACATGCCTACAAAGAGGAACCATTTTCATTAGTTACCCCTCTCCTAGAAGAAGTTCCTGAGACTAAGATTATAATTTTTATAAAGAACCAAACATATAAACAGTACCACCTAAAGCAAAGTATGTAATCTTATGGTATATATCTCACTTATCCTTGAGGACTCATAAGTGAACATGGAATGAGTAAGAGTAAGAAAAGGAAGAATAAGAATAAGAATAAGAATAAGAATAAGAATAAGAATAAGAATAAGAATAAGAATAAGAATAAGAATAAGAATAAGAATAAGAATAAGAATAAGAATAAGAATAAGAATAAGAATAAGAATAAGAATAAGAATAAGAATAAGAATAAGAAGTGATTGGATCTGTAGGAGTACCAAGAATCCACAGTTTTCAATAACTGACACCATTCTTCAAACAAAAAAGACCAGGCAACTTATCCCTGGTTCCATTGGCTTTATCTGAAATTGCAAATACTGAAGCTTACTGAAGAAATCAAGTGTAGCGGGTTCAACGCCTACTTTCAGTCACCACATTTGACAGCCCCACAAATCTGTGTAATAACATTTTGGCCATAAAATACACTGCACTGTTTTAACACTCAACATGTTTATGCTTGAAGCTGCCTCTTGAATTCCCAGGGAGGCATTAGAAGAAAATTAAAAAGCACAGCCAAAAAATATAACCACAGTCAACCCCCACTCATAAAGTTTAATTGGAAAGCAGATATTAAGTATGTATCTTTATTACATTTTGAAACAATGAATAATATATATGTTGTTGGCTAAAGACTGAGCTCTGAAGAGTGAGTATATTGTTTTATTATTCAAACACAAGTGAAAGTGCACTGTATTTTCAATTCATATGGGCACCACTTTCTGTGAAATAAATAAATACATCCACCAGCCTCAGATGGTGATTTACATACTCAAGTACCTCTAATCACAGTCCTAAAAGCAAGGGTGGAAAGTACAGTAGCCAAAGCTGTTGCCAGGACAACTTATCCCTGGATTTAGCATTATCATGAAGGGAAAATCTACAAGGAATTTAATTAACCAATACCTCAAACTTGCAGCCTGCCAAGCACTGCCTACGCCCTTTTAAATCCCAATCCCTCAGGAGTGACTGCACTACTGGTGGCTGTACCCACTCAACAGAGCAGCAGCATGGGATATGTCCACAGGATTCCTTAGGAGCCAGCGTGAGCCTGCCCCGTGCCCTGGCCTGCAGCAGGAGACCTGAGCCACCAGACATACCAGACTGGCTGTCAACCTGGAGCCAAGCCTCAGCTAATGCACCCTAGAATTTAAGAATTCTAGGATTGTCTATGCTGGAAAAGATCCTTAAGATTATCAAGTCCAATGGTTCACTTAACACTTTGAAGTCAACGACTAAACCATGTCCCTGAGTGCATGGTTTATATATCTTTAAAATAATTCCAGAGACAGTGACTCCACTACTTCCCTGGGCAGTCTGTTCCAAAGTTACAATGCTTTTGGTGATGGAATTTTTTCTAATATCCAATCTAAATCCTATCTCCTTTTCTGTTAAAGCATATATTAACCCGAGTTTTATATTTCAATGATGTGATCACGCTGGCCTTGGTGAGCTGAGTGAGCTTGCATCTGTCACTCTCTGTAGTGTAGATTTAATCTCAGACATAGAATAATTTAGGTTGTGATGAACCTTAAAGTTCATCTAGTTCTTCTTTTCCCTGTAATAATGTTTTTTCACTAAACCAGGCTGATCAAAGCTTCTTCCAGCCTAGCCTTGAACACCACCTGGGATGGGGCAGTCACAAATTCTCTGGCCTGTTCCAGTGCCTCACCCCTCACAGTCAGTGAGTTTTAGGAGTAACCAGACCATCAGATACATTTGGTTTGTGCAGTTGGTTGGATGGCAGACCAAGATGTGCCAATATAGACAGGACATCCATGCTGCAGCTACACCCCACCCCTTCAGACTTCTCTTACATCCCGCATTTTGATGGGAGATGACAGAAATTCTCTCATAATTTGTGAACAACCTTGCAGTCCTCCTCAAGACCTGGACTGCCTGATATCTGCTGTAGCTTTGAGCAATCTGCTCCAGTTGACCCTACCTGAGTTAGCAGCTGGCTGACCACTGGGATCATGGTTGTATCACCACTGGGGTTGATGCTTCAAAGCACTCCTTCTTTTATTTTTCCTCCCTGCTTAAAATAATTAATATTGTTTGTTAATTGGAAAATCAAGACAATTATTAAAGTTTTAAACTGCAGTGGACAAGAAGCAAAGTTGTTTATATTAATGTTTAAAATAAGGATTTAAGAAGGCAAGCATCCAAGGAAGTTTTTAATTTCAATACCATCAAGCAATAAATAAGTAAGTGGAAGAGAAACAACAGAGTTTTCCATGACTCATGCAGGAAAAGAATGAAAGAAACCTCAGCAGGCTTTCCACACTTAACTTTTATTCCTTTCTGAGGTTTGTCAAACAGTCATGTTTACATTATATGTTTTTTGTAGTCTCTCATTCTTCACTTTCCTTTCAAGAGAAGTTCAAAAGATGAAAGTATGAAACAGATACTCTGTATTACTTTATCATGCCAAAATAACAGTACTGGCACATCATCACTTCAAGTACTGTCTCATGATCAAAACAGAGTTTTTACAGGCCTGTGTGTGATTAATGGTTTAATCTTTGTCTTTGTCATGCTGTAACTGGCAAAGACTCAAATATTTTAACATTTTGTCTCAGGAAAGCTTTGGTCAAAATTTTTTAATCATCATTCTTTTACTAACATAAAAGCCAAGGATATCCAAGTGGGACACTGATATCAAAGCCTATGTAATACAGGTGTTATAAATACATCTTCCACAAAACTGCCATCCAACATTAAAAAGCTTAGTCCTCCATTTCACTCAGCTCTCTGAAAAAACCTGCCTGCTACATAAATAATGAACTCTTCGGAATAAGGTGATTTTTTTTAGTGTATGTTTGGATAATGCCTAACAGCACAACAAAGCCCTGGTCAGCTCAGAAGTCTCCATGTGCCTCTGTAATATAAATATATTATCATAAAGAATGAGTTGTCGGAGAAAGAGGTCATGGATCAGCAGAGTAAATCAAACTTTAACAGCTCATCAGGGCCAGAATGTCTAGAAACAAAATAATTTATAATTAAGAAGCTTTTGTGCTTTATTATAAATTTATATTTAAAAGAAATGTTGAAAACCCTTGGTCAAATTTTGCTCTGTTACTTTGGTACAAACCAAGAGCAATTTACTGAAGTCAATAGAGCTGCTATAAATTGAAGGGAAAATAATTACCTCAATATATTGTGAAAAAAACTTAGGTTTTAAGCCTAGGGAACGCATACTACATTTTTAAATGTTTAGTGATATAGAAATATGGCTATTTTCCTAAACAAATTATTTATTTGGATTTTTTTTGCTATTCACACCTCTTGTGCCACAGTCATTTCAAACATATATAAAGCAAAATGCTTGGATTTCAAGTGATCTGAATGAATGACTATATCAGAAAGTTAAAAACAAATCAACAAAATCTTAGTGTCAAAATTAACATTAAACTACCCATATTCTGTAAAGAAATAAATAAATGTTCCAATTAAAAACTTTTTGGGCTTTACGAAATGTTAATTAACTGACAAGAATCCTTTTTCCTTCATATTTTTTTTCTTCTTCTTCTCATACAAAGTAAGGGCTCCATCTCATTTGTACTGCATATGACACCAATTGAACTGTTGGCCTCGAGTCTAGCTTGGTCCATGCCGACATCTCTCATCTTCTGCACAAATTTTGAAAAATATCAGAGCAGATAAGTTAAATTATTTTATTAAGTCTTAGTAATTTTCAAGCAGGTTGAATGCTCAATTTCAGAAATCTGGTCACTCCGTAAGACTGTCCTTTGTCAGAAGAGATGCTATTGAATTTAGTCTTTAAAACCATCAGAAGATTATGCCAGCTTTCAGTCTCCTTTCCTTTTTCCAGTATCACAGGATGATTTATGAACCATCCAGCTCTATCTTAATAGAACTTCGTATATGGTCCTTGCAGACCTCAGAACCAGAGATGTTTAATAATTTTCACACCCCAACCCTGTTTCTTATAGCTTTAGGTGTTGCTGCATCTTAGCTGACAATCTCAGGTGTGATACTCATCTATTTCTGTAGATTTTTCAGGAGGATTAAACATCAATTTTTTTACTGTACCTTCTGAATAATTTTCTCTAGGTTATAGCTTGGTCATCTGAAAGTGTTCAACTGCCCTCTTTCCCTCACTTTCTTCCTCTGCAAAAATAACAATAAAATAAAACAAACTTGTCAAATGCTAATGATTTTCACAGTACTAGCTCAGCCAAGAGGCATGAGATGGCAAATTTCATCTTATCTTTGATGATGTCATATAGGCCAGTTTGATCAGAATATAAATTGTGTTTGTCTTTCCAATTCTGATCCCAAAGACCTGGTAAGTTCTTGAGTAATGTCAGAAAACAGACATCTGATTAGACTGATAGAATTTATAATGTGAAGCTGTTCTAGAATCTGATAGGTTGGGTGACATTTGTGCTTCAAATGCCAGATTTTTAATTGTAAACAGAAAGTTATCTGCATAGATTAATAATTTGTTGATGTCTGGCTTGTCCTTTTATTTGTTTTTCGTATCCAGTAGTGTTTGTTATCGTTTCTAGGTATAAGAGAAGTAATTGTATTTCTCTGTATACTGTTAGCAGCAGGGGTTTTACTATCATAACAGATGGGGATGTGTACAGATCTTTGATTAACATCCCAGATTTATTTTACAAACCCTATGTTTATTGAGCTTGTAGCATAGATAGTTGAGAAAGACCGACTTTATTTTTTCTTTTCCTAATATTGGGTCATTGAGAATCACCAGAAGTCAATATTACAGAAGACCTTTATTGGTTCATATACTAAGATGTTTTAAAACATCTGAATTTCTTAGAAACTTTAAGCTATTGAGGTTTAATGAAACATTCCAAAATTAGATATTCAACCTGCTTGAAAAATCTGTAAGAAATGATAAAAGAATTTAAGTCAAAAGTTATCAAGGACTTCTGTGAGTTTTGAAAAATATCTAAATATAACTGAAAATAACTCAAATTAGGCAGCCAGAAATATAAAGTAAACAAAGCAGAAAACCATGGGCACATGGAGGCCAACTTAGATGGTGTTTAGGTATCTACCTCTGGAAAACTTGATCAAAATTTAAAATACCAAGGTTTTTTTTTCCTGGGACTCATATTTCACCAAGACAGAAAATCAGTACCTTCTTCTATCTTGCACAGCATCCCAATGGCACAGAAAGTGTTAGTACTGTTAACACACCTCATCAATCTGTAGGAGCTCTTGCAAAATCCACAAGGTCTTCCTACCCTCCTTCTTGATCTCAGTATGAAGTCCTGTAACTTCAGCCACTTTCACTGAAAAACGTAACCAGAATAGAGAAAGGATTACAGGAAGAATTTTTTTAGAATGGGATCCCAAAGTGTTTATTTGGATTATTCCCCTTTTGAATCACATCTTCATCCTGAAGTCATTCAAATCCATATCTCCTATCCCTTGTGAGTGTGTCCCACCAGTAGGTTTTCTAATAGCTGTGAAGGGAAGAGACATCCTAACCCATATTCATGGGCATGTGAGCAAAGAAAGGGATAGAGAATGGGGATGAGAGTGCAGATCATGGGTCTGATAAGCACACACAATCTTTGCTCTCTTTACTACTCTGATACTTTTCCTTGAAATGTCATAAAATAAATGCAGCATACCTTTTATTTTCTTTATTTCTTCTCTTCCAGACCACCCAGATCAACACTGAAATTAATAGGGAGAGAAAGCTGTCACAGGATTCTGAGTACTGAATTCCTTTTTACAGGTGGCTACATCCATGTCAACATAAGCCAAAACCCATAGGAAAGGAAGAAGATAAGTAAAATAACTTGGAGATGTTTCAAAGCAGAGGGTAAGATTGTTGAATCTACACCAATGGGCTTATTTTGGATAAGTAAATAGAATTAGTGCCAATGATCTTTTTCCCTTAAGGGGTAATATCTGCAGCTGATTTATCTCTAAATATTTATGGCAACCAGAACCATCCCAATTACTAAAGCAGATCACATGTGAAAGCTTTGAATCAGAATATTTGCAAATTTTTTTACTTGAGAAATAGGAAGAAAATATATATTCCCATTTTAGAGCACATTAAAGGGGATTCTCTTTGAACTTCATGATTTAGGAAAAAAATCAAATTCCTCTACATATTTATACCTACATAAATATAATCAAACAAAAGAGAGTTATCTCTTCTATCAGCTTAGATGCTGAACCTCTGTCAAAAGCTATTATGGCCACCATCAAAAAAGAGTCAGATATAATCACAACTCTGCCAGGTTGACCTTATATAATGCTTATCTTTCCTCAGCAGGTATAACACATAGACAATTGTTACACACACAGATAATCAGAAAGAAAGATATCTGGGCAGAAAGAAGTCGGGGCAGAAATATGGCCTTAATCTTCTGGAGAAATATTGTTAGGGCCTCAAAAATGGCACCAGAAATCAATATGTAGCCAAGTGATTCAAGCCCCAAAGCTTTCTGTTCATGAGAACCCACAGATACCTCTCTGAAGCAGATGCCTGCTGAGAAGTGAGCTCCACTGGTGTCACCAGTCACTGGGAGGAATGCTTGATTCAGTTGACTAAATACAGACACCCAATGCCATCAGGATATGCCACCTGGCTTCCAGCTGTTCTCTCAAAGTGGACAGCTCTTCCTTAAATCTTTTGCCATAGCTTCCAGTCCTCTACAGTTGTGACAGCCCTGTGTCAGTGAATGGGACACCCTGTAACAACTCTTGCAAATGACAGAGCTGAGTTTAAAAAGCTGAATCCCACTCTAGTGCTCCACTGCTTGTAATGGAAGCTCAGGCACTGGCAGCACATGTAGAATCCTGCACATCAACCTGAAAATCAAACCTGATTTCCTTTTATGACAGGGTAACCCACCCAGCTGATCAAGGGAACACTCACAGACACGTTGTGTGAGTCTTGGGGATGGTACTGTGCAGGGTCAGGAGCTGTGGTCTTTGTGGGTTCCTTCCAACTCAGCATGCTCTGTGATTCTGTTATTCTATGATCAACATTTAGGTGCTCTTAACTCTGTGCCTACAGTCCTGCTTTATACCTAAGAGCAGGGAAAACCTTAGACTCCATGTTGCAGAAGTACAGTGTAGAAGTGATCTCACTAAGTAACCAAATTAACATGACTTCAGTGATGGAGTTTACCCTAACCAGAATAGCCCAGCTTAGAAATGGTTGCTCTTATCCTGATTGGAATTTATGATTATCAATGGTTTTACTGGGGTTTTCTGTGACTATACAGCCATCTATCCTGCCTTAACAGGCCATGTCCCCTGCTCCCAGGCCTGTGCTTTGGCTCCGTGAAGCATTGCCCCGTAAGGTTGTATTAAACTTGATCAATAACAAAGTGGTAGCTAAGAGGAGAATTTCAAGAAAGATGCCCCAGCCTACCCAGTGATTCAGTATTGGAGTTCATGGCTGTCCTGCACCACTCAGTGGCCCTTTTTTTTTTTCTTTACAGAATACTTTAACCTGGGTGTGTGTAGCCCTTTTAGAGCTCCCTGATTCCAGCTTCCTTGAGATCGTTCCTACTCTCATCTCCTCTGCTATTGTGCTTTCACTGCTTGCATTTCTTTTTCATGGCACTTCTTTCCTTCAGCAAATCTGAAGGGAAGCAGAAGCTCTGAAGCACATTAGCTTTGGCTCATTTAAGTTTTTTCACCTCTGCTCCTTGCCCTCCTACGACTGCAGCTCTGTGCCAAGGGAAGGAGAAGGAGAAGAGTGGGAGGAAGAGCTATTAGCATACACTGGAGCACAGCTGTATTGACATGCTCCAAAGCACTGTGTTATTTTGGCTGAGCAGGCTGGAGCCAAGATGAATGTATTGTTGCATGGCATGGACAGTTACGAATCTCATCTAACTTCTGAAAAAGCCTGATTGTATTTGATTTCCACAGCAGCTGTTGTTGTGTGAGCTGCAGAATAATTCAAGATCAGACAAGATACTGAATCAGAGTAACATTGCTAGCTATCCTATTTCCTTACAAAGTAAGGCTGACTCAGAGTGAGTTGAAATCCAGGTCCTGCAAAAAACAAAGTATTTTGAAAATTATTCTTCTTCTAGTCCTTCCAGAAAACTTTGATGCTGAAAGATCATGAAAAGTTATAACTTTATAAAAATTTTGCACAATGCTGTGGGAAAGAAAAGGCTGGTCAAAGACTAATCAGCAGGAAAACTCCAAAACCTCTTTTTGGTCTTCATTGCAAAATGTTTGTTAGCAAAGAAATAGAATAAGAGGGAATGTAAGTCATTAAGTGTATGATTCAGATAATTATACAGAGGTGTCCAGAGTCTCTGTGTAAATTTAGATACCACTGGCCTTTGGGTGCTGCTGCAGAAAGCTGCCTCTGGTATAAGTCATGGCTTATCTGTGTGTCCTGTTCAGATTTCTAGGATTTGTTTAGGGAACACTGCTACAGATTTTGGTGTGATAGAACTCAGGAGGTAATCTATATAAATTAAATATTCTCAGATACTGCTTACTTCAAAAGTTTATAGAAAGCACAAAAGAAGATAAGGGACTCTGAAAGCTAGAAAAAACGCTCACTTTTCTGCATTTGGGCATAAACCATTATTATCTTTTGAAAAATATCTGAAGATTATCTAAACTCAGTTTGAGATCTCAGTCCAAAGGAGTGCAGTGTTGTTTTCTTTAGAGACCAGGCCAGCTAGCAAAAGTCCAAGTTTTTAGACTGCTTTCACCAATTCACTTTATCCTAACCCAGGGAGGAAAGCTTAACTACTGTTGTCTTCAATCTTCACAGAAAACACCACCAAAATCATATCATGGTGCCAGCAGTAAAGTATTATGCCACATTAAAATGGACAGAGACCTTTAGCTGAGTACTGAAGAGATCTTGGGTGGTCATAATTTCAGGTTTCTCTCCATCAAGATTGCAATTCCATGTGTTTTAATGGCTTGTAATTGGTGTGGCAGTTACAGACTATATTGAGCTAAGACTTTATAGAAATATTGTCACATACCTGAAAGCTCACACATCCTCTGCTTGCATAACACAAGCCCATATTGATTAGGTTTTTTACAGCCCCCAAGTCTTCTTTTGCCCTAAGTGTATCCATGTCAAATGCAGATCCAGAAGAGCTCATTAATGTTAGATCACAATACTGATGATGACCATTTATCAGATACTAGAGCCAGAGCTATAGTACTCCTGTTTGAACAGAATCATATTTTACTCCAAAACTAGTCTTCTTTGGTTTATTAAAGTAAGGGTGGCATTATGTGTATTTATTTGTTTTTATGTGACTGCTGAAAAATTTCTATGGGTGATTAATCTTTTGATAATAAAAAATAATTTTGACCTACACTTGGTATAAAAAATGTTGATGTCTTAACTGTATGAAAGATTAAAATGCAAACATTAGTTTAGAACAGCAAATTAACATTTTGATAAAGTGGGATAAGGCACAAGCAACTGCTTTTCAAATGTTTCATTTCAATGATTTCCAGATTGATAACTATTTAAAACAGATACACAATAAGTCAGAGGAAATTTAAGTATTTTTCTCTTCTATGAAGATATTTCTATTTCTCCTTCATGACCATATTGAAAAGAAGATAATCAAAGAGGTTTACCTATTGTTTTTATTCCTGTTCTGCCAGAGGAACATAGAAATAGACATTACAGAAGACAATCACCACAAAGTCTTGCAATTCTGCACAGATGTATACATTCTAGCATGGTGGCAGCTAAAAGAAAAATTATCTCTAAAAATAACCTTAATGTGGCTTTGGGTGGGTGTGTTTTGCTGCATTAATCTCTTGGAGAGTTTATGTTAACATTAATCTGTTATTTCCATATCAAGAGGCTCAAGCAAATAAAATTGAAAAACATTAGAACACCAAATAAATTTTTTGATTCCATCTTATTATTATTATTATGAAGCCATAATACCCTCTTGTCCAGGAAAAAAATACAGCTAAGAATCCTCTCACACAATTTTTATGGTAGTTCAGGCCACGGGGATACTAAAAATTTACAATCAGATTTATGATATTAAAAATTATCATTAAGATCAAACTGTTAATTGCAACCTTAAATATCCCAGCTACTCCCAAGATGCCTAGTCCTGAAAGAGCACTCTTTAAGGGTCAACTATTTTTCTAATTAATTCAAAAAAAGTCTCCAAAGCTCCAAAGAGGCAGGCTTTGTCTCTGCAAACATGGGCCCTCTACTTGTTCATCTATTATTTGAGCTACCTCTTTGGCTTCTTGCCCTCACCCAAGAGAAAAGACTGCACTTTTTGGTCCTGAGAAAACACCTCATGGTCCCTGCTGGGTCCTCTGACATGTTCCTGAACCCACTTACCACATTTTAAATCCCCCTTTCTTTTTAGAAGTCAGTCCTTCTTTGAGTGCAGGGTTGTAGTAAATAACCTCCTGAGGTCTCTTGCAATCAAAATTTCTCCATTATTTTATGATTTTTTAGGGATGCTTTCATCTATTTCACAAAACTTATCTTTTTGCCAGCTGATTGAAAACTTTGAAAATGTTACTGAAAACAAGACAAAAGCATGAAAGTGTAGATGCCCTATTTGTGTATTTTCATAGCATATACATTTGAATTTCTTTAGAATGTTAACAATACTGGATTTCCTATAGTGCAATACTTTTGGGAGGTATAATTATTACAACCATGTAATGTTTTTTTATACCTTTAAATTATCCAAATATACTCTGAATGAGCACCATAATTCTAGAACTTCTCTGTTTTAGAACAGAGAAACCTTTGTGTCAAGACAGAAAAATCCTAAGAGATTTATCTTGAAGATGAGCATCAGAAACTGTCAGGTGTTATGTCATACTTGAGTTGTCTCCTACACAAGTATCTGCAGGTCTTTCTCATGTGATAAAGATGAAACTGGGTGTGTAGAGTGCAGTAGCTGGAGGTCAGGTAACTAAACCCCTGAACAGCACTCCAGAACTTCTGTCTGTGCAAACAACTCCCCTTTGTGTGAGTCTAAGTACCAAATTAGGACACTTAAATGCAGGTGCCTGAATATGACTGTCCAGTCTCCATGTCTAATCAATTCAGAGCTAAACTGAACTCTAACTCCCTAAATAGAGGCATCTGATGCCATTTTTAATGCTCAGGAGTAGCCAAGTGCTACAGGTGAGATGGGCAGATTTAGCACCGAGTCTGTGGGACCTGCGGCTTCTGGCAAACAAAATGCCTTCCTTTATCTCACAGAATCACAGAATCACACTGAATCACAGAATGAACTAGGCTGGAAAAGACGTCTGAGATCCTCAAGTCCAGCCTATGACCTTACACCTCCTCATCAACTATACCATGGCACTGGCCCCATACAGTCTTTTTTTAAACACATCTCCAATGATGTGCAATTTCTATTGTTAGGAAAATTATCTGAGCCATTAGTTTTTCCAGTAAGTGGTGCCTCTGGAGTGATTTTGTTCATTCTAATGAAGCACATGTTGGTGCAAACACCTGTAGGACTCCACCAACCAGACTCCTCATACCTCCACCGACCATAGCAAGAGCTCAGACAGCATGCACACAAAACTAAATTTAACCCTTCAGATACCCAAACACAGGTGTCTTAATGTACATTGAATCCCACACTTAATGTCATTTCCCCCAGTGAGAGTGTCTGTCATCTTCCCAAAGTTTATGTCACAGCTGTCCTTAAAAAGTATCTCAAGGAGCATCCTAGTGTTCCTTGTAGGAATCATAATCATGTTCATAAGAGAAGTTAAAGAATTAGTTGTAATTTCAGCTTGCTCCAGGACTCTTTCAAGCCTGTGAGAGTCCCATGAACTTTAGTTCAAAAATCAAGAGCTACAAAGTCATTTCTTTTTAGAGACCTGTGGATGGGTATTAGAAGATATAATTAGTTGCAATTTAAGCATAATGAGTATGGGAAGGAGAAAAAATCTTGCCTGAAAACTTGTGTGAGCTCTTAGTCCTTTATAAGGACATGTGTAAAAGCATCACAACTCTTCTGATCTGAGATAAAAATGGAGGAAGCTGTTTCTCATTATTTCTTTCTCTCATGTACTTAACATTAATTACATCCTTTAGTCTAACCTTGCTCTACTCATGGTTGTCAAACTCTTCTCGAAATAACAAAGATAACCACTGCTCAGCATTAATTTTATTCTGGCAATATCTTAAAAATAATATAAAACATAAACCTCTTCCTGCCCTCTTTTTTTTTTTTAATGCCTATGGTTAAAATGAGTTTTAGTAGTATTATAACAGATGGTCATGCATAAAATAAAAGTGGAAATTATTGGTACAATGATCTTAAAATTCCATTTTCATTTCTTTATCATAAATAAGACAATTATTTTCTTCCCTCTCACATATTCTGCTCTGTAACTCTGTTTCATCAGCTGCAGAGACTAAAAGAAGTAACTAAGGTCCCTTTCAAAAATCCTGTCATTTTCATTTGTTCATCTAAGAAATCCCTAAAGATAGACCACCCCTAAAGCTTACTGAAAATAACTCTAGCCCAAGCTCTGCTCATGGTAACCAGACCTGAAACAAGAGGAAACCAGACCTGAGACAAAAAGAAAAAAACTTTCACCTATACAATTCAAACCTTTGTTTTACATTAGTGGTTTACACCAAATGTAAGGATTCTTACATCTCCATTATTATCTCGAACTTAAACCAACCCATAGCACAGTCAAAGATGACTGTTAAAGGTGACATTAAAAGCTGACAGGCAAGCCCTGAAGATAGAGGATTATAACAATATTAACTCTCATGTAAAAGCAGAACTGTTTTTATTTTCTTCTATGTACAGTCCACTATACATTTAAAAAATATTTTCATGCTCATGAATTTTAACTATTCACTGCTTACTTTTCAGCCTTACTGTCAAATTGGAGAGAAAACTGGAGCCACTTGGTTAGTACACTTGCTTTATTTCTCTAGTCTGGAAACAGTACAACAAAATTTGTATCTCTTCCTCACTTTCTGATCACTAATACTAACCTTAACCTTAGCTCCAGATTTGATAAGAATTAAATTGATAGCCATGATTTACTGGTGAGGTAGCTTGCCCCTGGCTGGATGCCAGGCACTCACCAAAGCCTCTCTGACACTCCCCTCTACAGCTGCACAGAAGAGAGAAAATATAAGAGTTCATTGAGATAAGGTTGAGATAAGGACCAGGAGAGATCACTCATCAAATACTCATGGGCAAATAGTCATTAGTCATGGACAAAACAGATTTGAATTAAAGATATTAATGAATTTATTGCTAACAAAATCAGAGCAAGATAATGAGAAGTAAAATAAAACACCTCCCACCCACCCCTTTGCTCCTTCCCAGCTGTACCTCTTAGCACAAGGGGGCAGGGAATGGGGGTTGTGGTCCATTTATCATCCATAATTTCTCCCACTGCTCAGGGAGAGGAGTCCTTCCCCTGCTCTGCCACGGGGTCCATCCCATGGGAAATAGCTCTCCATGAACTTCTCCAGTGTGAGTCCATCTCACCAGCAGCAGTTCTCTGTGAACTGCTGCAATGTGAGTCCATGTCCTGGGCAGCAATCCTCCCCAGACTGCTGCAGTGTGGGTCACTCTTCCATGGGGTACCAACCCTCAAGGACAGGCTGCTCCAGGTTGGGTTCTGCTCTGCTGTGGGTCTCCTCCATGGGCTGCAGCTGGATCTCTCCATACCATGGACCTCCAGGTGCTGCAGGGGCACAGCTGCCTCACCTTGGTCTTCAACATGGCTTTCACCAGAGCCTGCAGAGGAAACCCAGCTCTGGTGCTTGTGGCATCTCCTCCCCCTCCTTCTGCACTGACCTGGGTATCTCGCTTTGCTCCTCCCTGGTCACAACTGCAGCTGTACAAGAACTTTTCTTTTATAAGTTTCTTTTAAATTATATTATCACAGATGTATTTCCATCATTTCTAACTTGCCCAGCCTTTACCAGCCACATGTCCACCTTGGAGCCACCAGGGATTGGTTCTGTCAGACATGGGGGAAGTTTCTGGAAGGTTCTCACAGAAGCCACCCCTGTATCCCCCCACTACCAAAACCTGGCCACAAAACCCCAATACAGCTGGCTAAGCTAATTTTAAATTATTTTACTTTGAAGGCTGGAAATCAGTACAATAACGAACTACTCTGATTTTAAAAAAATTAACACTAACCTGGCTACGGCTACTTTGCAATCATGAGATATAACCTGAAAGAAAAATATAAAAAATGGGTCTTTCTAAAGCACTCTCTACAGTACACCTCCTATCACCTTCAGACAGCAGTTAGCAGCCAAGGCTCAGTACATTTTAGGGAAAATGGTGTAAGGGCAACAAATTAACAAATTAACTCTTGTCCATACGCCCAGAAACCCCGTATTTAAGACATCAAATGGGGACATGTGACTTAATACACATAAAACTGGAAAAGAGCGAGAGAGATAAATAGTATCAACCATGAAGCATTGCATAGAAGCTGTCATAGATACCAAATATGTTTAAAAGTATTGAAGGAATTATGACAATTAAACCCAAGTTATCTTCTCATTCCTACTTTTATTTTGTTACTCCCTTTCCTTTCACTGGAATGGACTATGGATGGGAGTTTTTGTGTTTAACACTCACTGTGACAGGGGTTGGAATTTTTTGAGTATCAAGAGACAAATATTGTCATGATTCAGTCAGGAGTACTGATAAAACTGACAGATGTTCAGGATTTATTCTACATTTGGTAGGAAGAGGCTGATTAGAAATATATCTGTAAAGGATTTTTACAGAGACTGCCAGTTTTGGAAAAGCTCCCAAACTAATCCAGCATAGGTAGATATGCTTAAAAATTCTGGGCTGGACAAGCTCTTGAATGCTGCTGTGCTTGAAAGCTTGAAGAGATTTACTTTGGAACCATTGCAAACTGCTTAGAAATTCTGACATCAGTCTTAGCAGAGGGGAAATCAAGGAAGAAGTTTTAATAGACTCATAAACTGTCTTTGTCGCCCTTCTTTGTGTGGCAGGCCACTCATCATGAACATACAATAAAGTTTTCCATGGTCTCAGCATTGAGGTGTGTCATTAGACAGTGAAAAACTTTCAAGATTGTCAATGTATTCCTGTAGGAAGAAACTATCTATTTCCCCAGAGCTGCTAGCAGGACTAGACTTACTTTAGCACCATATATGTATTTTAAAAATCCACTGCAAAGTATTCAGGAAGAATGTTCCACAGAGAACACTGCATAGGAGATTTTTCTTAAACATATGGCAGAAAGCATATTAGCATGAATAACTTCTATGACATTTCCCCCTCCTCCCAGCCTTGAAATTGCTGTGAGGCAAATACGAAGTGTAAATGAAAGTCTAGAAGAGAGGAAAGAAGTAGGATTTGCAAATCAGGGCTGGAATTTGAAATCCAAGGGTTCCTGAGGACCAGGTTTTTTTCTTAAAAAGATGGCTACTTTTCAGTTGCTTTTACAATAAATGTTCTTGAAATTCAGAAAGTTTTAAGTCAAGTTATGAATCAATGAAGGGATTTTGGAGTGTATTTGCACATCTCTGTTATTATCCTACTAATAAAATTCTTGTGACTGGGGTTTTCAACTTTCTTTGTCACAGAACTACTTTGGAAGGTTATGTAATTACAAACTGCCTTAGACACCCATATGCAAAGTTAGAATAATAGTGCATCCATTCTGTTATCTGTGGAAGTTGTGAGCAATTTGTGGAGGAAACTGGGTCTATTAATGCTGGAGGCTACCTCAGATATCTGTGTCCACTGTGAACAATAAAAACTCCAGACCCTTTTAATCTTGAAACATCTGAACACAGAGCATAAGAAATGTTAGAAACCATTTTTATTCTCTCTTCTAGTCTTTGTAATCCCCCTGGGAGGCCCAATAAGGCTATAAACATAATTATCAAAAGTGATTTCATTAAAAAAAAGGAGATAGCAGATTTCCTGTCCCTCCTCAGTCTCTACTATCAGCAACGTGATGATCCTAATCTCCACATACATTGTTACATCCCTGCACTGATCTGCATGTCATTCCATATAGTCATGAACATCTATTACAGAAAGCATGTTAGGGAAATGTAGCAAGTTTCCTGCAAAATGTTGAAAACTTTGTTCCAGAAAAAGAGCAATCAGAATCCCAAGAGATTTCATCAACTTTATTTCTTTGCCTGATTGAGACCTCAGCTGCACCATTCAGTACTTTTGCTGTCCTGCCTCACTGTCTTCGCCCTTCTTCACCTGAGATGAGAACTCTGTGTGATGCCCAAATCCGTTCTGACTGCATGTGCTCCTGCAGTTTGGAGATTAGAGCAGTCTAAATGGGAGTGATCAGCTCAAATTTTGTGTCAGATTGATGACAAGTTATGATTTCGTAGAAAAAGTGGCAGGATGATTTTTTAGACAAAAGGCAAATAGCCAATCACATGCCAGGTAGGTTGCACAAGGTTTCAAGCCTTCCCTAATAAATGTGCTATGAATGAAAGCCTTTTACTTTGTGAAACTTTCAGGAAAACAAACAATAAGAATAAATTATTAAAGTGTACTTTTTAAATATTTGCCTCACATTCATGGAGGCAAATGAAATAGCTGAAGCAGGTTTTTAACCACTCTGTTCTGTTTTTCAGTCATACTACTGGCATGTTGTTCTATTAGAGTTTATCAAAGAGCCACTGAGATTTATAATTTGGGCTTTTATAACCAGAACAAAGAGGATCTCGTTGAAGATGAAAGAAACATATAGTGGAGAGAAGAAGCAGATCCTAGTAATAATTTCAGATGCCAAAACAGTCTAGCAGCATTCAGCTTTGAAGTGTTCCTGGTCCTCTGGGCTGAGGTCTTAATAAAACAATAAGATAGTTAAATTATCACCTCTCTAAGGCCCAGAGAAAGTAGCACTTTTGGGTGTCATCATGTAGACTGAATGATCTAATCCAGGTAAGTAAGAGAAAATGCTGCCGACACAGCAGAACCTTCTTGATCCCTTTTGAAAGGTCGTAGGAACTGTGGTGAGAAGCTGGAACAGATTTCAGAATGTGTTATCTCTGCTCAGAGACAATCCAGGGACAGTCACTGTCATGCAGGTGATGAGTGGAGAAACACAGCCAAAAAAATTGCTGAAGGATAGATTTTCCAGTTTTAAATGATTTTGAAACACTTCAGTGTGCCAGGCTCCTCCCCTGCATTGGTGTTTGGATCCAGCCTTGCCATTAACCTCATCTTTAAGAAAGCTGTGGGATTTTAAATTTCTTACCATACTCACATTTAATGAGCTATTTATCTTTAGTTTTTATTCCATTTCTATTTTCTGACAGTACCAACAGTATATTTTTCATTAATATTTTTATTACCTATTTAGGTTTAAAGAAAATTTATGTAGCTCTTGTCCATCATGGTATTAAATTGAAGTTCCTTAACAGTCTGTAGTACAAAAGTCAAAATAAAAGTTGGTCTAAAATGCTAGTTCCTTTGAAATGTTTCTGCAGTCCAGCCCTTATAAGAGTGTCTATTCAGTAGTGATTCCAGATAGATTTTAATTTTAAAGAGAATTTCCTTACAAGTTTTCAAAACAATTGTTTTCCACTATTAAAGGGAGCAAGAAATTTTAAAAGCAGAACAAGAAGATGGTTTAGAATGAGGATCAAGAGACAGAGTTTAAATTTAAGAGTGGATTTTTTTAATAAAGATTAAAAGGGCTATGGAGTTCTCCTGCTTTTACTCATTCTCAAACTCTTTTATAAAGCATGAAGCTAATGCAGAGTTACAAAATACATTTTACCCACAAGACACCAGTTTATTTAGTATACATAATACCTTACATAAGGAAATCCAGATCACCACATTTATTTGAGCTTTTCACATGAGTAGCTGAATGGTGGTTTTGTTGCAACCTTCCCTCAAAGAGATCAGATTTTACAGGTCTTAGACTAATTTTCACAGAGGACAAATTAGAAGGACATCAACAATCAACATAAACACATTAATAAGCCTTAACCAGTGTTTTGGCTGGCAACAAGACATGCTGTGGCCTCCACCAGACACAGAAAAAGTGACTTGATAGCAAGGTGGCAGACATTGTTTATGTCCAGTCTTGGAGGATTCCCCTGGAATGCAAGCTTAGATTGGCCTGTGAAAGACTGATCTGGCACTACAGAGCACTGCATTTCTTTTTCTCTATTTTAAGTAAATTTAACCAAAACTAAATGGATTTCCCCCAATATTCACAAACATCTCTAGCCCTAAAGTCGTTATGTCTCCATTCATAGTTTTATAGTCTGTGCCAGTCTGTGTGAAGAGATTGACAAGAAAAGCACCCATCAAAAGTATAATTTTAGTGAACTAAGAGCAGCAAGTACTCTTTTGATCTCATAATGTACTTTCCACCATGACTTTCATGTTCTTTTGCAGAGCTCAAAGAAGACCAGGATACACCTACTTATTTTGTATAATGTGTGTGACAGGAAGCACACTGTCCTGCACTTTATTTTCCAACAGAATTTGGAACGTGGAATCTGACTCATGTCCTCACTAACTCCTGTGCTTGAAGTGAGTCCTTCAAAGAACTCCTGACTTGCCTGTTCTGGACTGTAGCTCTGATGATACCCTGGTGCACATCTCCCAGAGAAGACTCCTCCTGGATGGCATTTAGCATTTTTCTTTTTCTCTTAACTTATCTATAAGGAGCAAATTCTGCAGATAAACAAACACCTTTTACCAGTCACACATCCCCATTTATTCTTTCCATCAGTCTGTGCAGACAAACTCCTCTGCAGCGTATTTGATAATAGTGTGTAACAGGCAGTTCTGATCTGTAAATCCTGCATATTCAGGACTTACTACAACCCACCCACACACCATTACACATTTTCCAAATTTCAGGCCTCATTTTCATGGTTTTTTTTTCACTGTAACCATCAGATATATATGTAAATCACCTGCCAAATCTCCTGCCATAATAATGACACCAGTGGGCCGCCAAAATTCACCGTGGAAATGGTAACACCTCAGTTGAATAATGCTCTTGGAATATTCCTTACAAGATGAAGCAAAGGTATCTTCTTTGTTCTGAAAATGCAGATTCAGGACATTTCAGGACATCAACAGGAGTTGATCAGAGTTCAGCTACTGAAAATTGCATTTTGGAACCTAAATTCTCCTGAACTAAGGCTGTACTCACATTGAGACTGAGATAATTTGTCATTACTACCCTTCATCTCATGGGAAGACTTCTTCTTAAATATTTTAAAGAGCTCCACAACAGATGGATAATACTTCTGCATGATCAAAAATGTTGTGTTAAAAAGCAATATTTTTACATTTAATTTTTATATAAGATTGGTGCATTTAATATTGTCAAATTAAATGTCATATCTGGTAGATAAAAATGTTTCTCCTCCTTACAAGCAACTCTTAAAAAGAAAACCAGTTAGGATTCTCCTGACCTGTATATGAATATTTCCTGTTTTATTAGAATTGTGGGCTTTCTGAGCAAGGTCAAAACAAATAAAATTGTTTAATGCTTACATGGTAATACTAATATAATCAAAATCAAATCTAGTAAAAACCAAGTCATCACAGAATGTTTTGAATGCAGCAAAACAACATTTTCTGATTTTCTGCAAAGAAATTTCTGTAAAAAAGATCTGACAAGTTATACAAACTGCAGCCTATTAAAAGGAATTTAGCATAAAGGAATCTAGCAAAAAATTACCTGTTTTCTAAATTTTGCTAGAGGTGTTTACATATTATACATATATTCTTTCCTCCAAAGATTTGTTTCTAACACTGATTTTGTTTCTTTCTGTATCACTAGCCCTGGTACCCTTATAGATGGAGAACAGTTCACATGAACTTTCCCAAATCTCACAATTCATCTCCAAACTAGAATAACAATAGTGGTTGAAAAATAAATGAAAAGCCAACCACAGCCTCCATGTAAACATTGTGAAATAGTAAAAATTCTCCTCAATCCCTTCTTAATTTTTTTTTTATGTCACCAGACCACCAGATATAAAACTCATTCTGTCCTGGTATTTATATTACTGCTAAAACTGAGCATCTCCAACTTCTTGGAAGAGAACCAATTTTCTACCTTATCTGATTTTGAAAATTACAGGAGAAAGATCTAGAAGAAAATGCACTTTTCTAGTGCTTTTAAAACAAGCAGAAGTGTAAAGCTCATTGACAATAGGACATATCAGAAGATAGTTTTTGTCAGTAGTTCTAAAAATCATCCAAACTGCAGTTTTCAACCAAAAAAAATCAACCTTTGCAACTCAGTTATGACCATCTTAAAATGTTCTGGACTTCTTATTCCTTTTCTTCACTGCTCCTGGATTGGGATGACAAAACCAAGAACCTCATTGCCTTCTACAGTTGCTGGCACAAAATTTCAGCAGCGTAACCATGTAAGCTGTGTAATCCCTTGGGCTTCCAGCCATGACACAGCTGCTGCAAGGGGCAGTAGACAGGCACTATTGGGTGGATTTATTATAACTATCCATTTCAAAAATAGCATGTGTGACACTGAAAATGGGCTTTAGGTAGAGGGGAACTTTTAGGAAAACCAAAAAAAAATAACAAGTTTGTAATTTGTCCCATTGACAGCTTTACTCAGCTGATAGGCAAGATCTTTCTCTACTTTTACAGAAAACGAGGAGAATATCAGTATTCTCCAGATCAATGACAGTGCAAACAAGTATGAGCAAGGTTTCCTCTGTAGGACATGTGCACAGGCGTGGACACCCACTCTTTCATGTGTATCAGGGATGACAAAACACAGAAGAGATGACAACATGTTTACTTCTTCACAGGTAAAAATGTCTGTGGTTCTTCAAATTTTCCTCTTTGAAAGAAACTAGGGCATCAGTGTGTATCCCAAAGCCAAATTCAGCAAAAGTCTAATATTTGGAATTGTCAGCCTATTCAGCATGACACTGAGCAAAACTGAGGGAGAACACAGAAGACAAATTAATTTCTCTGAGAATATTAGTTCCACATGCCACACAAAATAAGGATGAGAAAGAAACTAGTTAGATACATCTAATGTAAAATACTGTGTGAGTGGAAAACTGAAGGGGGTGCTAATTTAATTTCTTTTGAAATAAATTTGTGTGTGGTGGGGAGATGCAATGCCAGGTCAGAAACCACCACCACAACCTCTACAACACTCAGAACACTCCAGGACCTCTCGTCATGGGTAAAGTAATAATTAAAAATAAAAAAGTCTTTTATATTTATATAGTTGCTTTCATCCCAAAAGATCCAGATATTCTTGATGAATTTAAACATCCATATCAATATATATGCAGAAAACTTCTTCCACTGCTGAAGCAGATAATTTTTATAAACAGGAATATATAAGCCAGAAAGCAAAGAAAGTTACTTAATCTAAATTAATCCAAAGAGGAAATCCTATTTCTTTATTTCTTTTGTCATAGTGTAGAAGGTCTAGCAGAAGAGGAAAGAGATATATTCTGGTCTAATTGAACAAGTTCTAGCTTTAATTCTTTATTTATTGTGGTTTCTGAAGAAACCTGATATTCAAAACCCATCTGGAAATGGTCCTGGGTAACCTGCTCTGGCTCATGCTGCCTGAGCTGGTGGGTTGGGTCAGTAAATTAACTCTGGATGTTCCTTTCAACATAAATAATTATGTGATTTTCCTTTACAACTGAAGCAAACATTTATTTTTTGTCACATGGAAGCAATCACACAATTTCATCATAAAATACCTACCTGACTGTTTACTCTTGATCTGAGAGAAGTCCCAAATAAAAGGTTTAAAACTGCTAAAGTATCAGATTAAGGACTGAGGAGATATTTTTCCTACATGTGAAATCAAGTACTCAGCCTTACAGAAAAGAATTTTCTTTGGCACGCAATATTGAGGTTTTCCTCCATGAAAAACTTTGGGAAAGGCCAGCTTCTGGTCTGACAGTCTGGCCAGCTTGTAATGCAGAGGCTCTAAAACCCTTGATCTGGCGACTGGGATTGCAGAGTGTGCCCATCTGTTAATTGTCCTTAACCCGTATCTCAGACCTGGGAATCCTACTGTGCAAGAGACCTCAGCAGTCCTTCCAAGAGCCTTCCAAAGGCCACCATGGAATGTCTCTGCTGCACAGAAGGACAAAGATTTCACAAACAGAAGTTTGTGAAACCTCTAAGGTAAATGGTCGCTCATCCTAACCTAAACTTAAAAAGCTAATATTTTTAAGTAATTTTTGAATAGATATATATTTCTGAAGGTGGCAAAAAGCTCAGATCAAATACTCAAGCATGCAGTATTATTTTATCAACACACAATGTTTAGTGGTGAATACAATGCAGATGTTTCAGAGACAGAAGTTCCCAAAAAAATTTATTTGGCTGATTTTACACATGGGGTAGGCAAAGAGCAAACCCCAGAAAAATTCTTCAGAGAACCTGAAACAATTAAGTGCCCAGCTAATTATCCTGGAATAACTCCTGAAAACTACCAGGGTGTTTGGTATATTATAAATCAACTCATCTGAAATCCATAGTGGGAAGAAAACAACAGAGAATTAAAATTTAAATCTTGATAAATATATACACACACACATGCATACACACTGCCCTGACATTTAAAGGGCAATGCTTAGACAGCTGTGTTTCTATTTTCCTTCGTGATTCACAAAAATATGATCCAGGCTAATAATAACACATAGATAAATGTCTTCTTTCCATATTGATGTACTTTTCTTAAAGTTTTTTTTTGAGATAACCATGCCAAATCTCCAGGTGTTGGCCAGGTTGATGTTGGAACAGAGGAAAACGCTCTTCTCCATCATTGCTGAGAAACAAATATCATCCCAGTCTGGCTGGGTTTGTGGCTTACAGAATAGCTGGGGCTCTATTTTTCTATAAACAATTGGTTGAACTACAAAGCAGAGCTATGTAATTTTACTGAGCTGAGCAATAATTTGGGACTTTGTAAGGTTCTCTTGCCCCAGACAAGAAAAAGCCACATTTCAAAGCATTATAGATGTTTTATACAATGGACTAGCACCTGAAATGTTGGCAAATAGGAAGAAATCTTTGTAATGACACTATATGTGAAGTTGCCCAGGGAAACTTCCAGCGAAGGCATCAGCCTATAGCAGGAGTTAAAATGTGTATTTACAAAGTATATTTGCAAAGTCTCCGTATAAAGGTCTGCTTAGAGGGAAAAGCAAATAGCTGTCCTAAGTTTTAAATCAAACTTTCTCAAAAGTTTGGCTGATAACTATTATACTGTCATTTTTCTATAGATTATTTCACACACGTGACCTTGATATCTCCCTGAATCATCTCCTAACCACTGTGCCACTCAGGATTCGATTGTGCTCCAAAGCTTGGTGCAACCCTTGAGGACTACACTTTTTGCAACAGCATGGGAGCATTCAAGGAAGATGCACCACTTGCTGAGGGAAGAGGCATTTAAGTTCAGTTTTTTCTTTTATTATCAAAAATTACACAGGGAAGAGCTCAAAGAGAAGGTCTTGTAGGTTCACAGCAGGACTCCCAGAAACCTTTGGATAAGATAACAGTGTGAAATGAAGAGCTGAAGCAGTAGAGACCTCATCACAAAGGTAAAGTCTGCATCCTGACTCATTGAAACATGTAATCTTCTTCTGTTTGTTAAAACAAAACAGTGCAAAAATACATTTTGGTGATCAGATTTTCTGCAGCTCCCTGATGAAAGAAACATGGCAATAAACCTGCTGTGAGATGGTGAGTTGCTCAGCCATGTGAAAATGAACGCAAACCCAGACTGTAATATTTGATGATCAATTTGTTGCTTGTTTATTTTTTTTTTGCTTTACTATTTGCTTTACTTTGCTATACTTCCATGTTATTCCTCAGACAGATCCATATTCTTTACACAGAACTATAATGCCTGAGGCTTGTAACTCTATGACCGCTCTCATTACAGTCATAAATCTTGAATTTAGTTGTCCTTTCTCAGCTTTGAGTTGTCTTCTGTGCCATGTAAACTTCACTTTCTCAAACACCTCCTGCAGATTTGGATGGGGTTGAGATTTTTCTTGGGTTTTTTTCTCTTCTGGGCACTGTGGTGAACTGTGGGTTTCTTGATTCTCCTGCTGCTACAAAGAAACCAGACATATAATTTCGAAGAGCCAGCATCTGTTGCTGGCAGAGGTGAGTTGTTCATGTTCTGATGACTCCCTGTCCCTGCAAAGGGACTTCCCTTTCGTTTGCAGTAAACTCTGGTATCATGCCAGGACCAGGTACTAGAGGGCACCTCAAAAACCACTGCACCAGGACTCAGAGGATGAGTTTTCCTTGAGGAGCCTAAGGTATTAATAACTTTTGATGTTTCACCTCCCTGAAATGCCATGGAGCACTCACTGCCTGGCTGGCCTCCCTGTCTTGACCATGCCACAAAGCAGCCTGTGCAGAGACACTTTAACATTTGTACTACCAGGCTTGGTGTGGGTTGTTTTGGATTTCTTACTCTGCATGACACATTAGCATCTACCACCCCTTCAATTAAGCTTCTTGTTTGTTTGTTTTATTTTTTCATCTAAATCTGACTGTTGGATAATAAACATTTGCAGTAACCACACAAACTGGGTGCATGTAGGTTTTAGAAAGTGAAAATTACTGTGAGTGAGGAGCAACAGATTAT
The DNA here is from genome assembly GCF_049639895.1 of Pseudopodoces humilis. Classification (NCBI taxonomy): domain Eukaryota; kingdom Metazoa; phylum Chordata; class Aves; order Passeriformes; family Paridae; genus Pseudopodoces; species Pseudopodoces humilis. The sequence continues at coordinate 10,561,032 of NC_142200.1, forward strand.
TATATGTGTTCTATTATAATTAATTACTTTGCACAGCTGGGAACCTTGTTACAAGTCTTAGGTGTTTGCAAGAATGAATGGCCTTGTAAAATGTAGCTGGCAGCTAAATCCACTCTTGTCATCCATGCTCGTTTTTGGTGCTCTCAGTGCTGGATAGATGTGCCTGCCAAAGGCTCTCATCGGCCCATTAGTGTCTGGAGTGGCTATGCTCTTAAAAAGACATTTTTATTGCTCTCTGCCCTTTGGTTCATAGTCATTGCAGACACCTGGGAAATGGTTGATACACACAAACAACTAGGACAAGCCAGATAAACAGTCTTTGCAAAAACCACACATTACATATATTGATAATTACACACCAGAAGCCATCTGTTAGAATTATTTTTCAGATCTCTTTCTTAGACCACTGGTATAATTCAGGACCCCATGTGGCTGTTCATGTTAAGAACCATTAAATCTCCATTTTGGTTTGGGAAGGAATGATGAAAAGGAAGGTGATTATAAAATAAATTTTCTCCCATTATTTTTCCTGCAGTTGAATTCATTCAGTCCCAATAAGACAGAGCTAGAAATGACCTCTGAGGCTTTGATTATCTCACAAAGAAGTGCCAGTATCAGGGGGGATGACTGTGAAAAACTTGAAAAGGCCACAGTGCCTTCTATGGGACTATGTAAGGTTGGCATGGCCAATGGGCAGCCAGTGTGGGGCACAGGGACAAAGAAACTCTGGGAAGCAGGTGGGGTCTGAACATCCTGATATCCACCACAGCTCCCACAGGTCACTCGAGATGTGGAAGATATCCATGACTGCTGATCCTTTTGGGGACACTTTGATGTTTTCTGCCACAGTGCAAGATACCTGGGTTTGATTCTTAGGCCAAGGACAATAAACATAAATATGGTACAGTTACCAAGCTCCAGGTAAGGAATTGTAGAAAATGCTGTCATAGAATTTATGTTTGCTTGAAAACATTGCACTGTGTAGTCATTGTGGAGGATATATTCTCTTCCATGATGACTGCTTTCTCTTTGAAAGGATCCCATCTAAGCAAAAATTTTAAGGGAAGTGATTAAGAGAGAGGGAGAAGGCAAATATACAAAGGAACTGGAAGTCATTCATCTCTTTCAAAAATATACCTGATTTTAGACGATGATGATTAATAACTGATGAAGGTTTTTTGTTCAAAATAAAATGCAGTTAATTTATCTGGGAGTGAACTGTAATTTAGTCTATTATTTCCTCCCCAGAGACAGTCTGCTGTCTCATGACCTGCTGAAAGGTCTACAGGTTACAGAATCAAGGTTTAACCAACCAAGAAAACAACATTAAACCTATGTTTATATTTCAGTTGTCAGAAAACTTCACACAGACCTTTAAAATTAAAGGCCATCCAAAGGTATAGTGCATGTTCAAATAGAGACACGAATGATATCTTTTGACAGGCCATATATGCAGTGTGGGAAGATATTTTATGTGCCAGCTGAAGTATGAGTTATTGGGAAAATAAACACACAGGACAGTGAAAAAGAAGCATTAGCAAAGTAATTCCACTGTGGAAAATGAAGGTAGTAGGAGCAGTCAGTGTCATGAAGGCTTGAATGCCTTTGTACATGAGAGGAGAAAGATCAGCCAGGGATTACAATACGTTTGAATGCATTAAAGAAATATTACGAACATGCATGATACAAAATGAAGGTGGAAATACGTCTCTGATGGCTAAAGACTGACTCAAACTTGCTGTCAGTCAAGTGGAAGAAAATAACTAGTTTCTTCTAGATTTTGATCCAAATTAAATATAAAAAATCCCTTGGTATGACCATTCTTAAGAATGTCTGGCTGAAGAATAAAGATTAATTTATTTAAAATTAATATTAGTATTTAAAATTAATATTTAAAGATGACAAACCAAAGGTCAGAAGTGATATGATTTGCTGATCCAATTCACTGAACTTTTGGGTCATAAAGGCAAGCATATAGCATTGTTGAGTGATACTGTTTTATAGGAAGTTCACCACTGAGATATTATTTTGACTGATTTCATGGTATAAGATTTAAATACATGTATGGACACATTGACCCCAAGAAGTCTTGACAACACTGGTGTCAAGTGCTCCAAGAAATAGAAATGATTAATTTGCCAAAAATAATTCCATCAAGAAAGAAGAATTTTCTTCCTGGCCTCACCCTTCAGCATCCTGAAAGCTTTGCTGCTCTGTGATTCCTCTGCAGGATGCACTGAAATATCTCTCACTTGCTCATGGCTGTGTATTGATGGGATAAGAAGGTGTAAGGGTTCAACCTGCTTTTCAGCCTCATTTGTTGTTATGTTGAACCCAGAGATCACAGTGGGGAAAAGACTTTTATATCTGGAGTCAGTACTGGAAGTAAGAGTTAGAAAAAAGCTGCCAAATGTCTTGATACCTTCACAAAAATAATTCTTCCTAGAAGAACACTGCTGTTCCATGGAAGAAAACATTACATGAAAGTAAGGATTACATTCAGTTCACCCAAGCTTAGGTAGCTTCTCTGCAGACATTACCTGAGTTTTCCAGGTTCCTATAATAATGATCTTGGGGTGCAACTCATCCATGAAAAAATAAATGTGGGGGTTTTTTAGGATAAGGTAAATTCCTTCCTGAATTATAAGCATATAAATTTGGAAACACTAGTTTCTACCAACTGATCCCAAGATATGTTTTTTCCCCTAGAATGAAATTGAGAAATACAATTATTCCAGCTAATACAGTGATATTTCCATCAATATAGACAATAACTCTTTAAGACTTGAACAACATTATTTCCTTGCATAAAAACCTAAATTGTGGGGCTGCCCAGCCTTACTCCAGAGCCTTAGTCAGTGCAGTCAGCTAAGGATCTGAGCAGAAGGTGCTGTGTAAGGATTATATGCCATGAACACACTTGTCATGTGCATGCAATAGATTTTTTTTTTAGTAATTATCAGGCATACACCTGCCCTGAAAATTACAGAGATTCAGAGAAGCTCCCCTAGTGTTCTACAGAATTAATAGTTGTTAACAGTAAAAACTAATCAGATTAGCATAATTTAATTCAGATAAACACTTATTTAAAGGGTCTGTGGGAAGACAGTGCCTTTAAGTTTCAGGCACAAACAAACCTAAAGCATGGTGCTAATAACACCAAGGTGGCATGTTGGATCCCTATATGGGCTGTTCACTTAAGAGCTGGGCTTGATGTTCCTTCTGGGTCCCTTCCAACTCAGGAGGGAGTCTCTGAGTTCAGGGAGAGGTGTACCACACCTAGACAAACCCAGAGTCTGTGGAAGGTGAATTCTGTGAGCTCAGGGAGAGGTGTACCACACCTAGACAAACCCAGAGTCTGTGGAAGGTGAATATATCGACTGAAGAGGGGTTTGAAAACAGGGATGGGCAGTTAGTCCCAATATTTGAAGAGAGCCACCATAGCTTCTGGGATGGACCTCTCTGGTACATGGCCCAAAACAGATTAGACCAAAACTTCTGCACAAGCCCTACCCCTCTGGCAGATGGGATTTCATAAATGCTTATTGCACTGAGTGCCTACTTGAAGCCTTCTGTAAGTAAAAATCAACCCATTAATATTTTCTATTACAGGTAAAAAGAAATCTGAACAACACAACAAAATCTAGCAATCAGAGGATCGGATGGAAAAAATGGAAAAATAATCCTGATAAGCTGGTGCTACTGTTAAATATATTGTGTAGAACTATGAAACAGCTCAGTATATGCAAGAAGGAGCAAATATTCCTAAATGACAGTTTGTAGGACTTTTCACAGAAGAAATCCACTCATGTGGATCTACAGGTTGTGTTACCAGCAGCCAACCTGCTCTGCCCCAACAAAGTCTTTCAGGGCAATTTCTTCACGTGTTCAGACACAGTAGAAATGAGCCCACATACAAGAGCTGCCCTTTTCTTGGGAGGAGAAGATACCAGAGAAGAAAAGGAATGTTGGCAGCTGCTGTGCTGACAGCTTTAGAAAGTCTGACTTGGAGACCATTTGAGATGTGAGGGATGGTCACACCTGAGCACTGCCTGAATGTCCTTGGGTACTGCAGCAACCAGTTTGATACCCAATACATGATATCTCTGGGGCTCCCAAAACAGGGAAGACTAGAAGAGAATATGTGGAGACAGAGAACACCCTGAAGAACATTTAGAGCAGCAAAATCTTGTGCAGTCAAGAGAAGGTTATGGCAAAAGGATTTATAGAAACACAAACACAAATTTTAGTTTCTTCCTACCAGCTGCTAATCGCTGCACTGGGTCAGCTCACTTGGACTGACCAGACTCTGTGGTCCTGCCTCACTCTGCTTCTGCAAGAAAAACCATGCTTCAGTTAAAACAAAACAGGAAAGAGAAGAGCAAAAAAGGAAAAAAAAAGCCTGTTCTTGATGTTCAACGTAGGAAAAGAAAAAAAAAATGAAAAGAAAAAGGAAATATCAAATGAAGAACCAAAGGAATCAGCTGTGCAAAAGAATCTTCAAATGACCACTGGAAATATGAATTCTGACAGAAAGGACCTCAGCATCAGCTGCTTTATTGCTTATCTTGTTTCTGAAAGGGCTTTAAGAGCCTGCCAAGGATACAGATGAAGATTCACTTTAACAACTTGAAGCTGAGGGAAGTCTGGCATTTTCCTGTGAGTGACAGGTTAAAGTTATGACAGAAGAGAGCTTTTATTTTCCTTGTATGTTCCACATTTCAGTCTTACTTGATTGCCCCAGGCTAGTACTTTACACACAGACACTGATAAATCTGAGCTCCAAAGGCAATATTATGTACTACTCAGACATGCAGCACAGATGCAACTGCTTAGCTGACTGTTACCTGTAAAACCTAATTAAAATCAATAAAGACTTGTAGCTGGAGGTCCATGTTTTATCAGAGCATGAAAATGAGACAAAACTCCCAATAACAGTGGGAGTTTATCTTTGCAAATATCTTACAGTAGCCTGTGAACAACCCTCACCTCAGGGTATTTACGCTACACCTGACCAAAGTTTATCTGTCAACCCTGTTGGAATACTGGCATAGTTAACATTTTCTTCAACTCTAAATCTGCCATGGGATTAATCCTTTGCTCTTTAGTGACAAGAAGGAAGGCAGTTTTAGGCTAACATCACTGTTAAACTCTGCCATAAGCTTTCTAGTGGAATGGCTCTGAGATCCAGCAGCTTGACTTTCATCCAGAAGTTTTTAGCTTAGAAAAACAATTGTCTTTTCCCAGAAAAAGCCCTAAACAATGTCTTTAAAGAGGTGTAAAGGAAGAAAGTCCAGAATCTGAAATAGGATCTGTTGGCCTGCTTCTTCACAGCCAACATTTCTGTCAGGGATTTCTCAAATGTGAAAAATCCAGGGTCCAAATCTATGGTTTGAGATCATGCATCTGGCTGGTACTTCTTTATTTCTCTTTCTTTAAAATATCAAACTTTGGTTAAATACAGAATTCTTAAGTGATACCACTGATAGCTATCATACTAGTGTTCACTAGAGTTGAATTCCTGTTTTACCACAGAAGTGGTACAAAACAAAAAGAAAATGGAAAGTCAGTTTGAGTCTTTTTACCCAGTTCTCCATATACAAGGTTTCTAAGCATCATGGAAAACTTTTAAAACAGATATATCAGCAGTGTTGTCCTACAATGTCTCTGGAGATCTTTAAGATCAAGAAGAATATAAGAGAATTTAGTTTTCCATGTAGTTTTGTACATTATAAGTTCCAAAACAGCAACAGATTTGCTCTTTTTTTACTTTCTCAACTGTAGGCAGTTCTCCATCACCAAGAAACAGCCAGCTTGTAGAGGCTCCAAGTCCCTGTCCCTATAAAATGAGCTAGAGATTTCCTTGCCAATAAAGAAGATTTAACATAAACATGTTCATGTAGCTCCAGTCCTGCTTCCAGTACCAGTGGGTGTCATTAGCACATACATCTTGCAGATAAACCTGGAAATCTCCCTCTGCCCATTTAGATATGGTAGAAAATCCACTCTTCTATTTTGTGAGAACATCAGACTGCTGGGTTTATGAATGTTGAAACAAATTAAAGGCAAAACAACCCAGTACTGCCTGTGTGCTGTTAAGAGAACAGTACAGTTCTCTTAATTTTTCCTTCGGCAACTCACTGCCTACTAATGGTGTACTTCTCAAGTGGCAATAAAAAATTGAAATTAAAGTATCATCCCACTAATGATGACATCAATATTTTGATTTTCATTTCTTAATATTAAGCACAAAAGTTATGACCAAGTATTTGCTGATTCTTCTTCTTGATTCATTTGTGATGATATCTTTTTTATTTCTGCATTACAGATGAAAAGTTGTTAAAATCTGTATTTTATACAATTTTGAGGTTGGACTATTGGTTACACCAGAAGCCCAGGACTCTGTGTGACTTTTAAGACCAGAATGATTTGATGTGGCAGCAAAGAGTCGAATGAATTTCCGATCTCCCAGCCCTGTGCCCAGAATATTCAGTCACTGCCGTGCACTCTGCATTTAGATAGTAAGACTACCAGGTCTACAATAGTTAATACACCTGGCATTTAGCACTGCTTTAGATTTTCAAAGGGGAAGGGCAAAAATCCCCCAAACCTGAAGCTTTTACTCTGAGCATGATTTTGGATATATTTCTAAAACTATGGCACTGGCATCACTTTTTTGTTAAGGGTGTGCAATCATACTGACAGATAAAGATCGCTTTTGGCCTTGTTTCATTATTCTGACAAAGATTTAGCCTTGTTGAAAAATAAAGTTATGTGAATTGAAAACACTTATTATTTTTTTTACCCATTACTGTGGTACCAAATCCTTGAGAAATGGTGATTTCTGGGCAATGCCTGTTGTTTGTGTTTTCTTCCTTTTGGCAGCTGTTTATTTTATCTTCCTCTGGTAGTCTTTGAGATATAATACCATCCCTTTATTTATCAGAATTCTATGCCTGTTTTGATATGTAGAGATACCCACAGGCTCCCCTAACCTTGTCTCATGTTGCTGTGTTGTATGAATTATTCAGAAAGTTTAGCTTTTGAAGTGGTCAGTAATTACGTAACTTAACATTGAGATAAAAGACAGAGAAAGAACATTAAGAGACATCACAGAACAGAATTTCTATCCTTCAAATACAGCCTTAGTGTATAAATTTTAGAGACAATGTGTAATTAACAAGTATCTTTAATGTACTCTGTAGCATTTTACATTTTCAGAGTTCAAGGTTTCCCCCCTGCTGCCTAAGGAGCACTTAGCTTCTCATTTCCCTTATCCCCATGCCTACCTTTTGAACTGTCCTTGCGGTTAGTAAATCCTTAAAACACTGGATTACAAGAACTAAGAACATAAGAAATGTCAATCATTTGTGCTTAGGTCAATACCAGATCTGTCCATGACTCTGCAGAAGGAGGCACTGTTTCAGGAGAGGACAAAATCCTGGCCTCTCTCCATATATTCGTTCATCACTTCAAAAGGTTCTGCTGGCATGTTAGGGTAGGGGTTTATCTTCATCTTCTTCATTTAGTATTTGTTTTGTATGTGTAGTCTGTGAATTTGCATTCTTTTAAATATTCTGGTATGGTTTGCCTACAATACCTCCTGTGGCAGCAAATCACAGAAGTACTTCTTTAAAACCCTTTTTAAGTAAATCTCCAGGCAGTTTCAGCAAGTGATCTCTGGTTCTAATGTTGCAGGATTTGGAGAAGCAGTTCTACGTTTCCCTCTGCCTGTGTGATTTTGTTTTAGAGTTCAGCCTTATGCAAGCTTTGTTTAGATTATTTTTCTTAGGATACATTGACTTTGTCTACACCAACACTCATCTGTCACCTTTTAGACCACTTTTTAGATACCTGATGTAATCCCTTGTCTTTGATGCAGCTTCTGGCTACCCAAAAGTTGTTAATGCCACCCTCACATTTCAAGATATCACGTTTCACTTTTCAGTCATTGACAAAATAATGAATAAAACTGGCATCAACACTTATCCAGAGTAGGAGCTACTGCTGAGTTCTATCCAGCCTGAAAACCACTAAGCCCCCTACTCTGCTCTTCTTGACCTTTAACCAACTTTAAATTCATAGAAGGACCTTCCTGCCAAACTTGTAACTTCATAACCTTAATAAAATTTTGCTGCAGAAACTTGTCAAAGGTCTTTTTATACCCACATTTCTCAGGTTCACTGGGTTTCCAGTTATATACCTGCTGAAACCATGATAGAGCAGCAGCAGAATGGTGGGACAAGATTCCCCATTCCAAGGACATTACTCACCCAATCCAGCAGTCTGTGCACTCCATGATCTTCTTTCAGCTCTCAGAGCTTACTGGTAAGAGAATTTCCCCCTGTAAATGAGACTCATTTCAGAAATCTTGACACAGCTTTTTGGTCTAATACTTCATGTATATATACCTAAAATAAGCGTAGCTCCTGACTGGTCTGCTATGAAGACATTAAGTACAGGAACTTCCACACAATATTTGTCTGAAATGCCAGTAGTCTCTGAAAGACATATAGTACAAAGCTGGAAACAGGATTTTGTTTTATTTTTCTGACTCTCTTTCAGAGATGATGCTCACAAGCATTAACACAATGCGCATGAGCAGCCAGGAGCAGGACAATGCATTCTTCAGTTTAGCTCTAAGCATCCCCTGCAGTCTGGTGAGAGCAATTAACAGAGCTACAGTGCTTAAGAGGCATTTGAATAATGTCTTTATACTTTAAGTTTTGCATCTTTCATGATGAGGACTTTATTGAACTTGTCTGCCTTATCTCTTCTCAGTGCTCCTCTGACATCATAGTGAGCAAGCCCACCAATTTTCTAGTTTGTTTCCTTCCTTTAAATAAAAAATTGATCTCAGATGAAACATAGTTTTACAGGTGCTCTTCAGAGTTTTTTAGCTCTCTTGGTTTCCTGCTACCTTTTGACTTGTCCTGACTTTTCATTCAGTTACATTTACCATTTTTAAATGCCAGCCTTTTCCATGGGACAGTATCCTTGTATTTCATTGAATCATAGAAACCATAGAATGGTTTGTGTTGAAGGGACATGTAAAGACCATTTATTCTGACCCTCTGCAATGAACAGGAACATCTTCAGCGAGATAAGATTGCTCAAAACCCCACTCAGCCAGACATTGAAGGCTCCCAGGGATGAGACCTCATCAGAAAACTTGAGGGTTCATTTTGATCTCACTGTCCATGCCAGTGTTGAAGACACCACTCATTACTCTTCCCCATCTAGTGACTGAGACATTGCTTTCTTCTCACTGGATGAGGCCATCCAGCAAAATCCTTATCCAAATTCAAGGTCCTGACTTCACTCTTTGCCTGACCCATATCCCAGAGGAATGCAAACTCCACCGGTGTGTGATCACTGCATTCCAGACAGCCTCTGATCTTGTCACTGATTAGGTCATTTATGCTGATTTGTTTCCAATGAAGCTGTTCAGAACTTTTATGAGATTTCTTTGTTTTCAAATTTGTAGCAGAGAATTGACCTGTAGTTCAAAATTATTTTTGAGGAGTCACAAAATTATTTGGAGGCTTATTGATTGGTAGATTTGTTTTTATCATTGTTTTTATGCTAACTGTCACATTTTATATCATTCCATAGGTGGTGTATTTGACCTTTCTCTCTTCTGTGGTGTGTCTAAAACTATTGTGCTCACTCTTACAGACTGATTTTTCCTTCCTATGCATTGGATTTTGTACTTCAAAACCAAATTCAGAATGGCAACCTATCTTAAGTGCACAGAGACCAGTTGTTCTAGCAAGCAATTATTTATTTCTTCCAAAATCTTTTATCATATTCATAAGATATTGTTCCAGTCTACATGCAGATCCTAGAGAACTCCTATTACAGATTACTCTTAGTCAGTTCTGCCTGTAAAAGGTAAGGACTCCTCTCTTGCATTGAGAGCAGGTAAATAACTCCACATATTTCTCACAATTTTACCAGTGTCCCCCAGTGAGTTCTTTCTGATGTCAAGCTTAACAGTTTACAAGGAGTTGCAAAAGCTCATCAAAAAAACAAAACCAAAACAAAAAAACCAAAAACAACAAAAAACACACACACACAAAAAAATAAAATAGACGAGTAAAGTGATTTTCAACAATGGGGAAAGAGTTAAAAAATAGCAAGTCTGGGACTCTCTGTTTTAAAAATTGTGTGTGGTACACCCTCAGGAAATGGTTTTCAGGGTCTTCCTTATTTCCAGCAGCATATAGCTGCATGCTAGACATTATAGCTACTCTGCTTCACAGAAGCACTTATTTGGACAAGTCTTTAGAATCACCACTTTTGGAACTACTTCCCTTTTTACTGAAAAAACATCTCACTTGCAGCTGTGCACTCATTAGCCAGATCTGTGAAGTTACTTCAATCAGCATTCTCATTTTCAATTAAATAGTTTTTATGATCTATTAACAACACCACTTAGTCACAGATCACATTGAAATATAAGTTCTGGGACAATATTAAACATAAATATTTAACATAAAAAATATTTGCCTCATCAGCTGTATTTTAAACTACTGCAATAGGAGAAAATAACTCATCATCTCTGACTGTCCCTGGAACAGTTCAAAGGAGTCCTCATGTAACATTCATGCCCTTAGGGAAAATGTCAGAATGTAAGAATATTGTAAAGGATCAATGACTTTCAGAAGGTTAGACAAACCTTTTTCTGTTCCTCTTTCAAAAATTAAAAATAAAAAGCAAAAGAATATTTCCATGTAATAAATCTTGGTGTGGTATGGAAAAAGATTATGTTTTATCTGCTGACATTAGTTTAGTCATACCCAGAACCTCATTCCTGAAGCCACCAAAATTCCCTTTTTTTCATCTGCAGCTATAGTACAAGCGAAACTCTCAATATTTATTATAGAATAGACTCACAGAATAAACTGAGTTGGAAAGGATCCACCAGGACCACTGAGTTCTCACCCTATGCAGGACACCCCAAGAGTCACACCATGTGCCTGAGAGCTTTGTCCAAAAGCTTTTTGACCTCTGTCAGACTTGGTGCTGTGACCATATCCCTGGGAAGTCTGTTCCAGTGCCCAACCACCCTCTGCATGAAAAACATTTTCTTGATACCCAACTTAAACCTTTCCTGACTCAGCTTCATGCTCGGGTTCAGTCACTGGTTGTTCAAGCGAAGACATCGGTACCTGCCCCTCTCCTTCCTGTCACACAGGAGTTATATCCTGAAATGAGGTCTTCCCTCAGTCTCCTCTTCTCCAGGACCAAACAGACCAATTGATTCCAGCTGCTCCTCATACAGCTTCCCCTCCAAACCCTTCACCATCCCAATAGCCCTCCTTTGCAAGCTCTCTAAAAGGTTAATGTCTTTTTCATATTGTGGGGCCCATAACTGTGCACAGGATGTGAGATGAGGCTGCCCCAGAGCAGAGAAGAGAGGGACAATCCCCTCCCTTGACAGGCTGAAGATGCTGTGCCTAATGCATTTCTAAATTCTCCTCTGCTATTTGAATCAGTTTATAGGATACTTCACTGAAAATATTAGGGTTGCTTTTCTATCAAGATGGGGGATCTCTTCATCATGTTGCAGGATGGTTTCTCAGGACCCTATTAATTCTGGGCTGTTGTTTTCTGGAATTTATGCTTCAGGATCAGCAGCTTAATCTCCTCTGTGTTTATCAGGACGATGTCTGTGTTAAGCTGGTAATCAGAGACTTTGTTTCTTTAAAAGAGAATATTTTTTTAAAAACTACACAGTAAAAATTGGTTCATTTGGAATTTGGATTGTGCCCACTTTTCCTTCTAGCAGGTGGAATACCTTTCCTCTTCAAACCACAGAGAACACATGAAGTAGCTACGTGTGGGAAGATACAGTGGGAGGCAGGTGGTAAATGATGTTCATATTATTCATCCCAATTCTTGACTAGATTCATTTCACTATGCTTTTGCTATTTAACAGAGATGCTAGGATGCAGTTCCTCACATCTGTGTCTCAGGTACAGATGTCAACAACTGAGCTATCCAGCTCCTGTTAGACTCAATGGGAGTATCATCAGTGCAGTGGGTAAGATTTTTCTGACCGAAGACAGAGTCTGCCATAACCAAGACTGCACTGGCAATCCCTGCTGGATGTTCTGTGGAGTCCTGGCCTGCTGGGCTGTGCATCTGCATTGCTCACAGCCATAAGGTCTCAGATGATTTTTCCCCACACACACTGCATGTGCCATCCACCCAAGTCACCAAACAGGGTTGAAAGCCATATCCAGAAAATTATTCATATGCAGGCAATTAATATTCACAGTTCCATCCTGACAGATTCAGAGCAAAGCTTAAACTCTGTCACAAACCTCAGCTGAATCCAAAGGGCACAAACATACCCTGTGTGACCTTAAAGATTTGGGGTTATGATGCACAAACAAGTTACTTGAGGTTCAAAGGTAGATGTAAATTAGTTGCTGGCAATATTTGTCCTACTATGTGTTCATCCCCAGTGGTACCCTACAGTAAACACAGGATAATCTAAGAAATTTTAGCACCTACAGTAAAAAGGGCTCAGCTGCCTTGTGCTTATTAAAGAGGACCATGTGAAAAAGGGGAGGACAGCAGTTAATGGCTGATATAATGGATGAGATTCAGCTGATCAAATGTAAGCATCTTTTACCTGTGTTCAGGTATATGGTGGTCAACCAGGGCTTTCTTGCCCAGCTCTTCTTATGCTAAAGTAGACCTCCAGACTATGTAAGATGAATTCTTCCCTATAATTACATATTCCTTATCCTGGCTATAAAAGGACTAGGTCACTTGGAGATGGAAATGTAGATAGATAGATAGATAGAATATGTCCCTTTTTGTTCCACAGCAATTAACACACATGATGTTATCCCAAAGTGATATGTGCACATTCCCATTACTTTTCATGAACTGAGAGATTCATGAAATGAATCTGAGATGGCCAGAGATTAAATTTTATCTCCTGGTGACAATTATCTTTCCCAGAGAAAGGTGATAGGGCACAGCTGCAATAATGTTTTTTCCATGAGCCTTTCTGTGGTGTACATCTTTTATTCCAAATCTTTTAGAAGAATAACATTTTTACATTAATTAGCACTTGTATTTGTGTATTTATGGAAGCACTTCACAAATTTCACTTTATTTATGAAAACATTTCATGCTGCTATCAACACTATCCCTAGAAACTTGGATTGTTTGCATTAAAAATAATAATAAACAAGCAGGAGTTCATTTGAAAATAACAAGGTCTCTGAGCAATTTCATTGTTTGGAAAGAGGGTCATTGCTGAAAGCATTTTCATTGAGGCTGAATAGATAGAGCATGGGGGGTTTTGCTGGAAATATTTTTATTCCAGCAGCAATATTAACCATTTAAAGCCTGATGTGCAATATGGAGGCAGAAGAATAATGACCAGATTATTCACTGGGTGCCTCTTTAACATGCCTGGCACCTTTCCATGAACTCTCATTTTTGGACAATGCTCTCAGGCACATGGTGTGATTCTTGGAATGTCCTGCACAGGGCCAGGAGTTGGACTCCATGATTCTGATGGGTACCTTCCAATTCAGCTATTCTATGAGCCTATGATTCTATGATCCTTTCCACTCTGCCCATGATCACACAAAACACCAGAAACAGGTTTTAGGTGGGAAACCTATGCAGGTGCTGTAGGACAACTTCCTTAAGTAGGATACAATCTCCCAGATTCTCCATGCTATATGGATCTAGTTCCAGGGCTGAAAGAAGAGCCATGGCAAATTGAGGATTCTAACACTCAGGCTGTATGTGTGACTAATCCTTTCTATCCTGCCTATTAACCTCTGTTTGAGGCAGATCAAGTGAAGCCTGGCTCAACAGCAGCTGCCACCACCCACACTCTCAGCAGCAAGTCTCCTGTAGGGTGAAATTTATGGCTGTGTTGAAACACACCAATTTCAGTCAAGTACTCAGTCTGCAGCCCATCACAGTGGTTCTCCCTGAAGAATGTAAAGTGAACCAGTTCTTGCAGACAGCCCTGACAGCCCCCATTGCTTTACTTTAGTAGTACAGATGGCTCTGTCTAACTTGAAAATCAGAGAGAAGAGATCAGGGTGTGCAGGCATACCCAGGCTAGCTTTAAACTGGCTCAGCTCAGCTCGGCCCAAGCCTGTCTGTGTGCACCCAAGGTGGTGACTCGTCCAGACTGTGCTGCCACAGGACCCTTCCTGCTGATAGCAGTTAGTGCAAGTGTGTCTACATGTATTCCCAATATACTTTGGATTACTTGATGTGCAGGATTGTCTGGAGTTTAGAAGAGGCCACCCTGAGCAAGGCTGGGAAGAAGTCAGCACATGTTCACGAGTGCAGACAAAAGCTGTGGCAGTGCACCAGGGAGGCACTTTGGAAAGACAGAGAAGAGTGGGCAAGTTTTGCACTTGGCAAACAGGGCATAGCTTGTTCTGCAGACCTTCCTGAGTCACTGTGCACTGTGAACCAGTGCCTGGGGTCCCCACCTGTGCCGGGCTGTGTGGTGAGGGTGAGCTGACACATCTCACAGATGTCAAGGCCCCGCAGTACAGGATGGGTGGCTGGCAGATGGTAGAATTGAGTAACTGGGATGGAACTCTCCAAATGGTTGCAAGAGCCTTCTCAAAACTTCGACATTTCCTGGTTTCCATCTTGTGTAGCAGAAACCTCTGGAATATATGCTTTAAGGAAGCCACAGTCTGATTGACAGGCCAAATCACCATGGAGCACTGGTGTGAAATCATATGGAACAAGGAAATGTCTGAACTCTCGGTTACAGTTATTCCTTGGCACATAGTTAGAAAGGATTAACATAAGCAGAGAGGGAAAGGTGGGAAGTCCTATAGAGATGTGACTGTTTTGGTAAACAACCACTGGTGGCAACATAAATATCCAATTATCTGGAGCTGAACAAATTGGCAGAGAGCGCAGAAGCACTTCCTTTCTATTCCCCATGCCCAGCATTCGTTGGAACTGGTAGGTTATACCTATGGTCAGGTATCTAGTGAGTGCAACAGGAGTGTATTCTTAAATAACTATTTACTGCAGTATGCTCACTATGGCCATACTGAACAGCTCAGAAAATCTGGGAGCAAGATAGAGAGATAGCATATCCACTGGCATCTG
Source organism: Pseudopodoces humilis (assembly GCF_049639895.1). Lineage (NCBI taxonomy): Eukaryota > Metazoa > Chordata > Aves > Passeriformes > Paridae > Pseudopodoces > Pseudopodoces humilis. The sequence continues at coordinate 10,576,161 of NC_142200.1, forward strand.
TGAGTGAACAAGCTCCTCTGCTGCTTTAAACAGTTATTTAATTTAAACTTGTCTAATTTAATTCTTTTGCTCTCAAGCTGTCAGCTCCTGTTTCTGCAATGCCAAAAAGGCCAGCCTTCACTGCCCATTAATCCAATTTATGCTACAACATCACTGCCTTCCTCCCAAGCTGCCCATCATCCAGAGAGGAGCTCCCTGTAAAATCTGCAAAGCTTCAGTGTGTTCGTCTTGTGAATGGCTCTGCAGGCAGACTGCTCCTAGAGCAGCCCAGCCAGAGATGAGGACACCAGTCTGTTCTCTCTGCTGCCTCCCACACTGAACATGATGGTTTGTCTTTTCCACTGCACCTGTATTGCAAAACCAATACATCCACTCTTGATCTTTTTATCTCTGCTATAGTCAAACTATTCACAGTATAGAGTATGTACATCCTAGTGACAGCAAATTCCTGCACTGAGGGGACTATTTTTCTGCTCTTTCACCAAGATCATAAGGTCTTGATCCCTCATAAGAACCTCTGAGCCTTCATAGGCATTAATATTTATAATAATAATGTCACAAATTATTTGACCTGTGGCTGTCACTTTCAACATAAGTGAGGATATTGCTCTAAGTGCCTGTGGTTTGCTGCAGTTCTTCACCTGTCTTACAAGACCATGTCCTAGTACATTTAGAAAAGTGGAAGACATTAAAGCCAGCCATGGATTTTTCTCCACTCATTCCCTGGTCTTTAACCATTGAAGTACCAGCTGGATTAGCACATCTACTCTTAAATTATCCTTAAATAGTCTTAAATCAAGAGGAGAATTAGAAGTTAAATGTCAGTTCACCACAGGACTGGAGCTCAGGTTGGCTATAAACATAACGGATTTCAGTAGAGTTACCTCATATATACAAAAGCATAGCCAAGAGCTTAATTTGATCTTAAAGTAACATTTCAAAATACTTATCAGAGCAGTGGCTGGGTTTTCAATAGCAGCACTTAACCACATTTCAGCCATGCAGTGTCATCAGTGTTCAGTGGGAATGCTCAGGTGCAATTTGTCTCACTGCTTTCAAGAAAGCAAAGTGAAGCTCTTAATTCTGTTAATGAAAGCTGGGGCTGTGTTTTCCACATGGCAGAAACATAGTCCTGTGTCTATATATTAGAAGGGAAATTAATCAATGGAAAAACATGGAATAGAAAGTGCTATTCCAAAAATAACAACAAGAAAGTGAACCAATAATTATTTTTTACACAAAGGCAGCCGTTCTGTTAACTCCTGTGTATATGCAAGGCATGAATAAGCCTGCAGTTCTCTTGACAGAAAGACAGCAATCAAATCACACATGTTCTTCTGCTGTTATGTTAGATACATTAAAATGTGCTGAGCAGGCATCAGCAGAAAGCCTACAGGACTCGGGAAAAACCATCACATCACAAAGAGAAAGCATTAAAAGTTAGTTTTAGCCATTTCTACAAGAGATAATAGCATCTTTATAACCTGACGTGGGGGACAGCCAGAGAACTGAGAAGCCAGACTAGGACACAAGTATTCTTACAGTTTAAGGAACTTTCTTAGTTGAATTTTGATTTCAAACTTGAGCATGCTTGGAACAACAAACTAAAAACTTTATTCACATTTATCTTTTCATTACTTAGACAAACTGTTTACTGGCTGAAGCAGTACCAATTTCAATAGCTCACTATTCTGTGCAAAAATATTCACCTTATAATTTCTTTTATTGTTCAATTTAAAACATTATGTCTGAGAGAATGAAAGGAAAATTCTGTGTGCATTTTTATACCACTATATGAAGATTCTGAGAAAACTAAAGAAATATTAGAGTTAATCATAATTTAATTATATCATTGAGTATAACCATCTGTTGTAAGAAAATGACCTGACAGCAAAGCAAGCAGAGCTGACAAGCTAGACTGCATGTAGACAATAAATCATTTGACAAATACAATCTGCTTTCATTCCTTTTTGCTAACTAATCTGTGTAACAGCTCTGCTGAGTTACTGGATCTTACAAAGATATTACTGGTTCCCGTCAAGCACACATGGTTGCTAATGCAGTGAGAGAAAGGTTATGTTTTACCTAAGGGCAAACTAAATCCTGCTTTATTGACATGCACTGGTAGATGCTTTGGAGATCAGTGGGGAATTAAAGATACAGAACTATTAAAGAAACATCAACAAACTTAAAAAAGTATCTGAAATATATTCCTTTTACTGTTGATGGCTGCTAGGATTTTACAGTCATAAAGGGTATGTATAGGATACTTATAGGAAAAATACTTAATTATTTTTATTTTAATAGACTAATAGACTTAGGGAGAATGAAGTTAAATGCTAGGGCTGTGGTAGAAGTTTAAAGGTACATGAAAAGTAAAGGTCACAAAAATGGCAGTGGCCTTGGCTGAGGATTTCCCTACAGGTGGCAGACTTGCAAGCTCACAGAGGGACAATGCAATGGAACCAGGGCTAGTGGCAGCTGCACCCACAGTCTAGAGGTGATCAAATGAGCTTGTGCCTAGATTTCACTCAACAAGCTAAACCACTGGTCTGCTTGGTGTCAAACCCCAGTAGCTCATTTCTATTCTCCTTTCTACAAGCTTAATTTAAGAGCTAAGAATGACTCTGATTGCCACCTTTTCCTGTGCCAGAGAGGAGCAGTACCACCTGTGCTGGGACCAGGGCTAACAAGTGATGGCTGTCCTGTTGTGAGCCAGGCACGTGTTCACACCCTGCGCTGCCTCTGATGCTCCAGGCTGTGCTTCTCCACCTGTTTGGCTTTGATGGATCCCAACAACCCCATTTTTCATTGCCTTGGACTCATTGTCAATGCATTGTTTACTTTTAGTGTCCACTGCCTACAGTTTGGGCTTTGAGTCCACACTGGAGCTATCAGCTATCAGATTCACCAGTAGTTTTCACCTTCAGCTTCACTCAGCTGAGGCTACTTTGGGTGCTGCTCTGCTCATCCAAGAGGACTGAGAGCTGTTGCTGAATGCAGCCCACTGTGGTATTCTCATTTCTTTGGGCCATCCCCCATGCACATTACCACACTGAATTGCTGTTTTTCGTGTGTATTTGTCTTTTTCTTTGCCTAAGATTAGCATGGTCCAATAATCCTATCCTGCTAAACAAAAGTGAGTCAGGGAGTGATCCTGATGTCAAGAGGTGTGAACCTGTTTACATCTACATTATTTAGACCTAGGTAGGACATGGGATTTCTTTGTTCAAAATATCTGAAATATTGTGAAGTCAGTGATGAGATGACCTGCACAGAAGTCACAGGGCACAAAGGACAGCATGTGTTGCAGTTCTCATGGTATCATTCAGGTTGGAAAAGGCATCTTAGATCAAGTCCAGCTATTAACCCAGCCCCACCATGGTTCCTGTAAGAGAAAAGCAGGTTGACTAAGTGTGACAAGCCTGCTACACCACCACCACAATGCTGCAGCAATGGAAGAACACAAACCTGATCCTGATTAAAAAAATTTTCTCTCAGTCACGTAGAATAGATCTCACCTATTTCAGCTCAAAGCTGTCAGGGCACTGATTGTGGTGCTGATGAGCCTCTCAGCTGAAAAAAGGCAGAGGCACAGAAGACTGTAGCAAGAACAAATCATAGTTTGCCCACTGCTGAAAACCAAATGCTGTAACACAGGAGAATTGTAATGAAACTGAGAAGTGGTGAAGAGTAGGGAACTGTCATATGTGATCATTTAGTCTCATGGATCAAGCAATTATGTATTTTCATTTATACTCCTCAAGACAAATCCAGTTTTATTCATTATGCAGCATTACAACAAAATGTTATCTTATAAAAATTACAGATCCTTGAGGCAGCCTGTCTCCTTTCCTAATCATCTAATGGAAGAAGAAAAGTCCTTGTGTTCCTGGAAAATCCACCCTTAGAGTATGTGCTGTACTGATATGATTGATTGTTGAAGAGTGGAATGCAAGCACTTCTTTCACATTTTCTCTCACTCACTAAATTGCTAAACATGTTTGCCATGGCTGGAGTTCTTTGTATCACATGTTAAATGAAACTAATCCTTCTCTAATTATTTTTTAAATTAGGCTTTAAAACAATCACTCTATAAGCTTTGAAGTGTTGCAGTGCTAGGTACTGACAGTAGCATAAAGTAGAGCACTAAGTTACAAATGGTCATCACTTTGACTAGAATCATTCATGCAATAAAAGTGTCTTGAACGCTGCACATTAATGACTACAGGTGAAAAGTTCTGCCTCTACCCCTCTGCTCCTCCAAGTCAACCATGTAATTGTCATCCAGGCTGACCCAGAGCTGGTGCCTCTGACAGGGCACAACCTCTTTCACCAGGATTTAAGGCAGACATTAGAGAAAAAGACTCATTTGAGTTTCCATGTGCATCCATTATCCAATACCCTGCAGCCTGAAGATCAATCACTTCCTATCTTCTGTGGGCAGTAGGGTCAGTCTCCAATGGGTATGCTGGCACCTTAGGCACCTACAGTGGGTATCTCAGTACAGGTGTCTTATCTGGATCCAATTCCCACCCTGAGGGCTTTCCTGCTTCAAAGCAGACAGAGCAAAGATCAGGATATAAATAATTCTCAGATGTTTTACAGTGCAATCTAAGATAAGGAGGCCTGGTTTTTCCCATGGGCCAGAAAAGTCCAGGACACTCATGCCAGAAGAGATCACATCTAAAGGTCTACAACAGAGACAGAGTCTGCAAGGTCACAGAGAGAGACTTCTCGCTCTTCAGCTCAGCTACCTCCCTGGTTTCTATTTTCCCCTCTGGATTTTGTAGGTGGCTCCTCCCTCTCTAGGGAAAAAAGGCTGAGGGATCTCACTTCTCTCTTCAAGCCATCCGTGTGCTGTAATGAATTTTTCTGTGTCTGAGCCAGCTCAAAAAAGGGAACACAAGTATTTTTTTGTGGAACATGTCAAAGTACCTAGGTATTTAGAAAGCTATAATCTAAAATGTCACCTCCTGAAGCCCTTTGACTCAATTTCCCCATTTCCCCATAGGACCATTCAATAGACACTAGTTCTTCAATATGTGATTAAGTTTGTCTCTTCCATATTCCACACCTTCTCCCATGACAGAAATTCACAAATTTGGAGGAAGTTATTGGAAGTTCCGCTCCAGATACTTCTTTTTGCATATATTTATAACTTCCATGTATGGGATGTTGAGTTCCAGATCAGGGAATATTAAAAGTACCTTTAGATGATTTTTCTGTAAAGATACAATTTTGCTACAAGGACAGCAGCAATCAGTTACACATAAAACTGAAATTTAGTAAAATAACCGAATATTCATATAAGAGTGGTTCACAGCAAATATGGTCTTGTTCATTTCATCTTGTACTCTGGCTCAACATAGGTAAAGACAGATAGTTTCTGCTCTCTCAGAACTCTGATTAAAACTCAATAAATGCAAAACAAGCATATAGGTCAGAGAAATACCTGATGACATTGTTAGAATATCCAGCAGCTCACAATGTCCTAGTGTCTGATAGAGAGCTGATATCTGTCATTTAATTATAAAGGGTCCACAAACATCACAAAATTTCATTGGTAGTGCAAACATTTTTCAACCTTAAGAAAATTGTGGGGGGAAAAGTATCTTCAATTAACGATTAACACTTTAATTTCTATACGTCCCTTGGGAAACCTTGGGTGAATATTGCTAGGAATTCATGCAACGAGCTGCAGAAGGCAGAAATTCTGTAAACAAGAGACAGAGGGACTCCCTCCTCACTACTCTCAACAAGTCTAGGTAGATATATTTTGTCTCAGTGTTATTTAAAAGAGCAATGCGGCCACCTCTGATTCTACTGCAATAGCTTCATTTAGAATATCCTAAACTCTTAGATATGTTACATAAATCTGAATTAAGGAAAGCTTTTCCTATTACCCTATTCTATGTTTTCAGGGTAGAACAGTTATTTCCTTGCAGTTTTTTAGAAGAACTTCCCCAACAAAAGTTAGAGAATACCTCAGGCTGTATTAACCTTGCCCCATACCACCAGGTCAATGAATAATTCAAAAAACCCAGTTTTTGAAGAAAGCTCTAATTAGACAGTTTAACTTCTATCTAAAAGGACTCCTGAAGAAAAATGGGACTCTTTTCTTCTGCTTGAGTTAAAGCATTGGGGAGTTGATATTGTATGAGGTGAAAATAGAACCAAAGGTGGAGTGCAACCACCAGTAGCCTAATAAAATATGAGCCTCAGTTTGATTTGTGTTTTTCTCTCAATGTCCTTTTGTGTATTTCATGGATCACCTCAAGGCATAGCTTTGACGTAGAACTGAAATCAAAACATAGCAGATTTCCTTCTGGTGTTTGTGGAAGAGTGCACAATATGAGAAAAGGCACAGGAGAAACAGGTCCCTGTGTTCACTTGAACCCTGAGATTATCTTGCAGCCACTTGCCAGCCCAAGATTCCCACTCTTGTGCTTTCTGCTAATCCACTGCTAGAATGCTATTTTGCTCTCTGGAAAAAAACAAGCATGATTATGAGGATGATGCTCTTAATGAAGCACTGCACTATGTGTCTCCAAATTCAAAGGGCTACCCAGAACTGGAGCTGCAAACAATCTTTTCAGGCTGAGTCCTTTTTTTCATTTTATGTTGTGCCAGGCCAAAATCCCATATCCTAATAAAAATCCTTTTAAACCTTGGAGGTGGAATATTAATTTTGTGCCTTGGATTTATCACTAAATTTTATGTTGTAAAAAGCATGCAGTTTTATGCTAGCATTCAGCAACTGTTTGCTCTCTGGAAATATTAGCTATTTCAGGGCTCTGCTGCTGGACTGTACCTCTTATTTATAGATCATGCCAGCATGCAGATTTTTATTCATTAGAAACTCTGCACTGCACTAAAAACTAGGCCATCTATGTAAGATGTAGGTCTAGGTAGATAAAATTATTATACAGCATTTCAGTAAATTCAATTAGCCCTAATAGTCTCTCTGCTATCAAGATGTAGGTGACACTGCATCATGGAGTCTAAACAGCTCATTCACCTTTGCAGAAAAGCAGATGGAAATTTTCAACTTGCTTCACTTCCATATTCCAGGTGCTTTTGCTTCCCTGCTGAAATCTGCCCAATTCCTGTATCCTGGTTGCTGGGACACAGTTGAAATTTACTGATGTCCCTCTTTGGGAGAAAGGGTAGCTGTGTTATTCCCAAGAGGCATTTCAAGTCAGACAGTGGAAGATGCACATCCATTACTGCAGTCCAGCAGTGAGGTCTGTAAAGGGCTCAGTGCCCCCCAACACCGACACCTCTGACAAAGGGTCTCTTCTGGACAGCCCTGAATTCAGGACACAGGGACTTCCTACAGCATGGGAATGCAGGGACCTGACATGGATACTGGCAGGGATACAGGTGAGACCTCAGCCAGATAATGGAAATGGTAAGAGCACCCCTCTATTCCCCCTTCCCAATATGCTGCTTAGTGGATCTTCTCCAATGGATGCAGAAGACCATGTAATTCCTGTCTCCCAAATTATATACTCAGGAGGGTGTATTGGTATCCTCTCTTCAAGTCTTAGCATCCTGGCTTGCAATAAAATGTAGCTCTGCAAATTCAAGACATTTTGCTGTTGCTAGTGTTAGCTGTGTATTTTGAGCAGCAAAGATATTTTCTGTCCTTGATGGAAACAAATCACCACTTATTTCTTTAACATAAATATATTTTTTTCATGGGTAATTTAAAGACTGAATTATTTTCAAATTACCACTACTACTATATCATTAGTTCTTCACTACTGTTTAATCATTAAAGTTTCTCAGTGATGCAAAAATTATAGATTTTTGTTTCAGCTATTAAAAAAAAAGCAGGTGATAACTTTAAGTAGCTTTATATGCACAGAGCAGGGTAAATATTCATAAAAGTAAAACAATCTGAGGAATGCTCAGCAAAAGAGAAAAACAAAATCCTATTCAAATTCCACAGAAAATTTCATGTAAAACATTTTTGTTTCAAAATGTACCATGACTATAATTTTCTGGAAATAGATTAAATTCTATATCTTAAAATTAACTCCCTTCCAACAGGATGAAACTGTAATTAAACAAATGAGTTTCCATTTGTTCTTTGCCAAAAACAATAAAGAAAAATTTTGAGATTTCTCAAGCAAGAAACTCCATTTTTCTTAAAGATACATTTTTTACTCCTACAATAAAAGTATCAGGTGTAAATTTGCACCAGATTTCATGTAACCGCAGCACCAGAACTGAGGCAGAACTGGAGGGTTGGAAACCCACTGTTTTGGACAGATGTACTTTAGGTGAGCATGCATATACCACTAAAAACCATCATGAACATAATGAAGTATTGCATTGTGTTGCTTGCATAGATACAGTTTCTAGAAATAAAAAAGCCTTAAGAGATCAGAACCCTTGTGGTCTTTCCTTTTTTGTGCATGTGTGTGAAATGTCATGAAGGCTGAGCTGCTGCCCAGCTCATTTTTATGTCCTGCAGCTGAGGCCAGGCCAATGTGACAGTGTTAGGGCATATGGAGATGTGCTGAGGATGCAAAGCCTGGTAGGATAAAACTAGAAGACTGTACAGCAGAGAGGCAACCAAACTTACTGCCCAGCTGTCTTTTGGGATTCCTACTGGCATGGGCTATTCCCCAAACTGTGCACAGATACTGTCTGGAGCCACAAGCTCAAGTCAGAGTCATGGTGGCAGGGTGTTGGTTATTCAGGGATTTGCAGAGCCTGTGCTCAAAGTGGCAGTCCAGCCCTGTTTTCTTTACTAATATTGACAGGTGCCAGGATTTGAGCTGGCAGTGCAGGTATGGGGATCAAGAAGGACACTGCTGTGCATTTCATCAAAATGGAATCTAAACATTATATAGACTCCTGGACAGGGAAAATGCTTGTATTCAGGAAGGAAGCTTAATCACATTGCTACCTACAGACATGTGCTCCAAGGCCTGTTGGAATCCCTGGCACTGAAGCATGTGCTGAAAGCCCTTTCCCCAAGTCAAGGCTTCCAAGGCTGCCAGGTGATTCCCACAGGTGAGCAGCATTTGCTCTGCCTGTTCACAGAGCCCAAAACAGGGCAGAGGAACTGCAAGCAGATCTGTGTCAAAATAGTCACACACATCAACCACCATCTTCAAGGAAGATGTTGCAAGCTACTTTCCACTGTTTCTGGATCTTAATGTGGGACTTTGTATGTGTGTAATGCAGAGGGAAAACAATAGGCCTTTTTAAAATTTTATTCCAGTGCACTATTTCCTCACAAAGACCATTAAGAAATCATCTGCTAGGCATCCAAAAGTGTCCTCCTACTCTTTTATTTCCTGTTTTTTGGGTAATATTACACATCATGCTATCAGCGTTAAAAAATATTTTAAATTTTTTCCTCTATCATGCAGGGAACAGCATGAAAAAATTCTCTCTGGAATTATACAACAACACAGTGGTATATTAGTCTCCATTTTGTTGTTCAAACAAGATCAAGTCCTCATTATCTGGCACTGTATAAACACATTAAGAAACAATCCAGTACCTAAAGGGCTTTTAGTTTAAATAGAGCAAGCAGTCAGGCAAAGGATGTTTTCCTTTTCATCTTGTATCTGTTCTACTGATGAGGAACTGAGGCACAGAGAAGCAATAAGATCAAGAAAAGTTACACAGGAATTTTATCAGACACCAAGGAATCAAGCTTAGGTTCCCGGAATATCAGCTCCATGTCTTAATGTGAAATCAGGCCTCTGTATGATGGTGCATTGAAAGTGTTTCAAGTTGAGAGACATGCCAAAAACAAACACATTCTGCCAACAGTGTAAACTAATTGAATTTTAATAATTGCTTCAGTTTCAGTAATTTGAACTGTTATTAACAGCTCAAACAGGGAATGTGTGGGCTGTACTTTCAAATTAGGTTATTTAATCCCATATTATTTCTTTTCATGTTGGACAGAAATGACTTTATTTTGCCATATTACTCCTGGTGTGTGATTAATGCCCAGGTGCTGGCCTGTAAAGCACCACAGCAATTGAAATATAGCTGAATTTCCAGGGCACAGAGTGGTGACTGGCAGAGATACTTGATAAAACCATACTGAGCTAATAAATACAACAGAAACACTTGTTAACCGCATCCAGAGAGGAATTTCTCAGAAACAGGTTGTGCTCTTTGACTGAAATGAGGCTGCATTTGATGCTTCTCCATCTTTGGGAACCTGGCAATTTCCTCAGCTCAGGAGAGTCCTGGATTCGTTTGGGAAATCTGTATTATTTGACCTGTTTTCAGGATTTTTACCAGGCCAACATTTTTTACCTCTGCCTTACCACTTTTATCAGATGCAGCATCTTAGGTTCAAAACTGGCTCATTAAGTCATTGCTGACTTTCCATGCTTGTGATGTGGTGAATTGTTCACATAAAACAAATGATAGGATGTTTCACCATGAATGAATGGGTAAATTCTGAATAAATTCTTGTGCAACACCATAAAAAGAAACAATCATAGTCAAATGCAGAAGAAATGAAGTAAGAGCAATACAAAGGCTTGCCAATCTGTAAAGAGAAGATCCAAAAGTCAAAGTCATGGATCACTGAAAGTTTTCAAGGCCAGGCTGGATGGGGCTTCGAGCACCCTGGTCTAGAGGAAGGTAGCCCATGGCAGACGTGTTGGACGCAGAGGAACTTTAAGGTCTCTCCCAACCCTAAACCACCTTATGATTCTATGAAAACATGCCAGGAGCTGGGGAAATAGCAAAAAAAGCCCAGCTTGTTGGTCAGTGTATCCTTTAATTTGTGCTCGGCAGTCACTCATAGAGAGGGAGGGAGAACAAGGGGTTGTGCTACAGCTGCATTTGTGCCAGGCAGACAGACTCCTGGATGTTCACCATGTGCAGCCTAAATCATCCTTCAGATGTTTTCCTTTTGAAGCAACAAAATTATTTTATTTCCTTCTATAAAATTAATTTTAAAAGAACAGAAAAACAAATACTATAAAACATAAACAAAGAAGGAGCCCAGCCTGGCCTGACAGCTCAGCAGATGGTTACCTAGGACTAGTACAAACACCACAAGCCAAAGCACAACTTTGCCAACTCTCTCCTAATCTCCAGCTGATTTTGCTTTCATGTGCATGCATGTTTTTCCTTCTGTATTTTAGCAGTGGTATTCTCAAATCTCTGACACTTCACTGTTACTTCTGCCCCTTCCCCAGAGGCATCACCCTGGTTTCTCTCTTCCTAGTACATGCAGGGTTCCAACATGGGTACAGTTTTGTTTCAAGGTCCAATAGAGACTGTCAGAAGAGTCCTGCAGGCACCAGAGGTAGTGCCAGAGCCCTCTCATGCTGCCTCTGGATCCAGACCAGGAGAATTTCTGGTAATAAGTCCTTACAATAACTCCTCACAAGTTTTCCCACATCTTATATGTTCAGTCTGGTAATTTCTCACCCTCAGCATCTTTCAGAGACCAGTTGTGAAAGCCTGTAATGTGTTTTGTTGCAAGGACAAGCCACCACCACACTCCAGCCTTCAAAGGCTGAAGTGCAGGGATGAAGAAAGTTCATCACTGTCAGCTTGTTTCACACTGCATGTGGGAATAGATGGATTCTAAAAGACCCCCGTGAATGAGCTCTGTTGGACTCTGCTACATTTGTAGAGAACAGCAATGTATCTGTCCTGACTGTTTTGGCTTCAAAGATGAAGGTGTTACTGAGGACAGCAGATTATGCAGGCAATGGGAGGAACCAGGATCCACCTTCACACAACCCAGCAGAGGTGCCCTGGTGATGCATGGCAGTTTCTTTCTTTCATGACAGTAGAGACCACAGCCTGGAAGCTCTAAGCGGCAAGAGTGTGAATTTCATTGGTCTTTAGAGCTCAGAGGGGACTGTACACAAAATTCAACTCTCTACAACCACAGCTCCACCCTCCACACAGACTCACATTACCACAATGAGCACAATTTAGTGTGACAGACTTATGGCCAAGCTCAGTCAAAATCGTGTTCAGAGGGCTGTGATCTGTTGCCAGTTTCTGTGTGCTCCCATTGAAGCATGTCCCTGTGGTGGTAGAAGGCTTTTGCCCCAGGACAATTAAATAGAGTGAAGTACGTAGTTTGTTAAGCTTCATCTGAATTGTGAAATCTGTGATACTTTAAAAGCTTTCCAGTGCCCTTGAAAAATCCATTTGGAATCATAATATAATACTAGAGGTCCTGCCAATAACCCAGACGGATTTTGGTGCACCAGTCAGGAGTTTCTATTCCTAGGTCCCTTACACCATCAATTCCAGCTGTGCTGTGTGAATCTTATTAACAGATTTTTTCCCCTTGCAGTGGAATTTCTGCTGATTTTGCCATATTAATGGATATTTAATGGATATTAATGGAATATGCCATATTAATGGGATAATAAGATCTTTGTTTATCTTAAGGGAAGCCATACAGAAATTATTCAAGCCAAAATGGCATTGTCTCAGGTCAGATTGCCACTTGATTCCAAGTTGTTTGGTTATTCTATCAAAACACAGCTTGTGTGCCATTTTACCTCCAGATTTCTGTGACCACATGGATGGGGCTATGTCCTGTTGGCTTTTGAACCTTCTGAATTCCCCTTTTTAGACATCCACTTCATGCAAGTCAAAAACATGTAGTACTTAAACTGACTGTAAGAATTTGGCTCAGAGGGAATATCTGTGAGGCTTTGTGCAGTGCAACACACAATTTATACACCAGATGTGGTAGCAGCGCAGTGATGAAACCCAGCTCACCAGATTAACTCAGACCTAGCTCTGAACCAAGGTCACTTCCAGTTTCTCCACTGCTAGTTCACAGCACAGACCAGCCCTGCCTTGCAGAAACACATCCTCACTACCAAGAGGATGGAGGGTTGAGAAGACAGCACCAGCCTCATGGCTTATCTGAATCCCCTGGAGCCAACAGAGTCCATGTCCAAGGGGGTTCCAATCAATCCTATCCACACTTGAGTGCTTGTACTCTTTTTTGGGGGACCCAGCTTGATGACTGAGTTCATGGTATTGAAATTGATCTTTCTTTTTGCACTTCAGGACTGGCATGTACTTCTGAAAGCACTCTGAAAATCCAGGGCTGAATTATATTATGGTGCAGAGAACACATCCCAGGCTCATCACCGGTGGTAATAGCAGTCCCTCTGGTGTCATGTACTGCAATTCAATAACCCATTTTTAACAGTTGGTGGTGGTGATTCTTCACTTCTGAATGCAGCTAATTAGTTATGATAATTAGCAGAGTAACAGCTCTCTATTTCCCACTAGGGAGTTCAATAGCCACCATTTTATAACCACCAACTTTACTTTCCATCTTGGCTTCCTGAGAAACAGAGTCCAACACCTTGATTAGAATTTGAGTCTAATGCGTATAAAAAGCAGAATAAAACAACAATTCAGCAAGGCAGACTTTTAACACCATTTCAGTCCTTTCTCCTTCTTACAGATACAGTGCTCTGTACCTAGCACAGGGCCCACACAGACCCAAATCCTGCAGGCTCTGTGGCAGCATTTGCAGTGTCTAGCTCTAAGACAGTAACCACTTCCAATGAAAATCAAGTTCTGAATCCCTGCCAACACTAAGTGAGCCAAATTCAACTCCTATCAGAGGCAAGAAAGGGACAGAAAATCTTTAAACTTGCTTTTGATGTTTTTTTGCTTAGCAGACACACACGGCCAAGGTGTTTCCTCTGAGATTAAGGCTTTAATTTCATTTCTCAGATTTATTAAATATGGGTTTTGACAGTATCAGCCCTCTCACAGGCCTCTCCATATGGCAGCTTTCATATCACATACAGTGGTGGGCCCCTTTTCTAGGAATCCCCAATTCCAGTGCTCTTTTCTGCTTTGAATCAGCCTCCCTACCAAAGAAGACACAATGCTTTACCACAAAAATCTTTTCATATTTATCATGAAAATCTTTACACAAAGAGAATCTCTTCAGGAAACAAACCCCTTGTGTCAGCTGTGGACTGTTTCTACCAGTGCCAAGGATATTCCTCAGATATGAAAACCCACTCTTCCAAATCTATTGTGTGTGTAGACCATGAGGGAACTTTCCAGCTCCTTAACTTTACATCCCACTGTTGCCTCTCATACAACTTGAAAAATAATGTTTAACAACAATGTATTCTTTGTGTTCAAAATTTCCTGAATTCTTTCTGACCAATTTCTCCAAGGACATGTGAATGACGAGCAATATTTTTTTAGTCTCTCTAGTTTATTTTTCCCTGCCTCTTTGTCTCTTGCTTGATGGCAGACTGTCTGCCTCTACTGGGACACATTTATTCCCTACTACGATCAATTCTAATATCATTGAATATTATTATAAATTGAGATGGAAACTGGGGAATATGAGAAAATAAGCATGCACAACATAGGAAAAGGCAGAGTTCTGTAACTCCTAAATCCCAGCAAACTCCTGTGAACATACACACTAGAGGAAGGCCTAAGAACTCAAGCCCTGGTTATGCTTTCAAAGCCTTGTACAGAAAGTACATTTGCTTCCTCCAAAAGGACAGTCAGTCTCCTCTGCTCTACGACCTCTTTAGTGGTGGAGTTAAGGACCTTCCCAAACTGCAGCTTCCAAGTGTGGAAGGTCCTGGGAGACAGAGGAACACAACAAACCCACAGAGATTATCAGGAAAGTCAATACAGCTTTTGCTGGGAATTCCTGACTGCAATCTTCTCTGCAACAGGCTCCTGGTGTGTTTCTTTCTAGACAGACATCATATATAGATGCTCATGTGAGCCTGAGTGAAAGATCAAACTGAGGTGAGAGTACCCACTGCCAGCATCAGGGCAAGTGAAGACCTTCATGCTGACATCTGGTGTCAGAGAGCCTGGAGAGGGGAAAATGAGACTGATTAAGGACAACGGGATTTGGTCATTGTCTCCAAGTGGCTCAGATTTCTTCGGACTGAGAAAGTAGAGCTGTAATTTAAGTTCAACAACACAGTGCACGTTCTTAGAAGTGTCTGTCAAGCCACAGACACTCAGCAGGGCTTG
The DNA here is from genome assembly GCF_049639895.1 of Pseudopodoces humilis. Lineage (NCBI taxonomy): Eukaryota > Metazoa > Chordata > Aves > Passeriformes > Paridae > Pseudopodoces > Pseudopodoces humilis. Next base: position 10,591,176 of record NC_142200.1, read on the forward strand.
TAGACTTCAAATAAAGATAACTATTCCCCAGTCACACACAAGATATCTATTCCCCAGTTCTCTGAAACAGAACCCTGTAAATGGTAGCAAATGACACTGAACATGAAGCTGCAAAACATGGTAAACGTTATTTAACATCGACCACTCCATATAATTAAGGGAGCACAATTATTTAAACATACTTGTGATGTAAACAACCATGCAAATTGCATCCCTAACTACTATGACTCTACCCACAGGTAATTAGAAGTAGTAATTTATTACTCAGTGTAATAATTAGAAGTAATTACCTACAAGAACCAATTAGACATAGTAATTCATTTCTTAATGTAATGAGCTTCTTCTGCAGCATGTGTGTGTGTGTGTGCATGTATGTTCATGTGGATAATTATTGAATTATAGAATATTTTGGGTTAGTAAGAACTTCTAAAGGTTATTTAGTCCAACTTCCCTGCAATGAGCAAGGACATCTTCAGCTAGGTTAGTCTGCTGATCTAGGCCAACCTAGAATGTTTCCAGGGATGGGGCACCTACCCCATCCCTGGGCAAGCTGTTTCAGTGTTTCACACCTAGTGTGCAGTGCTTTCTTCCTAAGGTCAAACAGTGGATGGACAGCCTCAATGAAAAAATCTGTAACAATAACCAGATCCAAGACAATTTTCATCTTTTAATTTGCTCACAACTCCTCATGGAATAGCAGGTACAGGTGAAGCACTGCAATAGAACCTAGAGTTCATTAACAGTGACACATAATAATATTAGAAAAAAGCATAAATTGTCTGTACCCTGGAATAACTGTTGTGTCAGATTTCCAGAAGGCAAACAGGGCTTGCCTCAGGAAGTATAAACAATCCATAGTTTATAGGGAAACCAGATGAAAGACAAACACCATGTCAAAAGCAGAAAACACTGGGCCAGTCCCAATCCAAGGAACAGTGAGACTAGGAATTAACAAATACAAATTAAAATTACCATAGCAGAATCGGATATCTGTTTCCTGATTGTCAAGTTGTTGCCTTCAGTCCAATGTTTAGGTAATTGTGCTAAAACAATCTTCTTGAGTGGGATTCCCTAGAAAAGAAGTAAAAGCAGTCAGAAGATACTTTTTCACCATATTCCTTTTCTTGTTTAACTGCAACCATGACCATACAAGAAAAGTGAGACCCCAGTTTTGTTCACTGATTTTGTTATCATTATTTATCTTTATTTCACTTCAGCTATTGTATTTTCACTGTAATTTTTGATAATTGGAGAAAAACAACAGCTCTGCTAAAGATGTTCTGGATCAGGGAATTATCCCAGATAGGGAAATAACAGGAATATTCACTGAAAGGTCATCTGATCTGAAGCTGTGGTATGGCTGCCACTGAAATGAAAAGCTGCAATCTGTTGCCAGTGTCCCTGCCCATGTCAGAGACATTGGAAGTAGATGATCTTTAAGGTCACTTGCAAGTCAGACCAGTCTGTTTCTATCATAACAGGTTTATAACCATAGAAGAGAGTCATTGCTATGTCCTGGTGAGCACTGACAGTTTCCAACAAGGATCAAACACCATTTTCCCAAATGCACTATTAATGGATAATTCCTAATTTCCTAGAACTAGATGAATTTTAGAGTCCCTCCCAGTCCAAATCTTCCTATGATTCAATGTTTCTGTGAACTTGCCAGAGTTGCCCTCTGGAGATTTTTTCCTTCTCCTAAGATTAATTTATTCCAATCCCAGGGTTGTAAGGGCAATTCTAAAAACAGTCTCAGATAGATTTCAACTTTTAGGCCTCTTATGTGCTCTAATAAAAGCAAGAGAGAAATTCCATCCCTAGCTGGACAGTTTCCAGTCCTCAGGCTACAAGTGATATAGTAACAGGAATGAAGGGTAGAGCAGCAGGTAATCATTGCCCTCACCTGCTCACATAAACAGGAACACAAAATTTCAATGGGGGCTTTAGTTTATGTCAGTGAGGTTGTCAGTTCCACAGACAGCACTTTTTCTTTTGTTTCTGGAAAACTGAGGTTAAGAGAGGATGGCCTTTGGCCAAAGGCTTTAGTCAGCATGAATTGTGAAATTGCCTTTTTATGCAGTAAGCATGATACACTACAACCATTCTAAGAAAGAGATGATTCACCCCACGTGTAATCTTAGTAGCAGAGTATAACAAAGTTCAAAGGACAACTAAAGTCTATATTTTCCTTTAGTCTTACTAGTACTGTTCAAGCAAAGAACAAGCAATATTTCTGTGAGAAAGGGTTTACAAGGACTAAGGACACTGGATTCCCAGAGCAAGACAGAAAAAGCTGGGAAAATCTCACTTGTGCACTTGAATCATAGAATGGCTCAGATTGAAGGGACTTGAAAGACCATCATGTTCCTCCTCCTTGCCATGGGCAAGAAAACCTTTTACTGCACCAGTTGCTCAAAGCCTGATCCAGCCTGGCCTTGAATACTTCCAGGCATGGGGTCTCCACAACTTAGGGGATCATCTGTCCTTGCCATGGTGGAGGTATCAACCCAGACAGAGCTTCCAGCTGTGGACACAGCCCTGGAAGTCTCAGGCTGCAGGACATGGGGAAAGACTGTGTTTTCTGTGAGGAAGTGATGGATACAGTTGACAAATAAAGGACTTGGGATGATATGAACAAAAGATAAAAAAATTAACAGGACTTAAGTAGGAGCACCTAAAACATTTACATGTAAGCAAGGAAGAGCCTGCAAGGCATGATTAAGGGGAAAAAAGTGGAGTCTTTTTCAGGAAGAGGGAGTTCCCCTCTGCACACCAGCAAACACTTTCATACTGTGAGAGTGACCAAGCACTCTAAAATGTTGCCCACAGAGGGAGTAGTGTTTGCCTGCTTGGAGGTATTCAAAATCCACCTGGATATAGCCTTGGGCAACCAGCTCAATGAGGTCCGGCTTGAGCAGGAAGGGTTAGGCGAGATGACCTCCGGAGATCCCTTCCAACCTCAACTGCACTGTAGTTGTGCAAGTCATAATATAATCAGTTTTGAAAGCTGTGAATTACCTTCAGTGTTTGAATGCAAAATATTATTCAGTCTGAGTTATTTCTCTTTAATGAACAACAAAGAGTACTTAACCAGATGGTTTCACTGTCATGTAAAAGAGAAAGCCTTCAGACCTGTTCAGCTTTCATTCAGCAAACATCCATATTCTGTTCCTGATGACACTAAAATCAGTGGTAAGATTACCGTGTTAGACACAACCCTCCATATAAGCCAAGCAGAACAGCCTTGATGTCAAAGTCACACCAGAACAACCAGATGAAAGAAGATGAACACCATGGTTTAATCATAAATCATAGCCAGGAGGAAAAGTAGACACAATGTGCTTAGCCAGCTTTCCTACAGCATGGAGAATTAAGAAACCTGCTGTTCAAATTCCATCATGCTTGGGTAAGTAATAGACTCCTCTCTGGTATTTACATTCCTACAAGGTTTACAAAGCAAGACACCCCAATAGAAACAGGTGGAATTTTCACAGATTCACACCAGTAACTCTTAAGCTCCTTAGCCAGTTTCTATGATCAAAGTCAATCTGCTGTACATCCACAACAAAACAGTCCTAGAAACCATGGTCATTGGAGATGAGATTAAAAGGTGAAGATAGATGAAAATATTACAAACGTGTGAGTCAGTTACTAGGTCATTCATTGTCAAATCTATTCCAAAATCAGGCTCCATTAATCTACTGCTCACAAATTACTGTTTACAGATTTTTATTTTTGTCTTATTGTAAACAAGATCATGAGCTTAATTGGATATTTACATTTATGTTTTACCTGAGTGAAATGGACCCTTGTCTTTTAACTAATCAGAAGCATTTATCGAGGCCACTTTTACAAAAGCAATATAGGTATATTTAAATCATATTTACTGAGTGAGAAACAGTTAAGTGACTGTCAGTAGAAAAGGACCAGCATTAAAAAGGACTGACCCCATGTCTTAGTTTAGGGCAAATTAGGAAGGAAAACTCCAAATGGGGATTTCCCCAGGGAAATGCCCCTCCCCACTAACTGGTCCGGGAAAAGAAAAAAATTCTTTAGAGAGAAGTGGAAAAAGCTGTTTATTTAACAGAAATTGAGTAATATTAAATAATAAAACCTCTTGCTGTTCGATGGGATGGCAAGTCTAGGAAGAAAAGTCCTTTTCATGTGGTGTAGCTCGGCTCGCTCAGGTTCTTATCAGTCCCCCTCCGGCCGCTGGAAAGTGCCGAGGCCCAGGCCCCGGTGGGCCACAGGCGTGAGCTCCCGGGGGGTTTAAGCTGGGTGTTCAGTCCAGAGCAGGCTTGCACAGATCCAAGTAAATTGGGAAAAAAAACAAACAAAGGTCTAGGGAACTCCTCTGCCTCAGCTAGCTAAAACTAACTAAAATCCAGAGAGAAACTCTGTCTCGCTGTCTGTGCGTGCTGCAGACACCACAGTCCAGGAGCGGGATGTTGTGGGAGTGATGTTTTTTCCTTAACACAAACTGCGCGCTTCTTCTTCCCCCTCTCTTGCTCTCAAAGCCAGTCTTAAAGGTGCAGAACTTAATTATATAACATAAACCAGACGATTGGGGATACCAGTATCATAAAGTCACCCCAGGACATTCCACCCCTTGTCCTTATATCGTCAACTTATTATCAAAATTAATATATATATATTTTAACCCTACAACACATACATTATATACAGACAAGGGCATTTATTCATGATTTTCACCTAACCATCAGATCTCCCTGAGGTACACATTGTGTTGTTCTATCTTTCCGCATTATCCACCATGTGCAACCCGGTCCTTGAGCAAAAACAACTCTACGAATGGGTTTGTCTGTACTTGAAGTAGAATTGATCCAAACTGTCTTTCCTAACAAACCTCTGAGATGTACTGCTGGGACTTTGTCTCCGTCTACTTTATGCAGGGGCTCGGATTGGGCTGGGCCTGCTCGATTGGTGGAACCTCGGGTATTAACTATCCAGGTGGCTTTTGCTAGATGTTGCTCTCAATTTTTGAAAGATCCCCCACCCAACGCTTTCAAGGTAGTCTTTAACAGTCCATTGTACCTCTCTACTTTTCCCGCAGCAGGTGCATGGTAGGGGATATGGTACACCCACTCAATGCCATGTTCTCTAGCCCAGCTGTTTATAAGGTTATTCTTGAAATGAGTCCCATTGTCTGACTCAATCCTCTCAGGGGTGCCATGCCTCCAAAGGACTTGCTTTTCAAGTCCCAGGATGGTGTTCCGGGCAGTGGCATGAGGCACAGGGTAGGCTTCCAACCATCCAGTGGTGGCTTCTACCATTGTGAGCACGTAGCGCTTGCCTTGGCGGGTTTGGGGCAGTGTGATGTAGTCAATCTGCCAGGCTTCCTCATATCTATATTTGGACCACCGCCCACCGTACCATAGCGGCTTCAACCTCTTGGCCTGCTTGATCGTGGCACACGTCTCACAGTCATGGATAACTTGGGAAATACTGTCTATGGTTAGATCTACCCCTCGGTCTCGTGCCCACTTATAGGTGGCATCTCTACCCTGATGGCCTGAGGCATTATGGGCCCATTGAGCTAGGAACAACTCTCCCTTGTGTTGCCAATCTAAGTCTATCTTTGACACCTCTATTTTTGCAGCCTCATCCACCTGCTCATTGTTTCGGTGCTCTTCATTAGCCCTACTCTTGGGGAGATGGGCATCTACATGACGGACCCTCACAGACAGTTTCTCTACCTTGGTGGCGATGTCCTTCCACTCATCAGCAGCCCAGATTGGCTTTCCTCTGCGTTGCCAGTTGGCCCTTCTCCACCTTTCCAGCCATCCCCACAGAGCATTGGCTACCATTCATGAATCAGTGTAGAGGTAGAGTTTTGGCCACTTCTCTCTTTCAGCAATGTCCAGGGCCAGTTGAACAGCTTTGAGTTCAGCAAGTTGGCTTGATCTACTTTCTCCTTCAGTGGCCTCTGTGACCTGTCGTGTGGGGCTCTATACGGCTGCTTTCCACTTCCGGTTCATCTCTACGACGCGACAGGAACCATCAGTGAACAGAGCATAGCGTGTTTCTTCTGCTGGCAGTTGGTTGTACGGTGGAGCTTCTTCAGCTCGTGTCACTTGTTCCTGCTCCTCTTCATCAATGAGACCAAAGTTTTCACCTTCCGGCCAGTTTGTAATTATCTCTAAAATCCCAGGGCGATTTGGGTTTCCTATACGGGCGCGCTGCGTGATGAGGGCGATCCACTTGCTCCATGTAGCGTCGGTGGCGTGGTGGGTAGAGGGAACCTTTGCTTTGAACATCCACCCAGCACTGGCAGTCGGGGTGCGAGGAGGAGTTGTGCTTCTGTGCCAATCACTACTGAGGCGGCTTGAACTCCTTCATAGGCAGCTAAAATTCCTTCTCTGTGGGAGTGTAGTTGGCTTCGGACCCTCTGTAGCTTCGGCTCCAGAATCCCAGTGGTCGGCCTCGAGTCTCTCCAGGCACTTTCTGCCAAAGGCTCCAGTGACAGACCGTGGCTCCCGGCTGCAGAGTAGAGCACATTCTTCACATCTGGTCCTGTTCTGACTGGGCCAAGGGCTACTGCATTGGGCGATCTCCTGTTTGATCTGAGCAAAGGTCTTGTTGTTGTTCAGGGCCCCACTGGAAAGTGTTCTTTTTGCGGGTGACCAGGTAAAGAGGGCTCACAATCTGGCTGTACTCAGGAATGTGCATCCTCCAAAAACCTACTTATGGCACCTAGGAAAGCTAGCGTTTCCTTCTTGTTGGCTGGTGGAGACATTGCTGTGATCTTGTTGGTGACATCAGTAGGAATCTGACGCCGTCCATCTTGCCACTTTACCCCCAGGAACTGAATTTCACGGGCTGGTCCCCTTACTTTGCTCTTCTTGATGGCAAAACCGGCTTTCAGGAGAACCTGGATGATTTTCTCTCCTTTCTCAAAGACCTCTTCAGCCGTCTTTCCCCAGACAATTGATGTCATCAATGTACTGCAGATGTTCTGGAGCCTCACCTTTTTCCTGGGCAGCCTGGATCAGTCCATGGCAGATCGTGGGGCTGTGCTTCCACCCCTGGGGCAGCCGGTTCCAGGTGTACTGCACTCTCCTCCACGTGAAGGCAAACTGAGGGCCTGGCAGTTCTGCTGCCAGAGGAATGGAGAGGAAAAATGCATTAGCAATGTCAATAGTGGCATACCACTACATCGCTGCCTTGGACTCCAGCTCGTACTGGAGCTCCAGCATGTCCGGCACGGCAGCGCTCAGCGGTGGAGTCACTTCATTTAAATGCACGATAGTCCCACAGTCAATCTCCATTCTCCTTCAGATTTACGCACAGGCCAGATGGGGCTGTTGAAGGTGAGTGGGTTTTGCTGACCACCCCTTGGCTCTCCAGCTCTCGGATCATCTTGTGACGGGAATCACAGCATCTCGAGTTGTTCTATATTGTCGGCGGTGTGCACCGTTGAGGTGGCAATTGGTAACTCGCTGTTCTTATCCACCTTTAGGAGTCCTTACTGCAGATGGGTTTCTCTGACAGTCCAGGCAAAGTGTTTCATTGCTTGATGCCCTCTGTCTCTACAGCTGCTATCCCAAAATGCCCACCTAAGCCCCTTTGGGTCCTTAAAATACCCACTTCGGAGGTAGTCTATGCCCAAAATGCATGGGGCCTCTGGGCCAGTCCACAATGGGGTGTTTTCTTCCACTCATTCCCAGTCAGGCTCACATCAGCTTCACTAAAGTAAAGTCCTGTGATCCCCCTGTCACACCAGCAATAGAAACAGATTTTGCCCCTACATATCTTGATGGGATTAGGGTGCACTGTGCACCAGTGGGTCAACCAAAAAAAGCCTCATATTTTCGTGGTTCTGATGTGCCAGGCCAACGAATCCACACAGTCCAAAAGACAACGGTTTTTTCCCTAGCCTCTAACCTGGCTAGAGGCAGGGCCCCTCTAAGCCTGGTTATCCTTCTTTTCTTGGGTATAGTCTTGGAGGTTCCTTCAAGGGAGTCAGACATGTCATCATCATACTTGTCAGTTTGACTACAGGCTACTGAAGCGGCTTTCTTTTGGTAGAGTATCCCCCCTGAGTCTTGCTGTCTTCTAATTCAAGCATCCGTTTTGCCAGAGCAGCAGTAGATTTTCCATCCCATCTTTTCATGTTTTCTCCACAGTCACGTAGGAAAAAACTACAGCTCAGCTCGTAGCTTTTTCTCTCTATCTGGGGAACTTCTGCGTTGAGTACCAGGGCTCCTGGTCTGTACTCCTGCCGAGACTGGAAGAAGGTCCTCCCTGAGTTTTCTTGAGATTCTCCTCTATTTTGTTTTGGAAGTTTTGCCATATCTGTTCTCACAGTTGCAATTGTTGCCTGCATGGGGCCATGCACGGTATCTGCATATGCTCGAAGCTTCTTCGCCATATCCAGCACAGTCTCCTCCCGGTCATCCGCTTCATTGTTGCTAAAGCAGAAGCGTATTCTTGTGGCCCCAAGTCGAACAAGTTTTCGCCACATCACAGATGTACATGGCACCAAGTCTGGATTTCTAGTACCTAAGTCACCCACAAAGACAATCCTCTACTATTGCCATTTCTCTCAAACGCTGAATGCCTTGTTCTATGGTTTTTCAACGAGTTTGCTGTATATAGAGATCGTCTGCACACAGATATCTTTGGTGCCACGGCTTCTTAGGACCGTTCCCTAGAGACTATAAGGGTCAAGCCCCCCTCATCATCTCTTGGTCAATAACCGGATCGTGTGACAGGGACCCCAGATGCCTCGCTTCAGTGCCATCCAGAACTGTAGCTTCACCTTACAGCAGCATCCACAGACGGACTAACCAACTAATTATAGATTCATCAGCTCGTCGAGTGTAATCTTTTCTCAGGCCACGAAGGTCCTTCAGGGAGAAAGGTTCACCAGTGCCTTCTGATTTTTGATCATTGCTGGTCTTGAGGTCCTTCCCCCGCATCACCATTATCATCATCTACTAGCCGATCGGTTTTGGTTTTGGAATTTCATGCCTCTCGTGGCAGGAGCAACAGACAGACACTGGCTTAGGCTCACTGTCTGGTTTGGCTGCTGGCTTGGCTGCAGCCTGAGTGACTGGGGTAGCTGCTGATTTTATCTGCCTGCCCTACAGTAATCTAGCAGCGTGCGATAAGCATACGCTAGGGCCCAGCTTAATTGCAATGATATTTTTCTTCTTAGAATCATCACAGCAATTCTCTTCTCCAATATTTCCCTACTTCATCTGGGTTCTGAATTTGTTCACGTGAAAATTCCCAGGCTGGGGGGATCAGAAAATTCCTTCAGAGTCCGGCCCATTCTCTCCATTCTCTACACCACTCAGGATTTCCCACACCTGAGTCCTACTTCTGGGGCAGGGGTCTCGTTGGCACCTCTGTATATCTCAGCCCTCACTCTAGAGAAGTTTGCAGACCATATAGAGGAAACTTAACAGCTGAACTACAAGGAAAGTGGTATCCCTTAACACTCAGGGAGGAAACTGGATATTCTCAAAGAGGGACATAACAGATTCAAAGGAGAAGAAGGAAAGAAAAGGCTGAAAAGCCTCATCCCCCTGGTCTTTATTCCTCTAACAAACTGGGTGCTATTACTAATAAACTCCCAAAATGTGCTACTGGGACTGGGAGGCAGGGTCGGGGCGAAGAAACCATAAACCAAACATACCTGACAGAAACTTCAGTAGTTCTATAAACTTCCTATAAATCATTATCACCGAGCCCAGCACAATAACCATTCTAATCCGTGCCCTCTACTGTGAAAGAGGGCAAAGACAGGTATTAAAACCTCAAAAACTTTTAGGGACCAGGTCCACATGAAGGCCTCCACCCCAAGAGACATTATGTATCCAAACAACATGGCTACTGACTGCTTTATCCCAATACAGAATAAATACAACCAAACACTCAGTACAGGTTTTTTCCACTTTCTCTTGCCCCACGTTGGGCGCCAAAAAACTGTATTTGTCTTAGTTTAGGGCCAAATTAGGAGGGAAAACTCCAAATGGGGATTTCCCCAGGGAAATGCCCCTCCCCACTAACTGGTCCGGGAAAAGAAAAAAATTCCTTAGAGAGAAGTGGAAAAAGCTGTTTATTTAACAGAAATTGAGTAATATTAATATAATAATAAAACCTCTTGCTGTTCGATGGGATGGCAAGTCTAGGAAGAAAAGTCCTTTTCATGTGGGTGTAGCTCGGCTCGCTCAGGTTCTTATCATTCCTCCGGCGCTGGAAAGTGCCGAGGCCCAGGCCCCAGTGGGCCACAGGCGTGAGCTCCCGGGTTTAGCTGGGTGTTCAGTCCAGAGCAGGCTTGCACAGATCCAAGAAAATTGGGAAAAAAAACAAACAAAGTGTCTCTAGGGAACTCCTCTGCCTCAGCTAGCTAAAACTAACTAAAATCCAGAGAGAAACTCTGTCCCGCTGTCTGTCCGTGCTGCAGACACCACAGTCCAGGAGCGGGATGTGTGGGAGTGATGTTTTTCCTTAACACAAACTGCGCGCTTCTTCTTCCCCCTCTCTTGCTCTCAAAGCCAGTCTTAAAGGTGCAGAACTTAATATATAACATAAACCAGACGATTGGGGATACCAGTATCATAAAGTCACCCCAGGACACCCCACTTTTGTGGATGCTCTGTCCCGCGAGGACTTAGGCATGACCTTCCATGGGGCTTACATGAACCTGAACAGACATTTCAAAGCATGAGTTTTGTAAACATTTTAATTTAAATCAGAGGGCAGTTCATGCATTGATTCTCCAGATCAGTCTCATTTCTCTGCTTTCTCTCCAGTCTAGACTGGTTACAGAGCATATAAACTGGGTTCCTGATGAAGCTAAAGCAGATGTAAGGCTTTAACACTGCACCCACCTAATGCACTCCAACCTCCAATGGACATTCAATCCATGGAAAAAGGTAGGAGCTAATCCAAAATAGCTTGTGCACACTAAGGAATATAGAGGGTGAACAGCAGGTCTTTGGCATTCAGTGTTTCATTCTACAGATCGGCTCCTTCCTATTGCACCATACTGCTTGAAAATGTAAGTATAACTCCTGTGACTGCAAGACTGGGACCTAAGATGAAACATCTCTGTAAATAGGGCCTGAAAATGAATATTTATCATGTATATGCCATCAAACTGTATATAAATGGGATATGACTTATGCACCTAGAAAATTCTGGCTCTCTCTCTAGAACTGAGTTTTACACTTACTGCTTACATATAAGAAGACTCAACTCAGATTTCTCAGTTTTTAAAAGCTTTTATTTTGGAAAGTGCTGTCTGTTTGTCACACACCCACAAACACATGCATGTTCACATAAACACATTCAAATATTTATACAGAGCAACATTTAAGAGTCATTACTGTTGTTGCCTAGATCTTCTACTTCAGATTTTAAATAGCTCACAACACCATATACACCATTTTTATATCTGATATTTCATTTATGAAAATGTTTTTCCTTTTAATACAATTGGTTTATTTTCTCCTTCATAAATGAGCAAAGAGAACTCTTTTGTTTTGTCTTTTGTTAACACCAGGTTAAGATACAAACAGTAATGGCAGCACTGCTGTTCTGATATAAACACAATTTAGCTATATGAAACAGAAACTCCCTCCTAATGAGGATTTTATTTCTTCCACTTCAAGAAAAGAATAATTTTGTTATCAATCCACCAGGACCACTATTTTGATATTAACAAGTCTAAAATACATTATCTAGCTAGAAAACTAAGGGACAACAAACCCTGTACTGATTTTACAATCTCAGATTTTTTTTTATATCAAAATTTTAATATTTCATCTGCGAATCTGGAAGGAAAGGTATCTGGAATGTTTTCATGAAAATCTTGATAAAAAGTGCCCTCATTGTCAGCTTTTTCAAACTAATTGGCATAGTGGGCTGTGCGAGTGTTTTACTCCTACTTGTGCCTATTGCTGGGAGCTCATTATGCTCTAGTTGAAGGTGGTTCCTGGGAAAAAAAATAATAAACCAGCAAAATTTTAAAGCATCTCAGTTTTCAGTTCTATTCCCGTTATATACAGCACACAAAACTGTTCTGTCTTGGTTGCCATGTCACTGTAATTCCGTTGAAATTACAAGTGTTAAATCCTGAACCAAGCACATCTTCCCTGGCCAGACCTTGGGCACTTGAAAGGGGTTGCAGTTCCACCCCCACCACTCTCCCTTCTATCCAGAGCAGCCTCATCACCTGAACACACACCAGGACACAGGCAGTGCAGCATCCCTGCCACCTCCATGCTCTGGTAGGAGGTGTCACGTGTTCCAGGCACAGCAGGATTTGCAATATAGATGCAGCTCCATCACACATCCTGCACATGCACAGTTCATGGAGAGAGCCAAGTGACAAGTCTTTACCCAGCCTTCTTCTTCCTTCCCCATGTTCTCCATAAACTCAGAACTGATAGTTGTTAGAGAACAAAGTGGATGATTTGTTACTGCACTTTTTGCTGAAATTTTCCTGGTTTTAAAATTGAAATATACCTTTTTTCTTTTTCATTTATGCATCCAGGATTTTATCAAAACCCATTCTTCTTTGCTGAAAGCCAAAATGCTCAAAGTTCTCTGTTGTCAACAACAACAAAAGCAAGGGAAAGTGTACTTTTTGTCTCAGTGACACGTGATTTCACTGGAAAAAACATATGCATGGAAGCTCAGACTGGCCCAGTTTATGGGTATATTTTATATATATTTATATATTTTATATATAGCTTCACATATAGCTTTATACAGCCAGCAGGCTATATTTTTTTTTCCCCATTAAAAGGAGAATCCAGCCTACTTACACTCATTTGTATCAGATAAGGGAAATATTCAATCAAAAAGCAAATGAAACATCAAGGGAGCTGGTAGAGCTAAAGAAATCCCTGATGCTCCGCTTCACTTAGACTTCTCAGAGATCAGTGATCTAGGGCCTAACCGGACCTTAACCTCAGGAGCAAGATAAGCTCAATATCATGTCAATTTGTACTCTAGCTAAGGATTAAGTGAGGTTTCAAACTCCCTGGAAGTTTTTCTCATTGAGCCCCTGGAACTGTTGCTTTCTAGAGCTGACCAGCTTTTTTCCACCAGCTCTGACCACTTAAGCAAACTTCAGGATTACTTGGCAGAGACTAATCTGAAGCTACACCAGGAGCAAGTACCACACAGACTAGGCACCATAGCCTTTGAAGGTAGTTATTTATTTTGTTGGAAGCCTGATATTGTTTGTTATCCTTTAGAAAAATTAATAGAACACAAAGTTCTAGTACCTCCAGCCCTGAATTATTTTCTTGCAACCCATGGTGCTTTAATGGTGCCTAGTTCTGTCCCTTCACTGGAAGTGCTATGTGAGGATTACCTGCAATTTAAATTATATTAGCACTAATATTACATACCTGCTGCTCTATGAAAAGATGCCTCAGAAGGAAGCCTTAGCAAGCAAAATTTCTTCTGCACATGCATCACTTGCCTGTGAATTCTGTGACGCTCACAATAATGACGAATTATTGTTTTTAAGCAGGAATGCCATTTACCAAGGTTGAAAACAGAAATCAGAAAGAGCTAGAATTATCCATCAGTCAATGTCAAATCAACACCCATCAGTCAGTGCTTTGGCTTGCACCTCTGTGTTGACTGTGAAATGATAGAATGAAAATTGAGAGGCCTCTATTGGTTGTTAATGCAAGGGGAAGACAGGGAGTGTTAACAGTGCACCTTGGACATAGCCCACATTAGGTAAGAGCAAGAAACCTGGGGAATTCTCTACCATGATTTTAATGGGTCATAGGACTTTTTGTTCTTGCCTTTCTGCTCTTCGTTCTTGTGCTGTGCATAATTCAGTGTAAATTGTACTGTGGCTGGAGACCCATCAAAAGCCTGTCTTCTCCTGGCTGTGTAAACTGCTGATGAAAAATAGGAAATCACAGTGGCTCTTCGTGACTTCCCATTTCCCTCACGCTGGTGCTGCGACCCAGAAAGGGTTCTGCCTCAAAGTTCATACTTCATGTAAAAATTGTGGTAGACAAAAATACACCAAATCCCATTATCATAAGATAGTGGAGACTGGAAGGGACCTTAGGGGGCCCAACGTTTAGCCCAAACCAGGCTTAGCTTTAAGATCACACAATATTGTCAGGTTTTTATCTAGTTGGGTCTTGAAAACCCACAAGCAGAGAAACTGTAGAATATCTTTGGATAATTTACTTCACTTCTTGACTGTCCTAGTGAGCAAAAAGTTTCTCCCTTGTAAACAGCATGAACCTTTTCTGTTCCATTTTACACCTCTTGACTCTCATTTTCACACCATGCATTGCCATGGAGAACCATCTTCTCAATAACCTCTCCATAGGTACTAAGGGACCCCTTTCAGGTCCATGAAAGCCTTCATTTTCTCAGAGTGAGCAAGACCAGATTGCTTAGCTTGTCCACATATGGCATGTGCTCCAACTCCCAACCATCTTGAGGACCCTTCTTCTGCCATTTTGTTATAAGGTGTCAAGAACAATATGTAAACAGTGGCCCTCTCTTGACAAACTTCTTACACAGGCAGCCAAGAGGAGAAACTGTAACTGCACTTTTACACCACTCAAATATTTCTCATGCATAAAAGAGGGAAGGACCTGCTGCATTTCCCATCCTTCCAAGCAATGTCCTGTAAATCCTATTCCCAGTATCCAAGAGTCTTTCCTCAAAATCCAGCATTTTGGCATTATGCTTCATTACAAGAAAGGAGAACATATTGTGTGGCACAGCCCTGATCACTTGTGTTTTTCTGCAAAATAAAGAGCAAGCATGGAATCCCAGCTGATGTATTTGAGCAGAGAGCAGAGCCAAGGAGACAGGCATATGAGACTTGGAGGAGATTCACATTTTAAGCATTCTTCACTTAAGATCCTAATTACCCTTGAAAATAAAAATTCCAGTACTGAATTCAAGAGAAACAAAAATCACAGTTCTAATCAATAGTACCTACTTGTTTAGAAGCAGTCAACTCCAGTGATCACATGGCTAGAGATGCCATTGCTTTTTGGCAGAAGATAAAAATTATGAAGGTTTTAGAAGTATAAAATAGGGAATCTTCAAAGTAAAAGCATACAGATTTTCTTACCTCTGTAATTAAACCTGACAAACCTCCACATTCACTTAAGTACATAAGATAAAAGAAGAAATAAAGAACTCAAAAAATTCTATGTCACAGCAGGTGCTGGCTACACAAGAGTTCTGCCTCAGTTCTCATTAGAGTTCAGCAATTTCTGGTTTATATATTTCAGCTGTTCCTTTGCTCTTGCCTGTTACACCTACAGAAACACTGCAAGCCTTGAAGCACAGTGTGAAACATTAGACACAGTTTATGAGGACAGCAACTGGTAATTTGGAATCCAGAAGTGAGACCAGCTTGAGCTGTTCCCTTTCTCCCCTCTCTAAAGGCTACAGCTGCTTCTGCCAGGGATAGCAGGGCTTTGGTGAACATTGCAGGTGTGGCACAGATATTGCCATCTGCACAACCACAGGTGGTGGAACAATTAGCCAAGCACATTTCCAGTGTTACAGGGAACCACCTTTCCATGGCCTCATTTTCCAATGTACATCTGCTCACTGCTACAATTAACTAGAAACAGATCTGTTTCTTAGCTAACTATGTCAGTTTACTTGCATGTGTCCCATCGTGCAAATACTTGTAGGATATTACCAATGGTGATGCCTCACAAATCCTGAAATACAAGCCAGTATTACTTCAGAATGGTCCTTCCTTCTGAAGGTTGAAGTTTAGGAAGTATTTTTATTAGTAATCCTTGTTATCAATGGTTAGAATGTTAGCAATGGAAAGATTTAAAAACTGATAGAAAAAAAAGCCAAAGTATTAACCAACATGCAAAATGATCCAGAGCAGAGCTTTTCTATCCTGAAGATCAATGCAGTCACTTTCACTAGATGGCTCTTGAATTTTCTACAATATTAGACTTGGAAGACAAGGAAAAGCCACATAGCCAAATCACTCTGTAGCAGCAAAACTTTCTGCCCTACCAGCATTCCTGACATCTGATCCCACTCCAGTTCTAAGAACAGATGAAAGAAAGAGAGTGAAAACAAATCTTTTTGCTTATCCTACTTTTTTTCCTTTTGAGTCTCCTTCAAAGCATAAAAGGTGAGAGTAACTTGGAGGATGTAGAAATCACAAATTGTCTTGGCATGGCATTGTATTGGAAGGAATAGAATTGATTATCAGGATCAAAGCACCAGTGCCCTCAAGTAAATCATGTTCTGGATGCAGAGATTTAGTATGAACTATGCTTTCAGACAGAATAAAAGGAAAAAAAAAATAATGCAATACAGTCATTTAACAGAGGATGTTACAGAGAGGCTGAAGGCTCCAAACCTACAGAGGCATACTCTATTCTGGGAGAGACACACTTTCAGATTAATTTAGTTGTAGGAAATATCAAGATAACTGAAATGTTACTTCAGTGGGGTTCTGGGAAAGATAAAACCAACCAAAGAACCAATAGGCCAAACAAAACACCAACCAACCCAGATCTGAAATGAGTATGTCAATGTGGATGTTAAAAAAAACAGATATAGCCCCAAGACCAACCTTGGCCTCCATTCTCCCTCCTATAGCTGCAGTAACTGCATCTCTTAAATTAGCAACATCATGTGGACACAGAATGGAGAACAGAGCCCCAAGCCCAGCCATGATCTCTTCTCTGACTCTTCAATGGGGCACATCTGCTTCTCCTATTTCCAGGGACCTAAAACTGAGGCTTATGCAATTGGACTTGCTTTATACATAAGGAAAGCTCATAAGAATACACTCATAAAGGACTGGAAGTACTCCATTCCTCTAAAAACCAGCATGCAAGCCATGAAGACAGGATGGTAGAACAAAAGTACACAGCAAACTCCACTTCCCTGGTCTGCCATGTCAAGAGGCAAATATCCTCACAGAGGTAGGGAGGAAGCTATGAAGCTCTCAGCCCCAGTCTTTTACAATATGTCCATATATGCCTCAAACTGTGCACAGCCATCCAAGGAGTTCTGAAAAGAAGCCTGAGATATCTGCTGCTGCAGAAAACAAGATTTTATTTGAGTTCTCTCTTGCATGCAGGTCTCATAAACATGATAAAACACATAAAACACCTCCTTTGATACGGGAAGACCAGCTGCTTCAGATGACATCAGAACTTACTTGCAGCACTACTGTTCTTGCTGTGTTCTAGCCATGCTTGCCCTGAAGATATATTGGATTTTTAAAATATTTTTAACTGTTTCTCAAAAAACTTGTTTACTATGCCATTGAACAAATGAAGCAAGACAGAGGTAACTTTAAAGAACATGTATTCAAATATTTACAATTACATTAGATAGAGCTCCAACTAACAATGCAATATTCTTCTGCTTCATTTACTCAGTGCTCAGTAATCTACTGTATAACAATAGCATTTGACTGTGTTGAGAATCTTTTTTTGACTTCAAAGGTGAAAACTCAGATAATAAAACAGAATATCTCACATTGCAAGATTAGCTGCTAAAACCAAGCCTAAACCAAATATATTACTAACAGCAATAAACATTTCTCCAGACTCTAGGACAAATTGCAGGACAGCAGTGTCTTTCATGGTGTGCTATTTAACTATGAAGGCTCTGCTGATCTCTCCTGCTTCTGCCCCATAAAAGTCACACTGTTTCCATCAGTGCACCTGCAGATGAGAAATGACAAGAGCAAACGAGGGGGCAAAGCTTCACTTAGCATCTGCCATCCCTCCCAAACTGGAAATATGGAAACCAGAGGGGGTGAATATTCCCAAAGGAGTAGGGGGTGTCTGTCTTGTCTTTTTTCCTCCTAGAAGTAGCACAGTATTTCATTAACTAAATCAGAGAAAAGGCTTCTCACCATTACAGCTTATTCCAGGGGAATTAGTAGCCCTGGGAGTGTCATTCTGCAAGAAACATGAAGGCGAAGGACAGCATTGTCCCAGCCTCAAAAGCATGCTGCTCTTATTGCAACAGTGGGCTCCCCCAGAAAACACTGTTTGCCCACACTTACTGCCTAGTCGTGGTGAGACTAAGAGAAATTAAATACTTGGTTAGAAGGACTGAGCACTTACAAGTCAATACCTGAACTGATTGCAGTAGTGAACCAACAAAAAGCTTAAATCAATTCTCAGTTTTCCTGTAATGATGGGAGACAAATGGGAACAATTAAAATTAAAAAAATATTTTGTGCATAAAAACCAGGAAGTGCAGTAATTAGACAAAAATCTAAATAATGATTTTCTAGACTGTGAGAAATTATTGTTATTCCTGATAGGGAAGGAAGGGAAGGAAACAAGGCTGGGTATATATATATACTGCCATGTTAAATCAGCTGTTCAAGTAATATAGGAGAGACCCACAACTTTTGCAGTGTCTGATGAAGGTTACATGGAAATTCACTGGATTTGGAGAATGAGCATCTTTGTTCTTGAAAGAAGTTTGCAACCTGCTTGATGCTGCAATTTCCTGCATTTCAAAGGAGAAGTTCGTTGATTTTTTTCTTGGTGGATTTTGCAAATATCCCTGGTGTCTTTATTGTGAGGGGAGGAAATAATTAAAGCAAAGAATTGAAGAATAACTACATTTTTCCTCAGAGCTGGATGTGGATGGGGGATGCAGAGACTAACAAATTCTTAGAAAACTCCCGGGGGGAAGCAAAACCTATCAGCCTGGCCCAGGTGCAGAGACAGAGACACCCTGCAAGCCCTGACATCTGCCTACAAAAACAGATGAACACCAAGAGCAAGGAGTGTTAAACTTTGAAAGAAATGAGACACACCTGCCCCTATCACTGTTCAACTGCCTAAAAACAAAAAGCATGTGGCAGATGCAGCTGTACCAGCTGAGCCCACTCTACACCAAAGCTGGAACTGCCTTTTGAGTGAGGGCAGGGCATGAAAAGCATTGGGAGTTTTCATGACAGCTCATCCTGAGCACCAGATCAGATTTCTTTGGAGCAAGCTCCACCACATAAAAGATGTTCCTTGGCATAGCTTCTCTAGCATGCACTGTCACTTGAGTGACAAAGACAGCATACTGTGTTACCCCATACCATTCTGCCAGTGACAAACCTGCCCTAGAATTTCATCCTGAATGCTAAATGGTGGCTTTTCTCTGGAGTCTGAATGATTCCATTTCACACCTTGTGCCTCCTCCTTCTGCTGCTGTTTGCCTGCTACAAAAACATAAATAGCAGTACCATGAGTAGAAAGTAATTCCTCTGGCAACTTACTATGAACCAATCTATGACTATTTAGCCAAGCACTGCCTTTGCAGCTCATAGCTTTTAGAGTCTTGGAGCCTGGTTGGATCCAGCTTCCTGGGCAAAATTACCCTCAGATTATAAATATAGCTCACAGGCTGCTGGGACTCCAAGGGAAGGAAGATGATCCCAGCAGACACCTTTGGTCAGGTGTAGCTGGCTGTGATCACACAGAGAGTGCCAGCCCACATCTGTGAGCAAGAGATGCAAACAGTAGGGAATCAAAAAAAATGTGCTCTCACCCCAGTTGTGGCCATTTGAAGCCCTTCCCACTGACTTTCTGAGGCTTCTTCTAAAACTGGGTATGAGGTGCAGTAAAATCAGAATCTGCAGTGTCAGATAAGAAACCATAAAATAAATCACTGAGCCAAAGATAAAATGGCTATTTCTTACTCTTACATAAGCAGTTCCTCTTCCTAAACACACACCCCAAAACAAACAAACAAACAAACAACAAGCCCCTACAGGTGTCTAAACTGCTGTTTGCTTTAAATTTGGCACCAAAAGTTGGCTGGGTCTTCTCAGTGCATCCTGTTTTCTGGGCTGTTTTGCCAAAGGTGTGCCATACCAGTGCCCCCACTATGGCAGCAGCCTATGTGAGCAAACCCAACCAGAACCAGCCCTGGCTCACACTTGCTCTGAATCATTGCAAAATACCCTGTGAACATACCCTGTGAACAGACACAGCAGCAGAATGAGCAAATGCTCAGTCAGAGCCTTCAAATTTCTAAAGAAATGTTTTTTTTGCCTGCAATGTTCTTTCAGAAGCAGTACAAATAAACATTCAAGGATGATAGCTAAACATCCTTTCATCAGGTTCCACTTAGCAGTTGTTCTAAATTGAATTTTATGTGTTTGCATTATACACAGTTGGGGGAGGGAGAAAAAAAGGAAGCTATCAGCAGAAAAATCTTTCTTAACTATATTCTATTCCTTTTTTCTATCTGCAAGTGAAGCCATTCCCTTATGTGAAACACTAGCAACAGTTGTTTTACACCAGTTCACAAGCAGACTGAAATCTTCTTGAACTGGAGAAAAATATGAAAAAAAAATGTTACTTACTAGTGTAATCAAATTCTTGATTAAATCAGAAGTGAAAGTGACTGCAATGGAGCTGTGTCACAGCCACGAGGTTTAGGTAACTCATCCTGTGCTCCTCAGCAAAACACTGACCAAGTGGAGGCTTATTGTCTGCCACTAAAGGTGGGCTTGAGACAGATGTGAATGGTTGACAATTCATGGCCTCTGAAATGCAAGAGGTCATGCTAGATAATCAGAAAGGACTCTCTAGCATGGGAATGTGTTAATTTATGATAACATTGCTCTTAGATTAGCCACAAGGCCTAACAGGTCATGGAATATGCTGACAAATTTGACAAGTAATCAGAATATATGATTACTGGAAAATGTTTAGAGTTGTTAGAAATGAGCCAAAGGTGTTCATATGTGGTTATTGAAGACTTGGCTTTATGACACCAGATAATTAAAGCATTACCCATTTAGCCTTTATGGCCACTATATTACCGTTTATTTTTCAAATGCTTCAAGCTACTAAATATGATGAGGAATTAATAATAAAAGAAATAAAGCAGTAAGATAATTCTACTGAGCCAAGTTTCACATATATAATTGATGTTCATTCCATTACCAGAGGCCAAAAGTTCCTTGTTTCACTGACATGAATAGCCCCACTGATATAGTGCAAATACAAAGTAGGATCCAGCCTCCAATGAGATGCTTATCTGATATTCCAAGTTTGAACAATATTGTGCTATTTTAAATGGACAATAAATTCTCAGGGATTGAAAAATATTGGTATGGCCCTGTTACTTTGTAAAATTAAAAAGTTACACATGGTCCAATATTTTGAGTGCAGGCATTTTAAAGCAACAGCTATTTCTAGAAATCCTTACCAACATTTCTTAAAGAGTTTGCTAAAACACTTGAAATGTAAAGTATTCATAGATAGCTCTTATTTTCCTTAGGCTGAAGGAAGCATTGTAAACTAAGATCACTCCTGAAAGCTTTTAAATGACACTAAGTATGGTAACCAATGCCCTTTTTTCAGAGAAAAGGTCTGCAGCTGTTGTTGCTTTTGTTAAAATCTGACTCCGTTTTCTTGAAAATAAGACAAACTACATAAAAACAAGAAATAAAAAGATTGAAGCTCTTTCTTGTACCTCTTATTTTTTTCCTTAGTTTGAGCGCAGCACTCAGTTTTACAGGCCAATCTGTGACATTGCAGAATTGTTGTTGTATCAGGCTTGACAAAGTGTTGCTTGTCCAGACTCAGAGTGATGGTCCCAGCTGGCAGATTCAGGCTTAAAAAATAAAATGGAAGGAATTAACAGAAGTGATGAAACATCACGAGAAAGAAGGTGACAAAGGGAAATTCAAATCCTGCGTTCTGGATGATATATGTTAACAGAAGTTTAAGGTCTGCAAACATAGACCTTATGAGGTTCAAACTGAGCATCCACGTGAATGTCAAGGCCGTGTGGTCCCCACTACTGTACAAAAATTTCCGAAGGGAACATATTAACTCCATACTGAAGAGAAGAACTGAAATCAAATCAACCATCCAGGATCACACCACAGAGACATTCTTCTTCTCTAAATTTAGTGAAGAGCATGAGATTATGAGTTACTTCATCCATCTGTATCTTGCAATATCCTGTATCTCAAACCATGTAACTGAGACCAGTGGAAAGCTAGCCTGAAGGACTATCCATGTATCTTATGGCACCATTCTGAAAAATTTAATAATTGCCTTTTCCTAAGGGTGTTCTCTGAAACAGCAAATAGCAGTGACTGAAAGAAACTGAAAAGTGCTCAGACTTGCAGGCACCTTCCAGAAATATCACAAGCCATGTTTTTATGTCTGATTAAGAAGAAATCTTTTCACGCTTCTTTCCCAATTCTAATAATAGAATCCAAATGCACTATTTAAATAGGCAGCCCTTATACTTGAAAAGGAATGCAGAAAAGCAGGAGTCTTAGACATGTCATGTATGTAGGTGAACTGAGGAAACTTACATTTTCAGTGCCAGTTCTTTTTGACATCTAAACAATCTGACTAAATTCAGCCTGATTTTACAAATTCTGAGTTCTCACCACTGTCCCTACTTTTGCATGGTAGCTTCCAAGATGAAGACCTGATTTTAAAAAGAAAAATCAAAGCCTAATTCTGTAGTATCTGCACACAGTGTGGCTGCTTTCAATGCCAGGATCAGGCAGGGCCCAGTCAGCTCTTTAAAAGCCAGAGCTTTCCGCTCTTAGTCACAGAATCATGTTTATCCTGAACACCATAACCATATACCCAGAATTCTTGGTGTTAAATTCTCAGTTAAAATGGGAATAGATGCTTTTCCTGCTGAGTGCAGAAGTAAATCAAAATAAAGTGATAAAATTAAAGCTTCGTTGCTGTCTAGCAAAGCTATTTTGTATTAAGAATTTAGTATAGAAAACCGTAGTCATGTTGTGCAAAATGTTTGGTATACTTTGATAAGAAGCCAATGGTAATGGCTTTCTCAGACAATTTAATTTATTTTATACCAATTGCAAGACCTAACAAAACCACAAATTCTTGGCTTTATGTACATAAAAGGAAACATAATGAAAACTGCAAAATGACCTGTGCACAAAAAAATCCAGCAACAGAATGAAAGAAAATATGAGTACCCATAAGGAAGCCGTGTGTGTGGATAACAACAACATTGAAACTTGTCTAAACTTTACATTTGCACAGGAGGAACTGACACTTGCAGCACTTTTTAAAGAAATTTAAGAAAGTTTTGCCTTCCTGATGCAATATACTCTTTCTATCATGATAAACAACAAGGTAATGAACTTATAGCAGAGTCTATCTGACCTCCCTTCCTTATCCAAAAGACAATGAACTACAAGTGTCTGGCAAAAAACCCAAAGGATGCCATGCCATCCTGTAACATCCTGTAAATGCAGTTACATTTATTACACTGGCACCCAATAATAACAATTAGAAGCCAAATCAGGAAGGAATTCTTGCCCCAGAGGGCTCATATATCAAGGTCTCAGTTTTGCAAAAATCCATGTAGAAATAATTCTTTGCATTTTTTAAAAAGCAACATTGGCTTCCATGAGCAGAGCCTGACGCTGGGTGTTTGAGGAAGGTTTTCTACCACAAATCTCTCTCTGTGTTTCAGATAGAGATATCTGTTATCTCTTGACAGATAACACTGGTTGCTCTACCTAGCAGCAGATCCAAGAGTGCAGATGACCTGTCATCTACACTGGAGTTCTGGGATTTCTACATTTCTATGCACATTTTAAAAAATTTCAACTCCTGAAGTTTTCTGCAGGGAAATTCAAGAGTCCCGCAGCAGGTCTGGTCTACTTTTTATTTATATAGTCATAAAGCAGGAGTAACGGCATAGAAACAGTTGAGAACTCAGGAGGGAGAGGGATCATTCCATGGCCATCAGGATTCCTTCAGGACTTTCCATTTTATTAGCTATATTTATCTCTGTCAGTTTGACATCAGAAAGCACAAGAGGAATAAGATGATGTAGTAAGGGACTTTTGTCTCCATGATTTGAGGGATATAGCAGTTAGAAAAGGACCCTTTGGCTTACAAACACAGCACCCAGAGCATTCTAGGAAGCTGAATCACCCTGTTGTAGATGTGTCCTTCACTCTGAACTCTGACAGAGCACAGCCACTGAGATCTTCAGACTTGCTCATCAGGATAGGCCTCATGTCCCTCATGACCCATGGACTAAATCACCTAAATTTTGATGTCATGATGTTCTCAGAGATTTAACTCAAGCCTATACTCCAGACAACAGCCTTCCCTCACTTTCCTACAGGCCCAGGCTCCCAGTCGCCTTTAAAGCAGACCCACCTTTGCCAACATGCAGCACAGAAAGCCTACCCCATTTTCCCTGGTAGCTTAGAGCCAGGAGCTACAGCAAGGAGACATGCATAAACAAGTCTTTGCTATGCCCCAGTTGGAGCAACCCATTGGACCCAAAGGGGTATCTTATCACCAGTCTATTAAGCATTCCCAGTCAAGGATTTCTAAAGCTCTGCTGAAGCTGTTAAACTTCACCAGAAAATTACTCTCTGAGCCAGAGAGGAGGGAAAACTAAATGGCTGAGAAAGGATGATCCACGGGGTAATTAATTCTTTACAAGTAAAATAGCTTCACAAGCTAAATTTGTCATTTCTCCTCTAAGAGCAGCAAGATCCAGAGTTGAGTTTCTGAGCACAGTCTCAAACCTGGTCTCTTAAAACCCTTCAGGCTTGTATAGCCAAACACTTAACAGTCCATCCTCCAAAGGTGTTGGGTTTGTTCCTGATAACTTCAGCTGTAAAGATTAATCCAACAACTAAATCAGGCTACAGAAGACCACAGAGGAGAGAAACAAAGGGGACAGATGATCAGAAATCCCAAAGGGGCCATAGCTGGGTGACATTGGATACTCCCTATGGGACTGTGGATGTCTTGGGTTGTTAAAGCTCAATTTGTAGCTGAAGAGACTTCAGAACTTTCAACAATGCCAAAGCATTCAAATTAGGTACTCAATGTGGCTTTTAAAATTCTAATGTCATTTATTATTAAAACACAAGGAATTTTTGCTGAAATCCTGCAGCTCCTGCACCTTCCAGACATCTCTCCTTTATTTCCCAACTAAAAGCGACCTGTTAGAACAAATGGACCAAAAATCTGACTCAACAAATTCAGTTCAAATTAAAACCACCCTTCAAATTCAGAATATGATTATTCAGATGACTTACTGGACTATATCTGAAGCTACTTTTGATTGTTAAATGTTAATGGAAACCACTGTAGCACTTTTTTAAGAGACAGAATTTTTATAGCAGTTAAATCACATTTTTACTAACTGGACTAAATGGGGTAAACTGCTCTCTGATAGCTCAGCTACCAGTGGCAAGGAGCAGCCCAAAGTGAGTTAATTGTTAGGGGACAGACAGGGACATAGCTCTTCATGTCAGAACATCCAAACTCTGCTTCTCTCTCCTCAAGCAGAAGCTTACCCAGAAGTTATTAAATCTGTGTACAAAGCTGCCATGGAGCTTCCATTATCCTTTCTTTCTCTCCCCCACAGGTGTGGAATTAGCAGCCTACCTGACTTCTGATTCCACCCTCTACAGAGAAAAATCTTTTAAAACCCTGTATCTCTGCTCCTCCCCTTCTGGGGAAAAAGTCATATCAGCTGCATACCCTGATGTCTCCAGCCTCTAAAGGAAAGGACAGCAGGTGCAGGTCTAATTAATTGTCTAATAATGTTGTTATTTGTCTCAAAAAAATGTGGAGAGTAAAACTGCTATTAATAGAACTTCAGAGCATAAATCCTTCAGGTTCAGTGTACAGACATATAAACAACAATTCAGAAAGTCTTAGGAAGGAGACCAAAACCTAGACACAGGTATGGACTCTTTGGGGTCAACAGGCTTCTAAGAACTCCAGGCAGTATCTCCCAGTGTCCTGGGATCCATAACGGCTGAGTACAGCTCACACCTTCAAAAGTTGTCCATTTCCACTTAAGGCAGGCCTGAGCTTTAAGCAGCAAATTAGGATGAAGAAAGCAACAAATAGTCCAAGGCATCACTCCAAAGAGACCTGAGGAAATGTCAGAATTTTTACTTCAAAATAAGCAACTTACATCTTACTGCCATGTACTCCAGGGTCTGCCCCAAGCACCACCTTGGGGGCTCAGGCTTCCAGAATAAGGCTATGGAGGGAGTTAGGCACTTCCCCAAGGAAGCACAGTCCCAATGCACCCAGCTAGCCGAAAAACAGGGTATATTTCCTCATTCTTCTCCCTCCTCTGAAGCTGGGCTTCTCAACCTGTTCCCTGTAACCGCTTTTAGGCTCTGCCCTCATCCATGGGAAACATGGATTTGAATTCTCTAAGGGAGTTACCCTCTGTGCTGGAGTGCCTGAATTCTCTGCTAGCAAACAAACACAGGAGTGGTGTTTACCCTCTGTGCTCTGTGGTGCAGTCTGTGAGACTGTATTCCCTGGGTGAGCTCCCCCAGCTAACACTGAGAAAAAAGAAAAGAGTTTATGACTTCACAGGGCACTGGGGTGGGAGATAAGCACTGAACTCTTCAGTTCTGACAAGTCAAGATATTCCTGAGCAAGATCAATGGATGGATGGATGGATGGATGGATGGATGGATGGATCAATCAATCAATCATAAGGATGGAGCCTGTCAATTTAGGCAGCAAAATAGCTGAAGTTTTGAGGATGTCCTTTTCAGATTTAAGGCCTTCCAGCCCCACGCAACTGTAGACCCAAATTGAAACTATAATTGGGGTGGCTTGGTTGTCTATTATGACACAAGGAGTTTGGGAGAGAAAACAAAGCCAAATAATATAATTCTTCAGAGAAGTCTCCATATCTCTGGACCAGTTTTCCTCCCCTGGCTCACAAACACCCATAATCTTCTGGGTCACAGCCTGAGCGACACTTTTCTGAATTTCATGCCCAAATAGAAGATACTGGGAGGAGGAAGTAACCTTTATTAGGGTGGAGTATTTTGGTTTTCTATTTTATCCCCTCCTCTCCTCTTTGTTAATCTATAGCAAGGTAGGGAGCATCTCCTCTACCTTTAGTATCAACACAAAAAATGAGAGAGTTAAGAAGGCAATGCATCTCGCCTTGTTCCTCAAAACCAAACCAACTTTCCTTTCTTTCTAAAGCAAAGTAGGGACTACACCTTCCCTTTGGGGCACTTTCACTGCTATGGGCACTTTCTAAGTCACCTTGCCTTTCTGTTTAGAATCTGTTTAGAGAAAATTTCTTCTGCTTTCCCTGTTTCTACCCTGAAGCTACAAGAAACTACCCGAGTTTAATAAGAATGACTGGTTAACTTTTACTCTGTAGTCCTTAGTAGTTCATGTGAAGCTGAATTCCCACTGTGAAAAGAGACTTTATTGCCAGCCCAGATCAGCTGTCTCATGGTCTCACCACGGCAGGCACTGGGCTAATCACTGCAGGCCTTCACACAGGAGTTGAGTCAGTTTAGGCTTTTTTAAAAGTATCTTTGTGTTGCTGAAAATCTTCAAATTACAGATAAAGAAAACCACAATCCACCTTTCCCATGGAGTCTGAAATTTCTGACTTATCTATGGGTTATTTCACCAAAAGTCAAATTCCATGCTGGGAGAGCCTATTCCCTTTCCTCTTTGCTTGCATAAATCCCAGACTACACAAATTCAGTTCAAGTTCTCTTTATATTCAACATTAGTGTCAGTGCTATTTTCTCCAAGTTTGTGAAAAATTGTGGGTCTGGCCTGTGAGAGCTCCCATGCAGCCCTGCATGAGCATATACTTCAAGGGATGGTCTGAAAACATTTTCTGTGACAACCCTGACAGAACTTTGAAAGATAATGCTAGAGAGGTTCAGTTCTCTTTTGAACCCAACCCCAATACCTCTTGAAAGAGACTACATAGCCTTCTATGAACACATCACCCAGTTTATTGTTAGAGATTTATTTTTCAAATGTCAAGACATGCAAGAACATTTTGGGTAGTCTGTTGAGGGATTTTTTTCCATTTTTCCATGATCGCTTTCCACATACCTTGTCTGAAAAAAAGTGCAAGATGCTGAGTTCTGTGTTTGCAGTCATTAAGGAGACAAAAGTCACCACCTAAAGGGTTATCTGGGGTACCAGAAAAATGAAAGATGCTCATCCTGGTAGCAGACATTCTCTGATATGAACAGCACTGCTTTCTTGCTCACACAAATGCTGGAAAACCCAGTAGAGACAAGTGCAACTTTGTGAGAAAGTCATATTTTAGAAATCCAGTTTCAATTAAAAAAATTTTGCATGAGTGGAACTTGAAACAGATATAAAAAGGCATCTTTGCTTTATATTAAGTGTTGATTGCTAACAACTGAGACCAAGACTCTCCCAGTTCTGTCTCTTCTTGCCAGTGGACTGTGCATCACTCCAGACACACTTTTTTTTAACACAGCCATTTAGTCTAGAGGGTCTACTTCTGCTCAAAAGGATTTTTGCAGAAAGGCAGAGCTGCACTTCTACTTTGAGCTCCCTCATGGAATTCAGTATTCCAGCTGTATTTTTCATTCTTGAAAACCATTTCCCTTGTTCTGAGGGATTTCCACTGGAAAAAAAATTAAAACCCACCAAAACATCTGTATTTCAATGTGTTTATCTTTCAAGGGACCTCCATATAGAAATAGCTTAAAGGATACTTAAAATTTTCCACTACGAGTGAAAGACAATTGGCTGAAGGAGCTGGAGCAGAAAACCATCCTCAAAGCAGCTATTCCCAGATAGAAACACAAAGGAAGACTCTTGTGGTTTTTGGGAGAATGTGGGTTCAGCTGATTTTCCAGAGGTCATTATTCTCCACTTTACCACCATTGCACTTAATGGGTTAACTCTGATTCCCTGGACAAATCTGAACTATGTAGCTTAGGCCATCAGGGTGGAAGAATCAGGAACAGGTGTTTATAAAAAGTAAAAAACATATTAAAAAAACCCTAACACCCAGATGCAAAAGATGCTTTTTAGTTCATTGCTAAAAAATAATTGATGCAAAATCCCTAGATGAATGCTGAAATGCCAAACTCTTCTTATCTGCTGCTGTCATTGGGCTAATTATAGTGGTTTCTGAACCTCTGCAGTTACACAAATGACAGGGTTTCTATTATAAACCTAATTTTTAAAATTCATCAGTGAAAAAAGAGCCCTGCTTTGAACTAAAACTTACACGTTAAAAAAGTACATGATTTTGCAGACATTTGTTTTGTTGCAGGAGAAGTAAAAATGTAGCTAATAATTTTGATTAGTAACTAGTTACAAAATATCTCCTGCTCTGGATTTTTCCTCCTCTAGTATTTTTATGATATATTTTGCTGCATAACTTAAACATTTATATTTCAATAAGTAGGACTGAATAAATTTTAAATGATTTGAATATAATAGCTGGAGAAAAAAAAAACAACAAACAACACACAATTCATTCTAGTAGAAATAAAGAGATCATATTTCAAATAAATGTTTAAGCTTACACAATGAATATCTAAGGCATCCACTATTATTTTTCAGATTTTCCATTTAGACCATTTGAAAATATCTCCCTAAGTGTTATTCCCAGCATATTCACAAGTATTTTTCACAAGGCAGTGCAATAAAGATATGATAAATAGTCCTATCTAGCCATGCCTTTCAATATTGGTGCAATCTTCTGGAGTCAACGAGTGCCAGTCTAAAACATCGTTATCTAAATATATGCTGATGGCAGGGCCCTCTCAACAGTAAGGTCCAGGCTCAGAGAAATGCAGCGAGGCACAAACCCACTGCTTCCAAAAGGAGATTTTCTACTTAATGATCCCTTACTGAACTTAGCCCTTTTCCTGTGCCATGAGCAACCAACAAGTAACATATTTAGGATCATCTCTTACTGATCCCTTGCTCCATCTTGAGCTGAAATTCAGTTCTCATGGTGATGGCCATGAAAGCAATGAACAGAATAATTTCTGCAAAAGCATCAAGTCCTAACATATTTTTGACCAGCAATTCAAGAAAACAGCACAGGACTACTTTTTAGTAAGAGTGTATCTTTTAGTTAGATATTTTGAAGGACCTGGACTGCACCGTAAACATTCACTGTGTAACTTTTCAACATTAATTTCTCCAACGTTTGACCACTCTAATAATACAGAGTAAAAATAGATCTTTTTTTTACTTGCTGTCCTTTTGTTGTCCTTTACACTGAGTTTTTCATTCTCTGTGAAAAAACCTCAAAGTGACTCCTCCAAAGAATATTGCTTTGCGCCATCAATCAGCCTGCTCCTGAAATTCAAACATCTGTAAGTCCCAGTAATGACATGACCCCAAAACCTTCATCTAGCAGCCTCCACCCAATGAACTGGTGGCCCTTGCAAAGAGACCAGAATTCTTAAAAGAGGCTACTAAAGTTTCAATAAGCTAAAATAACATTTTAAGTATCAGGGATTCACCATAATACAAATATAATTTTGATTTTTAAAGATTTATCTGTACATTTATCAAAATTATTTTGCTAAGGAAGATACATTGAGCCTGGAGAGACTTCAATTATTTTATTTTATATACCTCTACAAATTTATAGTTATCAATTCCAACAATACAATGTTATTTTTCCAAAATAACTGTATTAAGAGAAAACAGAACAAAAAAAGGGCACTGGAATAACAGGTCATTCATCAGAAAATTAAATATTCTGAAAACCAGGGCTTACTTTTAATTGCAACCCCAGCCCAGTATGTTTATGAGTGTTATTTGTGCACTAAATTATTTAATAATTATGCAAAAAGCCCTGAAATTATGCAAGTTCAAAGCTATTTCCCTTTAACCTTTGTCCAGTATGTAAAGTAAGAAAAATACTGGTCTTTGTTCATTTTTTCATATTCTCTGAAGATTGTAGGTTCACTTTTTCTTTCTAACATTGAAGTACCAAACATGAACAGATACTATAAACAGCCTGCACTCATGCAATAAGTTGGGTCCTTGCCTTTTCTTGGTGCCCAGTTGATACTGGTTATTCCTTTCTCTTGTTGTTTTGTTGTCTGGTTCTGTTTTTTTTTACTTTAATTGAGTACTCCAAGGACCTGCTCTCCATCATAAGCTGAGGAGCCAAATCCTGGGGGGCAGGTGGTCTGTCCAACACTGAAACAGATTGTGATGGGATAGAAAGGTTTCTGCTTTTTTTAAGTTGTACTGAAAAAATCTGTTTTATTTGAACTATTTCCTCTTCAACAAGTTCTCTGTGCCTGTCCTCAGATTCTTTGTGATTTGCTGGAGTAGGGATGTTTTGGCCAAGAGCAGATCCATTTAACAGACCTGCAGAGCAACCAGGGACCTCAGAGGTCCTCTGGCTGGTCAAAGGTCCTCTGCACAAAGCTCGCTGGTCAAAGCCCACTGCATACCTGCAGCTCAGGAAAGTTTCTGATCAGATATTAATTTTTGGGGTTTGGTGCAACTCATTCTCAAGCCAAGCTGAAATAAAAACCACATGGATGAATGTGGTAAATGTATTTGTGGCTGGGAGGCAATAGTATGGAACAAATGATACCTTTCTGAGACAGTTCATTGCTGTCATCCTTGCTTTTGGTGGTGCTAATATGCTCCTGTTTTACCCCAAGAACAGGGCAGCAAGGCTGCTTGAGGCATGCTGGAGAGAAAAGGTACAGTCACAACCAAACACAGCAGGTTGAAGTTTTCCCCAGAGGACTGTCTTGTACTGAAATACACAATTTTTTATAGTTCTGAGCCTTCCATGTGGAAATTCTGATTTCTATAAAAACTTAGTTATGAGAAAGTAAAATAAATCAGTGAAACTTCAAATTACAATGTTTTTATTTAACTCAGTACCTATGTCTAACTCTATTTTTTCTTGAGATCTTTGTAAAATACATCTACTACCGACATTTTAGTAAGAATTAAAAAGTATTTATTTTGTTGAAACACAATTCCTCAAGAAATCCAGCATTAAATATGTATAAAATTTCCACTCCACTTGAAATTTCAGATTTTCTAGTTTTACAGCACTTTGTAACAAATTTTGAAACCCCTTCCCACAATACAGGAATTCCTGTTTTTGCTGTGTTCTACAGTTTCTTCACATAAATCACACACACTCACACCCCTTTCATACAGCTAATGAACACAGCTGGAATGTCAAAATGAATACATTATTTTGTAGGTGCCATCACTGTGTGCAGTGTTGGTACCCAAGACATCCAGGGAGCACACAAACAATTGAAGAGCATGGGTGGATCAGTGGAGCATGGACCAGTACCCAGCTGGTCATGGCCCAGCTAGATTTGCTAGGATGGGGACAAGCAAAGGGAAGATATTTACTCCCAAGTTTAAGCATGAGGAGATTAACAACAGCCAAACATTCCCAACTGGAATAGGAATCCCTCAGTATGACACAGCCTTACCCTAAATGAGCCACAGGCCCAAAGGGTTCTGTCTCTTGGACTCTATCTGTACCTTGCCGTTTCAAATTCTTTGACAAAGATCTAGCCAAATATGAAGAATAATAGCCAAATTTGGCTGTAGCCAAATATACTGGAGCTAAACATGAGGATTTGCTCCATAGGGGCCATTTCATAGACCTAAAATGGAATCCCTTTCCTCTTCAGCGGTGGTTACATTCTTGTTTACCAAATACATTAATTAGAAATCTTGACTCATTTTAATTTATGTGACTAACAGATTGAACACAAGATGGGTGATTCCAATTCCAGCATATGAATATTTGCCACCTGGATTCACTCCATTTCTGATTTAAGAAGATTTTTCACTGATAAGAAATGAAGCTGCAACTTCTGTATCTTTGACTCTGTAACCACGGAAACTAGCATTAATTATATGTATCACTAAGTTTTAAATGTATTCAAATTTAACACATAACTCTGAAAATATTGAGGTTGTTTTTCTTTTTCTCTCTCACCTTAATATGGTACAGTTTGCCTTCTGGCTTATTTGGCTTATAAGCAGTTTCACTTATAAAATTATAAAAGTATGTAGGTGAAAATTACACTCATTTTCTTTTATGTAACCAAGAGATAGAGCCATGTAAATGTTTGATCACTCACTTCCTAACACTGCTGTAATCACATGTGTGGGGTTACATTTCATGTTAAGGAGGTGCCATTCCCAACAGTGAGAAAGCAGCAAAGTTCTGCCACTGGCTTCCTGAAATAACAGCTCGAAGGAGGACCACAGCAATGGCTCATGGAAACAGGAATATTAAGGAAAGGAAACAAGGAGGAAAGAACCCCACAATTTTCTCATTCTTCCCACTGCTCTACCATAACCCCATAAGAAAAGTCAGAGAAAAAGTTGAAATAAACTTCTGAGGAAATCATTCCCAGACTTGCAACCAATATTTTGGTTTAGTAAACCACCAAATTTCTAACCATGTTTGTTCTGTTTTACCAAATTCCATGACTGATGCCCAAAGGGTCCTGAACCTGCACATTCACCATTTAGGCCATGAAATTATCAGCAACACATTCAACTACTTCACACTTTTTACTGCAGCTAAATGGGCATCTGATATAGTCATATTATTACCTGGAAGCACCAGAGAACTGACAAGATAAGACTTCTGGATCAAAAGCCTTCTCAGTTATTAACCCTTTTTTAATTCATACCTCTGGCTTATGGAAATGCAGCTCCGGTGCCAGAACCCAGGTGGATGACAATAACACAAGCTTGGACCAGAGCTTCTGGGTATGACCACACAAATGAGCTGAGCAGTATCTGGGACTAATCCCTGGAAGCAGATTCAATCATAGCAGTGTTAAATTATGAGGCACATCCTCTGGACAGTTCTGCCCAGAAGCAGTCAAGTTTCCAAACAATTCCCAGACACAGCTCAAGAGCTGACACAGATCCAGGACTTTTTGTAACTCATAGTTTGGGTGCGGCTACTCTATTTTGGACACCAAAGGCATCTGTTAGCATGGACACAGCCCATAAGTGCCAAAAACCAGATGCAGTATGATATATTTAGCATAAAAGGGACCACTAAGATAGAAGTTTTACCTGACTCACAGATGTACTCGCTCATGCAGAACAACAGGTTCGGTTCTCCATGACATCTGGCTGCTGGTCTCCATCTATATTTCACAAAAAATTCTCACATTGATATCAATCAAAGTGAACTGAAGGAACTTCACAGGAGCCTGAGAAGGCTACAACATCTTCCAGGGCTGTGTTTTCTCTGACCAATTTAGTGTTCACAACCAGCCTGCTCAGGAAAAAAAACAAACAACCCATCCCTAGAGTCAACAAAACACAAGGATTTTTTTTGTATTTAGGGAGAGATCACCAGCTTTCCTACTTTTCTTATCTAGTCAATGCAGAGACAGATCCCTTCAGTAGGTGATTCAAATGAATTATTGAAATTTACCTGCAGTAGAGGGCAATTCAGGGTCATGAGCCTCCCAAACAGGTTAAATTCAGGTGCCTCGAACCACAGTTGAATTTCGCAGAACATTTTAAGATAGAGTTAATTTTTGATCATTTATTAATCTAAATTAAACACTTTGCATTTCATAATTAAACTTCAACAAGCAACTGCTACTTTAGAATGTCACCTCTTGTAGATAAGACAGAGGGAAAAACAAGAGGATTGTCAAGTGAAAGTCTTGTCTTAAATGGCCACAGGCAAATTAGCTTAAACAAAATTTGATATTCATAAAGAGTTTAATTCTCTGTGTTTAATAATGTCCAAGAAATCCAGGTAGGAAGAAATACCTGAGGCTATCAACTAAAAAGAAAAAAAATCCAAAAAAAACCAACAAAGCAATACTGAAAGGGTTTCCTCACTTTATCATGTCTTGGTTCACAGAAGTGACTTTAGACTGCTTTCTCCCTGGTCTTACTACGCCAACGTTGTAAATCAAAGATCATGTTTATCCAACAACAAAGTACCTAAAAAAAGATCACTTCTTGTTTCAGGAAAATAACAAATTTGAGAAGCAGAAGTAGATACCCCTGAACCAAAGACACTAGCTAAAATATATACCTTTTCCTTCTTATGCTATTGATCTGTTCACTGGTGTTGAGATGCAACATTTATCTTTGGTTTGCTTACTTTCCATGGTAGCTTTCAAGACACTAAAATGTGGGCACTGTAATGAATCCCCTGAAGCCTATGGGAGCAATTTAGTAACCTCTGGGAACGACATATTAGGACTGCACAGACCTTATTTATTTGTAATAGTCCCTATTACTAGTGGGTGTTTTGGAGACAATCTGCTTCAGCCTCTGTTCTAGGCTGGGTCAGCAATTATTTGTCCTTGCTGAGAGTCAGGACACTGCACTGGTATGGCAATGGGCTGCTTAATTCCTGAAAATGCAAGTTGCCATAATTAAAAAGTTCTAAAACACAACAAGTTCTGAAATAACCTGAGTTGTATATGGAGTAGCAGTAATTGATACCACTGAATTTTCTCCCCATCTTGAGGTGCCAAATGAAGTTAATAGCCTGATGGTTTCCACTCAGCAGCCACTGAGTTTGATTTACTCTGTATGTATCTCCATGCAAAAATCAATTCAACTAAGATTCTTCAGCTTAAGAAAATGGTCAGCTGGAAAAAAAGTAGTGTACACATCTGTACTGTCGCAGTAGGTGTGAGGTGGAGAAACAAGGACTGACTACCTACTATACAAAATTTAGAATCAACTAATGAAGTTACCAGGCAATAAGATGAGAATAAGTGAAAAGAAGCTGCCTACCCCCGAGAAACACACACAAAGCAATACTTAAATTACATAACTTATCACCACAGGATACAGTGGTTTATAATCAAGTTCAAATAGGGATAAATTTAAAGAATCCACCAAACACAAAAAACTCAGATGTAGGATCACCTTGAACACTGTTGTTATACTTAAATAATTGCTGTAAGCATTTGTTACCAACCAATGACAAAGACAGGAGGCAGGACTTGTACCTGAGTTATTGTGCCTGCAGTTCTCTTCATTTGTCTTGGTCACATCCTCAGGGCTTAAGAATCAGAACTAATTGTACTTAGTACAGACACCAAGGGGATTGCAAGGCAGTTTTGGAGACACATTTCCCTCACCCAGTGGATCAAGGGCCCTATGCAAACCTATTCCTAAAAAACTCCCAGATGACCACACATCCTCCTGCAAACCCACTGCAAAGGCTGTTATGTTGTATCACCATGCAAAACTTGCTTATTGCACTTAAAAATTAAAAAATCTCCTTTGGTGGTTATTTTTTGCTGTGTTTATTAAACATTTTCTTCCATATTACTAATCATTGAAGTCCTGAACTCCCTTGTTATTTTTCAAAAGACAAAGAGTTGAGGGGAGAGGGTGCAGGGAAGAGGGAGGCAGTGCAGGATAATGGAATTTGCCTCATCTTTACTTAATCAAGAGGGCTATCTCTTTAAAACCCAATCTCTTTGTTACTACAAGCTGTTCTGTACACAAATTCACTGCTCTATTGTTCCTGGAAAATACCACTAACCTTTCATGAACTCTTCTCAGGCCCAGGATTTTCCAAATCTTTTCAGATTTTTGTATTTTCAACAAATTAAATACTTTACGTTTAGCTATACTTTTACAGAAAAATTACTTCAATGAGATATTTAGTGAGACTAAATGATAATGGCCTCTGAAACTGAGGTTGCTGAGCAGGCTAACTCAGATGGGTTTACCTTCTGAGTTCCAGTTCCATTATTTTCTATTCACTGCAGTTGGACTGGCTGCCAAGACTCACTGATATTAACCCTACTTCTGAACTCAACCCTAATTATCTCCAGAATATCTGACAGCCAACTGAGTGCAAAACTCATTGGCATTTCATCCTATTACAGGAGAAAGAAATGGGCCCATTGAACTGGCTTCTTTGTCTAAGCACAGCACTAAGCATCTGCATGAATTCCTTTTCCCTTCCCCACAAAGCAAACACTGCTTTTGCTGTAGGAGTGTAGCAGCCCTATTCTGCAGTGCAGCTCAGTACTTCATGCCATTGTCTGCAATACATCCTCCTATAAAAGCAAACTCAAGCCCACCCGCCTGAAACTCACTTTAGATAGTGGAATCTTAACAATTCATCCAAAAAACTGCCAGAATCCATTGTAATACAAGACTGTTTCAAGGAGGATTTACAGGTAGCAGGTCTTCAGTAGATGGTGGTGTTACACATCTGTGAATTCCCAGTGCTGTGCATAATTAGGAAGTATTTACATATGCTACTGCTTTTCACTGTTCCGAGGCACTCAGAGGATGCCAAGCTATTGTATCATAAATCTCGTTGTTGAAGCAGATGGAGCTCCTTGCTCAGTTAAAACTTAGAGTTAGGCTTAATTAGAAAAGCCTGTGCAGAATATTCTTTATTTCTTTACCAACTTATTGAGTTCTTTATATTGTAAAGCAATTCAGATGAGAGGTCTTTTGAAATGTGCTGCTAATAAGCATTTTACACTGTCTCTTGCAGACGGCTCAATCACTACACACTGAATTATTATTTCCCACCCTTGTCCAGACACAATTACACTGCAATTTTCCTCTCTCTTTCACTCTTCCAGAAGAATTACACAAGTGGCTGTTTCTCTGGTGTTGCCCATGTAAGGATCTCAGAACACTGCCTCTGTGAATTATCACAACACTTCTTCAGGATACTAATCTCATAAGCTTTTGAAGAAATTGAGTGCAAAGAGATTAACAGGAAAATTCTTTTAAAGTTGCTGAAGGTTTCGTTGCTTTTCTTTTTTAGCTCACACTGGCCTCACTTTCAGAACCACAGATCAGCCATAAACCCGAGCAGTGAAAACTGTGAATGCTTCAAACCTTAGTTAATTTTGCAGAGCTCAAGTTGGATCTTTGTACCCTGACTAAGCTGCTGTTGCAATTCAAACCTGTAGAATGTCATTTTGTAGTTTTTGGTCAAGGGGTGGGCTAGAGAATCCTGAATAGTAGGAACCCTGGTATTTTAAAATAACTTAGGGAATTTAGTAATTTCCTCACAGTGGTTCAGTTTTGCAAGGCTTCATCACTTAGTCCTGGGATTTTGTTTGAGAGGTTAGAGTGTCTCTACAGCACAACCCCATGCTCAGCTGGGTGGGCATGGTGCAGGCCAGCCCAAAAAAACACTCCTTACCTGTAGCAGCCAAGAGCAACCAAGAGGCTCTCCAAGCCATGTGCTGGGGAGCAGCTGCAGAGACACAGCTTCTGGGAAAAATCACCTCAGATCGTGCACTGCTAGTGATTATGAAACCCAGCTAAAATCAGTGTTAAATGCGGTGGCCCTGGTTGCACTTGTGTTCTAGAAATGATGCTGAGACCTGAGCTGGATCCAAAGGGATTTGTTTATTAGTCTTACTGATGTGTTGGAAGATGAGTTAGGTAAACAAACAGTATTTCTGGATGCTGAAGCAATGCACCTCAGCTGAGTAGCCCTGCCAGATTCAAGCAAACTCTTCCATTGAGGCACTGACAATCCACTGCTTGGATCCAGGGCATGTGCAACTGCCAGCCAATGCAGAATGTTGGTACTGCACACAAAGCCTGCTCCCTCCTCCCATCTGTTCACCACATCTGGATAAGGAACCTGCCCTCCAAACTGGGATGTGTGGTCCAGCTCTCTCTCCCCCTAAGGCTTCTCTGCAGCTTAACACACTTCCACCTTCACAGCAGTCTGGAGATGCAATCTCTTCAGAAGCACAAAGCTAATAGGAGTAACAGTAGCAACATCCTCCTTCCCCCAACCAATAACACCAAACATGACATTTTAAAACAAAATTTGGTCAGTGTTAGGAGCCAGATTACAGGATACAGGTTGTGTCTCATTCCATGTAAACAAACAGGAGATTTTGTACAGGGATTCTGAGCATGTAATTGCACTTTCCGTGGCAGAACAAGTGTTTTGAGGCTTCTGCTCTATTCAGCCCTTGAGGATATATTTGCATCCAAGACAAAATT
Source organism: Pseudopodoces humilis (assembly GCF_049639895.1). Classification (NCBI taxonomy): domain Eukaryota; kingdom Metazoa; phylum Chordata; class Aves; order Passeriformes; family Paridae; genus Pseudopodoces; species Pseudopodoces humilis. Next base: position 10,629,968 of record NC_142200.1, read on the forward strand.
TCTTTTCTCCATTCTATGATTCTATACATCTCTATGTGGCTGCAGCAAGGCCAGCATCTCCTTAGGGATATTAGGCCAAGCCAAAAGCAAAAGAACAGGAAGAACAGTAAGAAGGTAAAGCCCAGTCAAGCAATCAAAATGGACTTTGCACTCTGGTAATTCCCAATTTGTACTCTTCCAAAAAAAAATAGCAAGCTATGTAAAATACTTTAAGAACTGCTGGGAAAAACAAGCAGGTGAAACGTTCAAGTGCACATAAGCTATCACTACAACACATCATAATCCTGCTCTTCTCATGTTCCTGCTGTGACCACCTGCGACTCGTTAGCTCTCTTAGCATGGAAGAAATGCCAGTTTCTAACCTCCCACCTTGGCTTCTTCTGATGTAGTCAGGAAATTTTGTAACATACTACCATAGCCTTAAAATGCACATAGTGTATCTGACTCACCGATCCTGACCCTTCCCAAACAGGGTTATGGCTTTAAATTTGGGGATCTGCTTAGCAGCAAAATCAGCTGCTGACAGAACATGATGTGTTCACCAGTCCTGAAGCCTAAAGAAGCAAAACAAAGGTAAGTGGCTAGGCAAAGCCCACAGAGGTAATAAAGGAACAAAATTATTTACACTGGAAGAAACTATAGCAACTTCTCAAAAACAGATCTGTGAACACATTAACTTCTAGTTAATCACAGTAGGGAGACTGAGAGACCATGTACCAGTCACTAACTACTTCAAATATCACCCTTTTATAATTCCCTCAAGCCACAGACAACCCATGTTCCAGAATCTCCAGACTCACACCATGGACATAGCACCACCAGCTGTGAAAATAAAATTATCTGCTTTTAGAGTTCATATCCTCCTGAGCAATGGTTCTTCCACATTCAGAGATTGTGTATAGCAATTTCTTTCTTCCAACCTGTTATCTTCCAGAGATAGCCATTGCTCTTCTTCAGACAAAAAGTGTCTGTGAAGAGATCTATGCTGTGAGTTCTCAGCACCCTGGTCTCTCTAATATTGTTAGTGACTATTGTCCTTTCATCTTTATTGCCTTTTCTTGCTATGGCACATTCAGAGGCCTTGTCACAGCTTGATTTCTCTCCCTGGTCATAGTCTTCCTCTTCCCATTTTCAAAAGCTAACTACAAAGATTTCCTACACGTCACCTTTCTTTTCTGGTAAATTATCTTTCCTTCCCATTGTGCAGGACATGTGTACTTTGGTCTCTCCACCTGCTCAGAACTTCTTTCTTCCCTTCACACTGTGCAATTATCTTTCTCAAGCTGCTTTAAGCTCTGCATCAACCCCAAGTGCTGAAAATCCCAGCAAACACCACTGAACAACTGCTTCCTCCGGTGTGAAAAGTTGGTAAATGACAGCTATGCCACTACATGCAGTGTTACCTGTACATCTCCCTCCAGTCTCCACCTCCAAAATGATCCCCCCACCTCTGGAACAGGAGAAGAGGCTTAACTTGTAGAGACAGAAGCTGCTTGCTACAAGTGTCAAATTAACAGTAGAGACTGAACCCTGCTGAGCTTTTACAGCTTTCAAAAGCTGTGTCCCACTGTATCTTCTGCCTTTTGAAATGAAATCTCACCATTCACCCCATTGTCCTACCTCATCAACTCTTTTTAATGAGTTAAATCTGTTCTTGCATCTCATTTATTCCTTCGCAGCAAAGCTCCTTGCCTGAAAAGCTATGGGCACATTTGCTCCTTATATGTTATGATTCCAAGGTCTTTACAAGGGCAATTTTACATTTTCCTCACTCTATACAGCACCAAACACAGCAGGTCCTAACTCTGTGCATCATTAAACACTACACAGTGAAAGCCAAATAGTGAACAGAGCTGTCAATATTTAACTTACTGAGCATTTCCCTGGGGCCCTCAACACACCTCTCAAAAACTCCTGCTTATAGGCTCTTTCACAATGAAGAAAACCTGTCCATTTGTTCAACTCATTTTTTTGACTTTTCTGTGGTGTGACCTGCAAAACACCAAAATGATACTTCCACATCAGATTCATCATCTCTCAACACAAGATCCTCTGCCTTTTCACTCCCCCTCAGATAAAGGCAGCTCATTGAAGTGTGAGACTCCCTAATCTAATATCTTCAGCCTTTTCTCACCACACATTTCAAGTTCAATTACTGACAGTGGAGAGGAGACAATACTGACATGCAGGACAGGCTTGAACAGGCTTTTTCCCTGTTTCCCCGTGTGATTTAACCCCAGCTGGCAACCAAGCCCCAAGCAGCCACTTGCTTACTCCCCCACCAGTGAGATCAGGGAGAAAATCAAAAAGGTAAAAGCCTGAAAACTGTTGAGATAAAGTAGAGAAAGCAAAAGCTTTATACACAAGCTAAGCAAAACAAGGAATTAATTCACTATTTCCCATGGGCAGCCAGGTGTTCAGCCATCTCCAGGAGAGCAGGGCCCCATCACACATGAAGGTGACTTGGGAAAACAAACACCATCGCTCCAAATGTCCCCTGCTACTTCCTTCTTCCTTCCATTTTATATACTGAGCATGATGTCATATGGTTTGGAATATCCCTTTGGTCAGTTTGGGTCACTTGTGCCACTGTGAAGCGAATTAACTCTACCCCAGCTGAAACTACCAAACCCCACAGACTGCGCTCAATAAAAAGTAGGCAAGAGAGAAACTTTAATGAAAAAGTCCCTTTTTCACACTTATGATTAAATCTATGTAATCCTTAAGGAGCTCTGAATATTTCAAGGACACCCAGACTAGCCCAATGGGCAGGAGAAATTACCTGCCAAAAGGCTGATTCAGAAAGATGTATTCTTTCCCCAGAAAAAATGGAAATTTCTTCAAGCTAGAACAGTAGTCAGATTTTAAAAGCAGACCTTATGAGCAGAACAAGACAGAGGAAAATAAAAAACAAGGGGAGAGAAACTGTCTTAAGAGAGTGTTTAGCAGCTATGCTTCAAGGTCTTACTGAGCAGCGTATAAAATGTAACACAACAGGACTTTTCAGCTTGAGGCAACAGGGAAGGAAAGGAGGGCTGATTCTGCAGCTCCTACTGCTCGCTGATGCTGTGCCAACATTCAAATGGGAAAACCATGAAAATAATCTCTCTTCAGCTTGGAGCTCGAAAGTCCAAGTATGAGGCAACTTCAAAATATATTAAAGCTTCTCATATAATTTCCAACATAAAGAAAATTAAGAAAGTCAGGCTTTGTCTTAAAGAATCACTTTCTTCAAATTGAGAAAGTGCTTAAAGTTGAAAGAGTTGTGAGCTAGATTCACAGTGGATACAGATATAACCAGAACTTTTGAAGGGAATTACAGTGACCTTGTTCTGATGAACATTTACCTCTGTTGTCCTGGTTGCAAAATCACTCATCTCAAAAACAGATCAACTTTTTGGAACCCAAAAATGCATTCATGTTTATATGTTCTTTGTTGTAGCTTCAAAGTAGGATTGCATAGTCACTGACACATACAGGAACTTATTTTGTCGTGTCTGGATGTCTGATCCTGCATAAATAGATTTTTGTTTAACAAGCCCTTTGTTTTCTGTTGCATTGTTGCCCAGGGGTCAATTTTGGCATGCTAGATGCTAAGGGATATATTGCTTTGAGTCAGAAAACAGGGATGCTCTTTGTCTGGAATGCACAGAGAATGGAGCCAATCACAACAGAAAATAAACACTGAGCCCTCTGCTTTGCCACTGCTCTAGTTCTGAAGGTGGCATTTGGTCAGCCTGTTTACAAAGACCAGACATTTTTAATGCTGTGACTCAGCCCATGTGTGTTGGCTGCAGTGATACAGCGCTGTAAAACACTGAAGCATGATATCCAGAGGGAGGTTCTGTCCCACTGGATGAAACAAGCAGTGAAATCTTGCAAGCACAGCTCTATCCTGAAAGAAGTCTGATCTCCAGGATACCATGGGAAACTTGCACTGGATTAGAAAATACTTCAATCAATAAGACTCAATGGATGTTCCCAAATTCCCATGCAAAGGGTGAGACCATCAAGAATTAAGGAACAAACAAGACAAGGGAAAAGGCAAATATTATTGGCAAAGGAGATTCTAAGACTAAGCCCATGACTCGAGTTGCTAGAAGATTTGGTCTGGAGCCTTCCAGGTCATTGCACACCAACCTTGTTTAGGTTGTAGATCTGAGCTGGTCATGTCCACTTGTCTCATTTCCATTGGCTTTCCAGATCCCAACACCTGAGGCACTTTAACAGGAGAGAGGTAGAGGGCAGGGGTCTACGAGCAATATGAAAGGGAAAGCTCATCATGTGCCCTCACATTTATCCAAACAAATAGGTTGTAGACAGTTCTTTGGAGAAAAAACAGGAGTCCATCATTTCTGTAGTAGGAGGCAACATATTCTGCCTGGTACAAGGGTAAAGTGGCACAGTTTTTTTTTTGTTTGTGGGTTTTTTTGTTTGTTTTTTTTATGTGGCATTTCCAAGTATTCTGGAAATGAAAGCATTCATTTCCAGAATACCTGGAAATGTCACATGAAAAAAAGAGGAATATTAAGATCTCCAGGGTGTGGCCCTCCAGGCTTTGTTTTCTGATGAAGAGATTGGAGGTTTTGTGGCACTGGCTTTGTAAAATGATGTGAAAAGAGAAGAATGATTTTGACCTTCAACTAACAGCTTATTTAGCCAGCAGTCAGTTTGGTTGCAGTGGGGAAGGAGAAGAGGCCCACTGAAGGATGCCCCACGTGAGGAATCCAGGCAGAGAAGATCAGTCTAAGGCCACATCACCCCCTGCCCCATGCCAGGCTAGAAGCCCTGTGGGTATCAGACAATCCTGCTGTCATCAGTCCTGCCCACGCAAGAGCAATACTTTGGGACAAAGGGGCAGGAAGGTTCCTGTATCACCTACATTACACCACCTGATGGAGAAAAGGGGAGGGTTTACCCACCATGTCCCTTCTGCGCCTCAAGTGCTGCATGGAGGTGAAACCTGTCTCACACAACTCTGACCAGGCCCCTGGTTCCCTGTTCATAAGAGAAGCAGAGAGGGTAGTGGAGGCAGTCTCTGAAAGCTCCATGTCTCACTTTGTCCCAATGAGAGGGCAAGAAGTGGGTTCAGTACTTCCAGGGTCCTTCTTTGTCATTCCCCCTCTTCCCATCTCCACCCCTGTAGCTTACACCTACAGAGGGGAGCCCGAGAGACTGTCTTGGCTTCTTGCTTCATGCAGATTTTCATCCTTGCTTTGTCAGAAGCCCTTAGCCTTTTTCTGTTCAAAAACAGCTTTCAGGCTTTCTGGACTTCCCTGCAAAATGCAATCCAAATAAAAAAGTCCTATTTCCCCCTCTTAAATTTCTTCCCAGGCTAGCTTTGGGTCCACATCAGCAATGCTAGCATAGACAGAGACTGCAGGAATCCTCTCAGCTCATGCAAGAGCAGCCAGCCTAGAAATCCTTTAGGATTTTCCTCCAGAACACCTAGAGTCTAAGCCCTGAACATTTAAGCCAAAGGTCTGATTCTCAAGTACATAAAGAGGCAAGAAAGAGGTGGTGCTGCTTCCCTTCTTTTGTCTTTTGGGGCAGGGAATAAGTATATGGAGAATGAAAGGAAAAGGATGGGGAAAAGAAAGTTGTATCCCAGGATCTCTTTACTTCAGTGACTCTAAAATGGGAGAATATGGCTGTACTGGTCCTTTGCAAGTCTTGGGAAGGTAGGTAGATTCTGGACCATGCAGGCAGTCAGACCTCAGGAAACAGGAAGGTGTCTGCAACAGAGCCCAGAGCTTAGCTGGGTTGTACATGGTGTATTTATTAACAGCTAAGGTTCACAGTAGCCTCCAGGCTCATCCCTCTTCCCAGTCTGTGTGCTTTTCCTCAGGTATTTGTAGAGTCTAAAGCGAGTCTTGCTCTTGCTCCTTGGCCCAAATTACAGCATGCAGCCCACCAATTCCCATGTTTTCTATGAAATAATGCTGTCTGGACTGTGAGATCAAGAAAAAGGAGTGAGGTCTCCACGAGTGAGGTTCCTGCCACCCACAATTGCCCAGCTCCAGCTCTAGTTCCATTCCTGCTCCCCAGCATAAGTGCAATGACAAAAGCTGTGAGAGGCCAAGCATGGGCTCTTCTGACTGCCCTGACTCACAGTCTCACCCCCTGGGAAATGCACACATGAAGGACCCATAACTGCAAGACCCATTCCCCCTATCTGCCTGCCCTATCTGTCATCTTGACACAAGGCATGCCTAAGTAATGGTCAAATCTGCCACCTGCCCCCATTAGCCAGCAGTTTTCTTATGAGAAATATCCACCAAATCAGTGCCACACATCCAAGAGCACTTCTGCACCCTCCTTTCCCTCTCCCACCTATCCCTATAATTCCCAAGCATCCTCACAACCCCATCCGAAGCAACCACAGCCTCGAGAAGTGCCAGGAAAGCTGGCACAAAAAACCAACTACTTGACTTTCAAAGCCATCCTGCCTGTGGGGAACTATTGAACACAGCTGTTCTGGGCATGCCAGCAAAAGCAGAGCGAAGCAACAGCATTACTGGGAGTTTAAATACACCTGATATTGTTTTCAAACAGCCATCTTCCTGGTTGATCTTTTAAACATTTCTGAAGATTTCTATGCTGCGTGAATAGAAACAGCAGCTGAATAGAAGCAGCAGCTCCCAGTCCTGAGCAGCAATTCACTCACAGAACTGCTCTGAAATCCAAGCCTGTGCACTGGTGTATTCAATCTCAAAGGACTGGACTAGCATCTATGACCCAAACTCTGCTCACAGCTTCATTCTGTATTAAAGGCCATGGTTTTTCATATTTCTTGAAGCTGCTGGGTTCTCTCTCCTGCCTGCTGTACACATGTAGGACTGAAGAGCACTGTGGGGTATGTTTAGCCTGTAGAGTAAACCCGAAAGAACAATTCAATCACTAGGAAGGAAAAGGGTTTTACTATGGGGTAAACCTATCTGAGTGTCAGTGACTGATGCCCAAATGGTACAAAGGGTTTAGTCCAATTCTCATTAATTTCTGGGACAGCTTCTTGGCTAAGTTACACACACTCCTTTGAACCATATCTTAAGGCTTTCATCCCCAAGGGAAAATAGCTCTTCAAGCAAAAATTAATGCAATGAATAAAACATTTAAGCAAGATCCTTGAGACTTTATTTTTCCTGTGTGTTTGCCCAGTGGGGGCCTGGCATAAACATGCAGGTCAGAGATGAAGCTGCAGAACAAATAATTGGTTATTACTTCTGCCAACGTTAGAACTAATCACAACATGGATATCTGTACACTCTTTCTGTCTTCTGCTTTTGACCTCTGCTTTAGTATGCTCTTTAAACTGAAAATTTTGAAAAAGAGCTTATGTATTTTGCCACTTCACCACAGCTTTTGGGAAAGCTCAGCAACAAAGTTCTTTAGGTACCTTCAAAACTGCCAGCCCTGAATATTAACCCATTTCCCATTTTACCCTCATACTTCAGAGTTCTTCAGCACTAGAAAAGAACAACTGCAAATTTTAATTCCATTTTTATAATGGAAAAACATATTTCTCCTTCCTGCCACTATGAAGACTAAAGGATGCAAGAAACAAAAGTTAAATGTTCCAGCAGAGTCTTAGATGTCCAGCCAGTTATCAGTATCTCTTTCTTCATGCTGTTTTTATATCTCATGTCTTTATTCCCCTTCGTTTCCCAAGCCAACACAGACCCACTCCTGCAGCACTGCTCCCTAGCTTAGTGAAAGAAACATTTTGCTGACTAGTGAAGAAATTCTAATTCTGTTTTCTTTACAGAAAGACTGAATAGTCTCCTGAGGAAAGTGCTAGAAGGCAAATTGATTGAAACATTTAAAACAAGGTATCGTGTTTTTCAGGAACAAGGGGTGAATACACTGTAGAGAAGAGTCCTTAATTGGCAAGAAGTAACTGTTACACCTAAATGCACAGAATGTGCTTGATGATAGTGGGATGGTATGGCTTCCACAGGGATTTTCTACCAGGGATGGGGAGAATAGCTGACATGCAAAGGGAGATGTTTGTATCCCTCCATCAGCACTGCCAGTGCACAGGATTGAGGAGACATGACACAAAGAATATGCACTCCAGCATGTCTTTTCCCTCCCTTCAGCAGCATTCATGTCCTCTGCATCCCTTTTCCTGCCCTGCTCTCCTTCATTTGTCTCTAGAATACCTATGCTATATTGACACATCAGCAGTCCTGACATTTCTGCTCCTGACATGATCAAATTTTGTAATTATAGGGGAAAGAAAAGAAGTGGGAAAATAAAGAGAGAAAAAAAGAGGGGAAAAAAAATGAGCTTGTCTACCACAATTTATATTCCACTTCCTGTACTTTTGGTGCGCTTCTAATGCTTTTTGGAAAGAATTATTCTGGATTGGGCCAAATAACAAGTCCTGTCATGGGAAGTCCTTACAAAAAGAGAGACACTGAAAAGAGGTAAAATCTTGTAGGCAGGGCTGTGGAGTCAATCTGACAGAAAGTGTTCATTAGGATCTAGAAGGAGCTTATCAAAATCAACATTAGCAAGGGAGTGGGTGGTTTTGCAAATGAGTTACAGGACAGGGGGGAAGAATCAAAGCCAAAATCTGCCAAAATCTCACCCACCAGGCATCAAGATCCCCAGAGCTCACTCCTGACATATCCTTGCATCATGCATGAACAGCACAGTGCTATGGCTTCTGTCCAACATCATGGCCCCATCACATGAGACTGCCAGAGACTCAGATCCACCAAGCATCTGCACTGGGGTCACAGTCTCAGTGCAGGAGGGAGGTGCACCTGGAATATGACTTCCAGCTGAGTCTTACTACACATGTGAAACCTGAACAACATGCTACTCCCATGCCCAGTCCATTTTATGACCACATACAGGATGTTTCACCCACTGGAGGAACAAAAACAAACCAAAATGTGAGCATGGAGCTGTCCCAGAGATAGAACTGGATCCCAGACTCAGCATTTCTAAGCAGTGAGTGATCTAACACTAGTATAGCACAGGAGAGCATCCACAAAACACATGAAGAACAATCAGGCCCAGCATAAAAAATAAAACTGTAGTTAAAGTGAAAGCCTGAATATAAGTTCTGTACCACAGCACCAACTTTACAGAAGGTCTGCCTATAATTAAATCGAACTCTACAGCAAATGTTTATGCCATACTGTAATTGGACCAGCTGCAAGTTCTGCAATGATGGAAACCCTTTGAAAAGGTTAGAATTATAATTCTATAATAAGAGCCTATTAATAGACATTTTATCATTTAAACAATGAATCAGAAAAAATACTTTCTCTTTCTTCTTTCTTTCTTTCTTTCTTTCTTTCTGGATGCAGATATTGTGAGCAACTGTCACTCATACTATTTTTTATTTGCAAATGTTTCTCTTCCTTTGGAAATAGCAATCATGACATCATTTGAAAAGAGGGCTTAAAGGCTTAAAAAAGTTGTAGTATCTTGCACTAAAAAGAAAGCTTTGGAAAAAAAACCTCTAAAGCAGTAGGGTTTTACACTGAATAAAAGCTAGGAATAATAATACTTTCTTTTCTTTCTTTTCTAAATGCCACTTTGCAAGTTCAGAATTTGGAATTCAAAAATCTACTTTATTCCCAGCTAAATATAGCCCGCATTCAGCCCTAGCTGAGGTTAAGGTGTTTCTACAGGGGACTCCTATTAGTCTGCCATCTTCTCAAACCACAGCAACAGACAATTTTTTGTCATTATTAACATGTGGTGCTGCATTTCCCAATGTTCTTGCAGGAATATGAATCACACTGACATTGAGCAGGATTTGTGCTCCTAGATGATATTTGAAAATTCTACCCATAAATATTTATATTCAAAATATTGCCTGGAATATATCTCAATAAAGCCACTGTCCCAGTTGCAGAAAGTAATGACAGAGTAACATAAATAATAAGAGTAAAACCCAGGCATTGCACAGGTGAGCCACAAAGGTGGGTCTCACTGAGGGGGAAGGCTGAGCATAGTCCAGTGTGGGACAGTGGATCACAGTGCCTCACCTCACTACAGCCCTGACAGACAATGGAGCAGAAATGCCCAGCAGCAGCAGTGGCATTTCAGCCTGGCACTTACTGTACCTGTTACAGCAAATGGCAATATCCTGTTCCAATGGGACAAGGGGTAATGGTTTTAAACCGAAGGATGGTTTAGTTAGATTAGATATAAGAAAGAAGTTTTTTATAATGAAGGTAACAAAAGAGTGAAAGAGGCTGCCCAGAGAGGTGGTAAATGACCCATTCCTGGAAACATTCAAGGCCAGTTTGGATGGAGTTCAAGCAACCTGGTCTAGTGGAAAATGTCCCTGTCCATGTTTGGGGGAGTGGCTTTGACCTTTAAAGGTGCCTTCCAACCCAAACTATTCTATGCTTATACAGTTCTATGATTCTATGAAATAGCACAGCCCTGCCCTGTAAGGCTCAGTCAAGGCTCTCACACTCCACAGAACAAGTGTGCATGGGCACCAGCAGGGCTTTTACCCCCGCAGGCAGGGCCACAGGCAGGATGCAGGCAGGATGTTGGCAGGATGCAGGCATGGCTGGCTCCAAGGGGCTGCTCTGACACCTTCTGGCTGCAGGACTGAGCTCAGTAGGCTCACATTTGTACAGTTTTACAGGTGTCAGAGAAATGGCAAGACAGAAAACCCAGACTTCCATTTCCAAATGTGGAGGTAGGGGAGGAAAAAAGATAATTTTACAAGGTTTCAGGGATGCACCCGAAGTGCTGCATGAGGGGATGGAGATGTGAAAACAGGAGAGCTGGGAGATGGCAGCAGCAGAGGATGGGGTAAAGAACAGTTCACTATCCCTCCAGACGGTCCTTGGATATCAAAGCAGGGTTTCAGCAGTGAAACCACTGCAGGAAAGCTTTCCTATCAGAAAGGAAGTGTGGAGGAGAGGTATGTCAAATGAGTACAGAAGCTGTGGAACTGAAAACAAGAAATCTCTGGATGATTTAGCATCAAGGGATCAGATAGGCAATCTGGCAATCCCTGTCTAAGATTTATATAGCACTAAAAGTAAAGCAAGAAAGACAAGAAGTAGATGCTGCACAAGCATTTCTCACAGGTGGACAGGGTGAAAACCCTTAGGAATAAAACTCTGGAGAGACCCAAAGACACACAGAAGCTAAAATCAGACATGTAGAGCTGAGAAAAGACTTTGATAAGCAGCCTTCCTATGTCAGAAAACAGCATGCACTCACAGCACACATGTTCCCACAGAAAATAGTTCCAGAGCCCCATCATCTCTCCTGCCAGAACATGGCTGTCTTGTGAGGAAAATGCACCCACATGGACCACTGCAGCAGGGAAGAGAGAGCAGAGATTAGCAGAAAAGCTAATTCCATGGAAAGGCATTTTAAAAAGGAAGTTTCCTGTGTAAGACTGGTATTCACAAATTCAGCTTTGCTCCCAAAACAAAGACACAAAGCTCTTTACACAAAGCAAACATCCCAGCATTCAGTGTAAGTGCAGAGCAGTGGTGCTGGTCAGATCCTCAGCTTTGGCTCAAGGGCCACATTTCCCTCAGCATTTACTTAGGTTCTGGGTACCCAAGAGTGTTCTGGATCATCTTAGCACAGTAGCAGTGTTACAGCAGCTTGTGCAGCCCACAGTAAGAGGCATGGAAAACTCACCTGAGCTGTGATCTGCTGTGACTACTCTGCAGCTGATCTAAAAGCCAGCAAGTAGAAAGCTGCCTAATATCTGCACAATACTGCTGAGGTGTCCTGCCAAAATTTCCACAGAAGAGTAGTGGATGCCCAGCAACATAGCATCTTTTTGTTAAAAACCAACAATTTCTCAGTTTCCAAATGTTACACTTTTTGTCTATTCACCACCAAGCAAGAGAGGTTTCAAATGTACACATGACTGGTCAGATTACCTGAGTGATCCACTGATTTCCCTTGCCAAATGAAATGAACAGAAATGTTAATGCTGCACAAGAACTGGTATAGCATACCCTTCTCATTTGGCCATTGCCTGTATCGCATAGAGCAGTAGATGGGCTTACTTTAATGAATGTCCCAGCTTCAATAAATCTGTTGCTCTAGCAAGAGCTACTCCATGCAAGCTGGTTCGAAGAAAATTATACCCATTTTTTTCCTCTTCTAGTTAGCAGCTCTTCCTAACCCAAGTGACACCCACATTTTACAGAACCCTTTCTCTGCACAGCACAGGGGTAGAGCATGTCCCAGCATTAAAACACCTTTGTCTCACATCTGCCACTATTATAAAGTTTTGTATGAGTTCACAAAGCCAAGAAGTCCTGCAGACTAGCCATAAACTCTACCCATGCATGATGCACTGCCCCTGATTCAGTGCTTCTGAAACAGCCACTGGGTGCAAGGCTGGAGTGATGCCCACATCTCAGCACAATTGCTAGGGTGCCATGACCCAGCTGAGTTATGCATGATTTGGATACATACTGCAACCACATCGCCCTGTTGCACGAGAAATAAACTTTCACAACGCCTATTTGATAGGGGAAGGAGTGGTGAAAGGGCTGGGTGGGACAGAGTTAAGATTACAGGAAATGGGCTCTAATGTCACAGGCAGCACTAGCAGCCATGAGATCAGTTACATGCTGTTAAGAGTGGTAACTCCTCATTTCCTTGTTTTTTCTGGGTCTGAGTCTAGCATGTGGCTGCCTGAACAAATCAGCTTAATGTGTTTCTCCATCTGTTGGGATATAGTGTGATAAGCTTGTATAATTTGTAAGTTAATTATTTACATATGTTCCTGAAACTGGAGGAAAAGAGAAAACTGCATGCAGGGAATGAGCAGGGATGGAGGAGAAGCTGGGGGACACAATGTCTGTGTTCACCTCTGATCTCACTGCACAGCTTGGTGGTTCCTAAGGATTTTCAAAAAAATAATATGAGTGAAAGAAAGGGATCCAAAATGCAGTCATTTGGTTTCCAGCTAAGAACAGCTGATGCTGGAGGAACTTAAGGGCTGTTATGAAGTCAAACTTAGCCTGCTGAAGCACTAGACTTCCAAGTCTGGCAGGAGGGAGCTGGGAGCCACTGCACCCCATGCTCCTACTCCCCTACCACAGCTCACCACCCTGGGAAACCTGCTCAGATATGTCCATGGGCCAAACAGTCCCTCAGATAAAGGTGCACCAGGCCAAAAGGTGCTGCCCACTGGCAGTGTATATGTTGAAATACCCATTCATTCCATTTTCCATATTTCCAAATGCATCATGTTCCCAAGCCTGGTGGAGCAGAAAGATTTAGGCCACAGCTGCTCTATCACAATTTGCTCTCTGCAAACACCAGAAGTTTAAGAGCCTCATGTGTCCAGTCTGCTTTTAGTCATGGATTTTGGTTATGTTTAGCAACAGCTGATGTCCAAAGCCAGGGAGAGGCAGAAACTCATTTTCCAGTTTTCTCCTTGACATCATTTGCCAGTAGACTCCAGAGGGATGACAAAGCTGGTTTGCTAGTTCCTCACTCCACAGATTGCATCCAATGTGAAGTGGAATCTTAACAATTTACCAAAGCTTCTATAACTTCAGTGTTTATCAAAACCAGTTTTTCTGAAAGAAATATAGTCCCATCAAAAGAAAACATTTTCCCCAAATTTTCTACAACTTGTTATTAACTAATTTCACATCACCCCATCCTACACTATAAGTAGCAGACTTCAACACCGCATTGAGGTCAAGAGAAGATGCATCTGGACCATCCACCCTGAGATGGTGTTATCCCTTGCCACAGCATATTATAGTAAACACATTCTCATAAGTATTCTGGCCTGTGAAAAACAAAGACAAAATTATATTGAATTAAAATTTCCACTACCATGTCATGTTCCTGTTAGAATTTTATTCCTAATGCAGACTTCCCACCAAAACCAGTGAAACTCAATTTTCACCAATCAGAACAGATGACAATACTTTCTGTAATTCATTTCTCATTTCTGGGAACGAAGGTCCTGGGTGGTTTGACAAACAGAAGATGCTAAGGAGACAATGCCACAATACTGGAGAGATTCTCTGCAGTTCTTACTCAGAGAAGAAATTCTTAACAAGACAAGTAGCACCATCCTCTGGACATCAGTGGGAATCCAGCACAAAGCAAACAGGCTTGATCCCTCAGGTAGTGCCAAATTCAGATCTTGTTATACGTAGAGTTTCTGGTCTCTGCAGCACTTGCTGGAATTCAGTGTGAGGTCTCCATCCACCCTGTGCTCAACAGTCTCACAAATTTAATTCAGTATAAAAGAAAAGCAATCCAAGCAACAGATTAAAGTTATAAAGAAGAAATCGGCAAAAGAGACAAAGCCCAAAAAAAAGCAATATATATCAGGCTGTAAGCAAAGGTCTTCTGAGAGTTATTTACTGTACAGTTTTACAAAATGTAGATCACTATCACATTCTCCAGATTAACACAGAGTCATTGAGTCAAAGCATAGCACAGAATTCACTCTGAGATTTGCATTAAGGAAGGTTTTGACTATGCATTAATATAAAAGAAAATCTTGGGGTATTTTTCATATTTCATTAAAGAATTTAAGGATCTTGCAGAGAAAGAAATCCAGATGCTAGGAAGACTTATAGTTCAAAACAATTCCTCTGTCAATAGATTCTAGGAGATCCCAATTTCTTTATGTTATTTTCATATTTCTATTTATTTCTAATGTGTTTTCAAGTTTGCATGCAACTGTGTAAGAACAAATTAAAAACATAACAGTTTCTTTTTAAAAACAGCACTAAATTGGAAAATTCATTCTTGAACAGAGATATCTGGATTTTTAACTGTCAATGGACAAAAGAAAATATTCAAATCATCACCCCAGCTGGAAAAAATCAATAGAGAGGTCCTGGCAGTAGTTTATCAGCAAGCATTGATAATTCTTTCTTGTTCCAGTGATGACTCTAACAGCATTTTAAATGAAGTAATGTGCTTAAATGATAGACCTTGAAGCCTGTCATCACTTGCTCAAGATGCAGAAGCAGAATTCACGGAAGAGGCGAAATTTACAGCTCGTCGACGTACAAGAATGCTAGATAATACACAGGCATTGCGTTAGGGGATTCCTAACATCAGTTTGTGAAATCACAGCACTAATTAAATAGCTGCTACAAAACAAAACACCTTTTGAATAAGCAAGGATAATGACAAACCTAGGTCAGATGGGACTGTAAGATCATTTCATTAGGTTTTCAGACAGTGTCCTCAAAGGAAAATCATTTAGACTTTTAGGAAAAAGAAAGCAAAGATCTTATTACGTTCAATATAGACCAGAAAGGAGATTTAGCCTTTCATTTCCCTAAATACACTGCCAGTGCTAGAATCTGAATGGGAATCAGATGATCAGCCTGACATGTTGGTGTTTTCCTCTGTTTCACAAGATCAGATCCAAGTAATAACATCATCCTTATGGAGAAATACAAAAGTGTTTCACACCAACAGCAGGAGTCTCTTCTGGGACACGTCCTTGTAGATGCTGAGAGCCTCCGGTTTTGGTGACAGCAATAGGAACAAATGTTCAGCTGGGCCCATTCAAGGATATAGTGCTTGACTTCTGCTCCCCAGTAAGTACCTCCAATGTAGATGTCCAGCACAGATCAAGCTAGGGTTTGGGGATGGTTCCTTATAAACCTATCTGGGTCTTTGTGCAGTGGCAATAATTGATTATAGCAACGGATAGGACTGTGGACCAAACTTGCAATACCTTCCATGTACAACCACATCCTGGTTATAAGCAAAAAACTGAAAAAAATCAAAAAGCTCATATTCACAGATGCAAAGGCATCTTGCCCAACTTTGAATTCACTCCAGACATTGCAATTGGGAGCAGAGCTCAAAGCACTGCAGCCCTGGCCTCTTGCCAGCTCCTTGCCCAGGGCTGATAGCTCAGGCTGCTGCTGCTGCCGACAGAAACTCTGAACTGGTTCAAAGCTGTGTTTCCCAGCCCAACACAGAACTTTGCAGCACAGATTAGGAGAGCTGAAGTCAAGGACTGCTGTCAAGGACAGCTGCAAACCACCTGGGCCTTGCATGGAAAAAAAGGCATTTTCCCAGTTCTGTTATTCTTCTTGGGTGGTTGTGCTCTATTAGAAGGGAGCCCACGTATGTGTACGTACATATTCAGATGTGCTGTACCCTCCTCTCACCAAAGGAGCAGACAGATGGCCCACCCAACCTCCAGACACTCTCCTGTCCAAGCGATGCTTCTTCTCAATACTGGACCATTCTTCTCCTTGTCGTGCTCCAATCCCATTCTCCAGTGAACTGCTTTAGTGATATGTTCTTTGTATTTTTAATTGCATGGGAATAGAAATGCAAGCCTTCCCCCACCTGCCATGCAATCTTCCAACAACATCCACCCGTTCCTTGCAGATAAGTTTCTTAAGTGGAAACCAGCTCAGAGCATGATCATGTCTTCATGCATCAATCAATCAAAAGTTGAGGGATTTAAAATGATATGTGGTGCAATGATTGCAGTCATCAGATCTAAGGAAGACAGGAACACAAGGACTTGAGCTGCACAGTAGCTTCTAGAGAGATGAATGTACTGATCACAAAGGTGAAAAACAAACATACCTCTGTCTTACCTTTTTTACTAAAGATGCAGTAAATTTCCCCATAATACCTGTGTATTCTTCTCTTATAGATGTTGAGCTCCTATGTACTTTACACTGTTTAAAGCTAAATTTGTTTTATTTAAGTTAAAAAGCAGCCTGTCCACTTCCCATTTCTTAAATGTTACTATTGCTCATCCTTCCTTCACAATGGTTTCCTAAAATCTGTCAAATGGCTTGGGGGTTGTTTAAAAAAACACAAAAACTGTTTTAATTGCCTTTTTTTCCCTAGAATGTTTTGGCCACTGAAAGTGGAATCTCAACCCCAGGGCCATTGGTTTGGGGAGATAACTACCCTCAACCAGTGCTGGGAACCTTTGGCCTCAAGCTTCATGGAGCATGGCCTACCGAAATGTGAGAAAATATGATATATCCGTGAGGAATGAGGGTCTCACTCCTTTTGCTCTATGAATGACACCCCTTCCACTTGGGAAGAGGTGCATCAAGTTCTTCTGTGCACAATTCATACACAGCTCAAGGACCCAGCAGCTTTTATCTGGATGCTGGAGGATAAAGCACACAAAAATGTCTTTCCCTCTGGTTCAGCAAACCAGAATTCTCCTTGCTCTAGTCTCCTACTGTAATGCATGAATGGTACTGAAACAGAAAACTGTCTGGAAATCCAGTGATCACAGATACTCTCAAAATATTCCCAGTAATTTCTGGTTTCATGTCTGGCTGAAATTATCTGATATTCCTGATCACTTTTCTAAATGTCTAGAATTTCAATATGTCATAGTAAATGTTACAAACTAGAGGGACAGTGCTTCAAATACTTGTACTAGTAAGAGAGCAGGGAAAGTAACATGCTCATCTTCATCCTGGACACCACTGAACTAGACCTACCTTTGCAGAGTCCCAAGGTTCAGAATATGCCATATCCAAAAACCCTGTTTTTTTCTCAAAAAAGCAGTCTGGAGCAGCTTTGCCTTCATAGCTTCACTCCTGCTCCAGAGCTGAGCTGGATGGAGCTGGGGGAGGGAATGGGGGAAAGGAGACACAGAGGATGTGGTGCTGATGAAGGATCATCAGGCCTTTGATCCAAAAGGCATTACCACTTCCCCAGAGAGAATGTCTTATGGTGTCTGCTCTCCTATCACAAACCTCACCCCAAAATCTCCCTGAGAAATTGCAGCAACTGATTTCCCCATGTTGCAGCCAGCCCTTCTCAGGATTTTTTGTTACTGTTGCAGGCACAAAACTCTAGGTGATGCTAATAGAGTTCCTAGGGTGTAAGTAAAGGCTGAGATTTTCTCATCCTAGAAAACTCCTGTAGCTTCATATTGTGACCTTTGTAAATTCTCTCCTCTGTGCTGGTCTAGATATATCTCTAAATGCATGGCATTTCAAAAGTAGAGAATTCTACATATGCTATAACTACAGTTATTTTTGTCAAGGTCTGTATAACTCTTCCAAACACTTGCAGTAGGCCACAATCCAGCATACCCCGTAAAGCAGAAACAATTTCTAAGGAAACAGATTAATGTATTAAATATATTTGCATAGTAGTCTGCACAAGCACACTAGCGAAATTTTCAGCAATGAACCATCTCAGTATTTTCCATCAGCTATTTTGAGCTCCTTACTACGGCTCCTTCTGGGGCTGTTTCAGAGCATGCAGTACATCAGCCTGATGTACTTAGTGAGGAGAAAGGGAGTCCCAGTGGACACTGGCCAAGAATCTGAATCCTTGTAATTTTGCCAGGCTACTCCAACAAGCCTTCTCTTTCTCATAAGCAGTAAGATAAAAAGGTTTTATCTGTTTACCAACTTCAGGTCAGAATTCCTTTGAAATGTCTGTGTCTACTCTAGGGAAGGAAAAAAAGCTAATACTTTCCCTAACTTCTTTGCATAAGCCTTTGTGTTAATATTGTCCTGCTATTTTTTATTTGTCAGGTCCCTTAAGACCATTTCTATATGGATCTAAGCACACCACAGCTTAAACACAAAGTTTTCCCACTAAATGGTAGTACTGGTAGTTGTCTTCTTGTCAGTACTAGATGCATTGTGTCCTTTGATATTTCAGTGCTGTATAAACCTGTTGTCTGGAATACAAATGTGAGCTGAGAGCTGATTTCATAGCAGAGTAATTTTAATTTTCTTGGAAAAGTGGTTCAACCTTTTTAAATTCTGTTTCCAGCTTTTCCACTGGACAGACAGAATTTTTCATGATTGCACAGCTGGGAATGAGTACTTCAACATGAATGTTACCTGACAGAAATTATTACTGCAACGCCCAGTGCAGTTTAAGTGAAATATCTTGTATTAGTTGCCTGGCCTTAAGGTAACTGTTGCTTCTGTTTTGCAGGAGGTGCTGAGCTTAAACCACAACACACTCATTAAGCAGATCCATTAAAACCTAAGACTGCTAGCACATTACTTCACTTTGAATGAAGGCTATACACTAAAAATCAGGATGTAAAATTGTAAGTTTCAAAATTTTCTTTAAGCCTATTTACAGAAACAGCAGGCAGAGGATTGTCAGACTAACTCCAGATCCCCATTGTAGGAGGCTGCTCACTCCCTGCTCATCCCCCTTGTGCTTCCAGAGACCTAATACACATACACATAAACTCCTCTCTGGAGAAATGTATTCTCACCACTGATTGCCTAGGCCTCTTGTCTTAGAGACCCTTAACTTAGTTATGGAAAGTTTGGCACTGTCTTCTCCACTACCTCCACAAAAATCGAGCTCCACTTTTCTCTTAAAAATAAATAAATAAATAAACAAAAGAAATTAAGAGAAACCACAGATGTAGCTAGAGAGCTGATGTGGTAACAAGAGTCTGAGTTAAAGATTTTAATGAGAAAAGTTACCTTAGCCAAACAATAAACCAAGTCTTCTAACATAGTTTGAGAAACTATGTTCTGGGTAGGTTCAATTCTCTTCTTGAATACCTTGACTCCATAATTTATTGGGGTTTATTAAAAAAGTTGTCAACCAGGTTCAGGCTGTGACAGTAGCTTTTTCCTAAATTAGTGATGAACTGTTCTCTGCAGTCACACATTTTCAAAGCATTATTTCAATGGTAGTGATATGACTTAAGTGGGAGGAGGGGAGACTAATTGACCTGACTTGTTTGATGAAGTTCATGAAAAGGAATACATTATGTCTTTTACAGAAGCAGGCTCCATAATCCCATATTGCCTGGCATACATGCAGCATGTAACTGCAAAGCAACACTGAGGAAGGATCAGTTTTGTCCAAATCTTAATTCACCACTATTAGCATGTTTCAAAAGCTTTCTGAACCTGAGACTCAGCTGTAAATTAAACAGTGTTATGGGAGGATGAAGGGGAGTTTGAAGTTTTCATTTAAAGAGCCTTTGCAGGTAAGATAATTCAGGCTCGCTTTTCCCTGCTGCAGCTGTGTGCAATTTCCAGTCAATAAGCTGAGCAAAGGCATCTGCTCACAATAAAGCAACCAGCAACAGCCGCAGCAACTGATAAAGCAGAAACATGTCCTAGCAGGGATTGCCCTTTTCCACAAAAGCCTTCGGGGGCAGGCTTATGCAGGGGAGACCACACACAGACAAGGGAGGCAGCAAGTTCCCTGTGGCCCCAGGGCTCCTCCTCCTCCCAGCAGCACCGGTTTGGCAGCCGGAGAAACCAGCACGAGGTACAAGAGGTGTCAGCAACCTCCCAAATCAGGCACAGGTGACGGCCCTGTGCCACCCTCGGAAGGGCTGGTGGGGCATGTCACCTTCCTGAGGCCAAGAACCCTGTGCAGTCCCTTCCCACCATGCACAAGATGCCTTTCTTCTGCCCAGCTTCCTTTCCTGCCCCCTTGTCAATGACCACTCTTCCAGGCCTCATTGTTTTATTCAGTTTTTCTTTCATATACTTATAAATTACTTATTAATATACTTAAGATTCAGCAGACCTAAAGCTGCCTCATCATTAAATGAAAAGCAAAAAGACAGCCTAGCATGGCTCTTTTCTCAGCTGTTTCCCACTCCCCCACATCCTCCTCAGCTGTCTCCATGTGCCTCCTCTAAGACAGTGAGACTTTGGTGTCTCATTGCTTTGGCATAGAAAAAACCCAGGTATTTGTCAGCAGCGTTATGCAAGTGAGCCAGATGTGACCCAAATACAGGGTTTGCTAGTTGGGGTGGCCCATGAGCAAGATGCAATCCAAGAATGAATTCACCTTGATTCTGTTGGCATCCACCACTGGGCAATGAAGCACACAAACCTATGACGAGACTGCTGCCTTCTTGTCCCAACAAAACATCAGGTGCTGACTCTTCCATCATGCTGTCTCAGACATTTGTGCTTGCACTTATGTGTCTTAATCAGCAGTGAGGATCCAATCCAGTGCTTGGTTCCCAGGCAAAAGTCACAGCAAAGCTTGGAGAGGCAGGATCACCCCACTGGGAGTTTCAAAAACAGCACCCTTTATTAATTTCTCAGTGGCTGTGGTTTTTAAAGAAGAAAAACCATCTCTTTTAACATCATGCTGAAAAAAAAATAAAAGTGAAATACAGACTTTGAAGTGGTGGGGGAGCACCATTACTGATTCACAGACAGCAGTCTGGCATTCACTACATTTGATAGGGAGGCTGCATGCAGCAAATGCATGTAAGGACACATTTCCTTCAAAGGGCAGTAAAAGTGCACTCTTCACACTCACATGCCATATAAGCTACTTTTCACACAAGCAGACCAACTGGCTCTGACCAGCCACTGCTCTGGGGAGACAACTGCTCATCCTTCTTTAGCCTTTCTTCTTTCTAAAGCATCCCAAAGTTGTTGAGCAGGTGGATTGTCAGCTTTGGCCTTCTCAGTTCAGCTTCTTCTATCAAAATTTGCCTCTTCCATCTTTCACCTCCTACCAACTTGAAAGGCTGAAGTCCTTGATCTAGCTGTATTTTATGTATACCCAGTCTCTGACAGATAATCAGTAGCTCTGAGTTTTTTAAGGAATACTGAATTCATCATCAACATGCCTTATTTTTTCTCTGCTCCTACTACTCTTCCTTTCTCCACCCACAGGCTTATTACAAATCCTGTAATACAGGCAGAATTCCCAAAATACTAAGCTGGCTTTCAAAAGTTAATAGCTGGGCCAGACCTAAAAGGAAAAAAAATTTGTATAGTTGTCTAAGAAGTTACTGTTCCTATTAACTAACAGAATATTAGTTGAACAGATGATGACGATAAATAGAAAAAGAAGAGTTTATCTTTATTATTGCATTTCCTGGTTAGTCAGGAGTTTATTTTCTCCCTTGGAGACTGCATTGGCATTGTTTGCATTGGATACTGTAGTCAGTCTGCACAGTGTGTTACCAAAGACATTCATGAAGATATAGTCACTCAAAAAACATCACAAAGATATTTCACAGGGATATATTCTCACATAAATGAGAAGACTGTGACTAGGGCTTGACATCTAGGACTATTCTCTCCTTTTCTTGGCTCTGTGGATTATATGTTTCCCTCCTATAAGCCTGGCAACAAACTCACCTTGTTCACACAGCTCTGAACAGCCATAATCCTACAAACCTGGGGACTGCTCAGTTCACTTGAAAATTTCAGATCAGAGGGCAAGCACTAGGGATACACAGGAGTATCCCCAATGTTACATCCAGCATCAGGATACAAGGGCAGCAAAATCATCACTTTCCCACAGGGTTCCCCACTAGAGCAGATCCAAAAAGCTGGATTAACACACTTCCCATCCTCCCCAAAAATGCACCCATCCAAAACCTCTTCAATGCCCCTGTCATCCTTTGCCAGCCCCCAGCAAGCCTCCCCACCTGCCTGTGCAGAGATCTGAGAGGCTGTGCAATCTCAGGGGGTTGTGGGGAAACAATTACAAATGACTTTTGGATTCTGGATGAAAGAGCTTGACAACAACTGCTCCAGCCTTTTTGAGGGAAACATGGAAAAGCCAGATCCTAATCTCCCAATCCTGCCCTGACAGTGTGATTTTGCATCAGTCACTGCCATCTGTGTGTTCAGATTTCTCAGGCACCAAACAAAGCCTGGCTGTGCTCATTTACCTACAGAAGTGTGGGGATGCAGAGTGGATTAATTAGCACTCATGCAGAACTCAGAGAACAAAGTAGCCTTATGCTGCTAAATACCTTCAAGCCAAAATTACCTCTGAACAGCCAGGTTCAAGGATGGATTTGGTCTATCATTCTCAGGTATTACTTTTCCTCTAAATAAGAATGATTTCAGCCTTTCCCAAGTTCAGAACCTGATGGGAACTGATTCCATGAAACAAGTATTAAAATTGCTTTTGACCTTCTTCCATAAAAGTGGAAAAATTAAATACACACATTTAGAAGGTCACAAGAACCATTCCAGTAATGCTCCTGTTCTACATGCTCTAATTGTCTCCCTATGGCATTCTGGGGAAAACATGCAATTTTGTTAGAAGAACCTCACAAGTGGTTGGGGTTTTACCCTGGTAAAAATAAAGAGTTTCAACAAACTGTACTTTTTCAGCTTCATTGGAATTCAGGCAGGATCTGAGCTCCCCCTGCTGTTTGCAAAAATAAAAGCGATGTGTGAGCCAGCTGAATCCCTAGTACCGCGGCTCTTTGGCTCGGGCTGCCCCATGGAAAGAAATAAATAGCCAAATATCAGTAAAGACCCGTTCTTACAGTCACACCACTGAACACGGAAAAGATTACGTTCAGAAGGAGAGAAGACAGCTTTGCGTAAAAACAACAATTTGATGTATGAGTCAGAAGAGGAGAACATTTATACGAGCCCAAAAAGGTGTTGACTTTAAACCATCCTCTAATCTGTGGCCAGAAGAGGATCCAGCCCTTTTATAGTAGCCAATATTCCCAGCAACATCCTAGGGCCAGAGCTGAGGCTGTGTGACGCTGAAATTACTGCATCCTTTGTGCAAAGAGATAGCCTGCCCATGGAAAGATGTGCTTTATATGTGTGAAAATATTCTGATCCGAGGCCCTTGGAAAAAAGCCCAGTGCCCCTGCCAGAACAGCCTAAGAACAGGGAGCAGGTCTAGGGAATCAAGGGTTTGGGGATGCTCACCCTGACAGAATGAAGAGTCCAGTTATCATGAGCCAAGGGTTTCAAGTCCCATTATTAAAATGCCTCTGGCACCTCTGTGTGTGGTATGAATTCCCCTTAGATTAACCACTCATTGCCCTCAGACTTTTAATTCTTTCATCAAAGAGGCAGACACCTCTGAACTGCTCTCCAGGGAAGGCTAAATTAGATGCTGTGAATCACCCTCTGGATTCACAGCCCCTTGTGCAGCCCAGACAGGGAAAGCATGGCAGATCCTGAGCCAGCTGAGATGCATGAATGCCTTCAGCCCCAGCCCTTGATCTCCCCATCTCATTTAGTGCTTTTGAAAAATAATGCATTTTACTGATGTTAACCCCAAGGGCAGAAAGAAAAACAAATAAAATTAAAAAAAAAAATTAAAGTTTGAAAAAAAAAAGAAAATAATAAAAAGAAAGGCAAGTTCTTCTAATAAGGATTCCCAACTGCTAAAATATTTTCCTGTTTTTCTGGTTGTATGTCAAGTCTCATTAGGCTGTGTTAATGAACTTGTTCCAGGCAAGTTTTGGCATAGTGTTTGTTTGTGGTTTTGCCTAACACATGTGAAAGGGCAAGCTAAGTCTGGCTCTTTTTCAAGTAAGTTTAACAATCAGAAAAGTTGGGTGGGAATACAAAATGAGAAACAGCTTACAGTTTGCAATTCAACACTAACTCTACAACAGTATGAAAGAAAAAAATTAAAGCACTGTTCTGCACATAGATTTGTCCCTCTACCATGGTATAGGGATGGATGGCACTTTTAAGGGGGATTTGGTATGGTTTTGTCTATATTTGGGTTCTGTTTCAAAGAGCAGCAGACAGAAGGTACCTAAAAAAATTTCTGCTGTGCTCTTGATGCAGAAAGTATTTACACCAGCACAGCCATTGTCATTCCTAGAAAATTTCAGTAGATTAGATACATCTTTGTGCTGTAAACAGAAAGGTTGCATACTTTTTAGGAGTAGAATTCCCCAGCTTCCAAGTACACATGGCACAAAAGAAGCCAGGTATGAGCAGCAGAGATATCCAAAGTAATGAGGGCTACCAAAGCAAGAGCTTGGCATCATCAGTATTTTCAATATCTCACCCCAGCCACTGCGTTCCTGGAATATCAGCACTGGTTTCTGAAGAAAAGAAAGTTAATGACACGAAGGAAAAACTCCATCTCCTAAACTTTATCTACTGCAATAGGGATATTCTGTAAGAGAAATTGAAATCTCTAGCAGCATCTGGATGATAACAGAGGGGATGAGTCAGCCACATATTGCTACTGCTTGCTTTGTTTATGTTTCCCATACTACTTTGAGTCTCTCCATTATTCATTTTTATTTATTTTACAGCACTGGGATTGCAAAAACTGAGAGCTGTTACAAAAACAAGGTCACTGCCCTGCTGAAAGCAAAGTTTAGCAAAACTATCTGTACAGTTGATTCTGCAATCCTCATATTGAAATGAATTGTGAGAGCCCAAAACAACTGCCAGATCACAAACTTCAAGTGGAAGGCTTGCTCTACTCATCCAACTACTACATGAATCAACAGAAATCTAAATAATTTAGAGATGTAAAGATTTCCACATCTCTATAATCAGCCAGGTGGACAGTATGCACCATGCAGGACAAGCCTGTCAATACCAAAAAGCTAAATGAAAGCTGTACCACTCATGAGCCACGTTTGACAAGTCTGTACTGCTGTCACTGACAGTAGTACACAGCAGTCACTCTGGTCCTAGAGAAATGCTTCTTCAGGACAAGTTTCTGAGGTGTACTTCTTTGTCCCACCGTTATCCAGGTGAAACTGCTGTAGAATAGGAAGATATTTATTCCCACCAGCCTGTTTCTACCTGTGTTCTAACACCTACCTCATACGCCACAACCATCTGTTCAGCTCCAACAAGTATTTCTCAAATCAATTTAGCACTGTATTAACAGCTATCAAAATCCCTTGGTTAACCATCAGCCAAAGAGCATCTTTCCAGCCCCATTCCTTCCTGCAGCACAATGGCAAACAGCACCCAGTAGTTTTCTCCTACCACATCCCAGCTCATACCTAACAGTCTCCCTATACCATTTTTTTCTACCTACCAACCTCAGCAAGCAGTAGAGGTGCTAAACCAAGACCTGAGAACTTTGGCCACATTATCACACACCTTTAACAGGCCAATAAAGGTGGCTGCACCACACAGCATGTTGGCAGCACACGGAAGCACCAGGAAAAGCCCATTGCATCCTGTAATGCAAAGTTGTTTAACCTGCCCCAGAGCAACACTGCTACCCTCTACTTACACCCTTTGGGCAGTTGCATCCAGGTTTCCTAAAAACTGGCAGTGTAAACACAGCTGTGTACTTGGGTTCTGCTGAAACCTCATTACTGCAGTTCAATTATTGCTGGCTTTTCTCCTCCAAGTTCCCAAATTACCTCCAGCCTCTATGTTGTTATAAACTAATTAGGCTTTAATAAGTCAAAAAAGAAGACAGGTTAGGATAATTAGGCCCTATGATTGATTTCTGGGGCTGTTGTGGAATAGACCAGGTGAAAGGCAATGAAGGAGGGAGTGGATATTTGCAGAGGCTGGACAGGGCTAGGAAAACAGACACCCAGGATAACCCTGAGAAATATTAGTCTTCATCTAAGCTCAGGCAATTCATCATAAAAAAACTTAGCATCGATGCATCATTCTTTGATTGCAAAGGAAAAACCAAAAGCTTAGCAATAAGATGCTGAGATGTGGGACCTCAGCATCTCCCCTATGTGCTTATCTCTCCTACTTGCTGAGGTTCAGACTGAGGGGCGCAGTGATGGCAGTGCTCTGTCCTTTGCATCAAGCTGTCACACAGACAGCACAGGAACAAGGAAAACACCGAGCCCTCCTCGGCTTTCCTTTCCTTGAGAGCTTCTAGCGAGGCTTTGGCTCAGCCAGAAGTACCTGTCCCTGCTGCCCATGGCACTGAGTGCCTGCAGCCACCCAGCCAGGAGGTCTTTAACAAACACCCCAGAACAGAACTGGCTCTGTGCTCGTGCACAGGCGAGCCGTGACTCACGCCCTCTGAATCCAGGCATGCGATTTTATTTCCCACATGATAATAAAAGGGTAGCAACACTCAGCTAGTCAGCTCATCACATCAGCATAGCAAAGGTTTTATTTAATAACCTAACCCAGCTCTGAAATACATCCAGTTTTAAACCAGTTTAAAATAAAAACTTCTCCAAGTGGTTATGGATGAGTCAGTTTATCATGTTGCTTTAAGTGAACTTTGATAAAATGTTCAAAGAAAATTGCTGTCCCTGTGTGAGGCAACTCTGAGTAACAGGGAACATTTTCAACAGACAGCTACAATTTGAAAAACACCCTAAGTAATTAGATTAAACCAAATAATTTCACCCATCCTTTCTTCTTATTATGTATCCTCAACACATCTGAAGATATTTAGAAACCTGTAAATGTTAGTCATATCTGGGCAGAATACAATTATAGTTCATTGAAGCTTTGTCTTATCAAACCCTTGGGTAAAACTGTATGGCAAAATTAGGAAAGAGGGAAATTACAACCCTGTGTCCTGTGAAAATAAAAAAAAAAAAAAAGTTTTGTTCCAGAATTAGAAAGTTCAATTTGGCAACATTAAGATTATGAGTACTTAAATATGCCAAGTTATCGGTCCCTTGACAAGCACATTACAGACAAATCCTTTTAAGATGCCAGCCCTATAAATGCACAGATTTAACAGGAAGCAGGTAGGCACTGATGAAAAAGAACCTCTTATCCAAGAGCTTTCTCTGAAAAGTATAGCAATGAGGTGTGGCTGCTCAATGAGATGAAGTCAGGACCCAGGACTAAGTCACTGCACTTACACATTGCTGTAATCTACAGGACAAAGGTTTGCAGTGAAATATTGCAACAGCCTAGTCTTAGAAAACAGCTCTTAAGTAAAGGTCCATGGGGTCAGAACACTCAGCTAAGGCACAGGAAAACTGTTGTGTCTCCAACATGCATGGTTTTGGGCACATCATCAAATACTACTTTTATTCTGGATCCAGCACCCACATGAGAAATAATTGTAAGCTCAGTTCAAAGTTGTGAATATGAACACCCCTGTTCAGCTGCCACATAAGCATCTCAGGTCACGACCCCACATCTTTTGACAAAATGCCAAGTTTTGTGAGGCTGAGCTACTTCAAACCTTGTTCAAACCTAACTCCAGAATCCAGGTGTTCAGTCACAGCTCTTTCACAGACAGGTTCCTCAGGGAAAAATGTAGCACCTGATGCTCTTCTTGCAGAGCAACTGTCTAACGATTTATACCCTCAGCCAGTAAGTGGGAAGCTGAAAACTGATTTCTTTTACCATCAGAATCAAAAAGCCCTGTTTCTCCCCTACAAGGTTACACATTGAAACACAAACACTCTGAAAAGAGGTACAGGTGCACTTCTACCCTAATAGTTTGGGAGTTTGCCTGAAAAGAACAGGTTGGGGACAGTTCTAAACAAAGAAATTGCTGCTTTATGCACTTTCTGAGCCAGCAAGAATAAGATTATTTTCTGCACACTGACAAGATTTTAAAAGAAAATAAGGGTGCTATGCCCATATAGCAGCGTGGATTGTGATGTTCAGGGCATTTACCAAGGAATTGAAAGACTGGAGGTTCAGGAGAGAGCAGCTTCTCCATAGCTGTAGGACTGGGTAGGTGATATCCTCAAAGTCCTTTTCTGATCAGAAAAATGAGAATCACAGTCAAAAATTAGAAGGGGTGTGCATTTCCCAACTTTACCCTTTCCCTGCTGCCCCCCCCCCCCACCTCCCCAACCCTCATTTTAGAGCAAGTGTTTCTAAGTAGGCACAGGGTTACAGGGAGGTACCTGAATTAAGGCTTCTGGGGCTTGGGATTTACCACCCATCCCTGTTCTCAGCCACCCTGACTAATGAGCTGTAGGCAGCTGCATGTTGCATACATTGACCCTGGGCACTTCCCTGCTTAATATACCAGATCTTTGGGGTCATCAACTTTTCTGTACCTCAGTCCTCATCTAGAAAGACTGCAGAGGCAGTATAAGTACATAGCAGGTACTTGTGTACATGGAAAATGTCCCCAGGAAGGAGATTCTGTGGAGATGCCACGTCCCTTTTTTTTACCCTTCTCATGTACTAAGGAGAGTGATGGCTTTGGATTCTGTTCTAATCTCTCGTTACTTGACTTTTAGATGTTTAAGCCCTTTTCTGGGTCTCTTCTTGTAATCCCCCTGTCAAGAGCAGTTACAGAGAGGTGTGACTGACTCATGGCACTCTCAGCTGTTTCTGCAGCACTGTTCCTAAAGGGCCACACTTTCTCTGCAGGTTGCTGAGATGCAAGCAGTGAGCTGCAGTAATTAATGTCAGGCAGATACGAAGAAGAAAGGGTTGTTTCTAGTTGTGAAGAAGCAGGTTTGGTGGAGGTTCTGCTAAGACAGTTCCCACACTTGAGCTATAAAGCAAATGCAAATGTTTCATAGTGCCCTGAGCAAATTTCACAAAGTTCAAGCCAGGCCAGCAGGATGGCTCCTCTGAAGAGCCTTCCTCCACAGCTCCTCCTCAGTTTCTGCTCTGCTGCTCCAGTGCAGGAGAGGGAGACACCAAGATCTTCCTTTTCCTGGTGGCCTGCTGAAAATGTCTCCCTCCACATAAGCCATGAAGAAACAAGCAAAAGTGTGGACAAAAGCTTGAGCTATTTTTCCTTGTATGTAGGGATGATTGTAATTATTAATCTCACAGCAGCAGAGGTAAATATGATAACTTCATGACTCAGGATGTGCCTTAAAGGTCATTCTCCATTCCTATCCCCAGCCAAAGGGGAAGAAGGAAAAAAGCCTGTTGTATTCATGTTCTCATTTCTCTCTGAGGTGAGTCACCCTACCAGTTAAACGCTATAAAATGACAAACATTGGTAAATAAGATGGGATTAATGATACTGATGACTCAACTGAAATAAACACACATCAGTCACAGCTCAGTAGCCTGAAAGAACCTTATGAAAAGAAAAAACCTGCTCAAATCAAAGACAAGATGATGATTGCAAATCTGCTATTAATAAATATTTTCTATGACAAAGCATTCCACGCAGTATTTATATTTCATTATGCACAACACAAACCAAGCGACTGAAAACATTACTCATAACAATTGTGGAAAAAAACTGTGAGAATTCTTTTCCATTTCTGCTAGGGAAATGCAATTGCCTCTTAAAAGCAACAAACTTGCCTTCATATAAAACCCTTTTGTCCCCTGGCCTGAAAGATTAGGCTTCATTCACAGATTTCCACCTGTTTTCTAATGCTAAATCTGAGAAATAGCCTGAGTGACCAGCCAGCAGAGAGTGCCCAGCTCCCTAAATCATCAAGAAACTGCGCAGCATAGCAGGTGTCCAGGTATGGAGTGCAAGGAGGCAAGCCCGCAGCTGCTAGAGGGTGACAGATTGGCTCTTCAGCTGCTGGTGAAAGGACTGTAGGCTTTCAGCCCTGGGATGTTTCAGGGCAGAGCAGCCCTCATGGTCTTTGATTGCATTGCTCTCATGGCTACAGGTACTCCCTAAGGGAGAAGCATGAACAATGTTTTTATCACCAGCATGTTCTCAGGATACGCTCACCTACGCACCTGCGACCTCCCCTCTCCAGCAATGGACTGAATAGACCCTGTGCTTCCTGCACATGCTCTCCTCTATTTTCATTTTTCCTAGATTAATAACTCTCCATTATCTGATAGTATTTTTGTCCCTTAACAGTGTCTTCATCTATTTGGGAGGGTACACATTAAAAAGACTGAGCCAAAATGAAGCCTAGATGTTACAGGAATTGATGTGTGGGCTCTCTTGCAGGAGGCAATTCTTTTTCTGCTTCTCCAACAAGCCCTCTCCCTGATAAAGTCTGGAGATATAAATCTTGCCTCTCAGTATGTGGCTCTCACTGAAGTCACCAGCAGGTGTTTGCAGACAGAGGGTGGAATTTGCACATGGGGAAGAATCACTTGCAGTTTGCTTTTCAGAGCAGTTAAGCCTGATCTCTTGGAGATATGTATGTGAGTCATCTCACACTCACTCACTTTTCTCCCCTTCTGAACAGTAAGCAAACTTCAGTCTAGTAATCACATATCTGCTCTGCAGCATCTCTGTGTTTTCTTCTCCAAATACTTCACAGACAACTTATAGAGGGAGAATATTTGCACCAAAATATTGAACAATTTTGGGCCTGATCTTGTGGAACAGAAATTATGGGCTTTCATTCTTGATCACATATTCCAAAGTGTTTTAATTTACCAGGATATAAATATAGAGAAAATTTATTGTCTTTGGGTGTAAATCAGAAATAACTCAAAGGAAGGCACTAGAGGACTTTTTTGTCATTACTGGCAGTATATACCATATATCACATAAACCTTAGACTTCAAGGCAAAACTCTGTTCTCATCTAACATGGTATAAATCCAGAGGAGCTCAGCTCAGCACACCAGTCTCCCCAGTACTAAATTCATTCAGCTGTATTTCTGATTTAGCAGCTGCAATGCAAATGTCAGAGCTGAAAAGGCACTGAGGACACCAAGCAGCTCTGCAGTTAATCTTGAGGCTGGGGAACTCCTTCAGGCACCTGGCTCTGTTGCAGGCTCTGTTCTCTAATTTCCTCAATCCCAAATCAGTTCTGCCTCTTGCAAGCATAGTTTATCACTTTTCCCACAGCTTCTGTCAATCCTTCATTACAAGGACAGGCCCTTAGTAGAAACTAAAAATCTCTAACTAGGTGGAGAAATGTCCTGTGTTAAATGCTCTGTTATACAATAAGTGCAAGATAATCCCTGTGTGGCACAACTCTGGCATTGAACACTGTCCATTTCCTTGCTCTGCTTGGCACTAATCAGCCTTCTCTACAGGCTTTTTAAGCAAGACGAATTTAAGGAGGTAAGTATTATTGGCTATGTGGCCTTGTAACAAAACTCTCCTTTGGAACTTCTGAATGCTTCCCTGGGTAATTGCAATTGCAATAATTTCAATAGCTCTGTGTCCCCCCCCATATGAGTTCATATGAAAACAATTAAGTTCTGAGAAAGCATCTACACAGCTGAGCTTACAGTCCAAAGGAATGACAAAATTTCTCCTCCAGCTGCTGTGAATTTTATGTAAAATGATCAGTGAGCAGTCCCAAATACATCTTCTCCCCCTGAAAATAGTTCATCCAAGTTAACCTCTGGGACTGAGAATTTTGCCATAATTTCTTTAATCTGCTTTGATTAAATAATTATTAATAAAAAATTTGAGTTTCTGAATGCTCTGGATTATTATCAAATCTTTAATAGATGCTAACTGGAGTTACAAAAAATATCCACAGCACAGGAAGATGATTAAGATGCCTGTCACAGGTAAAGAATTATTTTCACATTTGAAGGAATATACCAAACAAAAATTTGCAATATGAAGAACTGAGCACTGATAAAATAACATAAAACAAGTGGTTTATTAGACTGGCATAAATGTTACAAGGGGCAAAGGCAGTCACTGGAATCCCATACTGTGAAACAAGTATGTTCAAGTGAAGAGCTGCTCCTGCTTCTGCCTCTGGCCTCACTCCCTGGTTTCCATCTCACCTGTGCCACTGTGCCTCCAAGAAGTCCTTTCCATCTCAGAAGTTCTTCCCAAAAAGGAATTGATCCCATAGCTTGCAATATTCAAACTAGAATAACCTCTTAAAATCTCAATTACTGGTTATTACCAAGAGAGTACAGCTGCCCCGAGGTGCACTTGAATTTTGCCTGGGTAGCTCTTGTCCTCAGAAGGAGTCATGAAGACATCTCAGGGCTTCTTATGTGAATTGTTAGGCAAACCTCTCTGCATACCAGAGCTGATCAGTATATTTTCTACAAAGTAAAATTTGAAAATTGAAATATTCTTGTCAAGACATCAGATTTTGAGAAAGTTTTTTTGCAACAGTCATGTCATTTACATCCTGGTGGTTAGGAGATGGGGCGGATGAAAGAGCCAGGTGAAACTCCTTTCCCTGCACAGTGGAGGAAGAGCTGCAATGAAATCTTTCAACCAGGAAGAGGGATGGGCCTTAAACAAGAGACTCTCACAGTCCAGGCACCAAGTGCCTTATAGATAAGGCACAAAAAAGCAGTCTGACACCTTGAAAATCACTGCAAAACAGAGTAGTCATCTTCTAAGTCAGTTCTGCATATGCAGAGTAAAGGCAGGAGTAAAGTGCAGGCCTGAGTAAAGTGGTTTCATGCAGAGAACAGTAATTGAAAACAGTCATTGAAGTGGTAAACAAAACCAGAATGCTAAATATGAATGTGCAGTAAGTGATGGTGTAGCTTTTCCTTCAATATTAAGTATTTAAACCCCACAGTGTATTTGCAATAACCCATTCTTGTTTTTAAAACATTTTGTTCCAGATAGCTCAAAACCCTGCTCCCTCCTGGCAAGGAGAACAATAGTTTTCTATTGGAAGCTGAGGATAACTTGTGCTAGGATGAGAAATTCTGCAGAGTTCAACCAAGGCACTCACAGGCAAATGGGGTCTGTAGCAAGAATAGTGGGTCAGAACATTTTTTTTTTATTTCTTGTCTGAAAAAGACACCTCCAACAACACAGAGCCACATAGCAACATGCTCAGGCATTGACTCTGCACTGAGTCAGAGGGAAGAATGCCATTTCATGACTCACCAGCACCACTTATGCTGCATTGTATAGTGCTAAATAATCTAATCTGTCTATCTACTTGAGAGCCTTTAAAGAGCACTAGTATGCAATGTAAAGAGTTTTCATTGGCATACATGAAAGGCATTAAAGTCTGGATTGCACTCAATGGAAAGCTGCCATCATTTCCACTGGGAGTTGGAGCAGAGTTTATGTATGCCATGCATCATGTTTGGGAAAGCTCTTTGGGGGGAAAAAAGGTTTTTAAAATCAAAAGGTAATAGCTATCAAAGACAGTGGTTTCTAGACAAAGTTTTGTTCTTGGGTATTCTGCGTTATCTGAGGTGCAGATCTCACTTTGATGTTGATGAGAAACCAGCTCACCAGGGGAGCCCCACACTGACAGCCACCACTTCTCTTGCAGAGGAGGCAGAGGACAGCTGGTCCTGAGCTCCCCAGACAGGCATTGGGTTTCCCGGCACTTTCCTCCAGGTGGCACTGCTAAATTTTTTAACAAAAGTGAATTTCATTTAGTAGTCTTATCTGAGTGGAAAACCTAAACCACGGGAGCCATTTCCCTGTCCCAACAGAATGCCTCACAGAGGCACAAAGAAGCCAGTGTCTGATCTTTTATCCAGTGAAAGTCCAAGGGAAAAAGAAATGAAAGGTCAAGACTTGTATTTGTGACATCAACTGAATACTTTCCTGCTAGGAATTTAGAGCAGATGGACAATTTTGGATCTAATTTCCCCTCAAGATGTCAATTTTCACTCCCTACCTTCTAGGCTACACAGTAACATGCAGGTGTGTAAGAGACGTTTCTTACCTCCAGTGTAAAACTTGTGCTTCTCTTTCAGTTCACAGCCTGGGTTAAATTAGCCATGCTGCCTACTGTTGCTTCTGCCAGTATTCCAGTGCCTCACCAACAGTGATGTGAGACTACCACAAATGCCATGTTGCTCCTTATCTGGCAGAAGAATCATTTCATAAACTCTACTGACAAATCTGGATATTTGCAACAAACTAAAACAGTCAGTCCAGGATGGAAAAATCAAAGTGGCGGTGAGAGAAGAGAGCCATCTGGAGGGCAGAGGATAATCCACTCCAAGGTCTGTTCACCCCTCATCAGCCCCGGGCATCCCGTCTCAAATCCCTGTGCCACAGAACTTCAGTGCATCTGCACACAGCATACAGTTAATGATGATACAAGAACCACTCGTCAAAACATCTCCCCATGCAAGAGCCAAACCCAAGTTGTCAGTTGGCTACTTAGCAATGGGCTGACACTAGAAGGGCAGTCCCAGACAAATCCGAGCATGTATGAAAATGTCAGCAATATGTGTCATTTCTCCACCTAACATTATCTGCTTAACATCTGATATGTAGCTTCTGAATATGTTCTCTGAAGGTCAATACTTTTCTCTCTGAATAGTGTAAGCAAATTCACAACCTTTCAGAGTCCTGCAAAAGTTTGTTTACAGAGCATCATGTGGCAGGAAGTTCCAAGTGTTCAAGAAATTATGTTACAAAAACATCCCTCTCTTGCACTAGTTATGGATCTGTCCCCACCAGTTTCCTTGATCCCCTTTGTCATCAGATGCAAGGAGCAGTAACTAGCAGGGACACATGCCTTTGGAACACCCTGCACAGAAAGCCTTGTTCCTGTCCAGGCTATCAGTCCAGAGAAGCATCCAGTTTCCCCTCAGTCTGGCTTCTTTCCTTACTGTGGGAAAGGAAGTCAGGCAGTAATCTGAGTTTACCAAATTATAGCTTCTCTGGTGGCCTTATTCAAGGAAACATGAGTATAATCATAAGCAGAGGCAAGCTTGTGTCATGACTGCCTTCTTTGTACCTCTTCTTTTGTTAATGGAGGATCTCTCAAGCCAGTTTCTTATGCCAGCACTGAAAGATGAGAGAAAAAACACTCCTCTCTTCCACTGTTGCATCTGTACTCATTTGACAGGCACTCAACCCAAGGACGCTTCTTGCCTTCCAAGGTGAAAGCTCTCAAAAAATTGATGCTGATATATCTTGTAAGCCCCTAGTTTTTACTATCATCATGGGATTCAAGTATCTGGAGAAGAGATTTGACTTATGAGGGATGGCAGCATTGGCAGCTCAAAAGTTCATTCATCCTCAAGAGCATATATATCAGCTGAAATGAGTTTCAAAGGACCATTCACTTGAACTGATTTACAGGTACACCAGCAGACACAGAGACACTTCTTTCAATGACATAATTTTAATAGGCCAGGAGCATTTTTGCTACTGCAGCCAAGATCAGGATATTTTTATTTTGTTTGTCAGAAGGGAAGCTTTACTTTGCATTCATTTAGCCTCAGGAATAGAGTTTCCTGACAGTATTGCCAAGAGCACATCATTTTTGCAACAAAGGCAACACTGGGAAAATTATGTGCTTCAATAGTGTTGACTGGAGTCCATAAATGCTTTTGCAGCCGTCACAAAGGACCTGAGCCAAAGTGTCCAGCGCAGGTGTTCTGAGTAGCCACATGATTCCAGCGCTGCCTTTCTGTGTCCTGAGGCAGAGGCATTGGGCTGCTCATGCCTGCCAGCACCGGGGCAAGCTGCCAGCTCCACCTCCAAGGAGACAGAGGTGCCTTCAAGACTTCATGAATTGTCATCACATGCAACACCTTGGAAGAGGCTCTAGAGAAGGTGCAAAAATGCTTTATTTGGATATACTGGGGTTTTTCTCAGTCCCAAGGATCCCAAACTACAAGCAAACAAATAAAGTGCTTCCCAGGCAGGCGATGGTGCAGTGCATCAGCTCATCAGAAAATCACACTCCTAAAGCAGAAGTATGAGCAATCATGCAGGGTAAGGCTGATGGTGACATGACAGGAGAGAGTTTGTAGAGGGAAAGGGTAAATTGCATAACATTTCCCACCTCCTCAGCAAAGTCAGCACTTCATGAGGAAAAATGAGGTGGCACAGTTTTATATTTCTTAGGTGACATTTTTTCACCCAATGAGAAAAGGGAACTTTTTCACCTCCTGCCATTTTCACCTCCAAACTGAGACTATGGAACAAATTTTCAGCTGCTGACTCATACAAATGCCCAGTGCTTTCCATGGGAGTTTCACAGATATGACACCAGGATTTGGTCACTATTCTATATGAAGTCATTTTAACTCACATCTATGCTACTGTTCATGTAAGAGGTTGCCAAAGTCCATGTTATTCCAATGTCCCCCCAAAGCTCTTCTTTAAGTCAATGCAATTTTTTCTCTGTCCCAAGGGTGGTGGTCAAAAAAAATGTAGCAAACTGTGAATGTGAAAGTTAATTCCTCATTTAAACTTCTCAGATGAGAATGGGGTTTAAGTCTAGGAAATGCTAAGTATTGCTAGGTAGGGACAATTTTTTGGGCTTCTTCTGTAACAATAAGCATTTTGCTGAAATTTAGTACCTGTGTACTGAATCACTGGCCCTGTAAAGGGTCCCATACCCTGCTGTCACATTAGACTCATGCCAAATATAATGCATTCACATTATAAATATTCTAACAGCAGAGACATAGTCAAACTTGCTTCCAGATACACAGGGCTCAGCCTGATCACAGAAATGCTTCACCCTGGAGCAGGGTGGAGCAGGGTGAGATGAAAGAATATTTTTTTCCTCTCGTTTGTCTCAGATGTTTCAGCACTGGGGTTGTTGTACAGCAAGACATAATCGGGTACTTGGATGGCAGACAGCCATGGCCCTCATCAGCAGCACTGAGGTGAAAATTATCGTACTATAATTCAAGCCCTGTCAGGCCTCATTGCTTAATTATACAGTTGTGATTACAACGGAATCATCTTTCTATGGTATGTCCCAAGCTGACATCAGTTTGATTAACAACTCATTTATCTGATTACATAGTAACTCAATAACATTTTGAATTGGAAGGAAACCAGGAAGCCCTTTCATGCCCATTCAGCTTCCTAGCTAGTGTGCATATAAGTACCCTGTAATTTTATTTTCTTTATTTATAGCTTGAAGAATGCTTTAAGGACTTGGAGAATGGAACAAGCAGTAAGGTACAGAGATCTGGAGATAATAAAAAACCTAAGAGCTGTGAGAGAAAGAAATAGATGCTATAGGGACCTGTAGTATTTCTGCAGCTGGTGCCATCTTCAAGCTTATGTTCGTAACCATTTGTTACAGAGGGACTCAGAGGCCCCAGGTATGTCATAGCCCTATTATGTTCTGAGCAGGCCTCTAATTGAGGAGAGTCTGTTTCAAAGAACTCACA
The DNA here is from genome assembly GCF_049639895.1 of Pseudopodoces humilis. NCBI lineage: Eukaryota > Metazoa > Chordata > Aves > Passeriformes > Paridae > Pseudopodoces > Pseudopodoces humilis. Next base: position 10,667,502 of record NC_142200.1, read on the forward strand.
GTCTTAGGCTTTGATTCAGCAAAGAACTGAGGCATTAAGTCTCTGACTTTAGGCTTCATTATCATACCTCCTCTTGCAACACTGACTCTTTCTTTTATGACTCCCAACGATTCCCATAATATGGTGCAGTTCAAATCTTCAAAGTGCTATAAAATATAAGTAAATTAAGCTTTAAAACTTCCCCAGTGAGATCAGCAGACAGTTGTTTCAGAAGCAGAAACTGAGTCATAGAAATATGAAGTGACTTACCCAAGGCCCCATGATAAACCATTGATAGTAAGTCAGAGAAATGTTAGTTCCTAAATCTATGTTACCACCACACCTTGCTATTTTTTCTTTATTTGTCCATTTGCTTTAGGTAACTTCCAACATGTGCTGTTGGAATAAGAGAAGACGGCCACTGCAAATGACCATACAGCCTTAGCCATGTAGGATCCAAGGGAGAGAACTATGGGACATAGCAAGAACATTTCAGCAGAAAGGATGCCCACCAGAAAGGGCTGGTTAAGTGAGATCAGTATTTCACAGAAGTGCACTCATTCTATTGAAATTCCCAGTTGGAGTCAAGGTGGCTGACTGAGCCATTGCTTGGTTCATTCCTCCTACTCAACTTGAGCAGCACTTCAGGAAACAGGAATGTCCACTGCTGGCATCTGCCTGCAACCCAGAAAGCTTTCCATTGCCCCATGCCTCCCTACAGAGCTAAGGAAATGACCAGAACTGTTAAAACTATTAAAAATCATGTAATCCAAAACTGTTTTTTAAAGATCTATGACATTTTTTAAAACTGATTTTTCACTCCAGCTCGTTCAGAACAGTTTTGATAACAAAATCATGCTTTTCTACATTCCACACAACAGTTTTAGCTGATTAAAATAGCACTCCAGCTTGAAACATCCTGAGGAAAGGGATGTCTGCTGCACATGTAAAGTGGTGGTAACACCTGCATTGTATGCTGTTCATTGTCAGTTCATAATGATTATTAGTTCTCTTACCCCTTAAATAAAGCTCTATTCAATTTCCAAGGCATTTCCAAAGCCAATGAGAGGTGAACACATTGTTATCAACTCTGCATATAAATGTTGTGGAGGCATTTCATTAGCTGATATCTGCGGGCTGCTCTGAGTTTCCAAGACATAGCTATATTCACCCAACCCTCATGGTGTAATGTGCTGCAGAAATGCATATGAAATAAGCCATTTGCTGTTAAAGTTCACAACCTGTGTGACAGATCCAATGCAGCAGGTGTGACTATCATGTTCTCCAGCTGTTTCCTGGTCCAGTGTCTGTTAATTGACCTCTCTGCAGTTAATCTGTGGATACTTCCCATTTCTCTTCTTAAATACACAGACATGTCATGCAGCCTGCTGCAAGAGAAAGATAAAGTTCATCATGTGGTTACTCCACTTGCCTGGAAATGTTTTCACAAGTGCCATTGGAATTGAAATGCTGTGTATGTATTCATGGCAGATTGCAGTTGAACTGAGCACAAAATGGCAGCTGCATAATTACAATATACTCTAATACATTTAGAGGGGCAGCAGAATGCAAATCATCAGCATTTTACCATCAGCACAGTGAGAGTTGATGCTGAAATATAAAACCAGGGCATGATCAACTTTATTAACAAGCAGCAGGAAGAAGCCACAAGAAAATTTCTAACCTGCTTCAAAACCACCAGGAACAAATCCCCACTGTACAGCCCATTGCAGCAACAGTTACTTAGCTGTCTCACCACACAAAGCCATCTGGCTTTGGTTCTTGTCCACAACCCAACATTCATTATTTGAAAGGCTGGAATATGTCTCAGGCCAAAAGTTATCCAGCACTGAGCAACTCCGGACAGATTGGGACTGCGGAGTGAGAACCATCATTACAGATGTTGGGATCCACAGATCTTGGTACAAATCCAAATTCATAATTCATTAGCACCCATCCCTTCCCAAATCTGAGCAAATTTGCAGTATCCTGAAGGGCTGAAGCCACTGCAATTGCTCTAGACATGCTCTGCTTTCTAATGGGGAATAAAAGACAAATCGCAGCGAAAACATGATTGTGAAAACTGATTGCAGGACCCGTCCTGCTTCACTTCTAGCCCAAGGCATCAATGCTAGGGGAAGACTATAAACAAACTGCACATAATTATTCCATTATTACAGTACATGCCTACTGCGTGGGTGGGAATTCTTCTCTTCTATCTCTAGCATGTTTCCCTGCCTAGCTTCCTCCACCCCCCATCATCTGTTCAATTAAATAAGCCAACTAAAGGACATTACCTCAGAGTATTCACAGGGCCTACCAAAGCAACAGCAGACAATGTTTGAGGAACTTTCAGACAGGTGTGCATTCGCCTGATTAATAATAACAGTAATAACAATAATAACAGCACTCCCACAACCTCCACGTTCTTTACTTCTTTTCTTTGACTTTCCAGCTATACCAGGTGTAAGTTATTTGCATTTTATTATTATTTTTTAAAGAGCAGTCATTAGGGAGGGTGTGATCATAGAAGCACATTGCATCTGGATACAACCTTTGCCAAACTTTGACTCTTCCTTGCATTCCAGGGTTAGGGTCAGGGAATTAAGAACTCTTGTGGCGCTATAGAAATGTGTACCTCTCAAACAGGGCCTGATTCTTTACTCATTTATGTGGATTAAAATCAGGGAATCTGCTTCAAATCAGCTGAATATTACAGAGCTGGAATTGTAAGAAGAAATTTTCTTGTTTCCCTTTTTTTGAAAAAAAGGAAAATAGAATAAGAGTTTTCTTATGGACAGGTTGCTTTTGCATATTTATTCCTACAAGTATAGAGTTTTGTTTGCTAATGACAAGGTGCATTAATTGGGAAAGAAGCTGTGTATGAAATGGTGACCAACAACCTCCCTAGAATATCCTAGTGCTTCCATCAGCTGAAAGGCTTGCATAATGAAACAGAAAGTGGATAGGTCTTACTCTTTCTGTTGAAAAATGGGATGGACTAACTCTTTGTAGGGAAAATGTTTCCTGCACCTTTATGACCCAGGCCTCAGCGGGCCTGGCTGGAGCAGATGTTGCAGCACTCAGGAGTACCACAACTGGATGCTGCAAATCCTAATTAGTGAATAGTTCTAAATGATAACCTAAATCAGCAGTGTTCCTGCATATTTTGTCACAGAAATTGTGCTTTTCTTCCTGTACTTTGACTAACATCACACCAGCTAGGATGGATACTTCACCCCACAAGGACAGGCTACAGAAGTAGAATTGCCAGCCTCAGCAATGTGACATTTGTTCTGTTTATTGACACATTAGAGGCCTTGTCCAGTTTCCAAGCCCTTGAATTCAACTTTCAGCTGATGTTATTCTACAACAGCAGGGATATGAGGCAACACCTTGGCTGGCACATCACTACACTTTTCAGATCTGTTCACCTGTAGGGTAGGTGGGTCATTAACTTCTTCAAAGACTACATTCCTCTACCAGCTCCTTTCCAACTGAGCCCTACTTTTTATTAACATCTCCTTATGAAGTAAAGGTTCATTTCTTCAGCTCCACCTCACTCCACATGGGCTGTCCAGCCTGCCATTGTCCTGGACAAGGTGCTGCCATTTACAGCTGTGCTGTAAATGCTGTTACCATGGAGGTAGGATATGGTGCCATCACAAGTAAATGTTGGTTCCTCCTTTGTGTACTGCTGTAAAGGACTCCATAAAGCAGAGGGCAATGGAAAGACAGTTGCTTCTTCCTTTGAAGGACAACAGAACACACTGAATTCTGAACACACAAATCAGCTTTCTTGCCCAAAAATGAAGAAAACAGGGCTCATTCATCTTCCTGATCCCTCAAAGTTTTTGTAGTCAGGTTTTGCTCATAAACCTACATTAAACTACTGAATTAACAGAAAGTAAAGGATTATTCTCCTTCATCCACCACATTCCCATTTTGTGAAAAGAAATAGATCTCAGTGTAGAGGAGATGGTTGTTCTGCCTTCTGCAGAACTGCTTTTCTCCATTAAAAAAGTGGTATGGTATAATTAGCTGGTCAGGATTTGAAATACAGTTTTAGGTTTTAAATAATTTTGTTGAAAAAAAATTCTACAGCCATTTAAACTGTAGTGAAGGGAATTATTTCCGTTCAAATCATGAGTAACATTTTGTACTTTGGAGTTTGCTAATAGCAAGCAAGACTTGTGTTTATTATTTGCGAGGTAGATTACATTTGTGGCAAGACTGGACAAGGATGGTGTGACTTTAAAAAAGCCTGCTTTTCAAAGGGCTTCAGAAAACATCTTACTATCACTAAGATCTTCAAAAATTCTGCTCAGCTGACATCTAGAGCTACAGGCAACAAAGTTCATGCCAGAAGCACCCTTCTGACACTATCAAGTTTTTTGATATCATCTTAACTAGTACTTGAATCCTGTCTGGGCAAGATTGAACCTACATATTCTCCCACTTGTCTCCAAGGTTCCAAACCAACAAATATATTCTGGGTATATTCTGTGCATGGACCCAAATTTATGGCCAGGGCTTGTACAGAATACCATTGGTGAGAAGTTGATTTTATATTTATCACAATCTCATTTTAAGCCCATCCTAGATCATTGCTTTTAGAATGGGGGATATCTACATTTATTCCCTTTTCCAACAACTCAAGAGGTGGAAGAACAGAAAAACAAGTGTCTTGTCTCCTAAATGATAGGTCTAGCTCTGAATACCTTGGTACCAGTGAGAGGACATGTCCCTCTCCTCAGTGGGCAAGAATTCTAATAGCAAAATCCCACACAGTCTATACCAGGACTGAGGTAGGACTTTGTGGAGGAAGATGCCCAATTCAAGGGGCTTAACTGTTGAGCTCTCCTCCCCCATCTCTGCATGGTAAGGAAGTCTGAGAGGTGAGCAGCCCAGGGTCAGGGTGCCATGAGACAGCAGGATACCTGGAACCGGGCCATGCAAGGACTATGAGCCCATAAGGAGCTGGCCCAAAGGGCCTCAGTAGTATTTCACAGAGAAATGAAACAGACTCTGACCATTGCAACACTTGACTCCAGAACCTGCAAAGTCAGCTGATTTTGCGAGAAATTTGCTGGTAAACACAAGTATTGGCAACATGTGCTTTGTACTTGCATGTGCTTTGAAACTGTAACATCTTAAACACCAGACTGAATATGTTGTAAATCATCCATTTTTCTCTTTCCAGTATTTTTAATAAAACCACATTACTTGCTACAGAAAACCCCCTCCCAAGAATCTCCATTGGTAAAATCAATGAAACATGTAAGTGCCCTTTTCTCCATCTAACAAGCTCTTTCAAACTCCTCTTTCCAGCCCCTCAGTTGACAGAAGAAGCTAAGTGCAGCCTGATCCAGTACACTAGGAGCTTCGTTCTGGTCCTGGGTCTGACACCATGTTACTGCCTGACCTTCATCTCCATGGGAATCCATTTCCCTCTGTTGTCTCTGTCATCCCTTGCTCTTGTTAGACTAAATTCTCCTAGAGAAAGACTACTTCTCATTAACATGAACTCTTTTACTTAGCTTAGTAGAAGCCTGACATAAACCCAAGAGTTTTAATGCTTAAATGAAGTAACTGCCCACCTAGGGGAATTTAAAGAAGCCAACTACTAATGATACACTCAAAGATGATCCCCAGGCTGGAACTTCTTTAAGCTTTGGAGCAATATCAAGAGCCTGGAAATAATTCCCAATATTTCATTTGTATGCCTTGATTTTCCGGTTCTGATACAAATGCAGCCAGCAGTAGCCGGATTTCAAGGAGGAGGCCTGTACACTGCCAAGAGAGATGATTTTGTGCAACCCTTATCATTCCATTTATAAGAGATGCCCAGAAAAGAAAAGAAGTTAATAAGCATCTTTTAACGCTCAGCAGGCTGCAGGAGAGGCTTCCTGGGTGCAAGTGAAGTCTGCACTGTCTCAACTTTGAATGCACTGTCTGTTAGAAGTGAATTGCACAAGCTCAGATTTCCTCAGAAAACAGCAGTTTGTTACTGTGGGCCTGCAATAAGTTGCTACAGCACCGAGAAATATTCCAGATAAGCAAAATCTTCAGAATGTAATAGTGTGTTTGCTTTCAGGAAATGTTACAATGCTGACCCTGCTACATCTGTGAGTCAGGTTTGCATGGCAGGCAACTGGTCCCTGTGGGTGGGATTTCTTCACTCTCCAAAAGTCAAACTCCAAGATCTGCTCTAATCACCATGGGCTCACAATTTCACAAACAGTGAAAAAATGTACTAGCAATTTCACCCCAATTTCTTCTTCCTTTTGCCTTAATGCAAAAGATAAAAGTTTTCTAGATCAAACACACATTTATGTACCCTGTTTCCTAGACCAGAGATGGCTCACACATCCCCAGCACTAAACCTTGAAGATAGAATCAAGGCCATCATGATTCTTTCTCCTGGTAACAAATCCCCAGATTCTTCTCTGGTGCTTGTGTTCACACTGTTCAATTCAAATGATTCCACACATGGTTTATCAGTCTGAGATGCAGGTTATCACACCTGCCTACATAGAGTGTGACTGATGCTTTCAGGAGTTAACCTTGAATGGGAGATTCACAATACTAATGGATAAAGGTTTAAATGAGCAATAATCCTAACACACAAAAAAACCTAAACAAAACAACAAAAAACCCTAACAAACCAAACAAAAAAAATCCAGTTACCTTCATTTGATTCCTTCTTGAGCAGCTGTACTGCAATTCAATGACCACAGCTGGAGAAAAATAATAAACTTTTAGGCAGATCCTTGATTTTCAAGTACTTTTAAGCAGGGCAGTACCAAGGCAGAGGGTGAACAAGGCAACAAGGTGACAGAGTGGTTAGATAACAAGACAAGGTGAATCAGAAGATTCAGCATTGAACATTTTCAATGTTCAATGCTTTTCGGAAATGATAGAAGTCTTTTTATTACAAGATCTGCAACACATTTTGTTAATGAAATATCATCTTTTTTTACTAGCAAGTCTTGATTTTTAAGTCTTGATTTAGGCATAAGATTGAAACATGCTGTGAATTTCAAACACTCAAAAATTATATCCCAGAAAATCCTAGGATATACATCTGCTTGCCATCACTGTTTGTACTGACAAAATTTGGGCTGGCATCTAAATCCAGGTATATCTTGAAGTCTTTCTTATGTCGGTGTTCTGAGCCATGTGCCCAATGCACAAGATAACAAAAATCATCAAAGAGACACTAATTTTGCAACCAGGAGCAATAAATCCCATAATCCTGTAGCATTTTTTTCTCTTTTGGTCAACACAGTAACCTCTCCCTCCAGCCTGATGACAAGGGTTCTGATCCAAGTAGAGGATCCATTAGAAATTTGTGGGACATGAAATTTTAGAAACAGTAAAGTAATTTTGGATCAATAAGACACACAGGAGCAACACTTAGAAGCAATAGCAGTCAGATCAACAAACAGAATTGCTGCTCAGTTGAACATGGGCATGTTAACAAACAGAAAATGTCTCATGTTTTGTAGGATTAGGTAAGCAGCATGATTGACCTACAAACATGATAAAATAAACATATAATTCACCAAGTCTCTGTCCTTCCCCCATAAAGTAGCCTTATCATCAAATATTGGCTGAAAAAATGCTCCTTCTACTCTTCTACTCCAACTGAACTTTCTAGTCCCATTTCAGTTGTTTCTTATAACCATTACTCGGTTTGCTTCCCACCAGTGAGGAGGCTTGGGGTACACAAGGAGTTGGGAGGGGACACAGCCAGGGCAGTTGACCCCAGCTGACCAGAGGTATATCCCAAGGGATACAATATGGCATCATGCTCAGCCTGTAAAGCTGAGATAAGAGCAAGGAAGGGGGAAGGACTTTTGAAGTGAAGGTGTTTGCCTTTCTAAGTCACCATTACACATAATGGAGCTCTGCTGTCCTGGGGATGGCTGAACACCTGCCTGCCCATGGGAGGTAGTGAATTTATTGGTTATTTTGTTTTGTTTTACTTTGCTTGCATGTGCAGCTCCTGCTTTGCCTATTAAATTGTCTATATCTCCAATCCACAAGTCTTCTCACTTTCACTCTTTCAATTCTGTCCCCTATCCCTCTGCAGGAGCAGTGCGTGGCTGTGTGGTGCTCATGTGCCAGCTGAGGTTAAACCACAGCAGGGGAGGAAGCACCAGAAACTTCTCAAGACCCAGTTCTCAGCTGTGTGTGCTCACAATGACCCTGCAAAGCACTTAAGTACCTGCTCAACTCAGTGCACAGGTATGTCTTCATCGACTTTGCTAGGACAGGTATGCCAGGTATGCAACATCATACAGGGCAAAGCTCTTCACACAGCAGTTCTCAAGTGCTTCCCTGTTAAAATTCAGTTTCTGAATTCTCATGACTCTAAATATTCATCCAAACAGTTTAGTATCTGTTGAGTCAGGACGCCACTTGAAACCCACTTGGGGCATGACCTCTAGTCTCAGAAGAACTGTCCTAAAGCCCTGTGAGCACACACCAAGTTTCTGTGGTGATTATATGTCAGCGTGTGACCACTACACAAGCAATGGAAACCTCCCCTCTCTCATTACTGAGGCTGGTTTGGGCACTAGTCCAGTTCTGCCAAGTCCTTTATCTTCCCATGTAGTTAGTAATCAGTTTGTTTCCACCTCACCCATATTTATTCTGGTAGCTGAACATCATCCCAATAAGGTGAGCAGCTCATTTTGTATTCCCTTTCCTAATTGGAGCCTTTAGGCATCAGATCAAGTTTGTGCATAACAGTAGAATAACTCAAAGAATTCCAGTTCTAGTAGAAGGGGGCGGTAGAGAGCATTGATATACATCATCTGCTGCATTTAAGATTAATTGGTTGCTGTGACCCAAAACTTCAGATGAGTTTTACATACCATTTTATACCACTAGGACAGAGTATTCCCATATATCTGAAGTATCTAGAATAGCTCCAGTTTCAACCTATAAGATTATAAGCACAATATAACAAATTAACTAACCAAAGGAGCCGATAATCAGATGTCTCATGCTAAGAGGTTAATAGTAGAAAATTAGCACAAAGGAAAATATCATCTTAAATGACCATGTAACTGTCAGATAGTCCAGAATAGGACTGCTGGAACCAAGTATATGCACTCTGCTGCGGTAGAGAAAGATGATCAAAAATCATACATTTGAACAGAAAGGAAATTTTTACCTTGCATTCATAAAACCAGCACTTAGAAAAAGAAATTTTAACACTTTCAAACACATACCATGTCCTATTTTGACCGTCATTTTCCACGTAGACAAGTATTTTCTTAAAAAACCAACACTGCCAGATTCACTAGCTTAAGTGACTAGACTACAAGCTGGGCAGTCCTTGAGGCTCCATCTATGCTCTGCAGTGAGACAAGACTTCTCAAAGGCAACTCAGTCCCATCCTAGACAAAGTAGGTTTTGTCACCTGATATTTTTTCTTTCCCTTTAATTGAATGTTGTCTTCTTGTTTTGTAGCTTGAGAGGATAAATACAAACACCACCACCCCCTCTTCAACTTTCTCTCTCCCATTCATTTATTTGTATAACTCTTAGTCATCTACTCTCCAAAGTAGTCCTATTCTTTTCAGTTTCTTCCTGAGGGAAGTCTGTCCATGCTTAATTATTTTTGTTGCCTGTTCTCAACCCCCCATGTTTCTGCTGTCTCCTTTGTCAGGCCAAACTGCAGTTGGTAGTCCTGATTGTAGGGCTGACAATTCACACTAACAATTCACACTATGCTGACTAGTTGTGCAAGACATTCAAGTTAGGGGAAGAGAAACTCCACATATCTTGCGTAACTAACCAAAAACATGTAAATTACTACTGAATATGCAACTAGGACTGCTCTGCTTCCTACAGCAAAAACAAAAAGGATGGGAACTTCTTGGTAGGCTTTTGTGTGTGTTCTGCTTCAAAGTCAAGAAGAGCTAAGGCTGTAGCCCCATTTTTGTCCTGTTTCAGTGTCGTGGTTGTTACCTCACAGTCCCTTCTCCATCCCCACAACCCCTGCCTGCCAGCCTGGACACCAGAGCAGCTCCTAGCACTCTCAGCAACCAGCCCCAGAAAAGTCCTGCTCTCTTACTCTGCCAGACACGCCTTCCTACTTACACATCCCCTCTCAGCCCATCCCAGTGGCATAGACATCCCACCCCTGACCCCCCCTCTCATCCCTCTTCAGATCTGCCCTTGTTCAAAGGCAGTGGAGGGCTCAAACAGGCAGCATGTCTGGAGGAGGAGGAGGAGCAGGATGCCTTCTGACATACTTTGCCCTGGGGAGGTCAGTAATTGGGCTGACAGGGCCTGTTACCACAACTGACCATGTCCCTTACCTGCTCTTCCCACATAAACAATTTTCAGTCTTTGTTCTGAAGGACACAACTAGGACATGAGCCACATGTCTCAAAAATTCTCCCTCAATGGCACCTGAAAAGGGATGAAAAGAACATGTCCAATGAAAAGCAAGAGCTGTTAAAGCCTTCAAAGTTGGCTTCATTCCCCCTTTCTTCCCCCTTTTTTCTAAAAGCAGCTGAGTTATTGTCTGACTGGATGCCAAATGTGATGCTCTGTCATGCTGTTGAGACCAAATGCAGGTGGAAAACTGCTTACAAAAGATCATCAACCCATGAGTGACTTACAGGGAAAAAATGTGACTGATTTTCAGCAGTTGCAGGTGTTGATTATTGGCACCCGCAGTGAGACGGCCACAGGAGGGGAAGCTTTCCCGTGACCCAGTATCAGGCTGCTGTGTCCCTATAAGCTGATTAAATAACACAGTATTGACTCTGCCCCTTGGCTGGGCATCTTAGGTAAGAGAGAATTGTGAAATCCCAGCCCAATATTACCCTCTGACACTTGCTTTTGAAGAAGTTACCACAGAAACCTCAAAAGCAGGTTTCAGTGAAACACACACAAGGCTTTGGTCCTGCACCAGCCCTGTGCGAGAAAGTGTATTTCATCCTTCCCAAGGCCCCAGAACTCCACAGGGGTCCTTGTCCCAAAGTCAGAACTGCCTTGATCCCATGGAAACCCCCATGGATGCAAGGAGACCATAAACCCCCAGAGGAGTCTCAAGCTGAATCTGAGAAAAGGGCTGCTTGAAAACTCCAAGTAACTGCCATGCATGTTTACAAATCCCAGTCTAGGTCTGAGTATCTGGCTGATGAATAGGGATGGCAGCAGATGGCTGCAGGGGTTCCCATCTTCACCTTTGAGCCCTGCCCCTGCTTCGAGACAGCTCAGCTGCTGGTGTGGCAGTAATTGAACCACTGTAAATTACAGCCTGATGTATAAAGGAGAACCAAAGCCAGTGCCAGTTTTTCTGTTAATATTACTGGTCTGAAAACTCTGCTGGTTCAACAGCTGCTTCCCAAAGAGCTGAGCCACCTTCACAGCATGAATGAACACTTCCAGGAGAGAGGTGGGGCAGAGAGCTGGCGGTGGGAATCACTGCAGCCATCCCTGGAGAAGTCATCATTGCCTGTGAATCAAAGGACTTACAAACTGGATCCAAGACAGGATGTAAAATATTACACATAGCTCTAATAACTCCGGGGGTTTTTGAGCCTCATGATGTATGGCGTTCCCCCGTGGCACCGACTAAATCTATGACTGCATGCTTTCTAAGAAGCTTAGGAAGTGATTGTATAAAATTAGTATTAACTAGTTTCACTATTATTAAATGGAAAATTAAAGCTTTCAACACTAAGCTATTCAAGGTGTTTGCTACACAAATGCTCTGTAATGCCCTCATCAACAATAACCATCATTACGGTTGCTCCTTAAAAGCTGGAGAAAAATGCATAATCTCTTGTAGTATAATCCACTTTCTTAGAGCAGGCATGAATTTAAAAAACTATTAAGAATGGTGCGTGCAGAAAGCAATTTCCTGTAAGATCACAGAATGGCTTAGCCATAAATAGAGCAAATTCCACCAGTTAAGTTGCAAAGGATGATCAGACATATCCTGTCCCAGATTCATAATATCAGTTTATCTGTTTGGCTCACTTTGCTTTGCTTACCATATTATAGTTTGTGGTTCCAATGTACCAGGATACTTAAAGAAAACAAAAACCATGAAGGATGTTTTCTTCACACCACATTTTGGTAATCTCAAAAATCATGAGGTTTATTCTCCCCTTTTCTCTTATTTTTTGAGGTCCTCAGCACTTACAGGCTTCAGATCCATTGTGTTACCTTAGCCAGGCAAACAAGCACAAATTCCCTGTCCTAGGCATGCTAAGACAAACCAAAGGGAAAAACCAACATCATTGCCAGCAGGATAAAGCATTGCTGCCAGAGTAAGGAACAGCAACTGTTGCTGTGTTAGAGCCTCAGAGTTGTACACTTGCAAGAAGAGGAAAAGAGGGTAAAAATACCCCAGGACTACTATGAGGCAGCAAGCTTCCAGGCAGACCAGAGAGCTTTATCTGAGTAGAGCACAATGGAGAGGGTCCCTATATCTTCCCTATTTTGCAGATGAGAACATGGGGACAAAATTATTTAAGCTCATCTAGTGGGTCAGTGGTAAGGGCAGGACTATTTTTCTCACAGCCTCTGATCTGTACACATGGTTTTCTGTTCCATGTACAGCATTCAAAGTTAAATGATAAGGCTCAAGACATCAAGAACAAAGAACAGTTCAGATTTGCTGCTTTAATGGGTTCTTGATTGCCTTCTTGACTGCTAGTATTCAAAAGAAAGGAACAAGAGGACAAAGAGACAATCTAAAATCCCCCCCAAAAGTTTCAGATTCTTGCAAATATTTGGACGGGGAAAGAAATTTGTTGCACAGCCCCATGTTCACTGACCACAGAGGCAATAAGTTTTCAAAGGCAGGGCAGTCTGCCAGGGAACTCAGCAAGGTTTTAATGGATGAAGCTGTACGTTCAGCAGAAATTAACTGAATGTGAGATGTTTGAATTGAGACACTTTTGTCTCAGTCCACATCAGAAGAACACACCTCTGTGCTCCCAGAATTGTCAGTCTTGAGTTGTTCCTGGAGTGAAGCTCCCAAACCAGCCTTTTCTTATTAAAATAATAATTTAAAGCAGAAAACCTAATCATGCTGTTATAGTTCTTGGGTTCAGATTTCTGAAATTTTTGTGTCAAGGGGATGGAATGTCCTCAAATTTAGAGTCCTTTGTGACAAAAAATGCTGCACTAATGTATGTGCAATATTCACTATCCACCTTCTAGACAACATGGACAAGCTTTCTCCAAACGCATATTATAGGAGGCACAGCCCTTGATCTGTTCCTAAGATGCTGTGTAGCCAAATATACCCCAGAAATGCAAATCTGAGAATCCTGTGAAGTGCCAACATAAGCAGAGGCTGTGACATATCCCATGTCAGCCCTTGGACACTTCTACCTGTGGAAACTGAGGCATCAGGAATTCGCATGATCACCTCGGCACAGCCCTTCCCTCTCCCCCACACTCAGTGCAAAGCACTTTCCCTGATTATCCTGGCCTAGATTTTGCCATCCAATATCTTAATGCCAACTCACTTTTGATGAAACAGGGTCTGTTGTTTCATAAAAAGAGCTTTAAATAAATCTCCTATGTGAATACTCAGGGTACAACAAGCAGGAAAAATCGGATTTTCAGGAGCCCTCGGTGTTGTTTTTCATTAAAATTAGAAGCAAATGCTCCCATTAAGCTTGAGGAGAACACTGCAACCAGTGCTAAGCTATTTTAAAATATCCTGTCTGTGTTGACTAAAACCTACAGTCTTACTCCAAACGAAAATCAGTTCCATGCAAGAGGCTTAAAGGAACTAGACTATGAAAAATCCATAAATTAGCTCATAGGCTAATCATCTCTTCAAAGTCCTTCTTATTTGTTTCCTTGGGAATATAAATGAAGCCATAAGAAAAGTCCTCAAGCTCATGAAAGTGCTCTCTCTATAACTACATGAAGAAGATCTGAGGATTTAAGCAAAGGTTGAGTGCTCAGTAATAACCTCTTCAAAGTGTGCCCTGTATACTAATGTCCTTGACTGTGATAGTCAGAGGTATAATAAAATTATACTGACTAAGATTTGCTCATTCAAGTGGTGCCTGCTTGAAGGTAATTCTCTGCATGGAGGTCAAATTCAAGCCACTATAAAACTAATAACCAGATAGTGCAGCAGTTGTTTTGAAACCCTGCCAACATTTCTAAAATATATGGTTGATACCTTTCTCTTGGTTTTCGTAGATCTCTCTTTTTCCTGTTCAGATTGTAAATGAAGAGGATTTGGAGGAATGGAGCGTTAGTCTGCCAGATTTAATCCAGCATGAACCCCTGTTTCCACAAGGAGATACCTAGTAAGTGGTCAGAGACTGCTATGAAACAAGTTGTTCGGCACATCTGGGGGGAAATTTCTTAGAAAATCATTGTGTCACAAGATTTTAAAAGGTCAGAGTGTGATGAATTCCCCTACAATAGATACCACTGATTAATGCATTCAGGTCTTAATCTGTATTTCCCTTCATATTTCCACATTTTACAGAATTTATACCATAACATCTAATCTCAGGAACAGTGGCACAGAAGCTTTTGGTTTTCATTTGGATTTTCCTACATGACAGGTAGAAATTGAGCCCATTTTTAAAAAAGCAACACACCTGTTATTTTGCTAATCAATTATATTCTCAGATTCCCTCCTAGCTAAAGAACCTGTTGATTTTACTGAAGTATGAGTTCTTTCCACTCAATCAGCAAAGAACAATGTTTTAAATATATGTAATTTTTAATGTTTTCAGTCCTCTCTAGTGTAAATACTAAACTGCAGTTCCTACCTATTCCTGCATCCCACCAAGACTGAGCTATTCCTAAAGAAGCTTTCTTCTGTACAAGCATTTGTAAGTGGCTACCTCCTAACATCCCTAACCAAAACCTGACCTGAGAATTAGGCCACCCTGCCACTCTACCCAACATTATATTGACATTCTGAAATTGCTTCTTCAGCAAATCTATCATATTTCTTCCCTCTTTTGTCAGACAAAAGGGAGCATAACTGCCTACTGAGTTAGTCCTAACTACATCTTCCCAGAAAGTCTAGCAGCAGTGAAATGTCCAAGCTTCTCTCTGTTAACTGAGGCTCCCAAGTATCCTGCACATGAAAAGGGCAAAACCCCATACTAGAAAGCACAATGTCACTTGATCTCCAAAGGGTTATTTATCACCGAAGCATTTTCACAGTGCATACCTCAAATTCCCTTTTTAGGACTTCTGATGCCTTTGCTCAGCCAGCTCGGAGGTCCTTGAGGATAATAAAACAAAACCACAGCGCAGTTCCTACCCGTGAGTGGCTCTAGGAGAGTAAAGCTAATCTCCCTCGGCACCTTCGCCATCTCTCAAGAGGCTTTTAGGAATGTGGAGTCGCATGTACTTTTCTATTTGATGGGAAAAGAAGAACAAGACATCTACTAGTCCTCTGCATGTTTACAAAGAAAGTAAGTTTAATCTGTGCATCAGGGATTTCATCCGCCCTCTTATTCCAGTCCTTTCCACTAAAGGGTTGGCTTCAGGAAGCTTGGCTATCTCCAGGACACTCTTAGGTTGGCTTCTCTGACAGTCCGTTCTGTCCCAGATGAGCTCCTCCAGCCCTGAGATAGCAGCGGGGACATCCCCCGGCCCCACCGCCTCCAGCGCCGGGGCTCCCGCTGCGGCGGCGCCGGCTCTGCGCTGCCACCCTGTGTCAGACCCCTCTCTGCTCTCACAGCCCGGCATCACACCCCGGCACAGCCCACCCCCAAACCGGGACGGTTCTTGGAACCTCAGCCTCCTTCCAGTCAGGGCCCTGACCGCGGCTTGCGGAGGATTCTCCCTGGTATGACAAGCACACTCCCCATCCTTCAGAGACCACATGCAGCATCAGGGTGAAGAATGTCCCACCCTGAGACAGGTCCTAACCCACTGACTGTGAGAGTCATATGGGAGATGTGGCTCAGACCTCCTCTGGTAAAGAGATGGAGGTGATATGTTCCACACCACAGGAATATCTGGGTGAAACTTTTAGAGGGAAGTTGTGATTTCATATGAGTTCTCTGCGATGTCTTCTGACTCAGTTCCTAAGTGACAAATAGGAGCAAGAGGAATCATGGATCATGGAGGGGTGTAGGCACTCCTCTACTCAAAGCAAAGCAGAAGCAGAAACAAAAACAAAGCAGACATGCCTAGAAGCAGAGGTGTCAGGACTGCCAGAACTTTGTTGGTAAAAGCTTGGTGCCTGCTAGCTTTATATACCTCCTAATTTGTAGTAGATTAGTTTGTTTAATGTCTGGGCTTGCTCTTCTCAAGGGCTGAGATTTCAATGCTGAAGTTGTTCTGTGAATTCATCTTGACTGTAATTAAATGGCTGGTGTACTAAGAGCACCATTCCAACATCTGGGAGAGTCACGTTCCAGTCCCTGCTCCAAATAGTTGTGTTGGGTTTTTTTTTAATGTGAAACAGGAGCCCACCATCCAGAGGCATTCATAATGATTCCCAAAGTCCCAGCTGACATGGAGTTGCATACATATCCCAGTGCTCCACCATGAGCCAAAAGCAGATCTGAGCCCTGGCTTCCCACATGCCATAAGTGCCTCCCAGCATTCTCATACTCTCAGATATCAGTAGTTTTTTTTTCACATGCTGTTTTCTGAATCAGACTGGACCATCACAGACAAACAAGCAGAAGTACCTTGTGAATCTCATTAATGAAGAAGCACTTCATGGCCTGCTTTCTCCACAGAGTAATCCAGAAATGCAAACATAGAAGCTACAAAGCAACAGAGACATTCCTGGAAGAAATGGTAGTCCTCAGATACAGAAAAAGAGAGAAATGTTTTGAGAGCTTAACTTGACAATTAGCCATTTTAATGTGCCTTTAAAGTTTATCTCTGTGCTTTTAGATTATGAGGTTCTTCAGTATTCTTCTTCCTATAGTAGCTCACCACCTTTCTACACTACCTGTGTTTTTTCAGTAGAAGAAATATTGATGCTGTTGCCTCCATACATTGCCCTTGCAAGGAATGGAGCTGAGTAGAGATGAGGTCATTAAAAACTGGTAAATAAGCTATTATATCCATTAAATGTGTGGATATGAATGCATGTAGTCAGGAAGGACAATTAGGTTCAAGGCATCATTATATCCTATATTTCAGACACAAATATAACACTGGATCCTGCCTGGAAAAGGTAACAAGATGAAATGGAAAGTGGTTATTGGGTTGAAGAGTACTATTCCCTAGTATATTACACAATTACCCTGTTGCCTGGGGCATTATAATTAACATCACAATCTTGCACACAGGCAAATACAAGGAAAATACTTTGTGCTATACTCCTTGAAGGATTTAGACATTTTTTCATAAGCATTGGATTTTGACCCATGCTTCCTGTCAAAATGCAGTGAATTTGGAGCAACACTGGGAGAAGCAGAGTGCTTAGAAATGCTCAACAACATAGTCAGAGCTCTTAATGCACTTCTGTTCTTCATAACGGGTAGAGGAGAGGAGGGAGAAGTAGTAAAATTATATTGTCATAATCCCTTTTTGATTTTCCCTCAACTCCTAGAGATACAATCTTAACAGAAGGGCAGACCAACAAGAGAGCAAGTGACATCTGGGTGAAAAGTTTCTTGCACTGTGGGCTAGTAAGGAACAGTCTAAGTTTTGAAAGCA
This sequence comes from Pseudopodoces humilis, assembly GCF_049639895.1. NCBI lineage: Eukaryota > Metazoa > Chordata > Aves > Passeriformes > Paridae > Pseudopodoces > Pseudopodoces humilis. The sequence goes on from NC_142200.1 coordinate 10,685,142, forward strand.
GACTCTTTGACACAGGGTCTTGCATTTTGTCTTGCTGTCACACTGTTACCACACCACATCACACTGTGTGACATAACCAGCAAACCTTGTTGTAACCTGCCTTAGCATGTGTCATGGGATGGCAGCCTGCTGCTTGGTGTTTGTAAGGGTGCTTCAGGAAAAAGGCAATCCTGCTACTTCCCCACATTCTGAAGTGTACCAGAAAAGAAGTCAAACATAAAGAGCTGCTGTCCTCCTGCCCATCTACAATCAGCTCCAAGCAGTCATCACTTGTCCCCCAGAACATTTCAGAAATTCCACAGCACATAGCAATATGATGCCGTTGAAATGGAGTAATGTCACATGAAGAAAGAGGCTGCCTGTTGAAACCTACTATTTCATATTCAAATAGGAGGTGGTATGATAGAGCACACCACAGCAGTCCCTGCTCATCATGGAGGACAAATGAACTTTTTTGCACTGACTCAAGGCATTTAAATATTGTCTTCCACATAAGTTTGCTCCACTAATCCTCTTTGCACCTTGCCTTCTTCACAGCAGTGCTATCAGTTGGGAAGTGAAACCAAGTAACTACTCAGAAACTGAGAACTTTACCCTTTCCTTTTTGCTATATACCCCAGAAGTTGCCAGTTGCCTCACTTTGTGGATGTCCCCACAGATGACATTTAAACAAACACTCTCCTGATTTATCTTGTCCCCGAGGGATTTCCAACCTATGTGGATTGTGTCTGTGGATAACGAAATACATTGTCATACCTCAAATTAAACACATTAAACTAAATTACTGTCTCTCATGCTCTTTCTCACTTTGTAAACTAGTAAATATATATCATTGTTCTTGACCTCTTCAATACCACAGACTCACCTTTAAATTCAGAGAAGTAAATTCTGTTCCAGAGCTCAATAAGGTTATTTTTATATTCACCAAGCAGGTCTTTCACCTCTAGGTGCCAGCTCAGCCAAATGGTGTCACATTCCCTTGTACCTTAGCATAAGTTTCATTCAGTAAACAGAATTTAACTGTGAGCCATGTAGGTAAAAAGTCAAATTATTTCTCTTCTCAACACCACTCAAAACAGTTTTTTTGTCAACATGAGGTATTGGGAAGAAAACATCACTCTGTGCAATGTTATGTACAAACCCTTCTGGTACCCACTTATCCCACCAAAAGCATCATAGTGCACAGGTGAGAGCATCTGTAACACACTCATTGCGGAAGAACAGAATATTCACATCTTTAAATGCTTATGGCTTAGGGTGAAAAACTAGAGTGAACAAGGTACAGGTCACATCCTCCCACCCAACCTGCATTGCAATGCACTGAGCTCCAGCTCACAGAGCCTTGTTCCTCCACTCCCTTGCTGAATTTCCTCAGCAGACTGTACAGTGTGGAGTGCCCCTGCTGCTACAGTACAGCATGAGCATGACAGAGCTGTTGGCAACCTGCCTGGGTCTCTGCCTCCAGCAGCACACAGGGGCCATGCAAAGCCAACAGATCCCTGGGTCCTTTCATCAGGTGCTGAGAGTCCTTCAGTGCTTCAAGGCAGGATTTTTCTGCATGCAGGAGCAGCTCAGTGTGACCTCGGTGTGAGTGGCATGGGGAGGAGAGCAGCTCACAGCCCTGTGTGTGCAGCAGTCACTGAAGCGAGCAGATGTGGGCACTGGGATTAGTAAGAGCTGGGATGTGCAGCTTTCGTAGTGATGGAAGCAGATTGGATTGCAGCATGGGTTACTGTCCATGTATTTGCAGGGAGAAAGGACAGTGCTAATGTTTCCAGGGACAAATGGACATGACCACATCCCCAACTCTATAACCAGGCACCTTCAAGAGCCCCAGGATGCTGCAGCCATGGGCAGTAAATGAAGGAGAGGGGTGCTGTGGGCTGAGGCTTGGAGGGAGCAGGACTGACATTGTTGCTGAGCCAAAGGCCTGACAGTGGTGGAGGGACTCTACAGTCAACATCCTTCTTAGCTTTGAGGCTGCAATATGGGCCAGATGCTGCTGCCACCATGGCCACAGATGTGAGCCAAGGCTGGGATGGTGGCTGGCACTTGGCCCACACACTTGACAGGGCCCTGTGCTGGTGACAGGTGTGGGATGCTGACACAGCCACTGCGGCCAAGCAGCCATTTGCCCTCAGGAGCAGGACTACCAGCATCTGCAGCAAACAAAATCTCCAGCTGCTGGCAGGACGCCTGCCCTCCTTGCACTGCAATCTCGTCAGATCACCTCAGAGAAAATAGCTGGGTGCCTTGGCCAGTGCCCAGGCAGGAAAACAAAGGGCGAGTGCAGGTGACTCAGGCTGTGGCAGACACCCCTCCCTCACCAGCAGTGCCTGCCCCATGCTGCAGCAGTGCCCACTCACCCAGCCGTGGACACCACTGCTCTCCACTCCACAGGGACCCCATGGCAAGTTTTTTAAGGTTTTAGTGTCAGTAAACCATCCCAGCTCCATCCTGTCTCAGCTGTTACCAGAGCCTCTCAGTGCCACAGATTCCCGCCTACCCCAGATGTGCCAGGCTTCCCGCAGCCCCTCTCAGCTCTTCTTTACTCCCCAGGCTGTGGTTTTGATGTGTGGTTTTGGTGAATGAAATGGGAGCAGATTGCTTTTAAAACTGCTAAGTTTCGTTTTCCCTGGTTTTGTCCATATGTAGCTCCTACTGCAAATCCCCAGGCCCTGCAGGGTCCAGGCTGCTGTAAGTATTAGGTAAGATAAGAAAGGATAGATGGCTAGCTAATTTATTAGGGATCCAAGAAGGAATACACCCTGAATGCTGAAGCACATGACAGTTAGGGTCTATCGTTTCTCACATCTTCACCATGTCTAGTATTTTGAAGATTCATTAGAGCAACAATTGCATCAAACCCGTTCACTGGGCATTTGAGATGCTCATCTCTAAAAGCAACATTCATGTTTTTCCATCCTTTTTCTCAGCAGCCTTTTTGTACCAATTGCCCAGCTTTCAGAGGCAGCAAGGCATAGAGGAAAGGATTGCAGAGAAGGTTTTAATTTCCTTCATTTTCAAGAAAATTAAAAATCCTGAGGTTTCCTCAAAATTACAGAAATTAAAATTATTCAAGAAAATGTGCAGATGATCTGAGGGCAGCATAAGCCTCACAGCTGGAGAAATTTTATTGAATCAGATCATATCAGGCACTACAAATCAATGCTCAGAGAGTCACAGATTTCCAGCCCTCTAACCCACATGCCCATATTTTGTTCACTGCATGTCCACTGCTTTGAGACAAGTACAGTTACATATTATAGTAAACAGACATGTGCATCTCTATTACATTGTTGTTATCATATTTGTATCTCATACATAGATTTAAAATATTTTGTGTTCCCCGTGGGAATGCTTGTTCTTCTAAAAAGTAGAATATTTTACTACATTGCTATACAGTGTTTTTACAAATAGAAGCATTACTAGTAATAGAATATCCTATTCCAATTTAAATTCAAACATCTTTTGCTTCTGGCTGAAAAAGCATGCTTGCAGTGACTTCACAACTTCCTAAACTCTAGCTACAGCTATACACCCTCTGTGAAAATATGAAAACAATTTGTCATGACTCATGGGCAACTCTCTCTGTTAATCCTAATAATAGGGTTAGGACAAGCAATTTGCAACCTACTTTAACTTTTAGATTTAAGGATCTTCAAAGTGTGTCCTTCTGCTACTCTTCAGCACAAGGGCAAATGGATAGGGAAAGAGGAGCAGCACACTTGACCATCCAAAGCCAGAAGTGTCAGATGAAAACAGGAAACCAATCCAGTCTAAGAGCAGCAGCAAACTGTAAATATGCATCTCATTGAAAACAGGTTCTCAGTCTGCAGTGTTCTGAGCATACACCCTTATGCTTCACAAATGCCTGGAGGAGGACAGCAAAGCTATAAAACCAACTGCAAGCAATCTCATCTTCCAAACTATGGTCTGGCAGTCATATAAATGGCTCAAGAATGACATTCCTTTGTCCCTTGCTACTGAGTCACTGATTCCCACATCTTAGCTGGGGAATGGAGACAGTCTCTTCTGACCCTGTGTTTTATGGTTCCCTGACCCCATTAATGCCTGCACAACCCTTACGGTAATAGAGAAGGGACCAAGCATAGCCTTTGCATGACAGTGAGCCTCTCATCCATCCCTATACCCGTGTGACCCAGCTAATGTCATTTCTGCTTCCCAGTCCCCATCATTTACTAGCCTCATGCCTGCTTCTTGCTGCACGAGCGAGACTCCCTGGCTGGAGTACGTCTCCGTAATGCACTGCAGTCATCAAATTGCCGTGATGCATCCTGTCAGTGCAGACAGCACGGAGACTACAGCACAGTAAGTAAGGGTAATGTAATGCGGCCGCAGGGCCAAGAGGCACAAGAGGAGCCGGGACTGGAAGCACAGGAAGTCTTCTCCGTGAGGCATTAGAGATACTCATGCAGCCGCACTGATTAATGCTGCCTCTCCCAAAATGAAATATGCCATCTCAAGGTCAGCACATGAATGAAGAAGCACACCAGGCTAGAACTCCCAGCTTGCTTATATCAAAAGAAGGAAAAAAGGAGTGCAGAGCGGGGAAAGCAAGCAGTAATAGCCATAAAGATTATAGAAAAACTTAATAGGGATTACTGCCTGTCATACAGTAAAGAGGTAGCTTTTTCTCTCTCTTTTTCTCTTTTAATTATTTCTAAAGAAACAGCCTAGAAGAAACAGCTGATGATTCTGCAGATAGGCACTGAAAAATGAGCCACTGTCAGTTCAGGAAGAACTTCCCATTACAGTTGGTAAGGCATGCAGATAGAAGAAAGTTCAAAAGCCTCCACAGAAAAAATGGACAAACAGTATATGGCATACGGAAGTTGCCTCAAATAGGGACCTCTGAGGGCTTTAGCTGACCTTGAAGGCAAATGGAAGGCACTTAAATAATGTGCAGATGAGGAAGGAAGGGAGCAATACAGCACGTGGGGATTGAAACAGGTTTTTGCCTCTAGACTTCTGGCAGGGATATTTTTAATGATCTGTGGGGGTGAGGTTTTTGCAGGAAGTCCAAGGAGGCTACAGGAATTGGTAACTGTTTGCAGGAGATTTGCTTCAGTGAATACTGTGGTTTCATTACACCTCTGTAGAATCAGGCCCCATCATGTTTGTGAGTGACACCAGCTCACAGCTCTGTCTAAATGCAGTGGTTATTATTAGCATCCATGCACCATGGATGTACAGGCTTTAACCACTCAGGCCCAGACTCTGGGAAGAAACAGCCTGTGTTTAGCTGTGCACATTTGCAATGATTCATGAGATTGTCTGCAATCGCTGTAAAAATAGTACTTACGCAACTCAGGAGCTACTACTGAAATCCTGACATTATTGGGTCTTCCCCTCTTAGTCACACTCATTTCAATTAATTTCCATGCCGCCAAGACAACTTCATGCAGAAAAGGCATAAACCTGAAAGAGGAACTGGGGGAGTTAGGAAATGCAGCAAAAGGGGATGATCATTTCTTTGTGATGAGGAAAGATTGCAGCTGTTATTCCCCTGTAGAAGTGAAATGTGCAAACTCAACGAAAAAAGGGAGACAAATCTGTAGAGAGAGTGTTTTTCCTTTTTTTTTTTTTTTTTTTTTTTTGGCCAAGCTGATGTTTTTCTTTACTTTTAAGCTGAGCAGCTAAGGCAAGGCTAGGAGGTATAAAGGAACCTGTGTTTTTTCATCCACTTTTTTTCTACTCAGCACCTACTAGTGCTGTCCAATACCTTCTCCACTTCCACCTGGGCCCAGCTCTGCACATTTTACTGCATTCACAACCTGGGTGTGCCACCTCAGCAGTACCCTGGTGTGGATCACTTGAAGGATGGCTCAGAGCACACATAAGCACGTTATGTTTAGCCCAGTCACACATAAGGAACCTGCCAGACCTCATCCACTGAGCTGTAGTTCACACCTGGGGCCCTTGTCTTCCACACCTTGGGGATTTTTCCAGTCCAGACCTTATGTGTCCACCACAAAACCACAAACAGACAGAGGAGAGAGAAGGGCCCCTTATAGTATTCATGGCTACTCTTAAAAATCTTTCAAAGTAGAACCTGTAGGGCCTGATGATGAGCCCCTTTCCTATAATACATTACTACAACTGCTGATAGATCGTTTAAACCCATGGGTATTTGGTGCAGGAGAAGCTCCCTACTGTGAAGAGCACACAGGGTAGCCTACAGGCCCAGGCCATCAGGACAAGGGCACCTTTGGCACAAGAAATCTGTGAATTCCTGTTCACTTCCATATTAACTGAAGCCTGTGCTGTTACATATGCACAGAATTACACAGTGTGAAAGTTCATTCTCAGCACTGCAGACTGGACCAGATTTGTTCCTGGTTTCTTTTACAATACATCTGAAAAACAGCTTGAAATTATAGAGCTCGGTGCATTTGGCCCACTGGAAAACAGAACTTTTGGATTTCACTGTCTCAAAATGCCCATTGTCTGACTCGGGGGTAGAATATCATTTGTGTGTGAAGGAGGCCCAGATCATGCCTTCAGAAGTTTCTTGCCAGAATGTTTGTCATGGACAGTGAAGGAAACCCAAATGACAAACTGCTTTATGGAAATCAAATCTCAGGGGCACTCCTCAACTCCACAATCACATCAAGGCAGGGATGCAAAACAGAATTGAAAAAGAAGCAGATGTACTTGGGTCAACTTATATGATAAAATGTGGTGCATAAACCAAATTTGGGTCCCTTATCACAGCAGGTGACAATAATCTAATGTCTGCTGGAGTGTCACTGTAATACTACTGAGTCTTCCACGTAATTTCTTCACTTTCTCATTCTGGGATTCCTCTTAATTCTTCATCTTGGCATAGAAATGGGATTTCAGAACTCAAGGTGCCAAACACAAGCAAAAACAGTGTCAGCTTCCTAACGGGTTAAATAAAACTTATACCTCATTGAGCCAAAAGTTTACTCTTCAGGGCTACATGGTAGAGGATGCAAAAAGACATGGAATTTCTAGGAAAATAAGAACATGGCAATCTAGCACATATACATGAGACACTGAAAATCCTTTAGCTGTACCCTGAGGTTCCCAGCCTATTAGACCTGCAGGTGTTATGAAAAGGAGCATTTAAACAGAGAGACACAGTCAGAACAGAGCTCTGACTTGAAATGCAAACACTGAAAGATTTTTAGCACCATCATATCAGGCTGGGTACCTTTTATATGAGCAGTGTTTAAAAAAATTTACAAGATTAGATCACAGCCTCTCAGAATGCTTGATCAGACAGCAGTGTAAAAGGCATAGCCCCTGAAACCTGCTCAAACAATGAGCAACAGCAGAGATGTGAAAGAGGTAGATAGGGCACGGAGAATAACCCTCTTCTCTAGTATTTCCTGTCCTTTCTAGCAGTGTGATGCTAGTTAAGGACATTGGTATAATCTAGCTCCAAAATGCTTATTTCCAAAATACTCTCCACAGAGACAAGAGATGTAGCAGGTCAATGTTCTTGTTACTCATCTCTCTCCTGATACTGAGACAGAAATGTTGTCCAGAGAAACGTCCCCTGTATCCATTCCATCAGGTCTCTAATGCAGACAGAGGTGGTGATTTGCATATAGACAGGTTTCTCCTGGAAAATTGCTCTTTTTTGTAGGGCAGAGATCAGACTTCAACTGGTAATTAAAGATTGTGTTATGTAGTCAGCCAGCACTCAACACAGTGGTGCCATACACGCCATTCAGATGTGGCACAACCATTCAGAGGTCATGTTTTTCTGTCCCACAACTGGACTTCTGCAAGCAAGGCCTCTCATTAAAAAAAATATATGCTCAGGATTGCAGAAGAAAAAGAGAAGGCCATGAAGAAGAACAGGAAGGATGACAGGGAACAATACAGATTAAGAAACATCTGGACAGTTTACTGTGAAAATATTCCCACATGTGAGACAAAGTAACAAAAAGGGTAAATCTCATTTGTGCTCCACCTGATTCTCTGTGTAACAGCCTGACTGAGCTCTCTCTTGTCCAGAGTACAGTCACAGACACTTAGCTCATGGCAATCAAAAAGCCAAAAGTATCCAGAAATAATCAAGATCTGAAGTAGCAGAAGAAAGTATAGGATACTGGATTTTCTCTGCACACAGGTAAACTTAGGTAAGGAGCAGACATTCACTCAAGCTTCCATTGCTCCACATGTAGGATCTCATCTGAATGCCAAGTACTTCCTTTACGGTCTGCTCCCAAGAAGGGATTCCCCACTGATTCAACACTCAGGAGCAAACATGGAATTTCCTTTTGGTTTGGGTCCTGGTTGCATGCGCTTCTTGCTTCAAAACTCATTGTCAGAAAGCTTTCTCCTGAAATCCATCTTCATATATCCTTTCTCTAATTGTCTGCCATCCTCCCATGCTGCTTATTTTCCCTTGACCAGAGACCCAAGAAACTGTGTTTGCCCACCAACCATATTAGCTTTCTTTAAAGCTGCAGTTATCACTCTCACCGAGCAGCACAGGCACGGGAGGCTCAGGGCAGGGGGAAAGAGAGCTGAGGTGTTGGTGGCACAGCAGTGAGCAGTACCACTGGGAACCACACAGTACTGGAGAGCCCAAATGAAATACATTGGCACCAGTATAAACCATTGTCCCTCTGATTACAAAATGGCTATGTTGAAATGACTGCCAGGCCCTGCTAAAACACCAAGCTCTCATATACCACTTGTCAGCCATCACTTTCAAAGCGCTTTCAGAGGGTGGGAAATGATTTATGCAAGGTCACTGAATAGAAGCAAAATTAAACCCCTCTGTGTCTGAGTCATCTGCCAGCATCCTAAACACTGAGCTACTCCAGGAAACCCCAGCTTCTTTGTCATGTTAGCCATCTACAGCACAGGATATAGCAACAGCAACAGCTACAGCCATACAGCTGGAATACCCCCAGTTATCAGGACAGATTTAGTGGTGCAGCTCGGAAGCACTGTATGCGAGAAACAGATCTTCTTCTCATATGCAGCAAAGTAATGAAAATCACAGCATATTTTTTCTCTGAAATCTATCGGACAGAGGTTCTCAGTAAGGCCACACTAGTATCACATTTACACTTAAAGTCGTCAAAGCAGGAAACGAATAATTTGTGAGGTAGAAGAAAAACTGCAAACTCTACAGTTTCATGTGGTTAATGATCTGTCTATGACCTTTCAGTTTTGCACCTTATCTTTTATTTAAACTATTTATTTAGAACCATAGGATTTTAGATGAAGCATGCACTTATATCCCTTTTCTTAAAGCATTTCAGTATTAAAGTGAGCGGTTTTGGTAAGGAAGTTAGAGGAAGAGACACAACGTTTTTCTCTAAGCAGTTTTACAGAGCTAAGCAGGGGTTCTGTACAGTAAGGCACAAATGAAGCTGGGGAATAAGGCTGAAGTTTTGGGCTCCCGAAGTAATGCCAAGTTAGCCATATCCTCACTCAACTTTTGATACTTTGCTTGGCTGGAGAAATAATTATCTCAGCTCCCTGTACAGTGTATGGGAAGAGGTAACAATGTCAAATTACAACCTAAACTCAGAGGCAGAGCTATGGAGAGCTAAGGCTAATATGTCTATCAACTATAGAAACACTCACTACTAAAGTTGGGTGGCCAGGCTTCACTGTTTTGTCCAAGGTCACCCCTCTCAAGTACCTCCATTTGTTCAGCAGAAGAGTTAGAAACTGCCAAATAATTCTCAGGATTCCAAAACATATTTGAAAATATGTTGAAAGTATGAAACAAACTGAAAGACTGAATTGGACAGGATAAAAAAAAAAATTTAAAAAATGAAAGCTAAACTTTAAATCAATACAGTTTTCAGAAAGCTCTAGAAAGTTCACTTTAATTTACAGGGTATTTGCATATCATGTCACTTAGCAGGAGCCAGAAACTCAGGCTGAGGACATCACTTTGAATCACTTTGAATATCTCCTTGGGAAGCAGCTTCACACAGCATCCTAACATGCTCACTCTCACTGCACAGCCTCCACTGAAGTACTGTTTGTCACTCCTTCAGTTTGCTGGAGCTGTAAACTCATCCCATTCAGTCTTCTGGGAACTGTTGTGCTGATAATAAATGTAAATAATAGTAGCTAAAAAAAATAACTCATAAAAAGTTTTGAAGTTTGCTTACAAACAAAATGCTTTCATAAACTCTCCCAATCATGTTTGTGCTAAAATATTGACTTTTCAGGGAGGTAAATATTTCTACATTGCTTATTGCATAGAAGCTCATTCCTGCTGTTTATTCACATGCCAAGGCCAGTTAGCACCATTGCAAAGCATAAAATCCCAGGCTAGAGACTTCAGTACAGTTCCCAGCTTGTTCCCCCTGAAGTTAGCCAGTGGCAATACTTTCATTAACTTTGGGGAGAGCCAGATTTTATTTGCCTGCCTGTGGTGCTTCTCTGTGCCTTATAGTGGGCTTCAAAGGTATTGTGGTCTTTAGAAATACTTTTTTTGCAAGCACAGTGATGTTCTCTCTTGTGTCCTGTTGGGCTGTGGTGCCTTGCACAAGCCATTCTACAAAGTTCCATTCATTTGTTTTTCCAGGGTAACAATCAATTGTGGAGGACATTTGCAGCTGAGTCACTTCTAGCAAGGGCAAAAGGTAATGTCTATTTGTGCAAGTGTAAGCCATATCCCTTCTTGGGGCTGTGCCATTTGTCTATGGAGGGTGGTAATTTTGCCCATCCTCCTCTCCTTTATATCTTGTTCAGGTTTAATTTTCCACATATTATTTGCAGAGCAAGGGAATTCTGACTTCTTTATTTTTATTCTGCTGGCTACATCTCAGAGCAACCACCTCAGGCACTGGACACGTTTATATAAAGTACAGATATCAATGCAGATGAATAACTTCTCCTATCTTCCCTGGCAGAAAAGAAAATATTTCCCCAAGAACAGAAGAATAGACCAATCTATTGCATTTCCCTGACAAAGTCACTTCTGTATCCTCCAACTCACCTCACTCATTTCCAGCCTCCCAAACATCCTCCCTCTGCTAAGCCAGGAAAAGAAAGTCCATCAACAACACTGAACTCAGGCCTTTCCCAGGCATGGAGAAGATGAACCAAAACCAACATTCTTAATCCAGGGCTCAGCCAGAAGATTGTTGGAGCCTGCAGTCACAACCTTATTGCAAGAATGAGGAAAAGCTCCTGCAGCTGATGAGCTTTTGCATCAGGTTGAGGCAGGGAGGGAAGAGGGCTACACAGCCACACAAGTGCTGACCTCATGATGGGAGGCACGTGCTTCATGTGTCTCAGAGATAGATCTTCCTCAGCCAAACCCTTCCTCTTCCCTCTCCTTCCCTCAAAACTTCTGTAGCTGAAAGGAAGGGGTCAAACAGCCCAAAGAAACAACAGGACTTAACTCAAGGTATATTGTAAGTCAGCAGTGGAGGTATGACTTGAATCAGTGTTCTGGATACCTTTGTCTTACACAGAAAATTTTCTTGTCTTGCTTTTTTTTTTATTTTTACCTTCTTTTCGCCTGTTCTCCCTTATTCATGTCCTTTGTAATCCCCATCCTCACCATTTAACATGTTACCTCCCCTCACAACCCCAGCAGGACTTTCTGATGATTTTCCTTGCCAGGTTGAGATGGAGGATTTTGGGAAAGGTGAGTCAACTTGGCTGAACTCAAAAGTTCAATGAACACCTGTCCAACCCTGCCGGCTTTCTGGCAAAATAAAAAAAAGTGGAAAATATTTTAGAAATAGAAAATATAAAATACATATTTTATATATATATATTATATCTATTATATATATATATATATATATATATATATATATATATACACATATATAAATTATATATATAAAAATATATAATAGAAAATATAAAAATTCCTGCAAATAGAAAAATTAATTCAGAGCTAAATCCTGTGCAAATGCAGTGGCAGATGTGAGGGATGGACAGATGGGCTGAAAATAAGCAGATCCGTACTCTAATTCTCTATTTTCTGCAGATCACGGTCAGGAAGTTATTCTGACTGCTGAATTTTCCCACATTGCAATGTCCCCCTTCCCCACACACTGACACAGCTTTATGTAGCTTCAGGTTCTTGCTTGCAAATGAGGAAAGACTGATCAGGGGTACGAAGGTCAGGGGCAGTCATGACTATAGTGAACATAAAATGATTGAGCATAGGATCACAACCTGGACTTCAGGGTTTCTGCTGTTATATGAGCAGCAAAAGGAAAACCAGGGGAATGGTACACCTGGTGCTGAATGGGGCAGGAAGCCTGATGAAAAGAGCATGGAAAATGCCAAGGTACTTGCTGCCCATTTCACCTCACTTTTTACTGGTGATACAATTCCTGATACAATTGGTGATAAAATTTACTGGTGATACCTGCCATCAGGAATTGAAGGGCCCTGAGATTAGACAGAAAGTCTGGACCATGAAAGACTTACCATTGGTGGGTGAGGACAAAGCTAGGGAATATAAGCAAACATGTACAAGTCCATCCCAAAGTACTGAGGGTGCTGGCCAGTCTCCTGTGAGGCCATTTTCAGTTATCTTTGAAAGGTCAGGGCAAACTGGTGTGTTTATGTGGGCTGGAAAAAAGTAAATGTCACTACTATCTTCAACAAGAGCAAGGAGGAAGAGCTGTGGAACTACACATCTCACTTTTGTCACTGGGGTGGTGATAAAACAAATAATAATGGAAATCTTTGCCACACATGAAGAACAAGAAGATGACTAGACCTATTCAGCATGGATTTATCAGGGGGAAATAGAGCTTAAACCAAATAGATTTCTGTGATGAGATACCTGGCTTGGTGGATGAAGGGACAGTAATGGATGTTGTTTGTCTTTGCTTTGGCAAGACTCTTGATAGAGTTTCCTATGAAGTCTGCATAGATGAACTGATGAAGCACAGATCAAACAACTGTATAGTGATACAGACTGACAGTTTGCTAAATTGCCAGATTTAATAAGTTGTGATTACTATCACAAACCCAGATGGAGGCCAGTAACTAGTGGTATGCCCCAGGGCTGGATACTGCAGCCAAAATTCCAAGATATTAATTGATGACCTGGCTGATGAAGCATCATCAGTTGTTCCTATCCCTCTGCTCAACTCTGGTGGGACACACTTGGAGTGTTGGATCCAGTGCTGGGTATAAACTGAAGTGAATCCAGAGAAAGGTCACGAGGTTGATTAAGGGATTGGAGCATATGCTGTATGAGAAGAGGCTGAGAAAACTGAGACTGTTCAGCCTGGAGAACAGAAGGCTCAGAAGCATCTTATCCACGTGAGTGAATTCCTGATGGGGGGTTGTTAGGAAGACAGAGCCAAACTCTTCCCTGTGGCATCCAGGGACAGCACAAGAGGCAATACAGTAAATTTCAGTAATTGAAACTGAAAAAGTGTGATCAAATACCAGAGAAAGTTGTGCAGAGGCATTGTGGTGTTTAAATATCTGGTTCAAAACCTGACTGGACATGGCTGTCAGCCACTGTTTCTAGTTGTCCCCACTTTGAGCAGAGGGTTGGGCTAAACCATCTCTAGAGGCTCGTTCCAGCCTCAGCCATGATGTGATTGCCTTCAATATGCTGTCCCATACACCCCAAGTAAAGCAAAACAGAAAGATCTCTAAAACTGATTCTTCTTGTTTCAAAACAAGGCCCTCTAAAAACAATAAATGGTACCTGTGTAATTTCTGTAGCTTGTCCTTCAAGCTGTGCTATTGATTCTAGTGTTCCATTATCTTTATTCATTAGGTTGCTTGGGTTTTTTCCCAGTGAGTAACCTGAATCTTTTCTAATGAAATTTAAGCCACTCTTACAGTGCACTATTCATTTAAGAAAGATTAGGTACACTTTCTGTATTTGCAGAATGCTGTTCCCTTTCAGTCTTTGAGTAAAATTTTTTCAGTCTCAGCATGACAATACAACTCTTTCCAGATCTCTGATCATTCCTATTTCCCTCTTCTGGCGTCCCCCCATCTGACCCAAATCTTTACTGGAGTACCCAGACTCAACATAATCCTGAAGCCAAGGCCTCACCAATGATAAGTGGAGCAGAAGGATGACTTAATCTGTCTCGCAAACTGCATTCCTCTTACCAGAACCCAATACAATGTCTGCCTTTTTTTGCAATCCCATGACACAGCTGATTCATGTTCAGCATGTGATCTACTATAACCCTAGAGTCTTCTCTAAAGAGAACTGCCAGCTAAACAATTGTTCCCTGTCCCAAATTGGTCTAGTTGCTCTATTTCTGCTCAGATGTAGCATTTTGCACCTGCACCACTGAGCTCTTCCTTTTTCAACTTATTTTTGCAACTTGCACAAACATTTTGAATTCTGCCCATGGCTTCTAACATAAACTCAGCTTTGTCAACACCAGCTGGTTGTAGAAGAGGGTGAACCAGCACAGGCCCTTGCAGAATTCCACCAGCTATGGTTTTCTATATGGATGGTGATTAATTTATAGTTCAACTACTAGCGCATTGCACAAGCACAAGCTAACAGTCACTATTACATAGTGACTCATTCTAGAGAGCATTTGCCTGTCATGTCAGACATCATGACAAAAATCAAGATGGAAGACCCTTACCTTCTCCCCATCCCCTAAACCCTTTGCCCTACTGTAAAAGGAAAGATCTGCTTTACAAGACTTGCTTTTCATAAATCCATGTTGACTGCTGCCCATCTTGGGCTTGCAAACATTTTGTTTAATACTTCTTCCTGAAGTACGGTCTTGAAAGTGGACATAAGTCCACCTCTTCCTTCTCTTCTCCTCTCTTCCCCATTTTAGATAAATAACCAGTCAATATTCCTCAAGAATACATACTTTACGGAAGAGTCCAGAGGAAAAGTAGTCAGGAATTTGTGTCAGAGCTTCAAGCTGGAACACCAGGACTGGCCAGATCTGTGACACTTTTATTCCAGCTCCAGGTCTCTGATCCATGAGTTGGCTCTCCTGTCTGGCCTAAGACAGGACATTGACCTACTTATACATGAGTAAATTTGAATAGGATTTTCAAAATTCCCACCTCTAAATGTCATTGCTAAAAGAACAATGTCTGACTAGCAGAAAATGACAGCTCCTGTGCCAAAAGCTGGAAAGATCAAGAATTTTAATATACAGGTGTCTTACACTTAGTACTAGAGAGTAGTTGGTTTCAAAATAATATATCTATGTCCTGGCATTTTATTATGAATCTTTCCCTTGTTAGTGCTCTGCTTTATGGCTTTCTTGAGATAAAGACCTTTATCAGAGGTCTCATTTATCAGACATAGTCTTAAAAGTAGATGATGCATGCCCTTGTGGAACATGTGCGCTTCTGGGCCAGGCTGCCTTAAGCAGCCAAACCAAATCAAGCTGCTCCAGGCTTTGCACTGGATCTAATCAGTTACAGAAAAGGGCAAAATCTCCCACTAAACTTTTCCTCTCTCTCACCTTTCCCCTGACTGGCAGGTTTTCTCTTCAGTTTTACACTTGGTGTGTCCCTGTCAGGTTTTGTTTTCCAGCAGCCCAACTGTCACTGTCCCTGTTTTCCCAGAGATAACAGTTCTGTACGTCAGTGTTCATTATCTATCCATGTCACATCCTTCCTTAGATTTTTGTTCCAGGCCTTTGCAGTCAGTACCTGTTGCAACAGGGGTCTTGCAAACTTAGTTAGGCAACCTGATTGTGTTTGATGGAAGTATCTTGAGTAAACAGCTCGTTATGTACATGGCCACTTGCTCAAGAGGTTGAACAGCTGCATTACTCATTTACACATGGGATGTTTTGAAAATAAAACTCAAAATACTGCCTACTTATCAGATAGTGTTTAACTCATTGATGTTTGCAAAGGATGATTCTGAAATTCCCTTTCTATAGTTCCTTTCCTCTTATGACTGTTTATAAGAGGTGACCAGGTTTATAGCTACCCCAGGAAGGTAGCTGTAATTAATCAAAGTACAATTGAGGTACTAACATCCCGTCTATCTGCAATCTCCCTCTAGTTTCAATTGAACAAGGCTTTCCTTTACACTTCCTAGCCTAAATTGTTGCTCTGGAATGTTAAATATTTGCCACGGATCACTCCAAAACTGGCAGTACTTCAGCAGGAGATAAAGTGACCTCTGGGAACTATTTGCAACATTTTCAAGAGGTTCTGAAATCCTACAAGGAGGTTAAAAAAAAAGAATCTTTACACAGAATAAGATTTTCTTCATGATTAATTAATAAATATTATATTCATTTTGCAAACAGATACACTGAATCAGAAAACCCCCAAATTTACCTATATACCTAAAGTAGAGCCAACTGGAACTGAAGAACACTTTCAAAAATTTGCTACTAATGTCATGATGTCAAATTAAAGGGCTCAAAACTCCAACTGGAGTGTCTGCAATTACCAGTGATTCTGACAGAAACTCACTGTAATTCAGGATATATCCTGGCCCTGGGATTGTGCTGAATGACCAGCACAGCCAGAAAGAGCCCAGACTCAACAATAATCTCCAAGTAATCTTGTTGATCAAGAGAGAACATGCTAAAATGAATCAAGTCACACTTGAAGTCTTCCTTGTTATTAATATGACATGAATTAAAGGACAGTAGGGGATGTAATAAGCTGAAAAATATGAAAAAGGCATATCTTCCTAATAGGAAAAAATAGTCCTATTATAATATTCAGTGGGAAAAAGATAATGTTTTTGTTATAGTGCTAATTAGCACTATTCAAACAATTAGTTTAAATCACCTGCTGCTATATTTTTAGTGCTGTGGACCAGAGATCAATAGCCCCAGCCCCATTCCTCCATTTTAAACCATTCCTGTTCTTTTTCCCTCCTGGACTCTCAAGGATTACACTTTCTATATTGGCAATTTTCTCTGAAAAAAAAAAAGTTGAGCAGCCAATTTTCTGTACTCTCACATTCATCTGGCCAGCCACAATAAGCCACAAATTTCAGAAACTGCAATAAATACGGAAAACAAACAAAAAACCCAACCCGAATCACTGTGGAAATAGCAAATTCAACTATTCCTATTGAATTCTGCCGCTTTAAAGAGACCCCTGAAGCCAGGTTTTCAAATGTTTATCATGCTCATTTACTGCTGTTTTTTGGGGTTTTTTTTTAAAGAAAAGGTCCATATTGGGTGCTGAGCACCCACCCTCTTGTAAGGACCTGGCATATGCAATTAGACCAAGCAACAATTGCACAATACTAATTACCTGTTTACACACACTTTTTTAAGTGGTCACCACCAAAGGCCATGCCTATACTGGTAAAATAAATGTTCATGGGACCATTTCTGGCCCTAAGGCCAACTGGCACGTCTGTACAGTTAAATTCCCTTATCCATCAAGACAGAGCAGCCATATCCAACTTTTTCATTGAGAGCTGAACAGCCTGTATGGACTCCCAATGCTTTGGAATTGTTTGGAAGCCTGCTGGTTAACACCATCCAGCATTGCACAATGGAACACTTTAACTATTCCATACCATGGATGATTGTGTATCAGAGGCCAGGAATGTGTGCTGCTTAATATACTAATATGGACATAGCCTGGGAATCAACTATGACCTGAAATTTTCATGTTAGATGATAATTTTTTTTTTATACAGAACAAAAATAAATGTCCTTCTGCAAAAGCAGTGAAGACTGTCTATGCCTCTCTATGGACTTCATTCAATTTTGGCTTGGCTGCTAGAAAACATATATATTTATAGTGCATATTGTTAGTATTTATATTGCAGATTCGCCAAGGAATACCAGTCAGGGACAAGGACCCTTGCATGAGCTTCAAGCACAAAAGAACGTCTACTTCAAAGGTTGCAAAGTCAGGATATATTATCAACATGTGTAGGACTGACTGCCTTGGCTGATGCAGATGCTGATGCAGATAGATGGCAGCTCTCACTGCCCCTGCTAATCCCAGGGTTGGACATGTGGGAGGCACAGTGTTGAAAGATTCATTTGAGCTGGCCAGGAGCCAGCTCTAGTCCAGATGTAGTCTAGACAAATCAGGCTGTAGCTGCCAAGAGCCGGGGCTTGGGCGCTCGTAGGCAGCGCTGTGTAAATACAGCCTGGCTTCTCCAACCTGCAGCTAGACAGACCCTGGCTGTGCCCTGTGGCTGTGCCAGCTGGGTCTCAGCTACCTCGGGCAGAACCCTGTGACACGGCACAGATGTGCTCCTGCCCCCTGCATCGATCTCCTGCTGCAGCTCCCGGCCACCGCGGGCTGGACATGTCCACATTAGAGCAACTGGGTCAGTGTGTAACCATCTGCCTTCAGGCAGAGCTGGGTGCAGGCTGCCAGACTCACCTGTGGAGCTCCCCCAGCTATTTCTGTTCCATGGGCAGCACCACAGGACTGCCCAGAGCACAAAGACATGTCACCTGTGGAAAGAGCCCGTGGCTAATGCATGTGGCTGATGCAGAGAGTGAAAAGTTTATGGCTGCACAAATCTAAATTAATCTTAGTACTTGGGCATAAATGAGGTTGATTTGTGCTTGACCCATGCATGAATGAGAATGATATTTTCCCATAGTCATTAGTTTTATTACTGAAAATTATATATTTTATAAAAGAAAAAAAAAGGGAAGGTATTTGTTTTTTGTCATGCCCTTTCAAAATTATTTTTCTCTATGATAAACAAACAAACAAAAAACCCAGCAGCAAACACTCTGTAAAAATGATACAATTTGGTAGTATCAGTAATAAAGCTTCCTGAGTTCAGCATCACAGCCTTGGCTGCTGCTGGTCTAGTCACAGCCTCCCAAAGCACTGATGACATTCTCCATATCGATTCATGGAGGTCATTGAGCTACTGCTCCTGAGAGATTCCTGATCTTGTAGCTCAGCTGAGGAGCCACTGTATATCCATGTGGACCCCTTCCTATGGCTGCAATGTTGGGAGCTGCTGTTGGCTCCAGGCTGCTCATTCTGCAGCCTCCCCAAGAGCCTCTGCTTCCCACTGCTTCTTCACTAGAAAAGGCCTTGTAATCTTAACTTCTCAGCTGAGTTCAGAACTGGCAATTTTGATGTCCTCCTCTGCTGTGGAGTTTTAGGGAGGTCTGAGCCCGGCTGAGGGCTGCTAGCTCTGCCCTGCTGTCATGACTGCATTTTGTGTTCAGGGTTTTGTAGCACTGCTGCAGTTGCTGAGTTTCTGTGCCCAGTAACACTGTGTGATGGACCCAGGCTTGCAGTATCTCAGGACAGCTATAGAGCTGGTTCCTCATTCCCTCTAATTCTAGTGCTTCTGAAGGAGCTTGGAGTAATTAGCATTATTTACAAATATGGCAGGAGATGTCTTAGCGTGCAGCAGACTGGGGTGTCTGTGCACCAGATGGAGACAGAGAAATGCTGCCACTCCAGGACTCTCCCATCAATCTGTGCTCTTGAAATTTGTGTTAAACTCTGCCTAGAGGAAAAATATTAGTCAAAGCCCCACCCACTCTCACAGTGAATTATCTCCATCAGGATCAACTACTGAGATATGCATTATTTTGTTTAACTTTAGTTCCAGGTTCAGTATCATGCCAGGGGCTGTGGTGTACTGCTTCCAGAAAAGGGTGATTACCACTAAAACAGGTACTTGAGAGGAGGGAGGAAAATTTTTCATCCACATGTGAAGGACAGTATATGAGTATTCATCAGTCAGGGACAGAGATGAGTCCCAAGGAGGTAAAGAGGGGCTTTATTTAACCATAGCTATCAGACTTTATCCCTGAAAAAGAAGCAATCAAGTAATTTCTGGGAAAATGGGTAATTACTGCCACACTCCCTTAGTGAATGTCCAGGGGCAGGCAGGCTTTGAAACTGGATCTACTGTGATGGATATCTTCATCCAGGGCAGCCCCTCCTCCTCCTCATCAGAAGAAGCAGCACATGGTCGTGATGTCCCAGACAAATTTTGCAGCTTCATCCTAATGTAAGCGAGGGTGGTCTCCATCTCCACCCTTTAGAAATGAGTCCTGGCTATTTTTTCCCACTGTACATCTGTGCTTTTTTTCTGCATCTCCTGCCACACTGTCTGGGGCTCCCATTGGGGATGATTTTGAGATAACTGGAAACAATAAGGTTTTCCTCACCCAAGGATGTGATAAGTGAACAAAGAGGGTATTGAGACACCTCAGCAGTGTCCTGGTCCCCCACACAATGCCAGCAAAGCCCCCTTGCCCAGTCACCCTGCCTCCACAGGGGTGTCTCCGATGACCAGGGGAAGAGACTCACAGTGCTGCAGCAGCACTCCTGCTGGGCCCCTGGGGCTCTCCCAGCCCTGCCACATCTGCTTTGGCTGTTACCATGCTCAGGTGCCAGGGCCTCCAGAAAAGCTGACCATTGGCACTGTAAGAGATGTCCGAGGTGTCCGGTGTGCTGGGATCTCAGGAGGCTGCAGCAGGCAGTGCCAGCTGCATACCTGGGCTTTGCTGCAGTCGTACCACTGCAGGGGTTTGAGTTTCTGCTGGTTTTCCTGGGTGATTGGCTGTAATTACAGCATGGAGAGTTACTGATGAGAACAAATGCCAGCACATATTGTTACAGGGCTGCAGGCAGGAAGGGCTTCCCGACGGCCATCTGAGATCATCACCTCAACCTCTGTGTGGGCAAGAGCTGAGTTTCAGCTCCCTAGCTCCCGAGGACCCCTGCACCCAAGGGGAGATTCTATCCACATCTTCACTGCTCTGCTCCTGCCATTGTCCCACCAGTGACAGCCTCTGCCTCAGAGGGACTCGCCAATAGGTGGGAAATTACATATTCATCAGTGGAGAAGGCATAGAAGCCCAGCTCTGAACCCTGTCTTTCCAGAGCATCCCCAGCATGACACTTTCTGCCCTCTGTTTTGGTTATTAATCACAAGTTTTCATGGTTTTTGTTGTTCTGGTTTTTTTAAAAGGCCCAAGCAGGTCCAGCTGTCAGCTATTGCTGTTCTCTGGGTTGTTGATCCTATGGGAGATGTCATAGCTGGCAGCTCTCCTACGTCAAGCACAGGCACTGCAGAGGAAATAAAATGAATCTTGTTGCTTTCCAACAGATAATTAAATATTTGCAAGCCAATTATTTTACCTGTTTTCCTATTTTATTTTTTATTTTTTTCATAAAGACTACTCCACCATCACCTTCAGAACAGCTATTGCTTCTCTCCCTGCCATGCACCAGCCAGGCAGAGAGCAGCAGAAGTGCGGCAGAAGAGTGCAGAGCAGCCTTGCTATAAGCACTTCATCCCTGAGAGATATCTCATTTCCTCTCCAGCCTTCCCAGGAAGACACAGGGTTCTACTTGCAGCCTCACAGACAGCCCACTGCATTAAACCAGGTATCAGCTGCTGCTGACAGGGTACTGGGAAACTTTGAGACACAAGCTTCCCTCTGATGACTGCAGAATCAAAAAACTAATGTGTAAAAAAATTAACAAGCTTTTCCCTACGACTGCGTACAACAGTCCCATCATGATATCCTGCAAGGTGACATTTCCTGTGAATTGACAAGTTGTCAGGAAACACAACAAAGCATGTGAAGTGATAAATTAAGAGCAAATACTTGATGAGTACATTAGCATACAATAACTTGTTTCTTTAATCTTCTATCAAACATTTAGTAGCAGGGTGTGGAGGTGTTAAATGAAGTACTGTTCCAGTTATTTGCTGGTGGAAGTTGATGCATGTGCTGGGAGAAGAGCAGCCAGTGCTGGCCAGCGGGAGTAGATCTTTTCAGCCCTGCTGATGTCAATGCCTGCTCCCTGCATGGAAAAGATGCAACATGTGTTAGATAAGTGAGTCATCCCAGGTCAGGCCCACAGCCAGCAACTGCTGAGCTCTTTTCCAAGCTCTGCTACTGATTTGCTTGATGGCCTTTGTCGGTTTGTCAGGCCAGAAATTTGTTATTGCACTCTTGAACTGCCCCTTAAGAAAGCAACTGGTTTCTTGGCATCCACTGCTTCTCACAGCTTCCTAAAATAGAAGCCTATCACTCTTACTTCCTTGCTTCCCTACCTGGATAATGGAGACAATTGTTCCAATGTATCCTAGTGATGTGCAAACAGAAAAGATCTTGCCAAGACAAACGTGTAACACTAGGATCTCTAACCCTTTGCCTTAGGATGGAGATGTTTGAGTCACACAGACTAAAGCTGCAGAAACACTGAACTCCATGTGGCTGACTTCACCCCCTCCAGCATCACTGGGCTGTTGCTTCCCCATTAATCCCCCATTAATAAATACTTTTTTACATCTGTCACTTGGCCAACTCTTAGCTTCTACCCTATTCATCCTGTGTAATGTGAGCTCATTAATCAACTTGTCATGTGGTGGAGAAAGCCAAGAATACTGTGTGGACTAGATCTCTAATCTTGTCCAAAGGAAAAGGCAGCAGGTTTCTTTGATAAGACTTACCTTCCACAAAACCCTGCTGATTAGCATTGGTCTTATTTTTAACCTCTAATGGCTTGTTGTTGGAGGCCTGAATGAACTTTTGGTGATTATGTTGAGGGATACTGTCCTACTCACCAACCTATTGCTCCCCAGAGTGCCCTTTTACACGTATTAAGTTCCAGACTCTGGAACCTATTAAGTTCGAGACTCTGGAATTCTGTCAGTCTCCCATATCTTTAGAATTCCCCCAGATATGTAAATATAAAACTTTACCAAGCATTTTAATCTTCTCCTTTAAGACACAAAGATAGCCAGGCCAGATGATGTAAAAAATTAATTTTAGCAGATGCTGCCTCACATCCTCCATTGTTCCAGATGGTAAATGATGTACTCACTCCATCTGCAATATCATAAGGGATGAACATCCATCTCCTTCCCAAATGCAGAATAGAAATAGACTTTTTTTTTTTTTTTTTTTTTAACACGGTTTGTGATTTTACCATCTACATTTGGCAATTGATCTACACAGCCATGGGGATGAGTTTGGGAGAAGAGGCAGCATTGTTCCTGACATGATTATGTCAATGTTTTCCACATTTCTTTCACTCTTTTGGCTGTTGATAGTCTATTAATCCTTTGGCTTCCTTTTATCAATCACTTACATTGTTTTAACTTGTAATTTATCATTATCATTGTTGTATTTCCTGTGGGTTTTGCCTGATTTATACATAATTTCTTCATGTTATATTGCTCTTTCTACATCTCTTTTAACACAGGCTATTTCTTACCCCACATATCTATTTTCTTTCTCCATGATATCATGGTTTGTTGAAGAACCAGTAGAATAGTCTTGATATTTTCCAGTTTTCATTACCACTTCACATTTTATGTTTATGTTCCCAGTCAACTATGCCAGCAACAGCTTTAAATATGTGCAAACACACACATGCATAAACACAAAAACAGCACAACATTGACCACTCAGACATAGGGGGACCACAAAAAAAGGGGTCACATCAGTAATAATTTGTATGAAGTGGGAACGCCAAAGAACAGACTTGGCAATGTGCTGTAATGACATCAAAGCGAGAGACCTCAATATGGTGAACAGTCATGTCATTACTAAAAAAATTTGTCATCTTTGTATCCTGGATGGTGCTCTCTGCTGCTGCATGGAGGTCTCAGCAAAGTAATGTTGAGGGACCAGCCCATGTCTCTTAGGAGTGACAGTCTGTCCGCATGTGCTTGGGCTTCTGAAAATGATACAAGTTCTTCAGGTCTGCTGACTTCACCAAGGGCACTAGCATCACTTAGATTTTCTCCTGAAGAGGCTACAGCTAAAAATTTGACCACAAGGTCACAAGGGCTTAACTTGCCCTATGGCTACTAATGTTTCATTGGCAAAAACCCAATCTTTGATGCAATCTCTTCCAGCCTTACCAGGCCATACTCTTGTCTATGGCTTAACTCTCATTCTACCACAAGCTTTGCCAAATCCTCCACCTCCAAGATACCATCTTCATGGACAAGCCCAGATGTCTGGAGCATTAAAAGCCCTTGATGAAGTGAAGATTGTCAAGCATCATAGATGGGGAGATCCTCCTCCCCACACAGGGCAGCAATAACATCCTGTTGGGTTTTGGGTTCAACTTTGGTTTATTTTTGAGTATAGAAACATATGGATCTTTATGTTCACAGATATGTCTGTGCACACTGCATACATAGGCTGATAATTAGTGCTCTAATCTATCTGAATGAGATAAATCTAATTTGATAATGGTCTGTGGTACAAAAACAACTTCTAATTTTTAGATTGAGTGATTAGTCCTTCCATTTCTGTCAGAAGGATTTGAGCTATCCAATGCTCTTTGAAGTTTAAGTAATGAACCCTTACTTGTTTAAACTCTGGGGAACTGCTGTTGGCTGTGTGAACGGATCCAACTAACAGTGAATTAAAATCCTAGTGTGGTTTCCTTCTCTGAGCTGTGAAGAGGTGACTGAAGGACTGAACACCCTGTTCTCTTGTGCAGTGTGGTGGTCTTTTCAGCCACCCATCAGTATGTCATTTCCAGTTTTATTAAGTGGAACTTCACTCCATAAATCACATCTCATCAGTACCAGAAGGAAGACATTTCCTGCTGGTACTGGGCACAAATGCTGCGCAGGCTTTTAGAGCTTGGCAGCTGTACAGAGCCCATTCTGGTGCAGGAGGACAGAGGTCTTGGGTTTCCGAGAGCATCAAAATGTTTTTGACTCTTCCCATTTACAGCTGACCTGAGTAGAATGCATGAGTCCACATGGATGCTATTCAATTGATTCAAATCAGGAAGGTAGG
The DNA here is from genome assembly GCF_049639895.1 of Pseudopodoces humilis. Lineage (NCBI taxonomy): Eukaryota > Metazoa > Chordata > Aves > Passeriformes > Paridae > Pseudopodoces > Pseudopodoces humilis. The sequence continues at coordinate 10,709,819 of NC_142200.1, forward strand.
ATGAGCTAACAGCAGTATGAGAGGAGAACAGTAGACAAGCTGCTCCAACATTCCTCTGCTAGGAACTTGCCTCAGCACCCAGAACACCTGTGTGCAGTCTGGGGTTGAGCTTCTATGTGCTTTTCAGGTTGAACATTTACCTGTACTTAACAACCATGTGTCACTATCTGCTGCATTCCCCCCTCAGTGTCCCTAACACTCTCCTCAATAGTACAGTAAACAGTTGCTTTGTCTTTGGTCTTTATTAGTCCCACAGGAGACAATATTGCCTTTGCTTATGACCCTGTGCTCTTGCTGGCACAGCTGTGTTCCTGCCAGAGCACGCATTAGTTCCTGAGCTCAGGGTGCTTACAATGTGTTTTGTTATGTGCTGACACAGACACACACACAACACTGGCTTACCCTAATGACGTATCTCAGGAAACTGAGAGCTAAATTCCAGGTGGCCATGGGGGCTACACAGGATCCAAAATACTGTAGCATATTTCCCTACATCTCACAGCTGATTTCAAAGGAGCAGAGAGGCTAGAGCAGGGGTGGGAGGAAAGAAAATTAAAAAGGTGATTTACAGGCCTAAATAGTCTTCTGGCATTGGTGGTCCTGATCTGGCTTTCTCTTGCCAGAGAATGTCTTTGCCTAGATGAGCTGCCCATCCTGAGAGCATGAGGGTGTCTGAGCTGCTCTCAGGTCCTGCTCCAAATCCCTGGTCATGGTGACACGGGCCCTGCACTCCGCTAACTTCGGTTTCATCATTCCACACGTCTCCTGGCACAGGCAGGCATGGGAAGCAATTCTTGGCAGCTGCCTCTGGAACCACATTAGTACTGTACTATAGGAGTTACTGCCACCGAGATGTCCTCATCTTCATCTGGCTCTCTCAAAGGGAGCCACTGCCCTTCCTCCAGGAGAGACCACAGTAGGCAGCAGCACAGCAGGTACAGAAAGGAAAGCCCAGCATCGAGAAGGGATAGACATTTGCTTCAGCTGGGAAGCCTGGCTGTCTACAAAGCAGCTTAAAAGGTTATCCTAGGTAAAATAAGGCAAACAAAGCAAACTTGTGGGCTTGTTTCCGTGGATACTTGCCTGGAAGTGGAGGCATCCTTTAGAAGTCTTCATAGCCGCAGTGCCATGGATTGTTATGAATCACTTGGGACAAATACATCCTCAAAGCAACAATGACTTTTTAGTCCATTGTAAGTAGCTCATGTGTTGATGTTTTAGAGAATAACATTGCCTAATGTGTTTATACTTTCTGAAGGATGACGCAAGAATGTCTCTTTATAAGGTAACTAGCTCTTGTGGAAAGATCCATATGGCAGGTACAGAATTCAGAGCACTATCATCCAGAGCATCCTGTTGCCATTTGCACAAGTTTTTTCTCAGGTGTTTGGACATATACGTTGTCACTATTAATTTTTTTTTACTCCAGCAGATACGTGCATGGCACCCTTTTATAGCTCCTTCCAATTTTGCTTGCCGCAGGGGCAAAACATTTTTCAGAACTTCCAAAAAGATTTAGTAAGCTCCCTTATGTGTGTTTATGTAGCCTTTCATCAAAGACTATAGAAAGAGGACATGTGGTCTTGTGGCTAGATCAAAGCTAGAAAGCTCCTGAGATCTAATCTGGGCTGAGCCAGTGACTCACTGGGTGGTTTTGGCAAGTCACATGATCTGTTTGCTCAAGTTCTATCCAGCTGAAAAAAACAGAGGAGAAATACATGCAGAATCCAACCTGAGCTTTCCAGCACAGATGTATTTACAGGAAATAATCTAAATTGATATACCACACATGCAGGCTGCAGTTAATACCCTGTAACAAAGATACCAGGCTTCTGGCAACATGTATTGACTTTAGGCCTGTGGCTCTTTCTTTGCATCTGCAGTTCTCAAACAATCTCAACACATGCAGGACTACCTGAACAAGAGCCTATATATGGGTGAATTCTTAGGCTCTCGCTCTGCCATCATGCTTTTCACTCCATTTTTTAACCCACCTCCAACAGTAGGTATCACACCTTGTCCCCTGCATTGGCAAAGGACTGTGTTCAGTTCTCTTTCCAGGACAACTACTTGAGAGAGTTGGGGCTGCTCATCCTGGAGAAAAGAATACTCTGTGAAGACCTTCTAGCACCTACCAGTACCTAAAGGAGCTACAAGAGAGCTGGAGAGCAAATTCTTGCAATGGCATGTGGTGATAGGATAAGGGGGAACGGTTTTAAACTGAAAGAGGATATGTTTGGATTGGAGAGAAGGAGGAAATTCTTTACTGTACATGTGGTGAGACAGTTCCCAGAAATGTTGTTAGTCTCCCATCCCTGGTAGTGTTCAAGGCCAGATTGGATGGGGCTTTGAGCCACCTGGTCTAGTGGGAGATGTGCCCATGTTGGAACCAGATGATATTTAAGGTCCCTTACAACCCAAACCATCCTGTGGTTCTGTGATTCCATTATTTTATTACCCTTTTACCAGACCCTCTCAGGACTCAGTGTGTGAGTGCACAGGCCTTTCATGCATGCACACAACAGCATTTTTGCTTTGCTTGTGCCTGCAGCCTGTAACGCTGATCTCAGGCTACCTCTGAGTGGGAAAAGCCCAACACAGCAGCTGCCTGATCCAAATCTCCAGTTAGTATTTATCCAACAATTCCTCCTGGAGAGATTCTCCACTGGCAAATAATTTCCCTTATGTCCTTTTCCCTTACACCTGTTTTGAGGCTGAGAACATTCGGAAGGCAACCCTGATCCTAATCTATACTGTAATCCTTTCAGCCCAGCATAGGATGGTGTGAGCAATCTGTTTGCCTGACAGTCATAATACCAGGAGGATGATTGTTGCCTGAGGTTACACTGTCATGTGCAGTGGTGTTGAGTCACAGGCCAGGGGGTAGGAAGGGGAGTAAAAGGCTAAAAGTAAAAAGTTCCTACACAAATCCAAGCTTTTCACTATTCCTGAAGCCCTCCCACAGTCTGCTCATGCTTGAAAGCCCAGTTAATGAGTCCTCGGGTGCTTCTTTGCTTTCATTAGACTGGGTGCACCCTCAGAGTCATGCAAGCACATGCCTCACCACCCCTTTTTCTCCCTTCCCCAAGCTGAATAATCCAGGAGGCTGAGCTGCAGTCACTTATTAAAAGAAGAGGCAGCAGGAGCAAAGTGGCCAATGGCCTGGCATCACCCACCCAATTATAAAATATAATCAGCATTCCAGGCACTCCTGGCATCACCTGGAAAATTCCCACTCTCAGTTCCTCCAGTCCAAGGTCTCCCTTCCACATCCTCACTCTTCTTCCCCCTGCCAAAGCACTAGTGGGTTCTTGAGCAGGTCTTGTGCCAACACACACCCTAACACAATGCAACATTTCCAGTGCCAGAACATCTCATGGTGCTGAATATGGGTGTTCCCATGCCTCTTAAATGTCTATGGGCTGGTTTTACTTTCAAAAATGGCCATGTTTCTGTTATTTTCACAGTCTGCCAGTGAAGCTGCAGCTGAAGAGCTGCAACTGAAGAGCCCAGGGGATGTCTCATTGCTGGAAGTAAGCTTTGAAAATGTTATGGGAACAAAAAGAGATTCAGACCCCAAGTCTAAATCTCAGAAGCTGTTTTGAAGTACTAAGGAGCCACCCAGATTCATCTGCAGTGAAGGGAAAGGAATTTGAACTAAACCTAATCAAGGCTCTTAAAAGGATTAAAACGCACTCCTACTTAACACTCTGCCACTGGCCATCCTGCTGATTTTATTCTAAACCCAAAAGAAATTATTCATGTGCTTGCCTCAGGGGAAATAAAACCAGTTTTCCCAGAAAATATGCTTGGATTTTCCTGATGGGCTGTGACCAGATTTTGGTAGTGGGAGGGCAGGCTTTAGGGATGACTGCTGTGAGAAGCTACCAGAAGTTCTTCCAGTGTCAAGCAGAGCCAATGCCAGATGGCTTCAGGATAGACTCGCTGCTGGCCAAGGCCAAGCCATTCAAAAATGATAGTAGCACCTCTGTGATAACATATTTAAGAAAGAAAATATGTTATTGCACAGATGTAATTGCAGCCAGAGATGAGCAAGGTGTGAACATGTGAGAGAAAGAGCCCTGCAGACACCCAGGTCAGTGCAGAAGGAAGGGCTGCTCCAACCACCAGAGCTGAGACTCCTCTGCAGCCCATGGTACAGCCCATGGTGATGCAGGTGTGCCCCTGCAGCCTGTGGAGGACCACAGGAATGCAGAGATCCACCTGCAGCCCCTGGAGAAGACCTAGGCTGGAACAGGGGAATGTCTGAAAAAGGGCTGTGACCCTGTGGGAAACCTGTGACCTGTGGGCAGGGGTCTGTGGAGCCATGGAGGGAAGAGTCACCCTGGAGCAGGTTTCCTGGTGGGATTTGTGACCCTGTGGGGACCCACGCTGGAGCAGCCTGTCCCTGAAGGACTGCACCCCTCAGAAGTGTGACCAACATTGCAGCAGTTCGTGAAGAGCTGCAGCCCATGGCAAGGACTCACACTGGAGAAGTTTGTTGGAGGACTGGCTCCTGTGGGAGTGACCCCATGCTGGAGCAGGGGAATGACTCTCCCTGAGTAGTGACAGAAACAACCTGCGATGAACTGACCATAATTCCCATTCCCATCTCCCTGTGCCACTGAGGGGGAGGAGGTAAAACTTGGGATGGAGGTAGGGGTAGGGATAAGGTGTTTTTAAGATTTATTTTACTTCTCATTATCTTGCTCTTATTTTGTTAGTAGTAAATTCAATTAATATCTCAAATTTGACTCTGTTTTGCCCATGATGGTATTTGGTGAGTGATCTCTCCCAGTACTTCCATGGGCACAACAGGGCTGCAGTGACTCCTCAGTGCTGAGCTTGTCCTTCCCCTCACAGCAGCCACAGCCAGACACCCATCCCCACTGCCCAGGATGGATCCAGAGCCACAGGTCTGCACAGGGCAGGTTTACAGTCAGGGTCTGAAACGAAACAAAACACCATCAAACTCCAGTAGTGTTGGCATCCCCTGTGCTCTACAGAATATATTAACAACTAGTAGCACAGTAAATTCCAAGATGGAATAATTAAAGTGGATAATTAAAGTGAATAATTAAGTGTAATAATTAAAATAATAAAACCTTTAAGACTGAGGTGATGCCTTTTATTGTCTACCTACAGGTAAGGTGAACAGAAGAAATCTTTATATCTCTATAAGCTCTTCAAAAGTGATTCCTGAAATCAGCCTGGGAAACAGCACCCTTTCCCAGCATAGAAACAAGGAGGGACAGAAAGAACAGAAAGTTCAGTCCTCTGCAAGGCTGTAATCCTGTCCTGCTTCTTCCCATCTTCTTATCTCATCCCCTGGTTCCCCCAAAGCCTCTCCAATAAACCTTCTACACTGGGACTCATTGGATCAGAGATGAGCAATCCTTGCATTTTGCACATGGCTGAATTTCACCCCACTGAGTAAAAAAAAAACAACCCAGCAGTTGAATTTGATAAAATGAACTTCCCATTTGTGTGTCAAGTATGGGAAGAGTCAAAACTTCTACCCCCAGCTCATATGGCTCTGCCCTGTACAGAGAGCCCAGAGCAGTGCTTTATTTTGCGCAAAATGCTGATGCCAACAAATACCATAGTAGTGGAAGTAACTTTAACAAAACCCTGCTGGCTAGCACAGCTCTTCTGAACCCCAGCTGCCTTTTTTTTTTTTTTTTTTAATTGTTTTGAAAGTTAATTGTTTAGCCTCAGAAAAAAAAGTAAAAATTTTGGAGTCAGGCAACTATGCCAAGGCTAAATTGGGTCAAATCCTGAAATCTTGACTTTGGGCCAGACTCTACAGTTCCCATTGATTTATACAGGAATGTTGCATGCACTGGAGAATTTCTCCCTGGTTTGCTCCTCAGGCTCTGCTGAGTGAAGCCTGAGTTTGAATCTCTAGGTTTTACCCAGTAGAATGGCATCTCAGAGTGCAGGCCAAGTCTGATTTGCTTCAGATTACAGTGGTAGTGTTATAATTTCTGCCAGAGCAAAACTCCTGAGTATATACTGAATGTAGCTGCATTATAGCACATGTCAGAGCAAAATTTCTAGATACACCCTTACAATCTGGGAAGGGATTTTCTGCATGTGGGATCTGTGGAACTAAATACCCCAAGCATGGAAACTGGATCATCCCTGCAGAAGGCTTGGTGGAGCTGCCAGGGCTTAGTTGTAGCTCTCTGCTTGCTCAGAGACATCTGGTTTGAGTGAAGCCTCTCGAACTCCCACCAATGGGGTAGGACCCACACGGGCTCACAGCAGAGAGTCAGTGCCCTGCTGGTTGCTCCCAACCCTGGCTGTCTTTGCTTCCATAACTCCTTGGCATTTTTTGACACTTTGCTAGCAAAGAAGGAGAAACTGGGATTGGAGATGGCTCCATTGGTACCATGCTGTGTGTCCCTGTCACCAGGAGCATCCTCAGCTGGCCCATAAAGGAAAGACCCAGCTCCCTCAGGGTGCCCAGCTTGATCAAATATCTTTTTGCATGATTTCTGAGCATGCATTTTCTATACACACTCAGAGTGACTTATTTCTCCTATTTTTGAATGGCTGCAGAAGTCTGAACGAAGGCTGTAACACTATCCACATACTTTTTTTTGTTTTGGTTGATTGCTTCTCAATTTAACTCCTCCTTATTAGATCTTTAACTGAAGAATTTCTCCCACTGTTTTTGAGGACAACCCACATCCCTTGGTAGCTGCAAACATATAAGGAAAATGCATTATCCAGTCCATTGGTAGCTTATCCTGATGGATGTTTTATGTGATGATCACTGGAAGAATCGCAGTGCTGAACTGTACGTTTTCTATGTTTGGCATGTGGTGAGACTAAATAATCCTGTTACAAAGTCACTCATGCTAGCTGTTTCCAAATGAATCAATAACCCTTTTAAAGCCACAGCTCTGAGACCATCTACTACTGTGATCCATCTACCACTGGCTTTTGAACAGCCTACAGTCATACCCAGGATCTGGTACTCTATGCAAGTCATGCCATTGACTCCAAGAAGAGCTGGGGGTGTTCAGGGCTTTGTGTTTAAGTGGCAAACCGTGGACACACTTCCACTCCTCCGGTGCTGGGAGCCCATTGCAGCTGGCGTGCTTCCGAAATGATTCATCCTGACCTTTGCTTGAGACATACAATGGCTTCCTAGCAAAGATGAACCAGATTTCTGGAAGAAACACTATAAAACCATGGTGGAAAATTTCTAGAAATAATTAAATGCAATCATTTGCAAGGGTCAAAAGATCTGGACACCTGTTTCCTGGAAAAGCAGCGAGGAGGGAGGGGCGGCTCAACCATCGCTCAGCTGTCCCAGTGCCCAAGAAAGATTAGCACCTGGGTAAAGGGCAGGTGGCAGGTGCTGAAGACAGCGAGACTGAGGTCAAACTGACAGGAAAAAGAGATATAAACATTGTATTGCTTCTCTAGAGGCCTCCGCACAGCACAGAATAATGCAGTGATTTGCGTTGGTAGGGACCTTAAGTATTGTTTCAACCCCCCTGACACAGGCAGGGACACCTTCCACTAGACCAAGTTGCTCAAAGCCCCGTCCAACCTGGCCTTGAACACTGCCTGGGATGGGGTATCCACAACTTCTCTGAGCAACATGTTCCAGTGCTTCTTGAGCTTCACAGTAAAGGTTTCCTCTCTAATATCTAATCTAATCTACCCTTCTTCAATTTAGGACCATTCCCCCCGTCCTATCACTACACTCCATAAGAAAGAGTCCCTCCCTATATTTCCTGTAAGCCCCCCATTAGGTAGAGGAGGATGCTGAAGGTCTCTCCAGAACCCTCTCCTCTGCAGGCTGAACATCCCCAGCTCTCTCAGCCTGGAGAAGTGCTCCAGCCCTCTGGTCGTTTTCAGGACCATCCTCTGGAATTGCTCAGCAGATCCATGTCCTTCTTATCTTGGGGACCCCAAAGCTGAATATAGTATTTCAGGTAGGGTCTCACAAGAGCAGAGGGGAATGAATATGGGTCTGATCAATCTCACTGTGCCTTCTTGCTGTGGAGAGACTGCCAGCATCTTGGGATGTGTGCTGGGAGCCCCCAGCATCTCCTTCAGCTCTAAGATTGCAGATTCTGAAGGCAGGCACTGAGCCATCCCGGCAAACCCAGCCCCTCAGGTTCCACTGAACCTCTGACTTGAGGTGGGAGACCTGGTTAGCATCGAACTCTTTTCCCCGTGTCACAGGTGCAAGGATTTTGCCGAGGGAGGCTGTTAGCTGTAATAAGCAATCTCTTCTATCAGCATGCAGCCTGAGCTCCCTGCACCACTCTGCCTGTCACTGGGTGAGGCCTTTTCCTCTCAGGCTCTGACTCATGCCCACATGTGTGAGCAGGATGTGCATCACAGGCCAGTCCCAGGTCAGCAGCTCAGCCCACGGCGCCCTGCGGAGCAGCCCTGCCTGCGCCCAGCAGCAAAACGCTGCCAGCCATCCAGAGCCATGCCCAGTGCTGGGGACAAGCTGCATGGACTGCAGCATCTTCTCTCAGCACACCTAGACATGCCAGGAAGGACCATCTCCTGCCAGTGGCTAATACTGGCAGAACTGTCTGTCTGCAGGCAGCAAGGCTTGCCTGAGGAGCCTGCAGGCAGGGTGGTACCTCCTATCTGGGGTCCAGGCCCCATCCTGATATGACAAAAACACTCTCCCTGCAAAGCCACCCCTGCCCCTTGCTGGAGGGAGATTGCTCAGGGTTTGGCTGTGGTTGGCACACACACATGTAGAGCTTGGGCCACAGCACAGCATGTAAAGGTGTTCCCTCTCTGCTCAAAACACAAATCCTGCTTTTCTCCATGTGCCCAGAAAGAAAGAAGATTGAGAAAAATGTTACTAAGTCAGGAAATTATTCTGGAGGAGGGGCAGTAGTTCCTCTAACCTTGCACATGGAGAGAGAAAACAATTTGCTGACTTAGCCTTATTTTTTAATTTATTGTTTTGCCAGCTGCTTACATGAAAGGACAAAACTGCCTGCTCTAATGGGGCAGCCAGTCAAGAATTTCTTTGCAGCATGAAGCATCCGGCTGGGACACTAGTAGCGAGCAGGGAATAGTCCAAAGAGTTTGTGGGACACATCCTTTCAAATCCCTCTTTGCAACAGAGAAACTAGACATATTCTTCCTCACATGAAAATCCAAAATCTCCTGGAGATCATTGCCTTCAGCAGACAGGGCCCTTACATATCAAGGATCACAAGACCCATGATAAAAAGTCCCATGAGTTCCCTGATTAAGCCTTTCTGTCCACTGGGCTCAAGTTCTCACCACTCTGGGTGCTGCGGCTGCCTCAGAGGGCTACTGACCTGCACAGAGCAATGTCACCTCAGTCCCCATGGGGAGTGAAGGCAGCAAAAGATCTTCCAAAACTGGGCCAACTTCTCCTCTTCAGTCATTCCTGTTATATAGCTGTTGTTTGAAGCCCATTCCCCTACCAAGAAAGGTAATTTATTGAAGCAGTGCCAAGCTCTGCTATGGAATTCATTACTACAGGATTTTGAGACCTCAAGGTGCAGATAGGGTCAAAGCAAGAGCCAAGCAAGGGTTCCAGTCATAGGAAGGTCCTTGGAGGATGCTTAAATACTGAGGTGGGTATTAGTGGGCCACAGTGTCAAAGAATCTTGCAATGCTTTGGGTTGGAAGGGACCTTAAAGACCCACCATGGGCAGGAACACCTTCCACTAGACCATGTGGCTCAAAGCCTAATCTAGCCTGGCCTTGAACACTTCCAGGGTTGGGGCATCCTCAGCTTCTCTGGGCAACCTGTTCCAGTGTCTCACTACACTTACAGTAAAGAATTTCTTCTCAACCTAAATTAACCCTCTTTCAGCTTAAAACTGTTACTGCTTGGCCTATCCCTACAATCCCTGATAACGAGTCCCTCTCTGTCTTTCCTGTAGGTCCTGTTTAGGTACTGTGTCCCTGTGCTGCAGGGAAACACCACAGGAGGTGTCTGATGGGCACCTGATGCACATCTGTAGGCATCAGGCAAGGGCACATGCTTCTGCCAGGGCCAGACAGACCTGTTGGCCTGACAGCATCCTGCCTTCCCCCACATCCAGGCAGTCTGGGCACGGGCATGAGGGTGGCGAGGAGCAGGGCTCCTCACCATTCTTGTCAGCCATCAATTTCATACATGCACCAGGTGGGTTTTGCACTTTCACCTGATGTTTGAGGGTCCTTGCACCCCTGCTTAGCAGCAGAAGCTGCTGGCTGAACTTTGTGAGCCTAACTCTACTGCCATCAGTCACCAGGGGAAACGCTCACACCAGGTATCCCACTGCCCATCTGCAAAGTCATTCTCATTGGGTGTGCAAGTCTTGCACAGCCTTTTGCCCCAGATTGTGTGGGTATTTTGTCTCCAGTTGTTAGTACAGCAAAGGAAACTCGTGGTATTTGAGCCTCAGCAAGACTATGAATCTGACAAGCTGAGACTTGACAGGGATGTTATCACAGGGCCCAATGGCTATACAATGGCTGTACACTCAATTTATGGTTTCTACGATTCATCTTAATGTTTATGGCTTTTTCACTACCAGGAAGTTAAGAAAAATTACCAAAAAAAAAAAATAATGAAAAAGAAAATAAAGTTCTGTAATGAACAATTTGCTGGTGCAAGGCTCTGTGTGAGACAGGAAAGAAACTGAGCAACTAACTTGGGTGGTGGGGAAGAGTCATTTTCTGTGGTGACCAGAGCTATATTTGATTTCTTAGGCAATGTCAGCTTTTGCATGCTACATTCTTTGGCTAATTGCCAGCACTATGTGTAATACTTTAGCCACACTGTTGTTACTTAATCCTTTCCTAATCTGCAATTTGCGCAAGAGGAGTAAAATCTAAGCAAAGCCACTGAGAACATCTCCACTAATAATTTATCAAACTCAACTTTTGTTGTTTGTCAGGAGACAGTAGTTGATGGAGGTGAATGTTTTCCCACAACAGCGCTGTATCATAAACACAGGGCAGCTGATTCACACCACACTTATTTTCTGTCATCCACCCTTCGTGTCACCCTGATATTTCTTCGAATGATAAGCCTGTGTGTGTGCTCACAACACACCGCCAAGGTCCCAGTTTCATCTCTTTCTGCAAATTACACATTAATTAACCATTAATAACAGTGGGAGTTGCATGCAGAAATCCACACCCGCCGTGATGAGACCGTGCCCTTGGTGAGCAAGTGCCTTATTAATCACCTCCACCTCAGTGCTGGAGCTGCCTCCACAGCCCTGCCAGACAAACGGCCCTGCAGAGGGAAGCGCCTGGGCGCTCGACAGCCCTAATCCTGCCTTAAAGAAAAGCGTTACCTCTTGCTCTATGAATTTTATTTATTTTGGTCCTCTGGGCAGTGCTTGCTGTTGTTAGAAACATGATTGCTTCATACAGTTATGTTAATGTTTGCTTTTGACAGAATGTAATTGATACTTCGGCTGCTCCAATTTCAAAGCCAAATTAGGAAATGAAGTGCTGCACATTAGCTTGTTTAGCTGGTTAAATACTGTAAATAAATACATGCAGGGCAATGAAAACTAATGAGTTTTCTTTAAGGCATTTTCTAAATAGCTGGCTTCACAAAATAGAAGAAAAAGATGCTGCTGTGAACTCATGTCCTGAAGGATTTGTCATTTTGCTGCAACAAAAGTTGATCCTGCCTGAAATCTGAACTCTGGATTTCACTTGGAGAAAAGGATTTTGCAAGTTATGGAGGAATCATGGCAAGAACTGTTGCAAATTTCACGGTACTTTTATCAACAATACTTCTGAGAAATTGCATTTAACAAAGCCATTTTTTGCAAGGGATTAATTCAGACCATGGTTATATGTCAAGTTATTCCTTTCAATGCTCACTAGAAAAACATCTTTGTAAGAAGTATTTGCATAGGATATTTCTTTGTGCTGCTAAATCCGTGCATTGCCGTAATGCTGAATGTTTGGCTTTCTTCCCTGACAGAATGCAACAGCATGAAAAAAGTAGGGAAAAAAATTGGTTTTCTATAAAGAGATAATCTGTTGAGAATTGCTTGACAGAGTGCACTCAGCACTGCTGGAATAAAAAGTGCTTCTCAGGTTATCTGTCAGGCCTGTCCTCAGTGCATTAAAGGAGAGCTAGAGGAGAGTATTGCACTGGCTTTGTGATCCAGCCAAGGGCAATGAATTTTCCTCTATGTACATCTGTAAAATAACCCTGTTCTTTCACCCCTTTGCTTTCATAAATAGTACATTGATGCAAAAGTGTCTTTGCCTGTTTTGAAGGTGTTCTACTGAAATCAGGGCACTGTTTAGCATAGCTGAAGCTCTACCAGTCCTTTTTGACTGCAAATAACCTCAGCAGTATCACCTCCTTGGCAGAGACATTGACCTTAAACCTAAGCTTGCTGAGCTGGCTGTTTTACCTGGCACTTTCAGAGGAAGCTGGTTTACAAATTCTGCTGTGCTACTTCAAAAGAAAATTATTGAACTGCTGCCTAAAATGCAGCTGAAGTATTGAGAGTTGATAAAAACACATAGGATGTACAATCTATCCTGACTGGGAGGTGGTTCGATGCTGCCTTAGGATGGAGACCAGGACGTTGCAGTTTTCAGAAAGGGCAATTTCAAGGTGAAAATGGTGACCAGGTCTGAAAAATATGTAAGATACTCATGTGGTCCTCAGCCAAAAGGACCATTTAAAAATAGACAAACTATGACTCTCTCAAAAAGAAATGTGTGCATTGCATAAATCAAACTTCTCACACCCACCATCAAAGTTTAATCACTTAATATGCTTGTTCTTTCAACATGTTCTGAAACTTTGTATACAATAATACAAACGATGGGGTAACGAAGCAATAGCAATTTATTCTGCTGTACAAACGGATGTTGCATTATAATCCCTAAAGCAATACAGAGGCTGTTTGCAGATGTTACTACAATTTGGCATTTATTTTAATTGCTCTGCAGCGCAGCTCGTGTGAAACAAAGTCATGGGATGACCTACACGTTCACCTTTTAAGAGTGACTTAACTGCAAGGGGGAGAAAAGTGTTTTGAAAGTTTTCGAGGTTTCACTAAAATACAAACCTCCTGCAGTTGTTTTGAAAGGATGCATCAGGGCTTCTGTCCAAGCCTGAAAGCATGGTAGGGCAGAGGGTAACTTAATCAGCCAGGCTATGCAGCACACATATTTTTACAAGTCTTGCAAGAATGACATCAGTAAAGTAACTCGAGATATTTTGATGTATGACATTCACTCAGCAAGTGCTAAGAAAATATGCTTACTGCACAGATCACTGGCTTCTCAGAGTGGGAGTCAAGGTAACTCATGAAAGTCAGTGCACTTTGCTTTATCACCGACCAGGTCCCTACTCCCTCCTTTTCACTTTCTACTCCCCTTCTACAAGTAAAACTGTTTTTAAAGTTGCTCCTGCTCAATGAGCTGCCTAGAAGCAGTTGCTCTGCTGAACAGATTTCAAGCAAAAGGACAAAGTTAAACATGAGGCAAAGTATAAATAAAAATCAAGACTCTCTTCCTCCTCCTTTCCACTTGTGAGCGATGATCTCACCACTCCGGGTGGATTGCAAGGGTGGCTTGATCTCTTTCAGGAAAGCACATTCTCTAACCTTGATACTGCAGCTATTTATACTTCTCTCTTCTCACCACAAAGAAAAGCAGCTCTAATAATCTTCCCCTTCATTTTAGTGAGAGCACCATGCTGCCTCCCAGCAGCAGGGTCAAGCCTCTGCCCACGAGCTCCAGCTCTCTGTAACACCAGTGCTCTTGGTTGCTACCTCTCCTTCTGGCTGCTCACTTTTAGACATCTGAGATCGGATTTTCCACTGGCTGGAGCATCACATTGCCAGGCACACAGGTGCAGGATGACAGCCGTGCTGTGCCACACCATCTTCTGCTCACAGGGCACAGAGGGAAACAAATCCATGGGCTGAAAGGCAAGAGGGTTTCTAAAATTCAGTCAGAGCTCTAACCCCTCTCCCCCTTGTTTATCAGAGGAGTAGGATGCCCCATTTCACATAACCCTGGGGACATCCCAAGCCCTTTCCACCTCACAAGAGGCAGGATCCATCCCCTGTCCCCCCGGGATCAACCCCAGGTTGAGTTGGGGGAGTTCAGGCTAAGGCATGATGGAATGCATATACAGACCACAGAGGAGCTGACAGTCTCTAAGGTCAAACCCCATTTTTTCAGATTAAACCAGACACACTGAGCTGTATTCCTCTTGAGACACCACAGCAAGTGGGGACAAACATTATGAAACCAAGTTTATTAAAACTTTCTACAAGTCAGACTTTATCATCCAGGTTTCCACAGACCTATCCATATATACAAATTGGACATAGTGTTTTTAGCTTTTCTGGCAGAATTTTCTACCAATATATACAAATGTACTGTTTTTCATAGAAGAGTTAAACTGTATCACAGATACAAATGTCAAGCAATCATGAGAGGTTTAGTGCAACGGAGAGCTGGAGCGCTCTGCTCTTAATGCTCATGATTCTGTCAAGTTAGTATTGCCAACAATAATTCACATTAAACTGCTCTTCGACACCTCTTATTAGGACAAAGTACAACAAAACAGGAAAACAAAACCCCAAACAGTAAGGTATGTACAAAGTACACAGTCCATGAGGTATACATGGTATTCTCACAATGCGTGGTGGGACTGCAGCTTGCCAGGGTTAACCCTTAAAATTACTTCACTCAAACTGGGTGGTGTTGGGAACATGCATCACCCACCTCATGGCCATTTCAGAAGCCGCACTCTTGCCTAAGGTGAATGGACATCTCTGCATAAACCACTGGACACATGTGAAACGAAGCAGAAATTTTAGGCAGGACTAAGCTTTACTTACCCCCAACCCAGGAAGCTAATGATTCAGATATATTCATTATCCACACATATTGGAAAGACTATGAATAATCATGCAAAAAAAAAAAAAAAAAAAAAATTAAAAAAATAAAAAGGGGGAGGCTGGAGGCAAACAGCATACCTGAATAATCAGCTAAGGGTGTACAGAGATTTTACTTTTAAGACTAACTTTTTATGGGGAGGAGGGGGAAAGAGGAGGCAATGTGGTATTTTTAAGAGTTGAGCTGGTTGAAAAACATGGCCATGTTTACAGGTACTGTACAAGACACCCCTTATCCTTTCCCTGGGAAAGGAGTCCCAGCTGATAGTGTTATGGTCTGGTAAACAGATACATTTTGGCACTGGGAGCTAACAAGACCTGCTACTTGACAAGCCCACTGAGGGCATAACATTATATAGGCTACACCGTGCTAACGTGAGGCTTAAGTCTATTGAAAATGCTTTCCTGGTCAAAAGCAAATGGAATCAGAGGGGATCCAGCTGGGAGATCCACTGGTTTCTGCTTCAGAAAGAGCCACAGCAGTGATTTGTCTTACAGGTAGGTCTAGGAGCTTCACAACTCTGAAAGCAGGATCAGCTGGAAGAGCAGCAGCAAGCAGAGAGCTGGCCATGGTGGCGAAGACCTTCCCTCATTAATGTGTGCTTACAGTCACAGAGCTGCTTTGTGAGCTGGCTGCTGGGGCATGCCAAGTTGATTCCCCTTTGAACCATTTCTGTCAGATTTGTTCAGGTAGAGGTCTGCCCCTACACATCGTGGCCAGGGCTCCATAGCTCTGCAGCCGCTGCAGGAAAGCAGAAGGAGCTGCCTTTCCATCCCGCACCCTGCCAGACATAAGACTCTGCAGCCAAGACTGACCAGTTACAGCGGAGGAGGATGCGGGAAGCAGAAGAGCCGGACAGTTCTCACAGAGCTGCACAGGTCCTCTGGGGCTGGTGAGACTGACCAGCAGAGCAAGAGGATGGGACTCCGAGTACACTTAGGGAGTGGAGATCTCCAGGTTGGCATTCATTTAGACAAGGTCACTTTTCTGACCATACTGGCACTTTAAGATGCTGTTGAGTTTGCAGACGTGGAAAAATGAAACCCTACAAAGATGTCGGAGGTAAGAACCGACAAGATTTTTGAGATTTCGGGTTTAGCAGAAGAAGGAACTAATATCATCACTGTCTCCATGATATTCTGGCACAATCTGATCCGAAGTTCCCGTCTCCTGGTCTGTATATCCAGGCTCCAAGACTGCCTCGAACCAAGGGTGAAGCAAGATCTCTGGAGCAGTGAGTCTTTCAGAAGGCTCCCGCCGCAGGAGGCTGCGGATGAGGCAGCGGGCTTTGGGGGAGACGTGGTCAGGAATACAGAACTGTCCACGTCGGATTTTGGAAAACAGAGTGCTAGGGTCCGAGTCATGGAAGGGATAGCGTCCCACCAGCAGGGTATAGAGCATCACTCCCAAACTCCACACATCAGCCGATTTTCCAGAGTAAGTCCCTGTCGTGTTTAGGATCTCAGGACTGACGTATGCCGGGCAGCCGTGCTTGTCTGAGAGCGCATCGTCTTCACCTTTGATGATGTGTGTGTCTTCCAGGCTCTCTAGACGCAGCTGAGTCCTATGGAGGGCAGGAGAGGAAGCCACAGGTAAGAAAAAGCAACACGCAGTCATAAGCAAGCACAGCAAACCCCTGCCATGGCCCCTCTCTCTCTCACATTGGCACTGAGAGAGGAAACACCTCTTAACTTGCAGCAGAGAAGTTGTCCAGACTCCTGGGAATGTGTAATGGAAGTGCTGCTGTGTGCACTGGGCCAGCATTCAGTGACCCTTCTTAACTAGGGATTTTAACAACACAGGGGACTCTTGAGGAACACCAAGTCAGTGTCTACCCACGCATGTTGCAGTGCCACTGCAGGGGGTTAATTGGTGACATGGCACCTTACAGCCACTATGTGCTATTCAGGCTTTGAGCAAACAGAATCCAGCTGCGTGATTCCACAAACCACAAAGCCCAGCTTCCCTCTGCACTGGTGAGGATCATTGCCTTCCCTGAGCTTTTTATTTGTTTTTTTTTATTTCAGTTTGTAATTTATTCTTTTTGCCTTTTGGAGCATATCACCACACCCACCATCTCCAGGTGGAGATGGGTCCATCCCAGCCTCCTATTTTGGAGGGTGAGGGGAGCTCCGGTCGGCAGGGAAGTCATCAGCCAGCCCTGGATGGGCTCTGCACCGCCTGGCAGCCTGCTGGGGTGTAGATATGTTGGCTTCAGCCTGTCCTCAGCCTGACCTCGGCAAATACCCATTGGTTCTGCAAACGGAAAATATGACTCAACGAGAACTGTGGGCCCGGGATTGGCTGCGGGAGCCCTGAAACTGCACCTGTGCGAGCCCGCGTCGCCTGCCATTGCTTAACCCTCTTCTTGCCAAATGTGATGCACATGACATCGCCTGTGCAACACGTTATTTCCAAATGAGCGAGACTGTGTGCAATGTAACATTTCAACAAATGTTTCATCTTCTTATGGGAGGGAAAAGCTGCAACAGTTTCCTTCACAGGAATAGCTTTCCTTACATGTCAACATATGGCTGTTTCTCTTTCAGAGGGGCAGTGCTGGTTAATTTTCTTATCATATTTGTAAAAGGTATCCTGAAGAATCATTAGCCCAATTTAAGAAAACAAACAAAATTCCTTTTCTTTTGCATCAGTAATATCACCTTACATTTTTAAGACATTAAGCACAACTCCATTACAGCTTTTACTTAGTTTTTTAACATTCCTTGGGATAAGCAGCTAGTCAAGAGTCAGTTTTACTGTATTTCTGACTCTGCCATGTGCGGTGAAGCACTGCAAGAGCAGCAAACACTCCAGGGGAATACTGTATTATTTCCCTAATCTAAATTTAACAACTAGATTCTATGATCTCCTCTATGATCCTAGGCTTTAGGCTAAGTTTTACTAAAGTGATTTTCTTTGATGCAGGATTCCCAAAGCATTATTTAGCCACGTCCCACCTTCCCTCCTGTATGTGCCCGCAATCCAGGGGCATAGGGGGCATGGAAAGCACGGCAGCGGAGGAGGGATAAAAGCCTTGAAGTGCACAGCAGCATCACTCTGATCAGCAAAAAGACCCTTCCCAAGTGCTGTGGCTCCTTGCGGGTCACAAGGCAACTCTCCCGAGGAAGGACCAAAGCTCCAGCTCCTCACACGTCCTGCTCCCCCAGCCTCCTGGGGTGCTTCCTCCTCCCCGGCACAACACCTCAGCCTCCCCCTTCTCCCTCTCTGCCTTTTATTCATTTGACACTGAATGAGCGGCACACATGACATCTTCTGGCGCTAACGAGCATCTGAACTATCATCCCTTTGTCTGCCAGCGGGTTTCACTGAACTTCTGCAGAATGAGAGGAAGCTCCCGGTGAGCTTCCTCCCTTTCATCAGTCAAGATTTAACTAAGAGGGAGTGCGCACCGGTTAGATCCGTGACCTACTACACACACGTGATGAGGACCTACTCGGATTGCTCCCAGGTGATGCCCGGCTGACGGGGCTGTTTCCACTCCCTGGGAAGCTTTTTGTGTCTCTGGATGTGGCATTCCTCCCTCCCCACTCACCCCAGGGCTGGCTGCTGACAGCCACTTACCTTTCTTCATTAGAGAAGACAAATTTCCTGAGCTTGAGGTCACCAAGTACGATGGCTGACTGGTGACAGTGAGCTACAGCAGAGACAATCTGCTTGAACAGCCGGGCAGCCTCCTCTTCCCTCAACCTCTTGCAGCTCCTCACGTAGGAGTGCATGTCCCCAAAGTCCTTTTCAAAGAACACGTAGGCTTTGGTATCCCCAAGAATGACTTCGACAACCCCGGTGATGTTTCTGTGTGACGGCAGCTGAATGTAAGGTCGGATCTTGTCCTGGTAGTGTTTGAGGGGGAACACCTGTACAGAGGAAATTAAACCCAAATTCATTCTCAAGGGCGCTGAAAGCTGCAGCTCGCGTAGCAACTCTCCCCAAACAATGACGAGGGAGCTGGAGGGGAGCCAGGGCTCGGCAGGACCGGCAGAAGCGGCTACCGAGACCCCCTCCTGTTCGTTTTATATTGAAAGGTTGGGGGGGGAGACTAAAACCACCATTCCCAAAGCCTTCGGGGGGAAGGCGTTCCGAAGTAAGCCGGTGTCCCAGCTCACTCGCAGGGCGAGCAAACGCCGCCGCGGGCTGGCCGGGCGTTCCCAGCCGGGGAGCAGCGGGAGGATGTTCGGCAGGGCTGTCCCCGGGCCGGCAGCGCCGGCAGGACCCGCTCCCCACCCGCGCAGCTCCCGCTCACCTTGCAGCGCAGCTCCCGGCCCGAGCTGACGCTCAGCGCCCTGGACACCTGCTCCCGCTCGGCCAGCGGCAGCAGCAGGTACGAGGCGATCAGGCTGGGACCCGCCGCGCCGCCGCCGCCGCCGCCGCCGGGAGAAGCGGGGGCACACGGCGACCCGGGAGCGCTCAGGCAGTCCGGGGGGCCGCATTCGGCGAGCCGAGGGCACTTGGCGGCCGGCGCTTCCTCGGCGGGGCCGTCGTGCAGGGGCTGGAGGCGCTTGGCCGGGGCGCTGCGGCAGCGGGCGGCCGGCAGCAGGGACGCGGGGCGGCTCATGGGGGGAGCGGAGCGGGCGCGGAGCTACAGGCGGCCGCTGCGCGCTGGGCGCATCCCTTCGCTCTCCCCGGCGAAACCTCGGGCCGTGTCCACCATCTGCTGCCGGGTCCGCGCTAAAGTAGTTGGAGGCTTTTAAAAAAAAAAAATTAAAAAAAAAAAAAAGGGTGATTCTCCTCCTCCTCCCGGCCCTGACGCACGGGGAAATGGGAGGAGGGAGGCTGGGACACGCCTGCTCCGCTCGCTGCTCTCCGCGCCCCGGCCCTGTCGCGCAGCCGGGCGGGGCGGCGGGCGAGTCGCTGCAGGGCTCGCTGGGGCCGGGCGGGGCGGCGGGGACCCCCTTCGACCTTAAATAATTATGTCAAAAAAGCGAGGCTACCTTCCTTTCCAGGACCTTCTCGTCCATACAACTGCAGGTTCCCAGCCCCAGTTCTTACTTTTCACTAATCACTAAATAACCATCCCTCACCCCAAGGTTTGCATCACGACGCTGTTGTGTGAGCATAAGCGTTTGCTCATGAGCGTAGACGTAACGTGCATCATCAGAAATACTTGGCACTGGCTGTTTCCCATGTTAAAACTATCTGCTGTCCGAAAAAGGAATAGCTCGGAGAGCCAGGCGGCAGCAGCAGCTGAAGTGACCTGAGAGGAGCTCTACAAGGCTCAAAAGTGTGGCTTTAAAGGAGTAGTAAAGAGATTTACAGCCGGGATTGGTAGAAAATAGAGAAAAAATAAAAATCCCGGGGGAAAAAAACAGCAGACAGCTGTAGTTTTGACAAGAAAGCTTCAGAAGTAAACTCCCCAGTTTTCTGTTTATATATATGCAATTTTTCTGTAATTTAGTGTTGAGGCTTCCCTAATATTGACACAGGGACCCTGCATTTTGTTATTCAGTAGGATCAATTCCTGCTCTGTTTTGGTTTCCACAACCCAGGTCTGTACAAGCACAGAGGGGGTCGAGGATGGGGACCCCCAGCTCTGAAGCCCGTGATGCCACGCGTGTAGGTATTTGCTCAGATTCCTGAGAGATAACTGCACAGCAAACCCATGCATGCCTTCAGCTACTTCTAGTGTATTTTAAGAAACACATGAAACTCTTGTGCGGGATGACTCACAGCATAGCAGTCCCATTAATGCATTTAAACTTAAAACGCATATGCCATAAAGGGATATCCCAGGGCCTGCATTTCTTTCTTTCTTTCTTTTCCCCAGAAATACAATTCCGTTAATGCCTGCAGATTGTTTCTGAGTGATTCACCACAACTCTCAAAGCATGCTATTTTATTTGGTTCCCCTTGTAGGTAAAACACATGCAAGTATCTATCAGACCTTTTGTTTTACTTTTGCTTTCCTGGAAGTTTAATGATTGGAATGCTGCTGCTGGGTGAATTTAGCTGGTAGGATGCCATGTGTGTGGGCTGCTTCCTACACCGGAGACAGCACAAGGTGAATGTGTGTATGGGAGGGGAGGGTGTCAGTACACCTTTGGGGACAGGGGAAGGGTGCAGACACATCAAAACAGCAGTGGATCTGCATAAAGGTACTCATGGGCATTAGTAGCGTGCACCAGTGTCCCCTGTGGCTCTCTCAGAACTGACATGCAGCGTGAGCAGGAATGAAAGTGTCAGTGTCCTCACTCTCCCAAAGATCCCCCTCTCTCAGCTTCTGTGTCAGATCACTGTCCCTGCTGAGAAGTGCCATACTGAGCTGTGTCCTTCACCTGCCCAGCCTCCCATCTATTTAAAACCTCTAGGTCCACACCATGGGGACACAGTGGCACCTGAGCAAAGTGTTTGGTTCAAGCTACTGGCAGCCAAACGGGGGGTGGCACCCACTGGTCCTGAGGAAGGGAAAAAGATACCTCTTGTCATCCTGGCTCCCCAAAAAACCCCTGGCATGTGAGGAGAGCAGAGGTACACACAGCATTGTACCTCACGGTCCTGCCACATTTTCCTGGTGCCTAGGCAGCCTTTTCTCACAGGGATTACAGCAATTTCATGCTCTGTATGTGTGTTCCTGCTAACTGTAGCCCTGAAATTCAGCATACAGTCCCCAAAGGCCAGGAAAAGACAACTCCTGGGGCATCTATCCCAGAAGCA
Organism: Pseudopodoces humilis; assembly: GCF_049639895.1. Taxonomy (NCBI): domain Eukaryota; kingdom Metazoa; phylum Chordata; class Aves; order Passeriformes; family Paridae; genus Pseudopodoces; species Pseudopodoces humilis. The sequence goes on from NC_142200.1 coordinate 10,731,410, forward strand.
CTGGTGGGTGCCCTCTTCTAGTTGACTGAATAGACTAAACTACACTTGACCACATGTGACTGAGACAAACCAAAGCCTAAATCTCCCAGGTCTTTGTAAAATGGGTGAAGTTCTTGACAGAAGGAAACTTTTGTTGCTTCTTTAAAATGCCTGGCATGTTGTCAGGTACTCAAAGCATTAATGTCATGGCTAAACATATAGTAGCAATTATTACTTAAGATAGTCTTATGTTTTGGATACAGAACATAGGAAAAGGTCCACATCCAGACTCCCCTCCATCCCCACCAAATTAATTTCAAGATGCAGAGCAGAGAAGTGATTCCCACTTTGGCTTTTCTGGTTTTTCTAATTTTGGCCAAAATGCCAAAAAAAAAAAAAAAAAAAATGCAAAGGATGGTGTCTGATGACCTGCATGGCATGCTCTTTCTCAGAGAGCTGAAACTTGTCCTCCTTGCCCATCTCTGCCAGTGCTTGCGTGCAACCCCAGTTTGGTTAGGAACCAGTGCTGTGAACAGGAGGAATGAAGAGATTTGTGAAAAACTGTTGCAACATTTCAGTATTATAAGATTTTTGCAGAAAATGGGGCTACCACACTTGCCATAGCAGCCTTGTGTTTGTTTGTCAAACCTTGTTTGACAGCAGGTCACACCACTGTCTTTTAAACATCCAGGCTTATCTCCTGCATTAGTCTCCTCCTGAAATAAAAAGTTATCTTTTGGGTCTTCCTTCTATTCTCTGCACAAGCCTTCATCATTCCATCTCCCCCTTCCCCAAAAATGACTCTTCAGGGTCTACCTGCTTAGCATATGTGATGAAGACTGTCATGGTAATTCCCAGTTGTGCCTGTGGTGAAATTTGAGCCTGTGAATGGCTTTACAGCCTTTCAAAATGAACCAGGGCAATGTTACACATCTCCAGTGGACAGCACTGAAAATCACTGTGGAACACAAATCAGTGCACAATTACAGACCTGACACTGGGATAAAACATTGACTCTGTGGATGAATCCTGCTGTCCAAGTGCCAGAAAAAATAAACTGCTCTGAGCCAGCAGAATACAAGGAACCATCACCCAGCCCTGATGTTCCAAAGGGACTTGGTACCTGTGAGGTGGGCAGGGATGACATTTGTAAGTACAGTTCAGTAGTCTTCATGCTTGGAAAAGGACAACAGTGTGCAACAGGCACCTTCCCAATACTATCAAAGTCTGAGAAGCTGTCAGTCAAAGGACATTGCAAAATCATTACAAAAAGTAGATCCTGCCTTGGAAAAAAGGCCAGTCAAAGCAAGCAGGATTGCTCACTGTCTCCTTGCTTCCTAGAGTCCCAGCTGCTAGGCAAGGATGTGGGACTGCAGTAGAAAGAAGAACCTGTGAGATGTGCAGCACAGTATGGGCACATCCTAGCAGAGGGAAGGGTCTTGCTCAGCAGACATTTGCCAGAATTATGGCAAGGTGAATATTGCTCTTCATATATTTTTCTCTTTTTTGAAACAGACAAGCAGCTTTTGTGAGATGAAGACTGAAGAATCCAGAATTCCTGGTGGTCAGGCATTGATCTTCCCTTTCCTGTTATTTTATTTAAGGGAATTTTTGTTGCGTGGTTTTCAAGCATCTACCTGCCTTGCCCTCAGCCAGTGCTTACACTCACTGGAGCAGCTGCTTTTCCTTAGATGCTCACAAAATTATCTCTGTTGCTCCAGTTCTCTGACCCTTTATCTTTATAACTAGAGCAGCCAGAGGCAATGAGAATTGTGTAACCATCTCCCCACTTCCCAAGTGCTTGGGACAAGTCTGGTAACTTTGATAGTATGTCTCATGGGACACACAGAATAAATCTCTATTAGACTAGGGCACTTATAAATAAACTGGCTGCTTGCTACAGGAAAAAATGAAAAAGTCTTTATTTTAGTTAATGGATGAGAGAGGCAAGGGATACAAATATTTTGGCTAATATTAAACTATTGGGAAACTATGAAAAATAACTATCTTTATTTTAAAAGTTATCTCAAGCCATGTAATGAAAGTTAAACTACTGCTAGATTGAAAGCCAACAATTTAAAACCAGCATCTATAATCTACTGGTGTACAGAATTACCCTGCACAGATGGGGCTCAAAGAGTAGTCGTATGGCCAGGTGATAAAGAACTAAAAGTAATGTTTTTTATAGCAGAACAGCATCTGTGATAACCCACAGCCATACTCAGACACTGTGGAACTTGGCGGCAGATTCACCGCTAAGATATAAAACACATGACAAGCACGTAGTGACATCAAAAGGAGTGCAATGTAATGGTGTTCAGATGTCTCCCCTCAAGCCCACACAAAAGCTGCTCTTAGGGCTGCTCTGGCTCGGAACTCTCAATGATTCCCTTTTGATAAGCCTGTTGTTATCAAATCCAAGGAGTCTTATGAGCAGCACCTCCTGACTTTGCTCCTTTACTAACTGAAGAGCATGAAGGCTTCTTCTGTTGCCTGAAAGACGTGTGAAGGTTCAGGTTTTAGACCTCAAATCCTGTTTTTACTTCAGAAGTTGATTGCACAAGCGGACAGTGAATGAGTGTCTCCATTTCCCTTGCGGTCAGAGAAGATCCTATTCATACTGAGTTTACAAGCAAACACTTCCTTTGGTAAGCTTCCCATGCAATTCAATTCATGTTTGTGCTTTCAGGCTCTGTCTTTGGGTCTGGACTAACATCAGAACAAGCAAAAGAGGCAGGCTTTCTTCTCAGCCCACCACAGCCTTTTCTGCAGTGCTTTGAAATGATGAAACACACTGTTTTCTGCACACTGCTGCAGTCCTGTCAAGTCACTGGGATTATTCATGCATCAAGAGACTAAGCACATACATGGGTATCTACTGGATGATGTACACCCATTCCAGAATTTTACTTGCTTAACAATCAATCTGATGTTTTTGCTCTTTATAGTTACTGGCTGAGAGCCTAGAATCTGCTGGCACCTACACACAGGATTCTCCTCTGAGCATTCTGTGACCATGTCAGGTGTTTGAAATATTATGCATTAACAATAATTACTTTATGACCAGCAAATAAATTATTATTTATGGAAGACTTGGAATTTGCAGTCAGTACTAGTATCTGTAGTGAGGAGCCATCAGCTTATGGCTTTGGCTGTAGAAGACCTGACCTTGGAATATTCTAACATTTTCCACTCCAGGAAGCACTTTTGTAAGTGCATCTTCTTCACTGTATAACAGGACACTGTCCATTAGGCAAATGTTTAGTTAATGGACACAGCAGGATCCACACATGAAGATTTTTAGGGAATGTGAAGATTAAGATTCACTTGAAATGGCAGTGAAACTTAATGAAGTTGCACAGTGAATTCTAAGCTAGTTCTAGCTGCAATACTAGAGCACAATACTTGAGAAAAATGTCATGAGGTACTTGTGACCACAGGTAGGTAAGACCTTTGTCATCAGCCACTCATGAGGAAACATGAGTATTCAAGAGGACATTGTCTAAAATAAGGCAGTGTGTTGGCCTTGGCTGTTGAGTCATCAGTATCACTTCCTGCAGCCTCTGCTTTTGCTCTGGGTATATCTCAAGGGAGCACTGACTTAGTTTTTTTGATTTTTCTAGAATGAATAAGATCACAACTCCAGAGAAGTAATGATTAATATGTCCTTGATTCAGAGGAATGTGCACTCCTTTTAGCACAAGTGTGCTAAATCTTCCATGAGATGCCTGCCTGATTAGTTTTTATCTTTGTTCGTCATGGCTTCACTGATTTGAAAATTTCAGACTCTCTAGTTGTAAAATGGAGAATTCACAGGAAGAATCTGTTCAAGTGAGAGAGCAAGCTGTGTTAATAGGTTGTGCCTCAGGGTGCCACTGAAAGCTGTTGTATGTGGATCTCTCTTGCCTTTTCTTTAATTCAGTATTTGCCTAGACATTTCTTTAATCCTTCAAAATACTATGTGGAACTTCTCTAGCAGAGACAGATCCTTCTCAGCTACACTGAGGTTTGCTTCATTTGTAAAGCACACCTTACGGAAAAAGAAAAAAAAAAAATCCACCTGACCTCTGAATTTCTTTTTTAAAATATCATTGCAAAATTTCTGACGTCAGACAATGAGACACAAGTTACCCTGTGAACTGTTAACATATGCCTGTTTACATATGATATCGTATAGCCAAAGCAGATTAAGATTTGAAGGTTTAACTGCTGTTGAGTTTCCACTTCTGTGAATCATACAGATCATACAGCTTATTCATCACAGACGCTTATTTTTATTCTTTAACTCTTTCAAGCTACTTCTTCCCAGAGAAGAGTTTGGGGGAGACATGGGGCGCATGGGAACAGAGAGATCACAGCTGCACAACAAACCCTGAACTTTGCAAATGAAAGAGCAAAGAGCTGCCATAAACTGCAGCCACCCCAGTGAATCAGTAGTGGTTTGTATCTTGCACCAGGTGAGCTGACAGGCACAGAAACCTTCCCCAGTTGCCAAGGTTAGTCTGTCCTCCACATAGTTAACTGCTACCTGCAATGGATGCTGATGGCCAACCCTGGAATCCTTCAATTTAAGGAAGAAAATTACTTGTAAGAACCAACAAGAGAGAACCAGCCATGACAAAATCAACAGGATGGCTCAAGTTTCAGGTTCAAAGGAAAACAAAATACCATTCATCATATTAGGATTCCTTGGATGCTATGTTATAGTTTAAATTCAGAAATGCCAAACGTTTTGGTGAGAACTTCATTGATTTCAGTAAACGCAGCCAGTTTATTCTAGCACTTGAACCTGTGTGGTGCATCACTGATTCTTATGGAACTCAAGTACTCTTACCAGCAACCCTGACACAAGTGAATGACTATCTCTCTTTTTCTGGATAACATGGCCATATTTTAAAAAAGGCATCTCTGCTGATAAAAGAAATAAACCTATCTCTATTTAAATACACATGCCTAACCAACTCAGATGTAATTGTTACTAAAGCTAGGCAGCTGCCAAAAATCAGTCCATTTCTTTCAGGTGAAACCAGGAAGGATTTCAGAACTTAGGCTGCACTTCATTTGCTGTTCAGGTGCTCTGATTCACTGACACTGCCTGGCTTATGCTAGCAAAGGAGAGAAGGAAGATGATGTATTTTGAAGCAGGAATATGAACATCCAAAAATACCTTTCCTCTTAGAGTGGCCGTAAGTGACTGTTTGCCTATTTGTTCTTCTCATTTCAAGTGTTGCTTCAGATTTGTTTGGTTTTTTTCTCCCAGCTGCATCATCTTAAGCAGGCAGTTCACCTTATTACTTGTGGATTAGCTAACAGAGGCTGAGTGCAGCACTGTAATGGGTCAAGCCTCTTTTTCACGTAGGACAACAAGGTGTAACCAAGACAGCAATCTCCCTCACAGCATTACTCACTGGAACACGAGGGCAACGAACCATATCAGGAACTGCAGCAATCCAAGGCTATACTGGTACAAATGCCACAGGTAGCAAACCAAACCTGCTGCCACCAGTTTGTTGGTAGGAATCTGGGTATAATTTACCACTTATAATGTTATGTGTTATTGGAAGGCACTCAAGCAACCCTGACACCTACACAAACTGAAGGTACACACATGTGGCCATGGAAAATGCATGTACATCTTTGCATCTGAAAACTTGGGAGGCTGGTTATCACTAGGGGTTGAATTAGATCCAGGAGGACACTGTCAGTGCACTTCTGCCAAAAACTGCAGAGCTTGTTTAACCAATGCAAGTTTCTATTTCAGACTGTTCTGTTTAGAAATGGTTTCAGAATAAATTTAACCACAAACTTAAAGGTGAAACCAAAAAGACATCCTCCCCCCTCCCCCCTCCATTTTTAATTTTTTTTTTTTAATGCTATCATTAACATCCTCCCTTGTGATATTTAAATGAAAATTGGTGACCCACCTTAAAAACTATAGGTTTGCACCCTGAGGTATCTTAAAAGGGACCTGATTTTACACACAAAAATACAAACAAGTACATACTGCTCAACCATCCCCCAGTCCCTTTCAGCTATTTCTGCTGGACTTCTGTGGCAGAAGCACCCACGCTCACTGCTGAGTTGGGAAAAGATGGACCTCGGGGGTTAGACCACATAATGAAAATTAGCCAGCCAATTCCCATTAAGTGTTTTGAACACAAAAACCCAGTGCAAGTAATAATGTTCAGTTCTCTTTTTCAGCTATGAAATCAGCTTGCAGATTAATATTCTTCAATTACAAAATAACAATTTTCAGCTTGAAGTGGTTTGTGCTCTTAAGTGCAATTGGGGTTAATAATGGTCTATGAAAGGAGAGCTGTTAGCAAACAGTAACCCAGAGTGAAAACCTTAGCACATGGGTACCTCAGCTACATTTTACAAGAAATGTTGGATTGCACGTTCTGAAAAAATACATAGGAAAATACCACCTAGCCCGTTAAGGATCCCAAAGCTCAAAGAAACCTGTATTTTCTGCTTAACGTATACCAAGAGATAATTGCCATATGACTACCAAGGCAGCTCCTTTTACCTATGGCTATTTCTAACTCATGTACATATATACCTTATCTGCCTGATGTGTTCAGATCAATTTAGACAATAAATAGTGTCACAAAGTTTAAGTTCTTTTCTGGATCAGTGCCCAAAAGCATAGATATTGGAAGCTTATATAAAATTAAACTAACTGCTTTTCAATCCAAGGCATATGGTTACAATATATCTGTACTAGCTAAAATTTAGTTATTGGAATACTTCTGTAAATAATTGTAGTCTTCTAGCCTACAATATTAAGGTAAAGCCTTCTGGGACTCCCAAATGCAAAAAAACCCCTGAATTAAATGCTTCTGAATTTCAAAAGAAAAGCCTAAGTCAGGGCAGAGAGTTCAAAAATTCTAAAAACAAGGGCAAGATCCTCAAAGCTGAGTGGCTGTTCTCTGTGGCTAGAAATAATATATAAGCGTGCAGAACTTTATGAAAATTCATCTCCAAGGTTTGTGTTAAAACATGGGCATGGTCTCAGGCAATGAAAATCCTTGGTCACAGTGCCCTACTCCAAGCATTCCCAGTAGTTACAGAGACAGGAACAGAACTGTCTGCAATATAGAGCAAAACACTCATTATTACATGCTGGCAGGATCTGCATCTCTAATACGCTGAAGAAACTAGCACGCTGACAAGGAAGTTTAAATGCTGCAAAACGTGCTTTATTTATCAAATGCAAGCTTTTAGAAATTCAGGAAGGTAGAAAAAACCCAAACAAGTTTAACTGGAATTCCTTATAGTCCTGAGTTCAAAAAATGCTTTCAGTTACAGCAGAGGCTAAACTTTGGCTATAAATGAAACATTTAACAATTATTTACTTATAAATGAAACATTTAACAATTATTTACCTATAAATGAAATATTTAACAAATAACAATCAGTTATACAACCTATTTAGAATCAGCAACTTATCTCACAAGACGTCTAATAACAAATTTTCTTTGTGGCAGTAGCATATTCAGCTCACGTGTCCAGTGTTGACCAGCTTTGTTTATTCTGACTGTCAATCATTCTTTTAAGTGCTTCATCTGGTACAAGATCTGATCCTTTTACATCAACATAGCTACAGCCCATATTAGGGCATCTGTTAGAAAGAAAAGAGAAACTTCATTGAATTGGAAGATTTGTATTTGTCAGATAAAGGCTTTTGCATAACATCTGCTAGTTTTTTGGGTTTTTTTATGGGATTCACTCTTTCTGCCAGTTCCTTGTTACCTCTTGTCCTCTTCACCAGCTCTACATAGGAAAAAATAAATCTATCCCAACTGGTGAGAATCATCAGCTGAAGGAAGGAAAGAAGGAGCACAGTGAGAGATGAAGCCTTTCCCCTGTTGATCACTCTCTTGCTTCAAGCACAGAAGCTGCCTTCATCAGCAATGATATCAGCACTGCATGGACACTTTTCTCTGTTGCTTTATCTCTCTGCAGTCCTCTACAAACTGCAGATAAATACCTCTTACCTTACTAATACGTAGTGGAGAAGTATAATCTTCACTGGTAGATAAGTAGGGAAATTATTTTCTAGGGAAACAAATAAAAGGGAATGAGCCTTGCCATGACTGACTGGTGAATCAGTGGACTATCTAGTTGGTGTAAAAATCAACCTGACCTTTTATGAGCTGTGAAAGCTCAGAAAGGAGAAATGGGGTCAAATTAACAGCCTCTAGAAGATAATCAAATACAAAATGATTATAACTACTTGAAACAGCCAGATAAAGACACCAAGGTGAAAGATATTCAGGGACCAAAGGTCGTTTTCCTTTGGTGGTGGCCTAAACATACAGATGATACCTCTAGTCAGAAGTAACACTTTTCCTGAATTTTTCCTCTCTTCAAGTAACTTTTTCCTGAGGTGCTGAACTTATTTACATTCAGTACTCATGACCATTCTACTCCAGATTCATCCACAGCTTACTGTGTTTGTCATAAATCAGTCATTTAATTGCTCTGTGCCTCAGTTTTCCCATTTATCACCTTAGCGGAGCAATAGCTTGCTGGATTAATGAATAACAAGTGCTCAGAAAGCTTCCCACATTTCCTGTAAGCATAAAGTATTAGTATGTCCTTCCAGGCAGTGGAAAATAGTGAGCAAACCCAGAGACGTAAGAGTTGCCTCAAGGAGTGTGTGACAAATCTGTCAGCACAGGGCTGCATGTACGTCAGCTGAAGGGCTGGCAGGCAGGCACTGCACTGCCAAGGGCACTGAAGGGATCCCGTGGATTCCAACTGGGAAGTACTTGTGAGGAAACAGCCACTCTGTGTCTCCAGAGTGAGCAACAGCTCTGATTCCAGAGTCAGAATAGTGAGGATCTTGTAGTCATGCCCTGCTCTGCCAGGACACCTGCTCCCACAGGAGTATCCCTGGCAGGAGCACAGCCCAGCAGCCACACCATGGGATTGGGATATTGAAACAGGGAACTTTTTGGAACAGCTGGCCTGTTTTCCCACCACAGCAGATGATGGGTTTTCAAAACAACTGCATTTTCATAAGAAAGTTTGAAATTACAGTAGATTGGTCAGACTGGGCAGAGAAAACCAAGGAGTCCTTAATTTAGTTACAGAGAAGCTGTGGAATTGCTGTATGTGTGATTTTCTAGCACTGGAATAACTGCTGTAAAAATGGTAAGGCTGCAAGCTAAAAGCTCAGTATTAAGAACTGCCAGTGTTCAGACTGCACAAATAATTTCAGTTTGGGTATAAGGTAGCCTTTAAAGCTAGGTGTGTACAGCTGATATGATTTTTTTAAGTCCAGAGTTTCTTTCCATTTCTTAAAAGGTAAAATAAAATTCAGTCATGTGAACCTATTTGTTTTTCAGCAGACCTGAAATTTTTGATCCACTACAACAATTTATCCTAAATTGAAACTATTCTGATGGATTTAACAACAGAGAAATATTTAGATACGAACATCCTGAATTCAGTATCATAGAAGGTATTCTTGTCATTGGGCAGTTGAGCACATGCTTTTTAGCCTCTCTCTATCCTCCAGAACACTCACTTTCTTCCAACTTGCGAGCTATTTCCCAACTCCTGTTCATTTTTCCAGCCAAGTTTCTGTCCATCCATGTTGCTGGTTTTGTTGTTATTCCCAGTATATTGCACCTGTTCCAGATTTTTCCCTAGACTTCATAACACAAGCAAGGTACTTCCATCTTGTTCTTCAAGCTATCTTGACACTGAGATAGTGGCTGGACATTCCAACTGATGCTTGGTTTTATAGCAGTGCTTTCCTGTAGCTGGGAAGGAGCATGGAATAAAAACTCCAGCTCCACCTTTGTAACGCCCATGGAGGACTGTGTAGAGTCTAACAGAAATGCCAGAGCAACAGATGGAGGCAATAAGCCACCTGTGGCATTATCTTCAGGAAAATCAAGTTGCTGGTCTCTGACAGACCTTCCTGAGCAAACTGGACTTCTTATTAAGAAGTCCACAACCAGTAAATTTCCATTTCCACCAGCCCCAGAGCAGGAGGTAAAAACAAATGTGAAATCAATGATAAGATGACATGTCCTGTCAACTTGCTCCAAAAAACATTTGTGTTCAATCCTCTTTTCTTTTTCCTCTTTTTTTTTTTTTTAATAATTCTCATTTTCAAATTTACTGTGGAGAATTTGAGGTTTAAAAATTCAACTGTTAGATCTTTCCATTCAAAAACATACATCCCATGTGGAAAAGTGACAGACTATTTTGATGATATAAGGAAAGAATTATTTAACTGCATCGTGATAGGAACTGAACTGCATTATCTGATCTCATTCCTAAATTCTGTTCTATCTAAAATGTTGTGGTTTAATATTTCTTACTTTAACACTCAGTTGTTTTCATATTTCTGAGCTCCACTGGAATACAACTGCAAAAGAAGGTGCATGGAGGAAATTTTTTTTTCATTTACTTCAAGGCTTGCTGCATAAGCAGCAGGAACAAACCAGCAACTAAAATTTAGGAAACTGAGGTCTCTCTTTGTTGGTCATGGCTATAAAAAATCTCTTTACTTCTGTTGTGCAGCTACAAGTAGCTGTTATTTCCCCACACAATTCCTAAGTATTTCCTTACACATTGTTTTCATTAAAAAGAAAAGCACCTTCACATGTCGAGTACTAATGAGGAGACTGTGACTTGGGCAGATGCTGAGGTTTTACTTCCTGCAGCCTTTCCAATCCAAATACATTTCCTAGAACAAGTGGAGTAAAATTCCACTTACACAGCAAAGCAAACAGCTTTTCCACACATTCTTTTTAGCTTACCGGACTTTTTTCTTTTTCTGCTTTTGAGTCTGGATCATTTCTAGAATGGCATCTTCTTCATAACTATGTCCACAGACTTTGTTCCGTACTGGCCTCTTCATTGTCATCTGTAATGAGTAAGGACTGATTTAAAGGAACTGATAATGTCCTTGAAAATGTTTCTTCTGAGATTTTATGTGAAACAGCAGGAAATGTTTTTGCCACTTATACATGGCATTCCAGTCAAATTAAGGGATGAGGTCCTGCTTGGTAAATTACATTCCTACTTACATGGGTTTTCCTCCCAAGCAGTATTGCTCTTCTCGAATAATGCTTAAAATTTATACGATTTTGCTGTTAAATATAATGTTGTTTAACAGGTACTGCAGATTTGTAATAAACAAACCAATGAAGAATATGAAATAACTATTCCCTGTCAATTACTGTAGCAGTGATACATACCTGTGTAATGGGACAAATAAAGTTCATCTGACTCCGAGTTACAGCTATATCTTCATCAATTTGTTCAATGGTGTCCTTATCATGATCTGATTTATGGAAAAGAAGAATGGGAAAAAAAGAAAAAAAATGTTTCTTATTTAATGTAGATTGCTAATACTTAAAATAAGCTAATAAAAGTCAACATTTGCCAAGCACTATCTCACATGTGGTATCTAAAATACCACAGCATGTTTCTGCACCACTCCATGAACAAGACACTGCAAAAAAAACCTGTACTATAATGTCTTTTAGAAAATGTGGATTTTTATATTGTAACAAGTTTGTGTGTGTGTGTGTATGGCTATCTACAGCCAAGAAAGAAAGGCTGGGAAGGAGAGCAGGCTGGCCTGAAGATCTGCGATTCAAGTTCATCAAAACCCAGTAACACACAGGTGAGTCCTCAGAACCTAGCAAAGGAGGAGGTGAAGCAGATCTGGCAGTCCTACCCTCAGTATTAATTTGTGTTTGAGTGTCATAAATGGGCTTTCTGCATAGCCTGTATATACTGTACACACTTAAAAAGGAATTTGTACCGTTTATCATAATGCATCATTTATAAAGTGATGCTGCTGTGTTGTAGTGCATTTAAAAATTATGGTATGTCCCAAGGGAAGAACTCACCCTTGGTTTTGTATAATGTCAGTCCTTACCTAAACCTCCCTTTCCCTTCCCCTGTCCCATTGGCTGTAACTCCCCTGTATTTTTGACCACCCCCTCCCCCAGGTTTAAGAGAGAGCACCCGAGGCATCTTGGCCTCTTTCTTGCCCCCGGACGAACCACATACAATAAACCAGGGATCACATCATGCAAGTCTGAGCCTCCTGTGTCTAAGATACTTTGAGTCTGTGTTGTGTATATTCTGAAACCCCTTCCAGCCCATGTTCTGTGAAGGGCAGGCACCTCTCCACAGGGCGTAAGAATGAAGGGGTTCACGGAATAAATACAACACTGCTGTATTTTGATAAGACTATAATTAGTGAAAAACAAAACCTAAAAAGTGTCATGAACAGTAGGAATGTTACTGAAGTACCCTTAAGGAAGAACGGCAGAACGAAATACTGACAATTCCCAGATAACACCCAGTGGCCTAATGCCAGGGAATGAAGGGCAGAGAAACGAGAATAAATCCACCTAGAGCTGGAGGAGCTACAGGTCCTCACCTATAGCAGAAGGAAAAAGCAAGGTATAAGCAACTCTGTGCACCCATGGGCACACCAACCAGTGTTCCATGCAGAAGTTAGTTAGCCAAAGTCAAAAGCTGAGACACTTTTGGTGCAGCTAAGGAACAGACAAATATGTACATATTTATATATATTTAGAGAGAGAGATAACTACAGCCTTAATAAAATGCATACATATTATCTTCTATCTCTCCTCTGTTATTGTAAATCTAGGCTTTTAGTTGAATGCATTTGTTTATCTTTGAATCTTATTTGGTAATAACAGCAAACTTTACACCTGCCACAGCTTTCCATTCCTTTGGGGTAGTTCTGCCTTTGCAGAGGCAAAGAAGGGCCCTGGGGTGCAGTCCTCAAGGTGTCTCAAGCAAAGAGAACATTTTTCTTTCTAGCTGGACAAGCTGAACTCCAAGGGAGGAGTGAGAAACACAAGCAAACACAGAGAGTTTAGAATTACTTCATGATTTGCCTTCTGCAGCGTCTCCCTGTGCTGTTCCCTGTGCTGCTGTTGCACACTATCAGCTAATCTTTGCATCCCTGGTATTCAGTCTTCCACATCTATTAAGGACCAGTGTTTCCTAACTTATGGTCAATCCTGCATGCCTGTGTGATACCATCACCTTCCGGATGATACCAGCAGACATCACCCGTGGAGCAACCAAAACCTCTGACACCCAGCCTGGGCTGAGCTCGCTGCCCCGTGAGCCAGCACAGCTCTGGCTGGGGGACTCTTGGCATTGATGTGGCAGCCATCACTCCACCACAGCACCTCCTGGTATGCCAGGCCTGTTTTCCAGACCTTCCTCCTTAACAGAGCTTGCCCTTCTTTCCATTTCAATATTCCAAGCATTTAGGAAAGTTTCTGACCCAGGTGCTCTGACCCCAGGTATTGGGGCTAGAATTAGATGACCTTTAAGGTCCCTTCCAACCCAAATCATCTTAGGATTTTACTCTTATGAATACCACAGGAATACTCAGGCAATCATCAATGATATTTCCATGTCTGCTACTAAGGTCTCATGCAATCAACAGGGTGTGGATTCTGGGGGAGAAGGAGCTCAAATGTCCAATGTCAATCATAATTTCAAGGCTTCAATCTCCAAGAATATTAACATACCTTCATCAGATACTGACCACCTAACAAAGGCAAACACTTGCAAATCAGAAGGAAAAAGTGGGCACAATTTAACTATAAGTACCAAAACTGCAATGGTATGGGCACCAGAAATGCACTTGTCTTAGTCACCAGTTTTCAGAAAAAAACTGTCACATATATTATTCTTAGATTGCTCATATATATAGTTTATTCTATAGTATTTGAAGAAAGTACAACTTTTGGAGAAAAAAAATTGTTTTCTTTTTAAAAGAAGGTTTTGAAATACAAAGCAATGGCTGAAATCCCACTAAGACACTAAGACTAAGAAATACTGGAGTTACTGGCAGGTGGCAACTTTGGCATGGGTTGTTTTACTTCAATATCATAATGATTTTTTTCCACCAAGGAATGTCAACAAAGAACAAGAAATTCATATTGTCCTTAAATTCACGTATTTGCAAATTCTGACATATTGCAGCTCTAATCTTTCCTGTGGAAAACATCACATTTTTATGTGTTGTACTTAGTTTCAACCCATCAGCTTGGCATGAAATTCCAGAGTACCTGAGCATCACGTCAGTCAGTGACAATAGAAAGCACCAGTAATAGCAAGATCTAGGACAGGGGATTCCTTACAAAAGGTGTTTGTTTTTGTTTTTTTAAATCACTATATAGGTGCCAAGGAAAGTGAGTGAATTTTTAAAATGTGGGGCTTGTGCCTGTGACTTTACTTCTAAAATCCAACACTGTAAGATATGCATGTAAGTGCCTTTTTCTGGAAGAGTATTCACCTGTGGAGCAACTCCTGACTTTGCTAAAGAGTCACCACTTCCCTCATCACTTCTGTGTATGCTTACTTAGGTACTGACACAAGGATTTAGGAGACTGTAGTGAAGCATCCAAGTTCAAAAATAGGAGCTCAAGCTTTTGTACTGGTGCTTGAGCCTCCCCTGAAGGCCTCAGGTGTTTAAATTATGTGAGCTAAATCTCAGGCTGGGGTAACTTTTTTTCCCATACTGGCTTTGGAGGTGATTCAGATGCCTCATGTTTAATGGTTGAAATTTCATGAGTTGAGACCTAATCCTTGTAGGTGGGGTATATTAATCTTCTTGGATTCAAACTGTCCTCTTGCTGCAAGTTTATCTTAAACACTTCAGGTTGCACTTCATTTGCAATGATTTTGTATACAACCTATCAGAGTGGGGCCCTGGTTTCAAGAGGTGATCACAGCCCAAATGAATCATTATTTAAAATATTTCCTTTTCATAAGCAGCTAATATTTTTAAAAACAAATATGCAAGACTTGGATGATGCAAGTAATACCTCAAGCATGTCAATAGCAAATTAGCATAAATCAGATAAACCACCCACAGATTTGTTGTTATTGCTTGATGTTCTACATTACAGAAGAAAGGAAAGTAACTTTTTTCAGTGACAATAAATTTTGCACAGATTACACAACAAACACACATATACTAAGCTGGTCAGAAAGACGGTCTAAACTGTAGATCTGTATCTGTAGCCTCATATTGGAAGATGTTTTCATTAAGGTCAAAGGGATTTTTTACCAAATTAAATGTATAAAAATTTGGTGGATCTAAATTTCAAGTCTGACTGTACTACAGAAAGAAATAAAAAAACTGGATCATAGAGATTTCAGCTAAGTCAGGTTATATTTTAATAAAATTTAGTTTTCTTTGCAAATTAAAACCAGATGCAGAAAACACTAAGTTATTGTTCCCAAAATTCAGATGTTGCCTTAAGTAACAGAAGTGCATACGTCTATTTTGGTAGTCTGAAAGATCACATATTAAGAGCCTTAACAGTTTCTAGTTTTCCATTCCAGCCAACTGAAACATATTATGAGTATTAGTAACACATTTTCTATCTGTCTATCTCAGCAATGATGTTTACAGCTGTTGTAATAAAACTGCATTCTTATAAAGGTATCTATTTTTGGTAACACATCATAATGAATATTACAACTGCCAGCTGTTTTTTTACTTATTCTATTTTAATTAAAAGCTGGTATTAATTTATATCTCTATCACTTTCATCTCTTGATAATATTGTGACTAACATGCCTTAGCTCAGTTTTTACTTTGCTGTGAGAGACTGAGAACTTTTAAGCCAACTTTTAAATAGAAAAACCATAGTGTAGAGACATTAACTGCTGGATTGTGAATTACACTAAGCATAGATAATATACATGTTAAAAAAACCTGAGAGGAAAAATCCTCTCCACTGTCATTATTTCTACAACCAGGAGACTGCTGTCTGCTTACTGCTCCCAGGGTCAGCAATGCCCTCTCCACAATTTCTGTTTCTCTAACCTGGTTCTCAGTGAGTACATGTTGCAATGTAAACTCAATTGATTTCTTTCCTTTTGTGCTGGACTGTTCTGCCTTCTCACCTGCCACAGTCAGAAACTAATCCCGAGAATCAAAGGGCAATGTTAAGCATGTGGGATTGAGTCTTTGTAAGCCTGAGCCACCAGACAGACAAGGTCTTGGCTCCCAAGAGGGTCTATTGTACTGCTGACTCCATAGAAATAACAGCAACTCATCCAGGCTGGGAAAAATCCTATCTCTGAGAGCTCCAAGAAAAACATCAATGTTATGAGGACAAGTCAGATGCCAAGTGTTCCTGCCAGCAGGGCACAGAAAATAATGAAAGGTGGGGGAGGTGAAGGACATTGTCACATCTGAAAGTTGTGCTCTACGAGTCAGAAGGCATCTGGGGTGAGGAAGGGCCAGGGCCAAGTCTAAAGGAAGACCTGACACTGCTGAAAACATCAGGTAATGTTTGAAAGTGGGTCAGCATGCCCATCACTGCTCGGAATTTGGGTTAGCCTTCAGTCCAGAGAGCAGACCAGAACAACTGTCCAGTGTCCTTCCTGAGGGATGGATCTGCAGTAAATGCTGTACGAGTGAAAGAAAAGGGGAAGCAGAGAGTAATACCTTCCTGGCAAACTATCCTAGTCTCTAGCAATTTGTGGCCAGTTCCTGAGTCAGAGGTAAAATCTTCATACTTAATAAGCCCTGGAGTTTTCCTTCAATGCATTTGTCTAAACTTGGAGAGGGGAATTTTGGCCTGGACCTTTCAGCTTGATTAGAGACAGTTATCTCTGCTAGAAAGGCTAGCAACAGCTTAATTTTCCTTGAAAATTACTGCAGAGGCTGCAGGTTATAGTTTAATTTGATTTTTAAGAGGGAAAATAAGGTGTGCAAGCTACAGCTGCAGTCAAACAGTTCAAAGGCTTTGTGCTTTTTGCCAGAGGCATGCGATAGTTTAATTTGCCAACCAAGCCAAACTAGGCTTTGCATTGGAGTACATTACAATTTGATTACTTGCTGGTGTTGCAATACAAAGTTGATCTAAGGAAGGTGGCCTCTAACATGTTGCTCCAGATTGCAATTGCAAATTTACTTGCTCCTGCCCAGGCCAAGAAAGTTGCTGGTAATTTATTGCCAAGGGCTTTGTATGTACCCTGTTTGACAGATACTTGTGCAAAAAAGCACATAGAGGTACATTTGGTCAATCCAAAATAAAATTACAATCCTGTAAATATAAACAATTCTTATTTTCCTGAAGTGTGAAATACAGGTTAGATGAATGTGTTAACGAATTTTTAGTTCATTTAAATAGTGGTGGGGAAGGAAAGGATCATGTCTTGCACTAAACAGCAATCCTCTAAAAACTCCTTTAATGCCATCAAATTCACACCACTTGTATATTTTACAGTATTTTGTCCCACTAAGCTACAGTTATTTTAAAATACACTATTGTAAATGGAAATACTGTTCCCATTTTACCCTTTCAGTACTGGGTAGAGCTGCTTTATGCCAGTTTTCCAGAATGGCCTTTAAATCAAGAGAAACTGTGATATGATGGAAATGTTATTGGACAACTCTTGCAGAAATAATGTAAGTGAAGCAGACTGGAAAACACTTGCAGCTAGATACAATCTACTGTTTAATATATTAATAATAAAATGTGGCTACAAATTTTTTGGAAAAAACCCCAAAAAAACAACAAGAACTCCAGAAAACCCTTCAAAACCAACTCACACACTAATCAAAATGAGAAGACACCAACTTTTCCAACTTTAGATTTGGGGAAATTCAGACAGTTGTGCAGTGGGAACTACTGTGCAGTAGAACAGAAAGGATATCTTTGATTATAAACCACATAACTCACGCAATTTGGTAGGCAAACACATAGGCAGCTTTCTTGATCCTTCTGTTATTGCAAAGGAACATGAGAAAGACTTCAAAGTCCTTTGATGACATTTTAAACTGCAGTTTCCTCATTGCTGCTACCTGGACTCGATCTGAAGAAGCTGCTGGGGGAGGTGAAGATTACCTAAAAATATGTCATGAAGGCTCATCAGTAAGCTCAGAGGAGCTACTATTTCTGGAAAACCTAAGGTGGCCATATTTTTCCATCTTAACTACCATCACCCACGATGACATGTAAACTTAAGAAGCAGGTTAAGTACCAGAGATTTGCTGAAAATAAACCAAACTGATAAAGAGACTGCTTAAATGACAAGGAAACTCTAGGTCTACATGAATGCGTGCCAGGCATGTGACAATGGAGCACAAGTGTTAAGGATGCCACAGTATGAGTGAAGCATGAAAACTAGAACATCTTATGAGGAAAAAATATATCAGACACAAGCTACTAAATTCCAAATATATGTAAAGAACATTTTTATTACTTGGAGTTCTCCCGCTCTTCAGAAGAAAAAAGGCTGAGCAATCATTGCCTCATGAAGTATAATGTATAAAGGCAATTGCTATGCTTAGAGAGCATCATTTCATATATCAGAGATGAGAAGAATATCACTCACATTTAAAAAATGAAGAAATACACTCCAGGCACATAAAAGAAAAAGTTGCAAAAGATGCAACCAGGAAAAAAAAAGCCTACCATTTCATTAAAAGATGAACCACTTTCCATTACTAACATTGTGGTCAGAATCTGGAATGTCACTGATGCAATGCTAACCATCAAATGACATGAACATGTAGGGCTTGCCTACACAGGGAAGTTGCAAAATAAGCGAGGGTGTGAATACAGAATGCATTAACTACTTGGCACTAACTCAGTGTGTGGACACTCCTGTTCTGCACTAGGAGTGCCTTTTGGCTGTTTAGCCTAATCCACTTCCACACTGGGCTTGAGGAAGGCATGGTTAATCCTGGGCTGGAGTAGTGAGAGGACAGCTGTTGCTACTGACAGCAGACAGGAGCCCATCCATTTTTGCAAAAGTCCCTATCAGTCCCTGGATGGTCTATTCTGTAAATTCAACTCATATTTTCTCAGAACAATCCATTGCATGTATTCCCTACAAGCAGAAATCATGTCTGTGACATCTGTCAACAAAAGGTTACATCATGTATCTTGTAAGCCCTGTGGCTGGGAGTCACTTTGCCTATTTTAGTATGTCATTTGTACATTCTTGTAGACATTCACTTCTGAAAAAGTGAACCAGTGACAGATTTTCAGGTGGAAAAAGCTTCTGCCAGAATATCCTCCTGAACGGAACTATTCCAGGGTAACAGACAGAAAACAAAATGAGCAGTGATGGGGCAAGCAGACCACACAGCAGTGGTCCCTATCAGTCCATCCAACAGGCTGCTACACCAAATGATCATACCCCTAGAAAATTATCACTCAGATTGCCATTTCAATCTGTCTCTTCACATTCTCCTCACAAGACTTTTTGACAAAGACTTCACTGTTTTCCTACTCTAAACAGGTCTCTGAAAACACCTTAGAATAATGTGCCTTGGTGCCAGGAGAGTTGTGAATACAGACACATGGAGTTTGTCATGTGTTGGGGACACAGGCAGGAATATTTATAAGCTATAGTATGAGAGGGATGAAGCTATAATACCTGAACATTAACCTGTTGATTTTGTGATTGGCAAGAATGACAGAGACTCAGCAACTCTGAAACTGCAGAGAAAGCACAGGAAAGAGCCATCTATCACCTTTGAGAATGTGCAGATTTATAGTACAGAAAACCAGCTCCACTGCTCCTTTCACCCAAAGGAAGGAGGGGAGAACAGATATGCTTCTCTGTACCAGATGACTGATGTAAAATACTGCTCTTGAATAAAGACATGAATACAAATAATAAAATGTGAAAACAAAATGGTGGGAACAAAATACACTTTTTTTCATCCCCTAAATGTTGAAGCACTTGAAAGAAATATTTAGGTGCTATATTTTATTTTAAAATTAGTCTTAATGAGGACAACATTTGCAGTTCTCTTCTTAGTGATGCATTTCAATACATCACAATGCTTTCTAAAATTCTTACCTACTTTCAGAATGAATTTACTTAATTTTAAAATGTAGCATCAAGTGAATATAATTCAATGTGCAGTGAAGCACTATATATATCCACATAACCTTTTGAGCTTTATTATTAGGATGTATAAAAAGAGAAGTTGTGTTCATCTCCCAAGTTTTTTAATAGAATTTTTTTTTTTTCCTGTATTTTGAGTATAAACTTTACCACTCCAGTTGTTCTGAATTCTGAAGCTTTGCACTGCCTGGAATGCCTCTGAGATGTACCTCCTGCTCTGCTCCTGCCTTGGTTACCAGCCCACAGCCTTGACAACTTGCTTAGAAGAATTTTTCTTAAGCAACAAATCTTTTTGTAGATTTGTAGAAGTACTAACACCCTTCTTCTCTTGAACATAAAGCACTATAGAAAGAGGTCAATTATACTATTGTGACCATTTCATCAGTGGAAAACTGAGGCACAGGGCAGGAATACATCCAGAACCACCAGCACCCTGTGTTAGACCATTGTCCTTCCCATTAGACCACACATTCTTACCCCTGAGTAACTAAGGCTCTGAACAATTTCCAAATACATTTCTTAGTGAATGCATCAGTTCCGCACTAAAAGCAAAAAATACAACACAGAAAAAACCCAGTATCTTCTAGTAATTGCACAATATCTGGTTGTTTATTCTAAGAGCACCAACACTTGTGCTGGAGAACACATGGTAATTTTCTATTAAGTCATACTTATAAAATAATATGTCTTTGCTAAACTACTTCAAAACAAAAAGAAAAAAATAATTATTGTCAAAACAAAATAAAAAATAAAACTGAGTTGTTGCTTAGGGGTGTTTTAAGAGGGACTTACAGATTGGCCATTGTTCAATCATAAAACTGCATGGTTTTCATTTAGATTAAAGCAGGGTGATATATTGCCTGTATGTGTACGAAGACATTCTGCATGAACTATGCTGTGCGCACTGAGCAAACTTTCACTGTAATAATCCTCAGTAAAATGTTCCCTAAAATAAACAAAAAGTGTTCCTAATCTCAGTATATAGAGCATCCTCCAAAACAATGTCATCGTTGGCTTGTACAGCCAAACATAATGGTGTCATGGGTTTGAGATGATTTTTCTCAACCTGTCCCGTGATATAAGATTAGGCTTCTTGAGTGGCAGTCAGTAGGAAAAAATCCGATGCTAGAGCCCTGAGCTATAAATACTCATGGATTATAACTGCAGAGGCCTAGTACCTTCTGATGGTAATTAGTAGTTAATTCTAAGTCTGATTGATATTTATTTTAAATCCCTTCCTGCAGATTCTCATTTGACAGGAGTGTAACTGGCAGAGTGTATCTTCTTTGATGCTACACGCATCAGAAAATTCTTACTGTTCTGTTGCTGTCATTTGTATCACAAAACATGCACTTCTGACTTCACCTTGACATTCTGCATTTCTAGATTCTAGACAATCTAGAAATGACTGTGCTTTATGGCAAACATGCTGGGATGACTGCAAGGGGCTTAACTAGGTCCAACACTAGGCAAAGTCTTTTTTAAACCCTCAAGGTCTCTCTATGCCTACACTTTCTTCTCCAGATCAGCTTTAATAGGGGAGTGAATTGGGACAGAGAAAGGACTTGAACAGCCTCAGCACAGATGCACACAGCAGCAGAACCAAGAATGGCAGAGCAGGACAAGCAGAACAAGGGAAGCTAACATGGAATTGATGGGACAGCAGTTGCAGTGTCACTGGTGCTTTGTAACAGGGAAAACGAGCGCATAGATAAATCACAGGGCATCCTGCACAATCTTCATCTTTCTAGCAAAGGAGTTAATGTTACACTCCTTATTTTAGTCTTATAGTTATTACCAGAATGGAATAACATTATAGTTAACCTCTTAAAGACTATTAACTTCCCTTGCACTCTTTGGCTGGCACATCAGCCCTTGTAGAAACACGTACAATCCCTACATGATGCTGAAGAAGATCAGGGGTTTCTATCATGAACAGTTTAATATAAATGAAATAATCAAACTGCACTAATTACAGAACAAAACCAAAAGTGAATATAAAAGAGCTACCCTAAGGAATCACCTTTTTGTCACTGCTTCTTTCACATCAGAAATCAAGCACATCCTTACAACCCAGAATTTAGTTTGGCTCAGTGTTACTGGGACTCTCTGGTTTGTAAAGGTAATTTAAGGTTCCTCCTTTCCTACACATTCAGATACAGCTAGTAAAAATGTGCTGAGTTCAGTAACTGGAAGGAATGGAAAACTTTTAAGGACTAAATCAATATATAAAGGGGGATTGTAAGAAAGTTGGAGAGAGACCTTTTACCAGAGCCTCCAGCAACAGGACAAGGAGCAGAGCTTTTAAACTGTAAGAGGACATTTTAGATTGGGTGTGAGGAAGACATTCTATGAGTGTGATGAGACACTGAAACAGAGAAGCTGTGGACGCCCCATGCCTGAAAGTGTTGGATGGGTCTTTGAGCAGCCTGATTTTGTGGAATATGTCCGTAGGAGAGGGGGTGGAACTAGATGATTTCTAAAGTTCTCTTAAACCCAAACCATCTATAGTACTTCCCTGATTCCAAGGTTTTATTTACAGATACCAGCCCTGGCAGATAATAGCTCTTTGAAATAAAATACCACCTTGGCATGGCATACATGCCAATACTAGAACATGTAACACAATTTAGAACATTAAAATGAAAAGCACTTTTAGTAAAGACTAAGAAGGGAGTCTCTCCTTTGAAAAATGGAACAATAGAAAATTCTAGTCACAGACAAATGATACAGTTTAGCTCACCCCATGACAAAACACACTCAGCTTTAACTGAAAAACAGCGAAGATCATATACTTCCTAGAGGTGTCCTGCTAAATTTTTCATTGCAGAGCTAATCAAGGTACAGCATCCCATTTCACATAAAGGAAAACATGAAGTATCAAAAAAGACTCTTCACAGGGCACATTCTTGAATAATAACTATTTCTAACCAGGGAGTACAGGGGAATCTGGAAAACAGCAGCAAGTGCATGCTGGTTTTGTAAACATAGGAAATGATCACTTCCAAACTTTCAGCTGCTTGAGGTGCTAGCCACCCATATATGACAAACCTAGCAGGGAAGAGTCACCGTATTAGTGACACCCACAGGTATGTGGAAGGGGCAGTCATTTAGCAGTAAGCAGAGTTCCTTGGGAAGTGACAGTCTTTGCAATCACACATTCCTGGGTTACTACATTTGGCGTCTGGCTTGTACAGCACAGAGCTTGAAACCAGGAGCTTGATTATCACTGACAATGCTGATCTGGAATTTCAGGAATGGGTTGTAGTGGGTCCCAGGAAGCAAACAGCACTTAAGAAGTAAAGAAGCACACTATGCCTTTGCCAACAGAGAATGTTATGTTGCTCTGAGATGTTGCAAGAGCATGAAAGCAGTGTGGGAAAACTGCAAACAGAGCTGGTGCAGTAGGAACTGCAAACAGAATCACATTATTAACCAGGGAGACAGGAAGGTGTATGGAAATTCACACCACTCAGTGCCTGAAAATTTTCTTCAGCAAATTATTGAACAATTGGAATGTAAGCAGCTAAAGGATAACAAGGTAGTAGGAGACAGTCAATAAGTTTCTTGACAAATCAAATCACACCAAACCGACTTAACCGGCTGCTTTGATAGATTAACTGTCCCTGCGGGACAAGAGAAGTCAGCTAACCTACATACCCTGATCTTAAGTACAGCTTTTGGTGTTTTCCACATGACATCCTCCCAAGTAAACTAAAGAAATCAGTATAGATCTTCACTCAAATCCAAGAAACAGCACAATAATTAGGCTTTCTTCTGATTAGTTTCTTTCTTTGCTAAAACAGAACACCAGTGTAACAATCATTACAGTAATGCCTAAAAACCATAATAGAGATTAAACAAGATTGTACAAGACACTATACACATTCATGAAAAGACAATTCTGGCAGTGCAGAGCTACAGTCTAAACAATCAGGACAGACAAGGAAAGTATTTCACCAGCACTGTCAGAGATGGGAAACTGAGGCAGAAAAAGATTAAGAGCCTGATTTTCAAATGAGCTCAGCATATTTCTTGCTTGAAATTCTGGCCATAAGCAACATCATGGAAATCACTAGATACTGAGCTCCTTTGAAAACCAAACTTCAATATGAAAATTTGGCCCCAGAGGCCTTTTGAAAATCAACATCAAGAGGCTTACCCAAAGTCACCCAGGAAGTCAGTGGCAGGGCTGGGAACTGAACTCACATTTTCTGACTCCCACTCTGGTGCATAACTAATGTCACCCTGTGCTCTTGTTTTAATTAGCTATGGGGAGATCTCAAACCAGAGAATGCTTTTGAAATGAAAGAAAAGAAAACCCTCACAAACGTATTCAGTTCCCTTTCAGAAGCATCAGCACAATGGGCTTCTAGCAATTCACAAGCAGGAGAGATTTCTAGCTTCTGTATCAAATTTCTGTTTTCATCAGAGAACATATATAATTTGTTTACTTTACATATATAAAGGAATTCATTGGCCAACATTTTTTCTCTAATAATTTTTTTTTTTTTTTTGAATTGCAGTATGCATGTGACCCATACAAATATTTTTCCAGTGACAAATGAGGATAGAAAAAGGAAGCCTGAAGAGTCCAAAGGCTCCTAAGGATTAGTAGACAACCTCTGGGGCAAGGAGTGGAGACTTATGCTATTGCTTATTATTACTACATTTTTCCCTAGGTAGAGAGAGTTGTTTGAAGTGGTTTCCTTGCTAATGCAGTGGCAGAGCAAACTATTTACTTTGCATGTATATGTGGTTGCTTCAGTACCTCTCCTGCCATTCCTGTGGAACACCTAAGATGCAGCAGTCTACAAGTTCTTTTTGGAATATCTAGATTTTCCATTTTTTCCCTGGCTTTGGCATCATCCATAATCTGAGTATCTAGTAATCTAAGTATCTTCCCTGACAAGACTGGAGAACTACTGCAGTGATCTCAAGAACAATAAAATATATAAAATTATTGCAAAGGTAGAAAACAAGCCAAGTTTGTAGTAGCTCCTTTTAGTCCAATGCATTTAGCTAAATCCTAGATGTGGAATTATTTTGTCAAAGACAGAATAACAGGTTTTACAGAGCTCCCTTTCTGCTGTAGAGTGTCTCATGAAGGGGTGGCATGACAAAAAGCAAAGGGACACTTTTGAGTATGTAAGTGAAGCTGAGAACTGAGGTAGGCAGTGGTGCCCCAGCAGAGGGGAAGTGGGTGATTCCATGGAGCACCAGCACAGCTGAGTGCAGCAGCAGTCGGAAGGTCCTCACACACAAAGTGCTCCCAGAGCCTCCTCCTGCCTATCTGTCAGATTCTTTTTTTCCATCTTATCTGTCTCTTGTTTTACTCCACACCCTCCTCTTCTAGTATGGCTTTCTCATTGTCTCCTCTCACTTATCTTGGATCACAAGCATTCTGGGGGAGGGAACACATCTTTATATAGTAAACAGGCAGTGCTGTTATGGCACTATACACAGAATTAATAATAACTCATGCAGTATATAAAGTGAAACTTCTCAAATAAACTCAGTTGTATTGAAGAGGGGATCTCTTTAATTAATGGAAAATATTACTAAAAATCTTGGCGTTTAAGGTTAAATTGCATACTTAAACCATGACCACTGCTAAACATGCAGCTTACACATTCTGGAATGCCAACTGAACAGGCTTATGTGGGATCATCCAGAACTTTTGCAAGCTGATAAGTCTGAATAATTAAGCTCTCCCTCATTACAGGTCTCCAAAGCACATTAATCACATCTTCACAAGAGTAAAGTTCACTCTGAAAACAGGAATGCATCTTTGACTAATTGGTTGTTTTGATTGGCTGGCTTTGGTAAACTGAGGCTGCATTTTAGATATTGGTGTTGACCATATACACTGTTATATGCTGCCATATAAGTTATGCTGTCTGCATACTGACCCAGCAATAGATCTGAGAACGTACATTACTTTTATCTCTTTTCACTTTTGACAAGCATGAAGTTCCAAGTGCCTTATGAAATACTTTCTCCTTCTCCAACAGAATCACAAATGGAGAGGGTTCTTTTTGGTTTAGTTCAGTTTTGAACTTGGGAATTTGACTCTGTATTAACAAAATCCTGACTATGAAGTGAGCTCCACAAGGGCAGTACCAGCAGTTTTGCTAATTGTGTTTCACAGACATCTTGTTGTCCCTGAACTCCCTGAAGGATAGAAATCCCTCTTTACATATACTGCTGTCATGGCCAAAATCTTGAGAAAAAAATTTTTAGTCTGTTGATCATACAAAATTTAGAATTTAAGTAACACTTAGACAAAGCATATATATGCATGAAAAATCAAATACAATTAAAAATATTAAATAATACAATGCTTTTGAAGATGCAGGGGAAATTTTATTTGAAAGAATATAATGACAACCTGGCTCACACTGATCTAAAACCCTGAAAAAAGGGTAAAAAAACTGGTATAAACCAGTAGCATCAGCACCACCCTACTGCACTCTCACTTTAATCCTGCAAACATGTCTGGCATAGGTAACCACAGGCATCTTTTCTCATATGGAACATCATAAAGATCTAGTTATTGGATGTTTGAACGTTTAAAGTGGGCTAAGGATTATACTATTGTTAAATCAAGTCTCTAACTGAATTCTTAAGTTAGCAGTACAGTATCACAAACTTCTTTCCAAAAATAATTGCCTTGAGATAATACACAGCTTTTTAATGTCATGATTTTTTTTTAAACAGACTACTTAACAATATTAGAAACTTATATTCCAATTTGATTTGAAATAATTGAAACTTTCTTATCAGAGGCTAACAGAAGATTTAATCCACTGAGCACTACTTGTCATTAGTACACAAGTAGACGGGTGAAAATGCAGAGAGTTATTAACACTTGAGAAATTAGGAAACCTCATAATCAAAACATTATTTTAGAGATTGATTTAAATACAGAAGAGGAATATGTTCAGGCAGGTCTTCTATTTCAGACATTTTATTTCCCTTTGAAAATTTAGAAAAAGAAGAAGCAAAAGAAGACAACAGATGTGTCAATGGCTGAATGGGCGGGTCAGTCTTCCTGGGAAATTAATCATACTTTTCATTCAGTTTTATGAAAGCCTTGCTTTGAGCATGCCTGTAATTACTAATTGTTGCAGTAGCACACCAGTCAACCACACAGTCCAGTTTACAAGGATCAGGTAGTTTTCTGAGGGTTTTCTGAGGTTTTCTCTTTTAGGACACAAATTACAATGTGATTCCCTTCCTCAGCATGCAAATGCGGGCTGGGAGAGCTGATAAAGAAATTTTAGTATAGGATGGTCAGGAAGGTTCTTATATGAGAACCTATTATATTATTATAATAGTCCAACTTGCTAATTGAAACTGTACAGCAATCAGCAGTATGGACTGAGATAACTAAATCCTGTGGCCAAAGTTAGCTCTGCCTCAGAATCGGTACTACAAGGACACACAAACTAACCCAGATTATGGTCTTTGTCAGTTTTGGTATTTTATACAAATTTCTATTAGTGCCTCGCTTTAGTACCTGCTATGTGAAACTGAAAGTGATTCTTCTGTGGGTGATTCCAGCAAGGGTGCCCAGCCATTGTGCTGGCAGAGACAGCACCAAGTCAGGTGCTGAAGAGTCTTACACAGTGCCCCAGGAAAGTCAGCTACGCAAAGGGATCTACATCTGCCACTGACCTTTTAACTGCTAAAGATTCATAGAGCATATGTTGATGACAGTGCTTCAGATCTCTCATATTCAGGAGTTTGGTGCTTTTTTTCTGCAAACCACGGTTTGTAGAAAAATGTAGGTTTCTCCTACCATCAGAGGTTTAGAGTTCTAAGGCTTTTCTAGAGTCCAAAATACTTTCTTTCAAAACATCAGGACACAATATTGTTTCCTTCAAAATATTAAAGGAAGAGAAAGCAATAGCAGCAGTCTTTCCCTTTCTTTAGTAACTAAGAAGTAGGAAAAAAGTTCAGCTACTCTTGGATAGTTAGCAGCCCTACTAAAATAAAGAGACACTCTGACGTCTGCTGAAGCTGGACCACTGTGCAGCTGAAGCAACAGGTTGAAAACAAGAGCCAAAAATCTTGAGAATGACTCTGCAGCTCCAAGAGTGGAGCATTCAGCTTGGAGGAATAAAGTTCTAAGCTCTTCCCTTTGCTTCCTGGGTTATTTCTAGTCACATGATGTCTAATATAAGATGCAGTTCCTCAGTACCTTGAAAGCAGTACCAGCGCCAATACCTGGCTGCAGACCACAACCACTAATCTTTTAGCACAGATCTGTGTATTCTATGGCAATCTCATTTGAAATGTAGACTTGTGTGCTCATTACACTGAAAAAAAAATTATAACAAAGGGAAAAAATAAGAGAAGAGCTACAGAAGCTAGACTTACGTAGAAACTAACTGTGGAAAATATACAGCTGAACTATACCGTGTTGACCACTACATTCAAGCACCCCTTTCTCCCTTCTGCAGCTACAAATGCTGAAACATACTTATTAAAAGAGATTTTTTTTTTGTTTTCAGTTTATCTATGTTTTGTACATTCAAAATACTAATTTTTGTCATTTAAGTAAAACTTGAATCACCATCTCATTTTAGACTATTTCATTTGTATGCAAGCAATGATAGTTTCTTTAGAGGCAGCCTGAACAAAAAAAAAACCAAACAAAACCGTAACATTTTTCACAGACTATATTTACAGAATTCTGCTGATTTAACATTTTTGTGCCATAGAGACAATACACATATTTTATTCTGTCACTAGACTTTTATCAGCGAGTGACTTCAACCAGTCACAGCTTCAACTAGTATTTGCAGTTTATACATGTGTCTTTGCTTTTCTAACGTCCCTCTTTTCACCTGGTCGTATCTTTCAACATATACAGGCTGGGTGGAAAGTGGGTTAAGAACAATCCTCTTGGGAAAAACTTGGGGGTGTTGGTTGATGTAAAGCTCAACATGACCGTGCAGTGTGCTCTTGCAGCCCAGAAAGCCAAACATGTTCTGGGCTGCAGCAAAAACCCCATGGGCATCAGGCTGAGGGAGGTGATTCTGCCCCTCTGCTCTGCCCTTGTGAGAGCCCAGTGGGAGTGCTGTGCTGTAAGATAAGAAGGACATGGAACTGTTGTCCATGGAGGAGGTCACAAAGATGCTCAGAAGGCTGGAACAACTCTCTCATGAAGAAAAGCTGAGAGACTTAAGGTTGTTCAGCCTGGAGAGGAGAAGGGTCAAGGGTGACTTTATAGCACCTTCCAGTAGTAAAGGGGCTACAAAAGGGCTGGAGAGAGAATTTTTACAAGGGCATGGAGTGACAGGACAAAGAGTAAAGGCTTTAAAATGCAGGAAGATAGGTTCAGATCAGATGTTATGAAGAAACACTTAACCATGAGGGTGAGAAGTCACTGAAACAGGTTTCCCAGAGAAGTTGTGGATGCTCCTTTTCAAGTGTTCACAGCCAAGCTGGATATGGCTTTGAGCACCTGGTCTAGTAGAAGGTGTCCCACCCCATGGCGGTGGAGTTAAAACTAGGTGGTCTTTAAGGTCCCTTCCAACCCAAACCATTCTATCATTCTGTGATTCTCCCCCTTTCACATATCTCAACAGTGAGAAGGACATAGAAAGGGCTGAAATACAATTTTTAGGCCAGAATGTAGCACTCAGATTTGCACAATAGCCTACAAAATGAGGAATAAGAAAGAAAAATATTTAACCTCTCTAGAATTCAACACCAAACAAGAATTTGAGAAATCACACTGTCTGCCTGAACCTGAAGGGCTATTCTGGAACCTGGTGATAACAATAAATCAGGGGTGCCTTTACAATGCCCTTACTTCTAAGAAAGTCACAGAATCATCTGTTTTGCTTTGTAGAACTGTGAGTTCAGTGAGGGAATACTTGTTTTACACCTCTAGTCAACAAGCAACTCTTGAAAGTAAACTCACAAGAGTCAGAGATAAAGTAAATTGTTTAAATAGAAAACCTATAGAAAACCAGACAGTTTAAAATTTGTCTAACATGTCATTTGCAAACTGACTTTTAGGCACCCGAACAAAAACATCCTTATTCACAGGGTGCTCATTATGCAGAATTTCATTCACTCTGTGCCTCTGTGATTCTAAGAAATCAGGACAGCTACTCCTGTGTCCAAACACTGGATCAGCTTATGCCACTAAGTCCCATAAGAGTGAATCGGCATCTCTTCTAAGAAATGGTACTGCTGGTTACCTCATGCATTGAACGAAACCTTGTGGTAAAGCTGGCCCTCAGATGAGAACATTACTTATCTACAAGCTCAAAAGTATCTAGCCATACATTATTTTCCTGTCTTCACACAAAAGGTTCCAACAAATTCTACATATGAATGCAATTATTTACACAGCCTCCTTCTGCAGACTTGTGTTAATGACAAAATCTTTAAAAGTAAACAGTTACAGTTACCTAAGTATTTTTGGCATGCAAGAGTGTATTAACACAAAATACTGATCTCAGATGGCTCAAGATCATTCCTGAAATCCAAAGGAAAACTACAAAGGAAGTATTTCTGCCATATTTCTAAAAGCACAGTTAAAAATGTTTGAAGTTCTTCCTAGCTTTTAAATATTTTTATTCACAACATAAATTAGCATTGTTTGCTCTTAATGATTCTCTCTCAGAGTATTTGCCCTCTGCATCCTGCCAATGGCTCCTGGCAAGGCTCAGTAAGGCCATGGAACAACCTCCTTGCCATTTGTGGAGGCCTGTCAGAAGAAGCCAAACAGAAGTTAAGACCTGATTCAAACAAGTCTCAGTCTCTGTACAGCTGTGATTAGATCCTTTGGTTAGTTACCACTATAAATCATACCAGAAAATTACGTTCTGTGGTGGGCAGAGTGAGAAAATGGGAGGGGGGAAGAATCTCTAAATCTTTTACCTGGTAGATACATGAAGAATTTTAGGTGCAGGAAAAGAAAAGTTAATTAATTTATCCTGCTCAATGGTAAAAGGCCGCTTTTCTACAGTTCCAGCAAATACAAAGACACTCTAATATTCTCTGCCCCTCTAAACTCTCTGCTTCTAAAACTATAGAAGTAACATATGACTTTGTAAGGATTCCTGGACCTCCTTTAGACCAGAATAATTTTCAAGAATGATGTGTCATCTGAATTAATCAAACTTCACACTAACAATGTGAATTAGTTCCCTTCCTTCCCAAATGACATTTCCAAAATTTCATACTGTTAATCCTTTTTTATCACTTCTCAGCAGATTCATAGTGTGAATTTACCAGAAGAAATCATGACCAGTAATAGAGTAATTTGCAGAACATACAATACTGTGAAATTGTAGGGTGTCAGACAGGAATTTTCTGACCCAGCTGCCTGACTGGTTTTGATATCAAAACTAGCAAATGTGATACAAGTCTATTCTGAGATTAAATTATGCCAAGACACACACTAAGAATTACAATGTTAGCAAAACTGTGTTGCAAATGATGATTTAAAAAATATCCAATATCAGATATTTGGCAGTGAAAGGGACACCATCATGTTATGGGCTTGGCACTTAGCATCTTCAATCAAAGCTGCACATGTTAAATGCTTTGCAAGAATAATAAAAAAAAATACTCATATCTTACTAAATTATTATTACTTAGGAAGTTAATATTTCCAAGGATTTCCACACGAGCAGGAACTGAGGTGAAGGACAATCTTCAAAGATTGTTAAAAAAAAAATTATTTCTGCAGGAATAGGGAAAGATGCTTTTATGTACTGAAAATTGGAAAAGAGTCAGCAGTAGGGTCCATGATCCCTTCTGGGGATCTTTGTTGAAACCAATTTTAGTCAATATTTTCAGTAAAATGACACAGAGAAAAGAGAAGGTGCTGACATCTCCAAGTGTGAATACTACATTAAACTCAGGTAGTAAAGTGCTGTCCTGATAATGAGGACCTACATTAAGACTTTACAAAAGTAAGTGGTCAAAAAGGTGGCAGAAGAGCTTCAATGCAGACAAATGTAAAGTGATTAATCAGGGAAAAATAATCTAAACCATGCCTGCACAGTGCTGAACTCAGACCTCTTAGTTACAATTAAGGAAAGTGATCCTGGAGCTGCCACTACCAGTCCTGAGGCAGCTCATTGCACAGGAAGCCAAGAAGCTGATGTGCACCTCTGGCAATGGCATTAGGAACATGGCACTGGCACCATCCTGCCTGGACATCAATCACTGGTGTCCTCCAGTCAAGGTACTATGTGCAGTTCTGTTTTTTGCAACTCAAAGTGGAGTTACAAACGGTACAGAAAAAGCCCACCAGCACAATGAAGGAGAGAGACAAAATGCTTTATGTGGACAAACAAAAAATGCTGAAACTTGTAGCCTAGAATTGAGTCTGCAGAGACTGTGAGTGAATGAAAACAGGGACCCAGGCATAGGAGAAGAAAAGGGAAGGGAAACAGATTTAGGTAACAAGTCAAGTGGTATATGGCAGATGAATTAGGCAAGAATTAGGATGGTAAGATGAAAAATACTGTAGCAGATATGCAGAATAGAATACTGTAGCAAAATACTTGTGTTTCAGAAGAGATGGCAGTGACAGGCACAAGCACAAGCTGGGCAGGAGAACATCAGGAAAAACTGGAAAGGGTAGCAGGAAGAAATACCCAAGGCTGCAATAGAAGATTTTATACAAATACAATATGCTTCCCCTAAGTCTGAAATGAAACTTGAAATTCCAGAACCTCAGCACTGTGAAAATCTCTCACTAATGGCTGGTCAGAAAACAACCATAAACTGTTGCTTTGTTGGTATTTCTTAGTCTTAGGTGCAGGGAGCATCTTATGCCCAAATGTTCCATATCAGCTGATAACATGCAGGCTCAATACAAATTTATCTTTTCTGGATGGTTCCATATGAATTAAATTGTCTGTAGTAATATATTGAAAAGAAATTTCTTTGACAGTTCTTGACTCCACCCCTCCAGAAGGTGAGGAAGAGCCACCGGCACCATTCTGCTTTATTGCTTGGAATGGAATACAATTATTCAAACATTTCTGGCATTTCTTTCAACACACACATACCACCCTCACGCCCCACTCCTGCATAAAAATAAGTCAAGTTTGCTAGTTTTCATTCTGAGTCAGAATAAAAAGCTGGATTCTTTTTCTCTCAACCAATTCTAATCTTAATATATCTGAGATCAAAATCAATAGAAACCCTACAAAACCCAACAAAGCAACACAACAACAACCACCAAATTAAAAACAATACCAATTCTGTTTCTCAAAGTTTTAAAATTTTCTTCTTTCAAGTCTTGTACAAGTTTTGTCTTGTTCTGGCTTGACAATACATATGAAGTGGGGTAGTGGGCTAGCAGAAGGTTGGTAGGTGGAAAAGAAGGGAGGAGTAAGGCATAACAATGAGACATAATTCTTAAGTTTTATAAGGCTATTTCTGTGACATTTCAATGAATCATTTTCTAACACCAGTAAAACTTAAAAAATACTCAAGCCTGTTTATTAGCCATTGCAAAAATGGATAATAAACCAACAAGGGATTCCTTACATCCCTAAGAGAGAGTTATCTAAATCTGCATATGCTACTTAGTATACAGTCTTCATGAAAATACAGTTTGTATTTTGAAAATACAAAATACATTTTGTTTCATTTTAAAAAATTAAAATATTAAGACTAAAAAATGCCCCTCATTTTGAAAATATCTAATTTTTTTTAGTTGAAATACTCATACCATTTGTGGTGAGCACCCCTTAACCCCTGTAGAAAAATGGGAAGCTCTGCATAATCCTGATAAGATCGGTTTTACAAAAGAATGTTTCTAAACACTGCTTACAAAAATTTCAGTTTACAGGAAAGAAAGGAAATCCCCACTGAAGGAATTGCACAAGATGTACAAATTACAGGTATAACGTTATGACATAAGGATATGTTTTTATTTTGATTTCTGATGACCATATGAACTGTAAAGACAAGACTTTATCAGGTTGCACCCTAAGCATGTAACTGGTGTCAGGAGGCAATAAATTCACTTCAGCCACTTCATACAGACATATCATTTGTATAAGAAGAAATGGGCATTGAAAAAGGGAAGTAACACTTCTAAGTATAAAATACAAAACTCCAGGAAGAACATTACAGAATTGATCACCTTTTTCTCTCATAAGCAAACCAGAAATTAGATTATGCTGATGAAAACTGACAAATGTAGTTTTATGAGCTGCTTACATAGTCTTTAATAAAAATTATTCCCAAGTAGAAAATAACACTTTCCTATAATATATATGGCTGATAATTTTACTGAAAGAAAAATAAAAAAACCACGGACATTATATTTGTGGTTTTTCTAGCACTTAGAATGTATCCTTTTGACCTCATGTCTAAGTAAATGTCCTTCTTCAAGCTATTATCAAACTAAAAATCTTCTAAGTTGATTATCTGCATCTAAATACAATTCCATTCATACTTATTCATATCTGTAGTTTTGCCTTGAATAAAAAAATATTTCATAACAAAAAGTGTGATTAAATACTTCCACCTTGAAGTGCTCAAATTGTGCAATACTCTTCTGAAACAACTTGCTAGAATACTCCTTGACACCACTTGTATGATTTCCTTTCTTTTAAAAATGTGCAATTAAAAAGTATTTATCCAAATTTGCTGCCAGTCTTAAGTGCCCCTGTATGTTCACTAACAAAGACATTATCTACCCCAAGTAACCAACATAAACTATTTTCTGTATTTCTTTCTTCCTGAATTATGACTCATTATACTGTGGCTTTTTTGTGTTAAATTTTTTTAAGTTTTGAAACCTAAAGGAGAGAATAGGAAATGTCATATCAAAAATATTTTTAACAGCATAACTTTCTAAAGTATGTAATTTCTTTGTTAACAGTATTCCTACATATCATAAAACTCTCAGGCAGCAAGAGAAATCAGTCCAGTTGTTTCAAAGAGAACTACAAACTCAACTACTTCTTCCTATGATTTTAGTGACTACTCACCTAAAATTCAGTGATGTAAAATATCGAATACATTTTAATAACAGCTGCACTGTATTCACTACATGAGAGTCCTCCAGTCCTCCATTCCCATTCCCATCCAATATTTCACAATCATTTTGAACAGATGAATGGAAAGAGCTATCTAACTTTGACAAGGCTATCATCTCCTAGGAGGATAGCTTAAGAGCTATTTAATAGTTTTGACGTTCTAGATGCCTTAGACATAACTTCATGCATCAGTTGTTTACCAACTATTCTCTCAGGTTTTGTTTTGGCTTTTTTCATATTAAAAGCATCTATGGAAACTTAATTTTTTCTTTTTTTTTTAAGGCAATAATTTACCTTCTAGGCTCATTTTAGCTTATTCCTCTTATTTCTTATTTATCTTTTCAGAAAAATGTATTTGTGTTGTCCTTGTGTAATTATCTTGTATTTTTTGTCTATTTCCTGCACTGACATTTAAAAAAAATAAAACACAAGACTATTACATATTAGACTAAAACACATTAGACTATTTTAACACTATGAAAAAGAAACTCACTGATTTCTGCACTTTTTTTTGCAGAATCTAAATTTGGGAGGTTAGTGCTTGTCCATAAATTCTCCAGGAAGTTATGAAATGAAAAGAAGAAAACCTAGTAACTTTCTAATACATATAATTTATGGATTTGCTTTTAAAAACCAAGTGAATTTGACTTTTGTACTTGAAGCTAAATTAAGTCTTTATATTGGCTTTATGAATTTTGAATTTATTTACTTACATCTTCTGAATGACTACAGTGGAGAACATGAATATTTTTAAAACATCACCCTCTCCTGAAGATAACCTGTCACATGCATTATGAAACAGTCCTTTGATTATACAGTTTCATACTTCTAAAAAAATACAACATAGCCTGTGTTATTGTCATCACAAGAAGGCTGCAGAGCAATAAATAGATCAGTCTAACATTTCATTCTATCATTGTGACTCACTCAGTGTGTGGTTCAGTGTCTCATTCACTAGAGACACCAAAACCAAAATTACACAAAGACCCATTTCCTCCTAATCCATGGCATTAATCTGAATTCCAGATGTTGCACTGACTGGTAGGGTGACCTTCAGAAAATCATTTTCCCATCCAGTGTCTGAATTTTGTCATTTGAGACGCCTTTGTTGGTAAAACACATGAAGACCTAGTGATTAAAACAAGGTATATATGCAGTAGTAATTAAGTAAAAGCCAGTTATCTTGTACTTACGGTGCCCATAGAGCCAGCAGCACACTCACCAGTCTGGGCACAAAGACCCATGACAGTGACTACTGGCTACTATTATATGACTATCAAAGAAATTATCTTCTCTAGAGATGCTGACAAACACCAGATTAGAGTGAGGAAATTCAACATGAGGTAAAGAGGAACACTAAAAGCAATGGACTTCTGAATGTTCATTCATCCTTCACTTTGTGTTCTCAGTGAACCTGCTGACAAGGAACTAATTTTACCACGTTTTTTTTCCTGGTTCCAGCTTCTAAAGAATCTCAAAAATATACTCAACGTATTTAATGGAGTTGTATGTACAGCCTAAAGACAAAAATACAAACAGTAGCAGTGAAAGAAAATAACTAAGTAATGGGGCTTATTTCTGGTTCTCATCCTAAAAAGCCCAGCTGTGTGTGGACTCACAGTGGCAACAGTGATAGACAAAGGTGCAAGAGGGAATAGAGAAGCAGGAATCTGCACTGCTGCCACCCACTACACCCTTACAGAAGATGATTTTTTTGCATGAAAATATATTCTGTAGTGATAATACTTTCTGAATCATAAAATGACAAAATTGCTGCTAGAAAAAGAGACTGCCAGATATGTAAGCATATCAAAGAGAGATGGTATTACAAAAGACTCAGAAAGGATGTGAAACCTCACTTCCAAGTACTTATGAAATAAAGCATGCTTAAAGAAACTTCTGCTAAAAATGAGTAAATAGCACATGATTATGCTTTGCTTCTCTATTTTAATATAAACTCTCCAATCTAATAAGTTAACTTAAATTGAGAAAATATTTCTGTGATGCTTAGTATTATAATTTCATATAGTATACCTTTGCTTATTTAATTTAGATTTGGACCTTCCATTCACTATTTTCCACCTTGTTTTCAGAATACGACTTCAAAATAAGACTCCAACTGTGTAATAAAAATTACTTACAAACCAAATAAAGCTCCTTTATACCACATTCTCCTCCTTCAACCATTGCAAAATAATAATGAAAAGGAAAACCAAAAGAAAATAAAACCAACCCAAACATAAATTAGTACAGGCTGTCAATATTACTCCCAAGAACTGTCTCGAAACAAGCATCAATCTTGTTGTAAAGGAATGGGCTGGGACTTAGAAGATCTAGGCATTATCAAGTGTAACATTTTGGGTTGTGCTTTACAAAAAATTAGGAAGGTAACTGAATTGCTCACTGTTCTGTATCTAGACTACAGTTTATTCTGAGTAGGGATTATTTCTTACAAAACATTTGTGCAGCACCCAGTCTGATGGGATAAGTATCTTAATTAAGATGGATAGAATTTATTCCTATGAAAACTGTGAATGCATACATAAATATGAATAGCACAGCAATGGGAATAGAATTTATTCCTGTGAAAACTGTGAATGCATACATAAATATGAATAACACAGCAATGGGAACAGATTGGTGGGTGGGGAGGAACTTGAAAATGCATGCAATAAGAACAACAAAGCAATCCCTCAAGAAATCCCTCCAAACAATACTGATTTGCCTAACTATGCTGAAAGCGAAATACAGGTAGGGGGCCTTAGTTTCTATAACTGGTAATACAAACAGGCACATGAACAGTGCAGAACTCAGTGCTACTGAGTCACAGCATTTCTGTGCCACAAACACATGCAGCATTCATAGATTTCACAGCAGAAATCAATATATTGAATTATTTTCCCTTACTTTTAATGTACATTACATCCAACTTTTTAAAAGTACAGTGTTGTTTTTCTCTCTGTAACCCTCCTGTTCTCTTATTGCAGCAAACATCCACAAATGTCAGTTAAAGGTTCATTTATTTCCTTGCTGATTTCCTGTAAAACCTGTGACTCAGCATGTCATCTGAACCTGTTACTCTGTGTACTGAGAGGACATTGAACACTTTTGCAACTGTGCTCCAGCTGCACACTTTCCACCTCCTTTTTCTGTGAGCAATGCAAAATTCATCACTGAGCCTGGGCTGATCATTACCCTGTGACTAAATGGAGCCCTGCATGTGTGAGTGCACGCACACGCTCTGCTGGAGCTATTGGCCTTCTTTATTCACTAGAAATGCATCCACTTTTTCTCTGATTACTACAGCAGAATGCTTTCTTTTCTCACAGTAGTTCTCACGTTCACTACTCTCCTGAGTGATTCCCTTGCATCACTGCCCTGCAATAATTCTTTCTGAATTAGATCAACTTTTTAAAACATAGGTATCTTTTCAAATGCAGCCTGGAATAATTCAGATGTTAATTTTTGAGTATTTATTAGAAATATTTGTAATATTCTCCTTTTTAAATACTTATGATGAACCCCTTCAGTCCGAATGGCTGGCTATTTAGCATCACAGACCTAGGACTAAAATCATTTCACTCTAAATGAACCTTTCTCACATGCCTTCCTCCTATTTGCTCTTTCAATTTCTAAAAAGGTTTGGCTTCTGAATTTTCAGAATATCTTTTGTTTCCTAATGCAACTATTTCTGGAAGCTACTTATAAAGTTTTTTGGAGTTTATTTGAGGAGGCATTCAAAAGACATACTTTAATTTTGGGGTTCAATATTGAATTATCCTAAATTTCTGCATTTAGGATAAAGAGAGTTCTTCACTCTCCAGGTTTAAACAGAATCTGCTGTAGAGCATATCTCTATCCAAAATAGGAAGATTGTGCTCTCTAATTTGTTTTCTTGGCATGATTTATCACTTTACAAGCCTTTCTTCTGTCTTTTCATTTCCAGTCTAGATTTCTTCATATGGGAAAGTATTTTTGCTTCTAATAGTTTTTCCTGTCTCTCTCTGAACTCTAACTGCCTTCTCTTTGAAGATAAAATCTCTCCAGAGGAATACAGCATTCATGGTGAGGATTCATAATTTGTATATAATCTCTCAGCCTTCTCTATTCATTTTTAGTATGATCCTTTTCCTCTTACTGTACTGCGATGAACCTGATTTTGGAGACACAGAAAAGAAAGCACTCATTATTTTGGGCCCTTCTTGTACCTTTGTTAGTAACAAAATATCTTGCTGGAGAGATTTAGGCTGAAATAATTTCTGTTTCTAAAGAGCTTGGGAGAATGATCAAGACAGCTTTACACAAGGACCCATGTGTATTGCTGGGATCAGTTCTTGGGAAGGTCAGAACTCTCCTCCACGGAGTTATTCTGAAGAGCACAAGTGCAGAACAACAAAACCATCTGACTGTAACATCTACTTGACCTCAAGAGCTGACTGTTTTGAAGTGTATTTTATACTGGCTTAAGTAGGAAAATTTCTGGCAGGAAAAGAACTTAATTTCTCCTTCTGCAATGCCTTGGTTTTTTGTACCATGTCTTTTGGAAGAGGAGACTGCTGGCTGCCAAGGAGAAATCACTTATTTCACTCCCTGTGCTTGTGCCAGGCTCTGGGACCCAGCTGACACTTCCCAGACCTCCTTTGGGCAGACAGGAGGCTTTGAGTTTAATCACACCTTAAAGTTCTCTTTGCTGTAGGCAGTACCCCTAAACTTATCTGTGCCAGCTTGAATGGAACTATGGTATGCTTACTATAGCTCTCACAGTTTTTCTACTCCAGTCCAACTATATATTTATTTTTTTAAAATTTACTTAATAAGTTATTGTGTAACATTTTCTTTCTGAATGGATCCCCAAGTTACCTCAAACTGTCTCTCTTTCATGACAAAGTGTGTTACTTATTTTTGTTTAATGTATCCTTTCCTGGTACATATTTAATTGCTTTCTGAAATAAAACACTTCTGGTGTGGCATAGAAAGGGGCTTAACTTTGCCAAATCTGATAAAGACTTTATTAACCACAACAATTTCAGATTTTGTGCTATGGGTCAGAGGACCAGACTAATTCCACAGTTCAACAGTACTCTACTGAAATTATTCTCATGCTTAAAAAATACAACAATGTTAACTTGTTCACCACCTAAACAGAAATATTTTAAAGTCTTTCTGAAAGCTTTATGGGTTCTGGCACCCTAATTCTGAAAATTATGTCTCTGTTCATTAGGGCTAAGTTTCACTTGCACAACTTTACTCCTTCCTGGTCAGCAGGCATTTTACTGAGGCTCTTTAAGGCAAAAATTACTGTGCAACAAGTATTCTCCAGGTTTATGTTCTGCTTTAAGGTATGTAAAGAAACAGTCTAACTAGGGAAATAAAGAAACACTATAGTTAAAAAAAATATTTGAAAGAAAAGGTATTAACCTGTGACAGAAGAGAAGTGGATTCTCTGTTTGAACACACTTTCTGGAAGCTACTGTACCAATCACTTCAATTTACATCTACAAAGAGAATGATATGACTAACTTCCAGTGAAACTCCTGACAGTTAGGGCCCCCCCAAATTATTTTTTTGAAAGTAAGTCTTCTTTTTCTGGGTCTCCAGTATCTATCCACAAAACAGGCATTACTATAAAACAGCATTTCTTCTGAAGCAGCTCATATATTCCAACTAACATCCACAGTATAGAAAAACCTAGACAGTAATGGTTGTGTGTGGTAACTCAAATAGAGAGGAGGAAAAGAGACCTAGAGAAACACATTTCAGTCCCAAAGCTGTATTTGTCTTTAACATAACAGTCCCAGTGTCTCAGCAGTCACAGTTTCTCTGACACAAACTGCTGCACTAGGAAGATTCCAGAAGAAAACCTTAGTGACTCTATTAGGATGGAAAAAAGACTAGCAGCAAGGCTATAGGAACCTACCCTTCCTTTAAAAAATTAATAGAAAGAAGAAACATTTCATTTGAAACAGAGTCAAAGATTTTCTGCCAAAATATTGCTGTCATTAAGTTTTATGCATTTGATTTACTGCTGCTTCCTGCTGCTCCTATTTAAACTCTCCTTTCCAGCAGGCATATAATCAAAAACATATTGTGTTCCAACAGCTTGCTTGTCATGGCTATTTATAGGAAATAATTACTGATAGAAACTTTAAGAGAAAAATAAAGTCCTACACATGCAATTATTTGGAAAATACTGATCAAATTTAGTTGGATCAACACTTCACTACAAGATCTGAAGTTCAAGGCAGAATTGAGTCACATTTTATTTATTTTTAGTCCCTATTTCACATTGCCTCACTAAGAATCTACAGTGCCATTGAATCCTAGCATGTCACAGAGATGTGAAGCAAACAGACATTTTTCCAGCATCAAGTTATCTCATTAGGTATGAAAAAAGTTTTCTCTTTATGAACTCTCACATTGGTGAGAGCAGTTGTCATCTGCTCAATTTATTTACAATCTATTCTAATAAACAGTGTAGAATGGGTCTTAGGTTTGATGACAGCAGAAGTTTTTGAGAAGACATTCCTTGAAGTTCCAAGAATTTGGAAATTTCATGTTCTGCTCAAAAATAAAATGTGCTTGTTAAAAAGTTCAGTAATATAAAATGGAACAAATCATCATGTATGGTGTTCAACAGCCTGCTGAACAGATGGAGATTTAAGGCTGCAAGACTGCAAATTAAAGAGCACCCAAACATTTTCAAGAAACATTAATACAGCAAGCTTGTGACAGCACCAAACCCCCTTATTTTAACGCTTCTCAAGACTTAAGCCTCTTGTTTCATGATGAAACAGTCAACTGTATTTTTGCAAGCTAACTGTCTCAGTACACTAAAATTGTAATGAGAGACAATGATTTAAGGAGACCTGGCAACAGACTGCTGGGGGGGCAGGTACCACAAGTACATGTGCCTACAGATGGAGTTAATGAAGGTTTCACATATTAGATACCCTGATGTGAGGGAAATGGATACCAGCACAAACTCCAAGGAAACAGGCTGCAAGAATCTACTTCATTATTAAGGGATGGTGTAACCCTACAGTTAACCTGTTCCTCTGGTAACAGTTAGTATAAGGAATCCAAACCCAACTCATATCCATAAAGGTGCACAGAAACTGGAGAGCAGCTGTGTTGGTCAACCAACAAATTACAGGCAACAGGAAAGTCCATCTGTCCATCAAAGCTCTGATGCATAAGGTATATGCTGCTATTCTGTTACCAACAAAACAAACCACAGAGTATAAACTAGGTAGTCAGAAAAAATACATCCTAGCAATCCAACAGATTTTCTGTCAACAGGGCAAGATCCTAAGACCTTCTGGGATTTTTAGCTTGACTTTGTTACCTATGAACACATAGTTATTAAATAAACTGGGAGACAAAGAATAAACTTCTATCAATGACCTACACTCAGCAGCAGCACTTTAGTTTTTCCAGGGTTGAAAATAAGAAAGCTTTAACACAGCCAGCTGGCAATAGCCCCCAAGTATTACTTCACAGGAGATGCTGAACTTACAAGTTCTTCTGAGTAAAGAGAAATACATCTGTATTTCACCAGCATACTGATGAGCCTCCTTTCTAAATTCTCAAGTGGTGGCTCTACAAAGCATCATAATAAACTACCTGTGAGACAGAATATGGCCTTAAGGACTGCTGCATTTCAAAACAGTTGATGATGACATACAGTTGTCTGCCAGC
Source organism: Pseudopodoces humilis (assembly GCF_049639895.1). NCBI lineage: Eukaryota > Metazoa > Chordata > Aves > Passeriformes > Paridae > Pseudopodoces > Pseudopodoces humilis. The sequence goes on from NC_142200.1 coordinate 10,774,045, forward strand.
ACCTGTTAAGTCTTTCTCAGAAGTGCATGAAGAGCGAGAATAGCCTCCAACATATCAGCAACGTCCCTCAGTCACCAAAGCAATAAACCACAATCAAACGGTATTTTAGCTATTCAGCAGAAACGTGATGATGAGGCAACCTAGATCTGGGAGTGAAGAAATTAAAGCAGACAAAGCACCTAGTACAAAATACACAGCAAAGCCAAACTCGGCCCACAGGCTTTCCAAGTGCCCTTGACAGGCAAATTCAAAATATTCTTTACTCTTTTTTTCCAAATGGAAGAAATCTTACTATTGCTGAAGTCAAAAGCAGTACCCTCCATTTAACAGTGCCTGTAATTCATCTGCAGGAAATTAACTGCCAGGATTTAAAGCATTTTTCCTCTTGGGTAATACTTGGAACATTCATCAACTCTGTAGCAGAACCCCAGCACTTCTGCTTAGTTTTCCTCTTGGTAGTTAAATAGTGCAGTAGCTTCTATGTTGCTACATTTATTTACATTTTTAATAACAGAATAATAAACTTTCTACTTCCCCTATTTCGATGGCCTTTTTTCAGTCTGAGCTCTTTATGTTTCCTTCATGTTTCTGCAGCTGTTAGCAAGTGAGAAGCTGCTTTGGAACGTTTTGAGTATTCTACCACTTTCTGCTTAAGAAACATGATTCTAGGAACAGACAAGGCAGCTGTCAGGAGTTTATTTCACAGATGCACTTGGAATAATGTGAAACCATTTTCAGCTGGAAATAGCTGGAATAAATATGTAATACCACCACTGAAAAACAGCAGGCTTAGGAAAAAAATGATGATGAAATCAAGAGTAAGCAACGGCACTGCTGAAATGTGTTTTGGTGTTCAACATGCCCTTCCAGAACTTTGCACAGATCTCAGTTCTGTTTAGCTCTACATGTCCACACTCCCTTTCACGAGGCACCAAGCACAGAGGCAAAAGGAGACTTATGGAACAAGACAGGAACTGACGTAAGGCTATCGACAACCTAGGCCAGTGGCACATCAAGCAGTGCAGATTTAATGCCTTGTTTTACCTATCAAACTCCACATTTTATAGAGCAATAAAAATATTTCCTTGATTACACAATAGGTGGACATTCAGTTTTGCTGTTTACATCAGGAATTTGCCTACGCTCCAGTTTCTGTTGTGTTAACAATTATGAGACTGACAAGCCAAAGTGTAGAGAACAAAGATTTTGATGTTGAACGCTCTTATCTTGTTATCCAGAGTCTACACTGCAAAGCAAGTTTGATTGCAGACAATAACATTTCTCACAAGCATGTTTAATAAGATGAATTATTTCTGGATCGCTTTGTGTAGCTGGATGAGAATAAGTGAGTTTATTATTTGTTACTTTCCAGGTTTATCTGTATTCAGGTAGCACCTACCTGTGTACAGTATTTTACCTGAAAGTTTTGCTCATGTTCTCCCAGAGAATTTCCTAATCAAAGAAAACATAGTACAAGAAAGACTCAGCTTATATAAAAATTCAATTAAGCACTTTTGCTTCAAGTAAGAGGCTTATTCACAGTGCTGTAAGAAGAGACTGAAAATGCACACCGTATTGAGTGGATAGAGAATCCATAGCTAATCCTATATAAATGCACTAAGTGAAAATTCCAGAATTAACAAACAAAGTGCATTTTCTGTTGCACATCACATTCCATAAAGTACTTATACTGTAAGCTGCTTGGAGCAGAGACCTGACACTGTTAATTAGTCTATAAGAACCATGTACATTAGGGACCACATTTAAGGTATTTTCTTCTTTTCAAAGTTAAGAGGAAAAAATTTGATTTCACAGTTCTGCTATGAATTAGAGGCTAAGGAACAGAAAGCAAAATCTCATTTTAAATAATGTAACTGATTACTTGGATTTTGTTTTTGTAATTTTTTTAAAAAATTGTGATTTACCTTAAATTATAGGAAAGCACTTTTTGGGGTTTGAGTTTAATTTTCAAAAAGGTGTTCACATCTAAAAATCTCCAGTCTCTTCCAGCTACACCACCTGCCTAGTATCTGGAAGAACATTCAGGATCACATATTCAGGACACATCCAGAGCTATAGCAACATTCACAATTTCTACAATCATTAAGGGACAAAAATATGTCCTAGAGAAAAAGATTTTATTAAATCAAACACTTGGTTGGGGTCTACAGAAACAATAATTACTGGAACAAGTTTTGGTGAACTTCGCACCATATAGATTTTTTTCTTTGAAAGAAAAGACAACATGTTTACAAACTTCCTTAAAACTCAAGAATAGGAAATTAAAATCTTCCAGGTGCCCAAATTCTTAACTAACTTTAAAAGTGATTTTTGAGAACAAATAATAAAAATCATGAACATGCCCTTATTGTTCTTCCTATTCTACTGACTACACTTGCTCTTTCAATAGAACTCAAAGGAGCCAATCCAAAAGGACAAACAATTGAAAAAAAGAAAAAAAAAAAGAAGAACCAGACTGGGCACACATATTAAAAAAACTGTGACATTGTGTAAGTTTATAAATCAAAATTAGTTGTTGTCTAATAGTTTTCACATGAGTTATTTCCATACCCAGGGCAGAACACCAATTGAAATGTTCTAACTACACTATGCCTTTGCCCAGATATTTTCTTCTGAGATTGTTAAGAGGATAAAATAGCATGAACCAAATGCAAATTTTTTTTGACAAAAAGATACATCCATGATTGCTTATCTTTTGAAATCAACCTCTCCTAGTAATTTTCAGTTTCCATATAGATGTAGTTGCAGCAAATCAGACTCCGTTCTAATTTATTATTAGAAAGGGTTCCCATTCCTTTGGCAGCTTTGACCACATTCCCTTTACACTTTTCAGTACATTCCTTCTCAAGCCATTCCAGCATTATCTCTCCCCTGATATCACTTGTTTCCCAGAACTGCCACACTTAAGATTCAAACCCAAACGCTCCCTGAGGGAGCTGAATACCCTTTATTCCTATGAATATGTACCATTATGAATACAAAACTATCATGAACAAAATCATTTTCCAAGAGCAAGCCTTGAGTGTATTTTGCTACAGCAAATAGAGAGCTATTGCAAAGGCAAGTACTTTGACCAACAGGTGTCTGCACACCTGGGAAATTCACAGTCAAATCGTAGGCAATTAGCAAGTACAGAATGCAATGTTCCTTTAAAAATCTCAATATACTAATCCGGACAATTAAATATAATGGCCTTTTATGTATTTATATATGAGCAGACTGTAAAATACTTGTGAATTTTTCAATTCTGAAAGTTCCATTTGTAGTTTAGTACCATTTCTAACACCAGTCCTGAAATGCTATTTACTACTGTGGTACTTTGTACGTCCATGCTACTTTAAAAATATTTAAAACTAACATTTATTTTTTAAAGGATTTCCAAGGTAAGATTCCATTCATCAAAAGGCTGTAGGTCAGTGGTTTTCAGTCTGTGGTCTGTGACGCTGTAGGGTTTAAGCAAAGTTATCCTTATGAGGTTTAGACTTGTTCTTGAAGGGCCAACACCTACAGTGTGTGAAGCCGGCATCCGAAATTGTTAACTACTGCATCAGCAAAAGATAAATCACACCTCTATTAGCAGGATGAGGATCTATAGACCAGCCGTCCCCCAAAAAAAGAAGCTGTTTAAAAGACGCCAAATATCCTGGATTTCCCTTAATACTCTCTTCATTATTTAGTCCATACCACCTACTGGTTTTACTAGCTTGTCAGGCTGTCTTATGGGATCGGTGTAGACTTTTGCTTGTCAAAAAAATGTCACTACTTTTGCTTTTTTCTGCTTCAAAAAATGGGAAGAGATCACTATTCTCTGAAAAAGGACTAATTCTAACATTCTCTACTGTTAAAACATGGATAAATTCTGACCTCTAACCTTTCCAAAGTGCTACAAGAGGATCATCACTGATCATCACAACTGGATGCTGTACCAGCCCCAAACTCTACCTGCAGATATTCAGGTTTTACTGCCTCTTTTGTTGCATCTGTGAAGAAAAAACTAAAATACTCTACTGTATAGAATGCAATAAAATAGCACTTAATAAAAAAGATTAATTACTAAAGAAAAAGAGAGATATTATTTTCTTTCATGTCCCCACATAAAGCCATCTGACAAAGCTAGTATGAAATAAATTAAGTTGATTATACTTTGTTCTCAAATATATGCACAAACAGATGACATTCAGCAGTTTCATCAGAAATAGCAGTTTTAGTAATGAAGTAAAATAGGGCTCACAATTTTCCTAAATGGGACCAACTTGGACTGAAACTGATGGAATTTCAGTCTGAAAAGTACATCCAGGAACCAAGATCACAGAGCCAAGGAAGATTATGCAATTTTAACTCATAACTCTGACAACTTGTTCTTTGGACAGCTCCATTACCCATTTGTGCCGAACCAGGGACCTGAAGCTGAGCCCAGCTGTAGGGAATATATTTTTGTCTTTCCTATAAGGTCTGTCCATTTTAATCAACATTAACTTTCTGAAAAGCTAACACATTTGCCTCTGGGTTTAGAAATATTGAGATGTAATCTGGACTCGGCATGAGTCCAAAGAGAAGAAAGGAATACAATCATTCCCCTACCTAAACTAAGTGGAGTAAGTGAAGAAAGAAACTTTCTGATCAAAGCCAGATAAGAAGCCTTAAGGAGGAAAGGGGAAGACTGGGAAAAGCAGGTTGAAGGGGACGGAATGAATAGAAGACTGGTAGGGAAAGGGAAGTTAGAAAGGGAGTTTCCTTATTCCAAATTTAGAAAAGGAGTGATTTGAGATGACCTATGAAACCTGATGCCAGACTGCAGTCTGCTTTGCATAAACCCTGAAGTCAGTGGGAACTAAGTGCCACGTAACAACTCTGATACCATGTCCTAGGTTTCTCAAAAGCTACCCAAAACATTTATGTTAATCTCTCTGAATTTCAGTTTTCCATCTGTCAAGTAGGAATAATAACAATCCTCTCATATGGATAATGTAAAAACAAATTCATTAATGTCTGCAGATACTGTAATAATGAGGATCATAAAACAGCACAACAGAAATACTAACTGTATTAGGAACAGGGTTTAATTAGCCTGTAGTAAACAACAAATGGGATTTTGCTATCTGTGTTTATATCTTAGCAAAACGGAATCCTGATATTTAAGAATTCACAGACTGTAAGCAATACTTGTAAGAGCAGTTAGTAAAAGGCACTGACCATATAGCCAAGAACATAGAGAATACGAAACACTGAACCAGAATTGAGAGGAAAAAGTAAAAAACACTAAAAATGACTGTATAACTTAAAGGACATCTGATTGCTTATGTGAGGGAAAAGTAGGAATGGATAAAACAAAAACTTAATTCAGATACTTTTTTAAGATTTCCTTTGCAGCTTTCATAATTGTCTTTTAACTCCAATAATTGCCTTTTAACTCCACATTATGTGTGTTCTCATCCTTCAGGCACTCACAAATCTTCCACATTGTCACTGTGTGCACACCTGTATATATATATTAAGTAATTTTCAGTTAAACAAATAAAACACATCTAGAATGAACATATTCAGTGCTACTACATGATGACGTTAACAAATTCACTTATAGCATAAATTATTCATGTACAATAGCAGCTTGAAAATGTATTTTTCAATTCTTTTGAACTTAGACTAATCTTAAAACAACAAATGATGAAAGTTCAAACAAAAGCTAATTTTATTTAATGAACTAACCAAGGAGGTATTGTGAAAGTATTGTGCAACCAAATGCTAAGCTAATTATTGTGAGAACAAATAACTGTTGCCATAGTTACTGAACAGTGTTTTCCATAATTACTTTTATCTCTTCAATAAATCTTTCTGACGCAACAAATATAAAAAGTTGACTGTAAAATGACTATTATGTTTTGAACAGCATTAGTTATGAGTGACCTGTCATTGTACTTCTGTTCCCATGTTTGTCAGAGGATAACAAAAGACAGGTATTTGCTCAAGCTAACAGGGAAACAATTACAGCTATAGCTTGGCTTCTGGACTGCAGTTCAGGTTGTTGATTTTTAACATAGACATTTTCCTTTTTTGTATCAAACACATTTGTGTTGATTTGTTTGTCTTCAGACTGTAAAGTATCAAGAAGGCTGGCTTGTTCTCTCTTTTTCCCCCATTAATGTGTTATATTTTATGTTAGTTCACATTAGGTGATGCAGTGAACTCTACAGTAAGTAAAAGCTAAAACCAAAATTTAGGTCATAAACAAGTGAACATGAAAGCCAACATCAAAAGCATGTATCACTGCTGAGTGAAAAAAAATCGTCTGAATGAACGCCCCCCTTAGGGAGCCCAGTCTGTATTATGCTATGGATTCCACTACTGGCTTCTGCAAAAACTGTCCTGAACTAATAAATGTTCTATGTTTTCCACATTTTTATGTCCACAGCTACACCAGTGGATTTATGACTAAATCTAATGCCTGGAATTAATCTCAGTTAAAAAAGGTCTTGAGAAAATACTAGTTTTGACTGGCAAACTCCAGATACTAAAGACAAATAGGGATACCACAGAACAGGCTATCTATTTGAAATTTTCCAAATTCAACATTTGAGCACAGACATTGAAATGAAATTCCCAATATTAGAAAATCAATGTCTTTTAGACATTTGTATTAAATGGTATTTCTCTGCTTCTCTGATACCCTGCAATGTCATGTAACTCCTGCCATCTTACATAGGATGCTGCAGAAAGTCCCACAAACGAGATGTGGCTTCAAACATGTTTCTGTCTTAAATTCATGACTAACTGATTATCAGATAAAGCTAGCCACAAATTCTAAAGTGAAAAACATAATGTTGACCGATTTCATATGTTTAATAAAAACACCTTGTGTATTCACACACCTTTTTTTTCATGTCACCAGTATGTTTCTGATTTTCTGATGAATTTCTGGAGGGGAAAGGAATTTCTCAAACACAAAACAATCTATACACAAAAGCACTGTACAAGGTGTTCCAAATTTTCAGCTCCAGAGGCAGGAAATCTGGCCACTGCAAGGTCCCCAAGATTCAAAGCCAATGTTACATGAGAGAGGCTCTGTTGCCTTTATAGTTTCTCTGAATGTCCCAGCAACAGACTACAGGTGTTCTAAGACTGGGAATATGGCAGCCTAGAGAGGCAGGAGAGAGGTCTCACAAGGAGAGATTGTGTTAGAGCAGTCTTAGGGTTCCTGAAGCCGAAAGTGCCATTCCTGACAGTTTCATAATGTTTACATAAACAAGAACATCACAATTCAAGTCAACACTGGGAGATTGTATAGGTTTTCAGAGCAAAAAGTTGTCCATTTTTCCCAGCAAGTATTTTCACAATTTTCAATACATAAGGAATTTTCTATTTTAATCAGTTCAGCAAACAAAAAACATATTTTTGGCTGTTTTCACCATATCTGTCAAGCACAAGAACAAAAGAATAAGGTGGAATTTACAACCCAAAGGAATTTCAGTTCTAAAATAAGCCTTACAAAAAGTTTCAATGGTTTCTATCAAGTTTAGATCTATGCAAATTCCACAATATTCTTTAAACTTTGCAGGTCAAAACACCACCATTGTTCCCTGAGGAAGCAGCACAGCTCACAAAGGGAACAACTGGCAAAGGCCATCTTCACATTTCACTGATTTTTGCTGCTCCTATTGCCCTCCCAAAGTCTCATGGCCCCTGTGCAGCTCAGATCTGAGCCTAAAACAGAGGATCAAAACTCTGTGCCATTTATCTTCCTGCTTCTCAACTGCATCAGAATCTAATGTATTAAGACTAGAAACAAGATGTATGAAAAAGCATGTTCTCAGATAGTTAACAGAGGAATTGGGTAACTGAGAAGGGTCAGCATAGAAAATAATCACTTATAAAAAAATATTTGAAAACAGCAAAGAACAAAGAGGAAATCAGTTCTACAGTACTGCAGTAAAGAATATTTTTAATAGTGCTAAAAGGGACTCTAAATGCTGAATTTTGGATCACATGTCAATGACTCATGCATTCCTTGATAATTTTTTCCTCCTTTCTAATTTTTCCAGCCCAGTAAGAAGCTTCATTATTAATTTACCTAAGTTTGAATGCTCAACTTAAACTAACCTTTAATACATTTTTCAGTGCTTCTGTAACAAAGCCACCATCTCAACATCACTGCCTGCACTGTCACTTACTAAAACTATTTCTCCCATAGAAAATAAGACACTATATCTGTTGCAAGCATAACTGTTTAAAGAGACAAATGAGTTAATTACATTCATGTCACCTTGTAATAATGAAATTTTAGAAAGCTAAACAGCCATAAACAAATAGCCAATAATACATGCTGCTAGTAGCCTAAATAAATCCTTATAGTCCTTACTCACAGCAAATGTGTTTTGTTAGAGAAAGGAAGAATTGTATTGCAAGAATTGTATTCATAGGAATTACAGTATCAACTTATTTTACATCAATTCTATATAGTGATTGAGAACATTCATTGTTCTAGTCCAGGGTATGCTGGAGGTAGAGACACTTACTGTAGCCAATAACACTTTTTGGGTTTTCTTTGAATATTCTTCAACTTATTCATTTGACTACAAGACTGTGCAGATCTCGTACTGTGATGGATTTTAGCTTTGCTGGTATTAAACTGAAAGTATTCAGAGTATTAGACAAAAAAATTCACGAGGTTAAAAAAATCCAGTCTGCACTCCCCGTACATGGGAGCACATTTTGTGCTGTCAGCTGAGATGCAGTTCTTAAAATATTTTGATGTTTTTTGCTTCTTAGAACACTTAAGTGCACAAAGTTACACAGACTTACACAGAGACAGCATCTCTTCCTTCATGCATCACACAGACCTTGATTAAACTTTGAGCACCAGCTTTTAGTAATATTGAAACTTGTTTCTTCAGTAACCTGACAGAACAAAATCCTTACGAACCCAGATGATATGAGTGGATAACCTCTGCCAATACAAGCCATACCATGCCACCAGACAGCCCTAGGAAGCAGAAAGCCCATTCAGTGAGCAAAAGAGGTGAAGCGAGGAAGAAAAGTTGAATAGTAACTGAAAGAAGGAATTCAGACTTCAGTTGCTGAGAAGATTATTAGATTTAGGTCAACAGCCTCACTGGAGTGATTCCTAAACTTTTCTTTCATAACCTCACTTCTAGGACTACAACCCTATTTTCACTGCAACTTTTAATAGTGTTCATACTTAGAAATCTTATCTCTCAATAGTAATTTTTAAGTTTTCATAAAATTTTATGAATTTACTCCACAGCATTAGACACACACAAACAAAATATACAACTCCTAACCCTGCACACACTTGCATCACTTGTTTAATGGAATTTCCCTTGAATTCTATCAGTGTAAATGAAAAGGGGGACAAGGCTCTGCATCTCTTAGACAAACAGAAAAAATTCTTTGTACAATTACATAAAACTCACTTTGCAAAAAACTTCTTCTAAAGATCTTTTTACTATTTTACTCATTTCCTTGCCTGATTGGCTTTTAACCAAATGTAGATGTTTTCCTTGACCTATTTTCAAAGCTAAGTAATCCCTAAATCCCCCAGTTATGCAATCCTGAAGGATTAAACGTTTGTCATGAAAGAGTTTGGATTTGTTTAGACTGAATAAATTTCAGTGGTTTACATACAGTTCATTGATTAAACTACATTCATAGAATTCTGGCTTCTTGTCACAGGAAGTCTGCCAAAGTAGCTCTATTTAGATGTATATAAGCTTCTGCTCATACACAAAATATTAGCATGTGGTGCACCTTGGAAAAGAATGTGGCTCTTTTTATATACAACATTTGTTCCACCTCTGCAGAAGTATTACCGTAATATAATATCTATATTGCAGTACCACCTGAATGCCAGCCTGGTCAGAAAAGCCCTGTATTATGTAAAATGACAATCTCTGTTCCAAAGCAATCAACCTAAAGGGCAAGACAAACCAGGCAGAGGAGATAAGCAAGTGGGTTGGTCTGGGGATGGTGGCAAGGACAGGGTCACAAATAATAGGATGCACAGGATTTGCAGGCAGTGAGGAAGAACAATCCCCACATGCCATCTGCCCACCCATAATTAGATTAGAGTTCTCTCTATGCTGTGCAGCAGAGCAGTTTTGAAGAAACACTTGGAGGAGACCAGGACCTTCTCCTATGTCTTAGAACTTCTCCTGTGCCTAGTAAGGTGTCATGAGACAAAGAGTAAAGATGCCCAAGGAGATGCCCAAGTGTCAAAGACCTAGTGATACAGGTCACAGATAGAAAGGGCAAAATCATCACAATAGTATATTCTGCTTGGTTTTTTAAGGTTTTGCTCACACAATAAGAACATTCTTTCCAAGTCACCTTCATGATGGTTTAAGCTAACTGGTTTTACTTCTCATTTACAATGAGCTGGGAACTGCTCTTTCCAGTCACACTATCTTAGTTAAAAAAGTAAAACCTCCATTTCTTGGCACTGAATACTTGCTTTTTACGTCTTAGAACACACTGAGATCATCTGCTGAGAAATGAAAATGTCTTTATTGTAAGTGTGAACACTAAGAGAATTATTTGGAAGAACTGAAAACATATTTTTTTAGGGTGAAAATACATGAACTTCTCTAAATCAGGGAGTCAATAATATTTCTCTTCCTTAGACATAATGATCCCTGCCTGAGTTTCTATCCTTTCTTCTAAAACAGTATGTCTGTCTCTCTTGGGACAGGAAATCAAAATACATGACCTGCTTTCATCAGTTGCTGCTTTCACCTACCGTAGCAACTGCAATTTAAAACAACGAAATGAAACAATCATATACAATTCACCTTCAAACCTTCTAAATATGCAGAGTCAGAAATTATTTCATGCATCTAGTATAGTGCCCTTCAATTCTAAAGTGAAGAACTTGGGATTTCATTATCAATTCATTCTGATAAACAAATCACTTTACGATATGAGCAGGGACTATGCAGTAAGCAGCCATGAAATTCAAGTTTAGAAAAAAACAGTTATAGCATTGCAACATATCTACTGAATATAAAATGCAAAAATAGTACTTTCCATGTTCTGTAAATTTTCTGTAAATACAGTGTTTTGCACAATTACATGCTCTATTCTTTCTGGAAATGTAAGTAATTTTCAATTTCTACTAGGATAGGAAAAACAGCTCACTGAATTGCAAAATTTTGTACGGATAAGTCAGCTCTTAAAAAGAAAATCACACTGCTTGTTCACATTACGGGTGGGTACCCCAAGTGGCTGCAAAACATGACTGAAACCATTACCACTACACCTGCAGATAACCACAGCTTTACAGTAAGTACTGACAGCTGCAGATTTGCTGTACTGAAGACAAAATCTGGAGGAAATTCATAGCTGCCACAGCTGTGTGCCTGCATTTGTAGCATCCCAAAACAGAAATACTGATCAAGGATGAAAAATAGCTGAGTGAAACTAAAAGCAGAAAAATTAAGACAACAATTGAAAATAATGGAAATTAAGGAAATTAAAATTAAGGGAAACTAGGCATGTCTAGGGCCTTGAGAAACAAAAGGAGCTGTGCTAGTACATATTCCTTGTGCTGGGCAGCCTTGTCATACTAATATTCATCAGAAAACAGCTTAATCAAAGTAAGTAAAAAAATCAGGAAGTAGTGGTGAGCAGGGAGATTAATACAAAATCCATTTCCTGGAAAATTAGTTCACCAAAGTAAACCAAGAATACAAGATTAATAAAAAAGCAGCAAAGGCTTTTTTTTGAGTTTTGCTCTCCTAAATTTTAAAGCAGGTATTTTGAGCCTAAAAACTATGGTGGTTTTTTTTTTCCTAAATATATACAGTAATAATATACTATCAAACCAGATAGATTTATTTACTATTACACAAACTAGACTGCACATCAAACAGCTTTTACTGTAGGCTTCATATAGAAGAGTTAAAAAGCCTTGCTGGATTATCAACAGAATAAGCAGAAACCACCTGGAGCACAATTCCTGTTGTTCCTACTTCAACAGCAGGCAGGATTTAGGAGTACAGTTACAGGACTTGCCATTAGGGATTTCTCAGGGTAAGTCCAGGCTGAGGCATGATCCTCTCTGTACCTGGGGACACAGCACAGGGGCACTGGATACCCAGGTCCTCCAAACCAAACAAAACTGAACGTATAGAGAGGGCTCTGGTGCCAGGCTGCTTCTCAAGGAAAGGATCTTCTGGGAAGATCTCAAGCTGGGATCTAGGTAGAAGGCACTACCACTGTGAGAGCAAAACCTCAAAACACATTTATCAGCCATTGACCAGAAGAGGAAAGACCACAGGGTTGTAAAGCAGGGAAGTGAGATATGGGCGCTGGAAGGAAGTGAATCTCCAGGTCTGGGGAACCTGCACAACACTCAACAGGAGTCGGTGGCAGACACAGTTACAGAAGTGGATGTATACACAGCACATAACACACACATGCTATTTGAAAAAAAATTCAAGAAAGAGGGAAAATTCCTGCTCAGACTGGTCACACTGGTAACTATAAAAGACCATAAATGCAAGTTTCAAGAATAATGGTCCTGGGTCAAGTCCTGAGGTAGATGTGGGTACATGCTTAGCTCATGTATTTTGCATTCTTCACTGTTTCTGGACAGACTTTGAATTACTTGATAGTACACTCAAACTTAATGCATGTAATTCCTAACACTTCTTACAGCTTTTTAAATACATTGGTATTTCCTTTGATATGTGCTTAAAATACTTACTTCTGAATGTAAAATTCATGTATTTCATCCAAGAAAAGAAAGCCATTTCTACATTTGCTCTCAAACCTCAGCAAAATACTGTACAAAGAGCAATCAAATAGCTTCCAGTTCTGCTTTTGAAGAAAAGGTAACTGAGAAGTAAAGAAGACTGTCAACGTCAAGAGATACAACGAGATCTGGGGAAATGACATTGTCAATGGTTACAAAAGAATACCCACATACAATGTCTAACCAGATGGAAGATGCAATTTTACAACAGCAACAAAAAAACAAACAAAAAACAAAAACAAACAAACAAAAAAACAAACAAAAAAAAAACCACAAAAAGAAGTTAACATTTCTTTGCCATGTTTAAGTCACCAGTTTTCAATTAAATATTAATTTTCACCTTAAATAATGTTGAAACCAAGTATTAAACCAAATATATGTGGAACTTTTGGAAGATCACTGTAGAGTAGAGATGACATTTACTTCAGCGTTGACCAGCATAAAATCTTGGCATATGTTGTGATGGTGTGAAGGGCTTTCTGTGGCACATATTTCCTGTACTATCTCATAAGCTTTAGTCCATGCAATATGCAAGGTTTTCCAGATTAAATTCTAGTGTTCCATATATGAAACATCCCTTATTATTTAATTATTGTTCATTAATTAATTTCTACAAGGGCATTATGTTTTCGGGTTACAACAGTATCATCAATTTAAAGAGAGATTTCTAGAAAAAGAGCAGGACAGAAAACATTCATTCAAGTTTGCTCTTTTGTTCAAGACTTTGATTGTTTATTTTAAAGACAGTATCTTAAAACAATTTTTTGCCTAATGACTGCTTTTCTATTTTAAACTTTAAACAATCTGTTCCATGAACCACCTGGAAAAAAATGCACTGAAAAATAGTTGAAAACATCCTTTCATTATAATTCCTGGAAAAATGTGACAGTCATTATCTGTAATGAGACTTTCATATTTACAAAGATTTAGTTTAAATATCATGCTGATCTCCTCTCTCCAAGGAGCACTGAACTATCAGAATTCATTATGTTGCCCGTTATAATGCTGTTATTTCTTCTTGTAATGAGGACAGCACAAAAACCACGCCAGAACAGAAGATACATCTGGTAAAACTGAAATGCCATTTTACACAAAAATCTTTTTTCTATTCCCTATACTTGTGTCAGACCTGCACTACAAGGCACTGGCTGAACACTGACCACAGCTTTCACGATCTACTCTCAAAGGTTGAGTGACCCACAGAGATAATATCGGAGGTTCTATTACTCAGCCACACATCCTAATGAGAAACTTTCCCATTTCTGCACCACAACCACTGACAGGTTGGCCCACAGACACACCTGTCTATGCCTCACCCAGGCAGGTCTATGGTTTGTAGGGATGATCTGAGACTACCAAGGCAGAGGAGCCAGGGAATGCTGCAGTGCCTTAGGTTTCATCATGGAGGTGTTCTGGGCTTTTATGCAACTGTATCTAAGGAGGTTAAGGAGCTGTAATTAGCACACATCACCTCGCTGTCACTGCAGCTAATCAGGCTGAAAAATCCCAAGTGTTTCCACTCCTGAGCAGTCCTGCTTCTTGCAATGGAATTTTCAAGTTCTTCTTGCTAATTGCTTACACTGCTTTCAGACTCTCTGGCACCATGGAAAGCTTCCTTTTGGTGTGGAAACAGGGTGGGGGGACGAGATTCTCACTATGGAAGTGACCTTTTCTCTCTGCTAGGAATCTCAGCAGAGGCATGGACTCTTCTAAAGACACCTACTGATATTAACAATACCAACCAATTTGAAGGTATATTCATTTTAATTCTCACTGAATTTAGGGGTAATCCTGGGCTCTGTCTACACTGTAAAGTGAACAGCTACTCAAAACAAAATATTCTAGGTGTCACATCTGGTACCACACTGCCAGCTGCCAGCACAGCTGCAGCTCAGGCTCAAAGCATCCAAATCATGATTACAAAGAGCCAAGGTTATGTGATCTGCTGGTGAGTTGTGGTTGCTAGATGCTCAAATCTTACTTGCAACTGATCAGATCAGACCACATGATTGACAGCTTGGGATCAGGATAGCAGCCTCAAGCTTTCCTCATTGACAGCATCTCCCAGAGTGAGACCTAAGTGTGCACCTGAGCAGACCCAACATATACAGGATGCAATATGTGCAAGTCTGTAGCTGAGAATGGGCTTAATAGTTCCTTTGTTATCTTGAACAGCCATTTATTCAAACTTGAGAATCTATATCCTATTAAATTGATGCCTGCTCAGTCTAAATGTGATGTTCCCACATCACAGACACGGATTACCTAAGACCCAAGTGTTGCAAGTAACCATCCAACCAGTTGCTCCTTCCTGGTTATGGCCAGTGTCTGTTGGGCTTCTCTTTCCCTTGCCTTCCCAGGACCAATGGCAAAATATTTCTCATTGCCAGTCTGGCCTTGTCAGCCTGCTCTCTTCAGACTGTAGAATACTGTCTTCATTTATCAGCTTCAGAATAATTTTTTACTGAAGTAATTTTTTAAGATTACATGACTGTTTCACAATATGAAACACAAGTGTACTTGTAGTAGAAACACTATTCAGGGAATGTCATAAGCATAAAATAAATTCTAACAGCCAAGAACTAAATACTGTTTAGATATTTATATCCTTCTTATATCATATCATGTTAGCATGATTTTATTTTTATTTTGTGGCTATCCTTGTAACTATACAATTTTTAGAAATGACATTTCATGAGTTCACCTTGAAAAAAAACAAACCTTATAAACTAAACAAATAATTTTGTTCTGTTGCTATGTCAAATGGATGATATATAAATACAGGAAAACATACTTTTAATGTCATTCACTCAATATGAGAATTATTTTTTTACAATTAGCTGTATTGCCAACATAAATGCAAACTTTAAATAGATCTGCACATAAGAGATTAATGAAAAGGTAGAAAACACAAAATTTTCTGAATGCTTTTCTAGAGAATATAGTTTAAAAATGTCAAGGATAAATTTGCTATGTAAAAATAGGGCAGTACACCATATAGTCATTGAGCTTTTAAGCTAAAAACAAACAAAAAAAACCCCAAAAAAACAAGCTAGCATTCTCCCTTTTTATTGAAAGGTCACTGTAATGCAATAGGACACAGTAAGCAGTTGTGAAATTAAGCCCTCCAGAACCTGGTTGCAGCTTTGGAATGTGACCATTGTTGTGCAATGGAGTTTGTCACCATCATATGAAAACCCCATTGGGAAATACATCTTTTGTTTACCTGCTCATCACAGATAACCATCAACTGATTCACATTCTGTAGTATTTTACTAAGGTCTAAAACAATACCCAAACTGCAAACATAATCTTTTTCACTAAACACCTCTATTAAAGAAATTTTAGAATAAGTTTCATCCATCCTACATACAACATGTTTTCTCTTTTTTTGTGTTTCTCTTTAAAGAGGAGGTATGTCAACAGGCTCACAGCCTATTAAAAGTTTCTCTGTTCTTGCTACCTATTTTTACTCATCTAAAAAAATACAATAATGATGCTGAGCTAGATATTCAGTGGAATATTAATCATGCTGATGTCTCAAGCAGAGGCTTGACCTCTGCTCAGGAGGAACAAGCAGCAAAAACAAATTAATCCACACATTGAGACACCTATATAAGCAGAAGTATGAGCACATTGTTGTAATTAGAATTTCAGTTCTCTGGAATTCTGGTGAATCTCAGGGCTCATCTACACAGGTGGGTGTAAAGAGAGCTCCTCTGCCCATTCCCTTGGTTGAATCCATGGAGATTAGTGCTGATTCAGAATTTGTATAGCCACATTTGCATGGCATTGGCCTGACTAGATGTAGAGACAAGGCAGGCAGAGGAACTCAATATGTCTGCACATGTCTGTAGACACTCATCCTGAGGTGCAGACTTTCCCCATCCTACAGAGGACAACACCATAAAGATGTTAATCAAACTTCTCAATGAGGGAGCTAAAGAGATACTCCAAGTTTACATATAAACTAAAAATATGGCTCCAGACTTAGATTCCTAAATGTGGATTTAGGAAATTAGCTTTGCAATATGCAGTGTTGCTGCAGCAAGTTAACCTTCAGTATCTTAATTTCCTTAAATAGCACAATTGATCTGAAATACACAAGCTAGTTACGCCTTAAAGGAGGAGTTTTTAACTTGTTTTGTGAAAAGCCTGGGTCTTCACTCCCATCGTCTTTGGTGACCTGACTGCCCCAAGACTAAGGACTCTCATGACTTGGAAGATCTTTTCAACTGCAAACATCTGTTTGTCGTTTTTGATCTGTAGTTAATCCCACGGCATATTTGTCCACTAACGCATCACAGATACACCTGCCACCAGAAGTATAAAAGGCTTGCTATAGATTTTAAGTGTGTAAGAAACAAAAAACAGAGGCAATGAAATCTGCTAGACTAATGGCTTTTGAAAAAGGAAAGCACTTGGCAGCTGTTTAGAAATGAGCATTTTAACACTCAGACTCTTTTCAAGAGGTGACAGTGATTAACAGTTCAGTGATGCCACTGGATCTTGTATGACTATGCTTGTCAATCAAACTCAGACAAACTGTAGCAAAAAAGGGCTATTTTTAAGATTAAAGGCTCACAGGACAACTTTAGTCAGAAAGGTTGGTTCTAATAGGGCACAGTTACATAAAAATAGTGCAACAGACAAAGAACAGTCTTTTCTGGCCATCTGTAGCTCATGCTGTGCAAGTAATTTAATGGCAAATTTGTTTAGTAATAACTATATTATGCACAACTCCACAGCAATAACGAATTACACCCTAAGTGTCCTATCCATTCATTACATATGAAAGAGTTCCTCAGGTTAGATGTACCTGATAAAATCAATTTGAAGGGTGGGGGAAAAAGCTTCTACTCTGCTGTTGAAAGCAGTGAAGGACCAGGATATATCCACAGACCCTAATTTGTTAGTCCAAGATTCCTTTCACTTTTCTGTTGACAATTCACAGACACCATGGTGCCTATACTGCACCTCAAGGACACTTCAGGACTCAGGGAAAGAATGCAGCAAGATCTTCATCCTCACAGCCTCCAGTGGTTAAGTGTCTATGAATTCTCTCAGCACTCTGCATGATTTGCAGCTTTCTGCAATGTGTTCTGTTTGCTCTGTCGTGTGAAAATATTAAAGAAAATAATCTTGGATTCATAACTGGAACAGTAAGTGATTTGAGAACTCAGAGTTTTCACCTGTCATTTTAAGATGCACACATAACAGGAAGTTGGTTTCACTTCAACAGAGCATTTCATATGTATTTGTGGGGAAAAAAAAGTGGTAACTTTGTAATAAAGTTGTAACTTTGTAATAAAGTTCTCCTGAAGTTCTAGACTATGCTTCCATGTGTCAATCTAGAACTCAGAACATGGTCTTCTGATCTGTCCTAGAGACTCCACTGCCTTGCCCTTACTCTGTCAATGTGTGAACATATACATGGAAACACTGCATACATGAAGGGAATAATTTGCTATAGCTTAATAGAGACATTACTTACATAATGTGTACAGAGATGCCCAAGAGATATCATGCCTTAGGCAGCTCCAATCTTTCTGATGATCCTCTGAGCAGAAAAACCTCCTACACAGAGCTGTCTTTTAAAAGGCACAGTCTTACTCCTATCATAAATTCTCATGTCTATATTCTGCCTAACATGCCTGGAGGTGGGGCTGAGGCACAGCCTATTCAGTAGCTATGAAGAGATTGCTAAAGAGCATATACCATGAGTAACTACTGAAACCATTTTAATAACAGGGATTTGGGGGGTCACTGTCAAAGAGGTAACACAGAAAAAAATCAAAATCCTTTCCCATTTTATACTGTTTGATACAACACAATCATTTTTTATTCTAGGTTTAGGAAAATAACATGGTAGCATTCTTAGTATGATTGTTAGGAAAAAAAGAAAATACTTTAAACTTATTCAGTTAAATTTACTGAACAAATTTAAATTTTAAAGAGAAATCTTCGGTACAGTGATCACAAATTCATGTTGCAATGAGACAGAAGAGTGCATATCAGGACAATGCTTAGGATGTCACTGTTAAGCTTAATTAATCATTCTTATTTCTCTCTTGAGTCATCATAATGAGATTTTTTAATAGGGAAACCACTTCAAGAGAAATTTTTGAAGTTGATGTTCTAAGAGATTAGACAGAGAAAATACTTTAGCTTACAAAGATCCTGCACAGCACATATTATTAAATGTACAGATGAATGTAACTTACAGTCTGTATTTCCATAATCTGTAGTTAAAGGAAGAGGTACATAGGAAGCTTTTGCTCCATGCCAAGGGATTTTACATTTGTAGCTGTTTTGAACTTACATTATTTATATTTAGGTTGATTTTTGGTAGCTCCTCTGAACACATGCAGAAGGTTGTATGCTGATAGCATAAGATTTTTGTTCAATTATCATAGCAATACTTTTAAGTAGAAAAAAATATGGAAAATGTTAAAGAATTTCCTTATCTATTTTCCAAGAAGTGGCTTTTAATTAGAAATAACATTTAGGTGGAACCAAAATTTTAGCTTAATGAAGAGTGATATTTGGCTTTGCCAGTGTATTTCAGGATCTCATCACATGGTTGCCTCAGCAAGTTGCTTTTGGTTTCAGCTCTCTGTCATTACCCCTTCCCATCTGACTGAAACCAGCTGATCTTTTTTAGGCATTCCCACAGTCAGCCAAACTACTCACTGTCAGATACCCAGCGCCATATTTAGGGTGTGCCTTTTACATACAGAGGCCAATAGGAGCGCAGTTGCCTCATTTGGTCTGCCCTTCCAGAACTGTCTGCCCTCCCATCACAGAACCCTTGCCAACTCGAGAGAAAACATTCTCAGCCTACAGGCTTAGCTTTCTGATTCCACATATGCCTTTGCCGAAAATGCAAATCAATAATAACAATAAAGTCATTTTAATACATATAAAATATATCTTACATAATCTGAATAAAATGTAATTAGCTTTTAACATCCATGCAATCATTTCTTTATTGCAGCTAAAAAAATAATTCTCAGAACCCATCTCTTCCAGAATCTCCAAGAAAAATACTCTTTGTTTCACCATTTTCTGATTCATTTGACTTTGGAAGAAAAATAAACACGTTGCTGTGCTGAATATTGTTGCACAAGAGAATTCACAAGAATGAAATGTGTTCAAAGTTCCTAGAAAAAAATGCAGCAATGCAGGCTGCCAACTTGTTCAATGTCAAGCTCTAGGCAGTATAGCAGGACTAGCAGTAAATGACTCACAGTGAGTCACGCTTTAGCTATTTTTGCTTTTAAAGTAATGCCAGGCGCTGTGTTAATATTCAACCCTGAGTAAATTTAGCAATGCAAGAAAACAAGTGTTTCCATGGTTGCTCCTTCACAATGTTTATGGTATATACACAGCCATTAGGCACAGGAATTAAGCCAAATTAAGAATATGGAAATGTTCCTCTTTCATTTACAACTGAATTTTGCTACACTGGGTTTCATGACTCACTCAGCTACTACTTTTTCCAGATCTAACAAAAATGGAAAGCTATAGCTAGCACACTGTTACATTAGTGGTCAATAGCCACTACTTTCCTCCAAATTACAGCTTGTGCTGCGTACACTGCTGACCTGGAAGCATAATGAATTTTCAGGACAAAACAAGACCGGCAGGAAGGCTTCACTAGTGAATCTAAGTACATCCATCACAGGTGAAATGTTCTGTGGCACTTCTAATGAGGAGCTGGCAAAGCTAAAGCCAAAAAGGAGGACGGAAGGAGGTTGTGGCATCACCTGAAAAAGGGAAAGCAGCTCCAGAAAAAGGAAGAAGGATGCTGATAGAGGCTGGGGAGCAGTTGGGTAAAATAAGAGAAGTGGTGATTAGAGTATGACAGAGCTGGAAAATATCTTTTCATGACATAGCTGTGATGTGACAAAACCCATATGCAGCCACGATTCCAGGGCAGCAATCTACACAGCTATGTTTTCTTGGGTGAGCAGGTATTTGTGGAATTGTGGAATATGAGACCAACTGATGTAGACATCTGACAAAACAGATGTAGACATCAAAACAAAACTCTTCTGGAGATCAGAAAAGAAGAATTCAATCTGCATTATAGGAAAAAAAAAAAGACCCACAAAAAACCCAAAGCAATGGATGCTGCAGCAAAGGTTAGGTGAATAGCTTACTTTGCCCACACTAATAACAGAGCTGCCAAATGACTACATATGATTGCTAGTTAAACTTTTTTGTTCCCATTTTAATACAGTGATTTATTCATTAGTCTTAAATAGCAGTAATTACTATTTTTATTGTAGAAGCTGATAAAGCAATCAGAAAGCTTTTACATTTTTTCCCTCAAAGGAAACTCCTTAGCTTTTCTGCACAGTCTTCCATCCTGTGATAAGCAAGGATTGTTTTTCTGCATGTTTTCCTATCTGACTATAAACTAGCCACTCAGTTTGTACCAGGAGCTTAGACAGATCCTTATGAATAGCCTTCCTGCAAAACCTTCTTTTGATTTCACTAAGTCTTGGATTGACCCTTCAACTTTCAAATAGGAAGCGAGGGAGAATACCGAAGGGTGGGCCAGATCCAAAGAACTAAAGCAAACTACTGAAGTTCAAAATGATGAAAAATTCTATTCTGTGGCCTTTTAATCCTGAAGGTGTCTACCTCCAGTAAGTCCCTCACAGGTTCTCCAGGCATCTGAAGATCCAAGTTCTGCACTTGTCCAGAGCTGCCCCAGCCTGAATATCTAAGAATACATTTTTTGTCTCACAACCTCTGGCTCTTGAAAGGAGGCACAGCTCCATTCAAGTGGAAGAAGAGAATGTGATGTACAGAACCCAGATTTCTTTCCACTTCTTGCTGCAAGTTAACTACTGGAGTACAGAGTCATGCACTCTCTTCCAGTCCTCCCCAGCTCCCTTCCACTTCCAGGTGCACATGGCATTTTGCTTCAGCTGAAGGACTGCGGAGTGCCCTCTGCACACTTGCCTGCAGCCCAGGGGTTGCTGAAAAGCTTACGAGCAATGGTGTGGTGTCAGATGTAAATTCCATCCCATCCAGCAGCCTAACTGATGATGGGTAATGAAAATTGCTACAGAGGGCATGAGGCAGGAAAAGCCAACAGTAATGTTTTCCTGGTATCGTCCAGTCTTCAGTAACCCAGTGAGGGGCGGATCCAGAGGAGTCAAACATGTCATCTTCCTCATAAGAGCTTTTTTTAGGTGCTTATTTGTGAATTTATTGGCATCACTTTCCTGGGAAACTGCTGAAGTCACAAGGCTGTGGTATAAAACATAAGCACTCTCACCCTCACTCCATTAACTGCTTCTCTCTCTCAACAAGTACTTTTAGTGCCTGTTGGAACACCTGTTAAGCAACTTGTCTTTAATCCGAAAATCATTCACTGCAAGTCTGGTAACACAAATCTACATTCACATTTGAGATGATAAGACACGATAAACCTATCCACACTTGTAAAGTCAGATGCTATGCTTGAAATCAGGGCTAATACCTGCTGAAAGGTGACAACTTATACTACTCCCTCAGTTGTGACAAAACATCTGAATGCTCCAAACCTGTTTAAGAGTAAGGTGTAAATGCCAACAAAGGTGGTTGATTTCTTTGATTTTGTGCTAATGGAGATTGAAAGCAACATCTTTTAGGCTACCCCTGAGAAAGAGTACATAAAATTAGCACTTCAGCTCCCCAATAACATCAGTGATCATTTGAGAGTCTGAAATTCCTATATCTACAGATTAGAGCCATGGTCCATTTCCTCTCCAGCTACATAATACAAGCACAGGTGCTCAGTCTCACAGTAAAAGAGTTTCACTACCTCTGTGTTATTTTAAATTTGGCACATTTTTAGTCAACTTATGCAATACTGTGATTGACATACAGATGTAAAGCATTCTGTGCTGACAGAACAGATTTGTCACTGAACAAAGCTGTTCAAGCAGGTGTGCCACAGCCCTCACCTGAGAGCCAAGACACTTAACTCAAGGCACTGGCATCCAGTCTGAGGTCCACAGACCTAAAAGATGGGGTATCGCAGTCCTTTAGTGTTTCTCTATTCCTCCATTTCAGCTCAACATCTAACAGATTTGGGGGAGAGTGAAGATCTCCAGTGTACTAATGGCATGAAATTCAAGTTGGAAAGAAACCGCGCTCTACTCTGAGTTTACCGGTGCCTACAGCTTTTAAGAGGGAAATTAAATAATATGGATATCAAAAATTACGGTAAGCAGCTAATGCACATCAACATCTGATATGGAATTAGAGGATGTTTATTAATCTTGGGTTTTGTATTAATCTAGTACACTACCATTTTGCATGTTATTTTATGTTACAAGTACAGATAAAGCAAAAGGGAAATTCCACCAATTTCAGACCTACACTGGCACTTGCCAAAGCAAGATCTACCACAACCAACTGCACTTCTGAAGGACACACCAAAGAGCCATGTGGCAAATAGTTTCAGGACCCATAAAAACACCAAGAGTTTTATTTTCTCTGAACTGGAGTATTCTGAAGTTACCATGCAGTATGATATGCACTGATGGATTATAATTTAGTCAGCATTATCTCAGAACTACTTGCCTGTTTCTCCTCAAATGTGTTTTGGCCCAGCAGTTAATACAAATGCATTACTTGGAGTAGTAGAGTTCTACTTGAATTAGTATTCCCACTGATCCTCATGCATACTGATGGCACAAAGTCCCACCATATAAATGACTGAAATGAAAGAGTCTCTTCTCAATGAAGAGACTGAAAAGAGAGATATAGAAAGAGTGAAAAAACCTACTGTCCAAACAGATAAATATTCAAGTAACAGAAAAAAAAATGAGTAAATAAAACCAAGTTCTCTTATTTTAAAGTTCCACTAAGGTTTATTTTTCTCTCTCCTCCTCAATATACTAACTCCAAAATTAGAGCATCGCATTTAAAAATTTTAACACTGTTCTCCCTTTCCTCTTTCTTTGATATTTTTCTCCTTGGACTGTTCTTCACCTATTTTCTTGTGATCACACTTAAAATCTAAACTGTAACTCATGGCAAAAGATTGGAATACCTGCATCATCTGACTTTTAAATCTTTCTAAACAGTGGGCAACAGATATAATGGTAAGTAAAATTGTAATTAGCTGACAAGAAGTCTTTGCATTTTCACTGCTTCCAAAAGTGATTTCCAAAATAGTATGTATTACTACACCAGGAAAGAAGTGAATGAAAACTCGAAGTGAAATCACTGGTGATTTATTACCAGAAAGCAAATTTCCCATAGGATATAATGCACCTATTTAACATTTCTGAATTGTAGATACAGTCAAGGTTTAGTATCTATCCCAATGCTTCTCACTCATCTGAAATTTATAAAACATTTCTGATGAGTTTAAGTATGGTCACAAGCCATGAGATGTTTAAGTTTCCATGTTGCATAACTGGATTATCATAGAGTCAAGAAATACAGGAACTGACTGAATTGAACTAAACTCCATTGAGGGAGAGCACCTTTATAAGCCAGGGTACAGGGCTGGAACAAGAACAATGAGCAAAAAACATAGTCACAGACATATTTTGCTTGAAAATTTCTCACTATCTGAGCAAAGTTCTAAGGTTTTTCATCATATTTCCAAGAGAAACAAAGGAGAAAAAAAATAATGTATTTTAAGATGGCATTCTATTAGATATTGTGATTGAATGAAACATCAAGGGAATAGGAGCAGCATCTAGAAGCTCCCTTCCTGGCCTATATATTCATACAAACAGTAAAAATGCCATGCCAGTAGCCATCAATGTGCTCAGTTAAGAGAGAATTATCCCATAGCAGTAACAATAAATTAACCTAAGTATTATTCGTAAGTGTATAATAATAATAAAAAATTATTTCTATGTAACACTCTATTTCCTTTCTAAATTTTATACTCAGTGCTAACCTGAAAGCCAGACTGACATGAAACAAAAACTACATCCTGAAAAGACTTTTGCAATGGAATAAAATGTAGGTCTTTAAAAAATATATGTATAAATTAGATGACAGACATAGAAAGAGATAAGTAGATCTTCTCCTCAAGCATCTGCTGATTAGAAGGGCAGATATTTATAACGGGAGAGACCTACATCTGATGCTCTTTCTGATTTAGATATGACCTCCCTCAGCTGAGTGCTTTACTATAAGGCTAAAGAGTCAGTGTCTCTCAGTATTTCCTTCTGCAGTTTTTGCCACTTTTATATATAGATAAACACACTGTGGACAGAGAGAGCAGGAGACTGATTCCAGAGTTACAGGTCAATCACTTAGTAGGCCAAGAGTCAAGTTCTGATTTTAAATCACCAAGACTGAAACTCAGGTCTCTTACTCCAGGTTACTCATAATGAAGAAGAGCTGTTGGAGAGGCTGGGGTGGTTCCTCTTTCATTTTAACTCTAAATTACATGTCAGAGCTTGAAATGCCAAAACAAGAAACTTCTTATTTCCATCAGTTTCATTAGAAAGGCAATCATTTAATCAAAGAAACCCTCACCAGGACTATTGGCAATTCATGTTCTTCATTAAACTAACACAGTTATTGTCAATGCAAGATTCTGCATTTTTAACAGAAGAAAAAAGCTAATTTTTACCCTGGAAAAGTCATTCCATATTGCAGAAGGAAGCTTCTGATAGTTTTATTCATTCTGAAGTTGGTCTTCACAAACTAGCAAGGACAGTAGCTGTGATGGTAATTTTGCACTTTGGGTATTGTTCTTGGGTACATTACAGCTCCCGTTGCTATACTGTGTGAGCATCCCATTGATCTAGTTTGTTTCTCTAGCTGATCTTCCCAAAAACTCTGTGTAACAGAGTAACTTTAGCTCATTCCATTATCAGGCCATCATCTCTTAATCCTTCAAAACTTCAAGTGGGCTGGCTCACTCCTGAGCAAATCAACTAGTTCCATCCAGGAACTGCCCAACTGTCCTGCCCAGACAGGACAGTCCCAAAAGGAAAAGGCTAATTTCTCTTCTCAGCATAGTCCTTACACCCTACCCAGAAATCAGCTCTCACTCACACAAATGCCTCTTGACATACTCATTTTACTCCTCTGGGGCTGCAGTTTCCCCCCTCAGCATCATACCATGAAAACATTACTCTGGCATGCTAGAACACATCTAGGTATTATCTACAAGTCTTTGAACTCAAAAAAATCACAATAATCAATAATGATGTTTTAGTGCTGCTAGAGAATCAGGGCAATTGAATGTTTTGCACTCAATTTGACACGGCTGCTTTGCTCTATAGGCTACCAGCCCAGAGCAGCACAGATATGAGCCAGACCAGGTCTCTTGCACAGTCCATAAACACAATACACCCAGAACTGAATTCCAGACATGGGTTTAAGGTCCAGATCCACAAAGTTTTTAGGAACCTAACTCCCTGAATTGATCTGTTCTGAAACTAAATGACTTGATCTAAGACCACAATGAAGGTAACGAAGCAAAGACCTAAACCAAGGTCTCCTAAACTTCCAATGACTTTCCCAAGTGCTGGATCCTCTTTCATTTCTTTACTAGTAAAGGCGCCATCTGTAAGGCATTTTACAGAAACGAAAAGTGCATATCCCACACATACCACTGAACTGTCATAACACAAATCCCACTTTCAGCTGGAATTTTCAACTCTTGTTGAAAATTTCTTGTGCTGAAGTTTTTTCTCATAATTAGTATGGGGACTTAAAAAATTTTTTTACATTCAAAATACAAGGAAAAATACACTAACATTACTTTTCAGCTGATTCTCTGCCATCAGAACCAAGTATAGGGACAAAAACAGGCCAACTAAGAAGTCAACTAGAACTGAAGAGAAACCCAGATCTACAAATCAGTTGTGTGAGTCCATATAAGTAACTTCAACTATTTCCTCAAATTTCACCACTGCTGTGTGGTAAGAAGTAAAGTTAACCTTCCCATCCTCAATGGGATGTTGTGAGGATTAATTGGCTGAAACTTGTCAAGCAATGTAATACATAGTATTATAAGATACATACATATACATATAAGATACATAGTATCTTGTTGCAGCTTGTTTTCTTGTACTACTAAAAGCAAATCAAAGACCTTCGTCTTTCCTGGAATCTGTTATAAGACTCTTTCAAAAATTTGAAGATAATTCCTTTCACAGTGACATTTTTTCTGTCCCAAACTGTATCTAAAAAAACATTTTTTCACATCATTATTTCTCAGCATATGCATAACTTAAAATACATGTATTAACAGGGCATATGGCATCTACTTGAACATTAAATTTAGAATCTTCTCCTTTCAAAATATTTGCTTATTGATAACAACTATAAATCCATCCTAGCAAAAATGATACATACTTTTTCCTTTCAAAGACTCACACTCTTTTTTCCAGTGGAGAATGCAAGAAAGATCCTTACAACTGCAGTGTAGCTACTTTCCAAACTACCTTATAGTGACTGGTTTCCTGTGACAAAAACTTTCCCAGACTACTATTGAGTCTCAAAATGGTTTGTCCCCCATTAAAAAAAAATATATCTTTCCTACATTTGCCAAATCCAGTCCTTAAACGGTTTGGCATAACCAGCAATACTGTCATTCACTCAAATCTTAGAACTTTCCACAAAATCACTACTGAAGAGTGCATCTGTGTGTGTTTGCAAGACCCGCAGTTATCAAGGATTCCAAAGTGCACGTTATCAGCTGCTACGAAAGGACTATGAAATCTGTCATCCTTTGTGCACCAAATGTGACACTTAATAACCTTCAGCAAATACAGCAGTGGCAGCTAGGGTCACAGGAGTAGAGATTACACCTTCTGATTAGCTCTCTGTGTAGAGTATCATAAAATTTAAACTGATACATGGAGAATAAAGACAGATCTTAGTTTCATTCTGTGAAGACAAAATTTCTTATACTTTCTGTCAGAAAATAGATGCCTTTGATATGTGTATATGTTTATGTATATATATATATATATATTCTGGCAAGAAATAAAAAGATTCAGTAATACAACTTCAAACAGAAGGATTTAAAACTTAGAGAAGATACAAAATGCAAAGTTACAATTTCTGCATGTTTAGTTCCTACAGGCTCACTCCTGCAAGGCTCTGTACTATGGTCATGCTCCAATAAGGAAGTGAAACATGCCAGCAATCTCACTCATTTCAAAGGATCTACTCATAAAATTTAATTTAAGCAACTTGTTTAAGCATTTCATTTAATGTAAAAGAGATCACTAAGCACATTGCAGATCCAGGACCCTTATGTCTAAGGAGAGCATCAGTCATGTAGTGTTAAGGACACAAAAAATTTTCCTTACCACACATGCAATTTCTGGTATTACCAAATTTAGTGAATGCTCCTCCAAGTACTTGGTTATTTGGAAAATATAAAGTAGCCACTTGGGGGTACAAGAAATGGTTAAAAAAACAGAAAAATCAATAAACACTCTATTCTACTGCTTACAGTCTATGAAGGTTTGAGTAGAAAAATGAAAATGTTTTCCATTAAAAATAAGAAGTGGGAATTTAGGAAACTAAGATAGTTCTGAAAACAGACTTTAGAAAAATCACTTGCTGTTCACATAAAACCTGTCTGACAGTGTTTTGACACATATCAGAGGTGAAGATTTTTCATCACTTCACAAACTCCAGCTAAAGTAGCTGCATAATAAAGGCTTACAGATTTAGAGAAAATGCCTGAAAACTGTCTGAACGATAAGCAGAACAGAAACTGCTCTGAGGCATGATCTCATTCTTACTGCCACAGAGATGTACTTGCCCAATTTCATTTCTGCAGCTTGGCTGCTGCTGAAGTTCAAAGCCAAGGTCTCCTTCCCACAGAACTGCCAAGGGAAGACAAGCTGAAGATGATACAACACCATTCTCCTCCCTGAGCATTAGAGCCTCCTATGGCACTGCCTGTCACCTGTCAGGGAAAAGGGAACAACCATGCAGCTTCCCTTCATCACAGTGGCAGCAAATATCAAAAAAGAAAATATATTAGCTTACTTTTCTGTTAAAATAAGGTTGTACTGCTTCACACTTTGCAACCTACCTAAAAACTGTGTTGAGAAAGTTTTTCTTCATGAAATCCTAGTTAATTTCTAAGTAGCTAGACAATGTGAGAATATAATATTTCCTTGTTCAGCTGTTCTAGAATACAAATGTTAAATTCTACATAAAAGATACATAATCATTAATGGTAACTCATCCTGGAAGGCAAATCATTTTAGTATCTACCCTGTCTGTTCCTGCGAGATAGAAAATATTGGAACAAAACAAACAAAACCAAAAAAACCAACAACAGGAAAGCCCAATTGAGAAAACTTGGCAGGAGTTTTTATGTTTTATCTAACTGAGCAATAAAACCATATTCCAGAAAAAAGCTAAAAACTGAACCTCAACTGCATATGTGTTCTTGAAACAAGCCAGGAATTGTGAACTAAGTTGCACCTGGAAAGGCTAATAGTTGAAAACAAAATATTAACCAGTAGTCGTTGATGAAGTTATTGATACATGTAACTTACATCCAGCAGGTTTAAAATGTGTTCCAAAATCTGCAGACACATCATAATATTAAGATGAGGCCAGAGTTGTAGGACTCATGCTTTTGAAATCACAACTCATACAGAAGAAGGTAAAGAATACACAGATAACTTGGCTCAAGCATGAATGCTGAAGATTTAACAGGATGACCTTAATTTCTTCTTAAAAAATAACCCCACCAAAACCACATGTACATATAGTATGTTTTAAGGTAAATCAACAGCTTTAACTGTAAACAACTAGTAACACCTTTTAATAAAAGGATTTTATTAGGCTTCAGCTCAGCTGATATTGCAAGTCAAGTGTTTAGTAAGACAAATCTGGATTTCAGGCAGCAGTAACAGAATGATGTCCTCATTTTTTTTAATAATAATTTCTATTATGTTTATTTAATTTGAGTTTTTTTCCAACAGGTCGGCCAGTTGCTATAGTGCTACAGCTTGAACTGAATGTATCACTACAGCATACACCCCTTCCTCAGGCAATTATAAAGTGGAAAGTAAATCCAAAGTCAGTTATCAAGATTTCTATCTTAGTTACAAACACCTGGAAATTAGAAATTACAACATAATGGTGGGGCAGTAATAATTTTACAGTTATGTAGAGAGTGAAAATTACACTGTTTTGCGGTCTGCAACTTGGTATGTTCACTCTTAGAGTAGTGCCAAGAACTCGATTAAACTCAGAGATCAGTGCTAAAATGCATAAAGATGGGAAACAAATATATTAAGCATTCAAGCTCTAATCCTAGGGAGTCTTGAGATACCAGATTTGAAATTCACCTTGTCAAGCATGTCCTATAAATCTCTAGAGGGAAATGATCCAAAGTCCAGTGGGAAAATTCTTTCCACTAGTTTCACTGAGTTTTGGATAGGGCTCCAAAAACACCCAGAACTCAAGGACAGCTACAAGAGAGCACCCAGAATATCATTTTCCAATGGTATAAATCATTAATCTATGACTCCTAAAGTTCCTGAGATACCAGTTTATGTTGAAATCAAAATGTAGGATGGGAGGGAATAGGTACAGGGGTCAAGGGACAACAAGCAGAATAATACGATTTCAGAACGTAATGATTTCATGATTGGGGAAGAGCAACACAAACAGTGTCAGAGCCCATGAACTTTCCCAGAACCAGTAATCAGAGCGATATTTTAATGACTGCTATATGTGTGGGGCAATAAAAGCAGACAATTTTATTGTGTTGCATAAATAACCAAGCTGTTTACTCTCCAACTTTTCTAGTAATTTAAGCACAAATAACTTTAAAATTTTAACACTGGAAAAATTACATTGATTCAAAAAAACCTAGATGTTAGTTATGTGCAGTGTTACATGGTGCGTGCACACAAGCTGTAAACCTGAGAACACGTACAGTAAGCATTTTCCACCTATATAGTTCTACGATTAAAGCAAAGGTCTCCTTAGTGTTGCAACACATCCTATGTTGTGAAACAGGAGCAATTTGTTTAAGTGACAAATGAAAACAGCTTACCTAATCCTTTTAGAAGATCCTATCAATTAAGAAAATAAATGCTAAAGGCCTTCAAACGAAAAAGCCCACCTTACAAAAAAAATGTGTTTTTCATGATATTTGTATTCAAACACAGCAGGAACTGTGGAAGTCTAAATAAAACCAAGGTAATTACACTGGCTTTTTTCTACACTGATATAAATTTAAATAAGTTTTTAAGAATACTCAGTTTGAGCCATAAGTGGCAGTTCTATATTTCAGGACAGTTAATCAAATCCTACCATTTAGCATTCAATTAATTATTTTTAAAAAATCAGACTTACATTGTTTTTTCATCTCCTTAAGTTGATCCTTAAAATACATATATTTTTCATTCCCTTGAAAATCTGAGTCACTGTTCTTGCTCTCCATTTCAAGGAATTTTTCTTGCGCCAAGTTTTCTAAATCTGGTAAATTTTCTGGTTTTTCTCGTTTTACCTGTAAGGAATAAGAAATAGAATGTATTCATTATGACACACTTTCAAGACATCAAGCAAAAATTCAATAGCATGATCTCAGTTTCTTTTGACTGCAGTTAGGCTTCCTGCTCTGAAGCCATAACCTCCAAGTTACCTCTATTTCAGTAAAAGTAACTGTGAAATGTAGATATTAGCTTCTCAGTGTCATTTAACTCACTTGCTGGGTATTTCTCACACCCGCTAAAGGGAAAACAGAACTGACCGGCAGACAAATTTACCTGTGTGAATGGTGAAGGCAAACATGTTAACATGAACCAGCTTAACACTTAATGAGAATGAAATCAAAGTATATAACTCTGTCCAGAAAGCAAGAAGATAACAGAAAATCTGACGTAACTTTCGTTAAGAGTTTTGTAAAAACCTCCACTCACCACTTCAGAATCAGGTTTACAGAAGCCTATAATCTACATACAAGAGTAGTGTGATGACACCAACAAAAACAGTACCGCTAATGTGAAAGGAAACCACCTCAATTTATTTGTGCTGCGTGAACTAGAAGCACTAAGCCATATAAACAGGCAAAAACACAGTTTCTTGAAAAGCACCTACTTACAGCAAATACATCTGGAATGATCTGAAGAATAAATACCCAGAAAAGTGAAATCATCACACAGACAATATTAAGATATTCTAAGTATGCAAAAATTGCTTTGGGAACCCCCTAAAATGAGTAATTGGAGTTTTCTGTTTCTCAAGGCAACATTAAATTCTAGGGAACTGTAACTTTGATAGGTCTTCATTAGAACTAGCTTACATGTGGTAGGGACTGTGCTGTGCAATGATGGTCAGCAACAGCACCAAGTCAGAAAGAAGGTAGACATCTGTCAAACCCTTACTGCTAAGCATTTTCTGAACCAGAAAAAGGCCACTTCTATCCCAAAATCATGTCAAAATATGACAATCTAAAGAAAAGGAGGTAAGCACCATATCTCCTAAGCTATTCTTCCCCTACTACACACATTAAATTCTGCCTTTTACCAGACCCTGACACTATTCATTGTGAAAGACAGGAAAAAAATGAGCCTACTGAGAAATAAAAGCAGTCCACTTCATCAAATCATTTACAGGTTTGAAAGTTTACAGAGATCCTGGAAATCCTATGGAATATATTTTGTTTCAGGAGCCAAACAAATAATAAATGTTCATGTAAAAATGGACTTAAGCAGATACATAAAATGAAAAAAAAAACCACTTTACTATTCCTTAAGCAAAGCAAAGTAACCCATAGAACTATTACTTCTTCCAAGAGAAAAGCCAGTTTGGCACATTTACTTTCAGCAGACGCAAGTTGTGGCAAGAAGAAAAGTAAGTAAAAAACATGCACTACCAGGTGATAGCATGAAGTTTTCAAACACACCTGGAGATAAAAGATCACCTACCACAACGTCCAGCTGCAAATGGGAAAGACTCAGTAATACTTTGGTACCAAAGGAACACATTGACTATGATAGACTAACAGCATGTCATCTGAGATGCTTAGACAGCTGCAGGAGCCAGACAGGAGTGTAGAGTCCTTAACCCATGAAACCTGACCAAAAGAGCAATGGAAAACTAAGCATCCTGTGTGCCTGAGTGCCATGAGGACAATCAGACACACTCAAATGGTTTGCCTGTGCCAGCATCACAGCACACTGCTACAACGAAAAGCCTATCACAACCCCAACCAGCATTGTTCAGTACTCAGCTGGAGAAGGAATTTGGCCATCAAGTGTACACAAGAACAAAAAGGCAGTTACTAAATCAAAATTAATTTAAAATCCAAGACATTATAAAAGAATGCTTTGATCTGGACTCATGCAGTGCAAACATATTTCTTTCTGCAACATCATGCTGTTTTTACCGACATTCTCTCTTCAACATAAAATAACATATAGACACACACAAGAATAGTCCAAATAACAGCCCACCACTAAGATCTGCCCTGATGACAAATGAGAGCACTATGTCCAGATCCCATATAGAAGATGCAGCTGTGTATACTAAAAATAACCCTGAAGTGATTCTAAGTTGCTGAGACTGACACAAAGAGTAAAATAAATTATGTAGACATTCATTACAGGCATCCATCAGTAGTAAAGACAATGCCAATAATCTTTTCCTCTCCACAGGGACCACATTACACATTGATAGAGTTACATCAGGATCTCTTTATCTTTTCCTTGACTCACGGAAGATTTGAGTGCAGATATGCATCGACATAGCACCTTCAATCATACCCTCAGACTGAGAGGCGAAAAGAAGGGCACAGCTAATTTTAGTTCAAACAGTGGTTCTCAACTCCAAGAATTAAGACTTTACACATATAAGCAGAGAAAAAGGCAGGAGCTGTAACTTACAGCATTATGCTACCGAAGAGGACATATGTTTGAGAAGGTGCGTTACATCACTCTATGCTGGTGCTACCTCACCTTGAGTGCTGTGTGCAGTTTTGGGCACCACAATGTAAGAAAGATATAAATTTGTTAACGAGCACCCAAAGAGGGGCTGCAAAGATGGTCAACAGTTTAGAGGAGGAGCTGTATAAGAAATGTCTGAGGTCAGTCCAGAGAAGAGGAGACTGACGGGAGAACCTCATTGCAGTCTGCAGCTTCCTCATGAAGGGAAGAGCAAGTACCTACCTCTGCTCTTTGGTGGCCAGCAACAGGATCCAAAGGAACAGCATAAAGGTGTGTCAGAAGAATTTAGGTTGGGTATTAGGAAAAGATTCTTTACCCAGAGGCTGGCCAGGCACTGGAACAGGCTCCCAGGGAAGTGGTCACACTACCAAGCCTGGCAGAGTTCAAGAAGCATTTGAAAAATGCTCTCAGACACATGGTGGGATTCTTGGGGGTGTCCTGTGCAGGGCCAGGAGCTGGACTCAATTACTTTTGTGGCTCTTTTCTACCTCAGGATACTCTTATGATTCTATGATATGCACACAAATAAACTTTGTCTGTGCCACTGTAGAGCTACAAAAATTTGCATGAAGATATTTTACTAACCTCAAGAGAATGGTTATATAAAACTCTCCCTCAGCACCTAACTAATCACACAGCTTGCTGCCATAGGTCTATCAAAGTAAGAGCAAGCCTGCTATGTGCTAAGGGCAACATGAACAATTCCACCAGCTGTCAAGCGAATCAAGAGAAAAAAAAAGTTATTCACACCAGCTATATTCCCAATAGCTGTATTCCCAATTCCAATACATTACTAGATTGTGAGGACAGACCAGCACATATGACAAAGTCTCAGACAACCACCTCATACAGAAACCTAGAGTCAGGTGTGAGAGATGCTCAAAGAATGCACTTTCTTGTAGTTTAACTTCTTTCATGTTTACAATTTAAATTCAGTTTCTGTTCACCTCCACATGATTGCTTTCATTAGAATGATTAGTAGAGACACCATTCCTGACCACACTCAGTACTGTACCACACACATTCTATTACTGAAATGCAAGGTAGACCTTCTGGAAGGTCAACACATCACAGGTGAATAAGGCATGTCCACCCACTATAATAACAACCAAATATATTTTGCTGTGCACAAGCAATTTTTCTTTGGTGCTGCACATCCTATGCCTTGAAGAGAGTTGAGAGTGGTCTACAGAACAACATAAATGAAAACAAATGAAAGAAGACGTCCCATCAGTCCTAGATCCTCACAGTGGGACAGAACTACAACACCTTATACACTGCATCAACACAACACCTTTACAGGTTCATTGCAGTTTTCTTTAGTTCTTGCCACACACCCAATCCTACTCTACAGATTCTTGATGGACGTAAGAATGATGAGATCAGCATAACAAAATGTTTGAGGACAATACAAACAAAGGGTATGGCTAATGGACAAGGCAAAATTATCAGTGTTTGGGGCACCAAGCTGGGGTCCTGTTCCTTCTTGTTCTCTGAAGCACATCAGATAAATGTGTATCAGAAGACCTGAAGTCATTGGCATGTTCAATTCCTCAGAATAAATTACTTCACATGAGAACCATGAAAGACACATTAAGCAAACAACTGTTCGTTTAGCAGTGCTGTCAGCCAAAGCCAGCATGCTAAGTAACACCTTGCAGCCATTAGTCAATCCATTGAGAGCTACACTGATTTTGAAATGGGGTGGAGGCATACACACCCTACAAAGCATCCTGGAAATTACATGTAAGGATGAACTGGGAGTGTTCAGGACATATGGTGAAAAGAAGTATCAGTCACAACAGCTTGTTTACAACAATGGAAAAAGCAAAAGCATCTGCTGTGCCATACCAGCAAAGAACCACACGGGTTTTTACACTGGGGCTCAGCAATAAGGAGACCAAACATGTTATATATAACATACATATACATATATGATCTGCCAGAAGTCCTGATAAGAAAACACATTTGCAAACACTAAAAACATAATTGCTTAGAAAAACGTAGCTGTAGTTTAACTATCAAAATATACATTTACTCATGGCCTTACATCACACCATTGAATCAGAGTGATATATGCAAAGGGGTTTCTTTGACAGGTAGTGCTTTATGAAATGAGCCACTTCATGACATGTCTTCTGCCAATATCCATCTGTAAGGATACACCTTCCTCTCGTGGATTCTTCCACTGGGAGTGTGTCTATTCTATGCCTAAACTGTTAAAACTATGACTCAAAAAAATCAGCGTTTTTGAAAGGCCAGCTTGCAGAGCCTAAGGGAAGAGTAAATGCAGGGTACTCTAAGGGACAGTCTGGGAAATTTTTATTTAATCAATTACCATAATCACCAAGTCAAAAATAAATCGTTCCGTTCCAGACCAATCTCAGAAGGAGTGAGGTCAAAGGTACCATAGACTGAAATTGGATCAGTTTGTGGTATTAGTCTCCGTACAGTAAGGGATCAGTGTCTAAAAAGGCACAAATTAGCACAACCTTGCACGCTGCACTGCAGCATTTAATAACTGTCCTGCCCTGTCCCAAAACACTTCACAAACATTAAACAATTTAGCCTCAAACACCCATTGTGACATGTACCATATATTTTACAAATGGAGAGGCTGTTGCATTAAGAGGTGAATAACTTGGCCTAAGGTTGCACAAGGAGACTGCGGCAGAACCAAGAATAAATAAATCCCAGTTCTGTGCTTTGAGCACAAAGCCATCCTTTTACCTTCTCCTTTAGCTGAGGGAAAGTTCAAATTAACATGTGCATTTGGTTCACTCTCTATAAAGAGGCCTGAAACAGCCTGTGGCTGCTTGGCAAACTTTGTGATAAAAGAACAGCATTCTGCCTGTCACAGAAATGCTCCTCCAGTCTTTGCATTGCCGTGGTTCAGCATGTGACACTCCATGGTTATTTTTTAGCCTTTTTATTCTTCTCTCACTAGCACAGAAGTCCTTTAGCTGCGTATTTTTATCCTGTCACTGTTCCAAGGTACTCTTTCTCAGGGCTGTCTTTTATGTCCCTGGTATTTGGAAGCTTGACAGTACCATCCATTTTATTTCTCAGAAATTTCTTGCCATACCTGAAACATGTTGCAGTTTCCTCTAATCTGTGATACAATCTATGAAAGAACTATCTCTTCAAAGAATTCAGAATTCTCATCATAGTCTTTCAAACCATGCATTATTTGTTCCCTGTAATTTAATTCCTGTAAAATATGGACTTCTGAAATTTAATTTATGTCTATTACTGACATTTGAGTTTTGTGAGGTATAGAAATATTTCTGCTTGCTAATGAACTTTTAAAATACCAAGGCATCTGACAGGGCAGAATTTCTTCATTTTCCTGATTCTTTGTTGTTTCATTTATGATGATTAGTCACTCGGTGCTATAAAGCTCAGAGGTATGTAGTTATTTAGGTATTTAAATTATTTTGGGACAGCACAAAAAAGGTTATGGTGATCTTTCCACCTAACTCTAAACTCAGAGTAATTTAGACTGTATTTACACTACAGCCATGTGCCTCTGCATGTGGTTATGAAACACTGACAGCAGCTGCATCTTTTGAAGAAAAACTTCATACAGTTCCTGCTGGGACAGAATTTCTAACCTTTGAGAATTTGATTTTGTGAAGGAACTCAATCGATTTTTCAGACAGCCAACTTCAGGACTAGGTGTGCCAGCTACTGCATCCTACAAAGACCCAGTTCAGAACCTGGGAACCTCACTTTTTCTGAACTGACATCACTTTGAAATGTCTGAACCAGACAAGAACATATCTAAATCTGCTTATTTCAGAGAACAAATGCCAAGAATTGACTGGCTACAACAGTAAGTATGGACACTGTCAAAACAGCCTCTCTGAGCATCTCAAAACATAGGGAAAGTAACTATTCTTCCTTTATTTATCTCTGCTATGCAACAAAAGCAAACAGAATGCATATCACTTTTCTTTCTTGTTTAAAAATTCCTACATCCTATTATTTCATCCTTACCTCACTAAATAACTTATTATTACAAATATGCAGCCTTTCAACACATATATTTATTTTACCTCAGGGTACATCAAAGTTTGCTGTGATTATTTATTATAACAAATTTTTTTCACTAAGAGGGAAAATAACATGGGAGCTAAGTAAATTTGTGGGTTGAGTCACCCATACACTTTGTGAATCATGTGAGAACCAACTCTAAGTGAGTCACCACTGTAACTGAATCAGGCTGCAAAATTTCAACTCAACCTAAACAGTCATTTATTATTCTTCAATGGCTAGATTCAAACCCTTAGCAAATATCAGATCATTTGTTGATGCACAAATAAAACACTGCACTTGGAAACACCTGCAAGGACAGTCAAAAAGGATATCATCATTCAGCAGCAGGAGCTGCAGCATGAGCACAGCTCAGCTGCAGCAAGGACTGCCTAAGGGCCCACATCTGATTCAGGAGATTCAACACCTCTGTACACCATGGCTGCAGGGCTGGGACTCCGGTTGAGCAACACCTTCGCAGACTATTGTGAAATACCAAGAGAGGCAGATTTGTAAGGGCTGACCCACACTTATGACACATACTGCCTTAATAAACTGGGCCAGCACAACAGAAAATCACTGTCAGCACGATTCAAATATCCCAAAACTCTGCTAAAGTAACAGTATGAAGGTGAGGCAGGGTTGCCGGGGTTCCAAAACAGCACATTAACATAGTGGCTGTAGCCAGGTTGTCCCCATAATAAAATTGCCTGTATCTTCCACAGTTTTCTTTCCCTACTTTAAACATAGCTGCACACGTTCAACCCTTAAAAAGAAAATAAGCACTGAGGGGCACACACTGTTTCCAGGTATACTGGGATGTGTCCAAGCAAGCTCTCACAACTCCTGGCACTCGTCAGTCATTTCAGTAAGGCTATTCATGGATTTTGGCCACCCTGGGTGCTTTCTGTCTCCTGTTTAGAAAGGAACCATATATATAGGGTGGGATTAATGCAAATGAGCACCAGGTGAAGAAACAAAACTGCCTGTGTGCATGCAAAGTTTACAGCCTGAACAGCATCTCTAGGGGTTCCCATATGTTAGAAGTTTCACCTCAAGCAAAATGCTCTATTCCACAGACATTTTAATAGAAAAAAAAAAGTAAAAGTACCTGTTTCTATTTTCCCCAGTTACTGACTATAGTAGAGAGAAGATGGTGAACTCTCATTTGTTTCTCTCCAAGAAACAAATTTGTGCATTGCTTTTAAAAGTGCAAAGGGGTAAAAATAAGCAACAAAAGAGGATCTTACTGAAATACCAGTATTAAAACTACCTGTTACAAATAATGTAAAAATGGTTCACAAAAATAGCAGTAAATGTGAGTATTAAAGGTGAGGTTTTCCCAAGGTACCAAAGTGAAGAAAGCTCATGGATATTTAGCACCTTAATCCTTTCACCACTTCTGAAAGTCTATCATTTGCAGTAAGGATTGAACTAAATATTCTGAATTACTTCAACAATGCAGAAATTCATCTTCATCTTGTTTTCTGTATGTTTTTTCCACATAGGAAGTATGAACATGACAAAGCAAAAACTTCTACAATATTATGGTTCAAGACATGTTGAAGGAGCAAGACTATCTTCTTCTCCTCATACCTAAAAGTTCTACCATAGAGTTTATATGAAAGTTTATTTTGGTGCACTAGAGATACACAGCATCTTGCTCTAAGTAGTTTTGCCTGAGCACAGATGAAGGCATGTAACACCAAAATCAACTTATAACTTTATTCTTATAAAAATGTTGCTTTGTTTTAAAAGTGTTTTAGAAACTGTGAGGCAGATGGTGCATCTGTTTTGGCGAGGTTGATTCAGCAGATGCATGAGGCTGTTGAACCAGTTTACCAAGCTGCTGATTAATTCACATATTTAGCAAATACATTAACATGGATATTACAGCTATTTTTCTTTCTTTAATACCCCACTCAAACTGATGGGAATTTAGACATTGATTTCAGTGGCAGCAGAAAAAGGCCCTACGGTGATTTTGGATTAACAACCTGTTTACTCTTGTATGGCTCTGTTTGTTTGACTAAGATCACTAAAACCCATGTTTTCTACAGTCTGGAAATAAAGGGCTAAATCCTAAAACAAGTATAGTTCAGTGTTATCTTCAAAAGCTCCTACAAAACCCTAATTTATGCTAGCTGTGTAGCTTATTCCTCTATAAATACCAAGTATGACTTATCCTTTGAAGATACATACAGCAACCATTGTTAAAATCTGTTGTTTTTCCAGAGGGATGTGTTCCGTATTCTTTGGGTATACCTCCAGTGAAAGTAAGGCAAGCTTTTTCAATTTTTACCCCTCTTGGTTTTTCTTTTTCATTCATCTGATGAAATTATTGTCCTCAAAAAGTTCTTCAGCACTGACAGCATTTCTTCTTCATACTCTCCAAAACAGTAGTGTCAGTCATGTCGTCATTTTTCATTAGGAGTAAATGTAAACTTTACACTTTCAGGAAACAGCAGTAAGATACCTTAAGTACAGACTCATGCTTCAGTCAAATTGACATTAGTTGAAAAACACATATTCTGGATGAAACTTGCAGCCTACACTCACCAAATTAATATATATTTATTAATATACAGATCAGGACAGCAGTAATTCCATCAGAGTGAGTTCCACCTTTAACACAGAACAGTGAATTCAGTGATAGCACAGGGCTGCACTAAGCAAAGCAAGCAAAAACCCAACGAGTGCAACTGTACTAAGCCTCCCAATTTCCATATAAACTGGGAATACCAACCTTACTTATACTCAGTGGGTACAAATACCTCACTTGTCCCAGTCTGCGTGTGGTGGCAGAAT
Organism: Pseudopodoces humilis; assembly: GCF_049639895.1. Taxonomy (NCBI): domain Eukaryota; kingdom Metazoa; phylum Chordata; class Aves; order Passeriformes; family Paridae; genus Pseudopodoces; species Pseudopodoces humilis. The sequence continues at coordinate 10,814,596 of NC_142200.1, forward strand.
TGCCTTTTATTTTGCACTTCACTGCAAAATGCCATGGAGACAAGTCTCTCCTTTGAGCCTTTCTACCTATCACATTTTTCCATCCATATTAGTGATGTTTACTTATCCAGCTTCCTGTTGAGACAGCCCTCAATGGAGTTATTAGCCACTAAATCCCAGGCCTTACTTCCAGTCTTATCCTTCTTGATTTACCAGTTCTGGCTGACAGCTTGCACCTCTTCCATTTTCTTGCCAAACACTACGTGCTCTCCTAGTACATGCTCGAGTGATTATTTTCCCTTGCACTCCACACTCTGAAATGGTAACATACCCTTTTGCTGCATAGGTGTCACAGGATATCTCTGTTCCCCAGTTTTTACAGGTTCCCTGAAGGCAGACAGAGAAGGATGTTTTCAACCGCAATTCTTTTCCTCCTCTTTGCTTACAGGTCCATCTTTGTAACTTAGCTTCAGAAGAAGAACTGGATCAGAAGATGAGCATTTCAACTTAGCCTTTGCCTCTAATATGCTAGATAATGTTGCTGTTCCTTTGTAGTTACCATTTTTTGCAAAGAGAAGGTGTGCTGTGTGACAGCCTGGGTTAATCTTGTTTATATTACCACCCTACACATCCTTCCCGTTGACCTTCCAAAATCCTTGGAGTCTATCCACACCTTTCCGGTTATCTATCACAGTATCAAGAGGCTGGTTCGTGCCATCAGATAACTGATGATGCTAGTCTCTGTCACTCTACCTGTTTGATTTTCAAAACAAACACTTTACACTCTCTTTCTCCTGGTCCTCCTGCTGTGGGAAAGCTCCTAACATACATTTGGGAATACATCTTTAAATCCTTCTTCAAAATCCTTGTTTTACACCATTTTCTTTTATTATGATGCTTTTACAACTGTCTGATTGTTTCTGCGTGTCCTGCATGACTGAGCCCAACTTCCTGATTCCAGTGCATCCCTTCTGTACTGAGCCTTGCAAAATGGGGTACTCAGAACTAGGACAAAACCTGAACAGATTTTTTGTTATAGATCATTACATAAGTATCTGCATCTTAGTTCAAAGCCTCATACTCTTAGTTCAAAGCTTCATACTCTCCATAATAAAGGAAACCTGAAAAACTGTGAACACTTAAGCACAATACTAGCAATAGCAATTCTTAACTGTTAAGTGGACTGGATTAAATCTGGTATCTGACTTTAGAATACGAAGCATACAAGAAGAGTTTTTAAAAACTTGTTTTGCAACTCTCTTGTGACTCTTGCAATTCATACACAATGCCTTTTTAAAAAGCTAAATGCAAATAATCAATCCAGGTTTAAAATTATTACTAGAAATTAAATAATATTCCAGCTCTCCAGCATGTATAGACTCCCCCATTGCACTCAAGCCCTTAATTTTACTATTGGAAGTAATTAAAATCCAACTTTAATTTTTTAATAGTTCATATTTAAAATAAGAATTTCTGTAAATGAGACTGTGTGACTGTGAAGCAATTTACTCATGTCTTTAAAATGTGACAGCAGGGTAAGAAGAAACAGGAAAAAAAGAGAGTTCTCATCTGCAGTTTTAAGGCTGAAGGAAACAGTTCTGCCTGAGAGTCTGCAGGGCAAGAGGGAAAAACAGCATGAACCAGAACAATTCCTAAGTGGAGTACTCTTCCGATACACTGTTAAAGTGCTGTTTGTAAAAGCAAAATAAATCTAAAAGCTTAGCCTCAAATTTAAATACAATTTTCTTAATATTGATTTGGCTGACAAGAAAAGGTGTTAAGAGTAGAAATCTTATTTGTCTCTCCAAGAACTTACTGACACAGGATGACACACCTCTATGAGTCTGGACATAATACCAAAAAAAAATCAGTACTTTTTTGACCATCAAAAACATTCTCATTATGCTGTCTGATAATCACAGAAATTTTATGCTGTCCATGATTAGAAACTGTCATTTACCATAAGATTTAAAAGCATAAAAAAGTAATTTTCTTCTAAACTTATCACTCTGTGCCTGCAGGTATTTTCTTTCTGTTATTTTTAAACTCAATAGATAGATTTTTTTTTTTCTTATTCCTCAGTTTCTGCAATGCTATCACATTTGTCCCCCAAGTTCTTTCAAGCTGCTAGCACAAGCCCTATGCCAGCCAACTGTCTTGGTAACACCTCTCCTGCCATTTGAACTTCTCCCTACATCTTCCTGAATTTCCAGTCTTCTTACATTTAGGTTTTGAACTCAATCTTCCTCTTTCTCATATAACTACTTTCCCTTTTTAGCTTCTTTTGAAGTTCATCTCATCACCATTCATCACAATTTTTAGTAGTGCACTTTCCTTCTTATAACCCTATCAAACCTGATTTTCCTTCATTTCTCTGACGCACTGTATATCACATGCTAAACTGATTCCTGTCTTATTACTAGCCCTAATTATGGGATGCTTACATTCTTTTATATATTACATTCTCACTGAACACCTGCTGAGTCACTGGCAAAGGATTTAGGGAGCAGATGCAGGCTGCCTCCCCTGCACACAGGGGACAGCAGTCTCACAAGAACAGCAGTCTACACTGACCTCCTCATGGGCTCTTTCTCTCCCAAGTGCACCCACTGGTACTTAGGATTACTTTGCCCTAAGTGTTTCTGCTGCACAGTTTCCTCACTGTCAGTGACCTCCTTAAGTTCACCTCATTATAAAGTGAAAATACACTATCCCAAGTGGAACAGTATAACTCAGTGTAAGTAATTAACCTTGTAATTTCATCTCACAATTCAACAGGAATCTTCCTTATGAGTACATGTCACATCAAAATACTTGATCTGATTCTACTCGGTAGTTATCTACAATCAGATGAAATTCCAGCTACATCTCAGCCAATCATTTTATATTTTGGTCAGTTCCTGTAGTTTAACTATTATCAATTCCCATCAAAGAATCATTAAGGTTGGAAAAGACCTCCAAGATCATCAAGTCCAACTCCTGACAATCACCACCATCATGGCACTAAGTGCCACATCCAGTTGTTTCTTTAACATTTCCAGGGATGGTGACTCCAGTGCCTCCCTGGACAGCCTATCTCAAGGCTTAACCACCCTTTCAGGAAGAAAGTCTTCCAAATGTTCAACCTGAACCTCCCCTGGTGCAGTTTGACGCCATGTCCTCTTGTCCTGTCTCCTTTTGGCCTAGGAGAAGAGGCCAACCCCCATCTGGCTACAGCCTCCTTCCACAGAGTTATAGAGAGTAGCAAGGTCCCCTCTGAGCCTCCTCTCCAGGCTAAACACTCCCAGCCCCCTCAGCCATTCCTCATATGACTGACTCTCTAGACCCTTCACCAGCTCCCCTGTCCTTCTCTGAACACAATCCAACATCTCAATGTCCTTCCTGAATTGCAGGACCTAGAACTGGACACAGTACTTGAGGTGTGGCCTCACCAGTGCAGGGGGACAATCCCATTCCCCTTAGTCTTTGTCTCCTGCCATGCCATATAGAGTCATTATAACATTTCTTGCTTGATGAATTTCTCTTCTTCCCCAACCTCAGCAGCCCATTCCATTGTTCAAGGGATTTTAGTTTTGACAGGAGACACAGCTCACCTCTGAAAAACATAGGGCAGCTGATACATGACCTTGTTTGTCAAGTTCATGACAGAATTCCTGTGATGAGCAATGAGGAATCTCATCATGTTATATAAAATACTACATGCTAAAGAACCAAAGAAGAACAGGACAAACAACTCCCTGAGGAAGTTATGGATTGCAATCAGTAAACAAATGGATCATCAACTGGTCAACCAGTTAATTGTTTGCATGACAGAATAAGACATGCCTGCTGCAAAGCTAGGTAACAAATCTGAAGAAAAAAAAAAAAAAAAAGAACACCCAACTCACTGGCAGAAGAAAAAAACCAACTCTTTTGCAGAGTCACTAACTCAAAATGGAATAATTAAAACTCCCACTTCAGAAGCTGCCACTTTGAAGTGGAACTGCAGATCTCTATTTGCATATTAGGAACGCTTGTGTTGATTTCCATGCTCCATCTGGCCAAGAGATTGCAGATGAGGATGACAAGGCTCTGAATTAGGACAAATCAAATGGATGCAGACTCATGAAATCCTGCAGAGATAATTATCAGGCTCAAGATGATGTAATTAGTATATTAGCATGATTTCCTCCTTCAGCAGTAAATACATTTTAACAATATGTAATGTCTTTATGTCTGCTATTTAATATGTCAGCCTTGTTAAACCCCTTTGCATCCTTTTGTTTGGTCAGTTGCACTGCTGTAACTCCCTGCTTTGTCACAGACAACTAAATGCACAAAAGATGTTGTAGCAAAGATGCAAACTGTAGTACTAAAGCTTTAGAGATCTGGCTATCCAAAGAAATCCTCTCCCTAAATTAGACATTCAGACCTTGTATGAAATAGATGGAGAAAGTCAGTGTCAAAAAACAGGAATCACAAAAGCCAGCTATCGAAGCCGACAGTCTAAGCGACAGGGAGTTCTACTCCTCTAATGCCAATGAGTGCCTCCTCCACAAACCCTTTCCTTTAGTCAGTTGCTTAAGCCAGGCAAATCCTTCCTCATAAACAATGAGGAGAGAAATCCACATACTATCAGATTTAATATCTCAGTGGTTAAAACAGTCATCAGTAAGGTGAGTGACCTGTTTTCAAATCTCTGCTTAGCCCATATTAGTTGTCCTAGCCCATAGGCTATTGGGTATTCAGGGGTAAGACATCTCGATCTCTCCTGTTTGAAGTTGTTCCACTTTGTATAACTAATTAAAAGATAATTGCAGCAAGTATTTGAACCTGACTCTCCTACATCCCACGTTATTGCCTAACCATTCAGCTGTGGATTCAGTTTCTCATTTTGTTTCTTACATCATGTAAGCACTTTTGAAAATCCTGCTCTCTGCATTTTACATACAAATATTTACAAAGCAGAAAGTTATTTTCATTTCAGAATTACCACTACAAATATCTCCCATTCTTCTCCTATACAGTCCCAGCTCTCATGCTCAGTGGTGAAAACTAGCAATTATATAGGTGTTTTTTTTGTTTGGTGGTGGTGGGTGTTCTTTTCAAACCTTTTCTCACCATACAACCCCGTTGTGCAAGTACAAAATCAACTTTTTCTGTGGTTCTTAGCTTTCATTTCTTGCTTGAAGAGGGTGATGAGAAGCCTCAAGCAGTATTCATAGATAGCAGAATAAAGGGATATTGATATTTCACAATGATTGATGATCGCTCCTTGGAGTCTAAAAATATGGTATGTGCTGCAGCAGGCACATGAGGTGATGAGCAGCTCTCTGCCCTAAAGAGCTCACAGAGTAAATGATGGACCTGGCACAAAAGCAAAGACACGGTATCAACCACACATCGGGAGAAACACAGATTACAAATCCAGCATAATGATGCACAAGTGAAAGCTTGCAAGGTGTTTCAAAATAAGGAGAGCCTGGCAAAACAGGCATTTGTTCAAGGAATGTAAGGGCACTGTGAGCTAATAAGAGAAAGACATCAGACTAGGGAAAAAGTACTTCAAGAAGTAGCACACATGACAAAGTAATTCAAGGAAGGCTGTTCCACTGGTCTACACAAGCAATGCATGTATACATTTATTTTACAGTTATCCCAGTATAAAACTGGCAGATCCTTTTTATTTTATTTCAGCTTACATGTTCTCTATAAGAATTCAAAAAAAAAATAAAAAATAAAGGAAAATCCTAGCTAAAAAAACACAAAAACAAAACAACACAACACAAACACATACAAGAAAAGCAAGACTGCAGAGAACACTGATATAACTATTTTAATTCTGTTACTGGCAAAACCTCCCCCGTAAACAAAGCCAGAGTTTCAAAATGTGAAGTAAATATAGTCTGACATGAGGAAAATTTTAGAAATGTTGGGTGAACACTGAGTTAGGAAAAACTAAGAGTGCAACACCAGTATTGTGAAATGTTAAATGCAACACTACACAGCAAGCAGTTGAAGAACTGATTTAAAAAAAAAAACAACCCAAAAACAAAAACCAACAAAATTTTGGCTCTGCAAAGACATACTGGTTCATGTATGCTTTCCCAAAATGTTTCTGCGATACAGCATCCTGTTAGTTTTCAGTTCACAGGAGCCCTTTCCTTTAGCAGAGGCTTGTGGTGACACAGGCACAAACTCCTAGAACAAAATATTAGTCTTTTACAATATTTAATTTTTGTAGAGACTTAAACATCTAAGTATGTCATTACAAAATTAAATGACTCAGTATACATGTAATTCAGATGAACCAAAATGCATTAGTCATTCAATAAAAGAGGCACTGAGATTTCACTAAAATATCTTTACAGAACAAAATAACATATATTTACTTTACTGAATGGTTGCTGTGAAAAGCACATAAAACTAAATCCTGTAAAAACCGCCCTAATTTGCCTACCCTGAAATCAGGACAGCTAGTTCGTGACCTGAAGCAGCACAGCTAACTCACATCCATCTTCCAACCCATGTTTTGAATACCAGAGTAAGAGGAAGCAATATGTGATGTGATCCCAAAGCAAACAAACTGGGCAAGAACTCACTAACCAGCAGCAGGGAGCTCCCTGCCAGGTGGGATTCTCACCAGGGGCAGAGTTAACTTCCATCGGCTTCCTATTCGTGTAGATGAGATGGTGTTCCTTAGGGAACACTACCAACAAGGAGCCCTGCCATCAGGGCACAAAACCAGAAGCAATGCACTATTAATATTAAAACTGCAGATTGCAATGGATTGCAGGGACTGTAAAAGTGTAAAAGAAATCCCAGAGATGTCACCAAGAAGCTGCTCCCAAACAGTGGTGAACACAGTACACATCACCAGTGGTCACCAATGGTACTTTGACAACTCAGCCTCCTTGGAAGTGGTGGGGGTACACTCCACCATCCAAAGCTTGGACTGCTCAGCTGTCCAGGGCTCCTCCCAGGGTAGGCAGCCATGGAGCCATGCTCAGGTCAAATCACTGCTCTGCTCAGTGAGGAGCAGCCAAGAGAAGCCATTGGGCTTCACTTCAGGGGTGCTGCTCAGGAGAGCAGTAGGGTCTTTGAAAAAATTTCTCCAAGGTATAAACTTAAGCTCCGTTGGAATAAGAATTACAGATGTCTGCTAGAAATACTACACAGAATAGAAGGAACAATCCAGGAGGGTCTTGGAGTGTGTGGAAGAGAACTTCCCGACAAAACTGGTGAGGGAGCCAACAAGGAAAGGCAGCTCTGCTGGACCTGCTGTTGTGAATAGAGAGGGACTTATGGGTGATGTCACAGTTGGAGGCTATCCTGGGCATGAGGATCACATGACATGATGACAAAGGACAAATAAAAGGCAGAGCTATTTAATAACTTTGCTTCAGTCTTTCTGTTTTTCCTCAGCTGTCTGAGCTGGAAGACAGCGAGCACAATGAAGCTCCCATATCCAAGGGCAATTGGTCAGTGACCTGCTAGAGCACTTAGGCACACACAAGTCCATGGGGCCAGATGGGATCCACCAAAGAGTGTTGGGGGAACTGGTGGAAAAGCTGAGCAAGCCAATCTCCATCATTTGTCAGCAGTCCTAGCTCAACAGGGAGGTCTCAGTTGACTGGAAGGGAATCAGTGTAACACCCATCCACAAGAAGGGCAGGAAGGAGGATCTGGGGAGTTACAGGCTTGCCAGCCTGTCAGTGCCAGAGAAGGTTGTAGAGCAGATCACCTTGAGTGCCAACACATGGCACATACACGACAATCAAGGGATCAGGCCCAGACAACATGGGTTTGTGGTGAATGGAGTTAAACCCAGCTGGCAGCTGCTCACAAGAGGCGTTCTTCAGGGCTTGGTATTGAGGCCAGTCCCATCTAATATCTTTATCTATGATCTGGGTGAGGGGATCAAGGACACTGTAAGTCAGTTTGCAAATGAATGTTAACATTGAGGTGCTGGTACATGTCCAAAGAATGGCAACAAAGCTGCTGATGGAGCTGGGGGTGTTTAGCCTGGAGAAAAGGAGGCTCAGGGGGGACTTTATGGCTCTCTTCAACTCCCAGAAAGGAGGTTGTAGCCAGATGAGGGTTGGTCTCCTCCCAAGTAACAAGTGACAGGAGAAGACAAAACAGCCTGAATTTGCTTCAGGGAAGGTTTAAATTGGATATTAGGAAATATTTCTTCACCAAAAATGTTATCAAGCATTGAAACAGGCTGCCCAGGGAAGTGGTTGAGTCACTGTTCCTGGAGGTGTTTAAGACATGTAGATGTGGTACACGAGTTAGTGGTGAAGTTAGCAGTGTGAGGTTTATGACTGGACTCCAAGTTCTTAAGGGTATTTTCCAACTTTAATGATTCTATTAATCTATCCTATGGTTCCAGGCAGAAAGCTATGACTGAAGGACCAAGAAGCAGATAAAAACTTGCATTGTTTGGAAGCTGGAATCCCACTACTTCAGGTAACAGGAATACAGCTCTGCTTCCTCTTCCAGCTGTGCCTAGCTAAGAGTTTCAGAAATGGGGTGTTTGGGGAAAAAATTCTGAGGGAGTATCTCAAGTTTTTGGACTAGTATGAGTACTAAAGGAAGTACTGGTCTTAGTGGTTTATGATGGTTCCCATGTGAAGCAGAAGAATCCATCCCTACTATCCATGTGAGTCTGCTGCTTGCCCAGAACCTGGATCACTGATGCTGCAGACAAATTGCCAACACTTACCCAGCCCTCCAAATTCTACCCCTTGCTGCCATCCCCTGTGGGACATAAGTAACACAGTCAAAGGAAACTGAGCAGCTCAAATGGGAGAGCTCAAAGCAAGTATCAGATGGCAGAAATACCAGTGGCACCCTCCTCAACCCTTGTAGTAAATGGAGAGGCCTGGCTAACTGATATAACCAGCAGACTGATGCCTGTCTGCACAGCTGCTGTCACCAGTAAGACTTTGGTTTCTTTGACTACAATGCCCCATTCAATGCAGATGGAGTGTTAAGAAGATATTAAAGTCACCTGACAAAAATAGTTCTGTGAAAAGATTACAGTTCTAGTGAGGATGACTTTAAACTAAATTCACTGAACAATGAAGCCTTTGACCAGAGGTAAAGAAAAGAAGGATAAAGTTTGTGTAAGAAAAGGCCACATGGGAAAGTTACACATTTCTGCTTGGAGGGAGGGCACACACAGGCTAACCCTTGGGTGTCTGGGTACTACAGAGCTTGGCCTGCAAACAAGAAGAATTGGAAGTCTGTGGACAGTCAGAGTGCTCTGATGTCAGCGGGATCATGGAGATTAAATGGCATAGCATCCAAGACTGGGAGAGTGTCATAGAAGCTATTCAAGGAGAAAATGGAGAAGAAGAATGGCAGTTGCACTTTCTTACAAAGCACCTCCTTGCCTATGCTGAGGTCCAGCATGAAACCAGAGACTTATCTGACAGGAAACTCCTGGTCAAAAACAAAGGCAAAAGAAACATGAGCAATGCAGCCTGGGCCTGTCATAAACCAGCTGTCCAAGGGGATGATGAAGTAGATAATGCTGCATTCAAACAGTGACCAAAAACAACCCAATTACCAGACTTGGTCCTCATTAGAGCCACATGGCATTGCGCAAGCAATCTAGGGTATTTCTAGACTGGATGAGTGATAACTTTTTAATGCAAATGCTAGAGAGGACAAACAAAGGTAAAAACCTATGTGACCTCTGTACACAAATATGGAAGAAAAGTGGCAAATGTGGTCACAGATAGCAGCTTGGGAGCAGTGACCACAAGCTGATTGTATTCAGGATCCAAAAGACTGGGAAGGTAAGGAGAAGAAATAGGACTAAGGATTTCATGCAAATGGCCGTTGGATTATACAGGACATGGCTCAGCAGAACCTCCTGGTACATTAAAGCAAAAGGTGCCATCTTAGCTGATAAATTTTTGTAGGAAACTTACTGCCAACGGAGGAACTAATAATAATCCTATTTTACGAGAAGATTGGCATTTCAGTAGAAGACTCACTGACTAAGCAAGGAGATTCTTAATGAACTGTAATGCAAAGGACAGCATACAGCAAAAGTACAAAACCACTACTTTGGCACTTAGGAACAATAATGAGAAAATCAAAGCACATTTAGAATGAAAACAAGTGATGGATGTAAATAGCAGCAGGACAGAGTTGTGTAAATTCAGAGGAAATGTGAGGATGTTACTGAATGGAGAAGACAACCCAGTGGCTGTGCAGATGAAAAAGGCTGAAGTACTGAATACATTTTTGCCTGCATCTTCACAGGCAAAGATTACTCACAGATTTCCAGATGTACCAGGATGGTTTTAGGGACAAGTTAGGAATGAGTTAGAACAGCTGATGTATTCAAATCTATGTGGACAGACACAATTGATCTGAAAGCACTGAAAGAGTCAGCTGATGTGTCACTAGACCTGTCTCTCATCTCCAAAAAAACATGATCATTGAGGCAGACCCCTGAAAACTGGAGAAAGGGTAGCATTGCCTGGCTTTAGCAAAGACACAGACAGGCAACAACAGGCTACTTTAGCCTACCCCCAGCCCTGGAAGGATTACATACCACATCCTTCTGGAATCCACCTCCAACCGTACAGAGAACAAAAAAGTAATCAGCCACAATCAGCACAGACTCATAAAGGGCAGTTAATGCTTGATGAAACTGATGAATGCTTTCTGTGATGAACTGACCTGAAATGCAGATGTAGGGAGAGTGGTGGGTATATTCAAATGGTCTGTTGGGTAGACTGCAAATTACTGGGCCAGCCAGCTCAGAGGGTAATGCTCACAGCAAACACCAGTTTGCCATCGAACTGGTAGTCTATACCAAGAGGTGTATTGTAAAGCTGAACAGAAGAGCTGAATATGTTCAGTATCCTCACCAAAGGCCTGGATGATGAAACCAAATGCATTTTCAGGAATCTTCTAGGCATAACCAAGTCAGTGGCATTTGACACATCCAACACTAGAGCTTTAATCAGGAAGGACCTTGAGGAAAATCAAGACCGGTAATGCCAAGTTCAAGAAGAGTTCTACAGATTTTCTATGGGCAGGATAACCCCAGGCGTCAGTAGACACTAGGAACTGGATGGCCTTGTAGCAGCTCTGCTATGGTAGATGCCAAGTGAAATTTCAGGAAACATATTCACTGCTAATTATCAAATTGGATATGGCTACATATGGAGTAGTATGGCTGCCGGACAACAGAAGTTCTTCTTCCCTTCTATGAAGCTTTGGTCAGGCAATAGCTGAAATACTGCATCCCATATCAGACTCCCCAGTTCAAGAGGCATGTGAGAAACCTAAGTCTGGAAAGGGGCCATGGGCTCATGACTGACAGAAGCTGAAGAAGGTGGGGTTTTTTTATATCCATAAACATGAGGCCAAGCAAGGCAAAACACTATTTGAAGAAGAGTTACAAAAATGGTGGAGAGCAAAGCTTTCCTCAATTAAATGAGGAAATGAAAATGTGCATAAAATCGTGGAGGTTTTTCTGACAGTGCTATCAACTTAATGCTTTCTTTTTTAAGAAGTAAGACAGCAAAGGATGTCTCTTATCCAGTATGTCCAGTAATAAGCAGCCCACAATCACAACTTAGTTGATTAAATTTATATATCCAAGTTGGATCACATATCTATTTTATGACACTGTTAATGGAGATTAAAAGGCATTTTTATATTGACCAACCCAGGAATCTCAAGGACTGATATTAAAACTTTCAGATTATGATCTATCAAAATAGCTTAAAACCTATACTGTATTTTACTTAACTATCCAGGAAAACATTTTATCCCATTTGGTGTAGTTCCGATCAGAGCATGTACTTCAACTGAAATTTCATCAAGTTTGTAAGAAGGGGTCCTAGCAGGTATTCATCCAGACCTGTAGTTCACCTCCTCCCATCAGCACTACAAGATTTGTTATTTAGAAGTTATTAAGGGGTTTTTGAGCATTAAGGGAAAAAACTGGCTGCAAGACAAGGATCTAGCTGAAGATTCCTCCCTTTTTTGGTCCAAGTGGGTGTAGCACTGCAAACTTTAAATCGGATTTTATCTGCTAGTACCTAATTATTAAATAGTTTGTGTGGCTTTATATTATATGGATTTGAAGTGAACTTTCAGATTAAGAATTTTTCAATTATGTAACAATGCCCAGAGCAGGAGCTATTCATTTACATTTATTTTTTTAAATCATCAAATATATGAGTAAGAACAGAGAGATAAATTATTAGATATCCTGAAAACTTTCCAAATATTAAAATTATGGAGGTGGAAGGTAATTTTTAGATAGAACAGTATTCCAAAACAGGTTTGAAACAGAGAATAAATGTCATTTTTTTAAAGCTCCATAGCCATTCAACATAAATTTCAGGATGCAGCAGTGCTTGTGGAGACTAGATTTTCTATACAGTTTATTTTTTGCTTTATTCAGATATGGTACCTCAGATCAAAGATCCATCCAGCATATTCTCTTCTCTTTAACAGTGGCAGAAGCAAAAGGCTGGAGCAGAAATCTAATGAGCACCAAACAGAAAGATCTTTTCCTGTTTCTCACCATATACTTTCCCTGCAACTAACAACTTGCAGTTTAGGGATTTACCAAGACAGTGACTGTATTTGAATCTTTGCATCTAACAGCTGTCAAGGATTTTTTTCTTCTATTAATTTGTCCAGTAGCTTTTTGAACTCATTAATGATTTTGGTCTCCATAACATCCTGTGGCAACTAATTCCACAATGTAATTATTCACTGTGTCAAAAGTTACTTCCTTTTGTTGATTTAAAACCTACTGCTGGATAATTTCATTAAATGGCTCTTCATGTAACACATGGTGAACAAACACTTCTGTTCCATCCATGACTACACACTGCTATTACAGTCACCTCTTACCTGAATTAACTGACAGTTTCTCCTTGAGCAGAAGTGGCGCCTGTAATCCTGTATAGGTGCTTTTTGTTTTAACTGGATTTTCCCCTTATCATAAAACAATCTCTTTCTATTAAAAATTTACCAGGTAAGTAACTGCTGAAAAGAACTAGTATAAGGAGGGAGAAACATAAGGAGTTTGGGTCTGAGTTTTGTGGGGCTTGGAAATGGCCAAGTGTAAACTCATGCTGAACTGTAATAACCATTACAACTCCAGTGACCTGTGCTGTGCACATAAACCTGGGTTTATAGGATTTGTCTGATATTTGTTTATAAGCCTGACTGATGAAGGTGGCCAGACATCTGCCAACCAAACTGATCGATTAAGGAAGATGACTTGCTAAACTCAGGTCCAATTAGTCCATAGAGGGCTGGTAGAGACACACATAATTGATGGGCCAGCTCTGTGCAGATGCAACTGATGGGCCAGATTCTCCTAAGATAGTGTTCAATGATATTTCCATATGCTCTGTCAGATTTTATCTGCCAAGAGATACAAAGCACTGCTGTTAGTGGGAGAAAAGGCAACACTGCTGAGTCTTCTCCAAGGGCAGGTGACCAACCAACAGCCAGCTCCAGGTTAGGCCAGAAGTAGGTAAGAATGGGATTCCAAAGCCTAAATAGGATGCAAGAGGGGAAGCAAGAGAAAAGGCAGAGAAGCTGCCCACCAATCTGAACACCAGCATTTCATTGAGAGGAGATGGTGGTGAGGCCTATGGCTCACTGTCAGTGGAATTTAGCAGAGAGCAGTGGGGAAACATGGGGTTGTTTTGTGAGGACTAAGGGCATACAGTGGGGCTGTTAATAGCTACTCCAGAAACTCCCTCTTTCAGGAGTCAGTTTTACTGAACTGGACCAAACTGCCTCTAGCACAGCCCAGCCTTTACCTGAATCCCTTGATCACCTCCAACTAAGCATAAAAATATCCATGGAGAAACATTTCATTTACAGCCTACACTTTGTATTACAACAATTATCACACCCCACAAAACCACACCCTGTAAGTTTTCCCTTACCAGAGTTGCCATCTTCCCAGCAACTCCTGTAAACTCACCATCGCATCCAAGCCCTCGCTATCCAATCTCTTGCCCACACAACAGACTGCAGGGGAAAAAACAGCATAACAGCTTTGAACACTGGATGAGTACCCAGTTGAACAAAGACCATGAATTGTTCACACAGAAACAGTGGCAGTGCAGTGAGGCACTAACATTTGAAGAGTGCCAGAAGAGTTAAGAGTAGCAACATCTGGTTTTGTAGAATTTATCAGGTGTGATATGTGTGAGTACATATAAACATGGGAGCTTTACACTTTATGAGGAAGTCTGGAGTGCATCTGATTAATACACTTATTTTCTTAAGTATTTTATAGTATTTTTCATTTACTGTCAGTGTTAACACACAAGTCTAAGGACAAAAAAAATACTTCAGCTGGTTAAATCAGCTCATTCTGGATAAGCACATAGCTCAGATGAATAAGATGAGAGCCCAGAAATTAGCTCAACTTGCCAATCCTTATTATCAAGCACACTGTTTGTAATTCACAGTAGGTTATCAACAGTGGGGCCACGTTTGGGAGATATCATCACATCTGGTATTGATTTCTGGCAGGATTCAGGTATTTTTTGAAACCTCCTCTTCAAACTGAAAAGTTAATAAAATGCATACATACTACTAGGCAGATTTTATTTTTTCTTTTTATTTCAGTAGGCACTAAAATGGGGATAGTTACATACTGCAGCACATCACAACATAAAGAAGTCATACTCCTGCTTTTAAATCACAGCACTAGCTTCCCTCAACAGGAACAATGTGGAATGTGAGAAAGAGAAACAATTTGACATTTGCAGCACAGGTTGAGCACATGTGTGAAAAACTGTGAGAAACCCATTATTCAATTTAATGAAATAAATGTAAAAAAGCTACTCTTAACTCCCAGCATCAAAAAATAAAGCAAACAAATACTCTCCATTTTAACAAAGGCCCCAGATACACAGGTCTATAGAAGTGAAAACATTCACAGGAAACCATACTATAAAGTCGTATGACTTTGGTCCATTCTAAATGCCCTTCAACACATTGCATGCACACTCCTGTTTACGCCCAGTATCGAACGGCTCAACAAGAAAAAGTCCCAAATAATGTAATTTATGAGGAAGCTAGGAATGAGAGTAGCAACTCCAACCACTAATTCCTTCTTAACTGTAATTCTTCAATGAAACAAATTGATGGCAGTAGCAGCCACAAAAAAGGTGTCATCTAGTTAATGCTGTAAGCGACATTGTATCTAGGATTCATTATAAATCCATACATAATTTTGCTGAGGGAAAATCTGGGTAACTGAGTATTTCTATTGATAACATCAGTTTAAAAATATACTAGGAGAAAAAGCAAATGTTTTTAAACAAATTACTTCACATTTAAAATTTTGGACAAGGAATATTCAAGTATCCAACATATACATATAATTTCTGGAAACAATTACAGTAATTAAAACAACACTCAACCTTTGGAGGGAGACATTTTATGGAAGGCATTCCAGAAACTACAACCCCACTGACACTGATCATCTTGGGTGTGTTCAATTAACAGGAGAAACTAATTTAAAGTAAAAACTCCTGCTGCTGAGAATCATCCAGGATTTAGCACTCAACCTTCACCCCCTGGCTCCAAGGATTTAAATCCTTAGACTGTCAGCAGGAGCTTTCTAGATGAGACAATTAATTTGAAATACTGTTTTTACTACTGAGCAACCAAAACTACAAAGCCAGTGTTTCCAGTAATAAATTTCATCTACCAATAAAATAAAATAAAAATAAAAAAAAAATCCATGACTTGAGATTAAGATAGTTTTTTAATCTGACTATTTTACCTCAACATCTACCAGCTTCATTACATTTCAAAAATGTTATCTTCTTTCTCTAGGCTAGCCTAAACCAGTTAGAGTTAACTCACATTGACTCTGAAATACAGATACTACACCTAGAGAAGTAGGGATACAAATCACAGAGACTTTTAGGTGCTTTATATGTGACCTTTTGGAATTTCAGAAAAAGTTCAGACTTCCAGTTGCAATCTTCAGTGTTAAAATAAAATCATTAAAATCAGAATTCAAATAGCTTTTAATTGTTCAGGTAGAAAAAAAAGTAAATCTCTTTACAGACAGTGATACGAGATGCTGTCCACATGACTGAGATCATGGTTGAGCGAGACAGTAAATTCAGTTTCAGAATGTCTCGTATGAGATCAAAACCACCACAGCTGCATGACACACCAATTGAGTGCAACCCACTCTGCCAGTTCTAATTTTGCACAGTTATGCTCCATCAGGTAGTGTCTGTCCTGCAGCCAGAATACAGCCAGCATAAACAGTACCATGTGATCTGACTTATTTGATGAGAATGTGCTACCAGGTGATTTGGTACTGCACAAATGCAGTGTTAATGAACACGGGACCACAGCCCAAAGTACAGAGTGAAACAATTTGTCAAGGTCAACCACACAAGCTACTCGTAGACCTAAAAATAGCATCCAGTCCTCCTTAATCTCAGACTAGCTTGCTACCTACCAGGCAGCACTGCTGCCCAACATAGCAAACACAGTTTTCAAATTATGATGTGGTTGGTTCCCAGGATTCCTTTGGCACATTTTTCTTAATACTATCCCTGCTGCCCTCCGTATCTATGGAGGTCCCAGTTCCATGTGATGGTCCTAGGTCCAGAACATTTATTTTCATCCAAATCATTACTGCTAACCAGCTATGTCCCCTGCTGCCCAATGCCTACCCACACAAACCAAGGCCCATTTCAGCAACTGCAGTGTTGACACTGCATTTAGGAAAATGTTTAGCTTGACCAATGCAAGCAACCACAGTGAAGTCAAACAAATCTATGTCCATATGAAAGAGTTTTCAGGGCTTATTCTCCAAAAAGCAGAACACATTTTTATGCCTGATAGGAGACACTAAGACACTACTGAGGATGTGCTATATAACCCACATAATATAAAACACTACTCCTACTTCTTTGTATGTGGTTCACTAAAAAAATATTTTAATTGTAGTTCACCAAATGTTGACTCTGACATATTAGTGTAGAGAACTACACACACAGATTGCTAATTCTCGGAAAATAAAAAAGCAGCTTCCATCAAATGCTTAGCCCAACACATACAGAGACACACAAAAAAGTAACGCAAATACTATAAAGTAAATATTAAAAATGTGTTGAAACGCATCTTTGTCCCAGTTTCTGCAGGAAACAGAGTACATGCCTACAAGTGTGCTATATTGTTTGAATTACTGTTTGGAGATGGCAATAGGACAGAGCAAGAAATACACTATTGATTAGAAATTGTGTCAAAGAAATTGTACTGAAGAAACTTTGAAATGTTAAAAATCTCCATAGCTTGCTAATGCTAGAAATAAGCTTGCCTGTAGAAGTTTTAGTAAGTCCTGTGGCATTATATATATATATAGATGGAGAGTCATAATTATAGAGTCAAATATTATTTTTCTCTACTATCCTGCCCAAGTCATTATAAGGATTTAATCCAATGTTCACATCTTGCTTATTCTATGAGATGAATGATTAGTCAGAAATGAATTCATTAGAAGATAGCAAGTATACAATCACTAAAGAAGAATTCCAATTAGAATTCAAGGTACCAAAATAACAGCCAAGAGGACATGCATTGTTAAAAAAAAACCTCTAAAGATGAAGCTAGTTGAGACCAAAAATCTCCAAAGACACTGGCATTGGTACATCTTTCACCAGGGTTTTGACTTGCTGCTGCTGATGGTGCATTTCAGTATGCTCTGAGTGAATTTCAAGATAGAATCACTTGTTTTTACAATTAGAGAGTAAGGATAAATGCAGCAAAAGACTACAAGAGTTCTTTTCTTCTCCCTGCCACCCCAAGAAAAGATATATCCATTCCACTAAACCCATTTTTCTGGTAATTTACAAAGACCTTCCTGAGTAATTTCTGTGCAGCAGAGAACATTTTTGATGAAAGGAAGGTCCCAAAATTTTCATGGTTAGCAGACAATATTTCAGAATCAAGAAACATTGATGTCAGAGGAAATGCTCTGAGCTCCGCTGTGCAATGAAGGTCACAGTTGCAGATATGGATATCATCAGTGAATTTTGCCCTACATGTTGTCTTGACATTGTAGCAAGAGGGAAAAAGAAGAGCAAAGTGCTTATTAAGAAAGTGTCAGCACCAAACAAGGCCATTTGTGTCATGAAGCTAGAAAATTCCATGTCAAAAATTGTTTCACTGACAACACTGTAATGGGTATCACAGTGCCAGGCACCGTCAATGTCCTGAATCAGCTAATACACTTGAATCCCTTGGGATTCACAGTCTTCCTGGCACTTATCCCTATAGAAAACTAAGTGACAATCTGATTTTTAAGCACAGCCCTGTCTCTAACAGGTAGCAGTCACTGATGAGTCTGCTGACATTTGCCACATACGCTGAACTTGGTCATCACATTAGTTATGCTGCCATAGCTGTGCCAACAAGGAGCTGGCTGGAATCACATCCTCTGCCTGACTTTGCTGTTCCTCCAAAGACCACACTGCAAGTGGAGCTACCACTGCGGAAGTGTTTTGTTGCTTTAGTTTGCTGTGTCAAAAGCGACAACTTGGACATACTGGCAGAACTTTCTCCAATAGGGCTCCTGGCCTACAAAGCTATGCTGGCAGAGGCTGGTTAACAAAGATGTTAAGTGCCTTTTATTTTTACGACACCAAGGAACACCATCCAAGTCACTACAGCATTATACTGTGAGTTTTAAGTGAGGAAACTTGAATCCTGCTACACAGGTTGCAAATCAGAGACCATGGATTTAACTGTACAGCAGTTTAAACAGGATTCTTTAATTTTCTGCAGAGGCTTTTAGATCACTCACAAGCTGCACATTTGGAATACTACCTCACTGAAGGGAATTATCCCTCTGCAGGATTACAACCTACACAATTTGCCACTAAAATAAGAGACCCCAATACTAAGTAACCTATTCTAAGTTACTGACCCAGTGAACAAACAACCCCTCCTATTCATACTCCAATGACCTTACTAGCCTAAAAGGAAGAACTATTATCAAAGCTACAAATCTGTGTGTAGTTCCTATATATCCCGTAAGACAAAATCACTCTTGTAAAAGGAACATAGTGCCCTCATCTTTGCAAAGGAAGAATGAACACTTGACAAGGTGTGAAGACACACTGGCATAAATGACCAACACATCCAGACTTCAAATCCTTTCAAGACATACACTTACATCAGTTGTATGTAGTAGTTTTACAGATAAAACCCAAGAAAGAACATTTTAATTTTACTTCCTGGGTTCAAGCTATCATTAACTTTGAATTAAATTACAATTATAATTGCTCAAGTCAGTTTCCATGTAAGATAACCAGAAAACAAATATGTTAGCAGCCACTGACATGGTGATAGACATGATTCACCATGAACAATATGGGAAAGCTTTAGCAGAAGTAGGGATAAAACCCAAGCACCAGTGCAACATTTAGTACTTCCATCTTTTCTTCAGCTCAACACCACCTCCTTCCTAGAACTCTTTCAACCAGTCCCTTCGATATATATCTACTTGATCTCAAGATTTCCCAGGCCCAAGCCCTTTACCTTTTCGTCTGCCTCTTCTCATTCTGAGTGCTTCCTTCTCTTAGTTTTTTCTTAAATATGTCTCCTGTGTGTTTTTTCTACCTCACTAAGGTTTAGATTTCATCTTGTCACAGTGCTCAGGTCTAACAAAAAGCAGACATGAATCAAGCATGACAAAGTGATGTTTGGCAAAGAACTAATTTGTAAAAGGAAGCACTAAGCAATCCTTGCCAGAGATGCCATTACCACATTCCAGAATTTCCTGTCACCTGCAAAAGAAAAAATAGCCCAGGTTCTCTTTCCCTAAAGGAGAAAAAAAGAGAGTTGGGAATAATGTAACATTAGAAGTTAGTTTGTCTTCCTTGTTCTCTAGTTTGATCTACAATACATTATAATTCATTTTATCTAGAGAAGTTTAGGGACTTCAGAAAAATTACCACAGCTTTTACAATCCCTAAGAAACCAAATGCTTGAAAAGCTGAGAGTGATCAGTCCACCACCACCATCCCTGCAAATCGAGAGAGCAGAGTGGGAGTGAGGGAGCAGGCACGATTGTTGAAATGAAGTACTATGAGACAGTACAGGAAAACCAAAAGTACAGGAACCAAGAAGCAAGAACAGGACACAATCAAACTACAGTGCCAAGTACAACTTTGCTTGAACATTGTGCTCATTAAGTAAATTCAGTAAAAAAGCTGTCCATCAGCTATGACTACCTCCTGCTCACATAAGCCACTTCCTCAGAGAGCATACGCAGTAAAATGAATGTGCACTGGGTCTTTACATGCAGACAAGAGAATGCAAAGCCCATGACTACACAGTGAGGTTATTACATATATAGGAAATGCCAATTTTTTTTATTGTTCACAGTGTATAAAAATGAGCACCTGGCATACCAAAGACATTAGCTTTATGGATTCACCACCTAGAACCCATTCTCTGCACAGACATGAAATAAAGTATCTTGACTCTGTGTGTGGATTATCTTCCTGCACATTGGGTGAAAGAATCCGTATTTGGGAAAACACAATATGCTGGCATTCTGGCCACTTGAGAACTCTGTCAGTTTAGGGAACACTTGAGCCTGGGTTCCAACCATTTGGGTCCATTTCAAGAATATAAAAAAATTCTGCAAGTGATACAGCAGCTCCATCAGTCTTTGGTTGTTACACTAAAAATAAGAGTGCTGACTGGACTTTGCATGGTAAGGACCTGAATATTGGCTAATTTCTTCTAAAAATACTATTAAAAATGAAAGAACAAGCAACAGAAGCAGCCCAGTCATTACACAGGTACAAGAAAATCCAGTGGCACAGGGAGTTTCCACAGACAAAGGATTTCCCACAGCCTATTGTTGGAAACACTGATTCAATTGCACACATCTTGCTCAACAGGCTGCTGATTCAACCAGAAGAGGATGCTGGTATGTCTCACCTTCTGCATTCCACCTACTGCAGCCTAAATCAACAAAAAACTGGCTTTAAGAAAACATGTGACTATATCTCATGCTGGTTTCAAGTTATTTACAATACAATCCTTTGGTTGAACAATATCATCTTTTTGTCAATGCCATTTAAAGGTACCCATAATGAAATAATATATCAGGAATTTTAACTGCTGCTGTCTCCTACCTTGTCTAGTTGGACATTTCACTAGAAGCAGCTGGTCAGAAGGTGAAACACAGACTATGGAATACTTTCAGCTTCACTGCTGTATGAGGAAACTACAGACCAGAAAAATCATCAACACACAAACTTATAAGATGATCAGATAAAATGTGTTTTACAGCTGGAGACAAATCCTGTCTATGAAGAACAGTCTGCTTGTGAAAATTAATGACCTGCTGCAACTCCCCAGAGAAAGCCCTCAGGTAAGGAATTCACATGGAACCAGGGAGCAATTCAGTGGAGGCTATTTTAAACCCAAACCATTCTACAGCTACTTCCAGGCGCAGCCCTAAATTCAGCAACAGTATCTGTTTCCCAAAAGCAGATTTTAAGCTGTCTCTGACAGGTAACTGGAGATGGGCAGTGCAGTTCCAGAGGCATGACATGCAGCTAGCCTCCAAAATAAAGCATGAGCTGTTATTTTTTAGAGAACAGATTGTAACTCTGTTCTGCGGCAGAAGTTATATACATTTCTTTCTCATACTCACTAAGGTGTGTTCAGGATGCTGGCAGGGAAAAGTATAAACAATTCCCTAGAGTGAGGTAGGAAGCAGAGACATGAGAAGTGTGGCTAGAGGCTAACAGATTAGCCATTACCAAATTTATAATCCATGTAGGCTCTAAAACATGTTAAATATCCTGGAGCTGCATTTTTAAAACCTTAGGACTGAAATAACAGGAAATGAGCTTGTTTTAATGACACAGAGAAGCTGCATTAGAGAAAAAAAGTGGGGGAAAGGAAAACCAACTTCCAGGTGTATTTTTTTGCAAACCAGCACATATATGCACGCAACAGATACTGCTGAATTCAATCACAAATGTATCACTGCTTTGCTGAAATCAACAAAAATACCTTCACTTCAGTGAAGCAGTTACACTTAAAATATCAAGCTTATTTTATATTTTAAGCTCAACTTAAAATATCATGATGCATCTGAAGTAAACAGGACTTGAGTGCTTTATTGGTGAAGGCACAGTCTTGCTTTTTATAGTCCTAACTTGAAAAAAATGTATTTTGCTGATAAATGGAAATAATAAAAGAAGTTAAAAAGTCATTGCTTAAAATTACTTGAAATTCCCCTTATAACAATAAGACATCAATTATTAATTGGCTTACAATCAAAATATAAACCAACTGTGTTTCACTTAAGTCTGGATATAGATCATTAGTCTCTAACAATGAGGACTATGTTACGATTTACTAGGAAAGCTTTAAAAACCATGGATAATCCAAATAAACGAAAAAAGTTCTGAACCATCCAAAATAAACTAGGAGGTCTACAAATTAGGGTGGTATCTAAAGTGAAATGTGCATTTAAAGACTACACGGGGAACAGTGCCTGTATTTACTGCTGTCCAACACTTGCTGGATGTAGACATAGTTTAGAACTCCTTTTAAACACGTATCTTTAATTATCTGAATGAAGATTTTTCAGTTAAGCATCTGATCAGATGATTTTAAAAGAATTAAAGGAAAACCTTTATACCACAGAAAAAACATGTAAGCTTCTCAACAGAACTAGTGGGAAATGCACTGCTTTGCTCTCCTTTTACTGCTTTTAAAAGAACAAAAAGCAGTAGCAAGATATTAGCAGGGCAGGTTTAACTGAAAAGCTCTACTACCTTAACATGTTGAAACACAGATTTCCCACCTCGAAGGGAAATCAGGGATTTCCTTTTGCCTTTTCTAGAGAAATCTATAGAAAACCGACACCGAGAGGTGTCTGCGCAGACACACACTAGAACAGGTCACTCAGGAAGTTGAGCTCTCCCTGCACGACCTGGCCTGAAGCTGAGATTCGGCCGCCCTGAACCTGCCCCTTCCCGGCCCGGTTCTGCCGCGGAGCCGCCGCTCGCTCCCGCCGGGCCGGGAACGCGCCGAGCCCGGGCCTCGAACGCGCCGAGCCCGGGTCGGACAGCGCGAGGGGGCGGCGCCCCCTGGCGGTCACTGCCAGCGCCGCCGCCGCGCCCGGAGTCTGTCCGTCCTTTGTCCGTCCTTTGCCCAGGGGCAGAGAGAGGACCTGGTTCATAAACCCAGCAATCCGCCTGCTCACACTATACACGCACCAGCCGAGTCAGGTAGAAGGAAGGCAGTGGGAACCGAGCTTTCAAACATCGGTTCTCTGCAGCCACAGCCATCAATTTGTTCATCAAATCAGCTGCCTCACTCATCTGCAACTTCTATCTTCTACAGTACATGAGGTGGTATCACCTGAGAGTAGGGCCTCTTAACTACAGTGTCCTCAATCATTCCCAAAGCACTACTCATCCCATATTCCCAACGGTGCGAGTTTGGTGGGGAGAAGCTAAAAACTCTGCCAGCCTGTAGCAAGCTGGGAAAAAAAAAATTAATAGTTGTTCTGGCAACTTCAGTATTTTACACCTGCTGAAGAGCTGTCTTTCCAATTCTGTATTGTTTAAATGTAACATTTGCGTCTTTTAAAAGATAATATTTAAATAAGGGTATGTTTTCATAAATTATCATAATGAGAAGAGATCATTTACCTGATTTATTGTTTCTTCAAATGCTTTTATATAATGATTAAGTTCTCTGTCCATTGTAGCATATTCTAGCATGACTTTTTCCATATTGTCAACATCTTCTGCATCATCTGCAAAATTAAAAATGTGGAACATGGGTAATCAAATTATTTTCAGGCAGCATTTTTCTTTACAAATATTTTATTTACAAGTATTCATGCTGTGAATATCTAATGCATTTGTA
Source organism: Pseudopodoces humilis (assembly GCF_049639895.1). Classification (NCBI taxonomy): domain Eukaryota; kingdom Metazoa; phylum Chordata; class Aves; order Passeriformes; family Paridae; genus Pseudopodoces; species Pseudopodoces humilis. The sequence goes on from NC_142200.1 coordinate 10,838,518, forward strand.
AGTCTCAGCAGATGTTTTCAAGCTACTCAAACATACACTTTTTTTTCCCCCCCATTTTGCAACTGTAATCTTTGACATTTCTTGGGTAACTCAAACAAACAGCTTACTCAGAAAGACACTTCCCTGGTTTCATGTGAACAAGAGAGAGTATGTGTAATTTCATCTACCAACACCTAGTCATTAGGCAATCAGGATATTTTCTGCAAAAGTTATATTTCATGACTCATCACATTGCCTCAGAAATAGTCAGAAGAAACCTAAATGCCCTCTCAGCACAGTATAGTTCATAGCTATAATTAGACCCTTTATCCCCAATAAACACAGCTACAGGAAAATCAAAACAAAGCCAGCATTTTATAACACAGGAAATAATGGAAGAACGGATAGCATTGGTGACTCAAGCAGTAAAATTCTAATTGCTACGGAAAATCAATTAACACAGGTCATGTGATTAGTAATTGATATCCACTTTTATTCTCTTCTGCATTCCTCCTAATTCTACTCCTTTCAGCTCTAACTACACCTCTGCTTTCCCATTCTAACATTGCTGTGCATCTGCTTAGGTAAGAACCCTCTGCAGATGCTACAAGGCTAAACAGCCACAGCTGTATATTCCTGACACAGCTGCATGTACCACACACATCAAGTGCTGCCAGCTGTGGGAGGACAGCCAGCCACAAGCCCTGAATCCATGCAAGAAATCAAGAAGTTAGTAAGCCTAAGTTTCCACTTCTGCTACTCCCATTTATTCCTATCCTGCAGTTTCCAGGTATTCAGAAAGCAGCTGAAGCAGCTGGACTATGTGAAAGAATCCCAAAGTCTGCCATGCAGCATTAGGGGTTGTCATTTGATGGAGCATTCTTTAAAAGAACTAAAGAACTTAAGTAGCCAATCTGTGCTGCTACTTTTAGTAAGAAAATTTTGTAGTACACGGCTTTTTAAATTACTTTTTTTTTTTTTTTGTAGAGAAAAGAAAATGTCTTCTGATCTGGCAAGCTGGCACACTCCTTAACTTGCTACCTGTATTATTATGTTAGAACACAAAAATCTGTCCCTGCAGAAAGCTGACACAATTGTATATGACCATCAGTTTGAGAGCAAAATCTGAAACATGTCACTCAGAGACAGAAACATCACACCATACTGAAACAGTCATGGATCAACGAGACAAAGGAAAAGTGCTAAGATATATTTACACAAAAAAAGTTACATAATAAGCTATGCTATTTTGTGAACATGGCAATTTCAGTCATGACATTTCCCTTAATTATATACAGGCTTGGTATGTATCCATTTTTCATTAAGTAGATGAATGGATACTGCAGACAGAATCTTGGCCTTCCTGCAACTTTCTTCTGAATAATCAGCATTCCCCTCTCCCCTTTCCCTTCCCTCCCACCCAGTTTCCATGTCCTATCTGGTAACTATGATCATACTATTTTTCCTTCCTGCTAGGAAGCATATGAAATGCCTCCTTCAAGGCTGACACAAAGGACACTCCATGAATCACAGGAAAGGTCTGTGTAGCAAATAACTGTCATTCTCCTCCCATGGCCAAAATGAATCATATCCACAACATAAAGAAACTATAGTGGCCTAAATATTTTTTAAGCAATTTTAGGGGAGAAGTGCATTTTTAAATACCAAGAGAGCTGTACAAATGTTGTCTTTCCTAATAGTTAAAAAATAACTTTAGGTGAAGAGTAGTAACATTGTGTGCAACTTGGGAGATGTATTAAAATAAAGCTCAAAGAGGTGGAACAGAGCTCGGCAAGAGGGACATTATCTCCAACTACATCCTGCTCTACATTCTTCCTGTACTGACGGTTCCACCCATTCACCAGCCTACTTTAAGTCTCTGCTGAGAGTTCACTGCTGTTTCCCTGTTGCTGTTCTTTCACACACATTACACATCCGGGGAAATTGGTGAACACATCACTAGCACACAATCATATCCCTGCCCTTGGAGGTACTATGGACATACAGATAGATCTGAAGGACTGCATACAGGTCAGTTGTTGTCCATGTCCTATTTCTGCTCCTTGACAGATTCTGGAGTCCATTTTCTGTCTGAAGTTCAATCCATAGGGTGCTGAGAGCTGAGAGAAAATATCCTATGTTGTTCCCAGCCACTTACCTCCCCATATCTTAAACAAGATTTAAAAGAAAACTTACACAAACTATTCTATTTGCCTTTTAAAAACTCTCATTGTTCTACATCACACACTGCATAACCTGCTGTGCAAGGCTTCTCCGCTTCCCTTCCCCTGAAGAGCCAAGAGCATTTCTGTCCCCCCTACTAGGGAGCAGACGCAGGGCAGAGCTTGGGTGCACATGATAAAAAACTGTGGGTGACTGTATGGGGGAGTAAAGTTTTACAGCTCACCAAGGCAGGGATCCCAGCACTTTCAAGGTTTTTTTAGAACAGACTCCACCATAGACTAATTAGAACACACCAGTTGACCTGATCTTACTAAGAAACAAGAAATTAGAACAGATTTTTCTCTCCTCAACACCATCCCATAACTCATTCTCACAAATCCCAACCACTGGTTTAACAGCATTACAGTATCAAAAATAATTAAAATTTAATAATTACATCAGGCCTTTGAAAGATTCAAAAAGCATTGTCTGTTATTCACTATGCAAGCTCTGCTGCTGCTTTTGCTTCACATGTGAGTGTGACAGTGGAGATCCGTGGTAAGGAGATTGAAGGCACTGACTCTTCCAGCAGACCAGGAGCACACTGACTGCTGAATGCCCTCCAGCCTGACTCCAGCTACAAAGCCAGACAACTCTCCAAAGTACTCAAACCTATCACTCTGCAGGCCAACAACCTAGCTTAACACCAAAATCAAACACTTTGCAAGTGCTGGATGAGTGCCTTTCTGTTATCTAATCAAAAGTTATCCTAATCTTATTTCTAATTCATATCTAAGGAATGCATTCCAAACTCTCTGCATATGCTTTTAGCTCGTGCCACAAAATACCATTGAAGTGCATATTGTAGTCTCCTTGTTATCTAGGCTAAATATGTTCAATTTAGTAAGCATTTCTTCACAAGTCATTTCCTTCACCACTCAGAGATTATACATTTTGCAGTATTAAATTTTTTACTCACAGAAAGCCCAGTTCAAGGCCATAATTTCATTTTCAAAGGCCCATGTGCAGCATGCTGAATTAGCTGGCTGAATATGCAGTTTGCAATTATGAATTCCAGCTTGCACAACTTTATGATCTCTTATTACAATGGAACAGGGATATTATTCTGAAAAGTCACAAAATATTATAGAACAAAATGGCATAAAGTGACTAGTAAGGGTTCGATTTCTCACTTCTGAAGATAATCAATCACACTTAGGTGACTTAATGCTGACTTAAATCATAATCAGCCAGTACTAAGTTATGTACCATGAACCCACAGTGTTAAAACAGAAGTTTCAACAACAGAATAGCGTCAAGTCAGCATTAATTTAATACATCCTATAGTAACACTCCTCTAAAGTTCAGTTATCCAAAACTTGCATTTCCTAACATCTGAGTTCATATTTACTTTAGTTTCCTTATATATCCACAAGTTATCAAAATTTCTAAAAAATTTTTACAACTACCTCTTTCCGTGCAAAAGTTACCACATCAGTATTTGTAATTTAGGGTATTACAGGTGTCCTGCAGCCAGTACACACCTAGTCTAAATAAGTATTCACTTCCACTGCAGACTTCAACACAAAATAGTCTGGAATACCATGAAATTACAGGAAGGCTCCAAACTTACAAATACAAATGTACTTAAAATGAATGCTTAAACACAGGCAATATGGATTAATACATACATACTTTCATATCTTTATAGTACTGGCTGACGAAAGTCAAAATTTCAATTTAAAGAAAGCAGGACATGTCAGTTCTACCTCTGGCACTACATATTAACTTGTTTTGAAATGTAAGGCTACACACTGGTTTTCCCATGATTCAAGGTACTCCATTGCACTCTTAACACAAACACCCATCACTTGAGCCATTAGCAACAGTGGTAGTAGGCAGTTGTCTTCATATGCCCCAGCAGCAGATAAAATACACACTTTGCCAGCAGGTTTCAAGTTACTGCTGACAGCAGAGGAACACGCGCTCTCTGACTCCCTGATTTAGTTCCATCTTTTGGAGATGAAAATACACTCTCAATTCAAGATAAAGCTAAGTATTTTTGCTGTCATTTTTAGTAAGCCCTTCATTTACAGATCTGTAACAGATCTGTAACAGAAGTGTTAAGACTACCCTCTGCACCCCCAGTTCTGGTCTACTCAAAACTATTGATAATACAAGTTGGACAGCAGATCTTGAAAAAACTCTCAACCAACCCACACTCTTTAAGAACAGTCTGACAACACACTTGGAGAAGACAGTAGTGATGCTCAGCAGTGAGAGGACACAGACCTATTAGAAAAGCACTGTCTCACTTCCCCTCTCTGTCTACACAGGAGTGAAGCTTGCCACAGCACTCCAGACTATACAGACCAAGAGAAACTTAAGCAGGAGACTGATTGCTTCTGCAGCACTGAGAGTACATGGCTTCTTTTTCTCCTGCAGATACATGGACAGCTCCTCAGAAAACTTTCATCAAAGATTTCTTTCAAAATCTCATTTCCCTGGCCTGCAACATACTTTACTTATTAAGCTGCAGAAAGAGCATTAGGTTAATAAATAAAATTCTAAACTAAAAGGAATGAGAAGCCATACAAAGGAACAGCAAAAAAACTGGAGAAAATCAAATTCATCTCCTGAACGCAGGTTTCTTTACATAGAAAAATGGTTGAAAGCAGAATGCCCAAAAAATCTCCATGGAGATGTCTGGATAGGGCATTAACCACTGCAATTCATAAGAGAAGAAAAATAACTGCTGATAAGAGGAGCAACAACCATACAGGGAATGGCAATTAGTCGTCTAAGGGGGAATGTGGGGCAGTAATTGCAAAATTTCCCTCCATGTAACAGTCAGAAACTACTTACTGCTGAAGTTAGTCATAATGAAACCTCCAACTTCTCAGGAAATGCCTTAACTGGGCTTTAGAGAATCTGAAGCCATACTTCCCTCACTCTCCCCTAACAAAGCCACTCTTTTTGCACAGGAAGTTTTCACACAGAGTTAGAGACTGAGCATGTACGATTTTAGAGACCAATACTTTCACCTAGATACCAGACTCCAGTGAAAGGTAGGTGTATCTCACAAAATTAAATTACATGAGTGACAGAAAGAGAAACCTACACTAGATGGGTGGGCCAGCTTGAGCAGGTGATTGGGCAAGATGACCTCCAGAAGTCCCTTGTCCTGTATTATAAACCATTTCCCTTTAGGCTATGACTGTTTGAAACAGGAACATAGTCAGTGGCCCAGGAGGTTCCTGCCAATCCCATGGAAAATAAGTCCAAGTACATTGTATTGTAGAGAATAAGAATTTCAATAGGAACAGACCATGCATGGTCTGAATACCCACCTTGAAAGATCTCAATTGCTTAGTGCCCTTGAAACATCTTAGGGGGCCAGTATTTCCAGTGAGTGGGTGTTGCACACACTCCGAAAACAGTCATTTCAGAGTGGGCACAGGGAAACTGAGGCACTTGGCATTACTAACCACTTTTGAAAATAACTGTATTAATCCATAATAATCACAACACTTTTCCTCAACCTGTAACTCCCTTAAACTCCATCACCAGCAGAACATGACCAACAGTACTTTTGAAAGCAACTTCCTTACAGTACTTTTTTTTTCTCCAGACCACCAGGGGAAGACTAAAAAGCCATAATGAACCCAGTTTAGCTATGAGAGCAGTTTCAATGACCTATCTGACCAGGTACATTGACCACAGTTCCCAAACAGACTGAAATGTAAAGAACGGCATTATCTCTGAACACCAACTGACACTATATTGAGCATATGAAACAAAAAAGGGTTCTCACACAGAATTTGATGTAGAAAAACAATCCAATATGTGCTGACTTGCTTTGCTGTATAAAATCCAAAGTAAAATTTTATTCAACACAAATAGAGATGGTTTAATTTAGGCTGACACATACAAGTCATACAAAGACATAAACTAAACTCTCATAGAAGTAAACATACTTTGATATGAAACAAAAATTAGTTTTATAGATATTTATGTATTTTTTGCTCTTGTAAGCTCTATACTTGATGCCACATGCAGCACCAAGACATGAAGACAGATAGTATGCATATGATTTTCCCAAAAAAAAATGGCCTTTTGCTTGACTAAACACTAACACCTGTACAATTCCCAGGCTATTTCCTTCAGACAAAAGAGACCAGCACTTGACCAGTACCTCTTTTCTCCTTACTAAGTTCCAGGGTTATGGTGAGGTTAATCTTTATTTTACCAATAAATGCCTACTTCATTTTGCAGAAAGACCAATTTAAAGTTAACAAAGACAATATAACTAGTGTGCAGAACCACTGAAAGGACGATAAAGCATTTACAAGATGTAATAGGTTTGAGAAGCAACTCAAGCTCTGCGCTATCATAATTCTACACCAGTCTCCTGGCATTATTGTGATATCCATCCAGAATTACAGTTCTCTCTTCTGCAAATGAGTAAATCAGCATTCCTCAACACTAACACAACACAAGCCCAGGAAGAACAGAAACACAAGTTATACTCACAGATAAGCAGCAAGAAAACACCAAGGCTGAGGTTCACATACATTTTCTTTGGCAACAAAGTGATTTTCACAGGTCATTTCCACAGGCACTCATTCCTGCTGCTCCTCTTATGTTCCTCCTCTGCTGCCCATCAGCCAGGATAATACAGTCTTTCATAGCATCAGACTATAAATTGGATTAATGAAACAATTCAAGCTAAAAATAGCAATGTGTCCTCCAAACCCAAACCCAAATCCATGCTATTCCAGTAATAGAATCTGTGTGCAGATATACAAACAGTTGTATCAGTACAATTTAGGGAGTAGCAAACTGTAGCAGGGTGGAGATGTGGGGGGGAACACTTCCTAAACCAACTTGCTTGCCAAGAAAAAGGCAAAGGAGTCACACCTGTGTATTTTCAAAGTAAGCACAAGGCATACCTTATCTTCTCAAAGAAATCTGACCAATCTCTCGTAAAGTAAATAAAAAACCTCCCCCATACTTTCCTATATATATATATATATATATATATATATATATTTACAATACATGTAAAATACATACTTACAAACACATATAGTCATATATCACTCTCTTCCCAGTGGATTTTAACATATGAAGAAATTAAGGCTGAAAACAACATTTACAACATAATTTTAATGGGAAAGCATTTTCCTATGATTAACAAAATGTTTCTTGCCTCTGGAAGCATACACATGTCTGCACCACATAACAGAGCCTGGTTCAGTGCCCCAAGCTGCTGCTGACCTTGCCTTCCTCAGAATGAGAGATGTGAGGGCTGGGAATATTTAAAAAAAAAGGGTTTAGTGCTGTCCTTCTACCCAATTTTTCCTCTCAGAACTTGATAAGGTAATACTGGAATTTGGGAAAAATTTTCTTGAAATATTTTCCCATACAAGGAACAGCAAAATATTTGTTAAGGCCTCATTATTGCTATTCTTTGATCTCTCAGAATCCTATGTAAAACTGATATTTAAAATGAAGAATTTTATTTTAAGACTTTTAATGGTTCTTTACCATTCTATAAAAGACTCAGGCTGCTTTATGTATGATTTCCCTTGGAAATGAATATCAGCACAATTTTATTTTGTTTATTCCAACAAGTTCATTTCTAACTTGTTAGATCCTTTTTAAGCACAATTTCTTCTCTATTTCTCAAGACCTCTACTGGCACATTATGAATTCTACAGAGATAATCCATGCAGTTTTTATTTACAAGTCAACTGTATTAATGCTTTCTCTTGCCAAAACACAATTCTTCTCATATTTTAAATTGTACTGACAGATGAAAACAAATATTTTAGCATGAAGTGCAAGTCTGTCTCTAATAAAAGGCATGATGGTTATGAGCCAGCAGCAAATAATACTATTAATAACATTATTAAGTTTTTCACAAAAAAAATTGTGCTTCTGTTAATGAATCAATTTTATTTCTCATCTTAGAGAAGCTCATTCAAAGAGTACCTTCATTAAAGTAAATGCAGCAATTAGAATTTCCTCCATTTAGGGGAAACGGGAAATGGGTTGGAAAGACTTTTCAGAAAAAAAAATATCAGTAAGATAGAAAAACATGCCCTTTTCACCCAAGATCTTCAAAATTCTCAGAAACATTACCTCTCGGTCCCAAAGTGGAGGAAGCCTAGCTCAGAGCTAGCAAGCCCTCATTCAAAGCTTATTTAATCACTGTAATGTTCCAGTAAGTGTAGCTGTCTTGGTTCTGGGCTTAAGCTACCATAGTATCTGAGTCTGGTGCAGCTATATCTGAGGTGAAATCTAACTGCACGGACTAGGCCTGTGGCACTACAGGAAACAGGAGCCACATGGAGCAGCAGTGTCCTGGCTGGACACGGCACGGTGACCTGGGACACAGCTTGGGACACACGCCTCCCAAAGTAGCCAAGGGCTGTATTGTGCACAGGTCTCACCCTCAGCCCCTCACTGCACACAAGTCAGTCCTGCTGCTGTGCACCAAGTGCTCAGCAAAGCTGAGTGACCACCAAAGTGCCCTCCAAAGCTCTGTGACCTGCTCTCTGCAGTGCACACAAAGCCCCACAAGCATGCTGCAGTGTGCACGAGCCCTACTACAAGGGAAAGCAACAGTACACACATCAAACAGGGAAGTAAGACCAAGATAAGCCCCTCACTCCACGATAATCCATCACTGTCTTATTTCAGTGCAGTTCGGTGGTCATAGTTCCATTCACACACACAGAAAACCGACAGAATCCAAGCTAAGCTTCCACAACCAACTGCAACAGCTTCATGCAGAGAAAAACGAGCACTCATCAAGCACTTAAATGTTAACACCACCAACCCAAAATGAAACAGATGGGGGAGAAAAAATGCCAAAATATGTCTGGTTTTTCAATGCCCAGTATTTTGATTAGATGCTTAAAAGCATTTTTTCTTCTCTGAACCCACACAGCCTCCCAATCTAAATTTTGATATTTCTGCTTCTACAACCCTTGGCATTCCTGACTTCAGAATTTAGAGAAGGTTATCAGACAGAGCACGGCTGCTCTTTTGCTAACCAGCTGAGACATTGGCTGTACTGCAACTGAGCAGCAAGCTCAGGGTGGGAAAACAATCCAGTTTTATAGGCAGCTTTTAAGACAAATCTGGCTGGCAGCAACTCCAGATTTTCCACCACTGTGAACAAAGCAGTGAAGTTTCTTAAAACAGAGCTGACACTGGTCCACACACATATATGAATAAACAGAAGACAAATCAGATTCGTAATATACAGCTGACAATAGAAAAGTTGGGGTCTTAAAATCAGAAACAATGATGTGTAATTTTCTCAGAAATGTGAAGGTTAGTAGAAATTGATATGAGTATCATCTCCAAAGTTAATTTTTGAGAATGCAGATACTTCCATGTCCTTTGGATATTTTCCAGTTTCTGTTGAAGAGAACTGACAAACAGAACACAATCAAGGTTAAACTAAAGGAGTCTAGAAAACAAGTGTCCCATGCAAGCAAAGGTCAGGTGATGTTCCCCATGCAAAACATCCAATTCAGCATGAATCACATATTGATATGGCACTTGAAGTGCTAATCATGCCACAGTACTAAAGCTAGTGCTTTATAATGTTTAGTTGTGATAACGTGTTTAACTGTGATAAACACTATAAACACTAACAGCCCATAATTCCTCAAAATGACCAAAAACACCCCAAAACCCCAACACAAAAAAAAAACCAAAAAACCCAAAAATCCCAAAAAAACCAACCCACATAATCCTCTTACATAGACAATGCAAAGGCAAAGACTGCACACAAACTTCAAGTGTAATGAAAACCAGCATTTCTTTCTGCCTCTAGCAGGCTTCCCTTGCATAAAACCTCTTCTGTGAATTGGCAGGTCTCTTTGTGGCATGAATTGCTGGTATGTGGCATTCATTCTGCTGCTTAAATGCTGGTAAGTGACAGAGCTAAATCTTTCCATTGCTGAAATTTCACTTCCCACAAAATTCATACAACAAATTCGTCCTATTACAAGGAGCTTCTACTTTCTTATCATGCAGAAAAGGCATATCTGTGCAAAAAAAAAATGCAATGCAAGTCTATATTATCTGGGTCTCTCATACACCCACAAATATTTACGATTTTGAAAGGAAACAGGAATTTGTTTGATGGCTTACAGTATACCACAGATGATGGTCTCTCAGCAAGTTTTTCATATAGTGCTGTTATCCTTGTCCATAGTAGGAAAGAAGAAGCTTTGAGGGGCCTCATGGCTTCTCAAATGGTAGTTTTGAAAAAAAAACAGGAATATAAATTGAAACTGAATGTGGAAATGTTCTGTAACAAGATAAGATGTAAAATGTTGTCTCCATTTCAACTTAAACAGAACTGGTAAACTATGACATAGCTATCAGTCATCATGTTATTAAAATAATTAAATTCAGAATCATAAGACTATGGTTGAGATTTGTGTGGCTAACATGCACTAGTTGAGAAAATTTTCTCTCCTTTATACTGGTATGTTTCTGAATTTTGTTCAATTTAATTTTTTTTTTCTGTAAAAGTGATTGGGCCAAGTCTGTACACAAAATTATATTCAGTGGAGAAATCTTGATTACCTTGAGACATCAGACCAGACTACACACCTCTAACAAAGTATGGATAAAATCTAAAAATACCAAGAAAATATAGAATTTGAATGAGTTATGTCATACCTAATTCTCTCAAAAACAGCTGTGAATTAGATCCACACCCACAAGTAATAAACTTCAAAAAACGAAGTCTTGTGAAAATGTCACATTAATCTACCCATGCAGTAAATGTCTACTCACCCACTACTTACTAAGATGATTAGTAAGGAAATCACAAGTTAAACTTTATTCAACTGAAGAAAAATAGGAAAGAGGTTGCAAGGTTGATTTAACTCAGAAGATATTATTGTCACTTGACATTTACATGCAATGTATAATTTCATTCCCACTTACAGTCTGGGGAAAGCCTGTTAAAATTACTTCCTTAATGTGTGAACACTTCTTTGAATTGTGTTCTTTTCATCTGCCACCTTCTCCTTAAGCCAGCTGGCTCCTTTTGTTAAGTCTTTTTTAATAGGAAAGTTCATTATATGTAATTTAGGGAGCAGTTTGAGACTGTCACCTTCTATTGAGTGCTACTGCACACGCATATTTCAGGGCACTCTATAGTATCTATTGATGTCAAAAATGCAAAAAGTTCACACACATATGCTGAACAGCTCTAGCATGGGACTAATAGAAATGACCACATCTATCTCCTCATTTTCATCCACATGGACTAGTCCTCTTTCCATTTACATGCCAGACTACTCTTCCTCTTTGTAAAAGATGATACCTTTGTGGCAACTACAAAAGTTGCTTTCATGGAAACACTATTAAGGAAGGCATTCAAGTATCTTTTGTCATCTAGAGACTGACCAGCATACTGTCCTGCTTAATCCTGTTGCTGCGGCTTTCTTATTTCTTACTTTTTCTTCTCCTTCATTACACACCTTTACCACTTACTCCTCTCCCCTTCTATTCCTTCTCATCCAGCTCCCCCACTCCCACTTTTTTTCCCTGAGCACTTGCTAGCCGTCTTCTTGATTCTTTCTCTACGCCTAAGTGCTGTCTTCCAGTGATCACAGTCTTTGGGGGTCACCTCTCACTTTCTCCCATCCTTTTATGTAATAGCAGCTCCAACAGACTCATAGCTGTTGGTTTTCTACTGAAATAACAATAATAAAAAGGGCGTAAGTTCCCTGGTCATTAGTAGCAACTGTGCTGTATACTGCAGAGTTCAGGAACTAACCTAACATAAACACTGCCTGAGGGTGCCTGGGCAGCGTGAGTGACAGCAGTTACTTGGTTACTATGTGCCCTTCACAAAAGGTTGTGCTCTATGACGTTCATCCGTAATGTCAGACCCTTGTTCAATGACTAAGAGGGGTACAGGGATTGTTCTGGTTTTTTTAGGTTTTTTTTAAGAAGAGGCTGACTCTATGCTGACAATTCGGCAGATGCATCCCTATCTTTAGCGGCACATAGTGCATAATTCAGGCATAGACTCTAAACAAACAAGCATGAGACTAAATCCTCCTAATTGCATTGTCCTTCAATAAGCTCTCTCAGTATTTCAAAGTAAGAGCAACACAAATTACTTATGCCTGGAAAGTGGGAGTTACACTAGGACTGACTAAAGCAGCTCAACTTGTGAACTTAAAGATGCTAAAGGAGACTTTTTCATGATCCACCACTACCATTTTGAAGATTTCTGAACATACTGGGCTCTTTGATTATCACATAAAAATGTAAGATCCAGTGCCTGAAAACTGAAAGGTAAAAGAAAACACAAGGTTGAACTGTATATTCAGAGATAGGATGGATTCTTCAATTGACCTCTTGCTGAACTGTGGGTTTCACTGTAAATTTTCTTTCTGTAAGCAGTTCTAGTAGCACATTTTTTGAATCAGTGCAAAATTTTCTCTCTTCATATAGTATTGTCCCACTAATAAACACCAGACTACCCTCCTGTAGACATGGTTGTGGATCCAAGTGTAAAATTTCACTTAGTACCCTGAGTGTATTCTAGTGGTTTGAACCATTTCATATCACCTGTAATCACACCTACAGTTGTGATATTTCCTATTTGTCAATTCACAAAGGCAAGGATATGATCTTTGCTGGTCTGCTGTCTTCTGCTGCCTTTTATTTCCCCTGTACACATACTATTCCTGGTTACCCATTTCCTATTTTTTTTCCAATCACCTACCACCATTACAGACAATTCACGTTATTTTTAAACTCTTGTAACATAGCAAAACCAGAAATTAATATCTACACAGGAGTTTGAGATATTCATATATCCTTCCAAAACATTCCTGACACCTCTTTTTATAGAAGACAAACTCATATTCTGTGACTTCCAGTGACTTCCTTAAGGCCACAGTGTGGTGCCAGTTTGAAAGCAGTTAGCCTTGAGGACTCAGAAAAATTAAATTCAAGAGTACCTCCGTTATTCTATCTCATTCATATCATGCTATCATGTGTTCCTTGTTCTTCTTCAGAGAAAATGGTGAAAAAAATGAGAAGGGAAACAAAATAACCTATGAAAATTATAATTAGAAATATTTTAAAGCTCCAATTCAGACCACCAACCCATGCCTATCCTCCAAAAGATGGTCTTTTTCATAGGTTTCAATCTCAGTAAGGAACACAAAAATCTTACACACAATTCTAACTGAAAAAGAAAACATTCCCGTTTAAATTCCTGGAATTTAATCAGTACATATTACAATCTTCATTCTTTGGAGCAACAGTGTGCTATGCAACATTGGTGTAAATTTCATAAAACATGTCATAAAACCTCTATTTGAATGAGGGGGTTTTTTTAACTGAAAGTATTAAAAACTTCTATGTTCCCTTACAAAAAAAAGTTATTTGAGTATGGAAAAAAACAAGGTAAAAGCTAGTAACAAGTTCTTGAATTATTGAAGAGATGAACAAAGAGACAGGAAAAGAAAGGGAAAAAAAATTTTTGAAAATGTCCTGTATCTATTCGTAGGATCTGGATGAAGTTTCAGAATGATCACATCTACGTAAGGGCTTCCTTCATGTCTTGACCAAACACTGAGAACGTGTCATACAGTAAATTACTCAGATAAAATATTTCTCTTTGGCTTTTGTTCAAAAAGGTTGATTTATCTTTGCGCTAAAGAGCCCACACAAGACCTCTGCAGTACTTCATGGTATTTCTAAACTGGAACAGACCATCAGCATCATTCTGTTCTGATCTCATGCACAGCAGAGGCCAAAGAACCTCACCCAGCAATTTCAAGCCTATAACTCACAGCCGTAAGCTCACTCATTCTCTCAAGGTTAACATCACTAGTGCACAGAAGGTCTCCAAAAAGGTCTTTACAGCATTTAAATCCCACTTATGATCTATTTTGAAGACTAGTGAGATTTTATGAGGTCTAGGACAGAGAAATTTATAGTAACTATGGGTACATGAGGTAACCCACCAGGTGACTGCAAATCTCTCTGACTCACAATGACCTTTGGGGGAGAAAACTACTCACTGCCTTAGAAAAATACGTAAGAAAATGGAATAAATATTCACACATATGCATGTATTTGACATCAGACACTATGTAAATACCACCTACCAAAATCTGTGAAATAAAACTGGGCAGTTTTCATGTGAGCACTCATAAGAGTTCTGACAAAACCCGGGACTGTCCAGCTCTGACCTTCTGCTCAGGTGCACACTGTCAGGACATTTCCATGAGAACACACTAAGGACAGTTATTCAGCAAGCTCAGCTTTAAACCAAGCCCGGATTTCACTCTGAATGATACTCTCTAGATAAACCATAACATAGCAGCTTCATGCAACAATAAATGTATAAAATGCAATGATCAATATCAATCTGATAATACAAATTCTCTTTCTATTCATCTTAATCCGCCATTTATATTTTGTTGTCACTAAATGCAAGAGTACAGTGATAAGGCACCACCACCTCTAGATGCATTCTAGGAGTGAGTTCCAGAGTGCCACAGCCGGTGAAGCAAAAAGGAAAGCCTCTGCTGCCACCTAAAGGGTTTCTCTGCACTTCGAACTGCTGAAGCTGAGGAACAGAGATACACACAGCTTAATCAGCACCCAAACTGAAAAAGAGCTATCAGATCAAAAGCACGCTGCTGAAGACAATAATATAGCTGCTTAATATAGCTTATTATAGCTTAATAGAGCTGCTTTCCCCTCACTGCACTGTGCTTTGCTTGCAGTCAAAATTACAGCTAGGAAACAGTAACAACACTACATATTTGTTTCTTCCCACTCTGTAAGATTACAGACTACAGTCAGAGTGGTTTTGGATAAATATAAAAGAACAAAAATCTTTCATTACAAGTCATATTTTTCCAGATTTTGAAACCAGGCACATTTCCAATTCTCCTTTTTTGGGCCGCTTCTTTGAAGAACAACTTCCAGAACCAACCAGTGTGTTCCAGCAGTGGGCTCATCAGTGCTGGATATAAAAAAAAAAGTAATCCAGCTCTCTCTTCTCAAAATTTTATATTGACCGCATAGTGCAAAAAATGTAACTTTTTTGTTTTCAGAAAAGTATTTCACAAGAATTCAACCAGTCTTTCTTGTTTCAAAGAATGAAATTACTTGAAGATACACTCCAAGCGTAACATCATGTACTCACTTGAAGAAAACATATCTTTCTCATTGTTAGCTGAAAGGTTAAATACCTGTATATGAGGTTAAATACATCTTTCCTAAAAATATTAATCTTAAGCAAGGGATTTGAAGGAAAACAAAATTAGTATTTCTGAGAATCTGGAACATTTTATTTCCCATACCACAAAACACAAGCTTACTTTGGACAACAGGAAAAGAACTTCAAGAAAGATTGGAAGTACAAGTAATTCTGGTACCTACACTGAGTTTGTGCATGTCGCCAATTAGCACCACAGACATTGGTGTAGCAAGAAAGCAGATCAGTGAACAAACAGCTTCTGGCAGAGAAGAACCTGGGGTTAGGACAAAACTTCCTCTGTGAGCAGCATGGTATCATAAGGGAATTCTTGCAGCTTCACAGAAAACATCTAGCAGAGTCTTACACAGAAGGATGAACTTCATGCATTATTGGTCTCTCCTCATTTTCTATACTACCTCCTCATAACTAGAAAACATTTCTGCATAGCAAGTGTCAGTGAAAAGCCATTTATCTCCAGGATGGACTTTGATATTCTACACTCACATTCTCCAACAAGAAAACAGAAAATCTACAGTTAGGTTCTCCAATAAGAAAAAAAATTTATTCCTACAGTGCATATAAAACTGTTTGCTACTTTCTTCTAACAAGCAGCTTCACAGATATACGGACCTAAGAATGAAAACCAAGGTCTGATTTCTCATGAACAGTCCTTGCAACACAGACCACAGCTCTGACCATTACGAGGCCACTGTGAGACGGAGACTTGACCAAAGTACCATTTGTATGTGATAGAAAGCAGAATGTGCAAGAAAACATCTTGACATGGTTTATCTTGCTTGGACAAGAACAGGGCAGCAAGGCAAAGTTTATCCTGCTCATTTCCTCAGTCAGAGGACCTTCATGCTCACACCTCTTACTCAAGCAGGTCACAAAATGTTACTCCAACCTATTTGCTACAGGCTGTTCTCAGGACACATACCTTATGTTTGGATTATTTTTCAGAAGTACAGTGATCTCTAACACCATGGAAACTAAGAGACTATTAACATTTTAGAAAGCACAGGTGTCAGCAGATTGATTTCTGGATCCAAAACAATTACATTGTAGTCATTTCAAGAACTTTGTGAATGTCAAGATTCATGTTATGGTACAACACTGTAGGAATTCTGCATTTGAATTTCCAAGGAAAAATAAGCTAGGGGAAAAAAAAAAAGAACAAAGAAAGCAAATTAACCAAATCATTTGATATTCAAGCAGAGCTACGGAGTCCATTTTCATACTGGAATTTATACCATTCCAAATAGAAGTTTTAGGTCAATGACAGAGAAACTTATATGGAAAGGGCCCCTCTCTCAGGGATGAAAAAACTTAGAATGTTCAAGTCTGTTTCAGGCTGCCGCAATGGGTTTAGAAAGTCACCGCAAAGAACAGTGGCTATTCCATATAAACTCATCCAGTTGTCTATCAAAAGGCTGGTAATAATTTCATAAAACAAGGCTAAGCACCACATCTGGATGCTCCAAATGTCAACAACCCTCAGCAATGTTTAGAGCTGTTCTTGTTAAAACCATTCTGAGAAGTGAGATAAGTCAAAGTCATGTGGGTAATCTCACAGAGTTAAATCCACATGGAAAGAAGATCCTACATCAGCAGCTAGTGTTTAACTAGTACTGAACAGGCATGATGACACAAGTGGATCTCAATCAACTGGTAATGAGAAAGCAGTCAGAAAAGGAGAACATTTCACATAAGAGATGCAGTGCAGCACATACGAAGAAAAGCACAGGGATAGCCTTGGGACAAGGGGAACAGACAAATGGGGTAAGCAGACAGAATTGAGGTAAACTCTGCTGGCAGAAGTAGCAGGTTATGCAATGAGCAGACAAGAAAGAAAAGTCAGAGCTGTAACTCTTAATCTGGGGAACACGCCAAAGAATTGTATCACTAACATTTTTAAGACCCCTGGGCCTGTTCTGTACACGTTGGTGAGCACAAAAACCCTTCAAAGGATGGTAAGAAAACAGAAGGAATTCTCAAGCAGATCCTAATCGTACTACAGGAAGATCACTGCTATGCAATACAGATGGCAAACAGCCATGGGCAGCAGCTGACCATGACGTTTTCTGCAAGTCTTTGAAGAAGAGGTAGCTCTTTTTTTTTTTTTCCTCAAGTAAGATTAGAATTCACCTGCAGTAACTGCTTCCCAAAAACAGCTATTCCACACCTCATGGCCTCTAGACTTCACACTGGGAAAGTGATGTATGATTGGAAGAATATCCCAGACATCAAGGAAGCATCTTGCTTTCTACTAGAAAACCCATTCAGCTAATTAGACAAAACCCTAACTGCTCATTCTTTAAAATGCTTTTCAAAAATTTTATGCTAAGAAATTCCTACCTTGTCTGTAGTTAGTATACTCTCCAGAGCTCCCAGTTATTTCCCACTTGGGAGGACAATCCTCCCAGCTTGGACTCCAGCCCAGACAAAAGGAACACCCCATCTAAAGAGCAGCTGTTGGACTGGAAGCCTGGAGATTATCATGAGTTAAAATTTCTTCATTTCAATATCCACAGCTTTCCATACTTTACAACCCCATATTCTTGAAAAAGTTCTGCTGAAGAGTCACCTAAAACTGCCATCCTCAGCAAGCTGACCAAATTTACACCCAAAATCTGGAGCAAAGCTGGGAATGGATGTCTGTCATGGATATGCCAGTTTGTCCTGGGCCAGCATATTCTTACCATAATCAGCACATCAGTCAACGTGGAATTGCATGTTTCACTAATTCCAAAAACAGAGAATAAAACTTATCATTCAAGTATTTGACATGGATGTCCATCAGTGCCTTCTAACTCTATAGAAGTACTCCAAGCTGGTAAGTAAAGACAGTTCAGCAACCAAAACAAGTTAAACTAGCAGTGCAAACAACTGGTCCTGTGTGCAGAGGTGTCAACACATGGCTTAAAGTTCAACACTCAGAGAATTACAGTTCAGAGATGCAGCCAAACAAGTACTTAATGAATTCTCTTTCTGTAATAACACTAATAAAGCTCAAAACCAGAACGAGTCAAGATTTAGGAAGACGCAAATTATAGAACTGAGATGATTTTACTTGCATTATAACTGATTTTGAACAGTGTCATCCTCAAATCTATTAGGTCTCCAATCCAGCAAAGGATATAAGCATGTCCTTTAGTTTTAAAGTATTCAGATGCTCCAAAGTTTGGTGGACCACTCACAACTATCAATGTGTCCTGTCATTCAGTATTTTACTAGGCTGGGCCACAGAATATCCAAGAGCACAGGCAGGACACACTGAAATCAAGTGTGCACAGTCTGTTTTTTTGCTTACATCATTTATTTATATAGTAACTTTTCAAAATGCTTATATACAACAACAGTGTTCTTTAAAGAAGTGAAAAATACACCCATTAGACAATGTCAGTATCTAAAAGATAATCAGCAGAAAGACTGAGAAGGACAAGAGATTTATATTTCTTTTTCACTCTTTAAATAAAATGAGCTTTTAAATTGGTTGCTTCCCTTTCACATTCAGTTTGCTGAAACTAATTTTCACCTCCAGATTCACAGATCCTTAACCCCTTCCAGGATCTTTTAAAATTCCGTCTCTTTGCCAGCACATGCACATAACACCGATGTTCAATGCTAAAAGTCAGCAGGTTCTCAATTGACAGGGAGATCTTAATCAGCAATTTAACTTCACAGACATCAACAAAACCCCTTAAAAACAAGAGGTTTTCATGATCAGATACATTAAAATTATTCTGCACACTGTTGGCTATTATTAGTAATAGCCTTATTAATAATAAATAGCCTTATTTTTCTAGAGATTGTACAAATTCATAAATGAGCAATGCCTGACCCAAATATTTAACACAAGTAATTTATTTTCATAAATCTATACAGGAGTAGAACAAAATAAATATTTAATAAATACATTTAATAGTAAATGTTTTCAGGATTTTGTTTGTGGGGAATAGGAATTAAGAGAGGAAAAATCACCCATTGAACTCATTTTGCTGTCTTTTCAGTTGCCTTAAGAAGCAAATGTAATTTTTCTCATGTACTTGCTATGAAAAATGTTGTTACTATTCACAAAAAACAGCACTGTCCATTATGAAAGACTAAAGGAACAATATACACCACAGAAAAAGTGCTTGTGAACTAAAATAAACAGTTGCAACTGAATTCCTTGCTTCCACAAAGCTTGGCAATGAAACCCGTCAGAAGCCAGACAGTCAAATTTTGCAAAGGAAATTAAAGTAAATTGCAAATGAGACAGGAAGAAGAACACAGAAATATATTATCTAACTCTGTCTCGAAATTAAATTAGTATTTTGCCTCAGAACATGATGGCAAAGTAGGACAGATGAGCAACAGCTCTAGAAATAGAAATTGCCACATGTGACCTGGAGGTAAGAGCTGAACAGTCAAGTCCAGCAGATCAGATGATGCTAATTCTAAAACACTGAGAGTTTACCGAAGCATGTTACCACAGAAACCTGGTATCATTCCTGATGGCATTTTATAAGGAGCACAAGAACTTGAAGTCCAAGCAGAGTAGTCAGGGGAATGAAAACCAAACCTTACAAAAGTGACGACCACTATTTGTTCATTCCATGTAAATACATCTGCAAGGAAAGGTTTAAGAGTGAAGACAACTGTTGTAGGTAAAATATAATTTTGGAACACCAGACCAAAGAAGTATGACCTTCAAATCCTAGAAATCTGGAATACCTTCTCTGTAGTGCAATGGGATGGACTATGATAATAGATCATGCTTGATAATTCTATAACCATGATTCAACAGGAAAGTTGCCTCTACTAGAATAAAATGTGTTATGATCTAGATAGGAGCTGTTTTCCAGTCCCAAGATGTAACTTAACGTATTTCATTAGGAGTAATCTCCTCCTCTCATGATAGAATGCTAAAAATGGTCCTTTTAGTTACTGAGTTAAATGAACAAAATAATTTCAAGCTTTTAATTAAAGACTAATGTGTCAGAAGCAGGTAAATGAGGAAGAGACATTTGCTAGGAGTACAAGGCACAAACTTGCAGTTGCAGATCTGCACAGCTGAGCTTAAGCTGCTTTACATCCTTCCCAGTAGGAATGCAACAGGAGCTTCTACTGAAGAGTGAAATTAATGAAGACTTATTTTTTGTATAAGCAATTAATTTCTGTGGTCTTGAGGATGAAAAAATTCAATACATTCAATGTATTTCCATGCATTCCTTATAATAAACTAGGAGAGATGGTGACTGCTAAAGCAGAGAGGAAATGGAACTGATTACACAAGTTTTACGTCAAAGGGAATCCCCAGGTCACTGGTCAGACAAGCTTTCCATTTTCCCTTCCTGCTAGAAATGACATGTCAATTGTCTCTGACAGCAGTATGGATAAAAAGGTTAAAGGAGAGAGAACTATGACACTAGATGATGAGAAAAACATTAATCTTGATTGTACGTAAACCTTGGCTTAGCTGAGTGCAAGATTTATAATGAACAGCAGAACTTTTCTTTCAAAAGATTCTTGTTCTCCACTCTCTGCTCTTTATTGAAACTATCAGAGGTTTGGAGCTTTAAAGTTTTTATTTTTCCCTACTGAAAACATTAACACAGATCTAAGATACGGAAATGGGTCAGCTAATGCTTGTCTTTGAAAAGTAGCTTTGCAGTACTCCTTTCATTGTGCAATAGCAATGACACGACCATCAGCAGTACTTAAAGACTTGAAGTACCCCACTTTGCAAATGTCCAAATTGAAGCATCCTAAAAAATGCCTGATTTTCAGGAGACAGTGTTTAAAAAAACTGCATCCTCTAACAGGTGTCTCAAGCTTTCTATTCAAAATCTTTAGCATTATTTTAATATATTTTGCCCTAAATGTCAAATAAAACACACACAAAGAAGCAGTATGAGAATGAAAACTCATTTTATTTACCCACTTAAGAGGCCTCCTCCATCTCATTCAGCAATGTTAAAGTTTCTACAAAGCTGTAGGGTAACAATCACTGGAACACCATTACTCTTGGCTGTCACAAAAGCAGGGACAATATTTGCCAGGTATTTACATTTTCACTGAATTTATCATTTAAATGAAATCTTCAATTTAACTGAAATTATTTTAATGAAAACACCCTGGCCAAGCCAGAAGAGCTGCAATAAAGGTTGATATTAACAGCAACAAAGTCAAAATACATAGGTCTGGGACTCACCTGTCAGATTCAGGACACAATAAAAGAGAGAATATACTTACTGAAACTTTCCACAAGGTCAAGGGCAACCTGAGTAGCCACATCCATTCCAGAGTTGATGTAGGACTGGCAGTTTTTCAAAGAAGAAAGAGCAGAATCAATTGCATTGAACGAGATCCTTGGACCACCTGACATCTTGAAATTGTTACTCTAGAAATAACAGGGAGAACATATTAAAAAAAGCTGCACACAAAGAATTTGGGATAGAAAACCTAAGTTCTAAGAGATAGCTAAACATAAAGCTGTGTCAACAGAATCACTGAAACATTAGGGAGCAGGGATGAAAACTTAGCTCCCAAGATATCAGTAATTTCAGTGAAAGTGCAATGCATCACAGCTTTCAATTCACCTCCTATCCAGTATTAAGCAAAGCTACACCACTAAAAGCAACTGGCAGTTCTCCTCTGCTCATTTCTATCACTAAACAACAGTGAAGTTCAAACTCCACAACTATGTCTGCTTGAAAACTACTGCTCTATTTCAGATCCAGAAGAAGATCCAAAAAAGCCCACATGCCCAAAAACTTGTCTGGGTTATCCAGGCATATAATCAATTAGGCTAGAAGAAATGTGATTTCTCACATTCGATTTAGTTTCACCAGCAGCTGGCCCTTGGAAAAAAATAAGATCTAACAAAGGACCACTCTAAGAATCTTCTTAAAACATCTAGCATAATTTTTATATAAAAGCCCACCTTAAAAATACTGCTTACTTTTGCCAAAGCTGCTACAAACTTTTAGCACCCACATTCCATTAGCACAAAATGAAAGTCACACAGGTGCCATTGTTTATCCTCACCACCCTCTGGTTCTGCAATACACACCCACAGCCTACACCCTTGTGGGGATTAGCTGCTCTACTATTAGCAGCAGCTATTATTAATAGTTCTATATTATTAGGGTTTTTTTAATTAAAAAAAAAAAAATTGCATAAGCAAAAACACTCAAAGGTTCTATTATTAGAACCTTCAAATGTTTTTGCTTATACTGTGCCTATCCACTCTGCTCCCATCCATTTGTTTCCTCACAAAAATCCCCAATTTCTGCTCTTCCTTCTTCATGCTTTGCCGTAACCCACTGAGACAACATGTAGCTACTGTGAGAAACGTGAACCTCGTGTGCAGAATTTTATACTTCAACTTGCAGATTAGAAAAATTCTGCTTCAGCTTTAGATACACACAAAAAAAAGAAGAAAAATAGGCACAGCAAAGCAGAACTCTTAGATAAACAGAAATAGTGCATTATTCCATGTAAAGAATAACTAGTATGTTCAAGGACTATACTGAGACACCATTGGGGAAGATAGCAGAATCCACAAACAAATCTGGGGTATACTAGAAGGGGAACAGTTGTTCTATCAGTAACAGCCTTTAACAGGGTCTTTAACAGATTGCTGTTGGATTAAACAGCAATCTGGAAAACCTCTAAATAGAAAGTACAAATAGAATTAGAATATATATACATAATATACAATAGAAAGTTTTGTATACCTAAGACTGTATCTCTCTCTACTGCTTTCCCTCAAACTCCAGAACTTCTTGTGTTCCCCCTAACCTGAACAACATTGACACGTTCCTCACAAGCACTAAGCAGACTGTGAGACCTGAATACCTGGTGTCTCCTAATGTTTATTTCCTACCATTTTCCTTTTTTTTCATTTATAAAATGTGCTTGGCCAGTGAATACTATCTTTTAGTACACCATCTTTAGGTCATGTGCTTCCAGCAACATTTTTCTGAAAGTTCAATCTCACCACAAATTGAACTTCTTAATTACATGCAAATTTGTCTTCCTCTCTATCCCCTTCTAAAGATACATCTTTCCACAGATGCAGCAGGCTTCAACTACAGCTCTTGTTATGTCAGCTCATGCTCTCCCTGACAGAAGACTATGACTGCTATCATTAGAGATCTTTAGAGGCTGTCAAACTGACAACAGAAGACAAGGGGAAAGTTCATTATAGAACTCCCTAAAACTAAAGAAAAAGGATGCTCTTGAAGATTTAATAACAAATTCCTTCGGCTCGTATATTATTTAACATTTTTCTAAAGTACTTGTTTGCTATCTTAGCGAGACTGTTTGTATAGAATCTCTGTGATCCAAATATACACTATTGAATAGTCACATAAACTCATGTGAGAAACTTTATCTTTCTGAGACCATTTCATGTATCAAAGTTAACAAAGAGAGCCTAATTCCTCTCTTGAACTTGGTAAATCTCACTGAGAAAGCCTGCTGTTCTTTTGGAAATTTCACAGATACACACTGTGAAAGCAGGAATCTGGAAAAAAAGAAACCAACAGTGAAAAGTTAAAAAGGCTCCGTCATTCTCATGAGCAAATACACAGAAGCAGATGTTACTGGTTATGACATTAAATCATATCATTGCAGTGGTAGGTTCATCTCAATCTGTCTTTTGGAAAGTGATTCCTTTTAGATTAATTTTCCTTTTGTTGTTTTTTAATAAAGGATTATTTTTCTTAGAAACTGGTTACAATCCTGTAATGCCCCAGACTACTTGATGGGTTTGGGGGAAGGCAATGGGATATACCCTGGGCAGTGCACAGGAAAAACAACCAAATTACCATGAGACTCCATAACAACTTTTACTTGCAAACTTTAGAATATTCAAGTAGAATAAGATACTTGCAAAATTTTAAAACATCCAGACAAAATAAGGCACTTCCCAAACTTTAGCTTGCAAACTTCTCTAGACACAAGAAGACACTAGAATTTTTCAGCCCAGATTACAACGTCTTTTGAGAAGAACGTGTAAGAACACCAGAAAGAAAAAGAAAATGGAGAGAAAAAGGTAGATGGCCACCACCCAGGATCCAGAATTGTCTCAGCAGCTTCTAAACGCCAGGCAGTAGAGTGTGTTTGGCACACGCTGCTTTCCTTTTATCTCCTACACACTGCCACTTCAGGGCTTACAGGCTCTGTTCCCCCACCACTTCCCAGCTGCCTGTTTCGAGCCAGTCAGCTACTCCTCAGGTCTCCTAAAGATCCCAAGGCAAAGATTTCACTCTTGAACTTCCTAAGTGAATTCTTCAACTTCAGCTTGGAGCTGTCCATTCTACCTTCCAAGGGAGAGGCACATTCCTAGCTGGAATTGGTTTCTCTGCAGTGTTTGTAACACGCTCTTTTCTGAAGGTTTTCAGTGGGTGCATCAAATAACTTATCATTTAAAACCCCCAGCCCCCTCACTTCTGGAAAACACAACCAGCAAACTCTGTGGTGAATGAGAGACTATCGAGAGCATTTTTTTTTCTTTCATCAAGTGATCAAATGTTAAGAGACAGGATAACGAACCAAAAAACGCTGCAGTTTCTATTCTGCACCCTACTTTAAATATTTGAGAAAATGACCTAAACTTTCTGTTTCCTAATATCAAACTATGAAGCAGAGGTAAGAAAAAAGTATTATTTGCTTCTGTAACAGCAGCTCAGCCAGTGTCAAATTCTCTCCGAGGACCAGGATGAGCGTCCAGCACCAGGCACACTCGGTGATGAGCCACCACACGGAGACAGACGATCCTTCCCGGTACGGGCGTGGGGAGCAGGGCCCAGAGCCGAGCAGGAAGCTCGGAGCCCTCAGGCCCTCTCGCCCCCTCGGCCGGTCCAGGGCAGGCCGGGCAGCCCGGTCAGTCCCTCGCGGACGGACCCGGCCCTCCGCCCCGGCCCGGAGCGCTGCCCTCGCCCGCGGAGGGGCCGGCAGGGACAGCCACCCTCTCCAGCAGCCGCTGCTCACCTCTTCCCCGCAGCTTCCGAGCGCGGCTGGCCCGGGGGCGGCCCCACGCCGCCCTCCCGGCGGTAGAAGCAGGCGGGCGGTAGCGCCGGGCACGGGGCAAGCGGAACCGCCTCATCAGCCGGCGCCGTCATGTGATGGGAGGGCTCGGCCACGTCGTCGGGAGCGCCGCCGCCCCCCGTCCATCCTTCCCACCCTCCCTCCATCCTTCCCTGCCCGCAGCCGCCGCCGTTCCTGCCCGCAGGGCGCTGCTGGGGCAGGGTGAGCCCGTCGGGCGGGGCGGGCACCGGCGGGAGCCGCTGAGGGAGCGGGGCCGTCCGGCTGCAAACCGTGAGTTCGGCGACGGCGGAACGGAACGAGACGGGACGGGACGGAACTGGGTTCGGAGCCTGTCCGGCCGCTGCCGGTCTGGGGCCCGCTGTGCGCCCTGTGGAGCAGCGCCTGCGGCGGCACTGAGGACCTGGGTGGGCTCCGGGCGCTCATTCTGGTTCAGAATTGTCTTGGGACAGCTGACTGGCATCTTAAATTTATTGCAGTGGTTCAGAAGGTGTTTGGTGAAAAGTCAAGCCTGGTCATAACTTCTCATAAATGTTTCTGAGGCACAGACGCTTATTTTTGGTGCAGCACGCCGTATCCCGCAGGAAACGTGTGAACGAATAAAACTGAGCAGGAAATGCACCCACAGCATGGAAGCTCGTCCTTCAGCAATAAATAAAGGAACAGAGCTGTGTCGTTTCCATTTGCTATGAAAGTTTTCCCTATAGATAAACCCATTATGATAACTTTGGCTGTGTTTTTAAAGTACCCACTTAAAAACAGTTTGTAAAGTGGTTTTGCTTTCCTTGGGCCCAGTCTCCTTGCCTGGTTATAATTGCTCAAGTATTTTTGATGGTTTCATTCTTCAGTAGTATTTTTCAACTGTTCTTCACATTTCCCCTGTCTACTCACACAGGTCACTTCTCAAACTCAGTGTACATGCTGAAAATTAATTCTGTGCATTTCTTTCATTTTACAAAGCTGAGGATAATTTAGATTTCTTAATTTGAAAGATTGGAGAGTATGCTTAAATATCCACAAATTAAACTATCAAAAACATGAATATAAACCACTCTGGATGTGTGTGGGTTTGTTTTTGCAGGTTATTAATGGCACGGCTGGTTTCTTCATCAGGCTTCCTGTTCCCAGTAACCTAAAGAGTAAGGATCGGAATAAGACTGCAGGACTTCTGCTGCTCTGTCACATCCATCTCCACAATGGTGGATTTTCTGGCTGAAAACAATCTCTGTGGTCAGGCAATTCTTCGGATTGTTTCCTGTGGAAATGCCATCATTGCAGAACTTCTGAGACTTTCCGAATTTATTCCTGGTGTTTTCAGGCTAAAGGACAAGGCTGATCAGCAGAAGTATGGAGAGATCATATTTGATTTTAGTTATTTTAAGGTAAATGCTTTTATTGTTCAACTTCTTAAAGCATTGCTGTCCCACATGAGGATGTTTTGGGTTGTGAAACAGCCATTCTTGACTATTGTGTTTATTACTACTACATCTTCCAAAATGTTTGAGTCATCTGGCCGGTGAACTTTGATAGATACCAGTTATATAAAACTGAGTATTGGATTCTGGGGAGGTGATAGTAGTAGTAGTAGTAGTAGTAGTAGTAGTAGTAGTAGTAGTAGTAGTAGTAGTAGTAGTAATTCCTGCAGGACCACTAAATTATACTTCCACCAGAACATTCTGAGCCTGCACGGTTGGTTGTTTTCCTTCAGAGCAGTGCCATGGGCAGTATGCCAATGTTTCTTCTGTTAATCTGTAGTTTATTCTTTGCAGCCATGAAAACTGCTTTCTGCTTTCCTGTCTGACAATGCTGTGATTGTTCTTTCACTGGACTTGTCACATGCGCTGAATAAATAAATAAATAAGCCAAGGAGAAGTGTCCATGGAAAGCCCTTATTTCTCTTTCAGAATTAAGCTTGCAGTACTAAGTACCCTCTGTCATTTTCCAGGATGATTAGGAAGGAACTACAGAGATTATCTAATCTGTCTTTATTTGGATTGTACAGTACAAGAAATGGTAATAAGAAAGCAAGGGAGGCACTTCTACAATTTAATTCAATTTTATTGTAGTAGGTGTTGTAAATTTCAGGCAAGAACTGTGAGCCTTGGATACTGAAAATCCAGAGCACAAATGATTTCACAGTTACCTTTAGATCTAAGTGTTTGGTAGAAGTCTTTTTTTTAAACAAATTACTTGAAAAATTTAAAGCAGATAGCTGTAATTGGTGAGAAATACAACAATCTTTAAAGCTGTCGTATTTTTGAATGTTAAGAAAGCATAACAGTGTGCTGTTTTTCAAAGTTAAAACAAAAAAATCCATAGAAGTTACACTTAAAAAGCAGAGATTAGAGAATTTACAGATATTTTTACTGCAAATGCACCCCTTCTGTATTCACAATTCTTAGAATTACTTAATGAGGAGAGATTTGAGATTTTAAAAAGTTAAGGCTATTTACTTTGTCCATTTGAACTTCATAGGCAGTTTGGTGCTTATCCTTTGTTTTATGTAGATGTTTTGCAGAAGAAGAGAAGCAGAAGAATATTTTTTAAAACTCAAATTGTCAGCTGGGTATTTTCAATGAAATTTTAATAATACTTTAATTAAACTTCAACATTATTTTCATATAGATGACGATGGTAAGACTGAATGGTGCTTATGAGAAATATGATAGTGGTAAAGGGTTAGAAAAGTTGAACTATTGCTTTGAGGAAGTTAGGTTCTTCATCCCAACTCTTTTTCCCCCATGATTTTTAATGTCAAAGTTTCAGGAGACAAGTGCTGAGCTAGATGTAGAGTTTGTGTAAAAAACATGTCTAATTTTTTCAGTTTGAGAAGGTACTAAGCTTTGTGAACCCTCAATGTTACGGTTTCTATCTGAGAAATCAACCAGGTGAAATGTGTAAAGGGAAAAATTCCATCAGGGAGATAGTTAGCACTACATAAAGCACCCAGTGCCTTCAGATGTATTGGAGCTTTACTGAAAGCATTGGCTATTCTTTCCCATTGCTTACATTGGATAAATCATATTTAAAGTCATTGCAGATTGTAAAAATGTGTAAAACTCATCTTTATGGAATCAATATTTAACATTAAAGTAGGTTGGAAAACTGCAGATCCTTGTTTTGGTAAGGAATGTTAACTCTGGTTTGCACACGGGGGTGGTTGTACATGGTCTGTGTCCTGCTGTAGAGAAGTCAAGTAGAGATCAAAGTCAAGTATTGTCTCTAAAGATGAGTTTCTGTTTGTCAGGGGCCTGAGACATGTGAAGGCAAACTGGAAGCCAAGCCTGAGTTACTGGATTTAGATGAAGAATTTCGTGAAAACAACATTGAAATTTTGACAAGATTTTATTTAGCTTTTCAGAGTGTACATAAATACATTGTAGATTTAAACAGGTATGGTATCTTAAACACATAGGGATTTTTGAAGACTAGATTACTGTTTTGTCTTATTGATGAGAAGATTTTCCCTTAGAGACCCAATATACTCCTTGTTGAAGCATATTCATGTGCACCAGGAAACCTGGATTGCCGGAGGGAACAGTAACGTTTACTCCAACAGTTCCCTACCAGCTTAATATATGACTTGAAAACATTAAACCTCTCTACCTCATTTCTTCAATTGTAAATTTGAATTAGTTTTTCTTTATCTTGGAGATTGTCCTGAAGATTTTTTTTAATAAAAGGCAAATCTATATTATTAACCTAATTTTTTATGGTCTTGGAAAACAGAATATCAGGTAGTTTGGGTTTTTTTAAACTTTCATTGGCATTATTTTCTTGAGCTTAATTTTTCAGTGAAGTCATATTCTCAGGTTTGCTACTCTGACATATAAAAAACAAAATGAAAGGTTCATTAAATGCTCAAAGAAAATGTTACTGAGCATCTTACACATGAGAGTTTTATTATTGATGTTATATGAAAAGATTGAATGTTTGATACTAAGTAGTGTTACTGGAAAATCCTTTAAAAGGAATAAATCTTCTCTTAATTAAGGTGAGCATACTCTATTTCCACCCCTACCTTCCAAATTGCAATTGAGATCAGTTTATGGTATTTTGAGGAGGTATACTTAGGTAACTTGAAAATATGGGAGTTTTACTGCATTATTGCATGGCAGCCTTCCCAGGCTGCTATCCACCCATGACAAGATTAAGAGGATAAACTGTAAGCTGCCAGGTATCCTCTGCTGTTTTTCACATATGCCATCAGGATGTGGAAGGAAGCTTTTGCCAACTGGTGGGCACTAGCCAGGGGTTCCAGCCTCTTATTTTATAGGACAGCCTCTCTTCTTCTTTGTCTGAAAAACACCATGCTGCTTGTACTAGGGAAATGTTCTGATGTATCTGTTGGCTTTCAGAGAAAATGTGACTGATTTAATTCTAGTTTGAGAGCAAAATAGTCGATGACCAAAGTTTTTGTCATGATTCCTAGATACTTAGATGACCTCAATGAAGGAATTTACATTCAGCAAACATTAGAAACTGTCCTCCTTAATGAAGATGGGAAACAGCTTCTAGTAAGTATTGACTAGTTTTGTAATAGTAGAAAATTAACTCACTCAGTAAGTGCCAAACTAGACAATAATTTAAGATTACAAAGTGCATGGAAGTGCTGTGACTCACTTCAAGGAGGAGAAAGCAAAAATCCTCAGCCTGCCATTTTTCATGTTGTGTTGACTACATAGTTGGGTTAGTTTGGCAACACATTTTTCTTTAAATGCTGCTGCAAGATCATGTTTGTGTGATTTTCTTTCTTTGTTCTCTCTTTTTCAAACAGTGTGAAGCCCTGTATTTATATGGAGTCATGCTACTGGTCATTGACCAGAAGATTGAAGGAGAGGTCAGAGAAAGAATGTTGGTTTCCTACTACCGATACAGGTAGTGTATATAGGTGTACAGAAGCACTCAAGGTTGAGATGTGTAACGTACAGTATATTCAGTAACTTAGGTCATTGAATTAAGATAAATGGAAGTATTGACACCTTTTTCATCAACTGACTTTACACAGATAATTCAGCAGAGCTCTCTGACTATCAGTAGACTTTACTTCAGCTTTTATCTGTGTTTTGCAAGTTCAGCTGCAAAATGAGCAATGTATTTTTCATTCTGTTGCAACAGACATTTGAAGTTCACAAATAACATATTCACGTACATATTCAAAAACTTTCAGCTAAAGCTTTTAGGCTGCAAGTGCCAGCTATGAAAGTGTCACAGGTTCCTAAACATGCAAGGAAACTTTCTGAAAAGTCTGACTATCTAGGTGACAAATGTATTGCAAATCAGACTTGTAGTTACAGTGCTTTATTAGGTACATCAGTAA
This sequence comes from Pseudopodoces humilis, assembly GCF_049639895.1. Taxonomy (NCBI): domain Eukaryota; kingdom Metazoa; phylum Chordata; class Aves; order Passeriformes; family Paridae; genus Pseudopodoces; species Pseudopodoces humilis. The sequence goes on from NC_142200.1 coordinate 10,869,300, forward strand.
CAAGTTTTACAGGGTAGGTTCTCAGCATCAGTGTATAGCAGCTGTGGCCTTAAAGGGTGTCAGTGCAAATCCTTCCACACATTTAAAATGCTGCTTTGACTATGTTTATGCCTCCCAGTATATGAGAGATTCTTTAACTCTGGCATGCAAAAGTGAATTGACAAGGGGAATTCAGAAATGGGGATAAAGAAAATGAAAATTTAAAAAAGAAGGAAAAAAAAAAGGAACAAATTCTTCTCTGAATATAAAGCTCCTTCTTTCTCTTCCTGAGTTCAATTTTCTGTTTGTGCTTTGTCCACTTATCTGAAATTTCAGTATGGACATTCATTAGTGTCCTATAACATGATATTAATGGAATAAACAATCAAAAACCTTGTTTAGACTTCAGTACTTGTTAATTTTCTTGTGAGAAGGGTGTGGTTGTAAGGGGTGGGAGAAAATGAAATCATTAGGTCATATAGCTCATATTTTTGTTCCTCCCTTTTTGTAAAACAGTGCAGCCCGATCCTCTGCTGACTCCAATTTAGATGATATTTGTAAATTGCTTCGAAGCACTGGATACTCAAGCCAACCTGGAGCTAAAAGACCTCCAAACTACCCTGAGAGTTACTTCAGCAGGGTTCCTATAAGTGAAACATTCATTAGCATGGTTATCGGCCGCTTACGATCAGATGACATTTACAACCAGGTAAGCCATGAGATAAAAGAGAGCTTTAAAGGGGAGTATCAAATTGACTCTCAGGTTAATTACTCAATGAAGTGCAGAAAAAAAATAAATTACAGAGGTTGCAGGGGCTCTTGAGATCAGCTAGTCTGACCTGGCTCAAGCACAGTCAGTTGGAGCAGGTTGCACTGGGCTGCATCCAGTTGGATTTTGAATATCTCCAGAGGTACAAACCACAGAACCTCTCTGGTCAATCTGCTGCAGTACTTGGCTAGCCTTGCCCTAAAAAGCAATGTTTTTGTTTAATTTCTTGTGACTGGACATGTCTTACTTGACTCGTTTACAGCATAGTAAAATCTTACTGTAGCCTGTTAAAAGTAGCACTCATCTACACAGTCAGCTTTTACACTCTGGAAATACAGCTGGTAAATACGCTGCATGTGTAAGCATATCCAACTTAGCTAAATAAACTTCTTGCCTCATAGTATCTGTACACTTTTAATGTGCCCCAGAATATTTTCAGATGGTTTATGATGCACTGTATTATGTTCAGCTTTGTTTTGTTACTTTTTCCAGGTTTCAGCATATCCATTGCCAGAACATCGCAGCACTGCCCTGGCTACTCAGGCTGCTATGCTCTATGTGATACTGTATTTTGACCCTTCTATTCTTCACACTCAACAAGCCAAAATGAGAGAGATAGTGGATAAATACTTTCCAGATAATTGGGTAAAAGTTAATTCTGCTTTGAAACTGTTCCCTGGATTTAATGTTATAAGAACAATTGAAATTATTGTTACAGTATGTGTCATAGAAAATAATAATAACCTAAAACAAGAACAGATTCTTCTCTGTGGAAATTTTACTTCATTAGAGTGAAGCAGTCCAAGCCAAACACTCTGGTTAAGCATGGAAAGCTGTCCTTTGAAAGTGTAATTTATTGTCTTAAATGCTTTAGTCAACTACATTCTAATACCATCAAAATAAAGTGAGTCCCAGGAAGGTGTGTGATGGGAGGCATTTTAGGCATCTTCCAGTCCTGCCTTCTCTTGAAAGCTAAATCAGGCTGCTAAGGCCTTGCCCAGCTAGCTTTGAAAATATCTAAGGTGAAGACTGCAGCCTCTATGGACACCTGTGGCTGTGCTTCAACACTCTCGTGGTGAAGAATTTCTTCCTTCTGTACTGCTGGAATTTCCTTTGTTATAGCTTGTGGCTGTTGCTTCTTGTCTTTTCACTATGTACCTCTGAGGTTGGTCTGGCTCTGTCATAGTCATAACTTCCCTTTAGGTAGTGGAAGACCACAGTCAGATTCCTTTGACATCTTTCTTCCACCTTAAGCAAACCCTGCTCTTACATACTGTAAGAGCACAAGCCACAGGTGTGTTAGTGGCCTCCTGTTCATTTCATTCCAATTTGTGCACATCTGTCTCATACTGAGGAGCCCAAATCTGGACCTATTTCTCTCATGGAGACCTCATGAGGGCTGGCTACAAGGAAAGATTCACTTCCCTCAATCTGCTGGCTGCAGTCTGGCAGTAACCAGTGTCTGATTACTCTTTGTCAAGGGTGTGTGTCTGATTTGTGTTTGGTTTGTCCTTTTCTGCAGAGTTGTGACTTAGGCAGCTGGTCCCAGATTGTGTTGTTGTGAGAGTTTGGGTTTGTCCCAAGTAAAAGATTTTATATTTGTCATTTCTGACCTTTGTGTGGTTTCTGCTGGTGAATTCTACCAGCGTGTCAAGAATGCTGTAGAGGACAATCTTAGTTCCCCAACAAATCATTCCACACTGATGTTGAAAACTTGTTTAAGGATTAGCTCTGTGCTATTGTCCAGATAACATAGAAGCTAAAGTTGTCACTATGTGTGCTTCTGTAGACCTTTTTAGATGTAGTGATTAAAGTGGAATTACTATATTTCAGTACTGAGATTTAGGATTTCCATCAAGAATCCCTCATCTGCAAAAACTGCCACTGAAATAGGCTGGCATATAAGAATACAGTCCCTGGGTCATCTGTATCCAAGGGAATCAGACTTGACAAAGAAACTATACCATTAATTTGTGTACCTCTGTTGGTTTCAAGTTGTATTCTTCTGTACCATAAGTGGAGCAGTGAAGCAGGGAGGGAAGAAACTGCAATAGCTGGCTGTTTCAGAGGACATTGGAATCCTTCTGTTCCCGGAGAACTACAAGCTTATTTTCAGAAATGAGAACTTCAGACTGCAAATTTTTGCTTATGCCAGCGTTTTTATTAACTTGAGTTCATAGTACAAATTGATATATAGTGACTGAAAGAACTGTCATCTTTTTTTTCAGAACTAAGCTTCTAACTAATCATGTGCCTTTTATTTCGAAGTCTTCCTCTTGATTTCCAAAGATGGTACACCCAAAAGTACTGCTACCAAAAAAGTACTCAGCATATCCCTTACTGTCATATTGCTAAATGCAAACTGTATTTTTCTTAATAATAACACAAATGCAACCTCTTGTGTTCTGCTTCCAATTTTAGGTCATTAGCATTTACATGGGAATCACTGTCAATCTGGCAGAAGCATGGGAACCCTACAAAGCTGCTAAAACTGCCCTCAGCTACACACTGGATCTTTCAAATGTGAAGGAACAGGTACATAAGCCAGCAATAAGTATTTTTAGCAAGATGTGTGGATATCTGAAGGGTATGACATCAATAATTTGTGTGGATATCTGAAGGGTATGACATCAATAATTCATGGGTCTTTTCTTCCTGCATACAATGTATGTTCTATATTGTTTCGCAAATTTAGGGAATATGAGGAGAAAATTTTCCTTCATCTTTAGGGAAGAAGTTCACCAAGTAGAACTCATAATTAAATCATAATAAGTATCTCCATTCTGTGATAGATTTTTGTTGTTCTTCTTTCCCATTAGGCAATAAAATATTATGACCATATTTTAGGAATAATTCCTAGAGAATATATAAGTGGATATTTAGAAAGGCTACAAGTCTTCATTTTTGAAACATTACGCTTCTTGTGTAGCCTCTTTGCTTTAAGGTTTATCTTGTAGTCTGTGTCATGCACTTGCAGTGTATAATTCTGCTTGGTAGTAGTGATAATAATTTTTATAGCAGTTTTTTGATCTGTGTGCCCTCTAAGCTCTAGGGAACATGGTGTATTCCCTTTGAGACTAGGATTTTATTGATGCGAGCTTTGTGTGTTTTAAGGCCAGCAGATATGCTGAAGTCACCGAGCGAGTGCACACGCAGGTGCAGCAGTTCCTCAAGGAAGGCTGCCTGAGGGAAGAGCTGGTGCTGGACAACATTCCCAAGCTGCTGAATTGTCTGCGAGACTGCAACGTGGCAATCCGCTGGCTGATGCTGCACACTGCAGACACGAGTAAGAGTTTGTACTGCACTCACTGCTGAGCTGTCAGTCCTGCTCCACTGAGGCTTCATTTTGGGGCCTGAGGGAAGTTCAGTTCTGCTGCTGTTGAAGTCAGCAGTTTCCTCTACTGTTTGCAGGAAATTGTTGAGCTGTTGTTTTGCAAATAGTCTCCTAAAGCCTTGTTTGAAATGGCACGTGCATTTCCTCAGTTCTGATGAGCCAAACACAGGTACAAAAATCAGTAGAAGTCATGATCTTGTTGAATAATATTCTGCAGAAAAACATGATTCTGTAAGTTTTTAATAGCTCCAAAAAGAAAGCAGTGGCCAACTTCTTAAAATCTTAGTAATTTACAGGTTGAAGCCAAGGTTTTTGTTCTATTGAACTGAAATTCAGCTGAAACTGTTGAGTAATGTCTCTCATGTGAGTTCGGGTGTGTAAACCGACCTATTTAGACATTCCCTTGTTTGAATACTTGTGCTGTCTTTGAGGCTTCTTAATATGCAAGGAGGCTTCTGTTGCACCCCAATAAAATTTTTGTAATGGTTTTAGAAATACTGATCTCTGGGCTTCTCAATCAGATGGACTAAATTCACTTTTAGTTTCAGAAGCCTGCAGAAATTTTAAGAAGGCTGAAGCACCACAGAAACCTTAATTATATCCTATTCAAAGGAAGGGTTATTCCATATAAATGGAAAACAAGTAGGGATTTACATACCAGAGCAAAATGTTTTTGCCTTCAAGCTATTAAAAAAAGAATGTATTTACAAAGATTGAAATGCTTGGCCAAGTTGCATGTAACAGCAGGGGAATGTTGTCTTTCTATTTTCAGCTTGTGATCCAAATAACAAACGTCTCCGCCAGATAAAGGATCAAATTTTAACCGACTCAAAGTACAATTCCAGGATCCTTTTCCAGCTTCTTCTGGATACAGCTCAATTTGAATTCATTTTAAAAGAGGTGATGTGCTGCCAACCAGAGTCTTCTAAGATATCTAAGCTGAAAAATTCACTGGATATTTTTTTAAGTGTCTAAAAATCAAAAAATCTGCATTGTATTGTTATATAAAATTCCGTAAGCTTCTGTCACTGTATGTCCATCACACTGTCTGTATTTCTTAATAGTTTTAATTTTGTTTTTAATATTCCGTCAAGATCTTGAAGTTATGTAGTAATCACTAAGTCAGTTCCATCTGTTTTCAGTATTTTTTATCACCAGTTGTGATATGCCTTCTTGCCAGTTTTGTAAACCAAATGCTTTGGGTTTCAGTAGATGTTCAAGCAGATGCTGTCAGAAAAACAAGCAAAATGGGAGAACTATAAAAAAGAGGGGTCTGAAAGGATGACTGAGCTTGCTGATGTCTTCTCAGGAGTTAAACCTCTTACTAGAGTGGAGAAAAATGGTAATTATTAAAAATTACATTGTGGGGAAGAAAGTGATTTCAATTTATCTTTCTAAAGTGATACCAAAAGAAAATACATGAGTCTAATAGTGATAATATAAGAAAAATTTTCATGTCCCTCAGCTGCTGAAGAGATCTCTTTAACTCTTGTCTTGTTTAGGTTTTCAGCACATATTCCATATGTAAGGAATATTTAGGTACCTAATATTTAGATGGCCCTATTTTTAAAAGTATTTTTCATTCCTTTATTTAGAAATGCCAGCTAAAACTATAAAATGTCAGTTCACTTTTGTATGTATAATGGAGTTCATGTTACAATGTTCTATATACAAAGGAATAAGAAGATCATACCCATTAAAATTAGAGATGGTTTAACTTCTTTCCTCATTCTTTTCCTGGTTGTAACCTGGATTTCAATTTTACCAGCATTTTTTCAAACCTTCTTGTACTTCTCCTCTACACTGAGTGGTATTCTCCATGTCTCCAAGGACTTAAAAATCAAATCTGTACTTCTTTCCAAATTCTTTGCACTTTTTTTTTTTTTTAATCTCTTTTTTTCTCTTGGACTGGTGTAAAAATAAGATTTTTTTAATGCCCATTTATGTTTGTAGGTTTTTTTAATGTTGCATGTGAAATTTACCTGAGCATATGCCACTTTAGAAGTGTATACTTGCTGAAAGACTAGAAATGTACCAGTGAAATAAAAACTTGTAAAAATAATCTTCTATTACTAGCTGGTTTGTTTCTTTTGACTAGCAAGTTCCCTGTATTTTTGCTGCCTATTATACATGCAGAGATTTCTTCAAATTTTTCTTAATTCTTTCATAGAAAATCTCCAGGCTTGGTTCAGAGAAATCTCCAAGCAAATAATGTCTCTGAACTATGATGATTCTACTGCAGCAGGCAGAAAAACTGTGCAGCTAATACAGGCTTTGGAAGAGGTATGGTAAAGACATTTTGAGATAAATGACCCTGTCCTTCTGGAACAGCAGCATTTTTTTATACATCTAATGACTTCTAATAGCAGAGATAGAAAACAGATTGGCATTTAAGAATTGTTTAAATCTATTAGATCTTTGCTGTTACATGTCTACAGTAAGCAGGAGTTTTGTATAGACCTTGGTATTATAAAAAAAAGGATATAGCATGAAAGGTCATGTCACCTGTAGCTGAGGGTTTGTAGGTTTTTTCAAAGAAATGAATTCAGTATTTAACATTATTTGGCAATATTACTCATCTTCTAGAAATTCTGAAAATAAAATCATTTGAAACTAGAAAGGGTGATTTGAAAGGCAGAATAAAACTGTATTTTTTCTCTGTGTGCTCTTCTATTTCCACGATATAAAAGAGTACTCAGAATGATGTCTGACAGTACACCTCCTTGAATAACTATGTGAAATTTATTGTTAATATACCCTGCAACAGGACAGGATTTAAGTGTCTTACTGATGCTAACATTCAGAAGTATTATCAGTTTACTGAATCTGTTTTGCTGTCCTTAAAGATGAAAACAGCAAAAAAGAGTCTTTTTATGGTTTTTGTTTGTTTTTTAAATATAGGTCCAAGAGTTTCACCAGCTGGAAAGTAACCTGCAAGTTTGCCAGTTTCTGGCTGACACCCGCAAATTTCTCCATCAGATGATCCGAACTATCAACATTAAAGAAGAGGTCTTGATCACCATGCAGATAATTGGTGATCTTTCTTATGCTTGGCAATTAATTGACAGGTATGTTAGCAGGACCTTTTTCTTCCAGTCAGTAACCATTTGTAAAACTTGTGGGAAATAACATAAATGCATAAATGTTACTGACTACAAACATTCAAATTTAAAAACAGTCTTGAAGCATTGTTCTGTGAGTTGTTAAGTATAGTGAATTCTAATCAGCTTCAAGAGGAATTAACATCCGGCCTTCTCAGGTTGTTAACTGCAGGTTAAGTGATAGTGTAACTTTTTGCTGTCTCTCCTGTTCCAACTGTAACAGCTTTGTTGACCTCCTGTGTCCAGCCCTTAGTCTTATTAAGTATTCTCCAAAACACTGGAGTTCATTTTTCAACCAAAAAAATAACCAAGGAGAGACTAATGCTCAAGAACTCTGTTTCCGTGGTGTGATTTTGCTGAGCACTACTTCATTGCCTTGGCTGTTAACATTCTCTGATGTCTCATCTTTTTCCCCACCTACCCTTTTTCATATAGTGTTTTTCTAACCAGTATCTCTTCAGACCTAAATCCTCCTTTAGTGAAGTTTATTAGTGATCTCCTGTGCCATTTTCATATTACACTGTTGCTGCTGACATACAATTAAACAGTTGAAAATAAGAGTTTCAGGGGACGAAGCTGATATTTTTGTTTGTTTCCTACCCCAGCTTCACATCTATTATGCAGGACAGCATAAGAGTCAGTCCATCTATGGTAACTAAACTCAGAGCCACTTTCCTAAAGGTAAGTTTGAGCAACAGTGAATGCACTTGAACACTGCAGGTCAGTCCAAGCAGTTGGTTTAAAAAGCCTTAAGGCTCTGAAATGAGAAGAATTAAGACTTCCTTTTACCAGCATCTTCTATGTCCAGTGTTTTTAGACAGTATTAAATTAATTCAAGGTTAGTTTTAAGGAAAATGCAACAATTACATTGCTGCTGTTAGGCAAATAAGTCTCGTAGTCCAGCCTCTACTCGTTACAGCTATATTCTGGAGGCATTGGTGCAGAGATGAGATCCTCTGCATATGGATCAGAACAGGCTGAAGGAATACATTCTCTTTGTCCTTTGTCAATGAAGCTCTGGCTTCAGATGAAAAAATCTTCTGTAGAAAGAAGAACGGGAATTAGCATGAGTGAGAATATTAAATTACAGCTGAAATGTCCCATGCAGCTGTTAAGATTTTAACAATCTTAGGGAAGATAGCCTTATGGACTGTTGGATTTCTTTGACTTTTAAACAATTTTTTTCTCTTGGAAAGCCTGGTAGAACACTGCTAATTAGGAAGAATCTAGTACTTCGGGTTGTATTATAAGAGCCTGAGCAAGAGAATTCAAGCATGTAATTTTCATCAGAAAAAAAAAGTGAAGTTAAAATGTTAGCTTTATTTCTAGCTTGCTTCTGCTCTTGATTTGCCACTTCTCCGTATCAATCAAGCGAACAGTCCCGACCTTCTCAGTGTGTCCCAGTATTACTCTGGCGAGTTGGTTTCCTATGTGAGAAAGGTGGGTGCTTATAAGGCATAACCTCTAATTACTTTTTCTTAATTGAGGATTATTTTCTTAATGAGAGTATACTGACTGTGGGTGTTTCTTCTCTTGTTTACAAAGGTTCTACAGATAATTCCAGAAAGCATGTTTACATCTCTTCTCAAAATCATAAAGCTTCAGACTCACGATATTATTGAAGTGCCTACTCGCCTCGATAAGGACAAGCTACGAGATTATGCTCAGCTTGGACCACGATATGAGGTGCAGTTAAAACAGGGAATTCTGAAAAAGCAAACCTTACAGGTGGCCAACTTTAACCTAAGTTTAAATCTATACAGTTCCATAGAGTTACAGTTTAACAGTGAAGTTAGATTTCTTCACTTAAAACTGTCTAGTGGAGTTGTGAACATACCTTAGTTTACACAAGGATGGATGAGTAACTTTTGTGCTTCTGTTTGTAGAACTTTTAAACTTTTGATCTTGTAGAGAAGGGGAGAAAAACTAAATAAATCTATAAATGAGTATAAAGGTATTTTTAATTATTGAAGAGGATGGAACCCTGAAAACCTGAGTCTGAAACGAAGCCCTCCACATTTGGCATTCTTGTTCCAAGAGGAAAAGGTCAAAGACTAAGTAAGCCAGCAGGGTTAAGCTTTTTGCTGCTCTCAAATGAGGAGAGGATTGGAAGCATGTTGATTTGATCAGACAAAGCTGCTGTTGCTCATTTTGTCTGTTTTTTCTTCTGCATTGTAACCAGTCTGGAAGAGTGAGCAAACAATAAAATTGCATGGTTTTATTTTCAGTAGAGGAGGATGAGACACAAAAACCTGAGTAGATCAGTAAGTCTTTTCCCCAAAGAATCTAATAATGAGTTAAGATGCCAGCTTTTCCCTGGAGATTTTGCCAAAGTGCTCACTTGTTAGGTGTTTTCTGCAAACAGGCTGTGATCTCTGATTAAGCTGACGTTCAGTCCTGAGCATTAGGTTTAGATTGCCCCATGAGACTTTTTAAAGTCAGTCTAGCTTGTGTGTGGGTAAGAGTAGAGGAGGACTCAGTGTGCAGTAATGTTTTATTTTGAGGAGGTGAAGGGAAAATAGCTTATACTAAAGCTTTTCACTTCCAATTTCTATTGAACTGTAGATCTGAAGTGTGTCTTCTCTATTCTGTATTGTAAGCACCTGAAAGGCAAAAGACTGGCTTGTCTGAACTCTGAGCATAAGGATAATAATAACTGTAAACGTAAAACTTCAAGAGAATGTGCTACCATAATAGATCAGTGGAAATACTGAGGTGGACTGATGGTGGCAGCAGTCTTTATAGAATATAGTTATAGAAAAATTACTGTGAGCTGTGTCCCCAGCCTGCTCAAAGACACCAGCTGAGAGTTTTTTCCGTAATATTTGTGCACACAAAATATGGTTGGTCTTACATAATCCCTCTGAAGCCTCTGAGACTTAACTGTTCTTTCCTACTGCTAACACATCTCTATTTATCTGACTAGAAGAAAGGTAATTATATAAGTCTAGAACAAGAAGTAAAGCTGAAAGTATATCAGTGCAAATTATTTGAATCTAAAACAGCACTGAAGCTAGCACTGGGAAACATGGATTTTTTTAGAGTAATTATTTATATCTGCTGAATGACTTTAATGATTTTTTTTCTATTACAGGTTGCCAGGCTAACCCATGCAATTTCAATCTTCACTGAAGGTATCCTCATGATGAAAACTACTTTAGTTGGTATCATTAAGGTAATGATCCATTATTTCAATAGCAAAAGGTTGTTTGGTGGCAATTAGTACTTTAGCACAGATTTCAGCACAATATATGGTACCACAGGAAAAATAAAAAGAAAAGAAAATACAAGTTTGCATATAAATTTCCAAACAGTGATGCCTAAACTGGGAGCCAGATAGGAACTTTATTTTTTTCAGGTTCCTAGAAATCCACAGTCCCCATTGTAAATAGATTCATCCACCATAGTTGGTGATGTTTTGAGGTTTTCCCTGCTGGAAAGCTTTTCTGAAGAGCTGTTTCTTCCATTGGTATAAACTGTCCTGCAGTTTTACATTAAGGCTACATTGATGCCTCTTTGAGAACTAGAAGCAAGTATTCTTGAAGAAACATTCACTTCTTAATGCATACTTAGCTTAGGGCTTCTTAGAATTGTACAACATTCTCAGTGGATCATGAACAAAGGTTGAATATGGGAACTACAAACCTTTGCCATTCAACTTAAACAGAACATTTATTCTCTAGTTGAAGCATGTAAATTTTGATTCTTTGGACAAGGTCTGGTGGTTAAGTGCATCTGTTAACAGTCTTTCCTATTTATCAAAAGTATTTCATATCTTTCTTGGTACAAAATAAATCCTTTATATTTTTATACTGTTCTGACTTTAAAGGAAAAGTGTTTCTTCTACTTAGGTGGACCCAAAACAGTTACTAGAGGATGGAATAAGGAAGGAGCTGGTAAAACGAGTGGCCCTGGCTCTCCACAGGGGCCTCATCTTTAATCCTAGAGCCAAGGTTGGTTTTAATTCTTTATATATCTTGGGTGTGTAGGGACCTCTTCTATTATACTATCTTCTAAAAAATAATTTATGCTTTTATATGCAGATTTCCTTTTTGTAAAAAAGTTTTAGACTACTGAAGGTTATCTGGAATGTATTATTTGATGTTCAAATGAGTTTATGAACTGCCAAGAGTACATAGAATTAAAAAATGTATTTTTACTCTATTCCAAAGTGTCCTGTCAGTTCTGAATTCACAGTACTGCCTTTGTCTGTGATGATTGACAGGTCACATAAGAAAAGTAAACATACATAGGCAATGATAAAATAAAGAGTGACACTTGTTTTGTTCCTGTCCAGATTGTTGAATCTCCCAGATCAGTCAATAGTACCCCTGAAGGCAAAAATAAGATGAAAAGTGGGAGGAAAAAATATTCAGTAAGAATTAATTCAGGTATCAAACTTGCATAAGATATAGTTCTCAGTGATTTTCAGATCTAGCTTGACCATAGTGAAATGCTCTAGAGGTTGTTTTATAAGGGGATTTAGGAGCCTTTTACACTTCGTTTGAATTCTACCTGTTCACAGTTTAAGTTTTATCTTTTTGTTGTTGTTTATCTTCAGCCAAGCGAACTCATGCCCAAACTGAAAGAAATGGCAGCTACAATGGATGGGTTCCATCGATCATTTGAATATATCCAGGATTATGTCAACATATATGGTTTAAAAATTTGGCAAGAGGAAGTGTCTCGTATTATTAACTACAACGTGGAACAAGAGTGCAATAACTTCTTAAGAACAAAGGTGCTTCTCAAACCCAAAAAACAACAAAAAAGTTGATAAATGTCTTTATAAGTTGGCTGTTAGAGCCTGTGACTGATGGAGCATGTGTACCCATTGTTCATACCATTGTGACTCCAACTGAATGTGCTAACTACTGTGTAAAACACCTACCCCCAACTTACTCTGAAATGTTTCAGCATCCCCCCTGCATTATTTGTACATAAGAGGAAAATACCAAACTAGAATATTTTATATCTTTTTGTATTAAGAGTAATTCTTCTCTTTGCTTTATTCTGTTTTTATAGTGTTCTGCTACATGTAATTTACAATACTGTGTTAGTGTGCCTCTTTTTAAATCAAACAAAATGAAGATTTCTAAGCAAATAAAAAAGTTGCAATGACAGCACTGCAAATTACTATAAAACTTTATTTTTTCAGATTCAAGACTGGCAAAGTATATACCAGTCTACTCATATTCCTATACCAAAATTCACACCTGTGGATGAATCTGTAACATTTATTGGTCGTCTTTGTAGAGAAATCCTGAGGATCACAGACCCCAAGTAAGTACTATGTGTCACAAGCACCATGCATTGGAGAGCTCAAATTCCATCATACACAAACCAAAATGCAAGAGATAGTTTTTCCATAGCTGTCATATCTTTATCTAAAACCAGATCTACCCAGTCCATCCTGCACAGTTTACATACTAGTCTAGAAAAGTGGTGATTTTAGTCTAAGAAGGAAAACAGTGTGTTAAACAAATGGAGGAGAGAGAAATCAGGGAAGGGTAATAGAACCCTGGTGGAGAGAGGAATAGCTAAACATCACCTGAGATACATGGAGAATCTTTCTCTTTTGTCTAATAAAGGTAACTCATTACTGTAAGTATCATAGGGACTGTTTGCAGCTTTTTCTGAAGTTGTTTGCTGATTTTTTTCCTCAGAATCACATGTTACATTGACCAGATGAATACCTGGTATGATATCAAAACTCATCAGGAAGTAACCAATAGTCGTCTCTTCTCCGAGATCCAGGATACTTTGGGTACCTTTGGTCTCAATGGCTTAGACAGGCTGCTGTGTTTCATGATTGTAAAGGAGCTGCAGGTAATTTTTGAATTTCAGTTTCTCAAGGCCACTTGAGAAATTTATTGTTTAATAATGCTTTATTGTTTAATAATGAAATAAAAAGAAAAATCTGTTAATTACTGAAATGGTGCAATTAAACCAAAAGCATTTGAAAAATGGTTGTTCAAACCCAAAAGGGAGAATTTCAGTTGCAAATAAAATTATTGAAGTTGGTGCTCTTAAGTAAATGGTGCTATGTAATTCCAGGTTGTGTGGAGATGCTTTCTGCAGATGTACACTGTTTGTGTACTTAAAAGTTGATCTCAGATCAACTTTATTTTTCTGTCTAGATATCAACAAAAATTGTTTGGGTCTACCATGATACATAAGATATCAATTCTATGTAATGACTATTTACATAATACCTCTTACATGAAACCAAGTTTTCTTGTTTCCTGAGAACAACCTAGTTCTGGCCTGGCTAGAGATTTTAAGGGAAATAAGCATCAATGAACACACTTCTTCCTGAAAAATTGAATTAATACTTGTCCATAGTGGATATTAGATCCTGACAAAGGGGATCTTCTAATTGTCCTAACATTGATTAACATAACTCCAAAAAGCAAAAATTGTAACTACAGAATTCCTCAGCTCTTCATCTATGGAAATAGTCTTTCCTGCTGTTAAAAAATGTGGCTTCAGTGCCATCAAGATTAATCGTAGAGTGCATGTGTGATATTTTTACTTACTTACTTCTTTCTTTTATTTAGAATTTCCTCAATATGTTTCAGAAAAATATATTGCGTGACAGGTCAGTACAAGATACCTTAAAAGCACTTACGAGTGCTGTCAGTCCCCTCAAAGGAATCATAGGTAAGTGCTTACTGGTTAAGATGGAAGAAAGTAATTGTCTTTGTATACTTGCATTTATTTCTCTTCTTACTTGTTCTTTTTTTAATGCCCCACCCTTCTTCTTTTCTCAGCAAATTCAAACAAGGTTTATTCTGCAGCAATTGCAAAAACACAGAAGATCTGGACAGCTTATTTAGACTCCATAATGAAGGTAGATTTATGTGACTTATTGCTCAGAATTCACTTGAGGCTCTTTGGTTATATTGGCCCCTCAGTTCAGGGGGTATGTGGAGGTGCTGGAGCATGTCCAGAGAAAGGCAACAGAGCTGGTGAAGGGTCTAGAGGGTTCCTGTGAGGAGCAGCTAAGGGAGCTGTGGGTGTTTAGCCAGGAGAAGAGAAGGCTCAGTGGGAACCTTACCAGTCTACAACTCTGAAAGGAGGCTGTAATCAGGTCAGGGTTGACCTCTTCTCCTAGGCAGCCAGTGACAGGACAAGAGGACATGGTCTCAGACTGCATCAGGGGAGGTTCAGGTTGGACATCAGGAGGAGTTTCTTCATAGAAAAGGTTGTTAAGCTCTGAAACAGGCTGCCCAGGGAAGTGTGGAGTCACTGTCAGGTATTTAAGGACAGGCTGGATGTGGTACTCAGTTCCAAGGTTTAGTTGAAAAGGTGGTGCTTGGTCATAGGTTGGACTCAGTGATCTCAGGGGTCTCTTCAAATCTTAATGGTTCTGTGATTCTGTGATATTTTAATCTGTTTGTTTTACAATTTTATTGACTTGGAATTGTGTAGCATCACGAGTGAAGCAGGCCTGGGTTTGCAAGAGCTCCTGAGCTTCATTTGTATTGGCATCTCACACTCCACAAAGTGCTTTGCATTGAGATTCATAAGAAATAGTTCACCAAAACCAGTCTGGCACTAGAGATGTGGTCTAGGTAGACTAAGTTAGTGTTCAGTATCAGGAACTCTTGAGACTCCTCCCAGTGCCTTGTGACCATGATATGCTCAATGATGGTTTGGAGCAGTAGCATTTCCCAGACTTGCCTTGAAACAGAGGGCATTGTACTGTGCTGAAGATTTAAACAAGCTGTCCAGTTAACTTGGCTCTTTATGTCATCTCTGTAATGATATATTGGGACCAGCGTTTTTCAGAGCGCTGTGAATATTTGTTTATGTTACTGGATTGAAGAGAAAAGGCCAGGGAAGGAGAAGGTTGATTGCGATGTGCCTCTCTGATGTTTTTTTCTCCTGCCATGCTGACTTGTGACTATATCTCTTCTCTGAGTGCACTGTGCATTTGGGGTCAGTCTTTGACTTTGCTCTTCTTTCATTGCATTCAGTATAACTCCACCCCTTTTGTGTTTGTGTCAACAGGTTGGTCAGATGCAGATTTTAAGACAACAGATTACCAATGAATTAAATTATTCCTGCAGGTTTGACTCCAAGCATTTGGCTGCTGCTTTGGAAAATCTCAACAAGTAAGAAGCAAAATGTGCTGAGGAGCTGTGTGTATCACTGTGATGTAATTGTTATCAGCTCAGCAATCCTTTAAATTACAACAAAATGTGGAATCTGATTTGTGTGCAGGTTTTTGTTGATCAGTATTTGAATTTTAACCTAGCAAAAACTTTAAAAATAAATACTTGGCAAGTAATTAGTTTGAACATGCAGTTTCTAATAGAATTAGGTTATGCCTGGTTCTGAAGTCATACATAGATGAGAAAAAGGAACAGCATATGTGTGGTGCTCATTTTGAATCAAATATGATGTTTGTAAAAACATACTCCAGAAAAAGTGTTTTACTCTTGATTGTGGCCATGTAGAAGTTTTGTATCTTTGAAATTTTTATATTAATATTCGTGGCATCATGTAAGGTTTAGTTGGGAATAATTTTAAAAATTATTTAGTATGATCTATTTTCCTTTTAGAGCAATACTGGCTGACATTGAAGCACATTATCAGAACCCATCACTACCTTATCCTAAAGAGGACAACACCCTTTTGTATGAAATCACAGCTTATCTGGAAGCTGCTGGCATTCACAATCCATTAAATAAGGTCAGGCCTACATTCTGGTGCTTGGTGCAGTTTGCTTTTTTCTATTTATTTATTAACTGAGAAAAATAATATGTTAAAGATCTGTGCTACTTTTTTTTTTTTCCCTAGATTTACATAACAACGAAACGTCTGCCATATTTTCCCACCGTCAACTTCCTATTCCTCATCTCCCAGTTCCCCAAACTTCAGTACAACAGAAATTTAGGTAATGTGTAAGTTTCTGCTTATCTAAATCTAATTAAAACCTATGTGAAATTATCGGTAGAGAAGATAGTAAAATTACCTGCATAGAAAATACACAGTTCCTGACTTTAGTCCATCACATTCAGTTTTGTTGTACTATTTAAGGCAGATATAATAGGGTACAAAACAGAATCCAGACTCCTGGGTTTCTCATTCTATCCTATGCCTCAGTTAATATCATTAAGCAATTTGCCATGGAAGACATGCAGTTATTACATTAGTTTTGAATTTTTTTGTGTTGGCAAGCAGAAGGAGAGACAGAGAAAAAAAACATGAAGAGTATATTACATAAGTTAGCCTGTGCTATAAGAGAATGTTCTGTTTTACAAACATGTGCTGTTTTGGGTGTTTTCTGTGCAGGAATGGTATGCAAGCGGCCAGCTGATCAAATTGACTGGCTTCCTTTGGTTCTGGGGCTCCTTACCCTGTTGAAACAGTTTCACTCAAGATACACAGAACAATTTTTGGCTCTGATTGGTCAGTTTATTCGTTCAACCATGGAGCAGTGCACAAGGTATCCATGTTTTACTTTTTACCCAAGTATCACCCCTGTGAAGGGGACTTGAGTAGTGAAAAAGCGCTGCTTTTTCAGTATTTTTGTTCTAGCAGAGTATAGTTGACATTTGCAGTCTTCCGGTACTTCAAGGGACCTTATAAAAAAGTTGGAGAGAGTCTTTTTACATGGGCAGACAGGGACAGGAAATGGGAGAATGATTTTAAACTAAAGAGGCAGGACATTGAGATTAATGCTAGGAGGAAATTCTTTCCTGTGAGGATGATAAGACACTGGAACAGGTTTTACAGAGAAATTGTGGATGCTCCATGCCTGGAGGTGTTCAAGGCCAGGTCGGATGGGGCCCTGAGAAAACTGGTCCAGTGGAAATTGTCCCTGCCCGTGGCAGGGCTGTTGTAATTACATGATCTTTAAGGTTCCTTCCAGCCCAAACCTTTCTATAATTGCATTGCACAGTAACAACAATATATTTTACTAAATAAAAGATTAAAACACTATTTCTATTTGTAGTGGAATCACATGGCACCTAGTGGAAATGGTGTTATTTGGGGGCTGGCATTTTCAGGTAATTTAATCCAAGGTTGATCAGTAAGAGTGTGATCTCCATGGTGGTTTAATTTTAGCCAGAAGATTCCAGAAATGCCTGCTGATGTAGTGGGTGCCCTCATGTTCCTGGAAGATTACATTCGGTACACCAAGTTACCAAGAAAGGTAAGAAAGAATTCCATGTCTCTAAATATGCCCCTGAACACCCCAACCGTTTTCCCTGGGAAAAAGGACAGGGAATGTGTGCTCCCACTCCTCTTTAGCTAGTGAAGGGATATGGCCAGCGAGCCACTGGCCACACCTTCCATTCCTACAAATGAGCCAACATAACGAATAACGGGTCAGGGTCCTGCTAATGCAGAAGCAGCCCTGATTTGTAGAGATCAGTCCCATTACCACAAGAATAAATAGATGAATGCTAAGAATTAAAGGATTTCACCTTTGTGCCAATTTCAAACAAGTCTGTTAAATTTTATCTTCAGTGTATAATGCTGGGAGCTGTTGGGAAGGAAAGCAATAAAATAGAAGTTCCAAGATGTTTCCAATAAAAAGCAGTATTCTAAACACAGGGCAAAAAGCTAATGAGCAAGTCTAAATTTTGGTGAAACACTGTGTCCAGTCTTTCCTTCACTTCCTGCCAAATCCTGATTTCCCAGGTGGCTTCCTTGTCTCACATGCAAGGGAAGTGCTAAAAGTCTACTTGTAAAGAAACTTTATTTCAGGTTTAAATGCAACTTAACTACATCTGAAGATGATATATAAATAATATATCATACATATAATACATAGTATTAAATAATATTAAATAATATTTATTATTAATTAAATAATAATACATAATATTAAAATAAGTCTTGTTTGCTGTATGTAGGCTGTACCTCCATGGTTCTTGAATAAGCATTCAGTAGTCATTTCCCAGCTAATATTCGCAATGAAGAGAGTGAGATTCTTCTAGTCTCCTCTTCCCAGCCCACAGTTATGTGTGGTAGAAGGTCCCTGTATCAGTCCTGTAGCTGTAGCTGATGCTGTGTGGAGGCACAGCAGAGAGGACAACAGCATTCCTCCAGTCCTCCAATACCTGTGCTCCTGGCATATCTCCTCCCAGCCCAGGCTGTGCTGCTCCTTCCTTGCTTTGTGCACATCCAGGAGCACATCCTGGCTCAGGTCCACAGTGTGTGTGTGTGCTTGAGTCACGGATCAGATACACTTGTTAATGGATGAATGGACAGCAAATGGGTAATGCAAATGCCTAATTGTGCCTTCCTGTGTCCCTCAGGTTGTTGAAGCACATGTGCCAAGCTTCATTTTTGATGAATTCAGAACTGTTCTATGAATATGGAAAAAGACCAAGGCTTTTCTCCAAACCTGGAATGAGGAGTTGGGGC
The DNA here is from genome assembly GCF_049639895.1 of Pseudopodoces humilis. Classification (NCBI taxonomy): domain Eukaryota; kingdom Metazoa; phylum Chordata; class Aves; order Passeriformes; family Paridae; genus Pseudopodoces; species Pseudopodoces humilis. Next base: position 10,887,871 of record NC_142200.1, read on the forward strand.
CTGGGGATGAGGGAAGTACAGCTGTTCAGAAATGTGTCTTTTCTGTGCTTCAAGGCACTGCCTACAGCTGTCTCTGTAAAATGTAACCATCAGCAGCAGTCTATATAACCCTTGTTTAAATCTTGGCATGATATGCAGCGTGTATCTCCTCTAAACAGTGTACATTTTGTACTGCACATAATAAATGCTGCATGTGATTGTTTATGTATAAATCATTTAGGTTTTTTGTTCTGAAGAACTGCCTGTGGAAGTTTGACTTTTGTATCAGAAATGAACAATGAAATTGGAAATAAAGGTGTTGGATAGTTTGCCAGAACTGATGATTCCAAATACAATTTTCTTATTAAAAGAACCATGAGTGAGAATGCACATACTGTGTAAAGAGGTTTGATGTCTGCCTGTGTGCTACACACAGTTAATGTAATTCTACAGAGGGCATAAAATAATTAAATATTTACAGCTGAAAAGTCCTGTTAGGCTAATTAAAGGCACAAATATTAGTGTAACTGTAACATGACTAATGTTAGGAACAAGGTGTTTAGTCACAAAATTTTCATTCATGGTACTTGCAATGTCCCAGCCTCAAGGGGAAGGGAGTACTCAAGAGTTGTAGATTCTTGTGGTCAAAAGAAATGACAGAACTTCTCAAAGTTTTGTTAGTAAATTACACACTTGGCATGGAAATGGATATGTTAGTCCCTGACCTCCTACCTAAGCACGCAGCAGTGGGCTTTGGAAAAGGAGTGGGATGAAAGGTGGGGTGACAGGGGGGATAGAGAAAGAGAGATGGAATAAAGAGGGAGAGAGAGAAAGGAAGGGAGAAAAAGAGATCACCAGTCCTGGCTCCAGCACCGATCCAGCTGATGGGGTGTCCTGGGGCATACATCCAGGTTTTTCCCACCCTAGAGATAAGTTTCTTGACTGTGTTGTGCTTATCTCCAGGAGCCAGAACAAGGACGTTTGCCTCAGACATCACTTCCCTTCCTCCTATGGCCCCTCTTACAATCCAGAGGGAAACAATTTTTCCTCAGGAGCAACTTTTCTGCCAAGTTGTTCTCCAGCAGTTGCTGGACTTCATGAACTTGGTGTTGGACCACTTCTCCAGCCTGTCCACGTCCCCCTGAATGGCAGCACAGTCCTGTGCTCTGTGGCTGCTCCATGTGGGTTTGTATCACCTGCAAACTGCTGGGGGTCCATTGCCCCCATTAGCATTAGCTAATGCTAATTAGCATTAGCAAAGACATTGAACAGTCCTGGCCCCAGTATGAACCCCTGAGTGCACCTCTAGGAACTGGCCTCTAGTTGGACATCATGATCCCCTGGGCCCCACTGTTGAACCAGTGCATTAAGTTTGGGTTTCTCTTAGTAAATCCATGCTGAGTACTCCCAAGCACCTTCTTGTTCTTTGTATGTTTGGGAGTGGTCTCCAAGTGTATTTGTCTCATCACCTTCCCAAGGTTTGTGGTGAGGCTGGCTGTCCTACAGCTTTCCTCATCCTCCTTCTTGCTGTTTCTGAAGACAGGAGTGATATTCAGGGCTTAGGATCACCACCACCATTCACAGGGCATTGAGAGTAGCCTTCCTCTGACACCTGCCAGGTCTCCTCACATCCAGGAATGCATCCCAGCAGCTCCCATGGAGTTCTGTACACCCACATTGTTTAAATAATGCTCCCCAACCTGGTCATCCTCTAGCTGAAGGACTGAGTTCTGAGCTGTGGGGTTCAGCATCACTTGAGTGTTGTTCCACCTATTAGCAGACCAGCTCTTGCAAAAGCTGAACCCATGCCACAGTAACCTGGTTTCCAGGGTGGGGAAGGATTTTAACTCCTGCTTTCTGTGCCAGAGGCTGGGAGTACACGCCCTTCCCTCTCCAGCAGGCAGGGGCTTGTCCAGCACACAGCTCCCTGCCCATCCACGCAAGAGTTTTGATGCCATTTGAGGCACAGCAGCTTCCCCTGGCAGCCAGTGCCCTCCTGGCCTCCCCATCTCCCTCCAGGTGTGCTCTAGGTGGATGAGCAGCACAATGGTCCAGGCAGCTCTGACAAGAGGCCTGAGGTCAGCCCTGCTGTACAGATCTGGAGAGTTGTGCTGGGTTATACATTTCCAGGAATGGAGCCTGGCTACATCCTCAGGAGTGAGAAGTATCAGCTGAGCTGAGGGTGGACATGATTAACACAGCAATGGCTGCACTCCTGCACGTACACCGGAGATGGGGCAGGCTATGAGTCAAACACTTAATAAAAATCTGTACAGCCCATTGCACTGCCCTGGAGGGCATGATCTCCCCTAAAGCACAGAACCAAAGGATCACTCGTGTTGGAGAAGACTCCACCATCACCAATCTTGGACTGAACACAACCATGTCACTGAGTTCCACATCCAGGAATGGTGACTCCACCACCTCTATGGGCAGCCCATTCCAATGTTTAATCACCCTTTCTTTGGAGAAATTCTTGCTGATGTCCAAGACCTGAACCTCCCCTGGTACAGCTTGAGACTTGATGCAGCTTGAGCAGGGGCATCCTTCAAGGTTACTCCTCAAGACTGAAACCCCTTACCCAGCATCTGATATCCCCAGCAAGGCAAGTGGCAGCTTTCCTTAGGCCCAGAGTTATACTGTATTCTAGCAACATTATCCAGCTGTTGTTACAAGTGTAGGAAATTGCAGTGTATCACTGTGTGAATCATCATTTAAGTCATCATCAAGTCATAAATTCAGCTATTTCCCTGTGGTGGAGTTGACTTTGGCTGGAGGCCAGGTGTCTATCAAGCTTCTCTATCACTCCCTTCCTCAGCTGGAAAGGGAGAGAAAATAAGATGGAAAATGACTTACAGTTTGAGATAAGTCAGTTTACCAAAGCAAAAGCAGAAGTTTGCACATGCACAAGCAAAGGAAAGAAAAAATAAAATTATTCTCTACATCAGCTGCTTCCCAGGAAGCAGGGCCTCAGCAACAGAGCTACAGAAGGCAAACATTTTAAAAAACAACTGTGCCTTCTTCCTCCTCATTTTGGTAGTTTTCTATCTGGGCTGATGTGATATGGTATGGAATACTCCTCTGGTCAATCTGAGCTGTCCAAGCTTTGTGCCCTCCCAGGATCTGGCCCACCTCCAACCACTTGATGGGCAGGGAATGTTGGAGAGGCAGTGCTGGTGCTGAGCCCTCCTCAGCAGGAGCCAAAATTCTGGGGTGTTACCAACGCCTTTCAGCTAGCAATGCAGCACACAGCCCTGTGAGGGCTGCCGTGGGAAAAATGAACTCCATCTCACCCAGACCTGCTACATACCCAATCACCCTTTGATTATCATTTGATCTTCATTTGGATATCAGTTAATCACTATTTGTTCATTGTTTGATCACTAATAAAAGCCTTTTAATTAATCCCATGATGATTGGTCTTAATGACACCCTTGAAGCCAGATAACCAAGTGGAGCTGTAGAGAAGAAAGGGAGCACCACAGTAAGACAGCACAAAAAGAGGAAGGAGAAGGTGAAATGGGTGAGGTGGGAAGTTAGGTATCACCCAGCATTAACAACTTGAAGTCTTAAATGTTTAACCCACACAAGAAATATGTATTTCTACTTCAACAGGTAGGAAAGCAAAGAGCAACAGTGGGAGAATACAAATTGGCGTCACACTATTTTTTCTCTATTTCAATTCATTTTTAAGCTTTTTCTTTTAGAAAGCTCTAAACTTTCCGCAAATGACTGCAAATATCCCATCCCCACAGTAGCACAGTTTCCTAAAGATGGCTAAATTAAAACACACAGAAAACTCTTAATGCATTAAGACTTATGTTACTAATGCTGTTATTTACATTGAAGCTTCAAATTTTAGGTCCTGTTTATGAGTTACATGGAGGCCTGGCAGGAATAGCTACAAGGGGCATTCACTGGCAGTGCACATTCACTGGCAGTGTACATTACATTGCTGGGACTCAGCAAGCAGAAAAATCAATAATGATATTATTAAGGAAAACTAAGCTTCACAGACCAGAAAAAATCTCAGGAAAAATAATTGTAATTAGTTTCTGTATCTGAAGTAGCCGATAAACATCAGTGGGAATCTTTCCTGTGTTCTAGATCATCACAGTATTCCTCAACAGGGATCATATCCCTGCATTTCTTCTTCTGTATTATACCCACAGTCTTAATAATTATTTGTGAAAACCTGACAGAACTAATCTGTTTTGGGGCGTATCCATGATGCCTGAGTTAAGCAGCTTTGCACCCTGGAAATTACCATATCTCATGCCTCATCTGGGTGAAAAACAACAGTGCAAGGAATCCCTTTCACTCCAAACAGGTACAAACACACCAATACATAGTGTCCCATAGAAGTTAAAATGCAATTAGTGCAAATTTTAATTATGATGCTTAATTTTAATTCCTGTGGCTCTTCAGATGAAACTAGAAAAATTAATATTTAGAATAATTATATAGGTGCGACACTAGCAGACAGCAATTGATTATACTCATGATTAATGTCTCATCTGTCCATAACTAAAATAAGTAGAAATCCATAAAAACAAGTCTTCCAGCCTTCAAAATTTCTACTTTTTAAAAACTAAGAGCAAAGAGGGTAATGCAAATACAGTATTATACAAATAAAGTAAAATTACAGACATTTAAAGAAAAACAACATTTTCCATCTTCAAATTCTCCTTCTAAAAATTCTTTTGTAATCAATTAAAAACCTAAGTTCTTGTCTCCCACTGAAGCAGGGACTGGAAAATAATTTGACTATTTTGTGCCCCTGCACAAAAACTGCTGTGCCTGTCAATGGTGGCAGGAGCCTTCCTGAGAGGAGTTGCTGCTGCTGCTGCCCAGAAATCAAAGCTGCCACAATGTACCCATTGATGGGAATTAAGACCAAGTTACCAGTAGTACGTTTAAAATCTTACTCTTAGTTCACATTCCAGCATGTAACACAAGGCCCAATATATTGCATTTACTGGTAGATTTGGCAGTGGCAGACAGTGTTGTCTGAGCACCATTATTAATTACTTAACTGATTAACTGATTAATTGAAAGCTCTTAGCTGGCTTGAGGCAATCTTGAAAGGTTCACACCCAGGACTGCCCAGGGGACGCCTGTTTTATTTAGCTTGCGTGTTAACCAGAAATTTGAAAGGCCAGCCTAGGGAGAGAAGGAGTCTTGGGAAAATTTGTGTCTCCATTATGCTCATGTAGGGTTAATTTTAATACAAAACTCTCTATCAACACCCTCCCAAATGTCAAAATCAATGTGCCCCAGAGGTCCACAGTAGAGAAGTGTCTACAGAGGATTAAAGATTGTGAAGCCTTGAGCTTCTCATTGGCTGAATCACACAGGCCTTTGAAAGCTGATGTTATACACCAGGCTAATGCAGATACAATCTCATTTCTGCATGTTTGTGTCTTTTAAACTTTGTCCTTCTTTGAACGTCATGTCCATCTCTATTCTGCGTTTAGAAAATAAACACCTTCACCAAATACTGAGATAATAAATAATCAAGATTATTTCCTTCTAGAGGTATGCCATTCCTTAAAAGTAGATTATAGGGATATTTGGAAGCTGTGCAACCCCTCACAGTATTGTTCCAGGGCATCAAAAGAGTCTTCTTCGCGGCATTCAGCAGTGATGACTGGTAATGCAGAAACCTGAGAGAAGAAATGCCTCCCTGTTCCAGGATTTAATTTATCTGGTTATAAAGATGGTATGTGACAAATACAGTAGCTGACAGGTGAAAGGAAACAACAAGTCTGACACTGCAGAAAATTCCTGGGAAGCATGGGAGAACTTAGATTACACACTATCTGAGAACAGGAAAGGCATTCCGTTTCTTCAAAAGCTTGCAAACTTTGAGGAAGCTAACAAACTGTCAGGCCAACAGATGTATTACAGGCCTGCAACAGGGTTGTGTGCGAAGGACTGAACAAAGATTCTCCCCCTAAGTGTGTAAATACTGTCTTAACTCTGCAATAAATAGATTCATTTTGCTCTCAGCTTGTGAATCTCATTTTCATACAGTACAGACAGGTACTGTGTTGTAGGCACTGTATGGTGTAGAATGACGGGGGATGATGCTGATATGATCTGACACATGAAAACAAGAGAGCTCTGATTGAATCCCAAGCTGGGCTTGCACATAACATCTATATGCACTATCTGTTTCCAGATGCCATTTGCAGGAGAAACTAGCCCATACAGGATAGGAAATGTAATCACCAAATGCGTTATAGAGAGACACAGCAGCTCCATGTGTACCCTACAGCAACCAGTAAGTGCCCTTTCTGTGCAAAAGTGTGCTGGTTTTGGCTGGGGTAGAGGTAAATTTTTCCTCAGGGGCTGATCTGAGGCTGTGTTTTGGATTTGTGCTGAACACAGGGTTGATAATATAGAGATGTTTTTGTTATTGCTGGGCAGGGCTTTGCACAGAGCCAAGGCCTTTGCTGCTTTTCCTACGCTGCCATGCTGGTGAGCAAGCTGGGTGTGCGGGGGAGGTTGGGAGGAGACACAGCCAGGACAGCTGACCCAAACTGACCAAAGGGAAATTCCAGACCATATGACATAATTCTCAGTATATAAAGTGGGGGGACTAAGGAGGAAGCAGGGGATGTTTGGAGTTTGTCTTCCCAAGTCACTGCTATTTGCTCTGCTCTCCTGGAGATGGCTGAACACCTGCCTGCCCATGGGAAACAGTGAATTAATTCTTTGTTTTGTTTTGCTTGTGTTCATGGCTTTTGCTTTCCCTATTAAGCTGTCTCTATCTCAATTCATGAATCTTCTGGCTTTTACCCTTCCAATCCTCTCCCTGATTGCACTGGTGGGGGACTGAATGAGCAGCTGCCAGGGCTTGGCTGGGGTTAAACCATGACAAGAGGAAACTGTAAAAAGTCAACACCCAGTTTCCACCCCCCTGTAAATACCTGGTTGTTACCGTATGGCCAAACCTGAACCATGCTGGTGCTACTTTACAGCTCACCTTTGGCACAGAAAAACTCAGGAACCGGATCTGATTGCTGCCTGGTGATGTCAGTAGAGATGGAGACCTTGGAGCAGAATGCTATAAAGGCAGCATTAGTCAGGAAAGTTTTCTAGCTTCAGAAAAGACACCAGTGAGCATGAGTAATCTCCAGCATCCCAAGAGACACTGGTGCAAAAGTTTCTCTTGCTTCCTGTTGATTCCAAGTTGAAAGAGAAAACTTGCCTAGAAAAAGAAGTGTAAGGCTCAACATTACCAAAATCACTTCCAGGCACTGAAGGTGTTATTAAGAGCAGATGGAGGCAGGGGCTCTGGAAAAGGTTTCCTGCAGGTCACCCTATCTCATCTCAAATCCTGATGGATTTATGTGTCTGCAACAGGTTGTGCATCAGGATGGGATCCTCATCACCAAATTTTAAAAAGCAAAGTAAAAATCTGACAAAGGCTGTGCACATCCACCACATTCCCAAAATAGCAACCGATTTCTTGTTACCAATATTCTCCTCTGCAAGAGCTTCCTCCAGCAGACACAAGAGCAAAGCACTTGATAAAACAACTACTGTTCTGGCATAGTAAATGCAGAGGCAGCAAATAGATCCTGTCACAAAGAAGGTGGTAAAGAGTTGTAAATTAAAACCTTAATAGCAGGGTTTTATTTATGTTGAAAAATAGGTGAGGGGTACACTTACGCCACACATAAAAAGTATATGAACCAGTGCTCAGCACTGCGCCCAGGAGCTCTACATCAATTATTGGGTCCCGATATTGATTCACAACAGCATTAAACATGTCAGGACCCATCCCGTGGTGCACCACACCCAAAATACAGCAGCCTGGTTCACCAAGTGTTGGCAATGATCCCTCCTCCAGGCTATTCCCTAATCATACCCAGGAGGAGCCAGTGCCAAGGCCATCATCAGCAGAGCACCACCAGTGAGGGGGAGGGGCAACCATTGTCCTTGGGTGTCTCCCAGTGTAGGTGACGCCTTCATGCTAACAAGCCACAGCAGGGACCATAGACCCTTATCCCTCTGCAAGCTTCCCCTGCCTGTCCTGCCATAAAAGAATCCAGCCTCATAGCCTAGAAGCACCCATGAAGTCAAACTCACACCACCAGTACTGCCATGAGTGTACCAACAGCAGTTAGAAGTCAATGCTTATATGTACAAATCTGTATACATTTACTAAGCAAGACAAACTTTCAGGATAATATAAGTATCAGCCCCTACATCAGGGCTATCAGAAACCACACCAGGGAAGAGAGTGTTAAGATGCCCTTGCCTGAAGGATGTGAATCTGAAGGAAATCAGCTGCATCACAGAAACCTGAAAAAGCTGTAGTTATGTAAGAATGGGTCACAGGTAAACAAGGTGTTGAGCCAAAGAAAACTTGATGTTCCCATGAAAAAAACAAATTAGACACTCTGATAGCGTAGGTGGAACCATCTAAAATTGGATGAGTATTCAACACGCCCCACTGGGTGCTTCTCAAGAACTGCTGACTACTCATGTTTCTATTGCCTTAACATTAATGAGTATTTCAGCACTTGACCCGTGGTTCTGCCGTTTGTCATTGCTGGATTGGTAATCTGCACTTGAAGATGGTTTTAAACTCTAAAATCTGGATGCAATACCAGAAGTCCCTTTTTCCATGGCCCTTCACTATCTCTACCTTCTGAAAATGATACAAAGGCTAGACAATTCACTCTGCAGCTTCTCTTGACTGTGTCTGAAGCTCCTGCTCTGCCAAACACCAGTCAGTGCAAAGGCCCATTTCAAGCAGAATTATCATTTGTTTGCTTTAGCCCTTCACTAACAATTTCCAACATCCTGTTTACCTTTTTATCTGGTGCTGCTATCTGGGTGGAAGCATGGAGAGAACAAGTCATGTTGATTCCCGGATTCAGTTGGGTTCCACCATCATCACTGGTATTGGACAGCAGCACAAACAACACCTGTGTGACCAGGTGGATGATTTGCTCAGCCTGGCAGCACAGCTAAAGAGCGGAAGCAGCATGGTTAAGGAACATCAGGGAGTCTAAGAAGGTGACAGACTGGTAGAACCTGCCTCCCTGAGACAGGAACAACCACTAGAAAAAAAAAATGATCAAAGGTCTCCTGTATCTTCCCCTTAGCTGGCAGAAAACAGTAGCTCCAAAGAAAGGAGTAAATGGATAAAAAGTAAAGTCCTCACTTGGGCAGCAGGTGAGATATCCACCTCACTCTCCCAGGTGCCTCTGTACATTATATTTGAGGCTCTGGAGGTGCCAGTCAACCTGTGATGAGTCCAGCTGTACCAGAGGTGTTGACAGGGTCAGGAAGGCCTAAAGAAGACATCACAGCTATCTCTGTGAGGAAGAAAAGATGGGTTGTAGTTGTAGGTGATTCCTTTCTAAGAGGAACAGAGGGTCTAATATGCTGGATAAATGCTCTTCTTAGGAAAGTCCAATGCCTCTCTGGGGTCCAGGTTCAGACAACTCCAGGAAACTTCGTAGCCTGGCATAGTTCTATTACCCATTACTGATCTTCCATGTGGGTGGCAGTGGAGCCACAACATCCCAATCCAAGGGTCATCCAAAGAGACTTCAGCACCTTGGCTTGGTTGGTAAGGGAATGGGGAGCACATAATTTTTTCCTCTATCCTTCCAGTTGCTGGCAAAAACAAGAAGTAAGAAACAGATGGATCCAGTCTAATTCATGGCTCTGTGGCTAGTGTCACTGTCAGAATTTTGGTTTCTTTGACAATGGGATGGTCTACACAGCACCAGGTTTGCTGCCATCAGATGAGATTCTCCTTTCTCAAAAGGTGAAAGGGTTCTTTGCCCAGGAGCCAGCTGGGCTCACTGATAGAGCTTTAAACTAGACATGCCGGGGAAGAGGGATAATACCAGGCTTGCCCGTGACAAGCTGTGGAGGATGCACCAAGGTTAAAGTGACAGAGTGGTAGTGAGGGCCCTCAGACAAGTGGCTCTAGAGGTGTTGACCACATTGGAGAACATGGTAAATCTTACGGATTTGAGCCAGGGGCACCTGGGATAATAGAAGCAATCAGGGAAACACCAGTGAAATACCTCAAAGGAATTAAGGGGTGCCTCTCTAAGAAGATGACACAGCTGACAGTCCAGCTGAAGGGCCACTACACTAATGCACACAACAAACATGAGCTGAAAGCTGCTAGAAAGCTCTGGCCTACTTGCCATTGCTGAAACTTGGCAGGATAGATCCCATGACTGTAGTGTGGCTATCAAGATGAGAACCTTGTGGTTAGTGTCACTACAAGCCATGGAAGAAGGGGAGCCAACTGATGAAGCCTTCCTGCTCCAGCTACAGGAGGCAATGAACTTACAGACTCTTGTCCTGCTGGGGGACTTCAACCACCCCTACATCCACTGGGAAAGTAGCACAGCAAGCTGTAAGCAGTGCAGGAGAATTCTGGAATGCATGGAGGGCAACTTCTTGAGCCAGGTAACAGACAGCCCTGCCAGATGGGAAATGATGCTGGACCTGACGGCAAAAATGCAGTGAACTAATCTGGGACATGAAGATTGGAGGCAGCCTGGGCTGCAGTGATCATGCAGTGGTGGAGTTCACGCTCCTGAGGAGTATGGGTCAGGCAAAGAGTAAAATCAGGATCCTGAATTTTAGGGACAATAGGACGCCCTGGAAAGTGCCCTCTGGAACAAGGCAGCAGAACAGAGCTGAGAGATCTTTAAGGATGCTTTCCATAGAGTGTGAGAGCTCTTGATCCCCAGGAGCAAGAAATCAGACAAGGAGGGCATGAGGGTGTGGCTGAGTAGGGACCTGCTAGTCAAACTACAGGGCAAGAAGCAAATGAGCAGGCAGTACAAACAGGTAACCTGGGGAAAGTATAGAAACGAGGTTTGGTTATGTAGGCATGGGGTGAGGAAGGCCAAGGCACAGCTGGAAGTGAACCTGGCAAGACTCAAAGAATAACAAGGACTTTTACAGGTTTGTTGATCAGAAAAGGAAGGTCAAAGAAAGAAGCAAGGTCATGAAGCTGGTAACAAGGGACGAGGAGAATGCTGAGGTACTCAGCATTTTGCCTTAGTCTTCAATTTAAATCTCTCTTCCATGCTTTTCAAGTGGATGAGCAGCAGTGGACGAGCGGATGAAACTGAGGGAACAAAGTGATTCCCACTATAAGAAAAGATCAGGTTTGTGATGAACATGAGGAGCCTGAACATACATAAGTCTGTGGGACCCAATAAGATGCCTGCCAAAGTGCTGAGTGAATTAGCTGATGTAGTTGCCAACCCACTCTCCATGACACCAAAAAAGTCATGGCAGGTCCATACAACTGGAATAGGGGGAAAATACCCATATTTAGAAAGGGTAAAAAGGAGGACCCTGGAAACTACTGACCTGTCAGCCTGGGAACACATTGAGCAGATCCTCCTAGAAGCAGTGCTAAAGCACACAGAGAACAGGGAGGTGATTCAGGACAGCCAGAATGGCTGCCCCAAGGACAATCCTGACGAACCAAGCCAGTGGCCTTCTGTGATGGGGTGCATTCATCTGTGGACAAGGGAAGGGCTACAGATGTCAGCTCTCTGTAAGGCCTTTGACAAGATACCCCACTACATCCTTTCTAAATTGGAGACATATGGATTTGGTGGGTGGACTGTTCTGTGAATAGGGAATTAGTTCAGTGATCACATCCAGGGGGTAGTGGTCAATGGCTCAATGTCCAGAGATAGTGATGAGTGGTTTCTCTCAGGGATCTGTATTGGCACCAATACTGTTTAATATCTGTATCAATGACACAGACACTGGAATCGAGTGCAGCCTCAACAAGTTTGCAGATGAGACCAAGTTGAGTTTTGCAGTTGACATACCTGAGGGACAGGATCCCATCCAGAGGGACCTTGACAGACTTGAGGAATGGGCGCATGGAAACATTACGAGGTTCAAAAAGGCCAAATGCAAGGTCCTGCATATGTATTGAGGAAATTCCCAATATGTATAAAGGCTGGGGAACAAATGGCTCAAGAGCAGCCCTGCCAAGGACTTGGGGGTGCTGGTAGATGGGAGTCTGGCCATGACCCAGCAGTGTGTACTCACAGCCAGAAAGCCAGTTGTATCCTGGGTTGCATCAAAAGCAGGCAGGGCCAGCAGGGCAAGGGAGGTGATTGTCCCGCTTTGCTCTGCTCTTGTGAGACCCTCCCTGGAGAACTGCATCCAGCTCTGGGATGCCCAGAGCAGGAAGGACAACACAGACCTGTTAAAGCAGGGCCAGAGGAGGGCCTGGAACATGATTAGAGGATGAAGTCAGTCTGATGAAAACAGGCTAAGAAAGTTGTTCAGCCTGGAAAAGAGAAGGCTCTTCTGCACTGCTGCAGCTGAATCCTGTGTCCAGTCTCCGGCCCCTCATTACAAGAAGGACACTGAGGTGCTGGAGCAGGCCCAGAGAAAGGCAATGGAGCGGGGTAAAGGTCTGGAGCACAGAGGAGCAGCTGAGGGAGCTGGGGATGTTCAGCCTGGAGAAAAGGAGGCTCAGGAGGATCCTTATCATTCTCTACAACTGCCTGAAAGGAGGTTGTAGCCAGGTCAGGGTCTGTCTCCTCTCCCAGGCAATCAGCAATAGGACAAGAGGAAATGGATTCAGGCTGTGCCAGGTGCAGTTCATGCTGTGTATGAGGAAGAGTTTCTTCACTGGAAGGGTGGTTATACATTGGAATGGGCTGCTCAGGCATGCGTGGACTAACCACCCCTGGAAGTGCTCAAGAAACAAGTGGACATGGCAATTAGTGCTATGGTTTAGATGACATGGTAGTGGTTCAGTCAAAGCTTGGGCTTGATGTTGGCAGTCTTTTCCAGAGTTATGTTCTCTGGATTCTATGATTCCATGATACTGTCTCCTCTTTCCACTACAAGCACGTTTTCATACTCCTGCACCATGTGAACATCACTAACTCACCACTATGTAGCTATTTCTTTTCCTCCCTCTACTCTCTCCAGCAGCAGCAGCTGCACCAGTCCTGGAACAGAGTGATAACCACACAACTCAAATCTCCTTGTGCCCAAACACTCATCTAACAGCACATTATTGCCATTAAATGTTTCAGTGTAGAAATCCTTTGAATTAACCTCTTCAGAATTAGAAAATAGATAGACAATTTGGAAGTTGCATCAAATATGCCTGCATTCTGCTCCTCTCAGATTCTGAACCATGCCTGTGACAAAACCACCCTCACATGTTGATTTATTTGTGGTATATAGACGTAGAGAATGAAAATCAGGATTCTTACAGACCACTTCTGCATACTTAACACTAGGTGCTGTTGGATTCCATTTTTGGCCATTTTACCTATGGACATTACTCACTGCCAGCTTTACTCTTCTTAGTCTCAGCTGACTCAAGAACTGCTTTCTTAATGACTTCTCCTTCACCCCTCTGCATCCATGAGAAAATAACTGTAGTCATGGACTACAGAAAGCACCTGGAAATTCTGCCCTGCAGCTCTTTTCTGGGGCAGAGCTGGTGGGCCACCACCAGCTGCAGTAGGCACCCAGCCAACACTACTAAAGATCAGCTCATCAGTAATCGCAGCCAGAAGCCCAATCCTGTGTTGCCCTGTGTCCCAACAATCCCACTCTGTTTGATATTTCAAAGGAAGCCCTCCTCTTGTCCTGAGGACAAGGCACGTAGCCATTTCATGGTCATATTTTTAGGCTGACCCTTCTTACACACACATACACACATTTGTCTCTCCCCCAGCAATTTCCAATAAGTGATTGCTACCCTGATCATCAAGACACTTAACCAGGCACTGAATTCAGGACAAGAAATGAAAAAACTCCTTACATATATATGTAAATTTAAGCATATAAATCAGAATTTAACAAAACTCTTTAACCAGAGACACACAACAAAAATAATCTACAGATATAACTTTTTATTTACGTAAGCTGAGGATGTGTATTTGGCTCAGGACTCTTTATCCATGATTTTAAAGAGACTGACTGCAAATAATATAAAAAAATAAAAAATGTAAAATTAATCAATATTTTCAAAATTGTCACAAATTTTGAAAACACTTGTATAAATTCTGCAAACTTTGTGTACCCTTAAAGGGGCATAATTTAGTTACCATATATAATGATAATTGAAAATATTAGTACTTTACCCTAAAGTTTCAACATAGACATATTCATGATGGTGTAATTTCAAGAGGGTATCAAAAGTGATCATGGTTAGAAAAATATACATACTTTTGCTTCTGGAAAAGAAAAGGTCATTTGAAATATCCATCAAATAAACACTAAATAAAGTCTCTCCACAGATTTTTTTTCACAGTCCAAGATAAAATGAATGTTTATACACAGCTTATGCAATCTGTCATTTTCAAGGTAGAGTCACAGTTTCACCAGTGCAGAAGAACAAAACCTGTTACTACTCTCCAGACTGTTGGCTGCACCCACATATGATTGTTTAGGCAAGCCAAAAGAGCAGAGCCATACAGTGATACCCAAACCAATCATAGGAAAGGTAGAGAAAATGCAGATGCACAAGAGCAAAGGAAATCACATTGATAACAAGAACACTGAGAGGAATAGTGACCAATAGGAATAGATATGAACTCTTTAGTAGCATGCAGTAATTCCTACAGGAAAAATAATCCCACCACACTCCAAGTATTAAAAGGACACTTTCATGGTGCTTTTCATTAATTTTTGAAGGAATATTAAAGATTGCTGTCTACTGGAAATAGCCTGGACTTAATTTGTTTCAGTGGATACAGTTTGTTGCTGTGCTTCAGTTCATGGCAGTGCTAAACCTCAGTTGCACACACACCAAGCAAAACAACCCCACATTTTCAAAGTTTTAAAAGAAAATGAGATAGGAAGGAATTTTCAAAAACATGTGCTTTCACTACCTGAGTGCATTGCAGTAGCCAACAAAGAAAAGATGTGGTCATTACTTGTTAAAATGAATTCTGGTGTAAAGAAGGAATTCAGAAGAGCAACGTGGCACTTGCAACAGTTACTGAAATTAAAGATATAGTGACACATCAAGATCTGATATCGTTTACAGTGTCCTTTTAAGAGTCAACAGACCTGTATCTTAGATGCAACTGAAACAGAAATGATGCAAATTCTAATGAAATAACCAAATCAAGAATGTTACAATATTTCATAGTAATAAAGTCTATGGAACTACTGAACAGAAAAAAGCATGAAGGATAATAGCAGCATATGGTTTACAGTTTTCACTTCTCAGTTTATTAATATTAGTGGTGAACTCAGCAATGCATAAAGCAAGGAAAGAAATTCTGTCAAAACTGGCAATTATCTACCACATCAACACTTAATTATGGTCCTTGTAAACAGCTAACTCCTTTTTGAACTTAAATTGCAAAGAAAAGAATATTTACATATAATATATATGTATATAACCACAAAACCAAAATTAAGTTAAAACCTTATCAAGGAAATTGCATTTTGAGAAGAACATAATACAATATTAAATAGTACACGTCCAAAGATTTTGAAGGCATTGTGATTTTCATGCTTTCTTCCTCCAGTCATTTTCCCCTGGATTTTAGTAGACTAAATACTTCATTTCAGAGTAAATAAGTGGAAATATTATAGAGCAGCTCCGGTAAAGAATAGCTCCACTACTGAAAACTGCTCGAGGCGTGGTAATCCAGGACTCTGATTTAAAGCAAAAATAAACAGCATACAAGGCCACAGCAAAGAAGTGGCCAATCAGTACCATTGGTTTAGGAGATAACCTGCATTAAAAATAAACAGATAAAACTAGTAAATAAACAGAATCAGAAAGAACTGAAAATTTTCCATTTTACTAATACAGAGCTCCACTCAGGAACACACACCTTCGACTGATTTAGGCAGATCTGGTCATGCCAACCAAACTGAAAAATACAAACTTGGTTCTTTTGGTCTGCTCCACACTCTGCATTCCCTTCTACAGCACAGCCAACGTGTACTGCTGCTTTCTCCTCATTTATAGTACTCTTTGTCTACCTTATCTACCCCCAGAGGAATATTTTAAATACCCTTTGAGTTTTAGCTCTCGGTCCAAAAGGAGAGAAATATAAAAGCACACATTCTCCTATGTTCAGAGTAGTAGGATTTACTGTGCATTCACAAGTTTCTGAGGGGTAATTCAAATACCTTAATTGCTAGAGATTTTCCTGCTCCTTACAGCTTTTTATGGGAGGCCTCACCCAACACTACTCTCAGCTTCTCAAGTAGGAAACAACCTCCACCAGCTGCTCTGCTGGTCTGGACTCCTCTACCTTATTCAAATTCCTGTGCCACCTACACTATGAGCCACCAGCTTTAAGTGGCCTTTGTTACACAGAAAAAAACCCAGTGAGTCAGGACTTAGAGACACAGTTTCTAATAAACCTCCAACCTGTAGTATAATCTTAAAATCTAGGCTGATGTGGACCATCCTCCCTGTGTTGAGCCGCCTGATGGGGAGCAAAGCAGATCCCTCAGGGGCACACAATAACCACTGCCAGCACAGTGAACTTACACTGAGAGCAATCCAACAGGACCTGAGACACATTCTCCTCCAAGTCTGAAGTAATGGAAACAGGCTTTCTTTAGCTGATGCAAGGAATCTAAAAAAATAATTAGAATTAATAAAACAAATATAATCAACACATACTGAAACATTTTTCTGCATGCACAATAATGACATTAAATACAGGACTTTGGCAGCTGTCATTCTGTTCAATTCAGCTGGATTTTAAGCTTTTTTTTTTTATACAAAGGATAGTCTTACATAATATCTACATATTTTTGCATTAATTGACTATTGTTTTCTTTGTTTTGGAGTTTTTCTTTGGTTAGTTATTTAGTCCTAACGCCAGAGTTGCCTTCACATTGCTAAAATTCTGTCTAAAAAACTAAGCAGAGAACACAAGAAAGCTTATTAAAATTCTTTGATTGATATATTTTTAATATGTAACAATATACATACATATATATATATGTACACACACAGGGACATGGACATCCCCTTCCCAGTCATATTTATTTACCAAGTTATAATTAATCAGAGGTTATCTTTAAGATATATTTACCATCTGTGGCAGCAAAGAGTTCATAAAGTGCCTGGGCAAGAACATTCACTACAAAAGAATGAGATTTTTTTCTTGACCAATAAAATGTTCTTTTTGCCTGAAAAAAATAAAATAAAAAAAAATATAAAATAAAAATATAAATATAAAATTAAAAAATAAAAACAAATACAAAGGAACATTCAGAAGATTCCCAACAAGGTGACGTGGCAAGAGTCATGTTCATGGGACATGTAGAAGGGATTTAGTGATATGCTAGATTGATTACAAGCTAGGTCATTAAGGGATTTTAGAAACTTGCTGAACCAGTTATGCAAGCTCCCCTTACCTTAAATATAAGGGGAAAAGGGTAGTTCCAGAGCATGTTTCATCTCATCCTACAGTAGATGTCTGGGATACAGCTGAAACTTGAAGGATAATGCTCAGCTAGTTCCCTCAATGGACTGGTAATAAATAGGAAATGACGGGAGTCTGAGGTGGCTAGCTGCCCTAAAAGTATCTGCATGTGGTCAGGTAAGTCTTGAACTATCCTGACATTCAGGGTTCTTCCTAGTGCTTCTCAATTTTCAAATACACTTTTTGAATCATCTACTTGTAGTCTACAATTATACTATCTGTAATTTAGCCAAGACAATATGCCTAACCCCATTAAAAGCAGTAAAGAAATAAATAAGAAATCTTACTATCTACTCATCAGAATTTTGGGACTATCACTGAAAAAATATACCTTGCATGAACACTGATGGAGCAGATCCTGGGAAAGAAGGATCCCTTCTAACTTACTACTCAGATTAATGCAGCAGGCAAGAGGCCAGTGGAGGCTGAGATGTCTCTTGAAAGAATGAGTACACAAGCTCGTTATTGTAAAAGTTCCACTCACATAAGTGTAATGGTTCAAACCCACCACATTTAGGATCACGCTGGTTAAAAATACCCTATTAAAATGGAAATATCAGGTTATCCTAGCAAAACATCCTGGCTAGACACAGCACATCAATCTCCTTAAGTAAAACACAGCAGGTCAGTGTGAAAAGTTTTGAAACTGCCTCTTGCCACACAGCACAGCAGTTACAGACCACAGCTGCACTGGTCAATGCCCGATATCTGATTATTCTAGCCAAAACTTTGAAAACTGCTATGCCTCACCAAGAACTTACTTGTCCCTGAGTTGCACAAAACTTAGAAGTGTGTCACCAGACTGCAGCAGAAGCTGTCTAAAATAAGTCCAAAATAAAGAATCACCTTAAGAACATCAGAATCTTCATAAAGGTCTGGGATATCCTGGAGCAAACTTCTCCATATTTTAACATCATTTAAAATAACACTCATTCCTCCACCAGTAAGAGGGTGTCTTATATTATATGCATCTCCTAAAAGAAGAACACCTAGGTAGAAGAGAAAAAACAATAGGCTACTGCACAACCGTTAAGAAATCTTAAAATTCAAATCCTCTAAAAAACCATGAAAATTACTTAGAATTCATTCCCACCAGAAGATGTATAGTAACTAGAAATTAAAAACAAAAAACCATAAAGTATGTCTTTAAGTTAAAAGGCTAAAAACAGCTTTAAGATAATCAAGGTCAAACTATTTTTTCCAGATAGGTATGCATGTTCATGTGTCAAAGTTAATTTCTTTCATTTTTAATATTTTTTTCTTTGAAAGGCCACACTTGTATAAGCTGGAGCAACTGAGTAAATTAAACTTACAGACAAAGCATGCATTGATTTAACATCTGGTAATGTAAACGTTCCAGTTAAATTTTGCCCAAGGTACACATTTTCAAAATAACATTTTTTATAGAAGATTTATGAGACAGTTGTATTGAAAAATATACGTCTAAGACAATAAAATCCTATGTCCCAGAAGATGCTTATAATACTTTTTTTCTTCCTTTTATTTCATAATACCCACCTTTCTTGTTTACAGCTGAAGGAGGCAAGAAGCTGGCTGGCATAGTCCTTAAACGATCATTCTGAACTGCTATTAAGAATGGTTCCTTTAAGTGATCTGCAACAACCAAATATTTTAGTTACAGTATTTAGACAAAGACACAATTTGTACACAATCCATTTTAATCTCTTTTTAGAGATATTACAGAGTCATAAAATGGTGGGGGTTGGAATGGGACCTTGAAGATCATGTAGTGCCAACCCCCCTGCTATGGGCAGAGACATTTCCCCTAGACCAGACTGCTCAGAGCCCCATCCAACCTGGCCTTGGACATCTCCAGGGATGTGGCACCTCAGGTTCCCTGAGCAACCTGTTTTAGTGCCTCATCACCCTCCCAGAAAATAATTTGTTCCTAATATCCAATCTAAACCTCCTCTCTATTTGAATCCATTTCTCCTTGTCCTGTCACTGATGCTCTTGTCAATAGTCCTGCCCCAAAAGCCTTTTTTTCCAGACTGAACAAAACCGACTCTCTCAACCTCTTCTCATAGAAGAGCCGTCCATCCCTCTGGTCAACTTGGTGGCCTCCTCTGGACTCATTGCAACAAGTCAATGTCCTTCCTGCGCTGGGCACCCCAGAGCTTTATACAATCCTTCTGAATTGCTGACCCCACAGATGTGAGCAGAACAAACTTGTGTGTGTTGGGTGGCATGGAACCAAAGAAGGGTGAATGGCTCCTGAAACAGTACCCATGCACTGTATATTATGCAAGTGTGTATATTATATATGGAAAAAGCCACACATTTCACATTTCATTGAATTTTATTAATTCAATGAAATGTGTCTCTTTTTTTTTTTTTGACATATTTAAATGTGACAATTCTCTACAAGTCTTTCCAGACTTACCAGGTAGTTGTGGATGAATGGTCTCAATCATGTACTCTTTTAAATTTTTTGGCATTTCCCCTCGAATATCAACAAGGACCCGTGTTTCAGTTGAAGAAATCTTATAGATTAGCACTGGACTTGTTTTAGCTAAAACAAGTTCGGCATAATTAGGTTTAAACTGTGATGCATCCTTAAAAAAGAAGGAAGGGGAAGAAAAATTGAGACTGATTAATGAAAGGATATTAAACATCAGACAGACAAAGTAATTTTCTAAAACACTTTTAAATAAAATCCTATATCATATTAAGTTTGTGTTATTCTTCTCTTAAATGGAGAAGTGCTTTCAAAAAGAAAGTTCTGAATTTTAGTGTAGCAACAATTCTTTTGCCAATACATTTTAGTATTTATTAGAATCACTAACTTATCCATTTCATTTGAATACCTCACCAATATTTAACATATGCCATTGAAAACCTATAACATAATCAATGTAGTAGTTTTCAGTAAGATCATTTTGTTTTGTTTTCATAAAGAAAGAAGTGGGAGGGAAAGAAATCAACTAATCTAAATATAATTACTTGGAGACACCAACAGAAGAAGAATCATAGGGTCTTGTGAGGTCTTAAAGGAGATTCCAAAAGGAGACAAACTTGGGCAGTGCTAACTGGATTAGAGACCCAAAAAGTACTTAAGTTGCTACCAGTCAGTGTTCCCAGTGTTCCCAGTCTAGTGAAAATTCTGTTAGCTTTGGTTCATTCTCCCTTAATTATTTTTGCTGTTAATGCATCAGTTAATGCAGCAGACACAGAGTGAAAGATCCAGACAGGATTTCTACCTGGATTCTCCACCCAGCTACCAACCCAGATTCCCAGTCCAAAACCAGGACACCACCTTCTCTCTTGAAGTTTATAGGTCCTGAAGGCAAATATGTACCTGGTTACAAGGTACCCCACTTTCAGGCAGGAGCACAGTTTGGGAACCCTTTTGGAGTAAAAAACATAGGTGGTTTGGCTCACAGCTTCTAGGATGATCTAAAATCTAAGATTTTTACTCCCTGAACAAATACTGTAACTATTGGGGAAAAAAAAAAAAAAAAAAAAAAAAAAGTGTCACCATTAGAGGTACCAGTATCTCAACATCAAGCTTTCAAAACATCTATGTCCAGGGAAACAATTTTACCAGTTGGGTTCCAGGTTTACAATGGTGCCTACTTCTGATCCAGAACGTAGTGCTAAATAAGATATAACACTAATATAAAGCAGTGGTATGTGTGCTGTAAGATCCTGAAACACTTTTTCTTACAAAAAAAATATAAATTATTCTATGAACTGGTTTAGTGAGTCCAGAGCTCAGTTTAACGTAGCGAAGCAGCCATTTTCTTAAACACTCCCTTGTTCAACTATATGCTTAAGGTTAACCCTGTACTCTTAAAATCAGAAATCTAACTTTTAACAACAATATCCACTTTAAAAAACAAAAAAACAAAGCCAAATCAGGCTCAGAGATACATAAAAGTGTTTAAAAATTGAAAATCTGATCTGTAACTGTACCTAATATGTTAAGTCTGACACAGTAAGAAGTTCAACTATCCTAAAGCTGGGACCAAATATACATCCACACTTTAAGAGTTAAAAACAGAACAAAATTTCCAAGCACTTCAAAGGGACACAGAAACTGACAGAACAGCTGGATAAATACCTAAAAGCACAATTCTAATTGATTCTGTTGGAAAAGGAAATGAACAGCAACATATTTAGTGGAATTCAGACCCACATTACAAAGCAGAAGCATAGTGGTTTATATAGTATTATACATAAAAGTTACCTTCAAAATGCAACCAACAAAATGGGATGAAACAGTAACTTTGTTGGATACCAAGTTTTTCCTGAATTTGGAGAAAAGTCCATCAGCTACAACTGTAAGTGGAGCATGAAGTTCCTGCAGTGTAAATTAAAAATAAAGATGTGACACTTAATTTTGCTTCAGAACAATGAGAAGCAATTCCCAAGATCTCCTTTCCAATTGTAAATTGGATGCTTTAGAACACAATAAACATCTAAGAGGATCACAGGCCATATTAACAATATATGTATTAAGAAACACTGTGGGGTTTACCTTCCTTGTATTCACACTTATCTATTTGCTACATAAGCTGATCTAACAATATACTCCATCTTTTTTAGATGTGCATTCAGAAAACACAGCTATGGGAACTGTGTAGAAACTTGGATTAAAAAAAATACAATAAAGAAGAATATTTGCTCCCTTCAGGCTGTAATGCTCTTCAGAAGAAAAAAAGAAAATAAAGAAGAATTTCAAATTAAAGAACTATGCATAAGCAGCTAAAGAAAACCAAACCAAAGTATGACAAACTGACAAGCTGTAAGCACATAGGCTCTTCTTTAAAAGACCAAGCAGGAAACTCTGAGCAGCTTCAAGTCTGCTTAGGAACTATTAACTAATAGTATATATACGGACAAAATACAAATCTGAGTAAACTGTTCAGGTTCAGCCTGAAGGTCTGTATAAATTCTTAATGTTTAACACATACATCGTTCTCAAATATAAGCAAATAATTCCAATTACTAAAATACATTTTTATGCCTTTACTTTTATTGTCATATAACAACATTATTATACTAGGAAGCATTTAAAGGTAGGTGTTTCCTTCTTCCTACAGCTTTCTCAGTGTCAATATATTCAGTGATTGAACTTCAAACGGCAATAGATTCACAACAAGCATTAGTCCTTAGCTTCCAGTGATTTCATATGCTTGCATAAGCAGTAAAAAGTATTTCTCCTTTTAAGCTTTCAGTTTGTAAGTAAGGCAAAAAAAGCACACTATGTTTCATTGGTACTCCTAGGAAATCTTTTACTATTGTATGGGTGAGTCACTCTGTGAGCTCCTCTGTGAGCAGTTGCCACCAACACTGTGGCAATTCATAAAATACTCATAGAATCGTAGAATATTCTGAATTGGGGGGGAATAACAAGAATCATCAAGTCTGACTCAACTTGGTCACACAAACTTTAACATCTTTTGATGTGTGAAGGGAAGCTGGACAAAATCAGATGAGAGTAGATGAAGTAAGGTAAAACATGTTTTATGGTGTCTGCTTATAGAAATGAGCTCCTGAGTAGAGTTAACAAAACCCCTTTCCTATGGATTCCTAGCTTGGATGATTGCAAGCTCTATTTATTCCTGCAATTAGACCAAAGTCACCTGTCCATATCAGTTTCCGGCTGTTTAATGAGCAGAACATTCATGCTACAACTTTTCCACAGTCAACACAATAAATTTTGAGTCTAATCAGTTGCCTAGTTTCAAAAAATGTTTTAAGTTGACCTTTAGCATACTGGCTAATTTGAACCTCATTTAAAAGAATAAAAATCTCAGAGGTAATGTGGTGGAGAATGTAGGATGGAAAGAACAGAAAACACACAACACAGGCTTGAGTTTGGGGTTTTTATTCAGCTAAGAGCTTCCTAGCTGTAAAAACTAACATGTAAGGGAGACATAGTAAATAGAAATGTTTAAAGGAAATTTCTTACATACTAGATTTCTAAAATCAAAGGAGATCTAAGCCAGCAAATGAAACAGCTCTTTCCAGTCACAGAACTTCAGCATCCAGAGCAAAACATGACTTTGATTATATTTAAGTATACAGACAGGAAACTTAAGGCCTTTAGAACAATATCCAGACTTTCAGGAAAGATGCAGGCTATAACATCCTGCTGGTCAAATAAGTCATACTTAAAATTAGGACAACATCCATAGATGTGTGTGAAGCTTAGAGTGTGAAGCTTAAAAACAGAACTCAAGACAAAATATGCATGTTCCCCTTCTACCCCTCAAACAAAATAAAACAAAACCACCCTTCTACATTGCTGGATGATAAAGCCAATTTAATTTGGGAAATAAACCCCAACAAACACCCTTCACCCTGCAAAAAGTCCTCCTCCTCTCCAAACTCCCTGTCTTTCCCATACCTGTGATTCAGTGGCTTATTCTCCTAGAGTGGATTTCCTAATAATTTCATTCATATTACATGAGAGGCAAGACAGACCAAGGAACAAGACTTGGAATTCACTCCTCCTCCAGCTAACCTCAAGAGGGGTCAAGAATGTTGTTACTTCTCTGCTCTCTTGCAGCACTTAGTTGTCAAGTGGGCTGAAATGACACTTGCCTGAGGACAGTTTAAAACCAGGTTGCTCCCCTACAGCTTTGGCAAGTACTTTTAAAAGGCTCTCTCCTATACGGTTTTATGCCACCAGTCCCATTTCTAAATGACTTAGAGATGGGAAGATGTTAATAATCCTCAGAGCAGGATGTTCCAGCTACTCAGGAACTTCCTCCATCTAGAGGGGAGCAGGGCATAGGCAGGAGATTCCCATCCGAGTACATCTACATAACTTTAGGCAACAAAGGAACTTCGAAGTCCAAAAAGATTACAAATTTGGTTTTCCTGGAGAATATGCAGCATATCCAGAACTTCAGTACAGGGGTTCTACCCAGACTGGCATTTCCTAAACTTTTTAAGTTTTTCAGTTTTTCACTAGATGGTGGAAGTATATGTGGAAATGCAGACCACTACACACAGCTGAAGCACAAATCTTAATATGTTGTTTTTTCACCAGGAACTCTTGAAAGATTTTAAACTCCAGACATATGAATCATGAAATAAATAATGAACTGAATTCTCCAGAGAAACTGGAAGCAAAAGCTTTGTAAGAAATTATAACAAGTATTCCCATATTCCCAGACTGTATGCCCTAGAAAATAACTTCCCTTTGTTAAATCTTTTGCTTTCATGATAACTACATTATTTCTGTACTAGTGCTCTGAAATACAAGCTTTTAAAAAATTATACATATAAAGCAATACTTAATTTTCTCAACAGTTTAGCAAAGATTGTAACAGAAAACTCTTACCTTAGTGTCTCCAGTTTCTTTGTCCTTGTACTGAACACCCACAACACAGTCATCTTCCTCAAGTAACTGTAACACAGTCCCTTCAATGAATTTTGCACTGAAATGAAACAGAGGGGTTAAAATAGAAGAGGATTAATGATACCAGCATTTCAAGGCACTAGACACAGAAAAAAACCCAAATTTTCAACAATGTTATCTCTGTCAACACAGTTTAAATTTTGAAGAAAGAAAAAAAAAAGGGTTCTGGAATACTTTCTGAAGCCACATTAACTGTCAAAAAGTGTTGGTCATAAATTTCACTTTGACACCACCTTTGGTTTGATAACTGAATATTCTAAAAACTGTACTATTTATCATAAACACCCTGCCACTTAGTAGAGTCCCTAGCTGTGTCCCATGGCTCTGTAAAAGATGCCGAGAGGAGTTTCACACCTAGTATTGGTCAGAAATCATGGAGCTGAGTCATCCCTGCTAAAAGTTAGGAATCGCTGACAGTGCAGGTGAGACCTAACTCCAAGGAAAATTAAAGAACAGGATCAGCAGCACTTAAACCCTTAACATGAACACTAGATAAAAGTCAGGCACGTAATTCTCAGAGCAGTCCAAACTAACCTAAACTGTTTAGGACACACATACCTAGCTTGTTACCTCAGAAATTCAGGGTAGAGTTTTGGTTTTTTTCTGTTTATGCTTTTAAAGTTCTGCTAACACTAATGTTCAAGTGAAGCATCCCTTGCTTCTATCTCCCAACCAGAGCCATTTTGAGTTCAGAAATGAAATCTCTGTAAACCAATATTCTTTGTTGGGTCTGAGCTGTTAGACCTGATCACAACACTTGAGCTGCTCAAAATGGGACACTCTGTATGTCTCAGAAATATTTCATATCCAGATGGAATTCCACAGCTTTAAGAACTGAGCTAAAGGTGCATGTGAGAATACAACAGCTTGTTATTTTAGGCTCTTAGAAGGAATATAAGCAGTTAAATTAATGTTTTTTTTCCCTTGGGATCCAGCACAGACATTTCAGAGCAGATCGTGACTGCCTTAATTTGCCAGGCAACAGGCACATTGGCTGTATCAAAATATGAATGGTTATGAGTGAGCACACAACAGAAACCTCAACAACAAGGGACTGCAGCAGCATGCCAGGGAATCAGAGTCCTGCAAATCCTACCAGCTCTAAGTTTCTTTTATAGTTGTCATTTCAGTTACCTGCCTGAGTGCTCACTTTTTCTTCTTATTCTCATCCACTATAAGTGAGTTTATAATTCTATATAATTAGTTTATTATTATAAACCAATGATGCCCTACCTCTTTCTGCTGCAAAAATAACTTACCGGAAATGCATTCATATTGCCTAGGGCTTGTGAAGAAGATATACTAATCAGTAATAACTATCCTCTATATCTTCAAAAGCTTTGTGATAAAACCCAAAATCTCCTGGCACTACTAAGAATTCTTGATCTTTCACTACACATAAACATGCAGTTTACTATGCCACAAATTAAATGTCAAGCAAGCATACACAAAACAAACATTCAAAAGTGTGTGGAAAATGGGAAAGAAATTAATTAGTTACAAACATGATTTTTGCTTCAAAGACTGTACAGCTACTGGAGTTTTTCCCACAAGTGCACTTAGATGCCCAAATTTCATTCAACTTAGAGCCTCAACAAGGCTTTAGCTTTGAGAGCTAGTGAACACTGTCACCATTAATTTTAACCGTACTACAGAGCTGCTATCTTTAGTGCCACTCTTAGTAATTTCATATGATATAACAAATACGAAAGGAGAAAACTCAGAATAAAGTTGTTAGGTAAAAATATGATAATGCCATATGTCTCTTGGGATATATGGCATTATGGTATTTTTAGGGGAAAAAAATATTTAGGGAGGGGAAAAAGATAATACAAAAAAAATATCACACAGAAAGCAGCACCTAGAATCTATTCTATTTCAATAAAAGTTCACTTCTCATCTCTTTTATAGAAGAAAACAGTTTAGAGAAAACACCCATTTTTTCTTTTCATTATGAAAAGAAGTTGTATTCAAGATTCTGAAATATATAAATTATTAACTGGAAAGAACTATTTCCATCTAGTGCTCCTTTTTAGTTACTTTGGCTCACTTCTTGTCCAAAAAGAAAGCAAAACAACATACAAACGTAAATGCTTTATTTCTATCATCACTGATAACATCAGTGGAAAAGCTACATGCTACTGCCCAGTGCAGGAGGGTTGGACTACATGACCTTTAAAGGTAATCCCTTCTAACCCAAACTATTCTGTTATCTAAGAAATCGTGCCAGATTTGCCACTCATGCCTTGTCCAAAGAAGTTCTGTGCATTGCTCACCAAGAAGAGGTCACTACTTCTGGTAAAATGCCAAACCCAAGAATCAGCAGAAGAGAATCAACGCTTCACCTGTGAACTGTTCTTTCACACAGATGGGCAAATACCTTGCCTAATATTTAAAGCCCATACTCCCTTAAAGATTAAGTTGTCACAAATGGTGATATATATATGATGTGTATGTAACATATGAACTTGTCTACAGAGAGCAGAATGAGTAATTACAGCTGCTACTTTCTCTCACTCTTGTTCATCACAGCCCTCCGTGTTGGGAATGGTTAAGGAATCTCATGGAAATGATGGGAACAATGCTTCTGAATCTCTGGATCCCAACTGTGCTGTCCACAACATGACTCACTTGGGCTCTGCCATAGCTGCCCTTCGGAGACCCATAATAAACTGGCCATGATGAAAAGACCTTCCACTGGCCACACGTCCGTCTTCAGATGTCGGATAAGGAATCTCAACCTCCAACTTGGTCTCTAGGTCATGAATTATGTAACCATTTACTATTTGTGAATCAATACCTTCTACCGAATCTGCAAGACATAAGCAAAGAGATGAGTTAAAACAAGTCTTTAAGAAAGCCTAATAATTTATTACAGGCATTTCTTTACATAGGGTCCAATTTTCATAAGTAAAATATACATGTTGAAAGAAGAGTATTTTCAAAATAGCAAACTGGA
This sequence comes from Pseudopodoces humilis, assembly GCF_049639895.1. Classification (NCBI taxonomy): domain Eukaryota; kingdom Metazoa; phylum Chordata; class Aves; order Passeriformes; family Paridae; genus Pseudopodoces; species Pseudopodoces humilis. The sequence goes on from NC_142200.1 coordinate 10,915,667, forward strand.
AATACACAAGCAATTTTAACTCAAATGTTAAGTGCAGATAATATTTTTCTGAATTTTTACTGTAGGCATGCTTTTACTAAATACATTGCTTGGTGTAGTAACTCTTGTGTTACAGATCTATTTACATCTTGAAATGTACTCACCTTCAAGACCCAAGTCTCGAAGAGCATTAAATCCTCCAGGTTGCAGCAGTTCTCCAACTATCCTGTCAGGTTCTTTCAGATCCCTCTCTATCACAGTCACCTTCCTTCCATCTCTTGAAAGCACCGTGGCCAAGGAAGAACCAAGGACACCTGATCCCACAATGATAATTTCTGGATCATATTGGGGTGACAATGTAGAATTTGGAGTAGTCTCTGTCAGGTACACATCTGAGAAGTTCACTTCTCTTTTACCCTTTAGAAAACAAAGGCAACAAAGTTACACGTGCCAATGGATCTGTACCATAACCTTGTCAAGAAGGCTGACTTCGGAGTAGCTCCTCTGAGCCAGGGTACTGAGGGCGAATTGGTAGTTGGAAGGCATCTTGCAGTTTAGTTTTGTCTAAAATTGAATCTGTCATACTCTGAAAGGCAACAAAAGCACAACAAGCAGAGAAAAGAACCAACACCACTGCAAATAACATCACAACCCTGGCTTAAACCTGCCCTACTGACTGAAGACAAACCTGAAAACAAACAAAACTGCCAGAGGGACTGAAAGCTGCTATAAAAGGAAGTAAAAAAAGGCTGTCCCATAAAGTAAGACTAATATCTTCATGCCAGTAAACCACTCCAGCATGGAGGCCTTAGCACTTTACAGTGGAAAAAGTATTAGATATGCTGGAAAATTTATTTCTCTGGAAAACATACTCCTTTTTAATTATACTCTAAGTGAACCTACCAACCTAAAAAAACAGCAACTTATGGTAATATTCAGAATGGAAAAGTGTCAGCAGAAGCAGCTGCCTGGGAAATGCTTTTTAGAAGTGGTCCTGAAATGAAAACTCATCTAACATTTAAAAGCATAAGCAAAATCACCATTCATCTACATTTAAAGCTGTTAAGATTTTACATATATTGGACTGGACATCAATTAATACAGAAACTGGTATCATAAACCAGCTCTGTTATAGAACCTTCCCAACAGCATTTAATTGCATACACTTCGAAGTGAAAAATAATTTTAAGGGCAACTCCAGTGCAAAGCTGCAAATCATTTCTCCAGCTGGTAGATGAGAGCTCGATTCAGTCTTTCACAAATGCCTCAGCACTGCATTGCTGACACTGGTAAAAACATGACTGCATCAGTGAAACACACTGACACCAGAGTTTCTTGTGGCCTAGTGTCATGATTATATCTACAATACAGCAAAAGAGTGCTAAACTAACTGTCTGAATTCAGGTAACAAAAGAAATTGGTAAGCACAGGCTTTAAGAGAAAAACAAAATAAAAATAAAAAACCTTTGACTTGCAGCCAAAACCAGTTTCATGTTATTCTGTGCATGGAGTCAGTGCTCATGTGAAAACGCCCAGAAGTACACAGGAAAGTAGCCAAATAGTGCTGACCACAGATGTTCCAGATATCTATGTCCAGTTCATAGTCTTGGATGGCAAGACTCCAGCTAAGCTCCAGACACCTCCTACACCACCTACAGCTCTCCACTTGTCCCAAAGCAAGGGTCATGCAGAGCTCAAGGGAACAGCCTGACTATCTGACCAAGTCCTGTACCTATGGTACAAGCAATAGGTCAGCAATCATTTCCCAGTAACTCTAGGAGTATACAACATCGGCAGTTTTATAAACAAGTGTGTTTTATCCATAAATATTAGTAAGCTCATCAGAGAGTTAGAGAATGGCAGTGGTTGGAAAGAGTTTCTGGACATAATGGGATCCAAAGCCCCTGTTCAAGCAGGATCAGAGCAGACTGGGCCCTCTTTTGGACACCTCCAAGGATGGAGACTCTTCCAACTCTCTGGGAAATGCTGCATTGCTCAGTCACCCTGACAGTAAACAGTGCTTCCTGTGCTCAGAGCAAACGTCCTCTGTTTCATTCTGTGCTCACCACTTCTCCTTCTGTCACCAGGCATTGATGGAAAACACCTTGGCGCAGCCTTCTTTGAACCCTCCCTTCAGGTATTTACATACAGCCTTCTCTCTTTCCTCACAGTCCTTCATCTCTACAACAGACTGGCAACTGAAGATATTTTTCTGCTACTATAATAACCCTTTACTCCAAATCTTTCTTAAAACACACTTGTTTTGATGCTAGAAAGCCCCTGGTCTACCACTTTTCCTTTGCCAACCAAAAATAACACAAAATATGACAAATCAAACATCCAGCACCTAAAGACAAACCCTGTCCAACCCTTTCTTAGCTCTTTTCCCTCACCAGGGCAGACGGCCTGGCCATAGGGAAAAGGAGCAGAATCTTGCATTCCACGTGCCACGTCTCACCTTTCTGGATTTGGGCTGGTCAACTTGTTGAGATCCCGGGGTGGGTTTGGCCCAGAAGAAGCCAACCAGGGGCAAAGCTGAGAGCACATCAGAGAGCATCCCCAGGTGTGACTTCTGCTTCTGCCGCTGCCTGGGCCCCCTGAAGTGGTACCTGTACGACAGCACCAAGCCGAGCGAGAAAAATACCAGCACGGAGAGCAGCACCTCCTTATTAGCGTAAGTCATGAGGTCTCCACACTTTTTATACACGTAAATGAAGGAGGCGATACCCAGAAAGGTCCACATCATGAGGGTCACTGATCCCTGTTGCTCCAAAGCTTCACCGCAGATGGATGCTGGCGCAAATCGGGTTTCGTGGAAAGGATGAAAAAATGTATCTAAAGAAAAGGAATGATTTCCGCTCCAATGGAAGGTGGGGAGATTTCAGTGGAAAAACAAGGAGCCCCAGAAGAGGACCAAGCCCCACCTCGCCAGGCTGCCACAGGAGCCTGGACAGAGGTTCAGAAACCGGAAAAAAAGAATATATAAAACGTCTTCTCAAGAACCCCCTCCCGGACACGCGATGCTGGAGGAGCTCGTCCCACTGCCCCCCGGGTCACCCCTCCGCCGCACCCAGCCCCTCTCGGTGCCGGGACTCTCCCCCGCTGGCGGCGGCGATGCAGCCGGCGCCTTCACGCCCGCGGATGAGGCGGCGGCGCCGCGCAGGGCGGGGGGCGGACGGTGCACGCCCAGGGGGGCGCGGCTGATGCTCTGCTCTACCTGCCCGCGCCAGGGCACGCCGCAGCTGCCTCACGGAGAGAAGATGCAGTGCCGCTGCCTCCCTCCTTGACCCAGTCCCGGCGCCCCGCGGCGCCTCGCGGCAGGAATGGAGGGTGTTGGGAGAACGAGGGGCAATAGGAGCGAATGGAGAGGGCGGCCCGCGGGAGGGGCGGCCCCGCAGCCATGCTAATGAGTAACGGCCGCCACCGCCCCGCGGGCACCGCGCGCCCGTGCCTCAGCGGCGCCGGCCAATCGGCGGCGCTATGCCGAGATGGCGCTATGACCGCCGACCAATCGGAGCGCGGGGAGGGCGGGGCTCGCGCTCGCCGGGCGATGTGACGCGAAGGGCGGGGCGGGGTTGCCGTGGTGACGAGTGAGGGGCGGAGCAGCTGAGGGGCGCTGGTAGGCCCAGGGCGCCGGGCGGCGACACCGTCGGGTCCCTCGCTCGGGGAATACGAAAGGAAACAACGCCCATCGGAAAAATCAGAGAATCATGGAAGGGTTTGGGTTGGGAGCGACGTTGGAAGATTGGGCAGCGACACCTTTCACTAGACCAGGTCCCTCAAAGCCCCATCCTGCCCAGCCTTGAGCATTCTCAGGAATCAGGCATCCACAGCTTCTGTGGGCAGCATGTCCCGGTGCCTCACCACTCTCACAGTAAAGAATTTCTTACTAATATCTAATCTACATCTACTTCCCTTCAGTTTGAAGCCATTCCTCCTTGTCCTGTCACTCCATGTCCTTGTGAAAGGTCACTCTCTGGCTCTCTTGTAGCCCCTTTACATACTGGGAGCTGCTGTAAGGTCTCCACGGAGTCTTCTCGGGGCTGAACAACCTCATCACTCTTTGCCTGTCTTCATAAGAGAGGTGCTGCATCTCCTCTGATCAACTTCATGCCCCTCGTCTGGACTCATTTGAATGGATATATGTCTTTCCGGTGTTGGGGTCCCCACAGCACTCTGGGTGAGGTCTCACCAGAGCAGAGGAGCAGAATCCCTTCCCTCATCCTGCTGGCCATGCTACCTTTCATGCAGCCCAAGATTAACCTGAGCTTCCTCTTTTAGCGTTGAACTCCTCAAGGGCACTAACCTGTAGTCCTCCCGTTTCTCCCAGAGGGACTTTTCTTGCATTGTGTTCTTGTTGCGATGCAACAATATGAGTATGTCTGTCTAGCACAGCATAACAATATTTAAAAGTGAGGAACGTATGAAACATGACAGGAACTGGTGAAAGAATAACCAAAACCAGTCACATCCACATGGAGCTAAAGGAGATGAGATCTTTGCAGTGGTAAAATGGAGTAGATTTTAAAGAGGGGAGAAACATCTGATAGCTTCTCAGTAATATGAGACTAAACCAGTTTGACACTTGAATAAATGCAGGTGAAATTGGAAGCTATTAAAAGATGGGGCTTTGGTTCATCATCAGTCAGTTCAGGCTAAAAATAAAGACCCTGTGAGCTAAAGAGATGAAACAGGTTTTTCTACTTGGTAATAACATGGGTCTCATCCAGCAATGATGGTTGTTCCCTCAAAAATGAAATTAGATCTGGTGCAACAGTAGGATCCAAAAATCATAGACATCTATCTATAAAAACATGTTCACAGCAGGAGCTTCTTTTCCCCAGTTTGAACAAGGGTTATTACAGCTGTCAACAAGTTTTAAACCACTGGAGACTGAACTTCTTAAATACATCTGCACTCGATTTCCTATGTTCAGTTTATAAATACTCCTTGTTTCTGCTAAAAATGCCTTTTCCTTATGGTCCAATCTCCACAGATCAAGTGTGTTTAACTCTTCTGGGTATTTCATGCTAGAGACCAAACACAAAAAGAGTCTTCAAGTTACTGGAACCAACACCAACCTTCTGAAGACTAATAAATGTGAACTGATATACATGAACCAACAATTGCTGAAAATTAATACCAGATTAATGCAAGTGCATAGTCAGAACTATACCAAGGAGCAGAACAAGCTGAAATGGCTAATAGAAAGAAGGATGGTAGATAAGGAAACAGATGAAAGCAGAATCTTGTGAATGAAGATACTGGTATGATGATTTTAAGACTAGAGTAGAATTTCTTTTTCCCCTTTAGTGCCAACTACACAAAACCCTTCACCTTTTGAGGATTCTGCTTGGTGCAGCTGTAAGGTTATTTTGGTCACAACATGTGACTGCAGAACATAAATGTTTTGTCTTGTCCAACTTGCCCTGTAGCTACTGTGCCTGAGCCAGAGTAGAGAGCAGCTATCCATGGAAGATATGAGAAACAGTGTGCGTTTCTCTGGCTGCAGGCTATAATTAGATCTTAGCAGGTAATCAACAAAACTGCATGCTTATTCTCCTTCCATCCCATGAAATTGTCTTCCCTACATGAAATATTCATGCAAAATTTCAAGATTATATCATTTGTGAGTCATTTTTCCTGATACTTCTATTTGGAGTGGTTAGTGCTGGGAATTGAAGCAATTACAGAATTCTGACAGATGCATCTATTCAAGGTTCAGATGCTATCAGAACATTTCTGTATTTCCAGCCAAGACGTTGACAATGGGTGTCTCCCTGCTCCTTCTTCATTTACTCTCACTCTCCTGGTTGTGGTGAAGAGCTTGGCATATTTGCATTTCTTGAAATGTAAGTTCACTGTAAGAACTACATTTTTTTGCTTGTGTTATTGTAAATTAGGTAGATAGCTGGATAGAGTTACTGATTTTATTGTTGTTAAATGCCATAACTGCATTTTCCAACTTTACAATTTATGTGCATTCCTGAATATTTTTAATTTTCTTTTTCTAGAATGAGTGACTTCTTGTTTCATTTGCATTGCCCTTGTCAAAATGACTACTGTGAAACATCTTTTAATGATTTAAATCTCACAGTGGCAAATATGAAAAGGCTGAAGCATTTCTAAATTCTAAATGAATTTCTAAAATTTTATGATAACATTTTTACAACCAGGAAATAAAGGCTCCAAAGAAGAGGTTGGAATTGAGTACTTTTCTTTTAACCCTTCTCAAGATGCAGCTTCCTTCAGCAAAATGCTGTTTTCAGACTTGGATAATCAACAGTTGGAAGGGAAGTGCTGTGGTGATGGAATAACCAGAATTGGTTGGCTGAACTCCAGGGTATAAAAAATAAATCACTTGATGAAGCCTGTCTTTTACGCAGAAGCAGGCATAATTCTGAGCCATCTTAAACTGCAGAGCCATAAAACACATATCCCTGGTTCCTGATCACAACTGCCCCAGGAGCACAGGTATCAAGACCTGTGTCAGTGACAGCGTGTGCAGCGTGAGACTGACTCTTGCTGTCCATAAATGGGCTACATGTGACAAAGAGCCTGGTCTCACTCTGCATCCTTGGCATTAATTAATTAGTAACTGTCTTCTACCTGCACAGGTAGATAGATGGAGCAAGTCTGGTGTGTAGACTGAAAGATCAAAAAAAAGATCTGTTCTTGTGTTTCACTCATCATCATGAGAAGTAGCAGAGCCTGGTAAATGTTTGGATGAGGTGTGGTAGGGATCCTGAAGAACTTGAAGGATAGTTATGTGAAACTGCAGTTACTCAGAATCAGAGGTGCTTCAAGCTCTGAAGCAAGAGGCCACTTAAATAACAACCCTTAATAATTGTGTTTATATCAGTGGGTGTGTGATGGAATAAAAAACCTGCTGTCCTTTATGTGGGCATTTTATTGAGAAGCTGTGTGGTTAAATTAATTTTTTTAAAATTAATTTAATCCAGCAGTGCAGCTGGATGTTTTCAAGACTGATCACAATGAACTCTGCAAGTGTTTTCAGAATTATTTTAATGAATGTCAAAAAAAAAGCTTAGTGTCTGAACAATAGTAAAAACATTATCAAATATATATGTAAAGTATGAACTGGAATTATATTAAGAAGTTTAAAATATTATGCAACACATCACAAAAGTTCATCCTGATGATATATTGTATTTTTAAAGTGTACCAAGGGAAGTTTAGCAATATTTGCTCTCTATTCCAGCAGGACTATTGTGAAACAATTTGTCTCTTATTAATGAATAGTTAGGGAATTAAAGCCACTAGCTATTATGTTCTTTGCAGTTAGAAAGTACAGAATTTTTAAAATACTTATATATTATAAATATATTTATAAAAATATTATATAAAAATATAATATTTAAAATAGTACCTATTTGGGGGAAAAGCTGTAATTCCTGGGGAATCCAGGCAGTAATTTAAAGTTATTTGGGTTTGAGGGACACAGGCAACACGTAGGCTGTGGTGTAGCCAGTGGCTACATATGCTGTGGCAGCCCCAACAGCTACACTGGTGCAAATACATAAGCATTTGTCACCTTCTTGGTTCTGTTTTGGGATTATGCTGTCCATTTTTCTATAATTTTATCTCAAATTTCACATGGTGATCAAGATGTTTCTTACTCGATAGAATCAGTGGATGCTAAGCCAATGATATCCATAATCGTAAGTCAGATGACTAGAATGGAAGGATGGAAAGGGAGAGGCTAACTCATTATTTTAAAAATTACAATCCTCACACCAGTTTGTGACAGTGTTTTGTGCTTTTCTCTGATTTTGATGATATGTTTCACAGATATTTCCTAGTCGTTCCTTGCTGAAGACAGCAAAATGTTTTCACAAGGCACTACAATCTTCTTATGGTGAGAAGAGGGTGTTGTAGGAGTAGGGTTAATAGATATCAGATAGGCCACAGATCATGAGAAAGGAAAAAAGGGTTGAAGAACCAGAAGACAGAGTAAGGGTGGAGAATCATTTCAGCATTGCAGCAGCATTTTTAAAAAATGTTTTCTTTTTGAGCAGTTCCACAGCACTGAACAGAAATGCAGCATCTGTACTGCTTTATCTCCACATGCAGTCCAAACACATTGTCTTTATGGACCCCAGAGGCTGCTTCACTCCACCATTTGCTTGATAAGGAGTTTATTTACATAGCTGGAGCTCAGGTTCACCCAGAAGATAATCTCATCTACAAGTTCAATATGCACTAATGCTGAAGCAAGGGGTGCACTAGCTCTATGAACAGAAGAGTTGGGCATATTTGTGAATTCCTATGAGGTGGAATTGCAAATTACACATCTACAGTAATCCATCCATGCTCTAGAAATTCAGAACAGGTGAGCTCTGGAAGGCAGATAGAAAGGACAAGCCAGAAAACTAGAAAGGAACAGGAGAGAGGACTTAGAAAATACTAAAAAATAAACCCCAAAACAACCTAAGAAACTTATGGGAATTAATCCACATCAGTAATTTTGAGTAACTTTATCCTGCTGCTGAGCAAACTTAGTGGAGCACAATAAGGGAGCTGCGGGAGTTTAGCCTAAAAAAAAGGAGGCTCAGGGGAGACCTTATGGCTCTCTACAACTCCCTGAAAGGAGGTTTTAACTAGATGGGGGTTGGTCTCTTCTCCCAGGTAACAAGTGACGGGATGAAAGGAGATGATCTCAAGTTGTACTGGAGGGGGTTTGGCTTGATTATTATGAAAAAATTTCTTCATGGAAAGGGTTGTCAGGCTGGAACAGACTGCCCAGGGAAGTGGTGGAGTCACCAAACATGGAAGTAGGTAAAAGAAGAGTAGATGTCGTGCCAAGAGACATGGTTTAGTGGTGGACTTTGCAGTGTTGTGTTAATGGTTGGATTTGATGATCTTAAAGGTATTTTCCAATCTCAATGATTCTATTCCATGAATTCCAAGAGGGTTAATTGCCACACACCAAATTCCACATGACTTCATAACAAAAAATACTTCTTGCCAATAAAAGCCAAAATCATTTGGCATCTAAGATAGATGAAATTTATGACTGAATATTATAGGTTGAAAATGTCAGTAAGAATGAGGACAGCCTGTAATTATAGACTGTAGAGGAGCACATTACAGCAAGATGTCTGACCTACAAAACAGGGAGATGATCCACACAACTAGCAAATTCCATTTAGCAGGGTTTTTGGTTGATTAGTTGCTTGCTTTGTAAACTAAAGATTGTCTCTTTAGACTGTAGGAGCATGTGATAAAGCCTTCTGAAAATACATCATTTCAAGATGCAGATAAGTTCTTCTACTCAGTTATGTATATTTTCTCTGTCATCTATCTTCCCCGTTTCTTTTCAGTCTCTTCTGCATCTACTCTAATTTCTAATTAGGGGCTGAAATTGCTTCTTAATCTTCAAAAACTGGAAAAAGTACTCCTAAACAAAATGCACTTTTGGATTTACCTCAAAAGTCCAAGCCTAAGTTAGTGGAACTTAGCATCCCTTCTTTCATCTCCTTGAAGATACTGATCTCTACAATGATTCACCCTGACCAGATGAGGTGGTGAAGCAAAGAAGCCGCTTTGTTCAGGTAACTTATTTTCTAAGCAAAAACTCTTAAGGCAGGATAAACACTGTTGAAGAGCCAACTGCCAAACCCAAAGATTTTTTTAATGAAAATACATAACAAATACAGAGCTAGAACTAATAAGCTACTGGGCTCACTTGCTATGGTAAGATGTCCTAAGGCTCTTTGCTTGTCAGAAGAGAGCATGAGTCAGATGGGGAGGGGCTGACTTCCATGGCTCTGTGGAGCAGAGACATCCTCAGTACTGCTGAGTTGCTCTCTTCTGATCTTCTGATTTGTTTTTTGTCTTTCATATCAGAATTCTCCTAAGTGTTAGAATTGCAACTGCCTCATGCTACTTATTTGTCTTACCTGGCGAGGCTTTCATATATTTTTTCACACCTTAATATTTCTCTCAATAAAAGTGACTGAAATTCACTCACCTATATCAAACTTGGCTTTGAATGAGAGGCAGTGGAGCCCCTGGGTGAAAGGCTGGTCTGCCTTCTCACATGCTGTTCTTTCCCCAAAGGAATATAACCTGTAGCTCAAATGAAGTTCACTTAATCTCTTTACTCAGGTTGCCAGAACTGTGTCTCAAGCACACTTCATTCCTGAAATTACTCAGCTGCCCAAACTGCTGCCTGTCTCCACCCTTCATCTCCAGATGGTGACTGCTGAATGTCCTTCTCTAGTTCTGCCCCAGCTCAAGCATCTCCAACATGATTTTGTTAATTCAATGTCCATGTCCCATGAATTCTGCTTTCCCTTGCTTACAGCAGGTCCCTGGCTCCCAATTTTGTCCTTTTGCGTATAAAATTGGGCTGGTTTCAAGAATGCTGATAAGCAGACTCAGGTTTGCTGATGGTCATTCCTGGCTTCCTTTCTTCCTCTGGGGAGCAGCTGGGTTCCTCACAAGTGATGTCCAGGACAGGTGATGGACATCCTCCATACAGCCATTGAAGAAGTCAGGCTTTGTAGAGCTGCTGCTTACTATAACCAGCCACAAGTGCCCATCCTGGTGGAAGGCCGAGAGGACTCACACTTAACTTGGGTAATTTCCCTTCCCTGACTTAGTCACTGAGAGTGAGGGAAAAACATGGACGTTGGCAGGTACACAGCAAGGACTGGTGGGATAAGCGTTGTCTTCAAGAGTGCTCTACCCATGGTAGAGTGTGGTCACTCTTTAGATGCTCTGAAGCCTTGCTGTCAAAATGTAGATGAATGAACCCTTGTAGGAAGTACTTTAATATTAGTTACAGCCTCCTATAGGACTCTACTTGTGTGTAATGAGCTAATAGTCACCTACTGGGTGAGGCCACATCCCTTTCCTCCAGACCTGGAGTTTCAGGAGCTACAATTACATTGCATTTCCATTGCACCCTCTTGTAATAGATCTAAGTTGCAACAGCTGCCAGGTGCTCAAATCTCCAGGATGACAGCAGAAGTTACCAGCAATCATCTACCTTTCAAAAGAAGAAAGCAGTGCATAATGAGTACAAATGCATTTCAGAGAAAGGTAAAGGTCAGGAAACATAAAGACCGGATTTACCTGAAATTACACATATTTACCTAAAGTTACCTACATTTTCTTAGCTAAAACTGATTTTCAAGAACACTTATTGACTTCAGCTTTCTTCAAGGCTGGAGAAATTCATGCTGTATGGTTTGGAAATCTCAGGATCCTCAGGCTGAGCTTTTTATTCTTCAGGCAAACAGCTATCACAGTGTCCTATTTGCAGAAGTATTTCTCTACCTAACATTCAGCATTGAGGAAAAGAGAATGCAGCTGCATTGAAAATCAATATCTAAAACAAATTTTATGAAACTTACGCTTTAGATTTTCATGTTTCAAGCTCTCAAGATTGGGGAAAAAAACCATACAAAGTATCTAGGGCCAAAATGTAAGAAAAAGGGTTAAATGGGGATTTAGGTACTGCTTTGTATGGTGCAGTCATATAACAGCAGTGCTGGCCTAAGCGAGATCTGCAGTTTTGACTCAGTAACCTCCCCTGTAAAAAAGGGATATCTGGGATTTTTACCTTTCCTATCAAGGCATGGGAACAAATTCTATTGTTAGGTGCTCCTGTATTTCTTTCTAGAACAAGATGTTTCCTATTATCTCAAAAGTTGAAGTAACTGATAGGATATTTTTAATTGTTTACTTCAAAACATGTTATGATCAACTATTTTATTTAGAAACTATTTCAGTTAGTTTAGAAAACCGAGGTCAGGCTGTCTAAGTAAAAACGATACTGGGGCTGAGTGCCCATCTCCAAAGGGTCTGCAGAAGCTCTGCCATGTAAGCGAAACATTACTGCAAAACCCTCTGCAGACCTACCCAGGCAGATCCCATTTCCAGAGCAGGCTTTGCTTGTGGCTGGTACCCCCCTCTTGTGGACTTTTGCTAAATTGCACACCGGAACTCCTGTATTTTATCTCCGAATCTGTCTCTCAGTCGCGCTTCTGCCATGTCCGCTAGTTTGCAATAGAGACGGACCAAAGCTAGATGGGAGGATTTAGGTAGAGAAGTTTAACTTATTTTAAACTTAATCACTAATTTCGGTTTATTTGGACTTCTCAATCTGTGCCTTCAGCTTTTTCTGCTTTCCAGTTTTATTTTGACTGGTTGATGCAGCAATTTTTGATAAACTTACAGATACTTGAGGCTCAACTCAAGTTGAGCATATATACACTTTATATAATACACTTTATATATTTATATATGTATATGAGCATATATATATTGTATATATGCTCATATATATGAACATATATACACTGTATGTATTTTTAGCATCACAGATCTTCAAAGCTCTCTTGTAACTCCAGTCAATAGAAAATCAGGGACTGGTATGGAAAACAGCAACTGTGAAATTCACTAAACATGCATATCCTTGAAAGTGTTGTAGCAAGAGGTATTAAAGCAGTAATTTTGGGATGTATAAATGAGCACAGCAAATAGAAGTAAAATTATTTCACTCTGGTATATGGTATTGCTGATGATGATGCCAGAATGGCCTGTGGGAATTTGTGTTCTCAAGTCCAAAAATCAACCTTTATAATTGAAAAAAAAAAAACAAAAAAAAAGAGGAAAATATTTCTTAGACTTGAGAAAATTAATTTCACTACAATATTTAAGATATTAATTGTGTTGAATTTGTCAAATAAACAACTGAGAAGTGACTGGATTGTAGCAAAGAAACACCTCTGGAAAAAAAAGTTCTGTGTGCCAATGGGTTTCTTAACTCAAACAGCAGTGGTTCAAAAGCAGTGGCTGCCAAAAGATCCAGAGTCATTCAAATGAAGAATAAGGCCCAAATATTTAGTGCTGAGTGTGATTAATACCTGGAACCGACCTCTGGTGAGATGATAGAGACATGATTTTATGTCTGTAAATCAGATGTCATGTACATATTTTAGTCAACCACAAGCTATGCTTTTGTTCAACACAAGTAATTGGGTTAAATACAGAGGTAACCGGTTGACATAAAATGGTTTGTATTACATGTGACAGTTTAAATTACTGTGTCCCCTCCTGGAACTCAGTTCTATGAATTTGTATTCTCTCGTGGCTTCAAAACCAGCTGTTTATCAGCTGGAAAACTGTGCGAGGAAAGTAGAGCTAATGAATGAAGTAGTTCTCCTTGCACTCCTGAGATACCCTGTGAGCATCTATAAAATGCCAAGGGAAGCTACTGAATGAAACATTAGGAAAAATCCCAAACACAAACCCAAAGTACTTGACTGTAGCAGAGTCAACTGTAGATGTCTGATTTGATGGTAAAAGCAGATTAGCACATGAGTGTTACAACAGCCTATTTGAAAATGAAATATAGCTGGAAACCTTTAAGCAGTATGCATCTTTGTCTTGCAGAGGGAAAAAATAAGCCTGTTACTTCTTGATAGCTGACATAATGCAATGAAGATGAATATGACTCTACCAGTGGAATGACTGGGAAAGGGGAAAGACTGCTTCCTCCATGATCAAGTAGCTGAGCTGAGCTTGTAAAGAGAATTCCCAAAAGTACAGTGACTATAAGAAGATGGAAAAAAAAGGCAAGTCTGAAGTGTCTGAAGGAAATGCATCAGAGTATGATGGTGCATCCCAGTTTCTCTCTCACAATCTCAGTATCATCTGAGAAACATTCCTTAGGCCTTGACCTTGGTGGAGCAGCATCTGGGCTGAGCTTGTCAGAAACACTGTCTGCTCCCAGGAACTAGTGCTGTCTAATGAGCTCCTGCTTTTTTATCAAACAGCATTGGGAATTTATTTTTCTTGCCTGGAAAACAACCCAACGGAAATAATATTTTCATTATCAAATTTTCAAAGAAAGTTACTGACCCAAATTGCAGTCAGGATGGAAAATTACTCTGACTAAAGTCAACTCTCTTGCAACCCTATATACAGCAGTCCAAAGTGAGACCCTTGGAGCTCTCCTGGACTGCTGCAAACAGCAAAATCCCTCTGAGTGGGGCCTCTAAGGGCCAGCAAACTTTGAAGTTTGCTAAACCTGAAGTTTGCTAAACTCGGAGGACAGCTGAACGATGTGGCTGGTATCCCCACACGTTAAGGCTCAACCCTTCACCCATTGAGAAGATGCAAAGGCAGACATGAGTAATTCACTGAATTCAAGGGGAATTTTTCACAGCTATACCTTGTTCTTCATGTCTGTGTACATGCAAGTGTGAATATGCTATAGCAAATGTACTAGGAATGTTGCTCTCCTAGATTCTTAAGTACTTCAGATTTGTAAGCAAGTGAGGCCTATATGTCAGTTACAGTTGTGGTATCATAAATTTTATATGAATCCTTTGTCAAGTTGTTTAACTTAAAGTTATCGATTAAGTGATGTAAGGTGCTGTTAAGGGCTGTTAAGGTTAAGTGCTAAATGCTGTTAAGTGCTCTTAAGATTAAGTGCTGTTGGGCCCTTAGGCAATACCTGTTGGTCAAGTTCAGGCTCAGTTTAGCTCGGGAACAGGAAGGTCTTCCGTATTCCTTTTTATCCTTACCCTTCCTCATCCTTTTCTCACCACCCTCACCCCTCCCTCAGCCTGTACATAGATCATTTTGGGTTTATTTCAGTTTGGATTGATTGATTGATTGATTTGGTATTTTTGTTTGCTGTTTCTCTGTGTGCTTTAATCACCTGGTAAATAATAGAGTGAAAACTTGCCAACAAACTTTGTCATTGTTTTGCTTTTATATTAGACCTGGTTTTGCCAATATTTCTCCTTTGAAGGTGATTCTTTCAGTAATTTTAAAACAGTTATTTACAACACAGAGGGACAACGAAGAGACAGGAAAAGGAGGCCTCTTCTGTTTTATCATCTACAGCAACCTTTCCATCTGTTCTCTATTTCAACAGTCTGAGTTTTGATGTGAAGAATCGTAAAATCATTAAATGGTTTGTGTTGTAAGGGACTTTGAAAGATCATCTGGGTTCAGCATCTCATCTTGCACTGGGTCAGGTTGATCAAAGCCCCATCCAACCTGACTTTAAACACTTCCAGTGATGAAGCATTCACAGCTTCTCTGGATAACTTGTTCCAGCATCTCACCATCACTGTAAAATAATTTCTTCTTTATGTCTAATTTAAATTTACCCTTTTTTAGTTTCAAACCCTTGCCTTTTGTCCTGTCACTATACTCCTAGTAAAAAGCCCTCTGTTTTTCATATAAAATCTCTGTTTTTCATATAAACCCCCTTTAAGTATGGAAATGCAGTGAGGTCTCCCCAAAGTCTTCTTTAGGCTGAATAATCTCAACTTTCTCAGCCTTTCTTCACAGTAGAGGTGCTCCAGCCCCCTGGTCACCCTTGCTGCCCTCCTCCTGACCTGTTCCAACAGTTTCATGTCTTTCTTGTACTAGTACATCCAAAGCTGGATGTAGCTGGAGGTGGGACCTCACCAGAGTAGAGGTAGAAAAAGCCCTCCTCTATCACAACCTGCAGGACACACTTCCTTTGATACAGACCAGGATACTGTTGGCTTTCTGGGCTGCAAGTGTGCTGATTCATTCAGAATTTTTTGTCTACCAGTATCCCCAAGTGCTTCTCCATAGGGCTGCTCTCAATCCTTTTACCTCCAGCCTGTGTTGATGTTGGGGATTGCCCCAACCCAGGTAAGGGACCTTGCTCTTGGCCTTGTTGAACTTCATGGACCCCCTCCTCAAGGCTGCCAAAGTCAACAAGATCTTCGGATTCAGCTGGACCAGATGATATATTCTATTTTTTGTTTTCAATATTTTGTTATGCATGCCACCTCTATTCTTATTGGCTGGTGGCTGGGATGGTTCAAGAGTGAAAGCAAGCGATGTGTTGCTGGATAACAGTTTCTGTGCCAAAGCTGAAGTGCTTCTGCTAAAATTGATTGTCAGTGACATGAGCCTAATTCTTCACTATTTACCAGAGAGCCAGACACAGACATCAGGAGGGACTGAGAGATGAGCTTAGTGTGCTCTGACAGAAGAGCCAGTGGTAGCAGAACTGGACAAATACCCTGTTCCTCAAAAAGCTGGACACAGAATGCTCCCTGCTGCCCAAGAAGTCCTCCCTTTTCAGCCTACTGTACTGCTGACTGAGCTTTCCCTATCATCTTGGTTGTTCCTTGGTCTTTCCAGACCTAGATAAGCCTGAACACAAACTATGTTCTGGTATTTGAGGAATCCTGATCTGTAATTACCTAATGGGCTGTAGCAATTAAAATATTCCTGGGAAATGTGGTCTGAGAAAACAGTGCGGGACTTCACTGAGAGTAACAAAGACAAAACATGTTCATTAGAATCGTGTCAAGTGAGGTCTGTCCACTAACTTTCTCTGTGTGGGATGCCAGAAGGCATTCTTATTATTTGGAGCCAGATCCAAAGTGTAGATCCCAGAGAAGTCCTAATTTCACATTCAAAACCATGCAAGGATTGTTATGATAAGTAGACCGTGCAAGGAGCATTTGAATTAGTGGGCAGTTCTGTTGTGAAAGAAGTCATTAGCTAAGGTCGAAGTGGTTTGGGGCATATTCATGCTACTGTGCTATAAAGAAAAAGTTGACTGCATGAATAAGGGTATTTTTTGTCTCCTCTACATCCTGTTCCCAAATACAGTTGTTGAGCTAAATATTTAAAGATCAGCTAATACCTTTAATAGAACTGATCTCACCCACAAAACTTCAGTTTCTCTTGCTTTCAGTATGTTTTTTTCTCACAGATCAGACTGAACAATTTTGCTCAAGTTTGTCTTGTCCAATGACATTTCTTGGCTAAAGTTTCCTCTTCTCTGGCAGCAGCAGAACTGTATTTAATGCTTAAACACAGTGTGATGGCAGATTAAAATTGATGGCAGATTCCACCCACCCCATGTATGTGCCTCACCCTTACATGGAATAAGTACTGTGATAATGCAAGTTGTGTTTAGGGTCAGTCCATTTTTGGATTTTTGACTTAAAACACTCTGGCATTAGCTGTGCCTTAAAGGTTTGGTGAATAGCCAGAGTCAGAATAGTTTCAACCAACCAGATTTAATCTGTCACTGCATATGCATCAAGGACCTAAAGGTAAATCTGCAGCTTCAGGAAAGTTCTGTTTTAATCTGATTTATTGTCATCTATGAAAACTTGGTATGACTCCTTTTTTTTCTGAAGTAAATTGATGTTCTAGTTTGTTGGCTTCTCACTGTTTGAATTTCTCCATCTAAAATAAACCATACAAATATATATTTTCCTCAAAAAAAGAAAAACAAAACAACTCTCATTATCTCACAAATGTCAAGTATTCCTATTTGTCAAGTATTCCTATTTGTCAAGAATTCTGAATATTTTTTTTCTAACATTTTCTTTTGCATTTCCAAATAGGTCTGTAGAAGTTTCCATTATGTGAAATTTCCTGCCTTTGCTGTAGCAGTACCAAACATGTTTGAGATTTCTGGTCCATTTCAGACCTTTTACTGATTTGCATTTATTTCTTTTCCAAACCTGTTCAGTTTCCTTACATGTCTGTTGTGTCCAGATTTGCCTGCTCTGAAGATCAGTTTGATCAGTTCTCCTTTTAATTTTGTTTTGTACAGCAGAATCACACACACTGTTCTTCAGTACTTAAGAAAAACCAGAAATGTAATGTGATGTGTTAGTTTATTTTGTAACCTACCCCAGAGTAAAATGCTAACAAAAAGTAAACTCTTCAAAGCCTTTCAAGGTTCATTGAAGAGCTTTGTATTTGAAATTCTATTGACTAGTGTTACCCTTCCCACTGAAGTAGATCATCAAACTGCAAGGCCTTGCCAGGATTTTTTTTCTACTGGAATAAAAATTGCTGATACAAACTGGATATGCTCTTAGTATAGTCTTGTTTATTTGTAAACAATGTACATAAATCCCATTTCTACGTAGGTAGAAGCAGCAGACTCTGGTAAGATGTTTCACTGTCTGTAAAAGAGGGTGACTCCAAGGCCTGATGGCAGGAAGACCAGCTCTCAGCTTCTCCTCAAGGTCACATCTGTAAGTTTTTCCTCTGCCTTTCTGTTGTTCACATTCACATCTTGCAGGCTATACCACGTGTCACTGTCAGACACAAAACGATTCACACAGATGCAGCTCAAAGTGAGATGAAAGAAGAAGCACATTTATTTGTTCTTTCAGTATTTATAGGTTTTTGACAACAACCAGGGATTGGATAGTGAGGTTACCACTTTCCCAACCACACTGGCTGTGAGAGACGTCCATCAAAAGGGATATCTTTAATGGAATGTATAAACACCTATGTTTATAGTTACTTTCCTGGGAAAGTGGCTAGAAATTATGAAAACAATATCGAAAGGCCTGATTCTCAGGGCAACAACCACAGCCTGCCTTTTTCAACCACTTAAACCTTTCTGAATTTATCTTCCTTAGCTCTGTGTATGCATTCCTGTGCATTTGAAAGCAGGTCTTAACAGACAGTCTATTGCACTGATCTTCTCAGGGAGATAGTCAGGAATTTCTGATGCTTTAAATTCAAAACAGCATGGCAAAAACACTGTTTGAACTTATCTTAGGAATTTTATAATCACAAATTAATATTATTCAGAATTTTTCCTTTGTACCCACTGTCTTTTGATAAAACTTAAGTTGGAGATGTCAAACTACCAAAATAATCATTGTACACTGTGGTAAACATATCAGAAAGGTCAGAAAAATTCAGTCTCTGGCTCTTACATAAATCCAAAAGCTACCAAAAGCTACCACTGGAAAGACAATCTTTTATTCAGACTTTCACTTGCTTTTCTGACTAGCAGTCTTTGATCTTTAGATGAAAAATTAAAGTAAGTGTTATAACACTTCATGAGACAATAGAATAGCTGTCAGAGCCTAGAAATTTAATCACCAATGCATCAGACCCAAGTAATGAAACATGCACAGTCAGTAAGGGTGTGGTTCAAAACAAAAAGCAAACATTAGGAAAAAAAATAACAAGAAAATGTAAGAAGAAATCAGGTATCCACAAAGTTTCACATCATTAAGTAACAGTCATGATTTTTTTAAATTTTACAAGTTATAGGGAAAAATACAAATTGTTCCATAGAGATCTTTATATTTTTTTCCCCAGCTGTCAAGCTATCCCAATCTCAGCTGCAAAAATAGCAACATTCTCAGCATGGAAATAGTAGAAGCAAATCCAATTTTAAAAGTTCCTGGAAGTATTGAGTACCTTTTTTTCCATCATAACATCTGAGGTAGGCTTTTCTTGCTGTATAGAGGCAACCTGAAAATTGTCTGAAGATGGCAGAGCCCTGCTGAACAAGGTCAGCTCCCACAAGAACTTCACTTGCCCTTGATTCTCACCCTCAATATGAGTCACATGAACAGCAGTGGGCAGAGCTGTAATAAGGTTGAATGCTTCCTGGATAAAATCCCTAGGTAATGACCCTTCCTAGGAGTGGGAATAAAGTAATACTGCCTGGCTTTAATAAATGTGATGGAGAGCAGTGTAAGTATGGGCCAGGAGGCAAGCAGGAAGTGCTGCACTTCACTACCATGGGGTGTTTGTGCCTGTAGTGCTGCTGCTCAGCCCAGCCAGCTCCCAGGACCACATTGGCACAGCTTGGCTGCTCTTCCTACACCTTTGTGCCTACCCCCAGCAGCCTGCAGCAGGTGTCTCCTGTGAGCCACTTCTGCAGTGGTCCGTAGGTGGAGAGGGGAGAAGATACATCAGAAACAAATTGTTAGATAAGAAGACCTAGCTGCTACTTAGTACATTCATGGCTGTCCTGAATCACTGTCTATTTATTTATTTATTTGTTTGTTTATTTTTACTTTTTAAGAAGTCTGAGGTTTATTTTAGCAACACTTGAGAGACCTTCCCTTGTGATCAGAATGAAACCTCTCATTTTAAATATGGTTTCAGCATTTTATCTTGCTTACTTTTAACACTGCTTGACCAAAGAGGACAGCTTGATGACTTCAAAAACCATTTTTCTCTGGATGAAACTGCAAAGAACCACCCTTAACTTTTTCTTTTATACCTAATTACATCTACCTCCCTTTCTCTAGCATTTCCTGCTTTGTGTTTTGTAAACACTGCAGTGTCCCCTGGAGGCACTGCAGACGGTAACTTTGAATTTGGCCCAGGTTTGTTCGGGTAGTTGGACCAACCTACCTCCAGAGGTCCTTCCAAACTGAATTATCATATGACTTTAGATTTCTTACCTACTGAAAAATCACTGTTGCATCAGTTTTACTTCAGCAGTTATTATCTCACCAGGATGATTATCCTCTTGTTCTTAACCTTGCACTTGCTCATTGACACAAATTTTAGTCAACAAGGTTAACTTAGGAAAAATATGTCAGTGTTTTCTCTGCTAATCAGCAAATAAGATCACTATGACTTTCCCAGCTAATTAGGTCCCTTATGAATATTAATATGCATTCAATAATTAATGTCAAGCAGTTGTGTCACACTGAAACTTTCCTGCTTGTATTTTTGCAGAGCTTTTTAAAGACCATGAGAAGGACTCTCCAGCTGAGTGACAGAGGCAACAACACAGTTCCCACTGTTTAATAGGCTTTTTAGTATATTGTGAACAAAAACTGTGTTAAAAAAAAGATTAAATACAGAACAGGCCATAGGTAACTTCACAGATATATACTACACTCAGGCTAATGCTGGAAAAACCAATGAATTTTTATATCTGCCAGATTTACTACTAAAATTAGTATCATTTGCATGTTTAAGTATCTCCCCTAAAGTCGTTGCTGGATAGTTCTAAGGAGCTAAAAGGAGCAGGTCTTCTCTGCAGCTTAATGATAAGGGTTTCATGAATAAAAAAGGCTAAGGAGCAAGACAGAACAGGAGGGTTTTGAAGTTATCTATGAAAGATGATTATCTATTTACAAGATTTTATTAATGACAGCTTTACTGTACTTGCTGATTTCTAACAATTTGCATTTGGGGTTCTGATTCTGCAGTTGCTGAGTTGTAATTGTCCTCTTAAGAGGAAAAATAGGATGATGGTCAACAGCCCTTTCAAAGGATAGCCAGGGTTTCACCTTTTATCTAAATGCCCAAGGCAATTATTTGGATGCCCTGGTAAGGAGGTAAGGCACCCAGAATGTGGGAAAACAAAATTCAAGTGCCATTACTCTGGAAAAGGTATTAGTCCAGAGCTCCTTCCTCTTTGCTATCACTCTATCCATCTGCTGCAGGATATTCTGGGAAGTTCTGCTTTGTACGCCACACTCAAATATTCAGTAGGACAAGGACATATGTCATACAATATGGTCATTAAAGCATTCAAGTAGCGGGTGCTTTACCCAACTCTTCTGGGTATTTAATCATTCTATGGAATACACAGTTTAGAACTTCTCCCCTGAACAGCTGGATGACTATAGCACTTACCTAGACAATTCCAATGTTCTGAGATAAAAACTGGAGGTGTTTTAGATCCAGGTGAATGCCTCACTTCTGAGCTATTATGGATAAAAAAAGCAGACACCTCCATCCATGACTGTATAGAAATACATAACAGCATATACATTGTATCAAATCCTGCAGATGAAATAGGAGGGACAAAAAAAAATTATCCCCTGAATCTGGTATTTCTGTCTAAATTCAAAGTATCTGGGTCCTGTAAAGATATAGATGTTAGTATCATCAGGTTATGGCAACATCTAAGTAACTCTCACTAATTTCTTTTTTAAAAAATGTATTTACTGATTTATTACAACAAATAGCACCTATATTTTGGTCAAAACCACCTAAAATTACATAGAATCATTTGAATCCTTGCTTTGTAACTTCATTCTGTAATGCTTTAAAATTGTACAGATTTGAATACTAATAAGCCCAGAATACTCAGCAGTCCCTCTCAAAAGAGAAACTAGGAACCTCAAGGAAGAAGAATTCATTAATTAGGAAATACACAAAGGTAATTCTTGCACAACTCTGAAGTGATGAAGTTTTCTTAAAAAACCTATGAACTAATATAGTTGAAGTATCCTTCTGAGTCTAGCTGCCAGGCAGCTTAATTCCTTTCTCTTTTTAAACTAAGACATTCAAGGTGTGAAAAGCCCTAGTCTGAGTACTACCTTGCACAACTATGTCAAATCTGGGATCTAGAAGTACAACACTGAGTCAGATAATACATTTGCCTCTGATATCACATATCAGCATTGCAGCTCTGTAGTCATACTGTACCATTACTAAACCACTATTTACTGCCTTGCAATTCTGTAAAAAAAAAAAAACCAAACTTGTAAAAACACATATTAATTTTCCAAGAAACCTTAAGGTATGTCACAAACAATTGAAGACATTTCTTGGCTAGAATATTTGGTACAGTATACAAACATACAGAGAGCAGAAAGAAGAGAGTGAAAACAAGAAACTCATCCCATTAGCCAATTAGTATAGCATTGATAATTTACTCATTCCTACATTTTTCCTACTCATTTCCTACAATTTGAATTCCTGGGAAGTTTTGAGTGTAGCACAGTGATGTCTGGTGAATAGCTTTGGGAATAATATTGTAAGCACACCTTCTGCCAAATGGTATCAGCAGCAAGCGGGAGCTAAATTTAAATATCAAAGACATTTAAATTGACACACACATTGGCTGCTGGCCAGAGACCCAAGGAAAGCTGTGTTGTTGGGTTGGTTTTTTAATGAGTTCCTTTTTTGGATCTCAGGGAGCTTGGTAGCAAGCTGTCTGTCAGGATGTAGCACTACGGACGCAGTGAGATGCGAAACCGATTTGTGGAAGATCAACAGTAGATAAGTATTTTAAAGGTAGTTGGATAGAGGTAATAATTACATACACATCAGCAGGAGAGGTCACCCAAGGACAGAAGGACTGAGGATGGGGGGAGGAGCAATACCTTTTGAGAAGGCTACACCTTGAGGTGGGAGGAAAAGCTTTAGGGAAAGATGCTTGAGGGAAAGTCTAGACTGAAACAAAAAGAGCATAGAGAAGTCCTTATGCCCAATGCTACAAGGTATCAAAGGACAGATATTTAATAGTGGTGTCAAGGGCAACAAATACATTGGAGAGGATGAGGATCATCCAAGATGTGCAGGCTTGAACCTTGGTTAGGAAGTAGACTTTCAGTGATGGTACAAGGAGGATGTCTGCGAAGAGGAGCCATCAGGAACAGACTGAAACTGGTCTAAGACTCAGATCACAGCTATTTATTTCCTTATTGCCACCACTGTCACTTTGTTCATCTGCTTTGTTTTTTGTAACAATTGTAAACATCAAGAGCTGTAGAAACAAGTGTTCTGTTTCTATTAATTTGGATAGCACCAAAGTCAGATGTGAAGAAATGCACAATGGGCCAGGAAGATTTGGTTTCCTAGGAAACAATAAATCAACAGGGTAACTGAAGGATTAATGCACTGAACAGAGGGATATGGAAGAAATAGCAGAGTCAGCAAAACAAGAATGGAAATAACAAAAGCTGTTGATTATCGTATTACATTGTGGTTAGTGGATCCAATTAACATTTTTTACCTTTGCTGTGTGTGTTTGAAAAACCTACAACTAGTGCAGAAAGTTGCACATTAATTTAAAATAAATCAAGAAACACAGATAATATTGTTTATTGCTAAAATCAAAGTTGTCACTTAGTAGCTTATCTTGATAAGGCCTTGCTGAAATGGAGTGGCATCTTCTCCACAGACATCAAGCTGAAGAAACCTCTCAGGAGCCACTTCCTTAAGCAGACCTTCTGCTGCCTTATTTTATTTAGTTTGCATATAATTTTCTAAGCACTTCTTAATTTATTAACATATTTTTAAGTACATTAGGGTATAGCTAATACTGGCTATGCAAATTTGGTAAATCAAAGTACAACCCACAGCTCATCTGAAACACATTTTGAATTTGCATTGTGTTTTTCAGGCCATCCTTTCCCTGCTTGCATTCTGCAAAGCAAAATTCACCTGTAGGGAAGGACAGAGGGTGAAAAGATTTTCAGGGACTCCTCCTGTACCTTTCAACAAGGTGCAGTAGATCTTATTTCCCAGTCTCTCCTTCCTTGGGGCCAGCATTTCAAGAAACCCCAGCAAGTATCAAACTGTGCAGACAGGAATGGTCAGACAAGGGTCCCTACCAAGGTCTCAGAGACCTTGAACTTCACCTGGCTTAATTCTCAGTACTCTCTGCTGCAAAATGGGTATAATTATACCCATCTTCCATGCAAAACTGTTATGCTTCCATTAGCTAAGATGTGCTAAATGTGTGGAAGAAACTTGGCTCATGTAAAATGATTAAAAGAGAGCACAAAGGCAGTAAAAGTTCTCAACAGGTGTGTTCAGAACGAGGAGCTATGCTCAGATTAAATAGGTGATATTTGTTTAAAAGGATATCGGTGCTATGAAATACTGGCACCCCATCTTCTCCTTATGCCTTACAGGAGCTTGTGGAGAACATTCAGGATGCAGGGATGAGCCAGCAGGTGGCTGTAGATGGCAGCGGCTGCCTGGAATGGGGCAGGTCCCAGGATGCCAGAGGAAACCCGGGTAGGCTCACTAGGTACCTTTACAAGCAGTTTTTCGGCAGTCTCCGGTCCTTAGTTATGCCCCAGATAGGCTCAGCCAAAATCAATTTCCCCCGTGTTTTGAAGTCAAACCATTCACACTAGGGAATTTCTACTTCAGAAGTGCCTAGTACTGAATAAATGGTTGCTTTGTACTACATAAAAGGTAGTGGAAAATCATAAAATATATTTATCGAAGCATTTCCCAAATCAACAAGCCAGTATACCTCAATTCTGAACTCACCCGAACACGTTCACTTACACCACTCCTTGATACTTTAATTTTGTCAGGCTCTTTATCAGAAATTTGGATCCTGCAGCCTATCAACCACACTCATTCATTATGGCAAGTGGGACTTCAAGGAGAAGGAAAGTGGCTTGCAAAATATTCTCTCTAGTCGCAGCAAGAGGGTATAAAAAGGCAGGAATATTTCAGATTTTTCTTGGAAAGAGAGTGGGAAAGATTTTGTATTGGTCTTCCTGCTGGACTCCCATATTATGCAATTTCAAAACACAGTAGTGCTTTTGGGGGGATCTGTCTGTCAGAACGTTCCCATGTCAAAGGATGACGAAATCACCAGGGCCGGTGGAGGCATTCGAGAAGGGAACAGTCTGGAGCCTATCGTAGCTTCACAAACCAGCACTAAACCAAGAGAATTACACAAGCATTGCACAAGGGAGGCTTCACTGGAAATGTTGCCTCTGGCTCACATTCCTTTTAAGCTGTTATAAAATTTTAAATATAATTAATAAATAACCAGGTCTCTCAAGCAGAGATGAGTCCAAAGCTCTGCCCCCTGCGTGAACCAAGGGTGTTATTTCAGCTCTGGATACGCGAGTCCAGCGTATCAGGGCGAGCGGCAGCGCTGCTCCCGGCTGCGGGGCCGCCTGCTGAGGTCAGCCAGACTGGCCCGGCTGCATCGCTGCTGCCAAGGAAACAAACCCGGCGGCTTCAAAAGGTGGGGCAGGCTAAATCACAGCCCTCCTTTCAGAGCAGGATGGAGGCAGGTCCTTCAAGCTGCCGTTCGGATGGAGGGCGAGGAAGGTTATCAGGGGGTTTCCAGCTCCTCCTCCCCTTCCCGTGCAGTATCAGCAGTGGCCTGAGCATCTCCGCTCACAGGGCTGGGAGCTCAGGACTGGATCTGCAGCCTTCATTTCGGTGCTCCTTCAGGCAGGAGGGGCAGGGTGGCAGGAGAGGCCAAGGAGTCACTGGATTGAAGAAAGAAATCTCTGCCTTTTAGCTGCCTGACGGGAAGGAATCTTCACCTCTCCCACCGTGTCCTCACGGCAGTTTTCTAAGGGAAAGCTCTGCCAGTAGTCCTGCCCCTCTTTCTTTTGTTTATCAGCCTTTGCAGAGCTATTGATTAGATCTGGAATTAAAACATTCTCAAATTCCTGAAGTATGTAAAGACAAGTTTTTAGACCTTGGTGTTACACTTCATTATTTTTATCCACTCACAGTAATTTCTAAACCATTACAAATCTGTTCTCTGAGACACCAGTTGCAATTAATGTATCGGTATCACCTGTGTTATGGGAAGGGCCTTTGTGCCACAACCACTGCTGTGAAACATTAATATCAAATTTAGGAACTACTTTTCTAATATAACAGCTGTTTAATGGGAGTGTCTGGGCTAAAGATGTGAAAGAAGTATGACTAGACAAACACATGAGAGTCAATGTAGACTATTGCTAATCAGAAATACCAATAATTACACTTCATTGATTTCAGCTGGGGTTTCAATGGAGTTTTTATGTTTCTAAAAATCTGATCACTTTTATCTAAGGGTATTAAAAAAAAGAGTGCAGCTTCTGACAGCTTTGAAAACATTACCTGTGGTTGCTGCTCTTGATTTCTAGAGCTGAGAAAATCTCTATGCATGTCAAATACCCCACAGAAGTTTAAAAACTGAATACCATAATCTCATGCTTTATATTGTAGTATTTTTCCTAGTAGGTGCAAATTCAATGCATGAAACAAAATAAGCACTGAGTAGCAAATACTCAGCAGCCAGATGCTTGCAGGTAGAGATTAAGAACAGGAATATTACTGCAGCTTTATAAAATGTTCAGCTACTATGAAGCAATAATTAATATCGGCTCTTGTTTAGACTTTTAAATTAATGATGCATGACAAATTGCAGCTCAAAATTGACCTAAAGAGGGCATTAAAATTCACCATAAAATATTTTCCAGGGTTGTCACAGAAGATAAAGCCCAGAGTACATTAGATGGCTAATTTGTCCTCTGGTTGATGATCCATGATTTCAAGACTAACTCTTGTAGCAATATATTATTACAATAAATCAGTTTAATATTTTACCATGTGTAAAATGGTGAAAAGCACCTTATAATCTGCTAAGGACCTACTCACAAACTCTGGCTTTGAGTTTGGACACATGAGTATACTAAAAGAATCCATGCATTTTCAGATATTTTCTAAGAATAAAATACAGTAAAAGTAAAGAGTATTACATAAAGAGGAGTCGGGACCAACAAGCAGGTTTATACCAAGGATGATGGTATATTCAGGTAATGCATTTACATATGAGACAATAGGCTGGTTGGTTGCTGCAGATTTCCCTTCTCTTCAAGTGTCATTTGTGACTCATATCCTGGGACATACAAGAACTGAGACAGAGGCTGGAAAAGGGACAAAGACAGAATGCTGGTTTAGGAACTTCATGTACTTCTTACAATTTTAAAAGTATTGTTTTATCAAAAACAGACCACTTAAAATCTGCTGTGTATCTATGTCCTATGGATGATATGCAATTGCCTTCTCTGTTATTCTCTCTATTTAATAAGCAGCTCTGTGAAGTTTGGATGACTCCAGGTTTTGTAACGTGGTTGATAATCCCTATTGCATTATTGTGCCCAGGAAAAATGAAAAAATTCAGGAAGGAAGGAAGGAAGGATACAACGTACTTTAGGGGAGACAGGAAATGGTTGACCCCTTCTTCATGTGTGTTAGCAAGTCCTTGCTGTCTTACCCTGAGAACACTTAAGCTACAAGACAAGCTGTATGATCTCTGGGAGATTTCTCCTAGCCATATTTCCAAAAGTGGTAGTTGTCATAGGAGGAAAAGGATGTTATAGGTGTTCACTGAGCACAACAATGGGATGAGGCCCTTCAGGCAATTTGGGTAGGGGATGACCTGGCTGTGGAGCTTGACTGGTGCTTCTGAGCAGGCCTAAAAGCAGACTTGTAGGTTGCTGGAAAAATTTATGAGGGGAAGTTTAGATATCTACGGACATCGTGTAATGCTATGTGAAATTTTTGAGATTTGCATGTTTTAAAGTGAATACCTAAACATCACCGAAGCTTAACCTCAATCATTCACGGCCCTTCACAGATCCAACCCAGTGGGCTCAGAAAGTTATAGAGGAAAGATCATAAACCAAGTAAATTTCAACATCTGTAATAAAAAGATACTGTGTGTGTCAAAGTATGTCAAGAAACTCAATCTTTCCAATTCTGGATCAGTTCCCTCACATTATCACAACTGATTTTATTTGGGCTTACAAAAGGCAGGAGACTAAAATGGACTTTTGTACATTTTCATCTACCAAACTATCAGCTTCTGTTTAAAATATCCATTATAGAGAAAGGAGGAAGAGATTTTCATAGAGAGATGGAAAATAAATAAAACCAATTCTTCCAATACTTCTTAAAAATTATTTGTATAGAAGAAGACAAGATATATATTTTATGCTTCTAAAAAACAGCAAAACATAATCCTGATAATTATTTTTAAGGGGTTATATGCTGAAAAGTGACTGTAAAAAATTTAAAGTATAGTTCCTTTTTTTTCCCACGTATTATTTGAACATCATAAAACACTGTTCTCCCATGTGTTCTGGATGTCTGACCTGGTGATATGGAGGGTGTTGCATTTCAGTGGACAAACTCCCATGACAGTATTGTAATAATTTGAAAGAGCACTTAAGGTGGTTTTGGCTGGGATAGAGTTAATCTTCTTCATAGTAGCTGCATGGGGCTGTGTTTTGCATTTGTGCTGGAAACAGTGTGGTTTCATTACTCCTGAGCAGGGCTTACACAGAGCCAAGGCCTCTTCTGCTCCTCACCCCACCAGTGAGGAGCTGGGGGTGCACGAGGAGCTGGGAGGGGACACAGCCAGGACAGCTGACCCCAGCTGACCCAAGGGACATCCCACACCATATGGTGTCATGCTCAGCTCATCAAGCTGGGAAAGAAGGAGGAAGGGAGTACATTCCAAGTGATGGCATTTGTTTTCCAAAGTCTCTGTTATGTGTGATGGAGCCCTGCTTTCCTGGGGGTGGCTGAACACCTGCTTGCCCATGGGAAGTGGTGAATGAATTCCTTGTTTTGTTTTGCTTGTGTACACAGCTTTTGCTTTTCCTATTAAACTGTCTTTATCTCAGCCTACAAGTTTTCTCACTTTTACCATTTCAATTCTCTCCCCCGTCCCACCACAGGGGAGTGAGTGGCTGTGTAGGGTTGAGTTGCCAGCTGGGGTTATATTACAATAATGGTTCACAAAGACTGTTTTTCTCTTGGTCTTTTTGCATACATCTTTATAATGTGTATCTTAAAATAACACAACAGCAGTGTGCAGGGAAATGAGCCTGAGCATGGAATAGACAGGCAAGGACTTTCTTCCTACTGCTCCTACTGTCCTCTTGGCTGGCAGAATTTGTCCCTCGTTCACTCTGCCAGCCTCCCAGTATGTTTTCCAGTAGTATTGATTTCCCTTTAAGTATGCTTTACAACCTGAACCTACCAGCTAAAAACACTTCATAAGAGCAAGATCTTATCACTTGATGACTTGTGATATCCTTCATATGTTTTAACTTTGGTGTCTATCCAAGCAGGTGTTTTATCTTTCTTATGAACAGCTTTCATGATTAGAATTCATGCCCTGTTTTCATGTCAGTAATAATAAAAAAAAAGCCCCTTCTTCTACTTAATAGCTGGATACTGTTCACTGGAGAGTGAATATTATAGATACCATTACCAAACCAAAGAATTTTTTTTCCTTTTAAATCATCACAGGCATCAACACTGAGTTGTACTACAAGTATTCTATCTGCTCAGACATAGAAATGTATTGAATGACAAAATCTTTATCACAACCATAAAAAAATCAAAATAATTAAATAGGACGTGAAGCAATTTGTCCACCTTATGTTATACCTGGTGTCAGGAAAGCAGATGATGTAACCTCAGGCATTTTCACTCACACCTTCGTTGTTCATCACTACTAAACACAGAAGACTGGCTTTAATAAACCAAGAAGCTGATCTAACACTGCAGCACCTAATGTCACTGGCTAATTAGAAACACTTGAAATTGACTCTTTCTGAAGTCCAGCAACAGCTGGTACATTCAAATTGGCAGAAGCAGATCTGGTGTATTAACTGCTATAACTGAGAACTGTCAACCCCCCCCATAGAAAAATGAGTCTTTAGGTGTTAGTTCTTTCTGAACTGGTGCAGTATGGTGCTGTTTTAGGGGAGCCTCTAAGTGTTACTGGGAATAGTGAAAAAAAGCAATTTATGCAGAAAACAACCATAGCTACCCTAATGAGGCTTCACTGCTTAGAAGGGTATGTTTTGCTCGGCTAATCAGTTTTCCTTCTGCCTTGTACTTAGGTTGGGGCAAATTGTCAGCCTGCCCTTTGTACAAGAGTGCCTTTAACAAAAACAAAGAAAAAATACTTTTTCATTCCTTCCACCCTCCTTCAGTGTTTGTTCTGCCTGTGCTGTGTTACTGTGTAATCTTGCCTACTGCTGGTTATTTGGGTAATGTAGACATTTACAGTTTGCCATTACAGAAATATAAGATTAGATATTATAAAGACTTAGCTTTTCTTATATTATCCAATACTGATTTGTATTTGATAGCCTTATTGCTCTCCATTCCTGTTAGTCTTTGATGAGGTCTGGTAGCAGTGCTGGCTTACATAACCTACCTGAACCTTCTTGCCTTTGCATTGAGATTTGCCTGTTTGTTGACAGAAGAATTAGGCCTGTGTAGCTTCTCTTCTCTTTGAACTGAAAGAAACAGCACAAGAAGATGTGAGATTTCTAAATCATTAGAATTCACTCAAAGGCCAAGTTTAATTTTATTTTGGCCTGAGTTTGGCTTAGGTTATTACTTTTGTTGTTTGTATCAGCCCAAAACACTGACTACTCCTGTGGTACCCTGGCAAAAAAAATTACTAGCATAACTGTGCTTGTAGTGAAGGTAACATATTAAGTAATTTACCTCAAAACATATTTTTAAAAAATTTACATCTATCTTAAAATGCAGCTGGTTTAACTATTAAGATATATTTGATTCACAGTGAAAAACTGTGTGAAGAGTATAATTATGTGTTCATCCTTAACCCAGATCTTAACTCTAAGGGAAAAAAGATTCTTATATAAGAAATAGAGGAACAAAAAAGACTATTGGGTCTATTCTAGTAAAGCTCACTACATTCAGAAAACATTTCCCTGCGGCCAGAATCTAATTGCTTTCTGAATAACCATTATGTATTTGCCTTTGCCCACTGGGCCATTCCAAACGTGACATTCCTTAGAGGGGAAAAATGACATCCAGCTGTTGTGTTTGAATTTCTTTTGTGCTAGCAAATACCAATATTTAATCCAAGAAGCCGTATTAGGAAAAAATGAGTTACAAATGCAGTAATTCTGATGATAAGTGCTAAAATTAGCGTTTGTCAAGCTCCTTTGTTTATTACCTGTCTTGTGTAATGATACAGGTTTTCATTGCATCACTCTGTGCCATGTGTTCCATATGATGCTTGCTTTGCTTAGTGCTAAGGAGGGGTGATGTCTGCTGAATGATTTGCTTCAACAGTTTCACTGTGTGGCTTCAGTTCTGTTTAATACTACACCCAAGTCACAAATGTTAATTTCCTCACAGGCTCCTCTGTGGTTCTTGGAACTACCATCAATATTGAATTCATTTTCATACCTTTCTGGAGATGAATATAATTCCTTGTTTTACTAAGGCAGAGCTGAAGCCCGGTTAAGCAAATATCAAAGATACCCTGTTGTTTTGGATTTCCATTTTGGGGTCATGAGAATACTAAGTGCATTTGGAATATTTTACATGTGCTTTAGATAAGAACATATTATTACCATGGAGAGAAAAAACAGATGAGCTGAAAAGCAGTAAATTGTCCATCCAGTACAGCCCCATCACAACTGCTTTTCTTTACGTAGTCCCATTCTTTTGGAACCCTTCCATCCACTGTACTAGTCACCTGAATACTATTTTCCTTGACTGTCAAGGTCAAGTCATACCACTGGTGTTCTGCTCTTCTTTCTGCTCAGTCTCCTCTAATTCAACATCACAGGATATGTCTGAAGTAATTGCCAGGAAAAACTACACTGCTAACAGTGTGGGAAAGGAAAGTATCCCAGTATTAAGGCTGTAGTTGTGGCAGTCTTTGAAGATCCTGACTTTTTCATGGTTGCTAGTGTCATTTGTCTGGGAGGCATGAGAGGGACATATAGTTCCAGCAGAAATAGCAAATAAAAGGTGAAGAGGTGACTGGTGGATGAGTCCGACCAGGAGTGGCACTGGAAGAAAGCAATGTTTGGTTTTATTTGGTTTTATACTAATGAAACAGCAATGGAGGAGCACAAACAGGCAGGCAGGTGATAGCAGCAGTCCCAAATGTAAGCAGATATGGCTAAGCCATCAGTAACTGTGCTGACACCTGGGAGCCACACATGGATTTTCAGCTGTTCCTGTGTAACTCCTGTTCCACAGCACCTCAGGCCAGCATAGCCTTGCTGTGGTCATAGACCTCACCTGTGGGATCAAGCCAGTCTTCAGCTGCCAAGGCTGATGTCAGCAGATCATTCTGAGGCCAGCTGGATACCTAAGACAGGTTTTACTGGCAAGGAAGGAATGGCATCCTTTGAATCACTGATTTCTTTTCCTGGCAAAATCTGTTGGGAGTTCGCCATCCATCATCTCTCTGTAGGATCTTCATACTCTTGATGGAGACAATTTCCCAGGAGATACCTGAACTGGAAGAGAGGCTGTGGGATAGCTGGAGTTTTCTTAAAGGAAAGTTGATCTGTATGTTAAGCTTGATATGTATTTTCCAATGAATCCTGTGGTCTGGGACCTGTGAGACGAGGGGTTGTCTTAGCATTTCTAGTCCTGAATATCTGAGCACTGTATGCACTGACAGCTGCTGAGATCATTTGGTTTTCATCTCCATGTACCTCCTAAGGCTGTGGTTCCCCACTTGAAAGCAGAACCTGTGTCCTATTGGATGAAATTAGCATGTGGGCTGCAAGTGTGCTTTTGTTCAGCTCACAAAGACTCCTGAGAAGAGGTTTATACTGGTTTTGGCCAGCTACAGGAGAACAGACAGCACACAACACAGCAATACAATTCTGGTTACCCTGCCTAACCTACAAAAATGGTTTTAGTAAAAAAGAGCTAGCAAATGTAGAAGGTATTAATTGAACCAGTCCTTGTGTGCATGATGTGTGAGATGCAGTACAAGAACTTTGAACACAGACTTTAGCATCTCATTAAATTGTTGTCTGGGTTGGACTAGAGCAGTCCCACTGACCTAATCTGAGAAGTAAAGGTAAATAAAGGCCTACATTTTATGACAGAAGTTAGTGACCTCTTTTTCTTTCTTTTTAAACATATATTTCTTTATAATGTAGAGAATTTTTTCATCTGAAATATAGTCAGCTACAAAAATAAGGTATGTAAAAATGTCAGCAGGAGATTGACCTTTTTGAAACTTCTAAATAGCCATTCTAACTTGTAATCTATTTTTTTCTGAAAATACAGGTCTAAGTTTAAATGCTGACTGCAGGCAAAGTGTTTGAATTGTTCAACTGTCTAAAAATATACTTAAAAGCTGCATATGAGGAGACAAGATGCTGATGTAGAAGCAGAGGAAAAGACAGTAAGTCAGAGCCTTCAGGAAGCTGTAGCACAAAGACTCCACAGAAGTTCCTTTCAAATCACCCCTCATCTGCCTGCTCATAGTGCAGATATTCATGTGGAAGGAGCATGCTGAATTCTTCCATGGAAGTTACATAAAAAGAAGTAATCCAAAAATAATTTTTTTGACCAGGAGACCTAGAGGCAAGGAAGAACAGAAAGATACAAAATATTAGAATTAAAGAAGGTAATTTGCTTCAGACAATTTTTCTAGTAAGCAACCAGGCACAAAAAAAAGTAATGCTGTTTGACATAGCCTCTAAACACAGAAGACCTTGCAAGCTCCTTAGATTTTTTTCCTTGCTAACATGACATAGCAAGGCTTTTTTCTTGGGCACAGGGTCTGCCAGATCAGGAACTGAGGAATATAAAAGCAGAAGATTTCAACAGTGACCAAAGGAGCAAGGCTGATGAAATGGGCTCTTGGATTTTGTTCTCTGAGGCAAAGAAAATTTTGCAAGGCAGATCACCTGATTCCTTGCTCCATGTAATCTCTTTTCATTCAGTCACCGGAGGTTGGAGATAGTATGTTTCTTTACAAACAGCTTTGAAAGATTTCTGATCTGCCTTTAATTGGGTTACCATCCTGTCTTTCCCTGCTGTTCTCTGTGAAATGCTGCTTTGTGACATACATTTCCTCTTCCTTTCTGTACAAAAGCAAAAGATGAAGATCAAGTTATTTCTGAATAACAATGTCTAGACACTATTGCTGGACTCCATCCAAAAATGTTTAAACAGGTCATAGCTTAAGCTGGTGTAAACTGGCACAGCTGCACTGGCTTTGTTCTAGTTATCCTGACTAAGGCAGGTGGGGATGTAGCAGATGTTAACCATGCCCTTCTTGTTCCCCGTGCTCTGACAAAGATTTTTCTGAGCTTTACTCAGGCTTATTCATTTTTGGGTACTCTGAGTGATGGTTTAATGTTAGAAATTATGAATGGGATTTAAGTGCATGACCCAGTGTCTAGACTATTGCTGGCACTTAATCTTCTGCCTTCCACGTAGGCATTGCTTTTGTACATGGTTTAATGTTTTACTGCTGTTCCTGCCTGTTTGTTGGATTGTGTGCTCATTTGTGTGTGCAGCTTAAGGAATGCACAGAGGGGTGGCTGAGGATTGCAGAGCAATTGCTCTAAGTGCACATATTACTTCTTTGTGTCTTTCTTCCTCCCCTCACCATCCTCCACCTTTGGTTGACAACAGCTTCAACAAGTAATTATGAATCATCCAATCTGGGAAGAAATACTTCAATTGCTTTTCATAATCACCTCCCTGTCATCACTAACTACAGAAAAACAAAATACTGTCAACACTGACCTCCACACTCTTGTAAACAATTTGGTCTTGCTATTTGCCTGCTGTTGAAACAATGAGGTAGACAATGGCCTGTAGAGAGATGGGCCCAACCCCTCTGCCCAGAGTTTTACAATGACTCATCTCAATATGTGTTCATTGCCGGCATCATACAGGTCTCAGCACGCTGTGCTTCATGACAATCGTACTAACTCAACTTCAATCAGAGGAAGAAATCCTTTCCTTGTTAGCTTTGGAAAGATTTGGGTTCTGTTTCAATGCATTTCATATTAAAACAAAAAAAATACAGAGAAGCGAGACAAAATTGTTGATGACACAGAGCGGGAAATGAGTGTGTTATCTCACCTAGAGGCACTTTGTTCAGAAAGACTCAAAATGCAAATTTCGTAATCTTGATCGTGTTCCAGGGGATGGCCCTGGTTAAGCAAATGAGTAAGTTGTAACTTTGCAAACTGCTGAAAATGCAGGAAATAGAGAAAACAGCATGAGCCAGCAGTTGCCTTGTTGCATGGGGTATGAAGGAGGAAAGGCCCCCCCATGGCCTCACTGCTTGGGAGCTGGAAGCGGAACGCAGCACCTTGGCAGGTGCAGACTGCAGAGGTCACAGAAGTGGCTGTGCTGTCCTGGTGGCAGGGGGTTGCTGCTGCTGGTCAGCACAGGTGTGAGGCACAGAAGGAGACAGCCATGTTACCATTGTCTGGACAGTTTTAGTTTTGCAGGTTTCTCTTTCATATTAATGTCTAATTTAGCAAAACAGCTGAGGGCCAAGGCACCCCCTGAAAAGCTTGCTTCTATATTAATGGATTTCAGGGGTTTGCCATTTGATTACATAACTGTTTTAATGGAGGGAGAAATATTCTTTAGAGACTCAGGGATCATTAGACAGGTTGAGTTCTGCTCACAGGCAAGCCTTGTGTAGGCAGGGAAATGATAGATCCCTCTCTGTGCTTCCTTATAGTCTAATAGATAATGTAATGGAACTTAAGGGAATTTTTTTTAATTGTCTATAAATGATAATGCCTGGGAAGAGGCATCTGAGACATGGTCTGTAGTTAAACCGCTGATACTTTTATAGCAAGATATAAAAAAAGATGTCTAGTCTACTTCGCTCCACATCAACCACCTCAACTGCCAGATCACCCTCCTCTTGTCAAAGCACAAACTTTTACAATGTATTTGCTCTCATTTGATTTGTCTTTTCTCCCTCTGCTGTATCTCAGAAGGCCTCACTCTTCATTGGTGCCACCAGTGTGTATAGGAGACCAGAACCTGCATCTCTCTGTTCATCACCATACTTGAACTTCACACCCCTACTGCAGTGGGGCCTGTGCTGTCTTGCTGCTGCCAGACTCCTCACCCAGCCTTTGTTCCAGTCCTCCCCTTCCCTGTCTCAGAACTTCCTTCTCCTGTCACACATACCCCCATTCAGGTGTGCTGAATGCCTCAGTCCCCATTTTATAGTCAGGAGGTTGAGGTGTGGGTTTCTTCAGGCCTTTCCTGCATCACAAAGGGGACAGGAAAAAAAGATTGCACGGGACTTCCTGGTGACATGGGAGGTGGAGGAAGAAATGCCTGGACCTTCTCCAGCAGGCAGAAGCCCTCTGCATCCTGGCTTTCAGGGGAGGGCAACTCGTGGAGCTCCAGTTCAGTGGCTGCTGCATTTCCCTTTGAGCCCAGCAGCTTGCAGATGGACAGGGAGGAAATGAACAAAAACTTTGAATTCTCTGCTTCTGTTGCAGTCTCTAATTTTTCGTCATGGTACAGGTCACTTCTACCTACAGAGCACCCCCATGTCTCTGCGTGAAAAGACCAGGGAGGGCTTTGCTGTAGCTGGGATAAAAAAATCAAGAATTTGAGGGCATATTTGGCATAATTCAAGCAGTGGCTCTGGCTAAAGATTTTACAGAGCAACTTCACTTCTTGTAAGTTGTTCATGAGTAGACTACATTTTTATGCACTTGGTTTCTTGGTTGTTTTTGGGCAGTTGGGGTTGTTTTGTTGTTTTTTTTGTTTTTTTTACATTTTGGTTTGTGTATTTTCTGCCAAATGTCTCCTTCATGTTTGTGAAAGATAGATTACAAACGTTTAGCAGCTAACATTTGAGCTGCTCCTATTGAATATATAGAGATACATGAGATTTAAATTTCACCTAGTCATGGTTTGAGACACTTAATTTGACTCTTTATTAAGGCTGATCATATGGCCTAAGCAGTTTAAGAAAACCTTAAAATCAATTGATGGTTGAAAATAGAGGCATTAAGTTGCCTGGGAGCCTAGGTCAATGCTCCTGTTTAATTCCCAGAGGTATTGATCAAAAGCCAAATACATTCAAATCTATGAAACTGGGCAGCAATGAAATCTAGAGAGAGGAGGAAGATTCTCCCCTTTAGCCTAATGGCAACCCGAGAGAGTATGAGACCATTGTTTCCACTTCCTCAAAGAGGATCTTAACTATGCCTGTGTATATTCAGAGAACAATGTTTTCTGGTGTCTGCTTTGGCAGGATGCTGTCTTTTGGTTTTGTAGTGCCCTGCAATATATGCAGAAAACTTTTTGTGCACATTCCTGACAAACAAATCCATGACCAAGAATATTCTTAGCAAGTAAGTTGCAGTTCTTTGTACTCTTCGTGCAGCCTGGCATGATGGGGTGTGGGGCTGTAATCAATACTTGAAGTCAATATACCACTGGGTGTGTACCAGTGATCTATCTTCTCATCATCCTGCAACAGGAATTGCTGGTACTGTGCTGACGTGCTGTGTCTGTTGAAGAAAGAGAGAGCTGGGTCAGGGAAATATTTCTGTTGGATGTTAAATGAAATTATATAAGAATTTTATAGCAAGGTCTTTAAAGTATAGCCAAAAAAAAAAAAAAAAAAAAAAAGCTGATAATTTGAACTATAGTCACAGTATTACCATAAGTTTTATATAGAATTTTATATGATAGGTTCAAAGTGTAATTGTTTTTGCTTCAGTTTCTTAAGCTTCATTTCTCCCTGTACTGTCTCAGCAAATTAATTGCCTCAACACTCTTCTCCCAGTGACAGGAAACATGGTTTTATAGGCACTCTCCTTCAGTTACTAAGAGCCAAGGTATGAGGCAGTGGTATTTAGTAGGTTTTTAGAAAGGTGACTAACAAGGCATTGCCATGGAAATCAGTGGGATTTAACCAACTGGAAAGTCTCTCCCCAAGACCCATCTACCTCTGCAGTGATCTCAATGCTTTGTAAAACTTGGCCAGTCACCTCTGCTCAGGGCTGTCATATCGTTCTGTAAGGGTATTTCAGTTTGGGCACAGGGCAGGTTTCTGGCCACATCAGAAAAGCACTGCAGTGAGAGGGAGCTGCACTGGATTATGTTATTTCCAAGCTTCCAGTTAGGAAGGATGAAAGGCACTGAAGCCTCTCTCCCTGGCGCTCGCTCTCTGATTGTAATGATAAGGTTTCAGATTGCGAGGGAAGCAGGATGGTTTCACAGGAGGAAACTGCCGTGCTTAAGGTGCCTCCAAGCCCTCTGCTCTCTGCAAGTTTGGGACTTCCTACAGTAGGAAGACAATGATCACATTCCCTCCAACATTAGCCATCGCAGTGAGCAGCACATGGGACTAGAAGGGGAGTTTTGGCTGGTGTCCTTCAGCTAGTCCCTCTAGGAGACCTCCCACTGCAGCAGGCAAAGGCTGGAAACAACCCATTAGCCTCTTGCTAATGCTGGAGTGCAAATTCCTTTTGCCCTGACCCAGGATAAACACACCTGCATTCCCTTATCACCTTAGCATTTTATTTTGCCCCAGTGAATAACAGCAAAACAGAAGAGAGAGCTTTGTGGTTCAGGAAGCTGACAGTTATTAAAAGTAAATTTTACAAGAAGGCAAGACGGAGGAAGGGGAATTCTGACAAATCTTTGGTATGTGTGGAATGTTTGCTTTTTTTTACATG
The DNA here is from genome assembly GCF_049639895.1 of Pseudopodoces humilis. Lineage (NCBI taxonomy): Eukaryota > Metazoa > Chordata > Aves > Passeriformes > Paridae > Pseudopodoces > Pseudopodoces humilis. Next base: position 10,954,423 of record NC_142200.1, read on the forward strand.
GGAATAAAGCAGAGTTCAGAGTTTCTTCAATTACATTTTGGGAGTTTTGTTATTTGAAAATAATTGTTTGTAGTTGCTTTATTTTTCCTGAGCCAGGGCAACTTTGACTGATGTAACTGGAACAAACAGGATTGCATAAGTCTGCAGAGGTTTCCTGGTATGCTGGCCAGGCTTTGTAGTGATTTTTATCATAGTTGTGAAGTTCTCAGCTGACATCTGTACTAGCACAACATGTCATTTGCAGTAATGCTAACATAAGGCATTCCCACAGAATGGTCTCCAGCATGTCACTGTGGAGGGATGGGATGCAGATGCTGCAGGTTTCTGCTGGACATGGACACAGCAGCAATAAAAACAACATCTCTGATTTGGCAAAAGAAACCACAAAGGCCAGGTCAGCTTTGCATCTACTAAAAATGGTCCAATGTGCTGACAGTTTTTTATATCACTTTTTATTTAATTCTACAAGTCTTGTAATCTGGTAGAGCATGGGCAGGTGCGAGTGAATGAAATGACAGCTCTAGGGGATTTTCCTAATTTATATTTATTAATATTACCTACCATTTGTATTTATAACTAATTCAAGGATTTCTGGTTTTATAGTCAATGCCTTTTGGATGGTTCTGGGATTTCATATCTAAAGAACTCTTTGAAGGACAAAATGCAATATTCTACTGGATAATATAAGGTTATTACCTGAAATGTTTGTTTGCATGTGAGAGAAAAACAGGTTTATAGAAACACAAAATAAACTAACACCTTGAATGTTGGCAGTAAGAAGAGAAAGGACATTTGTGCTTCAGATATCCTGAGACTGTGGTGGCAATAATTCATTACAAACAATTGAGAGCTGCAGAAAACCACCTGAGGACAGTCCGCGATGACCAAAATCTCCTGACATTGATGCTGGAGTGATTCCCCTGCAGGTAATATAAAAGTCCTTTGGAACACCAGCTTATAAATCTACAAAACAGATTTACAAAACCTAGAAGGCTGTTTTTCATCATCCATCTGACATACTCTAATTTCTGACTGCACTGATATTTACTACTGGTCACACAGTAATGGAGAGGGGTGAGCCCACACGGTTATGCAGGACTGCCCCTATGCAACCTCACTTCATCCCATGCCCTTCTGGCCTGAGGGAGGCATCCAGCCACCACAGTGATGTCCAGGTCATCTGCAGGGTGGAAATGACAGCAGATCTTTCTCAAGAATGGTTGAGCTTTTAGACAGGTAGGAAAGTAGCTTTGGGGTTTAGGTAAACTTTTCAAAAGCAGCAAAAGCCAGACAAAAAAGGGTTCTTAAGTGTTCTTTGGTCCTGCTGATGTGTCTCACAAGGCCATATTAGGACAGCTAAGGACTCCAAAAACCCAGCACTTTGGAGTCTTTGTTCCATTTCTTGTTTGTGAAACTCAAGCTCCTGGCGCAGAGTCCCAAAAGTATTTGGGCATATTGAATCCTACAGATTCCTGTGATCAGGTAACTCGGCTGCAGCTGCCTCGGGGACTTGAGCTCAAGGGCTTCCTATCACTTCTGAGAAGAAGATTTGCACTTTTAAGAATTTTATCCATTATTTATGGAAACAAAGAACCCTTTCAAAAGAGGAGCTTCTAATTCCACAGCACGAGGCCAGCTGTGCCATCATTCCCTGGGGTGAGGGCTGCTCTTGCTTTGCTGGGAGCAGCACCAAGCTCCATTCAACAGGGTGCTGAATTAAAGTTGGACTTTGGCACTAGAGTAGCCCTGTTGAGGGATATACCTGCCTGAGGTAACAACTGATGTTTTTGTTCCTCATTCCTGCTTATTTAGAAAGCAAGCAAATAGCAATAAGCTTTAAAACAATTCCAAAAAGCTTGTAATCACAAACATACCATGGGAACTCTGATTTAAATACAATTTATTTTTTTTTACACAGAACATACATCTTTTTACACCAGGAATCTAATAAACATAGTGTCAACAAGATTAATTCTTTAGGATTTGAAGGGCAGTTTGTTCATTGAGTGACTGTCTTCATTCCCTCCCCCTTCTGTGTAAATCTGAGAAACAAAGGGCTCTGAAACAGCTAGTGGGACCTGTGTCTGCATTTGGAGTCGTAGGGATTTTAATTTCATTCTTCTCTATGAGCTTCGTATAAGCCTGTCACTGGCCTTCAGTAAAGAACAAATAAGCAGCAATAGCTTGTGTGGTGCCAAAACTACAAAACAACTGTCATTAGTGGGAGCTTCTAGTGCTTATGAGATACTTAGGAATGTGAGCTCCAATGTGAAGGACCCAAGGAATGATATTTCGTATTTTCCCTGGTAGTACAAAATCATTAAGTTCATACATTATTTTTGAGAGGCTGTAGCTAAGTTAAAATTCTTGAGGAAAGTTAAGGCAATGATAGGACTGAATAATGACTTTGTGATCTGGATTCCTGCTGTGTAAGAATGATCTCACATAGAATGTCCTATGATGTAGCTGTTCTTTTCTTCTGAGAATAATATCAAGATTTTTTTCTATTTTAGAAGGTCCAAAGCCTTGCAATAAAAATACTTGCCTCTATAAAAAATACAGAATTGCTTGTACGCAGTAGAAATAACGTAGTTTGACTTTCCCCTTTATTTGAGTCCTATAACTGAATTTCCATTGTCTAAGAAGGGTTGAGTAGTTCCTGCATCCCATTCTCCTGTCATGTCACTCTGCTCCCCTCATGGAGACATTTTTCCATGAAAAATATATTAGGAACTTTGCATGCTTGAGATAGATATTTCTCTGAAGTCAACCAGAAGATTCAGAAGAGAGCTTCATGTGAAAGAGCAGTGGCATTGCCTGTAGCTTTGCGTAGGGGTGATGAGCAAGCCGGGAGCTCATGGGTGGGGATTAAAGGGCAGACCAGTGTGAGTAACTGTGGTGAGTGCTGGCTACAGATCATATGATTGGGAAGAAGCAGCAGGAAACTGGGAGAAGTGTCATGTTTGCAGGTCTGGTTCTTGAACCATCCTGGTAGCTGCTGCGAGAACAACACAGCAGGGCACAAGAAACCAAGACTCTTTCTGGAGTGCATTGGGGATAACTCCTTTCCAGAAGCAGGTGATGGAGAAGTCTGCAAAAAAAATCTGCTCTGCTTGATACTTAACAGTGTGGAAAAACTGGTCAGCAGTAGGGAAGTCAGGAGTAGCCTTGGTTGCAATGTTGATGAGATGAGAATGGAGCAGGGAAATTGGTGACAAAGGATATGGAAAAGATCAAATTCAGTGTCTTCTTTCCCTTGTTTTTTTAGGTAAGATTTGCCTATGGGAATCCCAGGTGCCTGAAACCAGTAGGAAAGTTTGAAACAAGGAAGACTTGCTCTTGATGTATAAGGATTAATTTAAGGAACATTTAGCCAGACTAGACATGTAATACAAGTCCCTGGAATCTGATGGGATGCGCCCATTAGTACTGAGGGATCTGGTCAATGTCATTTTGAGACCACTCTCAGTTATTTTTGAAAGATTGTGGTAACTTGAGGAAGTTCCTGAGGCCTGGTAGAAAGTAAATGTTGGTTCTGTCTTCAACACAGGCAAGGAAAATTTCAGGAACTACAGGCTGATTAGCCTCACCACGATCCCTTGAAAATGGAGGAAATAATCCCAATTGGACAAATTTACAAAAGTCAAATCATACTCCAGTAACCCAACAGCTTTTCACAATGAGATGACTGGCTCAGTGAATGGAGAACAGTGGATGCTGTTTATTTTGCAAGGCTCTTGACATTGTCTCCTGTAACACCCTCAAGACAAAATGTTGAAGTACAGATTAGATAAGTGGACAGTGAGATGGACTGAAAACTGGCTGAACTGCTGAGCTTAGAGGGTGAAGATCAGCAGCTCGAAGTCCAGCTGGAGGCCAGTTGCCACTGGGGTTGATACTGGGCCAGTACTGTTAATTCTCTTCATCAGTCATCTGGAAAATGGGGCCAAATGCACCCTCAGCATGTTTGCAGATGATAAAGAACTGGGAGGAGTGATGCAAGAGCTACGATGTCCTTGTGGCAGAGGTGGCCAGCAGCCTCCTGGGCTGCATCAGGCTGAGTGTTGCCAGCAGGTCAGGGCAGGTGACTCTGTCCCTCTGTTCAACCCTGGCGAGACACCTCTGGAGTGCCGTGCTCAGCTCTGGGCTCCCCAGTGCAAGACAGACATGGACCTGCTGGAAGAAGTCCTAGAAAAAGGTCACAAAGATGGTTCAGGGCTATATAAGCAGAGGCTGAGTTGTGATTATTCAGCCTGTGGAAGAAAAGGCTGCAGGGGACTTTATCAATGTTTTTAAATATCTGACAGGAGGGGAGAGGGGAGTAAGGAAGATGGGCCAGAAGTTTCCCATGGGTGCCCAGTGACACCACCGGACAGGCAATATGCATAGAGAAATATAGGAAATTCTGTGTGAACCAGAGAAATAACTTTTTTACTGTTCAGTGGTCGAACACTGGAGTTTTTTTCCCAAAGAGGCTGTGGAGACTCCATCCTTGGAGATATTAAAAGCCTGACTGGATGCAGCTGTGAGCAAGCTGATCTAACTGCCCTTGCTTTGACCAGGGATCAGACCAAATGAACTGTTTTGTGATTCTGTGGGATGGGCACATCTATACATTTACACATGTGTGAATACACAGTATGACTGAAAAAACTCATCAGAAAATGAAGTTTACAAAGATAACAGAAATTCTGTGAGGTTTTTTTCGGGAGAAGTTAGGAAGTTTGGTGCTCATATGCAGAGCACCATTTTAATCAGTCTGTGTTTAGTTTTGGCTCTTTTGTGCAATACAGGCTTTTTTAGCATATAATATCCAGAAGTGTATTTAATGTATTTTGATGAAAATCTTCAAAACTTATAGAAGATGCATATTAAATGCAGTACCTAGTGTGTCAGCTGGGCACGTTGGACCAGGTTTTTGTTGCCTTACAATGTCCCTCACCAAGTCATGGTGTTCTAGCTCAGTGGGGTCTTGGGCTGCCCAGTCTGCCTCTCATGTTTATTCAGTATAGGGAACCACACATTTGGGACCACCCAAAACTGCCACAGAAACACTGGGAAGGACCTTCCTTCTTAATATCTATCCAGTGCTATAATTAAAAACAACCAATAAACTTCCACATTTTGTTCCTTCCTCAGGTGACCAGGCACCAGCATCTTGCTTCCATCACTTCTCTCTGACAGTGTTTAAGCCCTACTGAACAGCAGCCCATGGAAGGCAATGAGTGGGCAGATTATCTACTAAAACAGGTAAGCTATTTATTGTGCAATAAATAATTCAGCAAAAATCATAAAGTCTAGCTAGTCTGTTACTTTGAATGTCTTTAAATCAACACATTCTATATTTTATTTTCCAATCAGCTGCAAAGATGATGCAGAACACAAACAAAGCAAGATCAAAGTCTGCATATTATTACACTGTGTAAGTCTATAATGGAGGTACAAAGGAAAACAATTTCTCCTCTTCAGTCTATCATGTCATTGTATGTCAAGGATAGTAAATCAAGGCTCTTCTCTGATGCTGAGTAAAGGATTTAACAGGAAATCCTTAAGCTGAGGACAAGGTAGAACAGTTCTGGGGAAGTGGTCTTACTCTCCATCATCTGCTAGAGTCTGCTGTCAATCTCCAGGAGGAGCTTGGATCTTGAATCCAGTCTTGTTTTGAACCAGTTAGTGCAGCTACGCCAGATAAGCTTAGTCAGTCAGGAGAAACATGGATGTTATAATTGTTCTCTTGAGGAGTTCCTGTTATGTGTAGTATGCTAGTTAGGGTCTGAGTCAGGAAAACATATGACCTTGAGCTTTGTTCACTCAAATTCAGATAGGCATTTTGGAGCTTTGTGCACCTAAACATTCTTCTGGAGTGAGATAGTTTTCTAAGGTAATGTCTATAGCCATCTCAGTGGAGCTAATGGAGAAAGATACTATTGACTCTTGGAATCAGCTTTCTCTTTAGTAACGTTGACAATGCTGAAAAAAACAGGGATCATCCATAGTATGTAGCCCTGGAAGGGGATAGGTTGAGTTAAGCCACTGCTATTGTTTTAACTTGGATTGTCCTGGAGCTGCAGGGACAATCCTGAGGACGAACAGTGAAGATTCAACAAGTTCAGACACTTGTGGAGACTCTTTTTCTCTGCCCTCTAGCTGAGAGGGAGCGAATATTACAGTGGTCTGGGTGACTTTATGTGACTGTGGAGATTAAACCAATGAGACTGGAAGAGATGAGACCCCCAGAACAAACTCTCATTTCTTCACCCCTGTTTCCCTCTAGCTGGTAGGTACCAGAGCGTAACAGAGCAAGGTCTTTGCTGAGGAAAGGGAATATCCTGGCTAGAGGTCTAGAACCTACCCGAGGGATGGCAGTGCCAGGCACAGGCTCTTTGCAGAAACACCATCCCTGCTACCACATGCCCTGCTTCTCAGAAAGCAGCTGTATAGATGGTCCACAGGAGTCCTGCCCTACCTAGGAACAAAGCTTTCAATCCCCCCTGACACCACTCTGGCCTTTCTGTGCTCTGTGAAGTGCTGTGACTTCACATCTCTCCTGTGTGTGTATTGCTGCTCAAACCAAGAAACCCCGTTAGCAACACGCAGCCAGGCCCAGCCGTGGTAACAGCGGATGTACAGTGACCTACTTTTAACACAGCTTATGTAGCCGTTCTTGCTGCTTTATGCTTGAATGGCAGAATTTGCAACAAAAGGTCAATTTATGGCAGCCTTTTATTGCAAGATTCTTTTTCTGTAGTCCAGACTTATAATGGCAAAATGCTCTGTTGAGTACAATGAGGACTGCAAAAATCAGCCCCATTTTTTATGTAAGGCTTTAAACTTTACCTGTTTTAAACAGCTTTTGATGCTAAGCTTTTTGTTTGTTTGTTTGCTTTCTTATTAAGAGAGCTTTATTACTTGCACGGAGAGCAATACAGAAACATGTCTGAATATTAATAAGAGAGGTCAGAAATGGTGAGTTTAAGTAAAATCATAAAAATGCTTCTGAAGCTCAGCAACGCACCCCCCTGCACAGAAAGAAAAGCGCCTAAACCACAGCAGTCCAGAAAAGGGAAAACTGCATGGCAAAAATGAAATGGGAACCTGTCCCCTGCCAAGGGAAGGCATGAAGTAAATGTGTTGTGACCCAACCACACAGGGTCATAAACCAGCCAGGATAAATACAGGAGGAAGGACACTGTGACAATAGTTAGCCCGGAGGGCTGAGACACATGGCTGAGTTCCTACATGTCAACTCTGCTGCAAGAGCTGACTGATTCATACACTTGGCCTACGGCAGCCAGGAGGTGAAACACATTATGTTAAGCCTCAGTGGAAGAGGGTGAACGTGCTCTCCTTGATTCTTGTAAAGGAGTGAGAGTGTGACCATGAGCTGTTTCTGCAGTTCAGCTAATGTGGGCACCCAACACTGCACTGAGCATCCATGAATCCCATTTGGAAATTACACCAACCCCTTTCTAACGAGGCTTAGCCAGGGGCAAATAGGAGCTGTGGAGCATGTTAGCATAAACCTTTTCTGCTGCCTGATCAGGGTAAGCACATGATGGAGAAATAGTCCCTGATACCATGTGGGGTCTCCTTAGAAACTGCCTTCCATGACTGAGCCTTTAGCAGGGCCATGCTGCTGGCAAATGTTGCTCTTGGGGAGATGTCCTAAGGCTGTACTGTCCTTGCTGAGCTGACAGGATGATGGCAGCCTGGGTTACACTCTCCTAGCAGGTATGCCAAGGACTGTGCCCCAGTACAGGCAGAGCCTTGTTTTCTTCTCTACTCAGCTTTCTTCCAGATAGCAAAAGCAGCTTTGCCAAGGTTGCTCTGCAGCTTCTACTGCTGCCAGTAATCTGGGTAATCTCTTATCTCTTCTTACTTTGCTGTTTATAGCCATGACAGCTGAACCCTAGACAATGTGTAATGGGTGAGTTATGTTAGACATTGTTGAGCCAACAATGATCTGGAGCCAGAGCATTGGAAGCTGTGTAGTAAAGCTCAAAGCACCAGGGGTGGAAATCAGCAGTGGCAAGTGATTTGAGAAATTGCTATGTCCTGGCTTCAGTTTACTCATTCGGCGCACAGTCTACTCCTTGAGACTGATGGAGAGTTTTGCCTAGAGGCAGTTGAGTGTTACTAGTTTTGAGAGACTCAGACACAACTTCAAGTGAAAGGCTTGTTAGTCATCTTTCCTTCTATCTCATGTATCATTACGGTAATAAACCTCTCACAGCTGCCGTTCAGGATGCTGGGAAGTTAGGCTCTCTCAGTTTGAGCCTTCACTATCTCTGTGTGTTCCCCATGTGTTGTTTGTATTTGTGCTGGTTAGGACTCTGACTGAACTGAATCTCCTAAAGCACTTGGAAAAGATACAAAGAAATCGTATCTTTCTTAGCTGGAGTGACTCCTGAGTTTTGGCAGGACTAAGGAACTCTTCCGTCAGTACTGAAGCTGCTAATATAATGAGTTACTCCACACAGAGCACCATATTTTGCATGTAAACATATGTGTACAGTCCCTTTCTGAGTCTTAATGACTAGGTGGATCTAAAGATAAAGGTGATTAAAAAAATTCATCAGTCATGAACTGACATCCTTCTTTACATCAAAGAATTAGGTCCATATTTCTGTAACATCATGAAACCTTAGCACAAGCCATTACTGTAGGATTGGTGATGGTGATGGTTTTTCTTATTATAAACAGGGAACAAGAATTCTTATAAAGACCTGATCTTAAGATGACCTGAACATCTCATGAATCCTTTCCTGGAAAGAGCTCAGTACATTTCTGAATAAGCTGGTTTAAAGAACAGTGTACTATGAAGACAAGGGTCTGGATGAATTTTCTCAGATACAGCCATAACCACATCCTGAGTTAGGGCACCATGTTTGCAGTCATCTTATCAAGCAGCCCGTGCTATTATCACCCTATCAGTAACAGCAAGGCACGAGTGTTGAAGTAGAGATAAGGAGAAAGGAAAATTCTCTGAGCAGCCATCTGGGAAGACAAATATTCAGTCCCCATAGTTGGGTGTTCTCTCTGTGTAGGAGGGTTCCCCCATCCTAATGTCCCATAATAACCAAACAATTTTAATCAGGAGCTGTTTTGGGAGAATTTGTGCTTTATTCCTGCTTACCATGCTGTTGGGAGAACAGTTTGACCAGGGTGGGTATTGCAGGCCTGCTGGTTGTTAATCCGATTATTTTTGGGTACCTCATTGCAAGATACCCCCAAGAAGAAGAGAAGGGGTAGGCATGAGTCTCACCCCAGTGGTACTTGCTCCCCTTGGGAACACACCTAAAGAGAAGTATAAGGTTGGCAGGTTCAAGGCCATAAGCGTAGCAGCATGGGAACAACAGTACTGAGAACAACTGACAACAGAGGAAACAACCACCCCAGAAGTGGGAAACATTCCTGTGGCATCTTAGAAGAAAGGATACAAAGCTGTAAGTGAAAGGCAGGCTGTGGAATGGCAGCCAGAAGGCCCTGAGGATGACATGGGCTAAGGCACCTACAGCACTGCCACAATGAGGGGGCTGGCAGTCCAGAATGAGGCCCACAGTATCAAGGGTTCTGAGCAGGACATAGCTAAAAGAGACTGAAATGTGAAGAAGTCAATCCTGAAAATGCTGTCTTTGACTTAGGTATTTCTCTGAAAGCTCAGATCAGGTGTCAGCTTGGGACATGCAGCTGTGTGGCTGCAGAACTCTGATGATCCACAGTTCACCCCATAGATCTCCATACAGACAAGCCAGGACCTGGCTGGGGCAGGCCATGACTTCCTACCCACACATCCATGTCTTCTTCCCATGAAATCCAAAGAGTGGAAGAGAATGGAAAGTTACAACACACCTTGGTGTCCCCATGGCACAGTCAGAATATGGCAAGGGCAATCATCCAGGCTGGGGATTTGTAGAGCACTCCCATACATCACCATAATCCTCCCCTTGGCTGGAGATTACTAGGTAGCTTGTTTTTTTTTTTTTTCTTCCTGAGTATACCTGAAACAGGTAATTCCTTCTTTTTGTATAAAAAAACCTGCTAATTCAAGCACTTGCCTAGAAATGGCAAGACCTGTGTTTCAGCCTCAGAGATTTCAGTGCCTCTGTTTCCCTTTCCACTTGAGCATCTTCACAGATTTCCTGAAAGTGAATGAGAGAAGGAAATGTTCTGTACATCCACATCCCTAATTGTAGCTGGTCTATTGTCTGTCTTGGTCTTTCCTTGTGGAGGGTTCTGCTCCAACAGACAGGGTAAGAAAGATTCTGCCTTGTTGTTGGGTTGCTCCCAAAGTTGGCAGCTTTGGGCTTTCCACTATAGTCTTCACTCTTCAGTTGTAAATTTTTCTAGACAAAACTCAGATTTTTTGTGATGTGTCTATAAATCAGCTAGAATACCACTGCCAAGCACCTTGTTATTATCTTGTTACTGTCATTAATTATCTAATTCAAGCCAGTTATGATATGTTAATGATAAACCTCAGCCTGATTTCTGAGGAAAACAGAAAATTTGCTTAGTTTTGCTAGCTCTGGTCTCATTTAAGCCTCATGTCACTCTCATTATAATGGGATTTTCATGACTTAATCCATTATTTACTGCAAGGAGAGTCTGAAATGCACAGAGCATACTTACAATGTGAAAAGGCTACTTGAGTGCTGGTCTTTGAACCAGTGGTTTTGTACAAGGAATTGCTTTACAAGTCTGTCTTGTGTCTACTTTTAAAAATAATACTATTTAAAATAGATATTTAAAGGATGAGTAACAAGTCTTGGCTTTGCAAATGCAGACATTAGATCACAGTGACCCTCTGCCTCCTGGGAACAACTTCCCTCTCACTTCTGAGCCATCAGATAATGTGTGTTGAGTAAAGCAAAGTTAGGTCAGAGAGCTACTCACATAGACTGCTAATTGGTGAACTCCTCATTTAGTGTTTTAAGAGATCTGACACCATGTAATGTTTCAGCCTTACTCCCCAGAGGACTCCTTGATCCTGTTGAGCTTGCTTTTTATTATTTTTCATTTCAAATAGCAATGTTTTCTCCACAGAAGTCTTAGTAGCTATAAGCCAAGGTGTTTTTTCTGTTTCATTCAGAACATGGTACCTTGACAAGCACTTTGTTTTCCCATCTCTGTGATGGGTTCAGTGGTGACTCAGACTGACACGCGAGGAACAGTCAGCGTTGCTCCCCGCAGTGTCTGGCCATTCAGAGAACTCCCTCACCACCCATATGTCTTTGTGGTTTGAGAGGTCTGACAAGTCTGCCATCAAAAGTGGAAAGTTCGGGGAAGCCCAACTCTGTTTTGACATCAGCCGTTGGTTTAAAATGCCAAAGCACAGAGATAGCAAACCCACAAAGACAGAGGAACTGCAACACAACTGTTGTCAAGGTAAATCAAAAGCACGGGGTTTGCAGGCTTGGTTTGTCCTTACAGTCTGTCACAATGTATTTTCATGAGGATGCCAGAGGGGAAATGGCACAAGAGTTCCCTTCCTTGTGTGTACCCAGTGAATGGGCCACCAAGAGCCATGTCTCTTGCCCTCAGGAGGAGATGAGTCTATTGTGCCCGAGAGAGATGGGAGGTGCAGGAACAATGTCAAGCTCTCTGTCAAGCGGGTCCTCCGGGGACAGATGAGCAGGCTTGAAGTCTTTTAACAGTCTTAATGAACACGCTTCCTCACAGCTACTGTGCCCTCCTGCCACCTGGCATCCATGGTTAAATCTGTGGATGTTTGATATGCTCAGAACTGATCAGCAAGAGTTATACAGTCTCATTTCTCCAAAGAAAACAAAAAGTCCCTTATCTTCAAGGCATCACATAGTTTCCAGTGCCTCACTACTTGAATATCAACTCAGAAGTTTTTTTGGTCAGGTACTTAGTACCCCTGAACTTCACAGCCATAAAAAGTGTTATGAAGCAACACGGCTGTTCATGTTTGGGAAGAAGCAGATGCCTGGAGTTGAAACACACCATTTGAGGCAGTCCTTTGAAACACAGTGGAAAGGCAGTCAGCTGTTGTCCTTATATAAAAGGAATAGGAGAGAACAGACTAAATTATATCTGGTCTTTGCCTTCAAATCCAGCCATTCATGATGCCTTCTTTTTATTCAAAATGCAGCATGCCTTTAGCTCTTGCTATCTGCTCTGTTTCTTCAAGGAAAATCTGCTTAATTTTACCTCCCTTAAAAATTAACATCATAAAGAGGAATGCACTTTGCTGTACTGGGTTGCACTACACCAGAAGACAAAATGACCCCCAAGTCTATATCCTTGACCAAATTTGCAGTATCTTGGCATGGATGTATTTATAACCTCGAAAAGGTATCCACACTGAGTGATAAGTGGACTGGAGCAGCAGTGCCAGAAAGCCACCTCTCTGTGCTGAAGGGTTATCTCTCTTCAGGGAGCTGGTACTGTGCAGCTTGTCATGTGAGAACATTGATAACTGCACAGTGTTATATCTCAAGCCATTGCCTGTACTTGTATTTGGTATCCTAAAGCTGCTTCCCCTTCCTAAAGAGGGAGAAGGCATGACTTCTCTCCAGCCATGGAAATCCCACCAGGAACAGTCCCAGGTGTGCTGAATGCCTGGATGTCCCCATCTGGCCCACAGGTCTGTTGAAGGTTTTAAAGGGGCTGGAGCTTAGTGGTATTTGGGACAGGACGCACAGCGTGGTGTAGACTGGCAAATTATAACCACACCTGTTTGGCTGAGGATGACATGAAGTGAAGCATGGAAGCAGGAGAAAGAGGAAAGCAAATGCCAATGTGGAAATAATCCTTCACCACCTCCTTCCTCACCCAAATTACAACACCAAGGGGATTTCTGGTAGAAAACAAACCACCTTCAGTGAGAAGACTGAAAATACAAATTGAAGCAGGGAGGAATGGGGAAAACCAGGATGGCACAGTCATAGTCAGATGTAGGCCAGCATATAGAGGTGTTTCTCAAGCTGCTGCCCAGGCAGGACACAGTGGTCAGGAACAACAGAACCAGGCTAAGATTTCAAGATGGATTTGAATCTCAGCCAAGTTTTTGTGGCAGAGATGATGGAGACATCATTCTCCAAGTGAACTAGAGAGAACTGAGTTACTTGTATGTGATCATGCCAATTCTCCTGGACGGGACAAGAACATCCCCACTGCCTGCTTTACTGCAGGATGACGAAACCCAGCAGTAAAGAGGGGCTAAAATGCTCCACACCAGCCTCTGTGGAAGTGAACTGGTTTTTGGTGCAGTAAAATGCAATCAGATGTTAATCCAAATGGAACTTGGGTTTCTTTTTGTAGAGCCTGATCTCATACTGCTTAATATAAAAAAGGGAGATAAAGAAAGAAAAAAGAAAAAGAAATAGCATTTGATTTTCTGATTAAACTGAGCTAAATTTGTTTTGAAAGAAAATTTTGTCTCTACAACAATGACTCATAAGCTGCAAGTCAAGGAGAAAAGAAAAATTAATCACAAGGGAAGGGAAACACGGAAACAAAACCAAAAAAACTCCAGAAGTTCTTCAGCTCTATGGGAAATGAAGGAATGAGTGTGTATCTTGTGATACACTTGGCTTTATGCAAGTGGTTTTCCTCCTGCATTTTCATCTCAGTAAAATTAGAGGCTGGAGTGTGGGGGATGTGATCTCAGCTTTTGATTCTCCACAATTTCCTCTGAGGCACAGGATGAATTTTCAAATCTCTCTGGGTCTCACCTGTAAAACAGTAATAACATTCTTTGTCTATTTAAATTATTTGTTCTTCCTATGAGTTTCTACTAGGCTTAGAGTAACAGGGCCCTAATGTATCATTAGAATCTCCAGCTGCCACTGTGCTATGAATAATAATGTTTATTAATCATAATGAACATGTCAATGCTGTCAGAGCATGTGCATGGAGCAAATAGAGCAGTGTCTGACAATCACATCCTGCCATGTAAGGCTTGGGGTGGAAAATAAGACTTATTTTGCAGGCAATATAAAACCCATGGATGGCCAAATTCTTCCTGCAGGCAATGCTGAAGGAAAAGAGAAAAGATCATGTTTATTCTTAAAAATAATGCAAGAATATCATGGTGTCCATCTCTAAAGTGCCAAGAGAGCTCCCCACCAGACTGCTCCTTTCCAGACTGCAGTAGTGAGAGATCCAAGTAGGATGTCTCCAATCCTAAATATATATAACAGAAAACTCTAACTTATATATTGAAATTACCTAAATCTATTCCTTAAGTCTTCCCCCCACTTGCTATTCTTCTCTTCCTTTATCCATATCTCTGTTTTGGTGGAGAGGCAATGAAGGGCAGAATTCGAGTCATTCTATCCAATGATCTTGGTTACTGGTCCCTCCACCTGTGTGCCAGCAAGGGACAGACCAGGTCATATTTCTGACTCACCATACTGAGAGAAAGGTGGGATGGCAGCCTACCTAGGAGAACTTCATATTTTGCATGCTCAAGAAGCTGATCTTATGGTAAGGCACAACTCAAAGTGGGTCAGGTTATCCCAAATTAGACCTCACTTGCCAGAGTGGTGTAAAAACCAGAGATCATTCCAAAACCAGCTGGGGTAGGATCCACCCTTGCCCAGATGAAATCATTGCTGCTGCTTGCAGCAGGGAGGTCAGCTCAGATTTTTGATTATTTATATTAAAACAAGATATGTAAAGCCTTTGATGCTTCTGGAGTTACTTGAGAATCCAGCTGGTGTAAAGGAGGTTAGAACCTGCTTCTAGGTCCTTCAGTTGTATCTTATTGCTTGATCTATGCTGGAGATACTTGCTGCAGGGTTAGTCATCCTTGTGTCCTGAAGAGACCTCACAGCACTTTTGTATTACTCAGATATACCTGCTGGGAGGAATTGTCTGGTGAGCTACAGGACTGGAACAAAAAAGAAGGAAATTCTGTATATTGAGACAGAATCCAGCCAACACAAACTCTGTAAAAATGGTGTGCTGCGCAATGGGGAAACAGTCTCTGTCCTTGCTAGATTGCCTGTGGGTAATAACAGTGGCTGATTTATTCTCCCCTGGAGCACTCCTGGTCCCTTGCTCTGGTGTAAGCCATCCCTGGCCACTCCTGCCAGCCCCACCATCTGGGAGCCAGACAGGCCACTGCCACCCTGCATCTACCAACATCAACCTTTGACTTTCAGTGACAGCATCTTCTCAACACTGCAGCCCAAGGCAGGAATCACTGGTCTGAACTGAAGAAAGAGCATAATTTCCCATTTTCATATTAAATTTAAGTATGAATTGTCTGCTATTTTAAATGCTGAAAGGTGCTGGGCACTCAAAACCCACTGAAAAACTGTAGGATCTGAAGACCCAGCTCTCTTCTGTTCTTTCACAAAGAACTTCAGAGGTGTCCCAGTATGGGAACTCAGTCAACATGTCACACGTGACTGCCTTTGTAATTTTCTCATTGTGGCACTGCCAATACCTTTGTGCTTTTCAATCACTCTCTGTTTGTTTTGAAACGAAACAAACATTATTTGCAAAGTGTGTCTGCTTAAAGCAATTCTCTGAACTGTTCACACTGTGGGTCTAACCCATGCCAGAAAAATGTGTGTCTCCATGTAAAAACCAACTATGCACTCTACCTTTGTAAACTTCTCCCATGCTCAGCCTGTGGCCCAGCTCCTCTGTTACGCCAGAGGACAGTGATGATGCGTTCACTGCTGTGTTCCTAGTGCTGACAGACAGCAACAACCACAATGAAACAAAAATAGCACTTTTACTTAACCCATGTCCTTGCAGAGAACAGTCCCTGGAATTTCTAGCTGTGGCCACATCATGCCAGGCTCTTGGTACACCTCACTAATTTTCTAGCAAGGCAGGAGATATTGTTTGGTGCAGGCAGGAGAACAGCAGGAAAAACAAAGCCTTGCCCTAAACCACCATTCCCAGTCAGTGGTGGAAACTAACAAATGACAGGAGATTCCCAGTCCCTTGTTTCAGCCACAAGGCAAATCCTGTTTTTGCAGAGACATCAGCAGCTCACTAACACCTATTGACTGTACCATCCAATTTGTTTTTACAACATTTGTGGCACTATGGTTAGCCAAGGAATCCAGAGTGAACAATCATTTTCATCTGAACCATTTTTCAGCTGTGGTTATTAAAGACACAGGTGAATAGAAATAACTCCACATGGAGCATCTGTCATTTTTCCACCTTTTTCATTGTCTTTGGTGTGGGAGCTGCACCACTGTGCCCTCCATGTCACTACATCATCTAATAGATTGTTTAAAGGGTTACTGAAATGTGCATACTAAAGAATGAAAACATGTCAGCTTATGTTTTATTTAGACTGAGAGCATGAATGTTTATCCTGCACTACCTTTGGGTGAAGTGGCCATGCCCAGGACCAAAGCCATGGTGCCACCCAAACCCCCGCTGATCCTGAGATGTCACCCCTGATGTGACATACAGGTTTGGAGATGCTATTTCCCAAATGCATATGTCAAAAGGGTGGCACTCGTTCAAAAATCAGCCCCCTGCTTTTGTTGACTGTATGAAATAGGTGTGAATGTGTTTAGAAGCTGGCCAGATCCTTCACAGCAGGCTGTAAAACAGAAAATCTGGGGTATGGAGGAAACAATTTAGAAAGAGTTGAAGAGGACTGAGATGGGGAGAAGGGCCCTTCCAGCTGTGCCAATATGGTATCATCATGAGATGAGCTCTCTTCTTACAGCAGCCTTATGAGGATTAGCTCTGGAACAGCATCATCTGTTCTCAATCCTTTCCAACCTGGCTTAGCTGCCATTTGGCTCCTGCTGTCTCCATGCAAAGGGCACCTGGGAGCCAGACAGATGGAGTGGGAGCACTAACACTGGCACCTCCTTATAAACCATGCTATAGGGGCAGTCGAGGCCTGACAGCACATAGCAGCAGCCTTGCAGCAACACGGGCCTCTTCCTCTCAGTTCTTCACCACCATGTACCAAGAAAACACCAGACATTCCTGACACCTTTCTAAATAGCATGGAGGGAGGGTCTGTTCCTAAAGCATTTCCAGATCCCGGCTTTCCAACCAAATGAATAATAAGCATGAAGCACTGGGTTAGCCCCCCTCCTCTTGGAAGCATCACCCACTTGGCCAGCAGAATGGGAGGACACAATAAGATATATTATGGATGATCTGTGTGACAATATCAAGTGTTTCTTTTTTCTTTTTCTTTTTCTTTTCAGTTTGGTGCTGGATGAGATTGCTTCTGGGATGCTTCTGTAGCTTTTGGCTCTGGCTAAATAGCAAGAGAGCTCCCAATAGCAGGAGTCATATGACATGCTCTTGTGCACTTGTGAATGGAAAATCATGTGTCTTCACAAGTCACAGGAATATAAAGACCAGATGTGATGTTCTGAGCTCCCACATATTCACATGAGAATGGGCCAATGCTAGCAAAGAAATATGAAAGGAGAATTATCTGCACTATGTGTTTTACTTTGCTTTAATACTGAATGTAAGTGGAGAAGGGAAAAAATATAAATAAAAGAGAATGTAAAGAATAATGAAAAAAATGTGTGTTCCAGGCTCAGAAAATTTTTTTTTACACCAGCTTTCACATTTTTTTATTATCACCCCTTTGGGCAAAGTCATTCAAAAGAACAAACAGAAAATCATACCTCAGACTAAGATACAGAACCTACCTCTCTCAGCAGACTGGATGTGACAGCAGAAATAAGACCCCAGGATCCAAGTATGGTGGAAAATAAAAATGTTATTTTAAAATATAAAGAAGATCCCAGAATCCAAGAATGGTAGAAAATAAAAATGTTATTTTAAATTATTTTAGTAAGTGGGGAAGTGAGGGGTGAACCCTCTGTTATTACAAAGGTGATTGCCTTACCATTACCTTACCCTAATTTTTCCCCAGATTTAATACAGGCAGACTGAACCACCACCTCCTGAGTGTGATAAGCATCTGCCAGGATTTGCTCCAGGACTTACTAGGGCTGTCCCTAAAGACCTGATTTGCCCTTGAGTGTGTCTGTCCTCTGTGGATGCTGGAGAGACACCCACAGTTGGTGCAGAGGATGCTCCTGTGTCTGGAGCTACGTGTGCTACTTCTCACCTTCACATGGAGTACCTACCTACCAACCACACCACACTACAGGTAGCAAGGATTAGTTGGACTTTCCTTTGTAGCACCTCTTTGCAGACAACAGGGTGCACAGCTGGCCTTCCTTGCTCTTGTCCATTCATTCTTTCTGTTTTATAGGGTTTTTATTTTTTTCAGCCTTCTCCAGTATATCACTGTCATGGAAATTGTTTTACTCACCTTTGATTTGTAATATATGAACACACATACAACCAAGACCTTTGGACCATTGAATTAGCATTCCTCTGCCCTACGGGGCTCCTTCTTTTCCCTTGGGATTTGCTTTCTGAATACTTTTGGAGCTATGACTCTGGCCTATATGAATTAAGGTTGCTCCCATGTATTTTAACAGAGGGAAAAAATTAAGGGACATAAACATGGAGTAGTTTGGGTTGGAAGGGACCTCAAGGATCATCTAGTTCCAACTCACCTAAACATGGGCAGAGACACCTTCCACTAGACCAGGTTGCTCAAAGCCCCATCCAACCTGACCTTGAACACTGCCAAGGATGAAGTATCAACAGCTTCTCTGCACAACCTGGACCAGTGCCTCACCACTCTCACAGAAAATAATTTCTTACTAATATCTAATCTGGATCTACCCTCTTGCAGTTTAAAGCTATTCCCTCTTGTCCCATGCCTTTATTAAAAGGTCCCTCTCCAGCCCTTTTGTAGCCCATTTACAGACTGGAAGATGCTCTAAGGTGTCCCTGGAGCCTTCACTTGTCCAGGCCGTGTAACCCCAACTCTCTCAGCCTGTCTTCATACAAGAGGAGCTCAAGCCCACTGATCATCTTCATGACCCTCATCTGAAGTCATTGCAACTGGTCCATGTCCTTCTTGTGCTGAGAGACCCAGAGCTGGATGCAGATACCATGTCATGCGGCCATCACCTCATGAGGTCCCATCACCTATTAAATTTGAGAAAAATGTGCTCCAGTGGCTGCTGAGCTGGCTTGACTCTTGGAATAGCTGTTTCCACATCCTGTTCAAACTTTCCTCATGACCTTTAGTGAGCTATTTAGGACCTGATCCTCCAGGCTTTTAAAACTTTGGAAGGCCTGGGGCATAGGATGTGTCTATCTTGCAGAAATACCAGCTGGATATGCAGCCTGGTATTCAGCAGGGATTGGTTTGTCTTGCTGCAAATAAGGGAAATTGTGGACTATGGTTCATGATTACTTTAAACCAGAGATTTCTGTTGTATCTCTACAATACTGCTGCCACTTTTTAATTGTAGTGAAGATACACACATAGTGCTGCTGCAGATATGCCAAGGGACACATACACTGAAAACTGAGATACAATGAGGGGATTAACAGAAATTAGCACCAACAAAACAGGAAAAAAATCCTCCCTGTCTGAAAATAAGATATTGCTACACCACAAAGCAAATTTGCACTCATTTGGCATAAAGAGTACTGGGGAGCAGGGTCAAATACTAAGCATCAACACTGCAAAAGGTCTCCTCAGCAAAGGCTCAGGAGTTAGCATGGACCAGGGACTAATAGTAATAGGAAGTAAGGAAGTTTGCAAACTTGTTTGGGAAGCAAAATGAAAAGTAGGGAGATGTCCAGATGATGCCAGCTGGCCCCAGGACCCAAGGGTGGGCACTGGCACCAGTTCCTCAGCACAGGTGTAGCCAGGAGAGGCCAACAGACCCCACAGCCATCAGTGACTTGGCACTCCTCACTGCTATTCATCAGTGACTTGGCCCTGCTCTGGGCTGTAATTTTTTTATGCCCTAAAGAGTGGCTGGCAGTTCCACAGAGACAACAGGTTTCTGCTCCACTGAATATCTGTTAAGGTGTAAAGGAGATGTATCTGGGCTAAGGATGGAGGGTGAGATACAGAAGGATATCACAAAGCTCTGAATGCTTAGTCTAAGTGTAGGCATATTTCAGGTGAATAAAAAGTGGTGGGCAAAAGCATGTAAACACAGCCCAGTCAACATAACAAGGAAGAATATTAAAGAATCTCAGTAAGTCTTTTTGCCAGGTCCATCATGGTTTCAAAGTGACTGTGTCCTGCACAGACTTAAAGAGTGAAAGATAAGGGGGTTTTTAATCCATCTCATTACAAGAGCTGTGAGAAGACCAGCCAGGTCAAGCTAACTGCACCCAAGTACAAGAAAACCTCTGTGGAATCTGACAAGGTTTAGACATGGTTTAAAAAGGCATTTCACCCCAAGTCACACCTCACCTGCAATAAAGAATTGTGGTTCTAGGTCCTCTCCCCACCCTTTACTTCACTCCCTGCATCCCCCCTATGTCACTATGTTACATTCCTCACCAAAAGGTACCTAAAAACAGCAATACACTTGAATTCTCATAGATGAGACCTGATATTTTGACTTAGATTAAAATTTCCTTCATAAAGAGAGCTAATTTTTGCCTTATATTCCAGCGGACAATTCGCTGAGGTGTATTTTTTAGGCACACCTCTGGGTACAAGGGAGATATGTAATAATCTATGTAATAGAGGAGTTCTGAACTCTCAGCTCTGCCTGAGCATGGCCAGAAGTCTTCAGAATGAGGCCTCTGATCTGCATGTTGATGATTGCCCAGAGAAAATTGAATGGACTTTGAAACATTTGTCAAGGCTCACAGAAAAGGTTCAACAGAAAGGATGATTCACAGCAAGAATAAATTTTCCCAAGAAAGTTAACCCTTCCACTAAAAGACACTTTTTGGGAACACAAGAGTGAAGTTTAAACAAAATACCTTGTTAAAAACAGTTATGAAAGAACTCATCTAGTGCTTGAAATGTCTGGTCTTGCTGTACTTTCACCAACTGTTGGGCTGTATCAGGTGCAGGTGGATGGTTTTACTTGGTTAAATCAATGTGATTGTCTTTGTAATGCTGGCCTCCATGGCAAGAGACTGCCAATAAGCCCACAACAGAGCTGAGCTTTTGTGAGCTGCAGCAAAGTGATACTAAGGTCTGAAGGGGGACAGGGAAATGGAAAAATAGGAGAAAATGTCATGATAAGCTCATGTGGCTGTATTCTTAGTTTGAGTCCTTTTGGGGTTTGCCATTGTCAACCTGAGTCCTGATTTCCCTGTGTAGAAATATGATCCAGAAGAGAAATTCTGGTTTTGAAGTTCAGTCCCATGAGTAATGCATGAACTTTTCAACTTAGCACTAGTTTTCAAACACTAACTGCAAGTTTGCAGTTTTTCATCAGAACCAAGGGAAAAAAGCAAAACATAATTTGCACAAGAAGTGTATTAAGGCTATCACCGTAGAGCACACTAGGATGGAGCTCCTTAGCCCCACACTTACAATGTGAATGATATTCACATTACTTTAATAGTGAAGGGAAATGAAGAAATAGGGTAAAAAAGAATCTCCGAATCAGTGTGTAACTGTGCTTTATTTTATAGATGAATGATGATGCTTAATGGCTTAGAATGAAGCAAGGAGCTCAGGGTCTCCATTGAATGTCACCATTTAGGGCTGTAGTGCAGTATTTTTGATATAATTCAAATCCATGAAGGTCTAATTCACCCATGCTTCAGCCCCTGAAGTGAGGAGGAGCATGAGTAGGGTCACAGACAGAGTAAAAGCAAGTCAGTGAATTTAAAAGAAAAATCACATCAGTAGATCAGGACATGGGGTTAGTCCAAGATCCTCATGAACGGTTCCGCTCTCTGCAGCACTTGGGCTCAATGGATTCATAGATGTAAACTGCTTTGAGATTTCAACGGGAGAGGAAAGCAGGTGTCAAACATTGTTATTTACACTAAGTAATTGCATAAAGAAAATCCCAGAATCAGATCTTTGTTCTACATTCACAAATGTATTCCCTTAATGATTTCTTTTCAAGCGTTTCGAGCTATAAATAGGTTTGCAAATTTAAGAGCTGGAAATAAGCCACCAGCAATTGTGGCTGGGTATTGTGAGAAGGGTTTATTAATTTTGTGTTGTGGGAAGGGGCCAGACTAAATCAGAGTAGAGCAGACATGCTGAAACCAGCTAGGGTCCACCGAGGAGAGAGGGCAAGGAATGAAGGGAATAGGGAACAAAAGCAACACAAAACAATTGGGACTAATATGATACTAAATGTTAAGGTAGTAAAACCATGTTAAAGTTTTTGAAAATAAGCAGAGATAACAAAGAAAGTCCTTGCCTTGCTAAAAATAGATATAGGTTATATAAACAGAGGAAAAGCACAAGCACATAGACTTATGCTTAGGGATTTCTTGATCAAAGTGGCAAGGGATTCTATTTCTCACAGCTAAAAAAATATTTCACCACCAGACACTGTCTTTGCAACAATAGGTCAGTGTGGCCAAGCAAGAACAGCATGTGAGAAGTGAGTGGCTGTGATGGAAATCAGGGGAAAAGGGTCTGCTGAAGGATCTCTTCCCTCTCCAAAAATTTGCAAGTGTACTGCCTACTATGCCAACTCCACAGACTCCAGAAACTAAATTCAGGACATCATCTGTTGGAGATAAGCTGGAGCAAGCCAGCACCCAGAAGGAACACAGCAGAATCCTGTGTTAAATTGAGCATACAGCACACTACTGGTGCTTCTCCCAGGAGTGGATGCTGGGTTTCAAGCTTTGGACCATTTTTACTCCTATTTGACAAAGCTTTGTAGCTCCTCAAGGTCAAAATTTTGGTCCTACTCATTGTGAATTTAGTAGAGACTAATCAGCCTTTCCCTGTGCAGGGAAATGTTTATTCTCATGTTGTAACTCACAGAACAAAGAACTAAGTAACTGTATCACCAAGGACGTTTTTTAATGAACTGTGCTAGCAAAAATAACTCTAATAATCTCTAGCATCTTGTATGCATACATTTCTCTAGCCAAAAACTGTCTGAAAGGGACTTCAAAACCATCCTACTCCAGCATTACTCACAACAGCGGAGGGCTGAGGTCTGCAAAATGTCCCAGGCTCCACACCCAGTGTGACTCCTGTTGAAGACACCAACATAAGTTTAGTGATGTCAGCAGGAGCCCCTCTCTTCTAGCCTTTGGTTCATCATCCACATCCTCTGTCTTTCAAAAGTATTTTTAGTGAAATTTGCAGTTAACTATCAGCTACGTGATAGGATTCCCTGTGCATTGCACCAGGATTTTGTCTATCAGTGGGACAAACAAGTTTGTTGCTTGTGCTAAGAGATATACAAGAGCCCAGGGAGGCAGGCAGAGGTTGTGGGAATTAGACAGCAGTGGGATGAAACAAGTGGAAGAGTTTTTTCCCAGTTTATTTTTTTCTCTTCCCCTCTGGCAATGATCAGTTAATAAGATACAGACCAGGCTCTTGAGTTACTTTAAATTCAGTAGGTCAGAGCTGCTTTTATAGCCTTTCAATATGGAGAATAGAGAAGATACCTGCTCTTATCACCTCATGCAGTGAGTCCACAGTAGAGGTGGGGATGTCTCTGAGCATCCTGCTCCTGCACAGCCAGTCTGTTCCCAGTCCCACTGTGGTCTTGTCCTACAGCCCACAGCCAAACCAACCTGAGGCTAGGTTTGGGGGTGACATAGCAGTGCAGACGGCAACCTCACTTCATCACATCATCCTTTTGTATAAAATGTATAAAAGCTACAGTCCCATCTTCTCTCAGGGGCTTCCCAAAGTGCCACTGTCCCCTACTAGAGCTGAGGTCTGCAGAGAGACACAGGTGCCAGGCAAGCTGTGAGACGGGAAAGAGGCAGGCGAGGGATCCTCTGCTGCAGGCTAGGAAAGGATTGCAAGGGGAGATCTGCTCTGGATGCTTGGCTGCTGAGGATGGTGCTATGTGGGCACGCAGGAGAGACTGGCAGCGGAGGCAGATGTTGTGTGAGGAGCGGCTGCCGTCCCCTCTTGCCAAGCCGACGTGTTTGCACACACGGGCTGGTTACTCCCTCTCAGAGTCGCCGTGGGAGGCAGGTTTGGCTGAAAACCACTTCTCACTGCTGAGTCACCCCTTGCTGCTGATACACTCCCTGATCCCAGGCCCCTTGGAGGATGGTGAAACAAACGTTCCAGAAGTGCTTTTGAAAGGTAGTGTGGATGTGAAGAAATCAGTCTGAGTTCTTGGAATGGGAAAGGCAAATATTGGGGTGAGGAAAAAGATAAAACCATTGGACTTCACAAATTTGGGTGGTTCCTTCTTTGGATCTAGCTTTTGAACCACGAGTGTCTGGTCTCATTTGCTGAGAAGTTGAAGACTACCAGCTTCAGATCCTCAGATATTCAAGTACCTTGGAAAATCAGGCAAATCGCATCAAAAGCACAAACATGTGGGCTCTGCACATTACTTTAGAAGCCTGTTGTCAATAGACCCAGACTTGACACTTATCAAAAAGAAAATGCTTGTGCTTTTTCAATCATCAGAATTATATTATAGATTCAGAGCTATATGGCTGTTGGAAAGAGCATAGAAAGTGAAATATAGCATAGATCCCACTGTGTAACACATTTCTTAATGGTATTTTTTAAGCATTTCACATTGGCAATAAAATACAGAGGGAGGGAGAAAAGAGTACAGTCTTCACTGAACATGAAAGACAAAAGAAAAATAATAATCACAGGAGCTTTTCACTGATGTGGGCTGTGGCATCATGCTATCTGCTGCTCAGACAGTGTTTCCAAAATACACAGCACAAATCCAGCAGAGCAAAACTTGAATAACTAGTCATGATCCCCTGGATTTAAATAGGTTGCCAACTCCCTATGGAAAGGGACACCAAAAATAACTAAATCTGGATCACTGGAATATTCCAGTTGTCTCTTAAATAAACAACTTCTGTAGTAACATGTGATTTTCAACCATTTCCCACTGAAGCTACAAAGGTCTGTATCCAGTGATTTATGAGACTGTTGATCCCATTTTCAGGATGAGTAGGGGGTATTTATTTGTTGTTACCCCTTGAGACAAGAATGTGATTTATCACAAAAGAATGGTGAATTTCACAAGAGGGTACCAGGCTCTGTTCAGCTGTGATAGAGAGGTCAGCATTGAGCAGGCAGTGTTTTTAGTACAACCCTGGAAATGTTTTAGGACAGGATTACAGCAAGGTGAAATTCAGACACCACTGAAGATGATTCCAAAAGTCCTGTTGACTTCACCATCGCCAAAATTTCCTCAAAAGAATCCCTATGAATATTTTAAGTCCCTGGAGCTTTATTTTAATAGCAATGCTTTCCCAATGGAACTAGAAATAGAGAGGAAAAAAAGGGAAGTGAAGATGTGGGATAAAGAGGAATCAAAGCTTCCTTCCCCCATCTCTTTCATGGGAAGATGCTCCTTATTACCCTCAGAAATCCACATCTCTTTTCTCTCCTCTTCCTTTTGCTGCTACAGGTCTCATCCCTTCAAAGCAAACGAGCCCATGGGCAGCTTCAGCCTGGTAATGCTCCACTGCTGGCACTTCTTGCTCCACGGGACCAGCCAACAGCTGAACAGCATCCTGACTTCTTGTTCACCTTTATTATAAAAGGTTGACATGACAGAAATGTGATGGCTTCACTGCACCCATAAGTGCAGTGACAATGACTTCCTTCAAGTGAGTCCTGCTGAAGGTCCAGCTTACAAATGGGCTGAAATGGGGCTTTAGCTGAGGTACCTAAGACTCTTCACCAAATCCCTCAGTGTGTTGTAGGCAGTCAGTGCTGAAGAGGGAAGAAACATGACCAGCTATATATATGACAGTCTGTTTCTCATGAATGCCTTACCTTTAATTACAAATAATCAGAACCTTACTTAATCCCCAAACAGGAAACTTCTTTCTCTTTTTCAAAATGTTACTGATTACAAACTGTGATTAGATGGCCTTGATACCTATAGAATTGTCAAGGTCTCTGATTTGATTCCAGAGTCAACCTATAGCTAAGCTGTCCACAGCAAAACTACATGTGAAATAAAAGCAATTTTTCTTATTTTGGTGAAAGCTATTTGCTATTTCAGTCACCTGAGTGATAGTGCTTTGAGAGAATCTGGTGGCTGGAGTTTCAGAGGATGTTTTGCCAAGAAATCACTCACTGGAGAAAGCTGCTTGCAGCAGTACACCTTGCCTCTCCTCCCTTTTTATCTTTTTTTAATCTATTTTTTTTCCCCAGAAAATTATCATTCACCCAGCCTGGGGAAGGAGGGAGTGCTGCATTTGTAAGACCAGCAAAGAGAGCCACTGCTCCCGGTGAGCTCCTGCAAACACATTGCAGCAGGTGAGCAGCAGCACTGTCTGTCACTGTGAGAAGATCCCACCAGCCAGCTGAGAGTGATTTCCTGCTTCTGGGACAGGCTGGAGCAATTGGTTTGTAATCCAATTGAATTTTGGCCAGAACACAGCCTGGGAGACTCACTGCTAAACCACTTCACTTTGACAGCTGGCAATGATTTGTGGAGCCTGCTGAGCTCTGTGCTCAGAGGTGGATGCAGGCTTTCACAGAGCTTGCCAATGTGAGAGACACCTGCTCCTGCCTCCCAGCTCCCACCTGGAGATAAAACCCTCAGCGCCTCTTGAGACAGAAATTCTCCTATCACTTGTGAAATGCAGGAGCCCCTGGCATATAAAGCATCCCTTTTTCTTTTTTCTTTCTCTATTTTGGCCATTGCAGAAAATAATTTTGTAAAAGCCTGCTTTAGTTTCAAGAACTACATTAAGTTCTGAGTCTTAATACAGATCAAGGCATGGACATTAAATCGATTAAATAATGCAATGCCATATCTACAAAATCCTCATTATCAGATTTCACATACAATATGCTGTTATCACAATAGACAGTTCCTCCTCCCAGCATTTGTAGGTGGGAGACTTGCCTTTAGCACCAATAGAAAGTGCATTGAATACTAAAGAAATAAAATAGCAACCTGGCAAAATAAGGCTCAGGCATTACATAGACTGCAATTGTATAAATAAACACCCACAGCTTGAAAAATTAATGCTCCAAAAGTTCTGTTTTATTGGGATATCAGAAAGACAAGCTGACACAGTATTTCAAAGAGCTTATGCTGCAGCAGCTGTGCACCTACTGTGCCCTCTGTGTTTGGTCCACGTGGGAGCAGAAGGACCAGGTTTCACAACACAGACACAAGCCATTGTTCCTCCTTGGCACATTCAGCTTCTTACCTGGGATGAAGGAGCAGGATGGAGAAGGAAAGCAAGCCCAATGAGTGATCACAGTGGGAGAGAAATAACAAAACCTGGAAGCATATTTCCTGTTTGGTACCACTATCTCAGATTGCATTGGCAATCAATGAGTGATTATTGCAAGGGAATATTATTGTGCTCCTTTTAAAATTACTTCATCTAGCTGCATTAAAGTAAATTCATAAATAAAAATGGGGGAATGGAATATATCTATTGTGCTAGCCCTGATAAATATTTTAAATGCAATGCTTGCCATCTTTGCATTTACTTTATTACTTGGAAAGCCCAGTACCTTTAAGAGTAAAGCTGCTAAATTCAACTGAAAGTTAAACTTGTGGCAGGTGACAGACAAATCAGCTGACTTCTCATATTACCTTATTTTTAATCCACTGGTGCCTCTGCAATGCTATGTAGTGTATTTTGTATGCAAAAGTAAATCATCTACATTTTTCAATGAGGTACTCAATTCCACAATTTGAATAGAACACCTTCTAGTAACATCCTGTCCCTCAAAATATATATAAAAAAAAATAAAAAAAAAATCCTAAATATAGTCTATACTGTCAAATCATATATGTCTGCTTAAAACTGCCTCCAGACCTACATCTCTGATCACATCACACTGTCTGCCTTTGCAGCCTGGGAAAGATGGGCCTTGCAATGTGCACTGAGAGGTGGGAAAGGCAAGTAAATTCCCAGCTTCAGGGGCCCTTTGTGGGAAAGATGGAAACAAAAGATTCAACTTGTTTGTCCTGGGGCAAGCTTCACCTCAGTTTGGTTCTGCTCTGCTGAAATAAAGTTGGTGGCACTGGTCAACATTAAGCCTTTCCCCAGAGTAGTGGGGCGCCAAACTTTTAGGGCGTTGTGTTCTCTGTCACCTGAAAATCTCCACAGAAGTCAGATGGGCACTGGCTTCCAAGGCTGTCAGTCTTCCTTTGATGAAGTCCAGCCTCTGTCCCTAACCACACAAATACTCGGAAGTCCTCAGGGAGTGAGAAAACATCCTGTAAACATTTGTTCCTTGGGGATCTATTCTCAAAACCCAGTCCTGTTGCCACACAGCTTCTCCATCACTCTCTCCTGCCACCCAGATTTGTTACTCTGACTTCATTCTACATTTGAGGATTTGGCCCTGGCAAGACTGTGAATGTAGAAGAAAGATCAGAGGTTAATCAGAGGTTAGTGAGGTAGGAAAAAGAAGTGGCTTGAGGCAAAAATGAGGCTGACATTTCCCCAGACCAGTCCTTGTCACAGTCCCTCCATTGGCAAGAGCACTTCAGGAAATATTGCTATTTTTATTATCTCAAGAAGACAAGACAGATCGTAGGCCAGGGTTCTCAGAACTCATCTCCTTTTTACTTCCTCCTTCTTTAGGAAAATATGTCTCCTGAAGTCAGGGAATCCTTCACTTCTCTTGAGATGCTCATCTTTACAGCATCAGGTTTTTTAAATTCTAAGAAATGGTCAGGCTCCAAAGTTGTATTTTTATATAACCTGGAATAAGGCCACATTGTTTCCCCTGGCTTCTGCATTATTCACCTTGCCCTGCAAATCCTGCTGAGTGGATTACAGTGTTTATTGCTCTGCCTTGCAGAATTTTCTTGCCACTTATCTAAACAACCTAGTCTGCAAGAAAACCTGCCAGTAGTGGTCTCTTCTGTCATATGTGTCTGAAAAATGAGCCCATTGCTTCATACCACCAAACATGAAGCCAAAACCGCATTGTCCGTCCCACTGGACAAACACCACCACAGCTCTGGTGCAGCACACAGGGGCAGCTGGAACCTCTGAGGCTGCAGCAGCATTCTAATGAAGATAGAAGACCAAGGGATGGAGCTTGAGTAGTCTGATCTGCATGATTCATTTCAGGACACATGGAAGTGGCAGGAGGAACAGGGAACCAAGCCTGTGGCCCCACATGGTTCAGAGCAGAAAGGAATGCAGGGATTTTATTCAGAACACTCAGTAGTGTACCAAGTTCAACCAAGGAATCTGCAGGCCCAGGCAGCTCTTCTCCTTGTACTACCAAGGCAGCAAGGGAGTACAACACCATGCTTCATCCTGCTTCAGGATGCTGTGTCTTCTCACGATCTTGTGCTGTCACACGAAGCAAACCAGGAGGAGGAAGTTTGCCTTCTGGGATCTTCTACTTTTGTTGCCCTGTAGTCCTCTACAGGAAGACTACAATGATGAACATCCCCCTTTACTAGTGTTCCCAGATATATCTTTATACCTGTTAAATTTGTTAGAGAAAAAAAAATAGATTCGACAATGTAATTTGATTGTAGTGAAATTTCTGAGGCAATTAAAGGTTTGGTTTTTGGGTTTTTTTCAATTCCTCTCTAGCAGAGACACTTTATTTTTATAAAGACACTTTAATATTATCCACTGTATTTCTTAAAATTTCAGAAGCATTAAGGTTGGAAAAGACCTCCAAGGTCATCAAGTCCAACCTTTGACCAATCACCACCTTGTCAAATGAATCATAGCACTAAGTGCCACATCCAGTCATTTCTTGAACACTTCCAGCAATGGTGCCTCCACCACTTCCCTTGGCACCCCATTCCAATACTTAACAACCCTTTCCATGAAGCTCTTCTTGCTGTCCAACCTGAATGTCCCATGGCACAGCTTGAGACTATGTCCTCATCCTCACTCACTGCCTAGGAGAAGAGCCCAGCCCTTACCTGGCCACTCCTACAGGTAGTTGTAGCAATAAGGTTTCCCCTGAGCCTCCTTTGATCCAGGCTAAACATCCCCAGCTCCCTCAGCTGCTTCTGGTGTGACTTGCTCTCCAAACCCTCCACCCACTTTGTTGCCCTTCTCTGGACACACTCCAGCACCTCAGTATCTTGAAGCGAGGGGCCCAGAACTGGACACAGGACTCAAGGTGCATCCTCACATGCTGGACTGAGTGCCCTGTTAACACTACAGCCCTGGAGTGCAATGTGACCATCTCGGGTGGCTGCTGTCAGGGGCCCAGGCTTGTCCTCACTCCAGGCTCCCTTCTTTAGCTCATAAATTGCTCTCCCTACTCTCTGTTGACATACTATGGCACACATAGGAAAGCAGAGAATGGAGATGGCACATTTCTCTTAAGGACAGTGTATGTTAGAAATGTGTCAGGATTCCTGAGTTAAAGCAGCATAATGAGATGCCAGGGAAGACGAACAGAAGGGGAAAACTAAGGCAACAGATTTCCCTGGGAAACTCTGTTTTGCAGAAAAATCATTGGAGGAAAATGTTATTCTGATTAACATTAATTTGTCCCTATTTTTTTTATTTTTTTTTTTTTAATTTAATCTCCGAGGCAGGATATAGGGCAGAACAGAGATCAGGGAAATGGCAGCCCCATTGCTGAGCCAGTGCTGCAGCAGAGCTGATGGATATCTGGGTCAGTGTGCAGCAATTCTTCGCAGATGACTGAGATCTACAGAGCTGAAGGCCGGCCTTGGCAGTAGAGCCAAGGACTCCTTTTTTAACTGAAGGGATGTAAAATCTGCTCCTCCTTTCAAGCAGCATTTGCAGGAGGGAACCCCATGCTGCAGCCTCCATCAGCTGGAACTAACACCCGTCGGCTCTGCTCACCCATCCCTGCTCAGCAGAGCACAGGCTGGGAAACTCAGCGTTGCCATGGGATTCAGCTACAAAAGGCCAAAAGATGTGGATGTCAACCAAGCACCCAGATATACAGGGAGGGTATTTTCCACTCTAAAACTAAACCTGATGTGGAAGCTCTTCTTTAAGAAACAACACTTTGCTTTTTCAGTCACGAGAGCAAAGGTTACGCGGAGACAAGTTTTTTATTTTAAATGTCCTCACTTAGCTTTGAAGTTCTTGGTGTTTCAGGCAGGTTTTAGGAAAATCTCATTCATGCATTCAAACATTTGGCTACTTTTTCCAAATATCCTGCTTGGCCTAATGAGAGACATTACCTTTGCTGACAGCCGCAGAGCCCTCAGAAGAGATACAGCTTTGGAGACCAGCACACTGCCCACTGGGCATACACAGATCATGTATCATGCGATCTTGCTTCTTTCTGCTTCTATGCCTCAACCCACTGGGACAGGAGCATGAAAGGATCAGTGCTTTCTTTATATATCATCCCTGAGCATCAGTAAGACTGGCAGCTGTCTCTCAAGATTTGTGCTCAACCCTTCGTTAGAGGTTGATTCACACAGCCACAGCCTTCAAAGTCAAATGGCACTGCTAGATCATCCTGTCGGGTAGCACAGGCCATCAGGATTTGTGCTGATTTGTGTTTTGTTGAAATTGTCCTTCAGAAAAGGGTAGCCCATTCTTAATTTGACAGCCACAGAAGAGGGAAGATCTGTTATTTCCCTGTACTAACCAAAGTTTAGAAAGTCGTTCAGGAGGTTTTTTCTCAGATGTTGAAAGCACCAGGAGAATTTTTCATATCAATGATCTTGATTCCTGGCAGAATACAGCAAGTTTTGTGCTCAGGACCTAAAATTGTAAAATGTGATGCCAACCAGCTAACTAACCTGCCTTGCCACACATTGTTTAAAGACAAAATATGGAAGAAGTGCCTGATTTTTCAGCAGTAATATCGAGGAAAGGTCAAGGCCAGAAGAAATGTTTGTGTTTATAGAACAAATGCAACTACTTCTGCGTATGCTTGAAAGGAGGGTGGATATTAACACAAGGATTTTGAGGAAGTAGCTGTTTACTACTGGAATTTTGGATGACAGCTGCCACAGTATACGTGTTTATCTAATATTCACCCTAATACTGGTATGCATTGTCTGAACTAGTCAGCCTAATGCAGATCACTCCTTTGTTTCTGCCATAGCAGAATTTGCTGGAACAGCATTTTTTATTATAAACATTTCTGCTTAAATCCTTCATGTTCTGGTGCTGGATAATATCCTCTTCAAATTGACAATATAGGACAAAAGACAAAAAGATTTGGAGCAGAAAACACTTAATTTAGTGAGTAAATAGTATTGTACTCTTTTTATGTGGACACATAGAGGTACAGCATTTGACAAGACATAAGGATTCACACCAATTTCAGATCTGTCCATGCACTTTTGCCTTGGTCCATAGAGATGACCTCATAAATTAAGTGCAGAGATGGTTGTTCACAGTCCGAGTGATAGAGATACACATTCTGAATAGCACATAATGCACATTTAATTGTATTTATTTAGTGGCCATGGTTACAGAGACGTGACTTTTGTACTTTTTTCACATTGTAGATGTGTGACATTGAAAAACTATCTGTCCATCACTAGCTCCTGCACAGGTATATACCTGTGAGGGGTTAGCAAAAATAGGAAGGCAGGAAAGACCTCCTGTAATCTCTGCATTCTGCTGAGGCTTCACACATCTGCTTACTAAGTAAATAAAGGCTATTATGTTCCCAGACATGTTCACTCAGAGTCTTGTGGAGTCAGGAGCATTGCAATCCACGTGGTAAAACTGGTACAAAATGTTGCTAATCGAAGGATTGGAAAAAAGATGAAGGGAAGAGGGAATGAAGCTGTGATTACCTACTATTTTGACTGTTGAATCTGGACTATTCATAGTAACACACTAACTGTATCTATCCAACTGCAGTAACGAGTGATAGCTCACTATTCAACAATTAGGTTTTCCTTCCCCACCTCTGCAATTAAGGTCATAACCTTTTCTATTTACTTTTGGGATGTGGTAAATTAGAGCTTTGGCTTCGTTACAAAAATTAATTAAAACAGTCACACAATGGCACCATTCATGGCTGTGCTTGTCCTTCCCTGCAGTATGTCCTCATGTCAGCTCTCGTTGGTTTTAGTCCCAAATTCCAGTACGTGCTAGCCTGCCTGTATTATCTGGATCAGTAGACTAGATTTTTCTTTTTGTCCATCTTCTTTGACTCATTGGAAGGGCTTCTCTTGTTTCTAATTGCTCTGTTTCTTTCTTTTTTCTTGTAAGAAAGTGTACACTAGCAGGCTCTCATCATGATCTGATGTCCCCAAAATGCTTTCTGGCCACAGAGTTTGCAGTAGAATTTTAACTTGGTCTCACAGCAGAGACCTCTGCCTGACAATTTCTTCTTACTGACATACCAGGTATCTAGGTCTGGAAAAGAGGATTAGTGCTCTTTTCCTCAGAATTTCAAAAACTATACAGAACTTCGGAGATAGGAGGAAAAAAGCCTAACTATTCCCCAGTTACACAGAGTTGGGAGTCTGCCCATTGAAATAAGGCTGGGTTGGTTTTTTTTTTCTAAGCCATTTCTTTATGAATGTAGTGCTTGTTTTAAAAGCTGGATTTATGAACTGGCAAAAAATAATATTTTCTTTTGTAGGAGAAAGTGTTGCATTATGTTTCACATGACCATGTCCTGAGGTGGTTCAACATACCAAGTTCTGTGCATACCAATAAATACAGATCTCAGAGATTTCAGGAGTAGTGATTTACTAAAAATTATTGCTCTATGAGAAGTACAGAAGATCTCAGATTCATTTATATAACACCTAAAAGGAGAAATGGCCAACAAAGGCTTGAACTAATATAGGTGCTGGTGATAGAGCCCAACTGGCAACTTTGATATATATGTGTAATTACACTAAGTCAAAGTTGATGTTGCTCTGAAGATGAGCACATGAGATATTTGCAAGTGACATCTATTATAGGCTTTATTTCTTCAGAACACTTAAGTATGTGTGTAGCTGCAAGTACAATCAGATTTCTTTAACTTACTGCTTAACTACACAGGTGCACTCAGGAAATTTTATCCAAGTTAATTTAGGGCATGACTTCAAGATGCGTTAGCTTTAAAATGTAAAAGGGAAGCCTGACTTTGTAGGGTGAATATGTCCATGCCAGAACCTGATATAAGGTAGTAAGGCCAGTTTGAAAAAGGCTTCAGATCAACAGTTCCATTTCTAAACCTGTGTTGGCTGCAGATGAGAAACAAGAAGGTAACTACTGGGGAATGAGCATGGTGAAGGGTTATACAAGCTGTCCCCTCGTTGTGAAACACAATGAGGCAGGGTTCTCCTCTGGCCCAAAATAATCTTTCCTTGTAGGTTTAGTTTTCAGCCAAATAAGGTTGCTGTGTGACCCATCCCATGGGTGCCTGAGCTGGTGCTGGTGGCACGGGATGGTGCAGGAAGAAAGCCATGGATAGGAAGGGACTGTGGAAATACAGTCAGTGCTACTGTGGACTTGCATGGAATAAAAGCACTGACATAATCTTGGCCATGGGACCCCCTTGGCCTTTTACTGAGGTTGATCATGGAGGAGATTCAAAAGCAATGACAGGCCCACTGCTTGGAAGGAGGTGATGGACCTGAGCTCCTTTTCTGAACCTACCAGCCTCAGATGGCACATGTGAGCAAGGACATCCCACCTTCCCACTACTCCAAAATGTGGCCTCCCTGTAAAGCCCTTGATATAATACACAAACAATTTTCAGATTTTGTGCCTTGCACAGAGATACCTGGGGGCAGAACATTTCCCCCCTATTTGTTAGTAAGGGGGAAATGGAAGACAAGTTTAGTCCCTTAAAAATAAGCATCATGTCCTCTATGTGCCCTGAATAAATAGCATCCCGTGTAGAACTTTGCTGAAAATGCTTTTTTTTTCCCTTCTGAGAAAAGCCGAAAATGAGACCGCATTGATATTTTGCTGCAGAGCTGTTGCCTGTAGGTAGGCTTTAGATGGAGCTGTTCTGTGGAAATCAATCCTGATAAAGCAATAACAGCTGTTATATTGCCAGCACGCAGCAAGCAGAAACAATTGCAGAGGTACCCCCACTACAGCAATGCTACTTGGTAATTTAAAAACAATGCATGACATAAAATAACCCAGATAAGACTGGGGAACCACAGCATTGTGATTTCTCCTGTTCTGAAGCTGCAGACTGTAAACACACACTCATGAAAAAAAGGGAATTATCCTTCACCTCTGTGTCTGGCCAGTGAATCATATAATATTTATAATGCTGTTGGGACAACTGTGTGAAATGGATTCTGTTTGGTTTTCTCTATTTTTTCATCAATTCCTTTTGTCATCCTGCTGGCTGTGTCGCCTGCTATTCTACCTCTCCATCCAATAAGGTACTGCAAAGTGAGCTCATCTGCTTCCATGGACAGAACACGATTGTACCCTTTGAGCACCCTGAGGACTGGAGGGATTTGAGAGACTATTTCTTGGAAGCTCTTGGGCTCTTTTTTTCTTAATCTATAAATAGGAAAACACCATCATCCTTCAAAATATAAATCATTATTAGAAAGCCTCAAATGGGGACAGAATACACTGGTTTCAGAAAAAACTAAAGTATTCATTTTCTTCTCGAGTTTATTGATATATTTTATGAAGGCTCAAGGATAAAAGATTCTGAGGCAATATAATAAAGTATTATAATATTAATTTGCATCAATTTCTTAAAGAGATAATTCAATTAAATAGTTCAGCCTTTAGCAACCTATTCTTTTAAAATCGTATCTCTTTTTGAACTGTCAACCACTTGAAGGAACAGCCCTTGATTCTTTCTTGATTGTAAACTAGATGAGGCAATTTTTCCTTGGGGAATAACATTAGCTAAATTAGGAACACTGTAATTTAAAGGTGATTAAGTACCTTTTGTGATTATTGTTCTACGACTTCAATCTGATAACACTTAAGTGCATGTGTAATCTAGTCTTCCACAGGGCTACTCTCATTCATAAATGGGTTTAAATCCTCGTAGGATCAGGACCTAAATAAGTACCACAATTAAACCTTTTATGGCACATTGACAGAGCATGTATTTGTTCTGATTGCAATGACATTTCACACTTGTGCTTGGTGCATAAACAGTATGAATGCTTTTTAAATCTGGGATTTTCATTTTACAGAAGGAGAAAGCAAGGAACAGGATCCATATGAATGGATTAATTCTGGTCATAAGACAAGTCTGATGGAACACCTGGGAGCACATTGTGGATTCCTGACCCTCATGCATTTGTGTCCAGCTTCACTCCTGCTGTACTTTTTGCCTTGGTGCTCAGCATGGGAGGAGCAGCAGAAACCATCCAGGCCAGGCAAAGTGACCAAGTCATTGCTCAACCTGCCCACTTATGTCTTCTTGAGGTTTCAGTGGAATTTTTGTCAGCAGAGCACCCAACACGTTGAAGGATGTCAGAACATGGACTACTATTGCACCATTGACAAATTTAGGGTTGACATCTGTTGGGGGCTGCTGAGCAAGATGCACTCAGATGACCCATTGTCAAGAAGTGGTGCTGGCATTTGTCCATGCACCAGGATATTTTACAGAATGTCATCACTTGGTAATGAAATGCTCCCTGGTAACTATGGCTCACGAACACAAATAGCCTCTGCCCATAATAAACTTTTGCAAATAATGCTTGCAGGAAGTGATTTGCTACGAATCAATCAAGCAGATCCCAGAAATAATGTGGCAGATGGTAACCCGACATTACTGCAACATCACCAAACTACTTCTTACTCACACTTTAAATAACCATTTGGACTTAGGTCTTTAAAGAAAAATGTTCACTCTCACTCTACAGCTGGTTGAAGCTGAATTGTCACCCCCCAGAAAATTCTATCCTTAGAAGTCAGTAAAAGGCAGA
Source organism: Pseudopodoces humilis (assembly GCF_049639895.1). Lineage (NCBI taxonomy): Eukaryota > Metazoa > Chordata > Aves > Passeriformes > Paridae > Pseudopodoces > Pseudopodoces humilis. The sequence continues at coordinate 10,991,187 of NC_142200.1, forward strand.
ATAAAATTAAAAGTCTGAAATGTCCTCCAATGCAAAAGAAAAAAAAATCAGTTATCAAGACTCTATTTTGATGCCTTCAGGCTATATGCCCTTTCTTTATTTTTAGCTATGTTAGGCTACAAACAAATAAAAATTCTAAATATAAAATGAACATAATCTTTGTTCTAAGTGATATATAAGCAAATAGATTTGAAAAAGAATATGCTGGAAAGAACAAATACATTCCTGTTTGCATTCTGATTCTTTGTCCTATAAATATTAAAGTTTGTTGAAATCATTGTCTCCATTTTTTACGCCCTAGCACCTTCTGACAGAAAATATATTCCACCTGAACAGTTTTGATTAGGTCTCTCTAGGTTGTGACCAGATACACTTGAGTTACAGTGGTTTAAAAAGTTAATCATCTTAACCAGTGAGATGCACTTTCTCATTTGCAAGGTAAAACCCATTGCCCTACATTGTACACCTAACTTACATGTAACAACTGGTTGAGATTGAAAATTATTAATTATTTTTTTCTCTTTACCTGCATATTCTTTCATCACTGTATGAAGACTTGTTGCATGTCACAGAGCTGGCACCCCTGATTTATTTACTGAAGGATCAATGCGTTCCTTAAACAACTGCTTTACTTTCAGAAGGAGATGTTTCCCCCTCCTCTCGCATGTGCATCACTGCACTCTGAAACCTTTCCAGAACCGAGATTAGGCAAGCCACTATTTGCACTAAAACAAGAATTATCCCAGAAATGGGGTGGCTGAAGAAAGCAAAGTAGGCCACAGCTTTCCCTGCCGGATTGCTGGCTGTGGCTCTGTCCCACAGGAACGCTGTCATGCTGGTTATGCGACGGCACCCGGAGCTCGGCATGCGATGAGCAGGTGTCATTATCACAAGACACTGGGGACATTTGCTGGGCTCGTCTTTGGGAGTGAGGGGCATGCAGAGCTCCAAATGAATCGCCTGCTCAGACCCATGCGGCTCAAAGCAGAGGGAAATTGCTGCCACAGCTTGTGCTGCCATGGCCCTGCTGGAGACAGGGCACCTGTCCAGCCTTTTCCCTCAGATAAATCAACACAGAGGATGCAATCCCTCATGTGCACCTGTCTAGGTGCTAGCTGAAATGAAGCAAAACACACTGGCACGGACACTGGCTCTTCTCGGACAGAGTTTGTAGGATAAATTTTAATTACTCGAATTCCTTTATTTCCGTCTCAGCCATGGTTATTCATGCACCACTGTGTGTGTGAACGGAAATACAGACCCCTTGCACCTCTTTCCAAGTCTAAGGCTTATTCTTCCGTACATCCACGTTCCTGCTTCTACAGTAGTTTCTTACTAAAACACGTAGCAGCACAGCCCGTGTCCCTCGAGGAGCAGCAGCTGTCCCTTTGGAGCTCTGCACGCCGAGCCATCCGGGCCGGGCTCCATCGCCCCCAACGGAGGCTCCCGGGCCCCCGGTGTGTTTGGCCTGCGCTGCCGTGTGCCGGCGTCACACGCGAGCAGGCACTGAGCCACGGCCGCTCTGCGAGAGGAAACAGAGGGTTTTGACCACGATGTTTCGTAAAATTTGGCAGAGTTAATGTGCAAACTGAATTACTTTAAACCCCCACGTTTCATACAACCCACTCTCACAGTCTTGCCTATCGTCTGGCATTTGTGGGAGAGGATGAATGAGCAGCCTCACAGCTGCTGCCGGCTGCACTCCCCAGGCTGCAGCTTTGCTGAGAGCTCTCAGCTCGGTATCGGGAGCCTCAGGCAGACGCTTGTCACCAGAAACAGCCGAACTTCGGCCATTTCGGCCAATGTCACCAGAATAAAACAGTTTCTTCGCCCAATGCTAAACATGCAGTCAGCTACTGCCCAGAAGAACGGGACCGGGACCAGCGGGGTCCTCGAGGCGACCCCTTCGGCAGCGGGGCGCGAACCCGCGATCCCCGGTCCGCCGGCCGCGCGGGGCCAATGGGCGGCCGCGCCGGTGACGCGGAGGGGCGGGCGGGGCGCTCTGCGCGGGGCCGGGCCGGGGCGGGCGCTGCCGCCGCGGGAGCAGCACGGGCGGGTGGAGCGGGCTGTTCCCGGAGAGGGCAGGCAGCGGCTCGGCAGCTTTGGCTGTAGTCTGCTCCGCTGGGGTTGCTGGAGTCCCTTCCAGGCTGCTCCGCGAGGACCGGCTTGACGCTCGATCCCTTTTTATAGAGACCGATCTTTTCCCCCTTGTTTTTTCGGGGTGCGCTTCGCCCAGCGCCGCGGGCGCCCGCTGCCCTGAGCGCTGCCGTGCCGGGAGGCGCGGGGGGCCGGGGCTGCGATGCGCAGAGATGGGGCCTGTGGCTGCTCCCGCATGGGCTCGTAGTGCCCGCTCGGCGCTGAGTGCCCGGGTGCCGGGGAGGTGCGTGTAGGAGAGAAGTGCCAGTAGCGCTGGATTTCATCCCGCTCTAGAGGTGCAGGCAGACAGGGATTCAGGTGTGTTGGGGTGTGGTTTTCCTTTTTGTTAGGGTATTTTTATTTTTTTTCCCCTCTCATTGCCTGTATCAGTTTGTTTGCCCCTTCCCCCCCCCCCCCCCCTTTTTTTTTTTTGGGTGAGGTGGGAGCCCGGGGTGTCTGATTTTCTCCAGCTGAGCAGTGCAGTTGCAGCGGTAGCGGTGAAATCCTGCTCCTCCTGTGAGCTCGAGCCAGGAAAATGGAGGCTGTGATAGAGAAGGAATGTAGTGCGCTCGGAGGGCTCTTCCAGACCATCATAAGCGACATGAAGGTAAGAGGCTCAGGAGTGTGGGGGGAGCACAGGGGAGGGCCAGCGTCTTCCCTCTTGGCCCGGCGAAACTTTGCCCCGGGCGGTGCAGCCGCAGCGGGGGCTGGGGGTAGCGCGACCTCCCCGCGGCGCTGGGGGGACGCTGCCCCGTGGCTGGGTCCGCGTCCCCGCCGGCGGGACCAGCCTGGCAGAGGAGCTCCCTGGCTTCACACCCAGGATTTGGGGCTTGCGAGTTGGTTGCAGGACACCACCTCTCTCTCCTTCCACCTTCCCTCTTTTCTCTGTTTGTCCTGCTCAAACACGCAGGCTGTTACCTTGCACCAGGGTCAGCGATTTCCAAGCCTGCCTCTTTATTTTGCAAATATTTTTATCCTCCTTTTTCTCCCCTGGTGTGGGCTGTCAGATCGGTAGCAGAATGAATGCAGCGGGGCGGGAGCGTGGTGCGGAGAGCCGGGCACGGAGCATGTCAGCCGTGGGGTGGGGCTGGGAAGGGCAGTGTGAGCGTTTCGGTGCCAAGCTGATGGGCGCGATGGAAAAAAAATCTCTGCCTGGAGATGCTCAAAAGTTGATGTGTTCCTGAATTAAAATTGCGGCTCAGTCGGTTATGTGGTATTATTTTCACGCTGTGTATGCTCGTGGAGGTGGCATTTCCTTCTTTCTGTGAATGGACGCAAAGGTTTCGAGTCCCGGGGTCCACCAGCCACCAAAAACCTGACTGTGCTGATCCCGTCTCTGCCAAAGGGTCCCTTTGAGAGAGGCGCTCCCACTGTATCCTTGGCACCCAAGGGCACTTCTGCAGGGTTTTCTTTGGATGAGCGGGTGCCTCCCACCCTTCTCTCGTGGAGATAAATAGCGTAAAAGCGTTGCTGTGTTCTGCCCGTCATGTCTCCCCCAAACCCCAGGGCTCGAGGCGCCCAGCCCCCGGCACACGGCCGTACTGCAGAATACTGCAGTGTTCCCCTGGACAAGGGCAGCTTGTCTTCCTGCCAGGGCCGACTGGGAAGGATGCAGTTGTCGGGAGATGTTGAGGGACGTGTCAGATAATGGGGGACTGCCGTAATTTAAAGGCGGTAACCGTGCATGCTATGCTTTTCCCAGCCAGGGCACGGGATTTCTCTGGGTGTTTTAATCCGTGCAGGGCTGGTGAGCAGCGAGGGCTGCGGGAGAAAGAGCTGCCAGGTAGTATTGGAGGACAGGGTCTGCTCTGAGAGGGAGCCTGGCAGAGGTGAATGGCTTCTAGTGTATTTTTTTGGGAGGGTGGAGAAGCTGTTTGCACTGGAAGTTATTTTTTGGCAAGTATTCCTACGCACCTTCCTCTCAACAGATCTTGGGAGACATTTAATTAAAAGCGTGGTTTGTCAAGAGCAGGCAGATTGCAGAGAGGAGGGGGGGGAGTCTGTGTCTATCTGTCAAGACAATGCTGCAGACCTGGCAGTGCTGGTCCTCAAGCTCTCAACCCCCTCAGATTTTTAATAATGACTGCACTTCAAAATAAACCCTCCCAAAACAGGATACAATCACAAATTCTGGAATCATTTTAGTGGCCAGTAAAGGGAACAGACAGGAGATGTTCTGTTCCACATGAAGTGTGGTTTTGGGTTTCATCACAGAGGGACACTGAGGATGTTTATTCTTTCCTTTTCATAAGTGATGCATTTGGTTTTTCTTGCTCTTAAGCCAGTGGCCCTCTGTGTGGATTCATTTTTTTTTTCTTCTACACATTGCTACTTGCATGGGAATGCTGCTCATCAAAAAACATGTTGACATGAGCATATGGAGATGGGCACAGGTGTGAATATTTTTTTCTTAATGCTCCATAGTAGTGGAACCTGTTTTGTGAACTGGCAGTTACTGAAGGGGGAGGTTTGAAAGGAATTGTTGAAGATCTTTAGCAGCATGGTAGTTGTTATGGTTAAAAAATTTGCTCATTATTTAGCATGAGTAGAACAAAGAATTTTTACCTGTAGATCAATTTGATGCAGCTGATGCTGTACTACTGATGAGATGCACTAGGATTCTTTGTGAATTGTGCACAAAGGAGCACAATGATTTTTAAGGAAAAGTAGCTATTTTTCTGATAGTTAACCAGAACCTCTCAACTAGTCATACCTTTAGTAGTATAGTGAAAATTACCATTTTAAGTGCTCTTTCACGTAGTCAGATCTGTGTGGGCAGGCTTCTGGCAGGATCGTGGAGATGTTGCGTAGGGGTCTGCCCACGCATACCCAAGTGCACTATCCGTGCCTATTTCTCATTGCAGGCTGTGATCAAGGCCCCACATGCCCTGCAGTGTTGAGAGATTTGATGCAGCATGCACCTTTTTTTTAACTAAATGGCTCACAGGTTCTTTTATCATATGTATTGCTCTACCTTAAACTTTGTTATAAAGATGGTAGGGTTAATCAACAGCTTAAATTACTCTGAAGTCTTGCCAGTGGATGCAGATGGGTGCTGCAGCTGAGGTGATGAAGATATAGTACATGTGGACTGATTTTTCTCTTTGTTCACAGTAACACAGAACTGGCTCAGGTATACCTGTTGTTAATTTTGATCTCTGCCTGATCTTGACAAGGTTACAGAAACTGGAATTACAATTCTGAGCAATGTGATTGTTTCCATTTGTCTCTGTATACTGTGTTAGGTTTGAAACTTCATATGGGCAATATATGTCCAGTGTGACTGACATCACATTTTTTGACAGCAAGATTGTGTCTTGCTGGCTGAGGTCTCCTGAATGGCATTTAATGTTTTCTCTGTATACCCCAAATTTTTCTCTACCCTCTACCAAAAATATTTTTGTGGCTAACAAAACCTGCTCCAAAGCAACTCAGCATAAAACTAAGTGATTTGGAGAAATGATGTAATGAGTAAATATAAGAACAGTTAATAAACATCCCATTTGTACTGCACGTGTGCATTGCAGAGTCACAGAATATTCTGAGTTGGAAGGAACTCGCAAGGATCATTGAATCCAGCTCTTAGCGCTGCACAGGACACCCCAACAATCCCACCATGTGTCTGAGTGCTTTGTCCAAACAGTTCTTAAAATCTGTCAGGTTTGGTGTTGTGACCACTTCCCTGGGGAACCTGTTCTAGTACCCAAACACCCTCTGGGTGAAGAAACTTTTCATCATAGCCAGCCTAAACCTCCCCTGACACAGCTTCATGCTGTTCCTTCGGGTCCTGTCACTGGTCACCAGAGAGATCAGTGCCTGCCTCTCCACTTCCCCCCGTGAGGAAGCTGTAGATTGCAATTAGGTCGCCACTCAGTCTCCTCCAGGCTGAACAGAACATCTGGAACTTCAACCCCCTAACAAGGGAAGTCCATTTTTTCCATTCCAAACAAGGGTCAGATTTGTTGAGTAATATGGTGGTGTACATGATGACAGGGTTGTTTGTGTAAAGTCCACAATGGGAACTGTACTTGGCCGTTGTGCTCTAGAATTTGATTTCTATGCTTTGAGATTACAGGATCTGATTAAAGAATCATAAAGGTGGGAGCATGTGTGCCCATCCCATCTTTATTTTGATCCACTGTCACAGCCCTGATGTTTCCTACAATACATCACTGAGCATGTGGCACTTATGATTTGTTACGCCTTTATGCAAAATCTTTTTCAAAGCAATCAAAGTTTATAAAAACAAAAATAAAATATGCATGTCCCCTCAGAGGAGTAGTCCTGTGTGCTACGTGCAGACACTGTGCAACTTGTTTTTGAATGCGGTGAATTTTCCGTAGCTCCTGTGGGAAGGGAGTATTTGATCTGAATGGTTTGTAACTCATTTCTTGCAACTGAAAAATGAGGTACTGTAGTGTGCTGTTAATTTCAATATCTCTTTTAGTGCAAAGCGAATCATTGCAGTTAATTTTTGGGAGGGCTTGTGGCAGATGGGTTTCAAAAGAACTTGTCTTCTCATGCAGAGCAGATTTTCTTTAATGCTTCTTTTCATTTTGAGTTGATTTTACATTCCTTTTAATCACATTGTTCTCCGCTGTCCTGAAGGAAAAAAAAAACAACTCTGAAAACATTGAAATTGGCTGTGTTTGTAGTTCACCACTTGTATGATGGCGTGTCTTCGGCTTTTAGAATTCTCTTTATTTGTCTTGCCTCTTCTGCCAGCATGTGTTTTGACAGAGCAGGGGCTTGCTGTGTATGTATGTACAGCACCTGACACCTGTGGGGTGGGCATGGGAGGAAGACGAGTAATGAGCAGTTGGATGAGCACAGGTTGTCTGTGGCTTAATTTATACCAAGTCAGAGGATTTACTAAATTTTTATGGGTCAGGTGTGTATTACCAGTTAGTCTCATTCATCTCCCTGCCTATGAGGGATGAGCAGGTATTGTCCTGAAACAAGGTTCCCAATGGACATGTGAGTTTTTGGAAAAATTTAGAAACTCTTTTATTATATGTGTATGTGCCTAATTTATATTTGTTTAGCTGAAAGCTCAATAAAATCAACTTTTTTGCTTCTGGCAGTAACCTCTACTTTAATATTCTAGAGGAAATGCTGGGACTCCTGGACTAGGCAGTGGTGCACCTTTTCTTTCAGCCATGCAAAGCTCTTGGTTGAAGCAGAAGAGAGAGATGTGAACATAGGGCATGAGAAACATTTATGTTTTTGCAGCCTTTTATCTGCTTTTAGAAGGTGATCCTTGAGAGGCAGCATTTTAATCTTGCTTTTGTAGAAGTTGGAACCAGGGGTGGCCACATCAAGGGTTGAGAGTTTTTTGTTAGGTAGCCCTGTTTGCTCACAAGGGATGTCCTCATGATATTTGCACAAATAATATAAACTGAGGAAAAAATATTTTGTGGAACAAATAGAACTGCTGAGATAGTTACTACAGCAAGTACAGCTGCAAGTCCTCGGTGTTTAGGTTAATCCAAGGAATGGCACACGTACCAGAAAACCTGGGTAAATTTATTTTACCGTGACATGTAGTGCAACAGCTCTTCCCCAGCTGTGCTTTATTTGAAGCTCGAGATCTCTGTGGAGATTAGGAATGTTCAGCTGGATGATTTTAAGGGCTAGTTTCAATCCAATTGTTAAGGATGATAACTACTGCAAGGAAAAGCAAATGTGTCATGTATTGGGACTGGCACAGTTTAACACCTTTGTTGGTGACATTGACAGTGGGATTGAGTGTTCCCTCCGTGGGTTTGGTGATGCCACCCAGCTGGGTGGTGCAGTCATCATGCTGAAGGGGAGCAATACCATCCAGAGGGACTTGGACAGATTTGAGATGTGGGACTGTGTGAACCTTACTGCACCTTGAGTACCTAAAGGGGTCTGCAAGAGAATTGGAGAAGGACTTTAGACAACGGCATGTAGTGACAGGACGAGGGAGAATGGCTTCAATAAAGAAGGCAGGGTTAGATTAGATACAAGTAAGGATTTTTTTTTTAATGGATGTTCAGAACATATTTTCCAGAGAAGTTGTGGATGCCCCTCCCTGGAAGAGTTCAAGGGCAGGTTAGATGGAGCCCTGAGCAACCTGTTCTAGTGGAAGGTGTCCCTGCCCATGGCAGGGGGGGTTGGAACAGATGATCTATAAGGTCCCTTCCAACCCAAAGCATTCTGTGATTTTCTGTGCAGCAGGCAGGTAGGTACAGGCTTGGAGAGGAAGTACACCTGCCGTGTTGCACTGGCATGTCCCTTACACAACAGTCTTTAGGACAACTATCTATTTCAAACCTAGCAAACTGGTATTTCTTCCCCTTCACAAAAAGTCTGAAATGAGTTAATTTGGAGCTTTTCTTCCCACTTACTTTGTTCCTCAAAGGTTTTACCACCAAGGCATTTGGAGCTTAGCTGGCTGCTCTGATTTCTTACCCCTCTACTTCCCAACCACCTGCTTGCTTAGGCAGTTGCTTTGTGTACACTGAAATTCTTGCCTTTTCCAAGCAGCTGCAGTATCTTCCTGTAAACATCTTTGAGGGGGAGGGATTGACATGTAGCAAAGGCTGAACGATGGTGCAGGAAGAGAGCCACTGCATGCCTGCCTAGACACTGGGGTTCAAGCACCAGGGCATAGCTGGGAACATACTTAGTCAAGTAGTTTATTTTTTAGGGACACATGCTTTCTTGATCCAAATACTTTTGTCTGAGCGTGAACAATTTATAACTGCTGAACATTTGCTATGTAAGTGTGTAGGGGGGTGGCTTATCCTATGACATACCCAGAGCAAGGATTTTTAATATCCCTTAAGAGTACTCCTTTTGGACCTGGCAGGATGCCAAGAACTGCACAATAAGGTTTGTGAGGTTCTAAGTGTGGAAGGAGTTGTGCAGTGCTGCATGAAACACAATTGACTGAACAAATGTTGGAGAACAAGAAGTCTGTGTAATTACGGGCTTAGTGCTGGTTAATACCTAACAGGAGGTGATATTCAGTGGAGTTTGCTGCTTCCTTCCTGAGTTCTGAGTGAACTGAACTCAAATATTTGTTAGAAAATACCTGAAAAGCTCCAAAAAAGTTTTTTTTTTCTCATTTTGTTTTTTGAAGCACAGAAGTTGCAAGAGTTGGCAGAGTATTCTTGTGAATCTGTGAACAGCATCTTCTGCATTGCAGTCTATACGTTTTCAACTTTTGAAGAACATTTTTAAGGTTCATGGTCTACCCAAAGACAGTGTGGTCCTGAAGATAAGCAGAGAGTAAAGTAGGAACTATATCTAAAAAGGCTTTTTGGTCTACTTCAAAGCATGCAAAGATGAGAATAGAGAAGTTTGAGTTAGTATCATAAAAAAGACTACTCTTCAGAATAAAGTAGTCTCTAGGCTACATATATAGAAATGCATTTTCCTCTTCAAGGGTACATTTTCAATTTGAAGATTATGTCTACCTTGATACTTTAAGGTGCCAAGCAGTGCTTTGTTTGCTGGGATCTATGCTGACCTTTAAGAACATTGATTGACTTTTTCCTGCTGGGCTGAGATTGTTTGAATGCCAAGATGTTTGGAAGAATTGGAGACAAAATGTCTTGTAGCTTTGTGGCTAAGACCATAGCAGCTTTCATCTTCAAAGTGCTCTCTGTGTGACTTGGCTCCAAGGAATGGCTCCCATTTCAGAGAAAGGCAAGCTATGGCTGCAGGTTTAGTGAGTTCTGCTCCCTCCCCCTAGGACAAGAAGAAATTGGGTGTATCTACAACATGGAGTTAATGAGGGGAGGCTGTTTACCCTCCCAGTATAATAGGTTTCTATCTTCACATGCGCACTACTTTGTTTTTACTGATTAAGATGTGGTGCTGTTCACCCCTGCGATAACCCAGTGTTTGCAGGCAGAAGAGATGACATCTAAAAATGATTGATAAATTCTCAACAGAAGTGTCCTGAACTCCTCTCCTGTAACTGAAAGTGTAGGACCTCTCTTAGTTTTTAGCAGAGAAGCCTGACTGGAACATCTTAACCGTCAGCTGGTTTATCATGAGGAATTTATGGGGTTTTGTGTGAGCTCTGTACTTTTCACTCTTCTGGTCAACAATCATAAGTGATATGTAGTTGATTTGAATTTTAGGATGTTAGCTGGAGTACAGTCATTCTTTAACAAAACATTCTTGGAGGAATGAGCTTGTGTTGGTGTGTGCAATGCTACTGATGAGTGTGTAACTAGAGACATTTGGTTCATGGTACAGAAAGGTTCTCATTTTGTCTTCCACATAAACTCCCACCATGCTTCTCACCTGAGCATGAGATGTTTGGGGTTTTTTTGCCACGAAAGTCACATTTGTGCTTTTTCATGTTTCCAAAGCCCTCTGTGTAGAGTCATAATATGGATTTTTTTGTTCATCAAGCTGTATTTGTGATGTCTCCTAACAATACCATTCATGAGCAAACTACATGGATGCTAATTGCCCATAAGCAAACCAAGGGTCTACTTTGGAGCTTGAAAGGGATTATTTATCATCTCATAAGTAAAATGGAAAGAAATTAGCCTGTGATAAGCATTCTTGTACTTCACTGTCTGTGAGGCAAAGTTCGATAAGTGTTAAAAACTTGGGTACCTGGCTGCTGTCTTTCCCCAGTAGATACTTTTCTGATTAACTTAAGTGCTTGTTAGTAGTTTGGGTCCTGGAGATGACTGCTCATGGGATGGAGATTGTTGAGTGGATGGTCAAAAATTAGGGTTTCTGCTTGCTTGGAAAGAAGTGAGGAGACCCCAGTCATGTTGGTGACATTACCAGCACAGGGCTGTTGGCTTGAGGCTGTTCTGTGTAGGTATTAACTTGACTGACTGCTTCCTGATATTTTAATTATCTTCTTTTTGATCCAGCTAAAATATTGTGGGTTTAGAAAATAGCTGCTGACTATGTGCAGTGGCCACTTAATGACTGAGTGGATGAAAGGTGGTATTGATGAGTCTCTGAGGAGAAATCTGCTATTCGGGCTGGCAAACTTGTTCAGACCTGCAGTGAAGAATGTGGAACTAAATGCTTCCTCTGGAAGACTACTTAATGTCCAGCTTTTCATGTGGCATGGGATAAAAGGTCTCTAGAAGCTGTGGCTAGTTGTTTCCCACCACCCTCCATGTCTTGTGAATAGCTTCCTATGTTTAGAGAAGGAGAGACTATGTTTATGCATGATGTATTTTCTCACAGTATGAGTCTAACTTTTGTTTGCTAATTACTCAATCTTGGATTTACACCATGAAGTGGCTGCTTTGGAACTTAGTTTCTTCATCTTAGAAACCATGAAACTGAGCTGTGGATGGGACAGATTTGACATGGTCCCTGTTGACATAGAAGGAGGCTCATGAGTTAGATTTGTAAACTAGGATGAGTTTTCATGGGTCCTTGCTGTGCTACAAATTGTAGTCAAAACCATAGAGCAACTGGTATCCTCCACTGGGGATGTTTAAGCATGGGCTAAAGCAGTGCAGGTATTATTACAATACAAATTTAAGACTCCAGAGCTCTGACAACGGAATGGTACCAGGCTTGGCTTCCCTCCTCCTTTAAATGGTTATTGAGATCTAATAAATATGTGTGTTCTTGCAAAGTAGCGCTGCATTTCAGTACTGCTGCTAAGGGAACTGGGCATTCTTTAGAGTTCTTCAGGTGGTTTAAGAATGTAAAAAAAATATCTATCTGTGTGGTTGTTCTTTGGGTTTTTTACCCCAATGGTGTGAATATCCTTTTCTGGACTTTCTTGACTGGATTTTATTCTTGATTTCTTCCATGTCATTATCTGTTTATCATTCTAATGCACTATTGAAACTAAAAACTAAACAGTTTTGAAAATATTAAACACCTGGTTCTGTGATAAACAGAAGAAATACTCGGTTAATAGTTTTTTTAATAGTGTATGAGATGTCTTCAGTTGTGTTTTGTTGAGTAATTTTCAATGTTGTGATAATGTATCACCTTGAAAAGCAAAGCTCGGCATGCCTGTTTATACTATGCGTGCTGAGGGAAACTGGTTTTTAATCCTGCCATTCCCTAAACAAGAGGCAGAAATAATGGAAGTAAATATCTGGATACAAGACTGTGGTTTTAATTACCCCTGCTTTATTTCCTGAAGGGTAGTTACTGGTTAAATGACATCTTATGCTGATCTTGGATGTGCTTTTACTTTCACCTGCATGCACTACAATTTCTCAGACCCTGAGTCTGTACCTGTCTGCTCCTCTGTTCAGTAATGTGTGTGTTCAGCTCTTGTTGTGAAATCCCCTGAAGTTCATGTTATTTGCTGTTGATGCCTTTTCACTCCTGGCCCAGCACAAATTGAGAATCCCTTTTGCTGATGGAGCTAAGCTCAAACTTCCCCTACGCTTGACCATTCCTTTAGGTTAGAAAGACAGATGGGACTTCAAAGCCAGGTGGTCCCTTTCCTTTTCTTGTGGGAATATTTCTGCAGGACCTCTATATGAATGTATTTCTCTTCCTGAAAGAGTTCTAGTGAAAGGAAGCTGCCTGACCTTTCAGAGTTGCCTGTTACCTGGTCTCAGAATTGAATGGGTTGTGCAATCTGAAACTTCCCTGCTGAAGCCAGACTGATTGTTTCTTGTCCTGTACCACTGGAAAATAGATGATGGGCAGCATCAGGCTATAGGATGCTCTTGAAATCAGTATTGTGACCTGGCTGAGTTCTCATTCTGAGTACAAGAAATAGTAGATAGGGTAGATTTACATTGGACACAAATTGAGTCACACTGGTGAGACAGTGAAAAAGGTCACCCAGAAAAGTTGTGGATTCTCCGTCATTGGAAGTGTTCATATTCAGTTTTGATGGGTTTGAGAACAGCCTGATTTAGAAAAGATATTCCTGCTCATGACAGGGGGCTTGGACTAGATGGTTGTTAAATGTCCCTTCTAAATTAAGCTGTTCTGTGATTCTATGCATTTGAAGTGAGGTGGGTAAAACCAAAGGAGTAATGGAATATGTTTTGTGTACAGCTGTCATTATAAAGACTGAAGTCTCTCTTGGCAGTAAAATTCCTATTTCAGTAGTGTAGAAGGATTTGAGACTTTAGATGCAGCTTGGAAACATTCATGAGACAGGCTCTTGATGCTTTTCAGAGTAGAAAGAGACAAAGCCAACAAGCAGAGTTTTTTAGATGAAGAAGATCAATTGTGAACTCCAAGGGAAGATGATGCTGATTCTTTGCAAGAAGACGTTTTGTGACTTGTTAAGGGTCTAGGCAGTCCTATCCATGAATCATGGACTTGGTTAAATTAGTGGATTGTACAGAGGATGTATTAATGTTTGGTAGCACTTTTTAACTCTTGCAGTTATAGCTGGCCAAGTGCTCTTTTACCCAGTTTGCTATTGATTCTTCTAGAAAAGAAGAACTTCCAGTGCCAAATGTTACCTGAGAAGGGAAACTGACTATCAACCATTGTGTCTTCCAATATGTTGAGACATCTATGGCTGGAGCCCTCTCTTTCTTCTTCCCCCCTGCCCCCTTTCTCTTTCTTTTAGACTGTTACTGTTTTCCTGTCCTCTTCCATTCCACTCTTTACTGGTTTTGTCTGTTAAAGGACTCAGGAAAAGTGGTAGTCTCTATGTGCAAACCATACTTGCTAATTGCCATTTCTTGTAATATCTGTGTCCTTGTCTGGTGTTTAGCACAATAAATTCTCTTTGCTACTTGGAGGTAGTGTAGTGAATGCCACAGAAATGAGACATTCATAATAATCCTTGTGATTCTGTTATCTGGTAAAAAAAGAAAAAGAAATCTTTTGTTTCCAGCATAATTTACTTTGGAGTGGTAGGAGGACACATGCACAAGCCAAGTTACAATTTTTGTTCCAAAAATAGATGTATGGCATTTGGATGCGTTATTCGGGCGTGGAGCTCTGTAACACTGTTGTGTGTTTGGGACTCAATTTTTAGTTTATCATAGCTGAACAACAGCACTGAGGTGGAGAAGTTCTAACTCCTGTAGCCTGTGTAGTTGTTTTTTTTTTTCCATTTAATTGAAGTCTTGCAGTTAGTCATTGTTAGTTCTTTCCTGGAAGGCATACAGCTCTTGGTTTGATAACCCTTGAGATAAAACCAAGGGGCAGCTCTAGCCTGGTTCCTCTCTCTGTTACCCCTCTAGCTGAAGCAGCCAAATTTAGATTCTGGATTTGCTTTACTGAAGAGCCACCTCCCTGTTTCTTTCCCCCTGCCCCAGAAGTTTAGATGGGTTGTTGCTGTGAACAAGATTCCAGATTGTTACTGCTACCTTTGTACTTGATGTCCCAGCAAGAGCTGGTAATAGGGCTGCAAAGCCTTTCTGATAAATGAGAGCCCTTAAAACAACACCGTCAAGGGTTTTTTGAAGATGGAATGAGTCTTGTCTGTGGGAATTGGGGTTCATGGAAATAAATTAATAAAGTAAGTGTATTTTTGCTTAATGGGAAAAGAAGAATCAACTTCTTGGCAGAAAGAGTGACGGAACATTTTAAAACTGTCAAGGCTGCTGATACACAAGTTGTAATCTTAGATACAACAATCTGGGTTCCTATTCTTGCCATTAGATGTCATCAATAACAATTTCAGAAGATATGATCCTTTGCTGCAAGTCTACTCTTCCTTTTTTGAGGAGTCACTGAGTTTCTCATGTCTCTTCTCACTCCTGGTGCGGGATCACTGGCCTGAAGGGAAGGGAGAAACTGTCTTTCATAAATATTCCATAAATATTCTGTAGAGTTGTGTTTATGTAAGTTGGTTGCGCTGGTTCACCAACAAAAAAAAAAAATCAACACAAGACTTAAATTCTTATTCCAAAGCTGCATCTTGGTAATAATTTCCTGCTCTTCCCTAGTGTGGAGGGCTGACCTTGGCCAGCTGCTTTTTTATCTACTCTTCCTTAATGGGATGGGGGAGAAAATAGTAAGAAAAAGCTCAGTGATTGAGACAATGACACAGAAATCTTGCTAGTTATTGTCATGAGCAAACCAGACCTGAATGGAGAAGATGAAATTTATTGCCAATTAAAATAGATGTGAACGGTAAGGAAGGTATACAAAATTAAGACAGCTGCCCATGTCCATGGGTGTAGGATGGGATTTCACAGGATGATGATGGTTCTCCCTTTTCCCGGGGGCAGTCCAGGAGCTGTGGCTTCGGAGGCCTCCGCCCAGGTCTGGGTGTTGGTGTCTGGCACTCCAGACACACTCGCTGTCCCTGAGGGGAAGCTGTTTCATGTCCCTAATTGCGCACTGGCTACCTGAGTGACAGGCACGAGGCACTGGTTTGTTTCTCAGCCCCGAGGCAGAAAGGTGTTTTCCGTGTTTTCCCTGCCTGTGTTTGGCACAGATTGGCTGGAGCTGGGCTGTGGGATCAGGTGACTAATCACCTATAAGCCCACTAATTAAGCAATGGGGTAGGATAATGGCATGCTACAGCTGACTGTGACATGCTGGGCAGGCAGCTGAGCCCCGCTGAGGAGCTCCAGGGGCCCTGATGCCGTGGAGTGTCATGGTAGTGGGAAACACCCATTCCGTGGAGGACAGGTCAAATTTATTCCTTCAATGATGAAGTAGTAATTGGGCACAAAGTTATTTTGGGGAAAATAGTCTTTGGATTAGTCCTTTAACAGTTTTTAAGAAAATTTTTTAAACAAACTCTCACTGTAATCGATCCCTGGCTTAAACCATGAGGAGCTAAATAGGAATTTGTGACCCAGAATCCTGCCATGGCTCTTTCTGAAGCATGGCTGGACCAGGGGGAGGCCTTCTGCTTTCACAGATAACACCAAGCCTGAGAAACCCTGACATTTGAAAGGGGAAAAATAATTTTCTTTATCAGACAGCTGAAATTGTAAATTGCAGGGGGAGCAGAGGAAGCTCTGGGAGAGGTAGCATTAAAAAATACTGTGTTATTATTCTTCAGAAGAGGCTTTATGTTGCAAGAGCATGTCTTGGACAAAGACATCGAATTCCACCTGCTGTTTCTTTGTGTTTAAATTGAGAAAGTAATACATGTTGAATCAAGGGTGTATGTGTTTTTCACCATTGTTAGGATTTCTCTAGATGCTGCTTTTGACAACAGCAAGAGCAGTTGGTGGAGGTGAGACACACCGGGGCTGCCGTGCTCCAGGTGGCACAGGAAGAGGTCTTGGAGAAGGAGCTGCTGCCCAGGGCGCTGGTGCTGTGCAGATTTACAGTACCAGTTTGATTCCTGCATAGTGGCAATGTTCTTTGGAAAAGCTGAATTGAATGATGCAATTTAGTGCGTGACTTGATGATCTGAGGGAGAGATGAGCTTGTGGATGTGGCTTCTGCAGGGAGAAGTGAGAGCAAATTATTCTGGAACCCAGATGAAGTACATGCCTCTTATTTTCAGCTGAGTTTTAGTGAGACCAAGATATGGCAAGCTGAGCAGATAATGCAGGATTTCATATCACTAATGTAAAACTGTTGGAAGGTTTTCTTTAAAAATGTAAAAACAACAAAAAAAAAAGAACTCCCAACAAAACCCACTAGCAAAGGTATTAATTCAGTGACATTAAAAACTCCCAAAAGCTCAATTTTTCTACTGTCTGAAATGAGATCAGATTCTCTTGGCTGCTATATAGGGAGCCCAGGTAAACAAACTGCATTGATTCAACCAAACAAACTGTTAAATAACGTGAGCTGTTACAGCTTACTTGAGCAGGCCTGGTTTGAGGAAAACAGCATTTTTATAGGCAAGAACTAAACATTTGTGGAAATGTTAGACTTTTCCAATTTTGCTTTCCAGGATGACCACAAAATAGAAAAAAAATGGGGGTGTTTCTCCCTGAGCTGTATTTTGATAGGAGTGTCTTAAGCTTCCCTGGGAGAGGCAGCTAAATGCAGGGCTGGTGT
Organism: Pseudopodoces humilis; assembly: GCF_049639895.1. NCBI lineage: Eukaryota > Metazoa > Chordata > Aves > Passeriformes > Paridae > Pseudopodoces > Pseudopodoces humilis. The sequence goes on from NC_142200.1 coordinate 11,008,203, forward strand.
CAATCTCCTGCATGCCATCAGGTGTGTTTATCTGGATAATACACCAGCAAGATGGAAACATAATCAGGCTTTGGTATCCTCTGCTTGCCGGCTTGCATTTTGCTGGAGAATCCTGTAAAGCCTTGGGCCCTACTGGTGATTGTCAGGGCTTTCAGGGCTCCTGGCACCCACATGCATAATGCATGCACGGCGTGCAGGTGACAGAGACGGGGCTCAGAGAAGGGATTGCAGTAAGACTAATAGGTTTAAGGAAATAGCATTTTTTGCTTCTTTTAAATAATTTGGTTTCTTTCATTTCTAAAATGTCTGACAGTTTTTTGCTTAGCACAAAGTGCTTTATATTCTAGGTCTTGCCACCCAGATAACTGCTATTCTCTCTTTCCCCTTCTGTATTTACCGCTGGCTCTGTCATGTGTAGGGTATAACAAGGTTTTATGAACACCTGCTTTGCATTGTTCAGGGTCTTTTCCCTTTTTTTTTTTTTTTTTTTTCCTTTTAGCAAAAACCTCACAAGCCTTGGTGAAAAATACAGGGAGAATACCAATAGGCTTTTGAGCAGGTGTCTGGGAGCTGCCTTGCCAGGGTGTACTGAGGAGCTGAAATTTGTCTGACAGTTTTTGGCGAAGGGCCTGTCTTTGCCCTGAAAACTGTCTCTCATGGCACTGTGGACTGTGGATTTTGGTTTACTTACAGAAAGCAGTCCAGTTTATAAGGGTGGATTGAGTTTGCTACAAGCAACTGCACTTGCTTGCAACCTCTTCCAGTCAGAGGTGGAGTAATGTTAGCCTTGAGGATCTGCCTTATCTGGGTTTTATTGTGTTGTTGCTCTGGTAACAGCAAGTCTTATACCTTTATTAAAGGAAGCAGGAATATTTTATTTTACTCTCTAGACTCCAATCAAAGGGAAGTTTTGAGGTTTCCTTCTACCACATTTTTGCTGTTAGTGGAAAATTTGTACTTGCTCTGCAGAGAGCAATTTCAGTCTAATGAAATAATCTTTTTTGTTTTAACTTTGGCAAATAAAGATCAGGACTTGCAGGAATACTTCATATCTGTATTCTAAGTAAAACCTTGTTTTTTAATCCAGTTTTAAAAAATGGGGAAAATTCTACAGGAAACTTGAGGTCAGGAAGAATTAAACCTTCTTAAGCACTTTGTATACACTCAGTGCCATACTGTTTTATCAGCTTCAATTCATAAATCATCTCCAAGGCTTTTGACTGTTTTGGAAACAGGTCTTGCAGTGACAAGGCAGCTGTCAGGAAAGTTTGCTGTCTCAAGCTGTCACTGTGCTTTTCTGTGTCCTGTTATAAAATTATCTTGAGGCAGTGCTTGAGGTGGTCTCTTGGTCAAGTCACACATTTATTGTACAGGCTCTGAACCAGAAAAAAGCACAGATGATAAGTTGGTAAAGAAAAACATCTGTGATGCTGCCTTTGGTTTTGGGAGCTTCTCTATGCATACTGTTGCAATATACTAGTACCCTGCTTTGAATGGGCTTGGTTTTGTTATGTCCATCCAAAGAAAGACATTTCTTTTTGCTACTTCAGTTGAAATCCCTCTTGCCCAGTGTTTCTATTCAGAAAAACTGTAAAGCCTCATCAGAGGACTACTGTTTCATCTGGATTCTGAAGCGGTCAATTTTGGAGTTCGTGGATTAGGATTGAGTACAGTTTTAGTTATTGTTTTACTGTAGTTTAATTTGATCTATAGTATTAAAACCAGAATTCTCAAATTAAGTGTTCATTGTTGTGTTTTGTTTTTCTTGCAGGGAAGTTACCCAGTGTGGGAAGATTTTATAAATAAAGCTGGGAAACTGCAGTCTCAGCTTCGGTAAGTTCTATGTTACACAGTCAAGATCCCCTACAGTTCCTTGGATGTGCAAACAGTAAGATTAAATGCAGCTTTTGCAAGGGTAATTTTCTAAGCAGGTCCTAGTAAAATTGTGCATATTTCTTAGTCAACACCTGCATGTAATTTTTTAAATACGACTACTGGTGTTTTAATGTATTTAGGAAAATTCACAATATGCCACCAGCTATACATAATAAATGTAAAATGGGCTAAATTTCATGGATTTTGATGAAAAATTGGAAAAATAGTTCATTGTTGTTTAGTGAGCACACATTTGGAGTTAGGTCTATGTTGCCCTTTTTATTAGTGTAGAATACAGAGGGGTTATGTTGGAAGAAGGCTCAAAATATTAAAAAATCTTTGGCAGCCTTAACAGCATTTTTTTCAGACTTAAAAATTAAGGGAATTGCTTTGCTGGATTGGTGATTATTAAAACTTAAGGGTTTGGAGTATACTTAGAAAATGGCATTCTGTATGTTTTAATATATGGCAGATGTATCACACTCAGATCAATTCCACCTCTAGAATTTGTTCATTTGTAAAATTTGTTTCTGCTAATACAAGCTCCATTTCCTCACAATTCTCTCCAAACCACAGTCTCTTCTCTGCTGTATAAAGCACCAGGATTTTTCCCCAGCAGCTGTAGTGGTAACAGGTTATTGGCAGTCTGGTTTGTGGTTCCATGTTGCATTATGAACCATTCCCAATGAAGCCAGGGTTAGCTTCATTTGCCCTAAACAGCTGAAATATGCTGTTCTGCTACACCATGCCTATCATGCCACACTTCCATGTGGTTTTTTTTTTCCTTTTCCAGCAATCATGTCACAGTGAGTATGGAAGATGTAGAGGAAGTAGAGAAAGAAGATAAATGGAGAACTTTCCTAGCCTTTTGTACTCTTCAATCACAGGCCTTCTGGGATGACATGAGGCATAATTTTGTTTATTTCCCAGTCCTGTGGAGCTGCATTCAATCAGTGCAGTGCTACAGGAACATGCAAGCAGGCAGCTTGAAAGCCTGTGTTTGAGGATTTGCTGTTTGTTTCTAGCAAATGTGAGCCTTTTGCTGCTGTTTCATTTCTGCGTGCTCTGATAAAGAACAGCAGATGTCATTTGAGCTGGAGCCAGGTCTTTCTGGATCTTGTTACTGGGGAAATGGAACTTTGTTATTAGCAATATAATTAATAATTAACAGCATAGTACATGAATAACAGTGTGACCCATGAGTTTGGAAGATGAACATCACAAATAGTGTTAAGGAAAATTCTAGAAAAGATTTTCTGGTTCCAGAGCCCAGTATTGCTAGCTAGCTGTCAGGGTGGGGGGTTTGCCCTCCCTTTAATCCCTGGGCATGTGGAGAGTCCTTTTGCATTTGCTTGCTCCTTTCACACCTGGGGTGTTATTTTCTGTGTGTGTTCAAATCTTTTGTGCTGTCAGCAGGCCATTTACTACACTGCCAGTTATGTGCTCTGTACCTTGAGCATATTTGGAGTGAGACTTGCATAAAATCTGACCTAATTAAGCAGTCCTGTGGTCTTTCTGGCTAAGGATCAGCTTCCCTGCAAGTCTGCTGGGTTTTTTGAGGCTAGCAAGGAGCTCACGAAACAAAGTGAATATGATAGTCCCTGTTCTGGATTTTGCTTGAAAAGGCTGATTGACGCAGTCAGGAGAGAAAATCAGAGTTACTGTTAGAAAAGATGTGCAGAAACAGAACCATGAGGTAACTGTGGAGAGGGCAGAATTGGGTTTTACCTGTAGGGCCCTGGCCTACTTTGTCTTTAATTGGGTCAACCAGACTATAAACCTTCAGAAATCAGGACTGACCTGAGGTGTTGAGGGCTCTGGGGCATGCTTATCTAGAACAAATGTGTCTGGAAAATTGTAACTCACGTTTGCTGTCCACTTGAACAGATGTGTGGTCTGTGGGTGCTTTCGAAACATGGAGAGGGAATGGGCTAGTGAGGTTGACACTTTGGATTGTGAAGTCTGAGGTTGCTGGTGTACCTCTCAGGAAAGATCCTGTTTGGATGAACACTAGATCGGAAAGGGATCTTATTTATTTTGGGGGTTTGGGGATTAGTGGGTTTTGTGGATTTGAGTTGTTTTGTTTTTTTCTTGAAATGGAGGGGTTTTTTTCCTTCTTTTCCCATTTTTCCATTTGTCCAGGAACTGCAGACCAGTCTTATTTCCTAGAAATTTCTGTTTCAAGGGATGCTTTGCTCGCCACATGAAAAATGCAGGGAATTGTTTGGCCAGGATCCTAGATAAAAGAAAGTTCCTGCATGTTTATTCTTAAAATACGCATGTTCCCTGAAAATAGCAGTGGCTGTAATTTGTTCACTAATGGGTGAAGTATAATGTGTGTTAGATTTGTTTTTCATGTTTGACTGCTTAATATTACTTCATCAGAGGAAATCAGCTAGAAGGAGGGTGGCTGTGCTCTTTTGAAACAGCACCTGTCCTGTGCAATTCTCAGCATGGAATTAGTGTGGCTGCCTCCAAGTCCATAGTGCTAACACAAAGCGAGGAAGGGATTAAGAAATGAAGGAGGGAAAAGGCTAAGTTCAGATATAAAAGAGAATACTTTTTGTGGCCTCTGCAAGTTCACAGTGTTATTCTTTATAAGCCTAAATGTTTTTGGCAGTAATTAAATAGGCATCAATGAGACGCTGCTAATGTTTTGTTATCTGTATGCATTTCAGGACTACAGTAGTAGCAGCTGCTGCCTTTTTGGATGCCTTTCAGAAAGTGGCTGACATGGCTACTAATACACGTGGTAAGCAGATGTGTCAATATTGAGTTTAACAGAATGCTGTGTGGTTTATGCCATTTGTCGTAATAAAAAGAAGTCTTAACTTGTTACATTGACAAGCAGATCTGTGAGACATCTGTTAGATGGACTTGCACTTTGAAAAAGTGGCACGTGAAAAAGGAAGTTGTCTTTACTGAAAAAAAATGCTGGAAACCTGTAATTTAAATGTGTCATCAATCATGTGAACACTTCTTAATTACCATTTGAATTATACATTGATGAATAATATTTTAGAAAGCAAGATTTACAGAAATCTGTATTCACTCACGCTTCTGTACCTTGTATAAATGTAAAAGGCTTGATAGTCAGCTGGAATAAATAACTGTAGGGCTGCTGGAGACAGAGCAGATACTGGCTGATGCTATGGCCTTTGGGGTCTACCTGTAATGATGACAGGGACTTGTACTTATATCTTTGAGCAAAGACTTTGCTTGTCCTCCCCCTTAAGTCTGATGTTTTTGGTCAAACTGAATTTTCCTGGGCTGTGGGCTTCTCTAGGTAGTAGTCTCAGCTTATCGGTGTGTTTGGAGAGCCAAAACAGTGCAGCTAGCATTCTTTCCAGACTGCTGAGTTGGAAGGAGACAAAAGGCTGCTTCTCTCTGATGCTGGATTCCTGGTGACCAAGGCATCATGTGCAGATGTCCCTGCAGTGGTGTAGGGCATTCTGCATGGTCACTGTCCTTGGACAACTGCTGAAGAGTAAATCCAGAGTGCGGATAAATCACTGCTGAGGGAGTAGCTCTTGGTCACCTCTAAGGGTTTTGTAGCATTTTTTAAAGTCCTAATGTGCTGTTGACATTTGACTTGGAGAATAAGAACATAATATTGCTGATATGAAGAGTGTTTGTTCCCATTGGCAGAGTGCAAGCTCAGTCAGACTTCCCTTACCTGTGGCTGCCAGGAGCTGCCAGGAGCTGCTGGAGTGAGTACCAAGTCATAGAATGACAAGAGGGAAGAATACATCTTTTTCCTGTCTGAAGCTAATATTTACATTCTGATAAGAGGTTCCTCATTATATGTATACCTACTGTAAATTATAGGTAATCTACTCACACAAAATATTAAACGTGACAGAAAGTGGAATAAACTAAGGATGAGACCCAAGGCAGAACTTAACTTGGATTTCTAACATGTCCTTCATTCAAGAATGTTCGTTTCTCTTTCTTCTGCCTTCCCCAAGGGGAAACAAAGTAAACTACCAAAATCCTTCAGACTTGTCTTCTAGCTGTGCTGGCAGGCTTATAGGCCTTTCATTGAGATACCAGCATGACTGGAACTTTCCCACTCTCAAACAAAAATGGCTTGTGTGGGTTTTTGAAGGGTATTTTACACTTTCTGCTGTGTTGTGTCTTGTCTCTTATCTCTTCAAACACATCCTTTACAAAAGGAGCTCTGTGAATCCAGGCATGCCAAATTTGTATAGGTCCTCTGTTCTGTCTTCCCTGACTGAAAGGATAGAAGGGAATTTTGGTTTTATTTTTGGAAAGTGATGTTCTGGGCAATGAATCAAAACTCAAAAAAAAGTTAGCTGGTGGTTCTGATCTGCCTCCCAACCCAACTTCCATTTGTGCCCATTCAGGTTTATCTCTGAGGTTTCAACTTCGTCCTTTAATAAATACAGATCATTCTACCTTGCTGTGATCAGGGATAAACACCTGTCCCCATGGAAGGTGATGGAAAAAATCCCTATGACTTAGGAGGGCACAGTTCAATAAAAAATGTATTTTGCTGTTAGTATAAGGAATTCTATTCCAAAACTGAAACAGAACAAACAATATTTTTCTTCTGTGGTGTGGGAATTCTATCAGGCTCTCAGTTTTCCCTTTGAGGGGTTTCCTAAAGTGAAAAATTCTTTCTTAAATTTTGCCTGTTACTTACCAGTTTATAAAGTTATGTATCTGATTGTCTAATCAAACATCTGTCTGTGTTTCACATTGTTTAGAGGGTTAACAGATACACCAAAGTTTACAGTTAACAGATTAACCAAAGTCAGAAAAGTTCATGTTCAGTTGCTGAGGATATATGAGACTTGTGTAGCACTTCCCATGACAAAGGCAGGGAGGTTGGTGTGTTTTATATTGTGAGGCTGGTTTATCATTGCATGAGCCAAATGCTTCTTCTGGAAGCTAACTGTATATGAAAATGCTGAAGCAGGTGCCTGCTCTGGAGGGACAGTGTTAGTTCCTTGTAGGATGACTGAAGTCTTGTGAAGCTGCGTGCTGCCTTTAATTTGTAATTGCTTGTAGTTCTACAGAAAGTGGCCTGTTATTTTAAGACTCACTGATCTAGTTGATGAAAGTGTTTTGTCAATCAACAGAAGAACTCTGGCTACTCTTTAATCTGTATCAGCATTAGCTTTTAAAGAAAAAAAAAATGTTTGCATGGATATATGTGTCCATACACATGCAAGGGGAGACAGTCTCCTTTCTGTCTCCAGGTGCTCAAGAGTGAGAGCTTACTTCCATCATTGCCAGTCCGTGTTCCAACTGGTATCCTTTCTTTGTGTGCCATTACTGCTTTTCCTAAGCACTGTCTTTGCTCTTTTGGTGCATTGTTCTCACCATTCCACTTACTTCCTTCTAATCCTGCAGAGGTAGTGATGTTAATCTTCACATTCTCATCTAGAGCTCAGATAGAAGGCATAATTTGAGCTCTGCCTGTGGTAAAAACTATGATTGGATGAGTCAGATAACCTGTACTTTGCTCTGTTTTCTTCCCTTTGTAGCTTCTGAAATAGGAAAAACCCTGAATGTGAAGTAGCTGATGTTTTGTGACTCGATACACAAATTAATTTCCCAACCAGCTCATTTCAGCTTTTGCTTCCTCCTTTGCTGTCTCTCCATTTAGATGTACATCAACCCAAAGGTGTCTTTTTTGTTTCCTCAGTTCAGTTCCCTCGGTTCAATGCTTTGATTTTAGCCTGACAAGGGAAAACAAGGGGAAAGTAGTTCTGATGCGTGTATCTCCAAAATGTTAGATTTCTGTAGGTCTGGTCATCTGAGAATCATCATTTGAATGGGGGAGATTAAATTAGCAACATAGCTTGACAAAGTAATGCTAGCAGTATAGCAGTGTGTGCTGTTTTTGCTGTTACCAGAGATTTTTGAAAACCAAATTCCTTCAGATGTTTTGATTTCTGAGCCCTGACAAAATAGAGACATCTATGTAGCAGTTTTTGTTACTCAAGCTTCATCTGTTTGGCATACAGCCCGGCTGAACTCGGTAGACTGCTGTGGAATCTGTGTTCTCTCTCACTATGATTATTAAAGAGAATGCTGACAAAATATTTAATGATTGAGATACTTCAGGGTACCTTTAAGTCCTTAATATACTTTGAATAGTGTACCAGTAACTCTTGAATATCTTAAAAGTGAAGCTGCCTTTTGGGGAGATATGTGCTCATGAGTTTTAGTTCAAGCTTTTCTTACATGACTTATTTTTTTCAATATTTGAGATTCTGAATGTTTCTACTGGCATCAATTGTAACTGAAGCATGGAAGACATTTAAATCTAATTCTGTTTACCTGATTATTTTGCAATAAAAATATATTCTGTTATGAAGGCAAGAAGTGTGCATTCCAAATACTGTGTGTTTATATGTGATATATGTTTATAAGTTGGCTTTCAACAGTATGTAAAAGGGCATGTGTAAATTACTATGCTTTTCTAGTCTTCTTCTGCCTCTGCTGCATTTGGATGTCCTTTGTAGATAAGTACTAGAGCTTTTGTAGATAAGTACTAGAGCTCAGGAACCTGAAAAAGTAGGTGTGAAAAGTAACTATCCTCCTTGTGTTATGAGGGAGATTAATGTGAAGATAGGCACCCTTCTTCCGTATCCACTTAATACACCATCAACAGCTTCCGTGGATAAAACCCTGCCCCAATCTTGCCTACCTGCATCTGCACAGGTGTAAATTAAAATTTATGGAAAGATGATCTAAAAGCTTTGATTTACCCAAGCTTAAAATTGATCTTCAAAGTGAGATTGTTAATGAGGCAGCTGATCCTCAAGTCTTGTGGCTTTTTGTTTTTCATTCATATTGAAAGGTTTTGCATATACATAGGTGTGTTTGATATTAGCAGATTAGTTAAATCACTTCAAGAGGGTGTCGGTCTATCACACAGCTTTCTCTGGCCAGTTGGATTCCATGGATTGTAATGCTGTTTGAAGTTCCCTCTTGGCAAGCGCTACTAGAGGTATGTTTTCCCTGCCTTTGGTAATTCTGACATCTAGTACGTTTTCCATCTCTTTCATTTTACAGATGTCTGAGAGGATTTTAAGGCAATGCAGAGTCGCAGGAAATTCCGCCTGAGTGGGAGACCCTCTCTGCGGACTGAGAGACTTGAGATCAGAGTGGATACTATGGATAGTCAGCCAGCTACCAAGGGGCACTGAGTAGATTTGGAAGCAAAACTCAGCCTGTGTCTGCATGACATGCAGCAGCAGCAGGGTATCAAAATCAGCATAGTAATTTTCATGTTACCCTTTTGAGGGCTGGATATATCAGTGTGGAAGATGTGCTACATTAAAGTGCCTGTACTTTTTTCAGGCCTCATTAAATTTCAACAGCACACAAAAATGTAAATATGGTTTAACACTTTTACTTACAAAATTAAATTTGATTAATATTTCGGAGTGTCTACGTCAGGTAGCTCTTCTGTGACACTACTCAGTGACTGCTCTTCACGTTTAATAAGGCTACTTAAAATAGTACCTTTGCTGCAGATCGGTGTTCCTGGGCAGACTCTGCATCCATGTTGCTCCAGGTAGTGTGTAAGTACCCCTTCAGACAGTCCTTAATCTGGCTGGTCCATTTTTATATTAGCCAGGATCTGTATTGTATGTATTGAAGTGGTCTTCCAAGCTGCACCAAGTGTAGCAGGGCTGAAATTATCTATGATCTCCCAAGCAAGTGTGCTTAGGCCTCCTGAACCAATATCTCTCTCACTGCAGATATGGCGGTGTCACCCAAGGTATGGTAAAGTCTTGGTACTACAGCAAAATGTAATGGAGTACTGAAAGATGTATTTTATTGATCTATTTATTTTCATGGAGGGTTAAAAAAAAAAAAGAAACAGAAGTGAAGCCTGGGGAGCAGAATGACGACACAATCTTCAGCAGTATACCTAAAAGCTGTACAGCATTTTTGAAATAGACTGCTTTGCTCCTGGCTATGTACTGGGGAGATGTGATGGGTATCTGTGCCTAATTTCAGGGTGAAAACAAAGCTGGTCACAAGAGGAAAGGCATTCTCATTGTCCAGTTCCTTTGTCTGACTCCTCTTGAATTTCAGATGTTCATACTCAAATAGTAAAACCTTTGTTTGAGCTGCCTGTCAGTTAAGATAAGGCTTTGTAATAAGTACTTATTCCTCCTGTGGAGTCTTTGAAGAAAAATGCTGCAGTCCAGACTTTTTCTTTGTGGATTTTTGTATATAAAATGACGGGGAAGAAAAGTATTTAAATGAACCATTCAGTCTTCCATTATGTTTTCATGAAGATGATGCAAAATACAGGACCAAAATCAGGATCATGAGCAGATAATTTTGAAGGTGGAGGTATATTACATATCTGTTGCATTTGGAGAAGTGGGAGTTGGATATTCTGCTTTACAGCAGCTAAAACTACAAATCACAAAGTCCATGCTGTGTTATTTGCTGCTTCTGTGTTTCCTGTCTTTCTCTAGACCAGTTCAAATATCAGCCCATGTCTGTCAACAAGTGTGTCGCCCTGAAAACTCTGCTTCTGATGTGAGCCCATTTGGCTGGAGCAGTCAAAATGGGGTGAACATCCAAAATGCTCAAACACAAGAGAAGTGGGTTGATTGATGACTAGATTTTATACTTAAGGGCCTGAAAGGGCTGCACTGCAGGTAGAACCTGGCCATTGTCTTTTCTTTGGGTGAGTGCAGACATTGCAGCATAAAAAATGTTACTTGTTTATGCCTTTTTTTTTTTTAAGACAAAATCTAGGTCAGGGTCATTGACAACATTTGTTCTTATTTGTCCCTACTTAAGGAGAAATATTCAGGGCAATAGACAAAAATAATTGCTATAATAACTTATACAGTCAGATGCCCCTTGGTACAGTGCAGAGATTCACACAGGAATGGAGTTTGCATTTGCCCAAGTATTTTTTTGAGCTTGCTTAGGTGCTTACTAAGAGACTGAAATGTTGTTAGGAAGGGGAGTAAACCAGGTGATTGTGTGTGCTCAGCAGAAAATCTGAAAGCAAGACCAGCTTCTATGAGGAAGAAAAAAAAAAAGGGCAAGGGAAGAAGAAGCAAACAAAGTACTTTCTTTAGTACTTCATCCAAGGAGTGTGCCAGTGTGTTAAGATAGGAGAGGCTGGACTTTTTTCATGTGATTGAATGTAAGTCTGCTCACTATCATCTGAATTGGAAATCTTTGGGAATGTGGGTAGGGGGAACAGCTCAGAGTTAATTTTTCATACACTTGTCATGGTTCTTACACAGCTGTGTTGCTTTTAGGAGGGTAATATCAGATCCTGGTTTTTCTGAAGGCTTGGGATGGATGGATTGATTGTTGTTTCCAGCTACATGATGAATTTATATCTCTGTGGGCATCTTCACACAGAGCACCTACACTTCAGTAACTAAATACTGGTTTTGTAGCTGTAAAGAATTTTCTCAGTCTTGGCAACAGAACCAAACTTTTAATGTCTTAAACATCCAGTTTGGGAAGTAATGAGGATAAATCATAAGTGGCTCTAGATTTCCTTCAGATAATTTATTAGTTTAGAATCAAAGATGCAAAAGCATCCTTTTGATGATGGGATGTGGATTTGAAAGTGGAGGCTGAGGTTTTGGTTGTTGGTTGGTTTTCCCAGTGTAGCACATGTTTCTGTGGTGGGAGATCCCCTTTCAGGCTAATTCAGGCAGCCTTTTGATGTGATAAATTACTAGTTGGCATGTAGTTACAATACTGTAGTAATCACAACAAGAGAGTTGTTGCAACTCTTACTTGTTTTTAATCTGTCACCAGTTGGGTAACAAAGGTAGCTGAAGTTCTGTTCACATTGAGTTTTATTTAGTATCTTTTTTATTTGCCATATGAGAGAAAGGGAAGTTCTGTGTGGTGGGGGAAGAGAATTAGAAAATCAGTTCAGACTAAGCAAGATTTCTGTGAAAAAGGGTAGTGCTTCTTGCCTCGTGGACCTTGCCCATAACAGCCTGTGGAGGCTACAGAGCAGTTGCTGAGCTTCTGTGGCCTCATGCTTTGTGCCTCACAGCTGCCTGGAAACGCAGGTTTGGGGGTTGCCATTTTGTTGGTCACCTTAGTGGTGGCTTCCAAGAAGACATGTGTTGGTGAAGTATCAGATTGGGTGCTGTTAGCTGGCTTCTTGCAAACTTGCCAGACCTCTAGCAGTGTGAGTGTGGATCTAACCAGAATCCTGCAGTTAATGCAACCTCATTACACCCCAATCCATGTCCTTGAACCACTTGTGAAGTTCCTTTGTATCAGCAAGGCAATTTGTGTAAATGCTGTGATACAAAATGTGTGCTTTCACTTGGGGTGTCTTCTGCAGTTCCTCGTCTATTCCTACCCTGGCTGGACAAAAACCATGTTTGTTTCTAATGACATAAGAGAGCTATACAAAAAGTGAAATGACAAGCTGCAGCAGACTTAATTGCAAGCGGAGTGTCCATAACAATGGACTCCATCTAAACATTAACAAAAGCAGTAACAAAACTCATTTTCAAAAGCAGCAGTGGCATTTGCATTGTCTAACAGTTTTTTTGTTTTTTTTTTTGCTTTCCATGATTCAGGCTGCCTTGCAGAATGATGCTCTTACACACATTTTCATAGGTGTCAGGACCATAGATTGTATATGCTCACTCTGTGTGTGTCCATGCAAACTAGTGTTCCACTGCCAGGTGATTTACTTGGTGATATGATTCATCTCATGTTTGCATACCTGCTGCTTCTCAGGAAGCAATCTATGTTCATGGTAATAATGAGGTTTTGCTTAAAAATAGACCAGCTTCCTTCATTTTCTTGTCCTTCTGTTTGCTTGATGATTTGTCGGGTGTTGCCAGCACAAATGTTTGTCCCTGTTGCTGTGCAAGCTGTTCACCCCCTCCCTCCTCCCTTCTTAGTTTTCTTCAGTGAAGCAGTTCCCCGCTCTTTTCTTCCCTGGCTGATGTAGTAAAACCTGCCCTATTCAAGCTTATGGGCTCATTTAGAGAGGTGGGGAAGAGTCCCCACTGGTTCTTGAATTTCAGTAGAAAATTAAGCTCTGCTTGGGACAAAAAGTGCATTGTGCTGTGTGTCTTCCCTCTTCCACTCCCACGCATGATGGAGTCCAACCTGTAGAACTACTTCTGAAAAGTTAAAATAATATGATTACCTCACTGTTTCATTTTGCGGCTCAGAGTCCTCCCTCTTGTCTTTGTGCTTTCTGAAACAGTTTTTTTTCTACAGATTAATCTGTGACCTGCCCTCCATTCATATTGGTGTTTTGGACAGGGTGGAGAAGGAAAAGAAGATGGGCTGTTTCCAAAGGAGCCCTGGGTTGTGACCTGACAGTACTTCCTGTGAAATGTTAGGACTCTCTGTACTTATATACATGTTTAAATCTTCCTACTACTTTGCAGTTGGTGCTTGTTTTGTTGTTTTCACATGGGCTTCTTGCATGTAAAAACAAGTATGTTTTGCAGTCTAATGAAGCCATTGAAAAATGCTACCACCTTTCCAGCAGCCATCCCAACTCAAGCTTTTTGGAAACCACTTCAAAACTAGGAACAGTGGCAACTGTGTGCATGGGCACGTTCATCCGCAGTGTCATGGGGTAGAAGAGGTCTGGGTTTGTACAATCAGCCTCTGCAATTGTTGTGAATTTCTCCTCTCCTGCAGCATTTATTACTATGTAAAATTGAAATCTGCATGATTTCCTGCTGTGAGCGCCTGTGCCGAGGGACTGGTTTCTATAGTAACTAATATCAAGGAGCTGGCTGGGACTTCAGTTTGGAGCGGTATTTGAGCCTGTTTTGCAGTTTGATGCAACCCTGTGTGAGTACTTGATGGATGACAAACAAGCAGTCAGGTTACTGCCGTTACTACAGTAGTAGTGGTGTGCACCTCAGCATGAACACTGAGGGCTAAAAATAGGCATTTTGCAAAATGGAGTTGGAGGTGAGGAGGGGGTTATCTTTTTCTCTAACACCACTCCCCTCCCTTGCAGAGCTGCCAAATGGAAACACTGAAGAATAAATCAATGAGTATTTGTCCTGGAGTCACTTCCGCTCACCCCAAAGGGAAAGATATGCCTGGGAACTGGGTCCATTTTCTCCCAGGAGTGACAGCCATTGGTATTGCCATTATTCTGTTCTGAAGTAGAGCTGGTGTTTGTTCTGCTGAGCAAGATAAACAGCATTGTTAATGTGTTTTCATCTGCAGGACCAGATTCTTCCCTTACTTAGGCCCAGACACACCTGCTTAATGTATTTGGTTTTGCAGGGTTAAGCAGGGGTTGGAGAGTGGAAGCTTGGCTGGTAGAGACTGTAAGCTTTCCGAGTGCTGGGCAATATGCAAAGCCTGGTTTGCACCATTTGCAATTAGTCCAGAAAGGCATAATGGGGTCAGGTGCATGAAAATGAAACTGAATCTTCTATTCAGGGTCACTTCAAAAACTTGAATCATGTGATGGAGGTGAGAAAGGAATGCAGAGCAGTACTCACTGTCCAGACAAGTCCTTTAAGTGCAGAAACTGGATGTAGGCAGGCAGCAATGGTTTGGTCTCTTTCTTCCTCACCCCAGTAGTTCCCCAAATTGTGATGAGGCCAAACCTGGTCTTTAAAGCAAACTTGGGGCATTGATGAAATATAGTCTAAAGTATGAAGATGTCATTTTGTATGACTGAAGGTTGTTTTTCCTGGCTGTGCTAGAAAAGGAGGTATATATCAGATGTGCTTGTCTTCCAAGCCCTCTCCCCCCAGAAGCCAAGCATCTGAGGAGAGGGTGTGTACCTGCAGACATGGACACGAGTGTACATACACACAAGGAGTGCCATTTGCCCAGCCAGCTCAGGGGAATCATTGACTTGGCCACCCTCAGAGCAGCCTGTTATCTGGTATTTAGGGATGCTGGAGCAGGCTGAGGAAAGTGAGTGTAGAGAGTAAGAAATGTATGGTGGACAAAGAGGATCTGGGTGTGTTATACTGAGAATATTTAAGGGACATCTGCTGCATATCCATGAAAAAGCGAGGAGTTTTATTTTTAAAAAAAAATCTGTTCAGACAGGTCATCTTTTATATTCACTGTTTACTTATGCAAGTCCATAGTAAAAGTATTACAGTGATTTTAAAAAACCCCATAAATTACTGGATTAAACTATTTACGTCAAGAGAGTAATGATGCATTTGAATAATCTGAGATAATTTGGCACTGAGATATGACCAGATTAACAGTTTGAGAAGTTGGATTGAAAACTATAATTTAAGAATGTGACCCATGTTGCTGAGAAATCGTCTTCACCTTTGTCCTTGTGTAGAAGTAAAAAAATCTCCCTTTCTTTCAAGCAGGTACTAAGCAGAGTGCTGAAATAAGAATCGAGTAAGATTTTTTTATATTTACACAATACATTGACAGAAGTCCAGAACATTGAGTTGTTATAAATAAATGAAATCCAAAGTGCGTTTAGTAAATACTTTGAGTGCATATTGTGATGGATTATCCCTGTTTTTAATGCTTGTTCATTTTCTGCTAGTCTGCAAAATCACTGGAGTCCAATAGAGCACATTTCCATTGGATGCTATTGTGGCTATGTATCCATTTTAAATCTAGGTTGTCTTGCATGGAGAATAGCAGCTCTGTGTGAGCGTTAGTCACTTTGGTTCAAAGGTAAAGAGTTCATGTGTAGCTCTTATGGAGCTGCTGCAGAGGCAGGAGCCTGAGCTGTTAATATAGTCAAGGGAATGTTTTAGCTATTAAGCTGAAATGTAGCTTGCTGCTGGGGAAATGAGTGTTGTCACTGAGTGTGTGCTGTGATGCAAAGCCCTCCCCAGACTGTTGGGTTCAAGTGCACAATGTGCGCTCAGGACAGATAATTGATTTAGACGAATGAAAGATTTTAATCTTTCATTGTAAGCTTGAGGCTGGCTTCACTTAGAGCTGTAAACTCCATTTTTCTCAAGCTGCACTTTTGCAAGTGTTGTACCTGTTTTCTCTGAAGTGGCTGCATGTTTTCAGAGACTCTGCTCTTCACAACATGTTTTCTTTGTTGGCAACCTTACTAATTTAACGTGGCTTTCAAAATTAGGAGTGGGAGAAAAAGCCTTGTTCATGTGTGTTGCCAGCTGGGGTGAAAGTACTAAACTTGTGGTGTGCACCTCTAGAGACAATGAAGAAGCTGGTTGAGATGTTACTTTAGGATGACTTTATGCACAGTGTAATTAAGCTTAAAGTTTAGATCTGAGTATTTTATGTGCTTGTTAGAATGCAGCTTTCTTGTTAAAGTTTTATTTTAGGGTTAATAGGGTCTCTAACAGGAAAAAACCTAATGCCTTCAGAAGAGCATACAACCACCCATCTGTCCATCATGAATATAGCTAAAGGATTTTTGAGCCTAAGTGACAAGAAGTCTGTCCTGTCCTTTTAGGTCAGTTAATGAAGGCTAAAGCTTGGTCAGTTTAAAAAATTCATCTATTCAATATAATTTCCAAAGCTCCTTGTCTCCAATGTTTTAACTGTTGCCTAATTTGTTTCAATTGGTCTGAATTTCAGCCTCTCTAGAGTTCAGTTTTCGAGGCCATGATCGCCATGGATAAAGAAATGTATGTTTTCTTGTTAATGCGTAACTTTTGTTTACTTCAAGTTAGTCACAGTTTGGTTTCAGCTTATTTTCATGCGTGGGGTTTTGGTTTTTTGGAGTTTTTTTTGTCTAAAAAGGAAGCTGGACTCAAAATTTGTGCCCTCTAGGTGGTACATAAGGTGAAAGATGTATGAATAGCTTTCTTTAAAAGAAAAGGTCTCTTAGATGAAACATATTCAGCATGTAAAAAGCTTCTTGTGACCAATGGGAGTAAACATTAAACATTGATGATGCAGCTTTAAGTTGCATGGAAACAAACTGGGGCAAGTCAGTTCATTTTACCTTTGATTCACTGCTTCTAGCCGTTAGGAAAGGTTGAAGGGACACAAGGCAAACAGGAGTCTTTTCCTCCACCTTTTTCTTGTAATGACATATTTTGCCTCAAACAATACTTTAAGTAACTAGATGTGCAAAATTTATAATTCATAAAATTTATAATATTTTTTTTGTTTTTTAAAAGCAAGCAATGCGATAACAGTAATTTACATAATTGCAATGATTTATAGTTAAAGGGAGATCTAGTTCTGTTTAAAGAGAGAATAAAATACAGACTTCCAAGCAGTGTGCTGGATTGTAGAGGTTTTGACATCCCCCAGGATGGAGGTGTGAAGTGGTAGTTTGACCCCAAGACTTGGATGTCATGCACATCTATTTTGTATGACCTATCTATAGCAATGAGAATTCATTTTGGTCTTAAGATCTGCAAAGTTTGTTCAAGTTACTTGGGTGAGATGCAGCTTTGGAGATGAGTGTGAGATGCCATGTAATTCCTGCAAAGCGACTACATTAAAAATGGAGGGTCTGTATTTCCTGATACCTAATTCATTTAGTAATGTTATTTAGGATCCTAGCTATGCTGCTTTGCATGCCCAGAACTATCCCGAAGCATTACTGGCACTGGAGAGGTGGATACAGATGGATAACTGTTCACAGGATACAGGGAGCAGCTAGAGTTTCACATTCCCCTCACTTTCTTTTTCTTTTCCCTTTTTTAAAAGAAATCTGGGGTAACTTTTTTTCTGGTGTTTTGTGGCTCTGTTTGGATTTCCCTTTCTGGTTCACTTAGTTCTTCTTTGCAGCAGGCATTGTTTGTTTTTATTGGAAAGAGGCTTACGTGTGGTTTTTTGTTTTCAACTTTTGTGGGTTTCTGTGCTTTTTCCTTTCTGACTGTGGCCCTGCATGTTTCCTGCAGCATTTTCAGCATATTTGCATTAAGATGGATGACTCGGAAATACGTGTGTAGAACAGCCTCATTTTGCAAGAGGATTGGTAATAACAAGAGATGAGCAAGATGCAGTATTGACTGGTTGAATGGGATTAGGCCTAGCTGAAGTTATGTTACTCTTTTCTTGATCCCTGAAAACTTCAAGTGCTTGTCTTGCAGCACATACAGACCTTTCTCAGTGGTTGTAGAGGAAGGGTTAAGGCAGACAAACTCGTTTCTGCCATATAAAGAAGGTGTCAAACTAGACAGTCCTGAAAGCCTTGTTTTTAAGGCTCCAACTTCCCTGTCCATATTAGTTTAGGGTTTAATTACATAATAATAAGATTTCTTACATGCAATATATTTGAACAAAGACCTCTCCATGCAGCAATGAAGACTTTGTAATAACTTACCTTCTCTTTTGTTTTCTGTTAACTAGTTTTTGAGTTCAATTCCGTAGGTAGAGCTGCAACTCTTTCTAGGATATTTAAAAAGGGTCTACAGGGAGTTTGCTTTATGGGAATAGTTGTCAAAGTCTTCTCACTAGTTTAAGCTATTATGGAACTCATTTTAATATTCTTATAAGGCTATTTTTAAACTCATTTATGCTGATGGAAGAGTAGGAGTAGAGTTGCTTTGGCACAAACATAAGGAACAGCATCCTGAGTTTGATGGATATGTTCTCAATATAATTTATCAACTAATTAATTCTGTTTGAGAGGCTTTCTGTGAAAGCACTAGAAAGTGATGGCCTTGTATGATTTAAATATCTGTGAGCTGCTTTAGTATGGACAACTGGACAAATCAGTCTTGGAGGAAAAGTAGCTTCTAAGCTTAGAAAAAAGCCTCTTGGGTTGTCCTTGTTAATAGCCATCTAGTGCATAATTCAAAGTTTGTTTTTTTTTTTTTTAATATTTTTAAATTATTAGGGTGAGGCAAGACTAGAAGATTATTCAGTTACCTGTGCAAGAGGCCAAGTTTTGCCCAGCTGATGTGAAAACTGTTCTTTGATAAGAATGACTGAGAGAATGAATAGTGGAGACCAGTGGCTGCCATTTTAGGATTTACTTATGGAAAGCATCTGGCCAGAAAGCCTCTCAGGCTCTTTGTCGCCCTACCCTTTTGTTTCTTAGCACTGAATGCCTCCCTGTCCCACAGACAGAGAGAAGACTGTCTGGCTTCACCTTTCTTCTCTGGTCATCTCTTTTGCCTTGGTTTTGAAATATGTCTGTGCTGCTGACCACAGAAGTAAAACTTGGCTTCAATTTGAGTTTCATCTTGCAGTGGCTGGTCTCTGTCTGTGGGAGAAACTGGACCAGGGCTTCAAAGCATCAAAGTGATTCACTTTGTGATTCACTAAAATTTTCTTTTTAAGGACCAGGAGGACCATTAGATCATCTAACCTGATTATCTCTGGAGGGCTGGTCAGGGCTTAGTCTGCTGCAAGCCTTCTGCTGGACACAGCCACAGCTGGGGCCCTCCAGCACAGAGAGGCGTGGGAACAGGCAGTGTTTCTGGAGTGCAGGTGTGCTGGAAAGTGCTCTAGGTGCATCTTCTTTGTATAAATATATATGTAGAAAAAAAATTAATCAAACTAGTACCCATAAGAAGTCTTGCTTGGATTTCTGAAAGAAATACAGACTTTTGGGTTTGGTTGTGTCTGTCATCTCTGGTTTTGCATAAAATTCACAGGTGGAGAGATTGTCTTGCCACAATTCAGATTGTGCAAGAAAACATAGCACCTATAACGTGACTGTTCTGGTGCTCATGGACTGTGTCAAGCCACAGACTAGAGTGGAATGTCATGGCCAGGAGAGAGTAAGGTGTTGTGGAGAGAGAGGTGACCCCCGTTTGGGGGATGGTTAGCTGCAAGAGTTCAAGTGAAACTGCTGTGAAGAGATCTGCCTTTGCCCTCGCAGGGCTTATGACCTGTTCAGCACAGAGCTCCCATGGGTCATGCTGTTCCTGACAGTTCCTCTTCAGAACTGTCAGTTTTGTTTGCTTTTATTTTTCTTCCTCTTCTGGATTGGAATTTCCCAATGCAAATGATCCTATGCCCAAATTGCCCGAAGGTTACCCCTTTCTGTGAAATAAGCAGAGCTGTGTTGGTGGGAGCAGAGCCAAGAGTAGAGGCTTGCATCTTGATTTCCTATGGACTTAGTTCATTAATGAAATGGATGGTGGTAGTGGGTCACTTAACACTTGAGTTTTTTGCAGTTTTTGTCAGTGAGAGGAGACAAAAAGCCCAGCTGCAGCAGCGGTCATGGAAGCTGCAGGTGTGAGCTTGGCTGGAGAATGCCAAACTGCCATCTGTGGTGAGGCTTTGTGGAGATTTCTTTTGCAGGCTATTTGCCTAGAAATGAGAGCAAGAATACAAAATAACAGGAGTAACTGAAGATAGTTTTCCTCCAGTTTCTGCCACCTTTCTGGTTAGCCAGAAGTCTGTGAAAGTATAAGAGTTGAAATTGCATCAGGCTTAAGGGATGAATGTAGGTGGTTCCCTGCCAGCATATTCAGTCTTTTAGGTACTTTCTTCCTGTGTTGCTTTAAGTAGGTTTGTTTTCTGCTGTCTAGAAGTAAAGTTGCAGGTGTTATTTGCATAAAATATATAAAGACAAGAGAAGCAGCAGCATATTGCATTGCCTGCTGATGTAGTTAATACCCATTTTTGTGCCTGTGCTCTGACATTTTAAAGCTAGATAAATACAGTAAGTAACCATAAGCATTTAAAAAAAAGAAAAAGAAAATGTGATGGTTGTCATAATTAAGTCAGTGATGTCCTTGCTGTATGCATTTTAAATTCCTATATTTAAATTCCCACTATGCTGTTGAACACTTTTGTCTCTTATGCAGCATGTCTGCTTGTTTACAAAATGCCTTGGAGCTGCATGGATTCCCTCGCACTGTGTGCAGAGTGGTGTGTAACAGTTAGGCATGTGTTGTTCTGACCAGGGAGATGTGCTTGGAGCTGTGCTTTGGATTGCACAAATAACAGTTTCCAGGAATGGTCATGAGAATCAGCAGGAGGAGCTTTGAAGAGTGCGTGGGTGCAGCATGATCTTTGGCTGAGGGGAAGCCCTTCGCTGGTGGCTGGGGGAGCTGAAGCTATTCTGAAATGCAGAGCCTGAGCAGTTACTTTCCCAAACAGCTTCCTGGAATAACAGAGAGAAGGAATCTAAGCATGCTGTGTCTCCTCCCTTTTCCTCCTGATTTGCACTACAAGGAGTTAGGCAGTGAGGAAAGTGGTTTTCTTTTAAAGTTGAAAACATTTGCATAGGTTACATTCACAGCTGCCTACTTCTGAGACTTTTTTTTTTTTTTTGGAAGTGGAGGCTTTAAGCAGCTGGAAGACCAGAAATGCAGCACAACGCATTAGCGACTGTATTTGTCATTCTCATCTAGAGAGAAAATGTGCTGATTACATTAATTTCTTTTTTTAGCTGGAGAGAAATGAGATGCTGGTCTTTATTCAGCTAGCTTTGTGTATTTGCAAATTGCAATTTCAACTATCTGGGCAAAAGTGATGGGCACTTAACAATAAAAAGAAGTTAATATCTCACATCTCTTCATAGAGTTGATTGACTAGTCTTTTCATAACAATGAAATTTACATATTTATGAGCTGGTCTTAGAGTTTGGGTAATTTTTTTATTGCATTAAATTTATTTATATCAACTACTGCTAGATGATTTTTCTTTTGGTAGAGGCTGAGAGATCTTCTATTTGACAAGACTTCAAAGAATTAACAGATGATTTTGCAACATCTATCCAGCAGCTTGTTACTTGGAATTTTGATTTGCAATCTAGAGCACTTCAACTGGATGTGTCCACTATATCAGGAGTAAACAGTTTTAGCTTTTACAGATTTGCTAGTGCTTCTATGCAGCTGCCAGACTGCCAGAGGATACTTCTGTTATATCACATTTACAATAATATCTTAAGGTGACTTATTTTTCCTGCATACCAGTCTCCTAGTTATTCTCTTTAGAGCCTGTCTTTGAGCGGTGTTGTATTTTTGGTGTTAAAGTGATAATAGCTTCAGTGGTAGATCTCTGGTTTATATCCAATTCCTGTGACCTGAGCAATTAGTCTGTACCACAGGCTGCAACCTGCAAGTGTCTTCCATCAGACATTCCCAAGGGGTCATAAATCTACAGGTGGTCTGACCTGGCATCTGCTGTAAAGGGACTGAAAATGAGCCCTTCAGAGGCTTCATTGAAAGGATGTATAGCTCCTGCAAGTTAGCTGATGGAAATGACCAGTGAGGTGCCTTCATGGATCTGCTGGATTAATTACTATAATAAGCAGAAAAAAATGTTAGACCAAGACAGTGCGTAAAACGGGGAGGATTGCAGCACACCCATTATCCAGCTATTGTCTTTCTCTATGTGCAGGGTTGAGGAGACAAGTAGGAAGTATGATCCCCCTCCATAATAAGCTGCTTCTGGCATTCAGGGATCTCTTTGGCAGTAAAATGTGGTCATCCTAGTGATTAGAGGAGCTGGTTGGTAAAAGATGGAATTGCAGAGGTCTACAGAGGTTTATGTCTCAGGACTGAGGCTCAGTGTTTTACTTCAAATTGCATGTTCTACAGAAGGTGTTAGTGCTAGACCCATACATCTTCCCTGCTTTGAGCTTTGTCAAGGCACTGATCTTGTCAGTTGGTAAATGTCCTGAAAACAAGATGAGGCTTAGACTATTTAGAGCTGGATGAGTGCCATGGAAGCTGAGTGACAATGCAATTGCAGGTCAGTAGCTGCAGGTTAATAGTTAACAGTATGTTTAATGAATTTTCTGATTGCAAGACCTGTGAAACATTGTAATTGCATTCTCAGCATTGTGTGTTGCTGGGCTTGTCTTGGAGGAAGGAAAAACTCATGTGCCTGGTACTATCAAAATAACAGCTTGAGAACCTTTCACTCTTCCAATTCCTGAGACATTTACACCACAGAAGTAATCAAAAGCATAAGAATTTAGTCCAGAACATTATTTCCTTTAATCCATGACTTTTAAAGCATTACTGTTTTGTTTCTGTTAATGCAATGCAGAACACATGTCTTGCAGTTTTTGAGTAGTTCTTACTGGTACGACCATCTCTAATAGCTCAGACATACTTCATTCAAATCAAAATATACAGGGGCCTGTTTATAAACCCTCAGAGCCAGGTTTATGCCATAGACACTGACTGAGGCTACTTGTTAATTGTGAGAGTGGACTGGATATTTAGCTCTTAATTTCTATGAATAGGGTTTTTCTTAGCTAACCTCATTTGAGTGGAAGTGGGAGATTGGGGGAGGAAAAAGGAATGGGAGAGTGTTCACATTTATTGAACAAATATTTTTGAAAACCCTTAAAGTTATATGCTGTAAATTATACACTAGAATGCACATACATAACGTGCATTTTTGTAGTTGCTGGAATAAACATGGATGGCTGTGACCCTTTGAGATGAATATTGCTATCCTAAATTTAGCACTTCCTAATTAAGGAACCTCCCTTGCTAATTTTTACCACTGAGTGGAATAAGGGCTGTGCATTGAAAATGTATTCCTTAAAATTTTTCAGATCTGTTTGTGACTCTATGATGCTATGTGATATTCTATAGAAGACTCAAATTAATCAGGAGGGTTTCTGGGGCAGCATCTTGGTGTTCAGGGACATCCCAGTGCAAATTCTTGAATTCATCATACATTTTGATCTTTGTCCTTGGATGTTGTATGTTTTTCAGTTGGTGAAAAATAGAATTTTCATGTATGCAAAGGAGATAGTAATGTGGTATGTAAATGAAAAACTACAGGAAGGGAAACTTTTGGTTGCTTTATAATGTATTTTCCCCATAAACATTATTGGCAGAAGGTATTGCAAATTTATAGCTACAAGAAGGAATTTTACTACACCCTCTTTGGCATACGTGCAAGTTGTTCTATGGCACAGCAAGTCAATTTCCTGGACTTACTAATATCTTCACTCTTATAGAGGACAGAATCATACAATCATTTAAGCAGGAAATGACCTAGGATAATCTAGTCTAACCATAATGTTCAGGTTTTGTTTAAATTCTTATCTCTCTTGAGTTCTGAAGATTTAATGTGTTGTTTAAAAGTGACATTGCTTGGTTTAAAAATAAAACAAACCTTCAACAAAATAACATACAGATAACATACAACATACAAGTCAAAATCAAGGCACTTTGCTAATTCAGACAGGATTTGTTCCTGCATATTAAACAAGCTGAGAGCAGGGAAAAGATAACTTGTTTTTCAGCTTGTTTATTTTATTGTTGTTGGCTTCAGAATCTCCTCAGACAAATGATGGTCAGACAAAATATAATGTAAGTATTTAAGTGAATAAACAATCTGCCCCAGTAATAACAAAGCATATCCCATCACTTCCATGTTTGTAGTGCTGTAACTTCAGGTGCAAAAAGAGATTTTTTTTTCCCCTTACACTCATTCTACACTTCTTTTTCCAAGTCTATGTACTGATAGAGCACATCTGTGCTACTTGAGAACAAAAAACTATGAAGTCATAGTCCCATAAATAGCTTGTAGGATGAAAATGCTGAAGACAGCCTTCTTTTCATCTCCTGTGGGTCTCTTGTACGGGACTCTGGAATCTTGGCTTTGATTCTTCATGCAGAGTCTTCACAATATCCCCATCTGGGCTATGAATGTAGCTGAGAACAGATCTGCTTTAGATCTTCGTGGCTAATAATAACTTCAAGAAACAAATGCTTCTAGCAGAAGAATGTTTGTGTGGTCTCTAAAACAGACCAAGTTAAGACAAAAAGGAGAATCCAGAGCATCCAAATAGCATTGAATTGGTATCAGATGCCAGAGTTGTACAAGCAATTCTCTCAATTGACAAAAAATTTAGTTTTTAACTTCTTGATAAATCCTCTGTCACAGTGAAAATTCCTCTCATCTTTCTTTTGTGATATTTGCATATTCTCCCAGATAATCTACATTGTATTCAGTAGAGTGTCTATTTAAAATACAGCATTTTGCAGAGCTTATTGTTTCATTTTTTGTAATAACATACTAGGTCCTTTTCACTAGCATATGTTTTTAATCATATTTTCTTGGAAGCGGGATGTTATGTATTTAAATATCACTGTTCAGTGTTTCTGAATAACTGGTAAAAGATCAATCTGGTTTTAACTGCTAATTACTCTGACTACACCTGCATCTTGTAAAAATACCTGCAATACCTTAAATATGACTACATCAGGCACAGGAAAGACATCATAATTTAAATATTTGAGTAAATATATCAAACACATTTTGGATTGGAAGAAGAGAAAATTGATGGTTGGACATTTTTATTTTTAAATGTCATGAGGGTTGTGCTTTGTTGTGAAATAGTGTCTAAAAATGAGAGGGAGAAAAGAGATTGGCAACGTTTCCTCATTCTTCTGAAGGGAAGCAGCATCACACAGCTGACCTGGGAACGTGTGCCAAGAGATGACATGAGCGTCTCGGATTCATGCGAATGTTACTGTGGTCTTTGCAGTGTCTGAGGAGGTAGGGTGAGGCTGGGAGGAGGATCTCAGGATTTCCAGTGTTTGAATAGAATAGGAAACAAGATTCAAGTGAACTTTTGAATGAAAGTTGAAAGAAGTCAAGGTGACAGCAACCTCACTACAGGTCTCAAAACTGACTTGCCTTGAGTGTGAAGTTCATCCTGGGTGCCTGAAAGAAGAAAAAAATTCTGGTTGGATTTGAATGTTTTACACTTCCACAGTTGTGGGGTTGGAGTTATTTTTTGGTTTTTGTTTTTGTTTTGTTTGGTTGGGTTTTTTTTAATTGCAAGAGAAGAAACACTGGAATAGGCAATGCTTACAATGGTCTGAGGTATTTAACATCACACAGTCCTATCAGCACTGAAAGCAGGCGAGTTTGACAGTAAATTCATAGCTGCAAATTCGTGGAAGTTCATGTGCATCGTTAGAGGCTTGGGGAAGGGTGGCTTGAGAGCTGCTCAGCAGAACAGGACTTGGGGGTGCTGGTTGGCAGCAGCTGAACATGAAGCAGTGTGTGCCCAGGTGGCCAAGAAGGCCAGTGGCATCCTGGCCTGGATCAGGAACAGTGTGGCCAGCAGGACCATGGCAGAGATTGTCCCCCTGTGCTCAGTACTGGTGAGACCTTGAGTGCTGTGTCCAGTTCTGGGCCCCTCAGGTCAGAAAGAATATGAAGCTGCTGCCGTGTGCCCAGAGAAGGGCTATGGAGCTGGTGAAGGGTCTGGAGAACAAGTCTTATGAGAAGTGGCTGAGGGAGCTGGTAGTGTTTAGTTTAGTGTTTGGACAAAAGGAGGCTCAGGAGACCTCACTGTCTCTGTAGATGGAAGGAGGTTGTAGTGAGATGGGGGTTGGTCTCTTCTGCCATGTCTCAGGTGAAAGGATATGGGGAGATGGACTTAAATTGTGACAGGAATGGTTCAGATTCCATTTTTTCTCTCTAAGAGTGGTCAGACATTGGAATAAATAACCCAGGGAGAATGTGAAGTCATCATCTGGAAGTACTCAAGAGCCATCTGGGTGTGACACTTGGGGTTGGTTTAGGGGGTGGTTGTGGTGGTGCTGCTTGGCAGTTGGAGCACATGATCTTGAAGGTCTCTCCAACTTTGATGATTCTGTGAAAATCAAGCCTGGCTCAATTGGTTCACGTGCGTTTTTAAAAAGCCTAATAAGTAAAGATTTAAAATTCAAGCCTTGACATGCCTTTTCCTGGGTTATGCATGAGTGGATGTAGTTCACTGCACAGGAGATCTGGCCTTACTAAGTCTCTCTTTGAGAGCATGCCTTGGTGCTGCACCTATGTTTGCTGGTGCCATTTTTAGCAAAAAATGACAATCCAAAAAGCAGCGTGAGTGCCCAGTATAACATCTTGTATCTTTAGTCTTTGGAGGAAATGCTATAATTTAGTCTTTGTGGAAGTAAAATGTAAATATGTAATTGTGTAATTAAAACTACGCAATTTTTTTTGACTTCTCGTTCCCCACATCCACACAACGGTAAAAGCTCAAAACTATCAACATTTTAAACAGGAGGAAGAGAGGGATTCAAAAGTTTCATATAACCTCATGTGGGGATGGAAGAAGTAAGAGTTAAACAGTTATGTGAATTTAGTGGTAACAGTTTTTTTAAAGAATTAAATGGCTTGTTTGTTCTGCCTTACTCATTTAATTACAGCAGTGTATTAAACTTCTTATTTGCAGTGAAATAACCAGTAACAGACATGTTTAGGTTACATTTTTTCCAGAGACAAGTCCCTGCAAAAAAGTGCATTTGCTATATTTGCACACCCATGTAGGTATAATAGGTGTCTGCTTTTAGTTTTGAATATTTGTTGAACAACCAAAAATAGGTTTCTGGAGCCTCTGACACATCTGAAAACCAGAGTTTGAAGGGCAGGCCAAGGTTCACATCAGTCATGCACAGCAGTGTATTTGTTACCATACTGTATGACAAAGAATAAAAATTTTGGGGATTACTTTGGATGCTTCCTAGACATGTAAAATGAGTGTTCAATCCTTCTACTTTGATGTAAATGCAATTTATAAGTTCACATAGAACTTGGTTTCTTCCCAGCCTCCCCCTCAATATTCTGTTGTATCTGAAAGCCTTGGTATTTCGGTGAAGGGGAACTTTGGCATTTGAGGTAGCTGATTTTCAGCTTCACATACATTTTATCCAAACTAAGGTAATGCTGAGGTGGCACAGTTAGTGTTAAGAAGCGGGGGATTAGGGTGCAGTTGAGATTTCACTGTCATTATCCATTTTCACATGTTGCAGCCAGAAATGTTTTTGCTTTCTCTGCCAAGAAGC
The DNA here is from genome assembly GCF_049639895.1 of Pseudopodoces humilis. NCBI lineage: Eukaryota > Metazoa > Chordata > Aves > Passeriformes > Paridae > Pseudopodoces > Pseudopodoces humilis. Next base: position 11,035,727 of record NC_142200.1, read on the forward strand.
AGATTAGTTTATGTTGCTCCAATTGTGGAATTAAATTTTCCATTTTAAATACTGCATAAGAAAGTTCTGTTTCACAGTCAGGAAAACTTTCTTCCAAAGTATTTCAAATCTCTTTCCCACAGAAAGAGAATGGGAATCAAGTAGATATTAAAACAAGCAGCATCTAAATAATTATTCAGGCATAATTAGTCACCCAAGCCTCAAATAGAAAGCCACTTGGAAGCTTACATTTTCTTATTTAATTCTCAAGCCAAACAAGTGTCTACAAACAGCGTTAGTTATGGAATTTAAAACTGTTTTTTCACTGCCATAAAAAGGTACACTTGATAACCATTGATACAGTTGTAACTATTCCAGTAGTAGTTTACTAAAAAAAAAACCCTAGGCCTCCCCCCCCCCCCGCTTTTTTTTTTTCTACCCAGTTAGTTAATTTGTGAAAGGAAAAGAACTATTTTCAGAAACTGAAAAGGGAGGGTTCAAGTAAGTCTCCTGTTTTATTAATTAATTGCTGAATATCCCTTCAGTTCAGAAAGAGCAATTTATTTTCCTCTGACTATTTCCAAGAGGAAAATTAACTTCCTGGGAAGGAAGCTGTGGAGAAACAATGGGACACACAGAATACATTAATCTAAATGTGAGTGCATAAATGGCATAAAACGTGTTCTGGAAGATATCCCTTGTATAGAAGTAACCTGCACTTGCTAGCAGAAAGCTGCATCCTGTTGATGTCAACCAACTGTAAGGAAATACTGTTAGATTCTTAAAATAGGATTAAAATAGGCTGTATGGCTTCCATGAAAGTGTATCTTCCTTGACTTGCTGAGACTGACCACTTCATGAAGAATGCAGTGAAAATCCTTGCCTCTCTCCAAGAAGCTCAGCTTTGGTTCCCCCAAATGCCTAAGTGCAGTTGCCAAGTGGCTGATGCCAGCTGTCTGTAGCCTGACTTGTCCCCTCCTGGGAGGCTCTTAGCTGGTGAAACAGTTCCCAGTTCCTTTAAATATAGCAACACCATGAGTACTGAAACTGGAGAGAGTATGAACTCACAGCATTTTAGCAAGACTAAAGCTTTGGTATCTGACTATCTTGCTTGCTTCCTAGAGACTAGCAGTGTTTGATTTACACGGATTAATGTATCCCAGTATTCTTTCTTGCAGTACCTAACTTGCTTGCTGGAGATAATTGCTCTGTAAGGGGTAGTGAGTGTGTCTGGTGCATGCACTTAGAGCAGTTAATTTCATTACCTTTAACTTTAAAAAAGATATAAAAAGGAGCTGCACTTGATTAAAGACAGGGCTTTGGGAAAAATACCTGTGGAGTGCCTGATTATAGATAAACAGATACAGTGTCATAGCTTTATTGACAGTCCAGTTTTGTCAAAATGGTTTGTGCTAAGTACCCATAACCTCAGAGGGACAGGGAAAAGGCTTAGAAAGCTGGATAGTTCTCATGTGATTATATTATCATGGGTGTATTTATGTCCAAAATAGAGAGAGCACCAGAATAAATAGCACCAGTGTTTATTGCAGAACTTTGTGTTCTGTTTGTTGTGCTAACACAGCAAGTAGTGTGAAACGGCAGTGACAGGGAAGTATTTATGTAATTAGGTGATTTCTGCAATACTATCCTTGTTCTTCTCCAGCTTCTGCACTTGCTGCATGGGAATCCCACCTCATGCTATACTATGTGTTTTCTTTCATTTATTTATTTATTTGCATTCTGCGATTAATTTTGGGACTGAAAGTTGTGTTGTAGTCACACTTAAGAATGACGTAGTTTGTCTTGACCAGATTTAGCAAATGGTTTCTCTGTACCAGAGAAATCTCCCATACGGTACTTGAAAAATAGAAGCTTGCTTGTCTTCTTCCTGGAGAATCACCATTTTGGCTTCTGTGGTCTTCGACATTATGACTACACCTTGTCATAAGAAATGACAATATATGATGTTCCTGATGTAGCCCAAAGAAGTAAATGAGATCTCTTCACAGAGGTGAAATTGTTGGAGTAAACAGAAAAATCCTAGCCAAATTCCAGCCATTACATGTGCCATTTTCTTGTGGCCTCTCACAGGACCATCACAGTGCTATTTACTATTCTTTTTTTTTTTCTTTTTTTTTTAATAGGAATTTTGGCCCACATACCAGAGTTTATGTTAAGGTGGGGTAATAAACAGAGAAAACAGACTTTCCGCCTGGTCATTCAGGGTGCTTCTTTGCATGGTGTTTTATCCTAAGATTTTCACTGCAGCTGCAGTTGCATGTAAGGGAATGTCAGGATGGAGTTGCTTTATTTGGGTGTAAATCTATGGTGTGATGTCCATTGCCCCTGCAAGCCCCTAAACTCTGCTTCGCTGGGTTTCTTCTGTGCTCTCTGTTTTTTAGCCCCGGTGGGGATGCTACTGGCTTGGTGAGATCAGTAACTGCAGAGGTTACAAATGTGCTGCAGATTCTCTGTATAAACATCTTGGTCTTGTTTTTGTACTAGTCCTGGTACTACTGCCAAATACTATTACTGTAATTGGCCAAAGGAAACAGGGGGCCCAGGCTTGTACCAGAAATAGCAGCTCTTGTTAATGTACAGTGGTTTGTGTTGTCCGTGTGTCTTGCTCCAACACTCTGGGAGGCAGCTGATTGTATTGCTTTTCTTTTTAATGTTTGTATCAGAACTGGTTTTAGAAGAAGCAGAGTTCACTCCTGGTCTATGCTCCAGGAAAGTGGTACTTAGTTAACTGGTAAGAGTTTGTATCAGAGGAGGGGATTTGTATGATTGCACTTGATGGGGGAAAAGGGAGACACCGGGAGTTTAAATAAGTCATCCCTTTCTTTCAGTCACTTCTTTTCAGACGTGGTACGTATCTTCATTAAATGTTGCATGAGTGCTGTGATGAGAGAAGTGAGTTCCTGGCATTAGAGGCAGAGTGCAAACTATTTGGGATGGTAAATGATCACATTTGGATGTGGGGTGCTGTGGCCAGCAGCTAAGTCTGCCCTATTCCAGCCCCATGGGAACAGCAAAGCTCAGGAAGTTCCTTCAACAAACAACAGCACATAAGCTATCCTTGCAACAGGGTTGGAAGGACTTGAGAATTATTAAAGTTCACAGTTAAAAAACTACTCCAGGCTCCATTCTGCCCCTGTGTAATACTCCATACAGTGCTACAATTGTGTACCCAGTGGGTCAGTCTGTCTCATCCCAGTCTGAGAGGATTCCCCCAAAATGCTTCTTTCCTTGTGATTGTGGCTGACAGGAAGAGCAGGCTGAGACTGTGTTTTAGATTTTGTTGTAAAGCTGCAGTTTGTGGTTAGTCTCAACTCCTCTTGAGTAGCTTGTTTCCAAAAAGAGCTGCTGCCTTTGTGTGCCCCAGTCAGGAGATTGTTTCCACCAAAACTGGAGTGTTGTGGACAGTGGTGGGAGGCAGAGGAAGGTCATTGCCAGCCCCCCAAAAGGAGAAGGGTGCCAAGCAAAACTCAAACCTCTCTAGGGAACTGGTAGCTGAGCCTGTAAAGCTCGGTTGTATGCTGTAAACATGCAGTGGAGCAGCAAGCTGCTCTGGGATTTGGAGCTGCTTCCAGATGTGCAGTGATAGGCATCAAGAAGTGTCTCTTGTATTTGAAGATGACTCTCACCATGCACTGAAATGCACTTGAATTTGTTGGTCTGAAATAGTACTGGTGCAAGCAGCATTGCATCAGTGCCTTCACGTGACAAATGGCACGGAGCAATGGCTAATAGCTTTCACTTCCCTCAGAGGTTTGCCTTTGTCTTCAAAATAAAATATTAAGAAATTGAGAGATAGTGTTTTTCTTTCTCGTTCCCCCACCCATACACCAAAGAGTGGAAGCAGTGATGCTGGGGCAGGGGTATTACTTTGGGCCTGTGTGTGCTTCTGCATGGTGACAGAGTTTAACCCTTTGGACCCCATTGAGCATATGGCCAAACAGCTGTTGCCTATTTACGTCCTACAGCAGCTGCCCTCAGCCCTCCCTTCCACAGCACCAGCTGGTGGGGAAGCCACAGAGAAAAGCCTCTGCACCCACACATTCCTGTTCCTCTGAACTGCCTGTGGGTTGCTGGCTGGCTGGGAGTCTTCTGTTGGAAGTTATTAAAAGAGCACCCAAGTCTGGTGTGCCTGAGAAATGCATTTCTGTGAGTGGTTGCTTTAAAAGTGAGGGGAAAATACAGATGTTTTATTTATTATAGCCAGCTTTTTTGTGAGTGAAAGGGCTTAGTTTGCGGGTGACCATTCACGTTAGTGGAAAAGTTCGTTTTCACTCTGTTTCATATCCATTTGTCAGATTCTCCATGTCTTAGATTTTTTTTAGATTTTGATTTTAGATTTTTGATTTTTTTAGACTTTGATTGTCCTTTAATCCCTGGAACCCTGCCAGACACAGGAACTTTAATATTATTTTTTTAAAGTTCATTTTAGCCCCCATCCATCCTAAACACTGCATTTTATTTTAACCAGATGAGAATTAAGTAGCTGAATCTAGTTGATGAGGGCTGTTCCAAATAGATCTCGTATTCCCTAGCTCAGTGTTGAGGTTTTATGGCTTGGTTCCTGTGTCTGCAGGGAGTTTCTTTCCATGTTAAAGACTGAACAAATACTTTCCTCTGCAGAGTCTTCTGACAAACTGGTGAGAGGAAGCCTGGTTTCACAAAAATCACAGGAGAATGACCCACAGTGGCAGAGCTTTGATGTGGTGGTGCACTGGCACAAGGAAGCCATTGAACATTAAATTATGCCACTGCTGATTGGGATCAGTGAGCCGCCTCTTAATACTCTGGTTTGGTCATGGGACAAAACTCAGCAGTAGAGATCTGTGTTTCTTCACTGCCATTTTAAAATAACTTAAATGAAAGAGTTTGAGCTTACTTGATGTGTAGATCCCTTTGAGCCGGAAAAGCAGGGCTGCGGCTCAACTGAGCAGTGACTGGTGCTCTCAGCAGGGCCACAGTCCTGTGACTAACGCAAACTTGGGATATTTTTGGTGTTCTTCTTGAGTTGTTTGCCTGGTCCTCTCTGCACTTGGTTAGTGCTGCGAAGGTCATGCAAAGATAATAGACAGTTGTAAAGAGTGTTGAGGGGGCCAGCTGGTCGAGATGGCACTCCACCAGCAGTGCTCTGCTTTTGAGATAGAGGGATCAAGAAGGGCTGAGAAGTACTGGCATGCTGCTTTCAAGATATCAAACCCAGCTTTCTTCACACCTCTTAGCTAGGGGATAGGAATGTGCCAGGAAACAAATCCAGGCATCAGAAAATCAGCGACCTGGTCAGTTTGTCTGAAAGGATTAGGGAGTAATATACAGCCTGCAACCCAATAGTCAGGATCTCTTACCTTGCACCCTTCCCATTCAGCAGGGAGTAGCAGTAGCCTCTCTGTGGAGGGATCTGCCATCACTGAATATATTGACAAAGGGAAATGGCAGGAGACTCCCTTTACTGCTGGACTCTCCTGTAATCAGGTTCCCCCAAGTGTTTGTTTTTCTGCTTCTTACCTTTCGTCTTGCATTGTGAGTATTACAATTGCTGTTGGTGGAGGGTGAAATTAATCCAGCCCAAGGAGTGCTGCTGTCCTTTCACAATGCTGCTGTTCAGGGAACTTAATTGTGTGGCAGTATCTCATGAAGAAACCCTAAAACTCTCTGAGATGATCAGGACTGAAGGGAAAATATGCAGCTGAAGCCATCTCAGACTGTCTCTCAGGAAAAGGCTCTGGGAAAAGTGGGGCAGAAATGAATAAAATAAGTCACCAGAACAACACAGTGGTGTGTTAGCAACAGCTTTCTAGCTACCACTGTAAAGCACAGCATAACTGGAAGGAAAGGACATTCTTGGGAGCAAATAAGAATACAAATAATAAAATTACTTTTTCTGTGTGTATTAGACATTGAATGAAATACACTGGACTACCTTCAATGCAAGAACCATGAGTGAATTGTTTTAATTTACCTTGCAAAGCAGATTTGTTTTTCTCTATATCCTCCACCTGGAACTGCCTCATTCAAGGGACATTCAGGAGAAGCAGGCCTTGACTCCCAACTATTCCCTCTGCTTCTCCTCCTTGTTTGTTCTTCCCTCCATTTACCCAGGTTCTTTTGAGGGATGAGAGATGCTTTTCATTTTTTGGAAACTTCTGGCTATGCTGTTGTGTCTGTGGTTTCCTGAGGAATGGTTGTGTGGGGTTTCTGAACAGCTGCTCAGGGCAGACCCGGGCTGACGACATCAGCCTTGGAACTCTTTCCATTACATTATTGGCATTCCCCCTGAGGCAGGACAGCTATCTGTCTAATGGAATGACACGTTTTTCAGTGCTGTCAGTCCTTAAATATCAAGTAAGTGAATTAATAGAGAGCAGGTGAATGTTTCTTCAGAAGAAAGTTTAATGTCATGTAGCTGTTTGATGCATTGCCTCTGGTGCAACTGTCTTGTCATAAAACCTGACATCATTTGTTCAGTTGTCTTTCAGAATTATTTGCTGATTTTCAGGTTTGTTAATTATAAGTGACGTTATACATAGTCTGATATGAGCTAGAATTACAACTTTCAGATTGACTGCACAGAAAGAAAGCACTTTTCACTAGAAGACAGTGCAGCCTTCATCAATGTACTCGTCTGTTGATTGACAAATATCTGAAGGAATGACTTATTAGGATTGCTCTGGCTCCAGTGTTCAGTACAAATAGGTCTTTTTGAGTAGCACAGCACTGCTGCAGGAGCCTTTCATCAAATGATTTGAATGGGCTTTCTGCTTTGTAGTCACTGCCTTAATCCAGTGATGCAGGTGTGAAACCATGCTGCACACTGAGCTGCTGTAGTGTTGTGAAGAGGCTGATGGTGCTAAGCTGCTGTTGCTTGCTCAGTTGTGGAGCATGAACTTGTAACCTTTATATGAGCACTGTCTCTCCCAGTGAAGCTTTTTATTCCAAAACCAAAAAAGGCAGCAATGAAAGCCCCACACCTTTCCCCCACAGTAACAAACAGTTTGTAGTAGTGGTTGATGTGAATCAGCTGGTCATAAAGTATATCCCCAAAATGCTGTCAGTTGAACAGGAAAAAGTGGGTTAGAGAATTAGATGTCCAGTAAATTGATCTCTAGACAGAAGCAGGGGCTGTTAGGAGCACATGCAGTGGAATAACTGCTGACTGCAGTTGAGGGTGAATGCAGATAAACTTCTGCTGTAGCTTGCTGCAGGTTAAATGGCTTATTAGGGCATAGATGCAGCAGTGTGAAATGTTGGCTTGTTCATGTGGTTGTCTGAGAGAGCTACCATGGAAAAGGCAGTTGTAGCAATTTCTTCCTGTCTGCTCATTAAGCCACAAACTTTGAAGAGGGCTCAAAAAATCCAAAAGGGATATCTTGATCATTGAGCTGCTCCTTTTGGGAAGATACCAGTGTGTTGAGCAGGTAGCTTTTAATATATCACAGAGAACCTTTGTCCTGCTGCTTCTCCCCCAAGACTGCAAGCATCAAATAAATGCATCAATATAAAATTGAGTCTTTTGCCTCCCATTGAGCCTTGTGTTCTTCGAGTACTGTGTGTGTCCTTCACCTTCAGCATGCTTTATCTGGACTGCCTGAGTGTGTTTATATGGTGATGCTCTATTGCATTCTATTTTCCAGAAAATAACTATCAAATACTTTTCCCTATCTTTAAGTAGGTCAACCGTTAATCTAATTGATTAACTTTGTAGGTAGTCAATTAAATTGATTTACTCATATATGGGGGGCATATTTACCCACCGTATCAGTGTAAGTCACTATGTAGTTTTGCATAGAGGAGTTGTGAAAAGCTTTGCTGGACAGAACCTCAGGGGGAAAACCCGAAACCTAATAGGGAAGGCATTGCAAAAACCAGTTGGAACACTGAAGTATCTTTTAAAAACTAGTTCGAAGGTGGTTTTGGCTGAAATTTCAGACTGTCAGCTCACAGGTATCTTCATTGAATGGTGAAAGTTTGAGGGTATTACAAGGCAGTACTTTGCTGGAAACTAACCCATGAAATGCCGCTCTGTTTTGACAGAAGAGTCGCTGAAAGATAGTATTTTAAAGATTAGCTCCTTTGGGGAGTTCAGCAGCCACTACACTTTCATACTCAAAGCCTGAAGTAGCAGTAACAGCTTGCTCATGTTGCTGAGGAATGGACCATCATTCAAAAGCTGCCATGAATTATCCATGGAAAACAGCCCTTAGATAGGAGCCCCTTGGTGGTTGGTTAGTATAATTAATATAAGCATCTTGCTGCAGCTTTACATTTTGGTTTAGCAACTTCTCAATTTGAGAAGAGTCTTGGGATTGCTTAGATTTCAATTATCTCCCTGATGCTGGAGGTGGGGTTTTAACTTGATGTTAATTACATGTCTCAAGGGAAATGCAGACAGCAGGCAATGGTTAGGGTTGTGCAGACAACATAGCTTGCACCAAACATCTGAACCCAAAGCAAATGTACCATTTTAGGGGTTAAAAGTGCTGTGCTACTTGCTTTTTATTTTAGAAAGCCCCCTTTTTTTAAGGTGGCCTTTGGGAAATGTAGTAAATATGGAGTGTTACCAGACTTACATTCAAATCACGTTTTCCATGTTTTTTCAATTTTTTTTGTGAAACTTACTAAATACTTGATTAAAAGAATTCCAGTACAGGATAATGTGAAGACATGAACTGAATGTGCTGTAAATGCTGAAAAGCTAGAAGATAGCTCAGTTTCTTTACTTGTGGTACCTTTTTATTATTGATGTTGGCTGTGCTGCTGTCATGGTAGACAGGTAAGCCTTTGCTGTAAAAGTGATGGATTAAGCAAGGTTGGGCCTTCAGCTCAGTGCTCTCTCTTTGGGCAGATGCAGCATGCAGGAATTGCCATAGAATGAATCCTTTGGGAAGTGCCTTAGGTATCTGGACATTGCTGTCCAGAAGGAATTGTGTTGGCTTTGGGGAAAGACGAGCTAGAAGATGGAAGGGAATTTGAGAACTGAGCAGAGACCATTCCTCTAATAATCAGAGGCAGCAGCTTCAGCCAGACCCATGGTCACAGAAGAGATTGTGAGGGTCTTGTGAACTCCGTAGCACTCCCAGTCTCACAGGGAGTCCAACATACCCCAGCGTTCTATTCAGTGATTGTGTGAATTGCTGCTATTTTCTGTTCTTGGGAAAGAAGTGATGCTGGCCTGATGACCTCAAGGATACAAACACCCTTGGTACTGCTATGAGGGGAGGCACAGAGGGATGGCTGCATGGGGGCTACTCTTTCATAGTGTGGAGCTTGTCAGGGTGGAAAAAGGGAGGCAAGCAGTGCTTGCCAAGCATTGGGAGTTAATTCAGAGAATGCTTGGATTTTGTTTTTCCCTTTTGTCTGACAACACAGCCTCCTCCCAGTTTTCCCACACAATTTCACAATTAAAAATGTTTTCAGCACTGGCTTCTGTATGCACTTCTGCAGTTTCTGGAGGCAGATGTGCTGAATTCTGTTACTGGTTTTTTGCTTTAACATGGCCCGTGGTCCTTCATGCTGTATAGGTTCTCAGTATTCAAAACATGGGGCATTGGGATAAGGCTCAGCTCTCTTTATATGAAGAGCAAAACATACACCCTTCTGAGAAACATCTTTGCTCTGTAAATGTCTTTGCTCCCACTACCTGTTAGAATATGGGTGGATATTGATATACTTTTATGGATAGAACAAGTCAGCTTAGTGTGCTGGGTTTATGGCTATTCCTTTGAAAGTGGAAATTGAGTTAGTGTTACCATGATCAGGCTTTCATGCAAAGCTTCCATCTGCAAAACTCTTTCTCACTTGTTTTATCAGCTGCAACAGATCTTATTTAAAACCCAAACAGTAGCCAGCTCTGACTGTTAGCTTAAGGGTTTAATATCACCTTCTCCATAAAGTAGAAGCAACAGGTTATTTAAAATATGTAGGTCAGATTGGTCTGGTGTTTTCCAGTGAGATTATGTAAACACATTATTATTGCTATCAAAACTCTCCAATGCAGGACGTTTTTTGTGTGTGTTCCTCTTTGCTTCTCAAAATTTTATTGCAAACTATACTCTAAGCAGATTTTTTTCTTTACTTCCAAACTTGATATTAACACCAGAGTATTTCTGCTGACTCTTTTGCAATGGTATTCTTAATGTAAGTGTTGCATTGCAGGTTTAGGCTTAGGTTCAAAATGAAAATGTTTTCCTATGAGAAATCCCATCCTCCTTCTGCAAGAGTGCTGCACAGTTAAACAAAAAGTAAGATGAATGCTAGGTAGCCAGCCCATCCCTGGTTTTTGGTTATCAAAGCTAATAGCTGCAGAAAGTTGTTTAAAAGATTTTTAATTCTGCTAGAGTATTGCTTACAATTTAAAGTCCTGAGGTTTTTTTTATTGGTGTAAGGACAGACAATTATGTAATATAACTTCTGCATTATGGGAAAATTAGACTTGTTAGAAGTACAAATAGATATTTATGAACATTTAGGGCTATTTGCCTAGATATTGTGTTCCATAAATATTTAGGGCAGCCTTTTTCCTGAGACAGTAAAATCCATGGGTGCCTTTTGTAGGAAGTGAGGAAAAGGGCAATATTTACATGCAGAAATGGGCCAGATGCTCATCTGCTGGAATCTCAGCACTGCAGAAATGGTACCATTTGCAATCTGTTTTAAACTCTGGTGTTCAAAGGGCAGCAATAAGATTCCCACTCAGCACTGAAATTCAAGCAAATCTTTCTACAAATCTGTCCCTTTGCTTAGTTGTTGTTAATTGGTTTGGTAATTGTTGTGACAGCTTTCTGTAGAAGCAACAAGCCACTGCATTCTGGAAACAGCTTGGTAAGTTCTTGTCATTTTAACTGGCTGGCTTTAATACTACCAGTCCACAAAGAAAGAGTGGGAAAAATAGATTTTGGTGCTGCTCTGAGAAGGTGAAGATAGGCAACCGTGAATTTTACCTATCCAAGCAAATGACACACTGCACAGGCAGGTTCAAAATTCGTAACCCTCTTCAGCAATAATTCTTATGATTCACAGAAATAAAGACTTTCATGTGTGTGTGTGAGAGAGAGAGCAATCATGGAAAACTGCAGCACCCATGGAGGAAGGAAACAGATGGCAGAAAGAGCTTCCAGATACTTGACAGGCTGCAACAGACTTAAATGCAGGCAGTGATAAATGAGCACGAGATTGGGTTTTGCTGTAGCTATTGTTGTTTAGTCTTCGTTAAAATGCCTGATGTGCTCTATGTTAGCAGAACCAAAGTTTTATGTTCTCTCTGCTTTGGTGGTCCTTTGTTTAGCTGCTGTGGCCACTGGGGTGCTATGAATGGGAATGAAGATCCTGGCATTTCTATGAAAAATGAAGTTTTACATAGTTCCTACTTAATGTTGAGTAACAGCAAGGGAGGAGTGAAACTGAATTCAATTCCTGCATCTGGGTTATTCCAATCTCTCTGGCAGAAATGGCCATGTGAGGCTAATAATGAAAAGAAAAAAAAAGTTTTTGTATGTGTTTGAATGATTCATTCCTCCACCATCCTTGGAGCCTTATCAGGGATGGAAATGGGTAGCAGTTGATACTTTTCACCTTGCTTAGATTGCTGGGAACACTGGCCAGCAGCCTGCTGTGCAGCCAGTGTCTGTCCTGTAAGCGCAGTGCCCAATTTCATGTTGTTGATTATAACAGATAATAGACCAGTGTATACTGAGGAAATCCTATGGTTTCTGATAGGAGGTGCCAGTGTGGACTTCTGTGAGGCTGTTTGGACCTGAGTGAGTAAACACAGCACCTCCTCCTTTTAGGTACAGATCAGACAAATCAGACAACAGCTGATTTTCCTTCCCAGCTTCAGCCTGCAGTTGTGCAAGAAGACAGCTATGCTGCAATGTAAGGCTAAAACCATCAAGCCTCGGCATGAGGGTAAAACTCCACAGGGTTATTTAGGCATGTGACTTCTCATTGCTTAAATCCTCTAATACTTAACAGAAGTTGCCTCCTACGAGTTTGCGAAGTGGTTTTATAGGGCAGTTTAGCCTTTTCACCCTGGGTGCTCTTTTCCCCTGTACTAAACAGTCTTGTGGTCTGTCATACCTGCATGAGTTTGTTTTCAGCCAGGTGAAGTGTAATGTTACTCAAACTCAGCTTGAGAAGGAGCTGCTTTATTTCCAGGCAAGGCGGAGCGTGGGCAGGGAGCTGCAAGCTGTGTACGTGACTGAGGACAGCTAAGTAAGCAGGTACTTAACATGAGCAAGCAGTTGAAGGAATGCAGGCTGGGACAGCTGGCTTTGGGGCAATCTGAAGAACAGGGAAAGCAATTAGGTTGAAAAGTGTCTGCCTGGGCTCAGGAGCCTGTGTGTTCTTACAGCCCTGGTTTTGACCGCTGTCTGGATGACTTCTCAGTGATGGTGCAGTGCTGCCTGAAGTGATCGGCTTCACGTCCACCACTTAGCTGTGTGCAACCAGAGCTTCTCAGCCAGTAGCATTCGGGCTGAGGCAAAGCCAGGGTATGTATAAAGTTCTGAAAGTTAGTTCTTGAAAATATGACCAGAAGGAACTGAAGCCACTCTGTTGTGTACTGACTGTTACAGTGAAAACATCTGGGTGAGATGCTGCTGGTTCCACAGTGAATACCCAGACCCTACTCTGCCCAGGTAGTGTAGAATTGCCCATAGGGAATGTCTTGGAGACAGCCTGGTCCTGGACCACTGAGGGCTCTAAGTGCTTCAGATATTGAAGTGTGAAGATGATGGCCTCCTTTGAGCAGGGAAAAAAAGCCCTAAGGAATTGCTCCTCTTTTGCAAAGTCTCAATTAAAGGAGAAAGTCAAATGTCTGTGTCCTCAGTTGACTTGCTGATGTAATAGTAGACTGGACTGTAAGAGTGATCTGATGGAGCAACTCTGATGATACCAATGATCTGTGACAGAGATAAGTTGCTATGTAGCATCTGATTGAAAAGGTCATGGAATAAGATTTGGTTATTTGTGATTTGCATTATTGCTTGCTTCTCTGTTTGCAGTGGTCAGATGTAATGTTAGTCTGAAGCAATGGTGTCCTGTAGGAAAATAACTTCAAAAAATTAGCTGTTACATTCAGCACGCTGTTAAAGCAGCCCTTTCTAGAAATTGTTTACTTCAGCCTGAGCTTGCTGTTTCGTGTGGTTTTTTTGAACTTTAATGACAATGCTTCAGGATTGAGGTACTTTTGTTATGGGTGCTTTAATTCTATTGGCTTGTGTTAGGTAACTCACAGGGCTCCCTGCAAAGAGGGCTCCCTTCTGCCTGTATCTGCATCAGCAAATGGAGATGCTTTTTTGGTGCATGGCAGCAGCTCACTTAGGGCCGAGGACTACAGTCTTTTGTCGGGAGGAAAATACTAAGGATGTCTGGTTTGCTTTTTATTAATTTTTTGATAGTTGGATTACTCTTTTTATTAATGTCTTGACAGTTATTTAGTTCAGCATCTGTCCAAACAAGGAAAAACAGTAACTGGCTATTGTGAAATAGGGCCTAAATGTATTGCATATTATCTCCAGTCCAGTCTTTGCTGGCCTGGAATAGTGAAAGAGGTAGGGGGTGTCCTTAAATTTTCCTTCATGGGCAATAAAGATGGCAAATAACATATTTAGTCACACCAGGATTATGGTTAATCCTGTAGGTCACATCAGAAGAAAGCTCTATCACTGAAGTTGCATCACCCAGGTTTTTGCCTCCAAGGCTTGTCCACTCATGGAGTCTGTGATCTCTTGGCATAATATTTACTAGGAAAAGCTCCCTCCAGGAACTGCGAGTCTGCCCGGCGTGAAACAATTAAAAAACTGAAAAGATTTGGCAAGTGTTTCCCTGGTGAGTCACTGGGCAGAGGGAGCACAGGGCTCTGCATCATCCTCCCCAGCCTTGCCAGGTGCTTCACTGCCTACCTGAGGGTACAGACACTTCAATTTTAAGAAGTGAAACCGCTCCTTTGTGATCCAGGCACAAAACTGCTGTCACTTGTGCCAAAATGGAATTCCTGCCTGGTTTTGTTTTGTCTCCTTTGGTGTTTGTATTGGCTTTGCATTTTCATATTTTGTATCCAGTGTCAGTATTTGTTTCTGGGAAGAAAGTTTTGCTTAAACTTTAATTTCTGCAATTTGTTTGTTTAAACTTGTTGGCAACTTTGAAATGCTGTAGTCTGCTCCATATGCTAGTATCAGTGTTGCTATTAGTGACTGTCTTCCAAAGCAAAAAGCAGCAATTAGACAGGGAATGTTTTTTATGAAATAGTTGGGAGTATTCTCAGTTATAATAATATTTGGAAATATTTTTGAGCTATTTTGTGGCTAGTTTTTAATAAATGTAGGGTTACTTTGTGGCTGGTATTTAGTCCAGATTGTACAGAGCTGAACCCAGTGAAATTTTTTTTCCCCACAGACTTGCAGTGTATATGGTGGAAGTAGTCCATATATATAATATATATATATATATAAAATCATGATAACATTATGGACATGATAGGCTACAGCTGACTTGAGCACAGCAAAAGCTGTGAGGACAGACAGACGTGTGTTTGTACTTGACAGATGAATGGTGAATTCATTAGAGAAAAATCATGATATTGTATGTTGTAGCTTACCAGGTTAGCTGTGACTGCTGGACAGGGTGGCCAACCTGAGACTGTAACTGACATTTCAATAGCTCAGTGTAGTCAGTCTGTGAAGGTTGAAATAGCTTAAGCCTGAAAGGAAAGAAGAAGTTGAAAACCAGAATGCAGGCAATGATTTTAAGAGTAATTGGTAATAATAGATTAGTGGAAGGAAAGCCAGGTCTGAACAAAGCAACAGGACACACGTATCAAATAAGGAGATACTAGCATTACCAAAACCCAAGCTGAATTATGGGCATCAGTGCTCAGAAGGATGGGAAGAGGCATCTTAGGTGCCTTCAGAAGGAAAGCAAGGATCTAGAAAAAGAGTTGAGAAGCAGAAAGCAGCTATCCCATGGCTGGGTCTGTCAGTGGGTGACTGTGTCTCCAGTGATCAGGAAATGGGGCTAGAGGGGACTTAGTGACCTTTTTTCTGCAGTGGTTCACTTAAAGTAATGCCTGAACCTCATTAAAAAATGGAACTGATCCAAAATGTTAAAGACAGGGAACAAAACTGAAGAGCTAATTTGAGTCATCCACCTGAAGTTGTTTATTTTATGTTTACATTTGAGAATACTGAAAACACAGATACTTTATTCAGTGGTTGAGGATGCTTCACTACAGCTGATCACAACAAAAGTATTTCAGTGGGAGTTTGATCCCCTAGCAGGAGGAAGCTGAGCAGAGTGCAGAGAGCAAAAAGCCTGGGGGATGGAGCTATCAATGACTCCTGGAAACAGCTGGAGTGGGAAGGATGAGTAGAAAAATGGGAGAAGGCTAAACCACAAGAAACAAATGAGAAGACAGTTAAAAGAAGGAGGATGGCTGCTTGTGCTGAAGACAGCTGGTAGGCTGGGGAAGAAGGGAATGGATTGCTGAATGTTGTTCAGAGAAGGTAATTATTTCTGGCTTGGAGATCTGGCTCTGATTCACATAATATTTAAGGAATATATCTGTATTTTTCATGATAAGCAGCCTGAAAGCAAATGCTGGAAAGTTGCCATCTGTGGAGAAGCTTCTTTGCTGTGGATGTGTACCATGAAAGTGAATGTGACTGAAACAAAGTCCATTAAAAAATTCCTTTTTTAATAGAAGTAAGAGGTGAATGCTCTGGACCAGTTGAAATACCCAGTTAAAAAAAGTGCTGAACTGCTGAATTTCTTACCTAAAAAATTAAGTAGCATACGCAGATTTTTCTAGGGTTAGGGTTCAGATGCAAGAAAAACAGTAGTCATACTTCGTGCTGGATTGGCCTACTATTATAATAAATTAGGATGTTTGACCTTTCTGTGAGTATTCCATTTCGCAATTTTGCTTTCATTTGGACTTACTCCATGATATCAAGAGCAATCACTGGATGTATCCATCTGTAGTCCTTAGTAGATATATTAACTTCTACATTTATTTAGACAGTGTGTGTATTTTGAGGTTTTTGAAAACATAGTCTCTTTATCTTACCTGATCTCTAACTCAGTTCAGACCAGAATTTCACATAGAAATTCCTGTAATGAGATCTCCCTGATTTGACTGGGAGGCTTTTGTGCCCAGAACATTTGGGCAGGCTGTTCAAATCTCAGATTTGGATGCCTGAATGGGGATGAATTTATTGCTTTCTTTAGTACACTGGTTAAACTGACCCAGCTCGCTTCTGCTAAATAGAAGCAAGAAAGCAAGAATTTGTAAAAGAAACTCAGATACTTGTTTACACAGTCCTTTGGGAAGAGCACCGTTCTAACAAGCTATTTGAACAAACTCAGATGAGAGGGGGAGAGCTGGGGTGGATGTCTTCAGTCTGCACTGCACGGCGATGAGGACGCACAGAGTCATGTACCACGGCATGGTCATTCTGGAGAACGAGGAGCAGCCCGGGTTTCCTGCACACCGCGGCTGCAGGAGCAGCACCTGCATTAGGCTGTGGTACCTGCAGCTCTGAGAGCAGCTCTGCTGGACAGGGAGACAGGGACTGCCAGCCCTGCAGTGCAGAAGTCTGAAATTCCCCTCTGAGGGCTGCGGTGGTGTTGTCACTGCTCTGATCATGACCCTTAATGTCTGGAGATAATTTTGGCCCAGATGTTATAAATTAGAAACTACATTAGACTTTATTTCATCTGTCATGTAGTCAGTGATTAAATTTTTCTTTATTAATAACTATCTGCAGGAGGCAATTTTTAACCCTACTTTACTTTTTCAAAATGTTTTAAATTGCATGTTCTGTACAACCAAGGCAGCAGGATACAGGATTGTTCAGCTTCCTATAGGGTGACATTTCCAAATCCTGAATACTAACACAGAAAATGAGTCCTGGGGACTATTCAGAATGGCTGAATATACAATAGATTAGTAGTTTGTTGAAATATCTGGGAGCAGTGTCTCATATTTAAGTGTATATGTGTTTGTAGTGGGTTTCTGTGGTTGACTCTTTAGGATGCCATCATCTTCTGCTAACCTGAAATACAGCATCTGAAACATAACTCCCTCCTCCCGCCCCAAACCCAATATTTATCTTCTGTCAAGTATGACAGTGAGTTGGTTTTTGTATATTCAACTGGTTTGTTTCCATTTCTAAGTTTGGGGTTTGTATAGATATATATTTAGCCTTGTCTAGGGAAAAGTCCTTAGCTGTATGTTTGCATGGAGTCTCTTAAAAGAGCAGGGATAAAGCTGTGGTGGTACTTGCAGGTTATGCAGAAAGCCCCTCTAAATCATTCATCTTTGAAGGTGCCAGATATGAAATGTGAAGGTGTTGAAAGCTGCCCAGGAGAGCACAGCATAGAAGATAAAAAGAGTGTATAAAGCCTTTCACTGGAGGCTTGCTGGTTTTTAATATCTTTGTGCATGGGAGAGAACTCAGCTGAAGACTCCACCCAAAGGATGAGTGTCAGCAGCAAGGAAAGGGGACATTCAAGGGGCCACTGGAGATAAGCTGCCACCACTCCCCACCCTTTCCCAGTCTGAGGTTACTATTCCAGGTTACGATGGAAGAAACCGTGGTGGGAGAGAATTCTGCTTTTGCAGCATTGCATGTGAAGAGAGATCTTTCTTTTGCAAAGTTGCTTTTCTGGGTCCCATCTCATGTTTCCTAAATTCTTTGTTTAAAATAATCTCCATGCGAAGAAATCTCTCTTGTTCCTTAACAGCTTCGGGCTGGTTTTTGAACACTGAATTTCTACTTACACCAGATTTAGATGTGTTGCATCAGATGAAGAAACAAGTTAGCGTGTTATTGGCAGGGCAGCCTCTTTGCACATCCAATGCTTGTAGAGGGTGGCAGATACTGTACTTGGGACCTGTGTAATAGGAACAAAGACTCACTCAGCTCTGACATCTGGGGAGGTCTGGATCCACACCATGTGGTGTGGAGCTGACTCCAGCAGGGATGCTTAGCTTCCTCCTAATCTTTGCCCTGACTTGCAGCACTGCTGCAGCGAAGCTGGGGGGCCCACGCTAGACTGGGGGGTGGTTTTTGTGTGTTTGTTGACTTCACTGCAGTCACCTACTTGAAAGGAAAAGATAATTAAAGAAAATAAATGGGGTGGGTAGGGAGTGGAGGAGACCTTTGGTTTTTCTGTGGCACTAGAATTGACAATTTTCATATTGTTTAGGCCTTGTTAAAAATGTTTTGCTCTGCCTTTATTTTATATTGAATCCTCTGTGCTTGGTTAGCTTCTTTTCAAATTAAAAAAAAAAACCTCCATACATGGATTGAAAGCTTTATCTGTTTATCTCCTCATTAAAAAGACTGTCTATGAAATGTGCTGACAGGGCTTTTACTCTCTTGCTTTCTATTCTCATCACATTTTCCACTGAAAGCCTCCCCTCTGCTATTTCTAGTTCCATAGTAAATGGGGCTTTCTGGTGGTGGAGGCTCTGGATGCCGTTCCTGGCTCCTCACAGGCTGTGTCCATTGCTTGTGTGAGAAACCTCAGACATGCAATTCCAGCAGCAAGGAGGCTGGTGTGGTGCATGGGCTTGATCCCCTGAAAGGCACTTCTAACAGCCTGGAGGGGTCCTGGTATCAAACATAGTGAGAAGCACATCACAGTCATCTTCCAGCTGGATATTTAAGCAGGAGGCCCATTTTGAGAAGTGTGTGTGAAGTGAGCTGCTGAGGGAAGGCCTCAGTGGAAGCTGAGCTTCTCAGGAGATGGTGTCAGGACTTCTGGAGCCACTTTAAGAAATAGCTGAACAATTTGGTTAAGGGGAAAAAAAGTAGATACAGCAAGCATTACACCATTTGAACCACTTAGAGGTTTCTAGTGGCTGAGAATCCCTGCAGCCACGGCAAGTTCTGGTTACAGAAGAAATTGTGAAGAATAACTTTTGATATAAGCTGTATTTTTACTAATGTAATTGAAATTCTCACAATAAAAATGGTGATTGTTACCCAAGATGTGATAATGCAGATCTGATCTTGACACTGGACCAGTGATCTCCAGCCTTTGCTGATCTCCACCATTGATATTGATTATCCATTGCTGTTTGCTCTGCTTTACCTATAACTTCTGTTGCACCCAAGCATTTTGCCGAGAGTTTTGGAGAGCTTGGTGGGTTGTGAATGACCATGTCATGCAACTTAAAAATACATGCCTTTGTATATATGTCTCTATATCTGAGAGTCTGTTTTGTTTCTGTTTTCAGATCAAGGAGTTACTAGATAAAACCAAATAATATACTTTCACTCTTATCATGTCCCTTGTTCTCCACTGTGACAAAAGAAGTTTAACAAAAAGAACAAAAGGAAAAATATTTTCATTGTAATAAACAGAATTGCAGAATTTTTGGAAAAGATGCTTCACAGTGTTCATTTGCCAAGTCCTGCAAAAGACATAGTCTCCTGTGGGGTGAAAGCATAGTCATGGATGGGCAGAGTAAACACTTAGTTCTGGTTTTTGCACTGCTTTTGCCTGATCATCCCTTATAAAAAAATAATCCTGTGCAGCAACATGAACTTCGTGACATCTCCTATGTAGAGCAGACAGCTGCAGGCTCAATTAATTCACCCCTCTGATTTTTTTCATAGTATTTTTTTTTTTCCCAGGAGGCTGTAGTGACTTCCAAACCCTCACGGGTGAGTGGTGTTTATGGCTTGTTGACTTTGATTGAAGTGCAGAGTGCTGTTCACAGTGAGAGTGAGTTTGCATGTGAAAGTCTTCACTGGATGTCCTTTCGGGTGGATGGCCTGAGCTGCTGGGTACCACAGCTTCACTGGCACCCGTCTTGCCCAAAGCAAATGAAATTTTGGGCACTGGGCGCAGGAGGCTGAGCCTGCCTGGAGTTGAAGTGAGCCCTGGGAGGTGAAAGCAAGGAGCTGGCTATGGAAGCAGAGGGGGAAAGCAAAGTATGGCAGCCTGTTGTGCACGTTTGAGCCATGTGTGTGCCGTGAACACACAGAGGAAAAGCTGGCAGCTGCCTCTGCTCCCTCCACCCACCCATGCAACCCCCTCTGCCTGCTCTGGGTGAGCAGGAGCAGCAGCTCCCCGGTGCTCTCTGCCAGGGCACACACCTGTAATTCAAACACGGTGTCTGTGACCATGTGCCTGGTGCTGTCTGACACTTGGGTGCTGTCGGGGAGAGGTGTGGATGAGGAGCAGAGCCAAGAGCAGAGCTGGGGGGATTTGCTGCCGAGACCTCATCAGCTTCCTAATCGACGTGCAGGAGGTGGCAAAGCATGGGGCAGTGTGGTATCTTGGCTGAGAGAAAGGGGGAAGCCACCAGTTTGTCCATTTGTTTGCTTTAGAAACTGCTCTCCTTAAATGTGCTTCATCCATGCTAGTTGATCTGCATAGTTTTTGTAGTCAGGAGTATTGTGTTATTTTTGTTATATTGTTTTGTTTGGTTTTTTTTTTTTTCAATAAAAAGTGATTAAACAACAGGCTCTGCTAGATGGGACTGAGTGCTTCATTTTTTTTATTTAAGAGATTAGATTAGATTTGTCTAAAGCACTGTCTCCCCTTCCCCAGCAGTAAAGCAGCATGATGCTGGATATGTGCCTGCTTTATGGTACCATTTTTTTAAGCTTCTGGCTTCTGACATAGGTGACTGTGGGATTATAATGAAGCTGAAGTTACTAAAAAAAAGAAATTTATTACATTTCGGGGATGTTTGGGCTTCACGCTTCTATAGTGCTAATTAGATATGTGACCCATTTTCATTCTGCTTTAGCTCCTGGGGATGGTGGAGCCTCTTTATAAATAGAAGGACAGAGAATGCCCATGATCCTTACTCTAAATAGCTTCTTCAAAACATGCCCAAAGGGCTTTAGGGTGTTTTCTGTGTGGGCATTAGTTGTGTTTTCTTTAAGTGAGGAAGTGGGACAAGAGAAGATTTCTCTCTCCAGAAATAAATAATTGAATATTTTTTTTTCTTTCATTTGGAAAACCTAGTGGCAAATCAAGGTCCTCTTGAATTTCAAGTTTGCCTTGTTTTTATTAACAAGGGAATAAACTTGAAATTTTTTAAGAGCAAAAATGTGTTTAATGTTGCAGTAGCTTCCCATTAGCTGGTATTTTTAGCTCACAGAATCAGTGCAGCTTGTGTCTTTGTGGCATGCACTGAGTGGCTGGCTGGATGCTGACGAAAGGTAGCAGTCATAAGAGGTACTTGTTGG
Organism: Pseudopodoces humilis; assembly: GCF_049639895.1. Classification (NCBI taxonomy): domain Eukaryota; kingdom Metazoa; phylum Chordata; class Aves; order Passeriformes; family Paridae; genus Pseudopodoces; species Pseudopodoces humilis. The sequence continues at coordinate 11,056,930 of NC_142200.1, forward strand.
GAAACATCCTGACAAAGTGCATGATGTGACGTAAAACTGAGGCTGCAAGGAGCAAACAGTCCATTCCAGCATCTGTCCTTGGAAAGCCCTCGTGTTCCATGCTCTTCTTGTCAGAACTCAGTTGTTTCCAGAAAATCTGTAGTAAAGAGAGACCCCCAATGACTGAAAATGCTGACCTCTCTTTGGAGTGAACTCCGGGTGAGACCTGGGGATAAGTGTATTAAAAATAATATAAATGGATAAAAGATAACAGAGCGTTGCCAGGCAACTGTCAAAGGAGCTCTGACTCCTGCATCTCTGGGCTTTGCTGAAATGACCTCTTACATTTTGAGCATCTTGCCTGCCTGTGGATGAAATGATTGTTCTGAACTTTGCTGATACACCTCACAGGCAGCAGTTGAGCTTGAGTGCTGCTGTATTTACTGTTACAGTGCTGATGTTCTTGCCCTATCAATAAATATATATATATATATATATATAGTTCAAGGAATTAGAGTAAAGCTGAGCTGAATACAGCTCTCAGCAGAACAGCACTCATGACTAAGTAAGTACATTTTTGTGATTTAGCTATGTCAGTGGGGTTAATCTGAAAGCAGGCAGAGGAAGGAACTCTCCTGTCACTACACTGTTAATGACTCCACTAAACAGAAAGATAAGCTGGGTTCTCCCTCTGGATTTACTGGTCTGAGGACTTGTTCATAAACTGTAACTTGGAGGCTTGCTGTTAAAATTGAGTCTACTAAAGAAGCAGGCTGTTGCAGAGGAATTTGAGGCAGGTTAGTATAACATGAGGATGGTTTCCTGGGCATTTTGGCTGGGATCCTTCGAGAGGTTCTTTGGTGCAGTGGAATACAGGGCTGCGCTCCGCAGCTCCTTCCTTTGCATGATGGTTTGACGTGTGTGCAGCAGATGATGAAGCTAACCTTTTCTGTTTGCAGAGGAGGAGGGAAATAACCTTTTCAAAAGCTGTGTTTATCAGTATAAACATAAGTTTTTACATTGTAAACATGAACAGCATGACTAGGTTTTGGGTGGCTGCTTTATTGCTTGTATCACATTCCCATTTGGAGTATGTTAGGTGCTGTCATCTGTCTCCACCATGAGAAAACTGCTGTCTAAAAATTCCCAGTGTACAACAGGATGAGAAAAATCACTCCTACAGGGAGTCTATGATGGAATCTTACAGTCATTTAAGCTTAATTCACTGTAGATATGAAGGACTAGACAGAGTAAAGGTTAATGCATTTACAAGGCTTTAAAGATCAGAAGAAAACTTGATTTAATTTCAAATTTGTGTTACATTGTGTGATGCCTCACTGGTAAGTATTTCTCAGAAGATGCTGGTGGCATGTTACATGGCTGTTTGCTTTGGTCATGGGTTATTTTGCAGTTTTTTGTCACAGATCTATTTCCACATTTTCCCTCATCTTAGCCAATTGTTTTTCTTAATTCTGCTGTTTTCATTTTCCTCCTGCATATGTTATTTTCAGAAATTTTAGCTCAGTTGGCTCACTGAAGATGTAGAAAAGAAAAAAACTGTTACTGAAAATAAAGTCTGAATATTTTCCCTGCACAGAAACATTGAATTGAGAAGCTAGGTATTGCCAGGGCAGAGCCTTCAGCCTCAGTGAACTAACAGCTGATGGCGTCCTGTTAATTAATATTGTACTGCACAAATGTACAGTGCTCCACAGCTGTTGATAAGCAAGCTTTTCCTTGCAAAAAAAAAAATGTGATCATGAGGTGGTGATTTGGCTGGATGTTTTGAGTGCATATACCCAGACCCAGCTCACTCCCCAGGAAAGCATCTGAGATAGTGGTACTGCGGTGGAGGCTGTGTTGCCTGTGTGCTCCCAGAGGAATGCGGCTCCGTGCCGGGCCCTACGTGCCACGCTGGTGTTTTGCATTCCACTGGAGATAGTGCCTAGGACTTTCTCTTGAGAAGAAAACCAGAAAACACCTGTTGCTGTTGGCAGCTGGTGCCTCAACAGCAAACAGACAGACCAGGGCTCCTGCATTCCTGCCTACCGAATGTGTAGGCTGGGAAAGTCCTGCTTGGGAATAAAGAAATGATGTCTTAAAGAAAAAACTAGTGGTGTGTTTTGAGTCTAAATGGATTAGAGTCGCTATGGATCTCTTATGTAGGAATTTTCAAGGAAGCTGATGGACACATCCTGGAGGTGCTTTTTTTTCCCTTTAAATTAACTCACCAACTAAAGACGTGGAAATGGTGGATATATAATTGATAAAAGTTTTCTTCTTTGGTGGGGCTGAAGTATAAGCAGAGGAGAGAGTTTTTATGAAACTATAGGTAAGTATGCAGAATTTTGCTCTACAGATCACAGTGTCCAAGTATGTTCTCAGGCATAAAGACATGTTACAAAAAACCCCAAACTAATTAATTTATGTGTTTAGTCTTTCAGAATAGTGTTTCAGGCTGAATGAAACAATTTTCAAATCTCCTGGATTGAACCCAACACTAAATAGCTATAAATAGCCTGTTCCCCTGCAAGCACTGCATTTTACAACCAGGCATGCAGGGAAGAGATGCAGAATTTAAAGCATCTGAACCAGGTTTTGTTGTTCCACTGGTTGAAAAAGAGCTGAGGGACCACAGTAAACACGTGGGGAAGCTACTGGTGCATGTTAGCAAGTGTTTGTTTTTGGAGACTTGGTGTTGTTACAGGAGAAGCATTTGAAAAGGTTGATCTGTAGAAGATGCTTTGTTCCACTGTCTGGCTCTATGGCTGGGTGCTTTCCCCAGCATGGGGATCATGATGTGCCCGTAATTGTAGTTAAATGAACATGGCTGGCTCTCAGGCAAATGAAACCTAATTTATCACAGCTGTCAGAAAGATCATGTCATGTTTGTTGCCTTCAGGAGCAGTTTTAGGCTGCAAATCCTGTTAAGGTCACAGCTTTTTCTTGTTAAATATTGCACAGCATGTTTGCTGACCCTAGGATTTATCTTAGTGGGTTTTTTTAAAGGCAAACACACCAGTTCTGTCTCTTACATAAGCTGGGGTTGAACTTCTGTGAACCTTAGTCATGTGGGCTAGAGCTTGTTAATTTGGTGGTCTTCAAGGACTTGAGCATAGCAGTAATTTGAGCATTTGCATAGAGCAATTGAGAGATTTGCTCATGGATTTGTATGACCAAGATTTTGGAAATCGTGCTTCAACTTGGCTTTTAAAGAGCAGCCCTCACAGGCTGGATTGAACACATAGTTACACTGCACATCAACAGCAGCAGCAGACAAAAGCAGCACAGCAGCTTTGAATTTTACATTTGTGCCAGAAGGAAATACAGTAGTATAGCTGTAAGTGTCTGTTCTTAATATCTCTGGAAAACAGAGTGAAGTGTAGGCTTCTTGAAATTCCCCTTAGTCATAATTTCAGTATTTTTTATGCTTTTGTTTCTGCATTAACAGATTTGGTCTAAATTGAAGAGGGCAAGTCCTGTTCTGTAAAACAAACAAATGCTAATTTTTGGATGTGAAGCCTGAGGAAGCAGAGAGCTTTACTGCTCTATTCTTCTTCTAAAAAATGGAAACAAGGTTTCATGTAATTATTTGGATCCCTAAAATACCTGAGGCTAATTTCTCTGTTCTTTGTGCTGGTGGCTGTAGTAGAACATCAGAGGGAGAGGTGAAGGGTCTGTGCCTGTAGATAGTTAGAGTGCAAAGCTGGAAAATGTCAGTGGTGTTCACAAAACTACCCAGAGTTGGAAGAGCTGGGCTTCTAACAGAGAGATCATGCAGGCACACTGCTCTTGATGCAACACTGGCTGCCTCTTGTTTTGGTCACTGCTGAGACTTGGGGATATGGCCACATGGCCCCTTGGGCTGCAGCTGCCCCTCTCTGTGCACCTGCCCCATCCTGTTGGGGAGGACATTGGGCCACAGCTGTCTGCATCTGCCATCAGCTGGTGTCCCAGAGGGATGTCTGCAGGGCCATCCTTTTCCTCCTCCACCCTTCTGTCTGTGGGGCAGTGCCCAGCCCTTGGCTTTCCATCTTCCCAGCTATTCTGGGGCTGGGGAGGGAAAGCAAAGCTGGCTGGGGAATGACCAGTGCTGTGTGCAAGGGAGGGGGGTAGGAGAGCAACTGCTGACCCTGAAAAGCTCTTTCTGCTCTTGAAATGAGTCTGCCTTCTTCCCTGTTTTCTGCCTGTCCTCCCCTCCCATGGCAGGAGTTCCATGGCTCACAGGACTTTCCTTCATTGCTGAGGAGCCTTCAGACTGGCTCTGCTGCTGCCTTTACCTTGTTGTATGTATCATATACTTGGAAATATAGGGATGGAGTGTACCAGAAGACTACATGAGGGAAGATGGAGCAGAATTGGTCAAAATAATCTCAGAGCTGCCTTGTTAATGAAGTTTTGTGCATATCTAGCTGCCGGCTCGTCAGCAGAAGGTGAACAGCCTCACCCTCAAAACTTCATTTGCGTATATTTTATCTCCATTTCCTTTTTCAAAATATAGATTGGCATTCAAGTATCCATCCCTTCCATGACAAGAAACTGCAGTCCCTAATGCTCAACACTTTAAAAATAAAAGCTTCAATCTTTTGCAATAATTACATGACAGTTTAACAGTTAATAAAAGAAAAACAAAAAAGTTATGCATCTGCTTTTGTAGGTTGTGAGGACATGACATTGCAGATAAACATTATAAGCTTTAGTTTAATGATTTATTGAAGCTCATTTTTTCATTTTATTGTGGCTTTCAGTCTCTTACTATGTAGCTGTCTGGTTTCCCTAGAGAACAGAAGACTAGCTCAGAGATATAAATCTCTGTTAATGATTTTAAATAGCTATCTATCTATATATAATACAATTTTTTTTTTCGTTTGCCCTGGGTATTCAATCATGGGATTAGGAGAGGATAATCAATAATCCTGAATGCACAGCAGAGCCACTGTTGGTGGTGAGGGCTCAGAGCTGCTGCAAAATCCTGTTGCTGTCTTCCAGCCTCTCACTAAGAGGCCTCTCTCCCTGCTGAGCATCGTGAGATTTCTAGCAAAAATGGTCTCTCCAAGATCTTCAGCCTACACTGCATGCCAGAAGAGATCTCTGTTTTCCCAGACAGCTCATGTGAGCTGGTCACCTTAAGTCTCTTGTAGAACAAGAGAAATAAAGGAAGAGCTGTGCTGTAGCTTGTTGGGAACACTGTGGGGTTCCGTTAAGTTTTGTTTGTCCTCAGCAAATGAAGGTTGAGTGAGGTTTGTACAAATAGAAGAACCTGTTGTGAAGTAAGAGATACTGTAGGCAGCTGTACTAAGGAGCATGCAGTGAACGTGAGCAGACCCCTGGGCATTAGCCAGGATGTTCCTCATCTCCTGTAGTTTGTGTCTGAACCAGCCCTGGAGGGACCCTTTTCATCATGGAAAAAATATGTAGACCTTGGAACTAACATTCCTTCTATTTGCTTCCCCAGTGATCCCAGGCAAGTTCCTGCAATTGGGATGCAGGACCAGCAAATACCAGGTGTGTTTAAAAGGGCAGGATTATTATGACTTCTTTTTTTTTTTTTTTTTTTATTCACATTAATGATGTATCAGGAAAATAGTGATTTAAGAGATGATGTGTGGCTGCAGGGCCATTTAGCTGTACTTAAACTGGGAGCACATTGGTTGTGACTGAATGTTGCTTCACCTTCAAAGCTCTCCAAAGGCTTGTGCAAATAAATTTGTTTACTATCCTTTTTGCACTGGAGACATGTTCCCAGCATGCTTCCAGGAGAGAAGTCAGCCCCAAAGTTAGTGTTAGATGGAAGTGTCTGCTTGTGAACTGAAGGTGTTGATATCATTTTAGGTCAAATGATGTGGTAGTGTTGATTCAGATGAGCAATACAGGGGCTTGTGGACCACAGCAAACAAGCTTTAGCCTTGAAAATGAGGAAGTGGTTATGAACAGAACTTCTTGAACAGAAGGATGTGAGGTAGTGGTTATGGGGCCTCCTTAGAAGGTCACTGTCCCCGTACTGAATATACAGAGCACCAGAGGCTCCTATGTGCTCTGTAAGATGGGAAAGTCTCCTGTAGCCTCAAGAGGTGGTGATCCTGCCATGCAGAGGAGTCTGGTTGTGATGGCAGATGTATAGTTATTTAATGTGGAAAACAGGAGGAAGAACAAACCTGCTGTTGGTGGCTTTGTACTCAGAAGGCTCTTTGTTCCCCTCTTTCACTTCCCCTTCTGCTCTGTGTTGTTTCCTTTGGCCATTTACCACCAGTGGTGACAGTCCTGCCCTTCATGGTATCATCTCTGTGGGCTTCTTTGATGGCCCTTTTGGCTGGACTGCCTGGAGCAGCCCATGCTCCCCTCCAAGGCACCTTGTCCAGCAGTGTTTGCAGGCTGGCTGTAACAGCAACATGAGCATCCATTTCTGTAATGCCTTGACTTTTCAGGGTTCAGATCACAGGTTCCAAATAAAAAGGAATCTATCCTTGGAGGTAAAATTACTTGCTGTTAGTGTTCGTGATCACTATCTAACTCACATGTCTAATGTCCATTCTGAGCTTACTGGTCGTAATACAGCAGTCCCAGCCTGGCGAATTGCTTGGCAACTCTACGTGCACACCAGCTTGTAGACACTGCGGGACTTCTCCATTTTTCCCCACCAGTTTCTGGCTTAACACTAGTGAATTGGGAAGGGCTGAAAGTAAACCACTGCAAGTGAAACTCTTCATGATATGTTACTGTGCCAAGTGAGCTTTTATTATTGATTTAAAGGCATACACGGATAGCAAATATGGCACCATTAGGACTCGTGGTGCTGTTATGGCGTGAGACCTAATAAATCTTATGTGTGCCTTGTACTTAATTCATGTACTTATTCTGACCCCTGGGATTTATTCTTAGCCCTGCTTTTTTTTCAGGAACTGCTGTTCCTTCATCAAACAGGAGCAGACTGTTGGCTATGTCAGACTCATCTCAACTAGGCACAGATAGGGATGGGAAATGCCTTGGAAAATGGGAGAGAGGGCAGAGTCAGTTTGGAAGTTGGAAAGGGCTGGATCTGATCTCCTTTTACTGGTGGTGTTATTTCTCTTCTTGAACCGCTTTTTACTTCCTTAGTTAATGCCCATTTGCCATTTTCAGAAAGTCAAGAAATACCCGTCAAGAAGACCTGTCCACCTCCTACCTGATCTGTCCATAACTCTGTATTTAACTCTTGTATGAATCTGCTTATGTTGTTTTACATATTGAAGTCTAAGGAATATGAGTATTTAAATCATTTACATAAGGTAAATTAATGTTTTTCATAGTTTCTATGCTTTTGAGTTTGCAGTGGTTGTGTATACTCTGAGACCCGCGTTCGCAAATTCAAATCCAGGAGTAGGAACATATTAGGAGCAACTGGGGGAGTATGTGTTGGAATTGACACTGTTGGTGCTGCTTTTTGTCTGTCACTGAAATGTCAGTAACAGGTTCTTCCTGAGACTTGAAAAAACAATGTGTAGCTCCTGAGAATAGAGAGGAGGACAAACAAACCAACCCTTCCTACAGAAACTTGTTTGACATGTTCTCTACTCACTTTTCACATGAGAGGCAACCTATGAGTTTTGCTGCTGTAGTTCAATTTTGTATCAGAAGAACCCAGAAGGAGCTGCACTGCCTGATGATTCCTGGCCCTCCTCTCAACCGGGTTTTGTTTTTGAGCTTAGTTATATCTTTTTAACTTTTTCTAGTGATCTGTTTTGTTTTGATGTTGAGATGGAAACGATGATGCTGAGTTCTGTAAAAATGTGGCTGGAGTTTCCTATGCTGGCTTTTTGTGGGAGTGGTTTAGAGGGTAGTGGGGTTAAATCCAGCTGGTACAACAGGAGCTCTTCCATCTGCTCTGCTCTGGTGTGCAGTTGCGCAGTAACAAGCCTGATCAAGCTGGTGGCATGTTTAAGTTAAGGCACTTGCTGACTCATTAGCAGAAATACAGTGGTGAGGAAATGCTCTGTTTGCCAACTGACCGTGTACTGTTACAGTCACTGGGGCAACATGGTGGTGCTGCCTGTCAGGGATACCAATGGCCTGCCCCATTTTTTTTTAACATTAAAAAAATAGATAAATAAAAAATTTAAAAAGCTCTGAAATGGGAAGGAGGAAATGTTGTAAAGCTTATTAAGGCTTCTCAAGGTGGTCTGTGGGAAGTAGTTTTGGAATGCAGATCCCCCTTGTTTCATCCTTTTCTGCCTTTCTTCCATGAGACGCCCTGAAGTTTGGACAAGCCACCCATGTTGACACAGACTGATTCTTCTCAATCGCTTCTCCACCGTCTCCTGTGCTAATTACTGCTCTGCAAATCTACCCTCTGGTCTGATTTCTAAATTCATCCAGGAGGCTGAGCAGCTCGGAGGATCTGCTGTAAACATGACTTATCCGGCAGGCAGTAAAGCTGCTCTCTGAACCCTCCAAGGAGAATTAAGCCTGTCTGTAGGGCAGCTGCTTTTATCAATCTGTGTTGCAGATTAAAACATGTTTCAATGTCTTTTTCTGTCAAATCAGGAAGAAAAAAAAAACGTTCTTGTTACCATGTCCCTGGCTACATGTTAATAGAGAACTAATTGGCTAAATGTCAATCACTTGCTCCTTGAAGGGAAGGACCATCTCCCCTGTGCTGAGCATACATGAGCACAGCCCGTGCCTGTTCTCAGGCTGATGGTGATTTTTATGTTTTACCCACTAGAGACAGGAGCTGCTGAAGTTACATTGTGCGAAGCCTAGACTCCCAGGCCAAGGATATATCTGCTCCCACACTCCTGGGGCATGAGGTGGGGTGTAGAGATTGCACTGCTTTTAAAATGCAAAGGTTTAGGGCCTCTCCTAGCCTAGCTGTCAAACATGATTTATTCAGACTTTGTCCCCCTTAAACCTTCGCTTGTGATACCTGTGGCATGCCTCCTTTCAGCAGAAAGCTCTGTAAGTCACCAGTTCAAGTTTTGAAGACACTTATCTCAGAATTTGCCATCATCTAGTGGGGAGATGAAATCTTGTAGGTAGAGGAGCTTCACAGATCTGTGCAGGTCACAGGTATTTGGGCATTTTGTAGTGACTCACCAGGATTTTCTTGTAGGAGTATTGAGGGATTGAAGCACTGAAAGTGATTTTAGTTGAAAGCAAAGATCATAGTGCCTACATACTGCACCTTTACAGTTACTGTGCAAACAAAAGTACAAGATTTTAATGGCACATAAGAGACAAGGTTCAAGGCCTTCTTAGAAAGAAATATGAGATTTTGGATTTAAGTATAAGCCAGGCACATTTCATCTTTCTTGCTTTCTAGTCATGAGGTTGATACATAACTTCACTCTTCACCTGCTTTTTTTTTTGCCCAGCTTATCTTCTTGCTGTGTAAAATGAATTTTTTTTCCTCTTGATTCCCTTTCTGGTGCAGGGGCAAAGTGTTGATTTTTTACCCATGTAAAACAAAACATCTCCCATTCAAATAGGTATAGATATCTCAGACATAAATCTTTCTGCCATAACTGGTTCTGGAGCCCTTTTGCAATAGTATGTTGCAAAACTCTAATTAGGGCTTCCCTGTGTCACAGTAATATTATGCCCATTAAGCAGTAACCGTGCTTTGACACCTCTCTGAATAGCAGTGCAATGCCTAATGAAAATGCAGTTTTACTGGGATGAAAGTATTTATGCTAATGAAGCTATGTTCATACATGCTGGAGCTTACGGTATAGATATTTTCCTTGCAAACCCCTGAGTGATATGCTGATAAGAGTCTTGGTGAATCTAATCTGGATTAAAAAAATATATCATATTCAACATGGCCTTAAAATACAACCAGGGTAGGTGTGAGGTAAGATTAAGCTTTTCCATAATGCAGAACACTTGGTTTAAGAAGTGGAAGAATATATAATAACAGGCTTTGATCGAGCTACTTGCTGTGGAAAAAAATGTTTCATTGCTTGCTCTCTGGGAAAGCTTGTTACTTGTTTTTTCCTAATTGTTGCAACTGCACAACCCAAATGAACTGACCATAGCAGTGGAGTTTGTACCCAAGATTTCTGGATCAAAACCCATGAGCAAATGTTTTGTAAGGTTAAGCACTTATCTATTAGCTTGCAGCCAGTAAGAGATTTCTAAACCTTTTGAAATGGTCAGTAATAGGTGACCAAAGGTAATTTTTAAATAAAAACTTGACCTGTGTGCCCACTGGTGCAGGCTTGGAACAGGAAATACAGTGTGTAGTTCAGTTCTCAGTAAGCATGTTCGACAGTGGGTTGATGGAAGAAACATGTACTCTTCCCACTAATTTTTATTTGTGTTTTGGTAACCCTCTGGACTGTGATCAGAAAAACGGGCTGGTCCTGCAAGCATGAGTGCAACTTGAGTACACTGTACTATGCCTGGGCTTGGTGAACTCAAGTGCTGAGGGAAAGTGAAACAATTCTAGGGGTCCAGAGGCCATCAGGGTGCATGCATGCTTCAGGAATTTGCTGTTGCTGACTCAGTTTTAGGGAGGAGGGATGTATGTTTTTCGTTTTCAGAATTGCTTATCGAGCTGTTGGGGAAAAAGAAACTGCCCTGGAGAAGTGGAAAAAGCTTTGTCTGTCAAGAAGGCAGTTCAAGCCTGTAGATCCTTTCCTGTATAACTTCTGAAATCCAGGTGTGGTTGAAAGACAGTGAAGTCATGTGTTGCATATTACATGGGAAACTTTCTTTCAGTTTCTCCAGCAATTTCCTGACACAGGAATGGATCAGGTAGGGTGAGGGTGGGTAGGTGTTCATATACTGCCATGTTGAAGCCATTTCTGGAGGTGTGAGAGAGCTCCTTAAGAATATATTTGCAGCAGCTAAAGCAGAAAGTGAAGAATGGTGCATCCAGTGTAGCTGAAGGATAGAGGATAGCCTGAGTGAGTGAAGTATGTGCATCCTGAGACCACTGAGAAGGAGAGGTCAGGCTCTCCGTTGTAGCTTGCTGTAAGTTTGCAGCTTGTATCCAGGCACAAGCTCCAGACCTTCTCCCAGATTCACAGTGCCTGCTCCAGAAACAGGCCCATTTCTTGGAGCATCTGGGGTTTTCTGCGAGGCATCTCCTTCAGTCCAGCACTGACCTGGACTGACCCTGCGTAGCTTGTGAGGCAAAACAAAATTGTAGCTAGGGGACGACAGCTTTAGTAATCAGATCCCAAACAAAATTGAAGGCTGTTAAAATGTCTCATTGAATTATGGTGCTACAGGAGCATAGTGACTCATAGTGAAGCTAATCACCTGCTGCTTTGTCTTGACTGCAAAAAACAGATTGCTAGTTAAACATTTAAAGGTCATAATCTTAGTTGTATTAGTGTTGCTTTCCTCCTTCCCTCCTCCTACCCCTTTATGCCTGAAGTTACTAGGGGAAATCAAACAGATACTACTCTGGAGGGCTGTCTTCTGAAGGTAAAACTCGGCATGTTTGTCTTTCAGACTCACACTGTGGACCTTTATGTTTTCATTTATGAGAGAGACCATGCTAAAAACATTGCATTGGCTTGGCACAAATTTCCCCAAATCATCGTCAGTTTGACGTTGGTGTTCTGTGTAGAGTCAAATTTTAAGTCATAGGTATTTTTGGGTTCATCACAGGAAATTCCAGGAGTGAAACCAGAGCTCAGGTCCCTATTTCCACAGCCAAGCAAGTTCAGTATTTTTAAATTAATAGTGCTTTGTTGTTCATTGGGCCAAGAGCATCCTAAAGGAAACAGAGTTTTCTTGGTTCTGCCTAAAGGGGCAATAGACCTCTCTAGCTGGCTGGGAAAAGAACACTCTTTCTTTCTGGCATTAACTTGTCTGTGTGGGTGAAGAGAGGAACTGTGTTGCTTCAACAGAACTGTCATTAATGTCCTTGCAATTGTCCCCAGTTGCAGCAGCCAGGGTGAGGAAGGTTCTGTAGAGAGAGGACGTGGCTCTTTGCCTGATGGATCTTCCCATACTCTGCTGTAAAAGAGCCTTCCAGGTAGATGAAAGTGATCCACTCTTCTATCAAAATGCTGGTCTAGCTCTTCTAAGTGATTCCTGCTCCTTACATCCAGTTCATTGCTGTGAGTCATCAGGTGGCTCTCCTGGAGAAGCATTCAGATGGTGGTAGAGGAAAGCTTGCAGATAAAATAACAGCAAGCCATGCTAAAGCATCTAAACCTCCAGGTCACTTCAAAAGTCAGTGAGTGCAGTGGATATCACCAGCAATATTAGCGTGTTAGTACTCCAATTTAAATACAGATTTTGAGGGAAGTTTATAATATTTTCTGCATATGTATGTTTTATGGCAGGAAGCATATCCTGCTATAAATTACTCTGTTTGAGAGGCTGTATTAAAGACTGTGTGTGACTTAAGCCTGGAAGTTTTTCCTTTCAGAAGTGTTTGCTGTACTAAACTGATAGATCACTGGCATGTTTTAAGCTGGACCACTGCCTTACTTTGGACTGGGCTGGAGAGATCATGGTGTCAGAACAACATGTTTCCTATCACCTGCCAAGTTTTTGTTCTTGTAGAATGATCTGGACAAGCTGAATCAATGGGCCAAGGCCAGTGGTATGAGGTTCAACAAGGTGAAGTGCTGGGTCTTGTACTTTGGTCACAACAACCCCCTGCAATCCTACAGGCTTGGGGAAGAGTGGCTGGAAAGCTGCCCAGCAGAAATGGACTTGGGGATTGTGGACTAGGACAGTGATTGTCCACTTGCACTCAGCTCTTGTGAGGCCACTCCTTGAGTCTGGTATGCTGTTTTGGGCCCCTCACTACAAGAAGGACAGAGGTGCTGGAACATGTCCAGAGCAGGGCAGCAGAGCTGGGGAAGGGGCTGGAGCACAAGTGGTAAGAGGAGCAGCTGAGGGAGCTGGGGGTGTTTAGTCTGGAGGAAAGGAGACTTAGAGAGACTTTATAGCTCTCTGTGGCTCACTGAAATGTGACCGTAGCCAAGTGGGGTTTGGTTTCTTCTCCCAGGAAACAAGTGAAAGGACAAGAGGAAATGACCTCAAACTGCACTAGGGGAGGTTCAGGTTAGACATCAAGAAGAAATTCTTCACTGAAAGGTTGGTTTAGCAGGCTGCCGAGGAGGAGTCACCATCCCTGGAAATGTTCAAGAAATGACTAGACATGGCATTTAGTGCTATGGTTTAGTTGACAAGTTGATGTTCTATCAAAGGTTGGACTCTATGGTCTTGGAGGTCTTTGCCAACCTAAGATTCTGTGATACCTGGTGGCTAACAACCACGTGATGCAGTCTTGTGAACTGAGGGAAGATGGACCTTGGTCTGACATGTGGTGAAGGGTTGGGAGATGCCCTGTGTTGGTTCCTGTCTTTATGCCCAACTTTCTAGTGGGTGTCCTCATCTATAGTGGTTGTTACTTTTAGGAGGGATCTTCGGATGCCCTAGTGGCCTTTTGCAGGGTTGCAGAACTGCTGTTGGGAGACACTGATGTAAGTAACATAGAGACAGAGGGGCCAAAAAAAGGATAAAGGAATAGGGTAGATAACAGCATTCTGCTGTACATCCAGACGTCCCCATTTGTGCCTGGGTTTGCAGTGTGCCTGGAGCTGTCCCAGGCCAGCCTTGCTCGAAGTGCACTACGTCACTTTGGCCAAGGAGCCAAAGAGCTGGCTTAGATCCTGAGCCCATCAAACATGTGCTGCTGGCTGTAGGGAAAAGAGCCACTCACTTGTGAGGGCTGCTGGCTTGTGCAGATTTTGGATAGACCTTTGACCTCACTAGCAGATGGCAGAATAAATTGATGGCGGATGTATTTTTAAATGAGCAGATTGCACTTTCAGTCTTTAAACCTTAACACAAAGGTGCATTTTTAATAGTCAACAGCTAAATTTGGCTAAGGAGCACCTGTCCATACTACTCTGTGGAGGTGAATCCAGACAGGGAACAGGCTGAAGGAAGGGGGTGCCCTCTTGGAAAATAGCTTCTGCTGAAAAGTGTCTTCACTGGTTTTTTTTGCAAGCTGATTTCTTTTGATGTTGTTTATTCTTCCTTTTGCAAAAGGCAGTCAAACTTCAAAGGGAGCTGTATCATACCATGTTCTCCATGTACTTTAGGTTTAAAGTGGAGTCTTCACACATTCAGTTATGGGTAGAAAAAGGTGTCCATGGGGATCCTCTCCCTCTTCCTGCCCATTGTGACTGCTGATTTGACTTGCAAGAACTGCCTCTAATAAGGAGCACTCATTGGATTGGTAATTGCTGATGCTGATTTATACCTGTTTTCTCTTAAGTCACATCCTTAAGTGCTTCAAAATAGTATCAGGTTTACTTTTGTTTTCATAGCAGGTAACTTGCCATGTCACTCTTTGGAGCTCAATACCGTTTTTAATTGCTTCATGCCTAAATCTGCCCTTAGCTCACCTGCATTTTAGAAGTCCAGGTCTAAAGCTTTGTTAATAGATAAACTGGAGCTCCTTTGGTGTGATTCCATTCTTACTAATGTTTACAATTTAGAAGTCTGCCACAGGATTTTTTAGTGCTTCACACCTCTGCTGCCGTAGGGCTCTGTCATATCTTCCATAGAGGAAAACAATGCATGCCCTGTGAATACTGGTAGTTTATCCTGGGTTGACAACTGAGGTACCTTTTTCTTTTATTATCATCTGACCTGCAAGCCATGCCTTTCATAGCCTTTTGATCCTGTTGGGAATGCCAGATTAATGAGGCTAACTACTTTCTTTGGACAGATTTTTTTCATAAGCAGAGAAATACTCCTTACATCAAGACCAAATTATACCGTCCTTTCTCTCATTTCAAAAACCAGTTCTTTGGGGGCTATCTTATTAATTGAATCATTTATTTTACCTAGTTTAAACAAACTGTTCAAAAAACCTAGGCTAACGCCTATTGCAAGCAATTCTATCTGAAATGGCTTGCAGCTGGACAGATTAATTGTGGCAGTTACTTCTGTGGAAGGCATGCCCTTGAGTTCACTCAGGATGAGTGGCAGTGCTGCTGCTGAAAAGGAATTCAGAGATGCTCATGGCCCGGGCGAGTGCTGCATTGCAGTTACTGTCAGCTTACGTCACAAGCAGATACTCCAGCAGCCCAAGGGCTCGTCAGGAGCCTGAGGAGAGCGGGGCTTTAGTACCATGGAACAACAGATCTCATGGTCTGTGTTTTCTGTGCTTCTTGGTGCATATCTTGTGCCTTCTGTGCAGGGAAGCCTCTATCAGCGGTTCTCTGTTCTGTTTAATGCAGTGTAAAAAGCTGTGAGTGCTTATCCATTTACAGCATTTGGGTTGGAGGGCTTTTTAGCCTCATTTTTTAATATATATTTAGAGATTTACACATGTCATACTGTAATTACAGCATTGCACCATTTGAACCTGTCTGTTTTAATTAGCAGTTGGCATTGCCCTATTTATAGATAGATGAAAAAAGCACGAGCTAGCCAGTTTGCAGTGCAGAGTGTATTTTGTTCTGTTGGCAAGTAGTTTGTATCCATTTTTCCATAGCTAAACTGGCTTGGCAACCTACAGATGTTGCAGGCATTGGGTACTGATGCTTGAAATAGAAGTGGACTCTGAAGAAGATGTGGGATAGGGAGGAATAAATGAGAAACTGGTGTTCCATTGGAAGTCTGTTGTGACTGATGATATGACACGCTTACCAGAGCATAACTGCAGAAGTTGACCACATGAAAAAAGAGCACATTAAAAAAAATTATATTTTAAATCTTGCTCCTGTCACATTATTAAGGTTCCTATCCACTTTGGCATGTTGTGGTAACAAAACCGGTTACCAGTACAAGTGTTTGGCTATCCAGCATGGTTAAGTTGGTTGGTGGGTATTTGTGCAAGCAGAAGAAACCGATTGATTCTTTCTGGAACAAGTTGTTTCTAGTCTATAAATGATCTGTTTTTCATTTTAACTGCAGCTTTAAATTTTCAAAAGTTTTGGCCTGCACTGACCCTGCAATGCCCAGGAGACTGTCAAGAAACCAGAACAACAGTGTTATTAAACACCCAGGTGTTAGCTACTCCTCAGGAACTGTCTGCTAATGCACTTTACTCTGGGGAAAACAATTTGAGGCACCTTTGCCCCCTTCAAGAAGCTCTCTTTAAATAAAACCATAAATTACTTCTCAATGCAGATGCTAAATACAGGGATAGGAGTCTTGTTGAGCAGCTCACATGGAGGTTGCTGGGTACAAGGTGAAAAATGCTTTGCTCTGTACAACATTTGGTTGCTACAATTTCAACACTGTTGTGTTGCATCCTGAGCTTTGCAGGGCCTGTAGACTTGTGGTAGGTTATTGCTTGAAAAACACTGCTCATGAGTCAGTGCCTTAAAGCATTACTGCCTACCCATGAGGGGAAGGTAGGCTCTTCAATAACTCCCTCTTTCCTGCACAGCTTTTCAGAGCAGCTGCATCGTTATTCTGTGGCCTGTATTTTTCATTGTCTTGCAAGATTTCAATCTTTCAGTCTAGGACTGAGATAGGTAGAAGCAGGTGGATTTCAGTCAAGCTTACACTTGGTGATTTGGGACTAGAGCCCAGAACTGAAAGCTTCCAAAACCTGGGGGTTCTCACTTCAGTTATCAGCCTAAAATGTCGTCATCTCTGTTGGCTGTTCATGTTACAAACTGCATTTTGTAACATGAAGGGCCAACATGGCAGTAGTTGAGTGCTCCAAGACTTTTCAAGCATGTCCAGCACAGTAATACAAGTTTGAGTTTTCTCAGACACACTGACTGTGTGTGCACATTTGTATGTGTAATTTCTGAGTGACCTGTCCTCAGGCTGACTGTCTTTGGGAGAAGAGCTGGTGGAATTGATCCGGCTTCACATGGCTGAGCAGGGTGCAAGTAAGGGGAAACTATTCATGTAGCACTGTGAAATATTTGAATGTGGGTTACATGGTGCTAAATCACGGTAGTCTCTGGGGGAACATAGTTAATAAATTCTAAATAAGAGGTGACCCTTTCTGAGCACTTTTTCTACACTTGTGATTTATATGCTAGTTCTGTGCATTACAGTGCTTAAAGCCTAAGTCAGAAATCCTCCATCCAAATTTGGCACCTACTCTTGTCTTTAATGGCCAAATTAATAGCAGTAGGTCACAGCCAGCTGTTTTGTAGGTGCAGGTTGATGAGATCTGTTGGAAGAACAAGGGAGCATCAGAGCGTGCAAGGAGTTGTGAGGTTCAGATGGATTTCCTGCATTACCAAAGATGTCAAATGACCAGATGAACATTTCTCTGCTAAAATCAACTTAATTGTAAAGCACTGTTAGGTTTTCGTTTTGTTTTGTTTTGTTTTTTGAGAAACCTGAAGAAATGAAGCAAGTTAGCAATTGGACCAGCAGCTTTTTGTGGGTAAACTTTAATTGGTTTTGTGTAATTTTCAAAATGCCACAGACTTCATTTTTTAATAGACTGGGTTGTGACAGTGCTGGTTTGTGTACTTATGGTGGGTGTTCACATTCCTTTGATATCAAAGATTTCACTTGCATAAAACAAATAAACACTTTCTACATATATTTGCTGTGTTATGTTGACAAAGCAGTGCCAGGGATGCTTGGAAAACTGTATGTTTGAACTGCTGGGACAGTGGACTCTGTGTTTTAGATAAGGAAAATAATTTTCACAGTAGCACTAATCAGCAAATGGAAGAGAAGTCCAGGAATCTCCACCCCTGGAAGCACTCAAAACCTGGACTGGACAGACCCTCAGAAACCTCGTGGAAGTTGAGCCTGCCTTTAGTGGGAAGTGAGCAGACCAGACAGCCTCCCCAGGTCACTCCCAGTCTTGTGTCTCTGGTTTTTGCTGAATGAGATACTGAGAGGAAGGACGAATAACCAAAGGTGTTACATCAGTCTTTGGAGGGGAGCAGGGACTTCCCTCCTCTGGAAAGAGGGGCATCCCCTAGGAAGAGTGTTAACATAAGTTTATATGCTACTGCTAAAGCCTTAGCAGCACTTTGTGTGTGAATTGCAGGATTCTTTAAAGCTGCATAGCCGCAGCTGGTCTAGTCATCAAGGACTGTAAGATGAGCAGGATTTGGCTAGAGTAGTAATAGTGCTCTGAATGTTTGTCCTGTGTAAGGTGTGAATACCCTCCTGCCCCTCTCCCTGGGGGCTGTTCAGTGAGAGGGGGTTGTAAAGGTGTTCTGCACTGAAGGAGAGAATGGATAAAGTGATGGAGAAGGCTAGCTTCTGCTCCTCTTTCAAGGTTTATATTTCAGGATTTATAAAGCCCTGTTCTTAATTAACCTTTGCTTTTCTTCTGCCTTTTGATTTCTAGTCTTTGTCATTGATTGTCCTGGCTTTCTGAAGCTTCTTGCAGTTGTTCTCACTACTAAGGGTGATGGAGTGGTATTTCCAAGTTTGGCCTTCCTGGCCAGGTCTTACAAACCTGGTGTGTGGGTCACAGCAGGCAAGTCCAGCCAGAGTAGGTGCATCTGCTGTTTCAGGGGTCGAGGTATGTTCACTAGAGTTCAATAGAGCTTGTTCGCAAGAAGAAATGCAGTTACTCTGCCCTTGCAGAAGAAGATAAGCACGCCCTTGATGTTTGCATGCCAGTCAGCATTGCCGAGTGTCCTGCTGTATGCTGTGCTCGTCATGCTGTACACCAAGGGAGCTTCATTCGAGCTTTTCTGCAAAGATGTGCCTTTTTCTTCTTGTGACTCAGAGAATCAAAGCTTTTCCCCTGCTGCACTTGTCAGGGTTTAAGCAGGCACACTTCAAATGCAGCCCAACAGCATAGATTGTTTGGAAGGATTCATGGGGTAAGCAGGAGTTTGCCTGCAGAGCATGTGAATCTGTGTATTCAAAGCAGCCAAAGATCTGGTGAGCCCAGCCCTGTGCTTGTAAGATGTCTCACCTCTGCATGCAGCCTTCTGTGAATTTCACTTGCTGCTTACAAGGAGAAAATGTACTTTTTCTAAATTCAAAAGTTCAGTTTGCTGTGTTTTTAAGATCATGTGCTTACTGAGCTTCAGGCCAAAAGCACAAGGCTTGAACTAGAGGAACCCCTAGGTCCTCTGCTTGGAGATGGCTGTCCTCATTTCACTTTCTGTAACAGGTAGAATATACCTTTTTTTTTTTTTTTAGCTGGGTTCACTGTTGTGTATCAAATTCCTTTGTATGTCAGGCTCAAACAGCCAGCTGGTGTCAAACCCATGTGGTGACATTCTCCTTTGCCTTTGTGAAAATTCAGTATATTTTGGTAAGGCTGAGGAAGCTGAAGTTGAAAACTAGTGGGATGCAGCCAAATTTAAAATAAAAGCAGCCCATAAGTGAGGACAAAGCAGGTTAACTGTTAGAGAGCTGACGTGATAAACAGCACAATAGTCTTTATGAGCAATATGAGCTTTGAGGCAATCTTGATAACTAAACACTAGGGCCCTGGATTCCTGCTACCCTTCTGCTATCTGCCTCTTGATTAAAGAGGTGTACAGGTTCTTCATGTGCCTGCTGCAGTTAGGGATTAATAACCCTGAGCAAAAGCATGAGATTTCCCCAGGAGAGGAAACCATACTCCTGAGTACCTGGGGCAGGGACAGAACTTTCCCTTGCACCCAGGACCTGAGATGTTACACTCAATGCTTATGTGTGCATTGAGCCTTTTGATGGGTTGATGATGATGTATCTCCGTATAACTAATTGAAAAATAACAGACATTCTCAAAAATGTCTTGAACTGATAATTTCTTAAGGTGGTTTGAATGATTTTTACCTGCCTTTGTACTCTCATAATCTTGCCCTCAGTTCACTAAGGAAGTATGCTCTACTGGAAGAAGTGACAGCATGTAAAAATAGCACTGCCTTATTTTGCAGATCTGCTTGCTGTGTGGTTTCAGTTAGATCTGCTGACTTGGATTTAAAAATAAACTTTTCTTCTGCTTTTTGCACCTGCTTGTCGTGGTGGTGCTTGATTTTGTGTTTCAGAGGCAGCAGCCTTTTGGTGGTATCTGAAATCCTTGCTGGATTGGGATCAGCAGCACAGGTGATTGGGACACCTCAGTTAAGGGGCTTTTGGGGCCAGGGGTGTTTGTGAGGCCAGTAACTAAACATAAAGAGGAGAAAGACCTTGAGGCTTTTTAGAGCCTCTGTGGAAGTCGTCAGTTCAAAATAAGCAGTATGTGTTTTGCCAAGCGTGCAGTGGAATTGCAGTTGGTGTTCCAAGCCATTTGCTGTAAGTGTATTATCCCTTCCCCTCACTGAATATTGTTGTAGTCTAATCAGATTACATCGCAGTTCATCGCTGGGCCCAGGCAAAATAAAGAGCTGTACTTCTAAAGAACATAAGTATCTTGAATTACTGCCTTCTTCACACATTGGACTGACATTAAGTGTTCATTTAGAGCCAGATTAATGGAGGTATGGAGATCAGTGAGTCTGGCTATCTGAATAGGCCTCAACCAGATCTCCACATTCCACTGTCTGGAGCATGTAGTGGAGTGTGGTCCTCAGAGCATGAGTGGCCCTGGCTGGTGGAGCTGGCCTTTACATGGCCTCTGGCTGTCAGCTTGGCTCTGGGATTCTGCACAGGTGAGGGGTTACTCCAGATTAGCACACAGGCTTGGCCTGGTGTTCTTCAACTTCAGGAACTGTTTTTCTTACAGAGTTCTTTTTATTAGCGTGTTCCAGTTTTTATTGAGAGCACCAGCTTGGTGCTCATATTGCTTGCTTTCCTTGAGCTATCGATGAGTGTAGCAGCTGGAGTAAAGCAGTTGGATCTACTCAAATTAAGACTGTTACGTTTACTGAGCTATGCATAGACTGTTTCTGGAAATACATTTTGCTATAAATCTGAAAAGAAATGGGGAAAAGGTATGGGCAATATTAGTGGACAGCTTGATTGTGAGTACAGATATTTAGCAGACCCTGTATGTTTTCAGTACTGAAACTATTTGTATTCTAAAGAATAAAATGTAAATAATGGAAAACACTATTGTGGCATTTGGTCTTCTAAACAAATATGGTTTTAATCATGCTCTGGTTTTGTGGCATTAAAATCCTGATGCAGAATTCTAGGTTCATAAAAATGAGCAGCAGGCACCTGTAAGGAGGGATGGATATGAATTCTTGGAAGAAATCACCAGAAGCAAAATTCTATCTGTGCTGGCAACACCATTTGTGAAAGAGAGAGGAGGAGGGAGCAAGCCAGCTTGCACTCCTGACACAAATATCTCAAACTTGAGCATTTTGTTCCTGGGAAACACTTCTGCCTGAATATCTGCTGCTCTCTGGCAGGATGTCATGGTTCAGTGATGCATCTTGTGTGCCTCTTTACAAGTTTGTGAATCAATGACAGACTTAGTTTCTCAGTTTCAGAAATTGAACTGATGCATCCTATAACTTAAGCCTTCCCAAAGCACTTCTATCCACTTGTATGTGGCATCCTCTTTCAAAGCAGAGAACCATGGGTGAGATTTGCATTCATGCACTGAAGGCTGACTAAACCCAAACTGTCCAGAGGTCATAGCAGGGCTGGTTCATGCCCATGTTTATATATTGGATGGACTGTGTGGTGACCTCTGTGTGCGTGGGTGAAATTCTGACCCTGCTTCTTTAATAGCAGTGCTTGTGTTGACTCCCATGGGGCAAGGATTTTGCCCAGTGCTAAGCTAGATGAACAGCTAAAGTAGGCAAAAATGCTGCTCACTGAAGGAATGAGCAAGATCAGAAGTCACAAGAGCTTCCTTGCGCATTTTTTAAAAAAGTGACTGGAACATGATCATAGTCTGTTACAAGGACTTCCAAAAGCTGGTGGTTACCAGGGCAGGCTGTGGGCTCCTGTTCCTTTGGCTTCTTTGCTGCTTTAACTAGCTGCCACTGCCGCTCTTCTCAACTCCTTTGTCCTCTAAGATCAATGACAATGCAATTCGAGATCCTGCTAGTCCCCATCCATGAACAAGTGCTAGTTTCTTCTGCAAATGAGAAAATAAGCCACCCACTGCATTTTCCTCTCAGCTGGACTGTGTGGGGCTCTGGCAAATTTGACAGAGAACTTCATAGCAGGCCTCTGTAAATGTTTTCCAAGTAATTTGCCCAAAAGGGCACTCAACCAAACTGCATAGCAATCTGTTCCTCTGCAATGACAACTGCAGATGTGTGGTATATGAAAATGGCCTGCCACAGCTGTTTTATTAAATTTGGTTAACCTGAAATTCATATGTGAGTTTGACCTTGAATCTGCATTTGTTGTCCAGTCTTCACTGAGAGATGTCTAAATTAATTTTTTTTTAAAAAAAAAACTTCAGGAATTTATTTTTTTTTCTGATTTTGAGCAGCTGCCTTCAGAGACTTTACCAAGTGCTGCTCAGAAAGGCTCGCAGCTGTAGGAATAAGGGTGTCCTGTTTTCTTTTTCCTGCTTGGTGGATACTGAACAACATCTCTCTGTTGTCTGCAGTTTTTGATGTTTTTTTCCAACTTACAGGCCTTACCTGGAGACTGTTGACACCATGAACACTGAGAGCTTCCATAGCTCCACTTTCTGTCCCAGCAGTAATACCTGTGCTAGTCAGTTTTAAGCAAAAGCTGTCATTTTTTCTCTGTTTGCTGCAGCCCTGGAGCTCATCCTATCATCCTTGAGTTTCATGGAGGCATAGAAAAGTTTGGCAAGATCAAGGTCTGTGCCCCATGTAATCAATGATGGAAACTGCTTGCTCTTCTAGCAGCATGAGTTTGGATAAGGGTTGAGTAAATGGCCATTAGCTTAAAATGTCCTACTGGTAGTCATTTGTCATAGCCTCCACATTCAGAACTGCATTTAATAATCCATTCTGCTCCTGCTTTAATCTTTACTCAAAAATGGAAGCCTCTTCTGATAACTGCGAAATTGCAAAAATATTACACCCATTTTTCATCATTTTCTCCTTTTTGGGAAAGAGGGAAGTGGCTGGCACGTTTAGACTTTGGTCTAAAGACCCTTGAAGATAAAGGTGAGCTCATTAGTAAGTAGGAACCTTAAAGGCACTTCCTGAAAGGCAGCATCTTCGGAGCCTGCTGGAGTTGCTCAACAGTGAAGTGAGAAGAGGAATATAAGAGGTCGATTGTAGCAAGTTGTTTGGAGTATACAGAGGCCATGCAGTTGTACAGCTGCACATTTCATCAAATAATAATTTCCTTGATATATGATCATCATTAACTACAAACATAATGACTCCCATAAAACAATTGAGTCTCTTTCCTACAATCTCTCCCTGTTGTCTCTCTGTGATACTGAATGACAAGCAAGGATCAAAAGAAATAATCTATGCCTTTATAGTGGACTCACTGTAGTGTCGTGGTCCACAGACTTCTGGTTAATTATCTCACATGAAAAAAGTTTGCAGTCTTTTACGGGCTTAGGCAGGAAAGGGGAAAGCAGGGAAGGTGAGAGTGAAGGCACGTATTGCCTTGCAGAGTTGCCTTTTACTTATGAGAAATAAGGCTGATGTTATCACCCACTTTCTAATCAAATTTGACAGTAGCATTTTGTTAAGCCACTTTCTGTGAGTGGGAATTCTGATGAATACAGCTCTCATCTCCGGTTTTGAAGTATTACTTTACGCTGTTCCCAGGCATTGTTTGCTGTACTGGATGAATTATTATAGTATGTCAGAGAAGTAGATAATTCATGGCCTCATTTTATAAACCGAGAGCCCAAGGCACAGCACTTTTACTTGCAGAGCTGCAGGGCAGTGAATGGAGCCCAGGTCACCCACCCAACACACTCGTTGTTTGGTAAAAAGTTAGTTAGTGTGACCTCAGTATTTCTGTTCGGGCAGTTACAGCTGCTGGAGGATGTCATGAGTTTCTTCCAGGGACCTGCTTATGAGTATAGATGGATAGCGCATTTGGCATATTCCTGACAGACTCCTCTGTCAGATGATCTTTCTACCACATTTGTGGGCTGATAGCACTGAAAAAGAAGTTATCTCCACAGGTCTTTTGTCTACCTGGCTCATGGTAACATACTTGAGCCGGTAGGCAATTGGTCACCTATGGAGCAGGTTTTGAAAAGATAAACTATAAATCAGTTTGGAAGCTGCAGCAGGTTTTGTGTGGCATTGGCCACTGCAATAAACTCATTACTAGGTTTTGATTGCTCAGGTGCATAGCCAGTACCAGGACCAGCACACACATTAATGCTGCTTGTAAGGTCCATCTCTGTGTGCAGAGTGCACACATTGACTGCCCGCTCCAACTGTGAGCAAGCTACTCATCAAACTGTAATTTATATAAAGCATATTTGAGTCAACTGCAGCTGATATTGGATAAAAGAAACAAATTCAAGTTACCATCCCTTGTTACATTTGGATATTTTCAAACCACTGCAGTAGTACAAGGTGGTTCTGTCCTGCCGGTTTGTGTAGCCAGCTGATCCCAGACCTTTGGAGCCAGGAGCATCAGTGCAGTTCTGCTGGTGGGAACCAGCCCTCACAGTAACCTTCTGAAAGCTGAGATAAACCCTATGCACTGTGGGTGTTCCTGGAAGAACAGCTGAATGCATTGGTGATGGCCGTGGTCTTCCAGCTCAATAAATCAAGGGGTGGTGAGAGGCTTGTATTTAACTTTTTTTAAACTTTCTTAGGAAGCATTTGTATCCTTGACAGTTAATATAATTTGGAACAGGGAAGTTAAGCTCTGTTTAACCCTGGTGCAGTCAGGGTTGTTCATACGTTGAGGAGAAGCAGTGGGATTCAGCTGTGGGACAAGATGGGCTGGTACTGTCCTCTGTTCAGTTGAGTGACCCTTGCCAGCCCCAACCCACTCCCTGCACCCCTCCCTGGGTCTGTGCTAACCAAGCAGAGGTGCTGGCTCAGCTCTCCCAAACTTTTCAGCAGCACCCCTCATTCTTCTTTCCAAGCAGAATCCTCAACCCATCTTCAGCAACACCTTGTTTCCAGAAGGGACATCAAAAATTTCTCAAAACCATTTATTTTCCTCTTACCTTCACTTCATTAGAAAGTCTTCATTCACAGAATAAAATTAACACCTCATCCTTTGATGTTCTCATGAACACTTATGGATAAAACAAAGTTTCAAAAGGTGGGAAGAACCAGTAGCCCACTCATCACCAACCACATTTGGTTTTTCTCTGTGGAAAAACCTCATTATATCAGGTTTAATTTATTTTGTTGTGACTTTTTTTTCTTTTTTTTTTTTTCACTCTGAACTTTGTTGGCTGTTCTACTGACCTTGCTCAGCCATCTGCACTATGTGTTGAGGGGATATATTTGTACTTTGGTTGATTGTGTTTCAGTTGAAGTTCTGTTACCTTGGAATTTAATATTAATAGTAACTGACCCTTGTTTCCTAGTCTCCCCAAACATATGGTGCCTTATTTCCTTTTTATTGTTCTGATACGACCCTTCTTTTTTTCATATAACAGACTTAGGAAAACAGTGTCACTTAACAATTGATGGTCCTAAATATTCCAGTATTCTAGTCAGTTTTCAACCTTAAAAACCTAACTTTTGTTTAAACTCAATGCTAGTAGCCAGTGAAATTTTTTGGTTCATTTGTTCTCTGCTGATGCAGTTGTGTACCACATTAGTCTCCGAAATAAAATTACTTTTATTTGGAAGCGGATCCAGAGAAAAAATGCCCATGTTTTGGGACAGAGATATACACTCTTTGTTGTGGATACTGTCCTCTCTCTCCACTTGCTTTCTCTGATACACCTCTCCCCATCTTCTGTATTGCTTTTTGAGTTACTGGTGTCTGTCTCACTTGTGTAAGTGTAGCATCACTGAAAGAGACAGGTACAGATCCAGCCTGGAGTCGGTGTGCTTTTCCTACCTGTATGCAATGAGACTACAGCTCTTTGATGTTACCAAATAATATTATTTCAGAAGCTCCTTATAAAAACGTGAGTAATCAGGCAAGTGTCAAAGGAGTTTCTGTTTATCTTTTTGAACAATACCAAATAGCCACACTTTGTTCCAGTTATTTGATGTCTGTTCCAGAGCCATTTCATGGGCATGGAATTTAATTCTGCAAGGATGCAGGAAGATGGTGACTTGATTTTCGTGTTTAAAATAATCAAAATTATCAAAAACGTTAAAGTTTCGTAGGAAGTTTTTTTTACTTGAGCAATACTATTTTTAAAGCCTAGGGAAGATTTTACTCTATGATACAAGTCTAAGGTTCTTTTAATAATCAAATAAGACTTCTGAATAGGTGCTGATATATGCACTGTTCCAGAGAGCGTTACAGTTTGGAAACAGTTCGTAAGAAGGTTGATGTTTGTCTCCTGAAGTAGTAGATTTGACTTGCAAATGGGAGCTAAGCAAGTACCAAACCTAACGCTAAACAAAACAAAGTTACACGGAGATTTAGTTGGCTGATGGGAGCCGGTGTAGCTGGTGGCAGCGGGGCGGGAAGGGCTGCGCGCTGCGGGCGGGGAGCTCGGGAGGAGCCCCGGGAGGAGCCCCCCTCCCAAGCGCTCGCTCCGTGCCGCCTGTGGCGTGGGGCAGGCTTGGGAGGAGCCCCGGGCACTCGTTGTGTGCCGCCTGTGGGGCGGGAAGGGCTGCGGACGGGGATCCCCGGAAGGAGTGACCCCCAAGCGCCCGCTCCGTGCCGCCTGTGGGGCGGGGAGCCCCTGAAGGACCCCCACTCCCGAGCGCTCGCTCCGTGCTGCCTGTGGGGCGGGCAGGTTCAGGAGGAGCCCCGGGAGGAGCCCCGCTCCCGAGCGCTCGCTCCGTGCCGCCTGTGGGGCGGGCAGGTTCAGGAGGAGCCCCGGGAGGAGCCCCGCTCCCGAGCGCTCGCTCCGTGCCGCCTGTGGGGCGGAGGCGAACCGCGCCACCTGCTGGCGATGCCGGGAGGGCGCCGGGCCGGGCTCTGGAGCGGCCAAACCCCTTTGGGGCGTTGGGTCTGAAGAATCTAGGGATGGGAAAATTGCATCGAATCCCCTCGGCCTGTTTCTAAAATGTGGAAGTAATTTGTCCACGGATGCCCACTCCCTTGACAGCTGTGCTTCTTGGCTTTTGACGTCTCAAACCCTTTTATTTCAAGTCTTCTGCTACAGGGTTGAGCTTCGTGGCACAGAAAGCTGCCTGGAAGAACTGTGGTTTAATTGTGTTTGATTGCTTGGTTCTGGTCTCTACATGAAAAGGAATTAGTCTCTTCCTGGTGTGGCAGATAGCACTGAGATCTGCCCCGTTAATAGCTTAGTCGAGTCTACACTTAATAACTTAAAGTATTGTAAAATATTAATCAATTAATGTTCTACAGTTGCTCTGGAAGACTTGGCACTGACCTTCTCGTTGTTACGACTCTATACCACAGGCAGGAATCTCATCAGGAATCTCACCTGCCTTTTGGTTTTTGTTTTTCAGGTGGTACCAGAGAGATTGGGTCTGCTCTCACCAGGATGTGTATGAGGCACAGAAGTATAGAGTCCAAACTCCGGCAGTTCTCAAGGTGAGTGGCTTCGTACCTGGAGCACTGGAGGTTCCTCTTTCATATGCTGCTGGGGAACATCTAAAGCTGTTCATCAGCATTGGCTTCTCAACTGATCTCTGCCCATGTCACTGAGAGCAGCAGTCATTTTCTCCCTGCAGCACATTAGGCGCTGTGAATATGCAGGGTTTCACTGCGCATTATGGGGCTGGGCCAGTTCACCTCAAATCACCTCTAAATTCTGCAAATTCCCACTGTCAGTTCCTGTTGCTCAGCACTGAGCAAGTGGCTGCTGATGTGACCAACTGACCTGTCTTTGTTTCAGGACTTTAAGCTTTGTCACTGAGTTTTAAATGAGCAGCAGCAAGTGTTGTGCTGCTTCCTCAGCTTACTGCAGGGCCCAAATAGCTTGCAGCCAAGAGAAAAACCTTCAGAAGAGCAGTATAGGAAATGCAAATTCTCTCATCCTGTTTTTGCAGTTGGACTGCAGAGGTAATAAGAGGGATTAACTCATGTGCAACCTAGGCTGTACAAAACCAACCAACTTCTGTAGACAGTAGTAGTTTGCATGTGTTCCTTTTTTAACCAGACTTAAAAGTTATACGTGACAAAAATGATGCTTCGCCATTTGCCTGATGACCTGCCATATTTTTTCCCCTTTTCCCCCATCCTTGAAAGTGTTCAAAGGCAGGCTGGATGGTATAAGCAGCCCAGTCTAGTGGAAGGTGTCCTTGACCGTGACAGGGTGGTTGGAACCAGATGACCTTTAAGGTCCCTTCCTATCCAAGACATTCTTTGATTATTCTGTGATTACTTTAAAACAAAGTTAGTTATGAATTTGTGGAAACTCCAGTTTCCACAGTTAGCTGTTTAAATGGTTTGATCCCAGTCTCATTAATTAGTGGAGCATTACTGGTGCTGTATCATGGACTCCACCAGTGTGAGGTGAGGTGAGGCATATCAGTCGGCAGGATATTGTTCTTTTGTACAGCTGCTCTGTCTTCTTGTGCTATTTAAGTTTATAATCTCCATGGCTGCATGAACCTTTCTGGTCTCCAGAGTTTCCATTTAAATTGTGCGACTGTTGAGTAGGATCTGTTTACACTGAACTGCTTTGGGTCACTCCTCTGCTTTACACTGTTCCTCACTGTCTGGAGCTTTTGTATTTCTGGTTATCTTGTGATGTCAATCTTATGGGTTTTTTTTATTGTGGGGCTTCTTTGGGGTTTTTTTTTTCATTTTGTTTGCTTTTTTAATCTACTTTTTTCTTTAGCTTTCTCTAGTGTAAACATTTTTATGTTCTGATATTTACATTGTGATACTGGTAGCTGTCACAGCAAAAAGTAAAAATACTCCAATATTGACCTTGGTTCTCTCTGTAAGAATAGGGGCATCTGCAGGATTTGATTGCTCTTTGTGTTTTTTCAACAAAATTAGTGCTTTAATTGACTGTCTGATAAACCCACTTCAAGAACAGATGGAAGAGTGGAAGAAAGTGGCCAATCAGCTGGATAAAGACCATGCAAAAGGTAGTTACAGAGGAAGAATGCTTTAATAGGAGTAAGATTGTAATACCAGTTTTGCTTCCTCTTTTTATGTTTTACTGGGGAAATGAATGACATGCTTAAATATGTGAAGTGGTTTTTCTCTTCTAAAACACTCCTCTCCCAAAGTGCCTAACAAAATTTCAACCCTTGCTGTACACATTTTGAAGGTTTAGTTTGCTGGACCCCTGGGGCTGGGTTATTTTTCCAGACTGGTAAGCATTGACTTGGTCTAACTCTGTTAGCCCACTCTCCCTGTATGAACTGAGGATTGGAGATGCCACATCTATCCCTGCAAAGCCTTGGGGTGTCATTAAAAGCAGCTTGTAAGATCATGTTATGCCTCAGCTAGAGCATCCTCCAGAGAATGCACAGCCCTGCAAAACACTGAGCCTCGTTATTTTATACCTGATGCCAGACAGAAAGTGCACCTGGGGAACAGGAGAGCTCTGCTATGGCACATGGGATGCCCAGGCTGCAGTGGGGGTGATGGCTCCAGGGGCTTTCCTGGCGGACTGAGCAGCAGGCAGCCAAGTCTTGCACAGCAAGCACATGTTGGTAGATGCCTTTGGCTTTGCAAAACTTATCCTGGGAATGGTGGCCCTCTAGCACAGGTGCTGAAAGCAGATTGCAGTTCACCACTGACTGACCCTTGAAAATTTAAGATTTTTGTTATGTCTGAAAGAAGCAGCAGCACCATGGGAACTGATGGGAAGGAGTGGGCTTGACCTCCAAAAGAAGATTGCCTTCTTTTCCTGTTATTACTGTAGTCAGATAGAAGCAGTTGAATCAGCAGCTCTTGAAAAACTTCCTGCCTTGTGCTGCAGAGGGTGTCAAGCATGTAGTGAGCAGCAGAGAGGAATAACGTGGGGTCATGCCAGTAGGGGTGACCCAGGCCAAAGTGGCAGTGAGATTTAGAGTTTACTGGGCACACTTGGGTGTTGGGAATGCAGTTGTCTTCAGTACAGTTCCTATGCCTGCCATCAATCTGCTTCTGTTTTTCCACCTACAGAAGAGTAGTAACACTGATCTCATTTGTTAAGGTGTATGTGTACATGTATATATATATATATGCATACATACCTTTTATATATTTCTTTTTTTAAGGATCAGTTTTCATATCTGTACTTTTAGTGTTCCTGCACTAGAGGTTGAAAATTTTGTTCTGGGATTTTAATTCTCCTGGGATGTGCAGCTCATCTGAGAATGAGGACAAGTGTAGTGTGCTCCACTTAATCAGAAGGAGCTGGCAATGTGACCCTTCCTTGGGCAGAGTTTTAGCACCCTGTTTAGCATCTCTGTTTTCCATTCCTGAGAGGGGATGAAATGAAAAGCGCTCTAATTTTGTACTGTGTTCTCAGTTGTTATTTCTGTAAAGGCTTTGTTTACTTAGGAAAGATTTTGGTATGTGAATGTGCTCACATCCTAAAATGTTATATTAAGCCAAATCTATAGGCTTTACAAAATGTGAGCTCTAAGCTGCTTTGTTTAACAGTAGCTGTTCTCTAAAAGTTTGTAGTCTAATGTCTTTAAATGTAGCCTTTTCTGTGAAGAACATTCATTTTGACATTGATTATATTGATAATGGGGATTGTGTGTGTTTTTTAGAATACAAAAAAGCCCGCCAAGAGATAAAAAAGAAATCGTCTGATACACTGAAGCTACAGAAGAAAGCAAAGAAAGGTAACTTGCTTCATACTGTACTGTAAAGAGCCTTCTGAGCTGTGCTCACTGACAAAGATTGAACAGCAATAGGACTTTCTACTGTAATAATCCTGTCCCTCTAATCTATTCCTGGTACCTACTTGACTACCAGGATACAATTACTATGTGTCATTTAAATCATATTCTGAAGCTGCTGTCTAATGTTCTTATACAAAAGCCTTAAAGCTGTTTGTGCAAAGTCAATCATGTTTTAAAATAGAGCCCTTACTGTTAACTTTTTCTTTTTAGCAACACTGATACTTTTAACAGTATTTTTTAACTTGTGCAGATACCCATAAAATTTTCTAGAATCTTTTGGAATAATATAAAAAAGCCATTATGTAAATGTTCCCTAACTATTAACATTTCTCACTGTTCTTCCTTTCTTCTACTTTTCCTCTTCTTTTTTTTAACAGCCAGTAATCTCCTAAACCTTATTTTATTGGTCAGACTGTGAGATGGTGGCATGGGTTGTTTTCAGGGGGGAAGGGCACTTGGAAATCATAGAAAACTAAGGATGAATGAGAAGAAAATGGGAATTTTCCTGATAGGCAGTTTGTCTTTTTTAGCAGCTGTATCTCATGCTCCTGTTGCTCTCCCACCACCACCTTGTCACAGGGGTTTCATCACTCTTTTGATGGAAACAAGCAGCACTGCTAGCTGCAGCATTGCCATCACTAAGGGTTTTACTTGGCCAAGTGCAAACCCCACCAGGCTTTGGAGCAATGATAGGGAGCTTGTACAGAAGACTTCCTGGTTCTTTTTTCTGCACTGAGATCTTCTCAGCTGGGTCTGAAATGTGCTTTCAGCAGCTCTCAGTCTGCAGGTTGAAACTTGTCCTTCCCCTCCTGCCTAAAAACTGTGAACCTAGGGACAAGCAAAATAAATGCTGTGGTGGGGAGTTTCTTGAAATTTTAAAATTTTGTGTTACCCCGAACAGGTGAGCTGTCTCTTAACTGTCCTTCCATATAGGTGAGTCAATAATTACACTGGTAGAAAGCCAGATGACTGGAAGACTGCTCTTGAATGTTAGCTGACTTTATGTAAGAGATAAGGAAAGGAGAGATGAAAGCCAGCAAAAAGGAGCTTAGCTCAGTAGGTTCTGTGTGTCTGTTTGTCAGTGTTCCAAATCAGAATGGTGATTGTTAGGGGAACATGACTTTTTGAGATGAGATTTTATTTTTGGGTGATGCTAAAACATGTTTCTCATTTTGTGTGATGGAATGTCCGACTTCAGACCAACAGCTTTAGAGACTTTGTGATATTCCTTCCATGTCTCCTCCTGTCTTCCCTCTGCCTTTCTGGTCTTACTTCTTCTTGTCCTTGTGTGGTTCAAACAACCCATCAGTGTATGGTTGGTAGACACTGACAAAAACATAAAAGCCTGGGATGGTTGGGTGAATGTCTGGGATCTGTGAAGAAGGAGCCATTTTTTGAGCCTGTTTCTGTGGATTGGCAGCTGTCTGGCTCCATCTCCACTTTATCCTGCTTTTGAGTGTTCAATAAATCAGTGTGCAATATTGAAGGAGACATTGTTTTCTGTAAAGTGTGAAGAGGAAGGAGAAGTACTTAAAAGCTGCTGGAAAAAAACCAACCCACTGTTCTCATACTGCATCTGTCAGCAGTGGTTAAAGCAAGCAGACTTAGTCCTTGGATTTTCTGGTTTCATATCCCCCTCCTCAAATATGAGCCAAGTCTCATGATGAGAGTCAGGAAAGTGGTGTTTTGTAATCCTTCAGGATTGAACATCTTTGAGCAAGGAGTTGAACAGGCCTCATTTTGCCATTTTTGTTATAGCAGCCATGATGTGATTGAAGTTTTGGTTTTGGGGTTTTTTTGTTTGGTTGGTTTTTTTGTTAGTTTGTTTGGTTGGGTTTTTTTTAATTAATCTAATGCCCTTGCTTAATTTTGCTGTTGTGATGTTCTTTTGGAGTTGTGGTGAAGTTGCTGTATTTCTTTGCTGTTGCCCTTGGAACTGCTGTCAGATTCATGGTGTTTGCTCCAGAGTACAAAACCAATAAGAGTCAGGAGATGTTTGAGTGTATGGAGCAGGTGGAAGAGCTGAGGACTCACAGGTAGCCAATACAGGGAAAAGGAGGAGCTGCAATATTTTTGAGAATCTGAGAGTTGTTCCTGTGGCCCCTGGAGAGATGTAGGGAGGCCTTGGCTCATATGGCTGTGAGTGTAAATGCCCAAAGCTGTTGGCCCCAGCACAAGTAGACAGGATTAGAGGAAGTTCTCCCTGCCTTCTTGCAAGTTATCTACAACGCTTAAATGTAGAAGAAAAAAAACAGAAGATGCATTTCCCCCTCTTCTTTGTTTTGATCCCTGTCATGAGGAAATAAAGCTTTGGTCTGACTGCAATGTCAAATGTTTGATCTGACTGCAGTGTCAAATGTTGATGTGAACATGTTTTTGTATGTACCCATCTTGACATATCTGTTCAATGTTCTGTGTGGTGAAGTGTATTGCTCTTGCTACTACCGAGGGATAAAAAATCAAGAAGGGGCTTATTGTGTAACATGATAAAGCTGCAGAAGTGATTCTGCTTTAGGACACAAATGAGGTTTGAACTATGGCAAACCTATGCTGGCAGGCATGAGGCTGAGTGCATGAATGTCTTCCTGTGTCTTCAACTCTCCTGTTTCTCTGTTTTTCAGACTTATTTTTTTTGTTGTGTTCTTCCTCAAGCAGGACCTGTCCCTTTGATTTTTCTGTAAAGTTACTGACTCACCTATGGGAACTCTAAAACAACCAATTTATTCCCTTCCTAGCACTTGTAAGAATACTTTTGAATTAACTTTATGATCACCTGTGGGCAAGCAGGTTGTTTGCTGAATTCTGGATTTGCTTTAATACTGCACATGCTACTAAAAAGGTCCTTTAAGCTTATTCTGCTATTTCCCATCTGACATTATGGGAAAGTGTTTTTTTTTCTGCTTTGGGCAGCTCCAGATGGAGGAGCTCAAATATAACCCTCTCCTGTCCTCATTCATGTCATGGCAGTGGTGTCCCCTGGCCCTGACATGCTGGGCTGCAGAGGCTCTCTCACAGCTGATGCTGCAGCATGCACAGCAGCTCCTTGCTCCTTGTCTGCACCCCAAGGACGTTTAGGAAGGAGGGTCATGGGCTTTGTGGCTTGTCCTGGCAGGAGTGGTGCAGGTTGGGCTCCCTGCTGTAGCTCTGAGGGGCCGAATCCATGGGGGTCTGCCTGTTCCATGGCTTGTGCGTGGTTTGTTTGTTCTCCTTCCACGTGGCCGAGTTGAAAGTTCAGGCTGGGCCTGAAGATCGTGTATTAGAAACTATGTTTGCAGAGTAAGTCTGTTAATTGCAATAAGGGTGTTTCCAAAGCTTGAAGTGATGGGGAAAACACCAAGCTTTCCAAACAAAACAAAAGGAAGTCCAGGGTCCCTTTCTGGAAGTTTGCTAGGATATTCTTAGTAAAGTGACACAATGGCAAAATGAAGGTCTTGCATTTCAGATGACCTCACAGAGAAAATTTTCACTCTATTTGTTATCTTTACACAAAAAAAATATCCACCTGAAGCTAAATCTGTGTATTCTTAAAGAGGATCCTGGTGCACCTCCGAGATCCATGCAAGTCCCCAAGGGTGTCAAGGTGATCTTCAAGGTTCATCGTTTTCCTTACACCCTTGTTCCCATGGGGAAGAGGCCCCTAGGGCTTGTTGCCCACCCCAGTGTTGACATGTAGCTCTTGCCTGAAGAGATGAAGTTTTGTAGTGCATGGAATTGCAGACATCTTCTAAATTGCTCTTCGTTTTCAGAAAAACATTGGCCATCAGAAGTCTGCCCAGCTGACCTGAGTCAGCAGAATAATTATGCATATACTTAAAATAAATTTCATGCTTAGGTTTCTGCTGAGTCAGGGCCTTGTAAGTGGATCCATAGCTGCTAGAAGCTGTTGATGCTATATTGAATCAGGAGAGTCAGCAGCTGTGCCTCTGCATGTAACTGTTTGGGTAGGTTAACAAAATGCATGATTCTTGAAGAAAAAACGATCAAGTGATTAAATTAAAATATATCTGAATGTATGTGTAAAATCTGGAGTGCATGTTTGGTCTATTTTCTGTATTTCAGTTTGGCTATTAATGAATAAATAGACAGGTTTCCTTTCTGCCCATAACATGACTGGTAGGTTTCATTTGCAGGTTCTTCATGTCGGTGTATGTTAGTTTTGAGGAAAATGTTTAAATCCAAGTGGATATGTAAAAAGTTGTTGGATGTAACACTCCCAATAATATAACACATGTTAATAAGAAAACTGAGTTTTATCTGCAAGATATGTAGAAGTTTCTGCAGAATTCCCATAACATTCAGTACAACATTTCTTCTTGTATCCCATCAATGCTGAGTATCCAAATTGACAGTCTCTCCTTTTGAGTATGCAGCAGTTTTGGAAAGTATCCTGTGATTCTAATGAAATTCAATGACTAGAACATGATTTTTAATTTACTGAACATGATTATTAATTTCCTGTAATACTGCCAAAAGTGCTTTTTTTTCTCCTCCTGGTTAGGAAAGATGACCTCTTTTTGTTTTAGAGCCTTTTCAGCTATTTTTGTGTTATCCTCTGGTCTTAGTAATATTGTTACACTGCTCTTAAGGATGGTTGTGCAAAGCCTGTCACTCTAAACTAAAAAGCATAAAGCTCTTCAATGCAATTATAACTGAAGAATGTCTCAGTTCTTAAAGCAAGTGCTGACCTTCTCATTCAAGTACTTTGTACTCTTTCTGTACATGGCATTTGCCCCATCTGGAGTGGCAGGCTGGGGAGGGAGAATTCCTGGACAGAGCCTTCCTCCACCAGGAGGGAGCCTCATTCTTCTAAATTGATCAAGTGTGGCACCATGACTGGAGAGCCAAAACTTTGGAGTCAATAAGATGCAGCTCAGAAGGAGGGAAGCTAATGAGCAAATTAGCCTTATCTGTTGCAGGAAAAAAAATCCTGTCTGGATGAGACCATGGTGCCTTTAGGGTTTTTTGGTGTGTTTTGATGTTTTGGGGTTTTTTTCCCTGCCAGCTTACAATGTGAGCTCTCCTTTACAAAAATGCAGTGAAGACATGTTGCTAAATCAGTGACTGAAGACATTTCTTCAATTTACTTTGGTTCCTTGGGTTTTGAAGGCCTCGTGATAGTTCCCCTCCTTTTGATAGGAAGCCAATTTTATTACAAAATTTTATTATATAAAGTTTTTAAATTAAAATACACATACCATAGTTTATCTTTTTGATGTTCTTCCACATTGCATCAGCAATTAGGTTTTCATTTAACTAACAATCTGTTAATGTAATTGCAGTAGAGAACATCAAAAAGTGCTGTGGTTACTCACGCAGTGCTTGCCCAGAGCTCTGCAGGTATGAGTTCCCTCTTCCCTGCGAGGGGATGAGCTTTGTGCCCCTTGACCAGGGTCTGGTTATCCGTGTGGTTCACTTTCTCTGAAGCACAGGTTTACATGTTCTCACTGAAGAGCCTAAACTGGTTTAAGTATCGTAAAATAAAACTGTGGTAAATAACCAGGGGTTTAATTTGCAGCAGCTCACCGGGATGCAAAACTGATGCATTTGTCTTTACCAGCAATGGAAGAAGTCAAAATAGTGTAGTCCAAACTGCTCACTCTCTTGTCTTGGCGCTTATGATAATGTCTGAATTCTAGGAATGCTGGAATACCAGTTTGACTTTTTTTATTTTCCTTTCTGTGTCAATTTTGTGTCCTGCAATTTCTCACCATGCGCACCTGCCTGACAGCTGAGGCTCTGGGTAAGTCTGTGCCATGCTGTGACCCTGGTGGCTGGTTATTGTAGCCCTTGCTGTGGCCTCTTTATGGTGTCTGGTCTCCACTAACTGCCTAGACTTTAATTTCTAATGCAACTAAAATATTGCCTAATCTTAATGAACAAATGATCTTTTGATTTATTTTCTTTTGGCATCTAATTGGAACACTGTAAAAGAAGAAAACCTCTGGTTTATTTTAGAAAGGGATTAACATGGACAGATAAATCTTGTCACAGCTGGGAGAGAAGTTAAATGGAATAGACATGTCATCAAGGTGATGTTCAAATAATTGAGTATCTGGTTGTTAATATGACTTTTAAAGTCTAGAGCCTAAAGTCCTTAATGTTGGTCTTTGTAACCTGTGATCCAAATTCCCTTTTTTCTGAAAATCGCATGCATCTTTCTTACCCGATAGATAAGAAATCACTATATTTACTTCACGCTTGGGAAAGGGTTGGAATTCAGCATCACAATTGTCTCCTGTTGCCTGATCACATCTCAAATATGTTTAAATTGGGGTGCTGTTTCAGCTGTTTTGCAAATTTCAAGTAGCTGCCTTGAGATCCCATTGTGAATGAAGCATGGTGTTTCTGAATCTGAGCAAAGTACTTATACCTGCACTTGTAAGTGTAATGTGATGTAGGTGTTGCCTTTGGGAGAAGCCTGGATTGATTAAATCAGCAAGCTCTCAAACAAGACGCCTCCACTCCTGGAGCTGGGCCTTGTTGAGCCTGCTGCTTGTCCCCATTTTTGAAACCACACATTGTGGTTTTCCTGGTTTGTAATTCAATCTAGAAATGTCATTTGGCAACTTGTAGCTTTTCTGTTAAGGCAAAACTTTGCACTTTTGAACATGAGCAGCTGACTCATATCTCCAGTAGCCGACAGAAAGACTCGGATTTGATTTCTGAAGGAGTCTGAGGTTAATCCCAGTCATGAGGTTTTTCACCTTTCCATAAATGATGGCAGAATTCTTCTGTTCTCAGCACTGTATTAGTTGATTTGTTGGCTTTATTGTGCAGAACTTAAAGGAGGTGTTCATTCTGGCAGCTGGAGCAGGTGTGCTCTTGTAAAGAAGGTGGTTTGGGAATGACTGACTTTGGTTTGTACAAGTAGAGGTGTACTCATCATTGCCTCATACCATGTAAATTCTGCTGCTCTGTCAAAGTGTCCAGTATTGAATATTCAAGTTCTGTGCAGATGGTTAAAAAAGTGGAAGGGAACAGTTTTTACATGAAGACATGGAAAATAGTCATTTCACCAATATTTGCTGCATTGCATTGTCAATAATGGCATTAAAATTTAGCAGTCCAACTTGCACATAGAGAATTTAAAAATTGTTCTACTTTGGTGTTGCTGAGAGTTTTGCTAGTTTAAGTTGTCTTATAAAATGTAGGCATGAAACTGGGTTGAAAATTAGATTTGCCTTTTCCTTTTTCCCTAATACTTTTCCTTCATTAAAGTTCTTTTTGTACAATAATTATTTAAGAAATTGCATGAGGCTTTCAGCCAGGATTCACACAAAACACTGTAAAATGCAAGTTCTGTTGCATGTTGGTCCTTTAAAGCCCTTGCATGTTGTGATAATGATGTAAAGCACCTGCTGTGAGGGTAGCATATTGAGACTGTCCTTGAAGTAGCAGCAGAGCCATGTTACTTTTGATAAGAAGCAGTTCAGCTCCCTGCATATGATTAGCTATCACTTGCCTGTGTCCAGCCACAGGTCACCAGGCTGTTGGAGCATGGTGTTGTTGGAGAATTCAGTCCTCAACTTCTGGTCTTGCATTTCTGCTCCTCTCTGCATCACCAGAGATCCACTTTCAGAAAGGCTGGATTTGAATTCCTCCTCAGTGTTCAAGTTGTTGACTTGTTCTTCTGGGTGCAGCCGGATATGCTCTTCAGAACCATCCCTCCCTCCCGTTCGTGTCAGGCTGGTTGCAGACCAGCAACCTGTGCCTACATTGGATGCTTTTGACCATTGCTGTTGCTGATTGCTGTGGTGGGTCACTCAAACCTGCCTGCAGCTGGGGTAGGAGTGTCCTTCCAGGTGTACTTTTACAGCTACTGCATGATAAACTGTTCTGGAATTATCTTATGTCATTGTGGTAGTTGTGTTGGTTGGAAGTGTTTTGGAATGCATAACCTAAAGGCCAGAGAATGTGGGCTGAAGGAAATAATCACTTGCTGGTGTTCCTTATGAAAGTGTGCCTTGTGACCACAACAAAAATACTGCAATCATCAAAAATACTGCCTTGGCCAATTAACCTTCTCCTTGTCATTCAAGGGGGAAAAGAACTGCATTGCTCTCCAGTGGTCAATACTCGCTTCTGAGATAAGTAGCAGACTGAAATCAGTGGAGACCCAAGGTGTCTGAGGAGCAGAGGTGGTCAGCAGTTGGCCCTCACACCTTTGGTGTTCTCTGGGTGTAGGAGTGCTGCTGTGGGGATGTGCTCTGCTCTGCTTAGCAAAGGAAACTGGTTCAATTAGGCAGAGATCTCACCCCTCAATTTTCCTAAGCTGAGTGCAGCTGGCGATTCAGGGAGTGGGAAGAGCTATGCCTGCTTTCAAAAGACTGCTAGATTGATGTCTGCATTGTGGAGCTTTCAAAGGATGTTGATAAAGCTTTCCTCCTCCGAAAAGATGAGTTACGAGAAGTCACCAGGAGAGAGCTGTATTCATCTGTAAACATCTGGCTTCAGAGCCTCATCTGAATGATTCACCTAAGCATGTTTCCTGCTCTGGATTATACCTGAGACAGCTTCTGTGTTTTCATAGACTGCCCAAATGCCCCTGAGCATAAAAATGTGTCTGTGAAAATGCTGGTGAGAACTGGTCTCAGTTACTATACTGACTCACTGGAAGAAATAAAATGGGAATTCTGTAGAGGTACAGAGGAAGTTGGAGAATGGTGCAGTATTACACATGCTTTGACCAAAGGCTTAAAATACCAGCCTGAACATTATCCTAACAACTTTGTTCACTTGAGTGAATTATACAGGTGCAAATGAGGTTTATCCTTGCCCCAGGTTTTGGCTGCTCTTGTTCCTCTGGTCCTACTCTGAGGTCCACAGAAAGTACCAAAATTCACTATAATTGAACCCACTTTGGCAATGGTGTCCAGTTGCTTTTTAAGTGTGTGTGTTCTTACTGCATAGGCAAATGCATTTAACAAGGATTTGTATTATATGCATGATTTTGGTGGTGCAGCTGAATGTTTATAGCAGCTCTGCAGAGCTGAACTACTGAGTGTTTGATTTAGTTTGCAGCTAATATATTTTGCATTTGGTGCCTCCATGGTAGTGAGCCAGTATGTAGGCTTGAACAAGAGGTGGTTATTTTACCCACTATAATTCCAAGCAGCACTCAAAAAGGGCATGAGCAATGATGCAAGTTTCTGTTTCCTAAAGAAACAATTCCAGAGAAGTATGAAATGTTTAACCACTGCATCTGATGGCAGAATATGGGGGGGGCTAAAATGTACAGAATGGTCTTGAAGCAAGAAGGCCCAGTTTGTGTCCTGAGTGTGACAGACAAAAAGGCACAGGACCTTCAGGGAGGTACCCAAAACTGTGCTATAGCCTGTATCTGGTAGATGCTGATTTTGATGGAGGGAACAGAGAAACATTAGACTCTGTTCTTAAAGTTTATTTACTTCCAAAACAGTTTTACGACCACATTAGAGCAGCCAGACTGATCTGCAGGATCAGACAGTGCTGAAAGTTTGGTACCAGGTGGCCTTGGTGGTGGCCGTGTCCATGTTGCACAGCATGTGATTCTTCCAGGATCCATTGCAGAGCTCTGCATGTGGGTGTCAGTGCATTTTATCTGGACTATGTCTAACTCTGTACAGAGGAGATTTGGATTTATCCAGCCTGTAATTCCCCTAAGCCAGTGTGATTCTCTTTGCTTCTATTGCTGCTCTCTTTTCCTGCAGCTCTGGCTGTGTATCAGTGCAGGGAGGCTGATGGTTTTGCCTTGCTCTGGAGTATAAGGGAAAAACATGTAATAGTAAGGCAAAGGTTTTTCCTTTGTAAGCCTGACACTGAGTCATCTGCATTGTGTGCTACACACATGAAGAGACTTTTTTCCTCTTGGTCATAGCTTTAAATCCTCTGTACAGAAAAGTTATCACCCAAAAAATTGATTTTGGGTAGCTGCTTGTAACTCACCCACCATCTTTTCAGTGTTACCTTCCTGGTAGTTAAATTGCATGTGATGACCTTTCTGGGAGATTTGCAACAAATTTATACAAATGAGATCCTTTGAAATATTTAGGTGTGTAAGCTGCATGAAAACATCTTGCAAAAGCAACCTTATTAGTTATAATATATCTAAGCAATAGCTCTTAATTCCTAGAGGAATATTTTTTTGGCATGATGCAGTGTAAGCAGTCAGCACAGAATAAAGTACTTACTGTCACAGAAAGTTTTGGTATTATTAGTTGACTAATTAACATGGTGAAGCTTTTAAATTGAAAAACATTGGAATTTTATTATATCCATTGACATATATTGGACATATATGTCAGATATAACCTATAACCTATGTTGAAAGGTTTGGTTTAGTTTGGACTCAGGAATGAAGAAAATCGTTTCAGCAGTTGGTTTGTGCAGAGTACTTGAACCCAGTAGTCGAATGATCAGTAACATGTCCACAGTAGCATTTTGTGTAGGAGACTGATTGATTCCTTTAGTGGCTCCACAAAATTCTCACTAGGACCTTATTAAGCACAAATGCAAGGAGGAGGAGTACACCTGGTCTAGTGATTTATACTCTCCCAGGTAGTAAGATGTTGGTTTTCAGTGAGGATGATGTGAAGAGTTTCTACAGCTAATACTCTGATAAAGTCCTTATTTAAAATGCTGTCTTTGGCTTGTGAAACCTTTTGAATTGAGCTATTCTGTGCAAAAGGGGAAAAAATAAATGCTTTGAAATGCTTGGTTTAATTGGGGGAGGGAAATATCCTTGCTAATCAGAATTAAAGGAAAATGCTGGTTGATATTTGAATTACAAAAGCACAATCCAGCAGCAGTGCTGGCTGAAAATAATGTTATCTTCTCTGGAGAGGCACTGTTTTGACAATATGTGCTCTTGATTGTTTCCTGCATACAGGACGGGGTGACATTCAGCCCCAGCTGGATAGTGCTTTACAAGATGTCAATGATAAGTACCTGCTGCTTGAGGAGACCGAGAAGCAAGCTGTCAGAAAGGCTCTGATCGAGGAGCGCGGTCGATTCTGTGCTTTCATCTCGATGCTGCGCCCTGTGATCGTAAGAGCTCTTCGTTTTCAGTCAGTGCAATTCACAGATTAGATAAGTGGCCAGAAGCCTCTGAAGAGAGTATCTCGTTATGTCTTAGGAATTCATTTCTAGAGCCAAAATCCAGCCTATATCTCTGTCTAGCAAGTGGTGAGAGTTGGGACCTTTCTTGTAGGCGTTTGGAGTAATTCAGCAATGGAAAACACTGAATATCTTTAAGGTGACTGGTGGGTAAATGATGAGCACAAAGACTGAAGTTGGTTTGTGTTCTTTATGCATTCCAGCCTGAGACATTGCAAATGCAATTTTTTCCACTGCTTTCCTTCTTAACATCACATTTTAATAAAAATCCTCCTTACTCCTACTCCAGTGCTAGGACTGATAAATGTTTCAAGACCTCCCCTGTGTATATAATGACATTATCTGACGAATTGCAGGCTGCTTCCATGCAGTTTTCTGATAGCTCCTTTTCTTCTACATGACAGTTTTTCAGTTCATTGGAAAGGTTTGAGTAAATGTTCATCCTCTCAGGTAGTCTGAAGCCTGACAAGGAATTGTTCATGGCTTTGCGCAAGTGAGGCGCATTTCTGAAGGGTCACCAGCATACTGGGAAAATGTTCCCAGTGCTTGTTTACAAAGAACATCAGTCTCAACAGAAAACCATAGTTAGAGAATTAGGAAAGTCATGGCTGAGCAGGAGGAGGTGGATTCCAGACTCGGAGGACCTGGAAGAAATGGTAGCTAAGGAATTAATGTGGTAGTTTACAGTGCAGGAGTCATCCTCTGAGTTAGCTGTTGATGTAATTTGAGCCAGAATCAATCACAGATGTATTAATGCTCTGTAGCTGTATAATGTCTTTAACTTAACTATCAAAAGCTATGAATTTAACCCCTGTTTACACCTAAGCTTAAAATTTTTAGGGCACATTCGTGAGTGTACATAGAACAGTTAGGTATTTGTCAAGTGCAGTAAAACTGACATTTTTTCTGAAGTTGTCACAAAAAGAAGGCTGAGGCTTTTTTATCTTGATGAGAGAAAAGATTTCTGGGCCTTAGAAATTACAGAAATCCTAAGTTAGTTACAAAACTCTAAATTAATATTTTCAACCTTTCATAGTTACTTAATGTGGAAAGAAAATGCAGCTCCACTGGGCATCCCCGCAGTTAAGCAAAATGATAAAGGTCATATATTGTGTTACAGGTCTGATTTTTAAAACCAAGGCTGTGGTTAGCCTGCATTGTTTTTCTTTTCAGGAAGAAGAAATATCAATGCTAGGAGAAATAACCCATTTACAAACCATATCAGATGACCTGAAAAGTCTCACCATGGATCCACACAAATTGCCATCCTCAAGTGAACAGGTTAGCTCTTGTTACCTGGAAAACATTTTATTTGTGGCTTACACCACTTTTTCTTTTGTGTTGTGAGGAATATTGACTACTAATGTTCAGTGGCTTAATGTGATGTTTTGTTGAAGCTTTGTGGCAGCAAGTTCATTTTTAACATGAGCAATTAAAAAAACCCCATCTTTTTTGTTGTGAAAATTTGTTTTCAGGGCTTGAGTGCCCCTAAAATACTTGATGAGATCAGAGTGAAGTGGTAGCAGTAACACTTTGAAGGGAATGAAGATGCCCCATTTCTGCAGAGAGTGTTTGAGAAATGAGTGTCATCTCCTTGCCCTATGTTTGAGCATCCCTGTCTTTTTGTAGTCACAAAATTGCTGGGGTTGTGTAGCTTGATGGAGTCTAACATGTAAGCATTTTTCCATGCTGTCCTTGAAATGCATAGGAAAATGTGTGTCATTAAATGAATCCAAATGGGACATTTTTTTGCAACCCTGCTGTGTGAACTCAGTTTTGTTTGTTGTCATACTTCATAATCACCTTATCATTGACCTAGAAGTGTAAAGCTCTGTTGTGGTTGAATACTGAATCTTCAGTTAATTGTTTAAAATGTTACAGTACTTCAACTCAGAGGCTGTAATAATTTTTTAAGTCAACCCAAGCAAAACGAAAGAAACAAAAACCAGAAAAGCTTCCTTAATGCCAAAAATAAATCTCCAATTTACTTTTTTTAAAAGTTTTTCCCATTCAGAACTGAACTTTCTTTCTATGGTGGCAGCATTAGTGTTTAAGTATGGTAGTACAAAGAAAGCCAAGGATGAAACCAACTCTCCTGTGTGGTACAGGAATTTAGGAAGAGAACTGAGACTCAGTTGGCACTGAAAGTTTGTAGTAGGGATGAATGTTGTATGACAAGCAGATGCTTTATTTAATTGGCCAAAAATTTTCCACATCCTTGATGCTATTGATTATCTTTCATCAGGTAATTTTAGATTTGAAAGGTTCTGATTACAGCTGGTCTTACCAGACTCCTCCATCTTCTCCCAGTACTACCATGTCCAGAAAATCTAGTGTTTGCAGGTAAGTCAATTGGTAATATTTATTTTTAACCTGTTTGGGGGCAAAGGGAGGCAAGTTCAGACTGTGAAATGGATTTGTACACATTCTTAAATCTTAAGTAACAAGTCTTACTGAAACAGTCCCTCATGGTCTTTACTCACTTAAGTGTGTGCTGGGGATATTAAAAAAGATGGACATGACTGAACAACTTTTGAACTCAACACAACTTGAAGATGCTTTTGATTCAGTTCTCTTGAATCCATATTGGATCAAAGAGCAGACTGTACT
Organism: Pseudopodoces humilis; assembly: GCF_049639895.1. Lineage (NCBI taxonomy): Eukaryota > Metazoa > Chordata > Aves > Passeriformes > Paridae > Pseudopodoces > Pseudopodoces humilis. Next base: position 11,101,242 of record NC_142200.1, read on the forward strand.
GATCTAAACTCTGAGATTGTCCATTCATAATTTCCTTTTCTGTTTTTCATGTGATGACTTTTTAGATTATTCTAAGTAGCTGTTACTAATCAGTAAGTTAAACTGTTTGAAAAGGGAAAGAACATCCTTGACAATTGCCCTATCAGTCTGGTAGATGGAAATGCTTTTTTGATACAAGTTTTTTGACTGTTTAATGCTGTCTAATGCTGTCCTGAAATATGTTGAAACACTGGATTCTGTCTATGATTTCTCTGTAAAAACTGTTTTCTCTCATGAAACAGTTTATTAGCATGTTGCCCCCATATCCTGGTGTCTACATTTACTCTTTCCTTTTACTGAAAAGGAAGTTACCCTGTTGTGTATTCTGCTCAACACCTCTCTAGCTGCTCTCAAATGATTACCTTTCAGTTTGCTTTATGAACTGTGTACTACAGGTTCCCTGTGTATGAGCAAAGCTACCTGCAGCATGTCAGAGCAAGTGAACACAACTTCTATGTACCTACTTGTCTCTGCATGCAGATATATATAAAAAACAAGTCAGTACTTTTATATATATATATGTGAAAACGTGCATATTTAGAGCAACGAGCACAGGCTTAAAGATGCAATATCCTGAAGCTATAAAAGAAAATGGCAAAAAACCCCCAAAAATTCATCATCTCCTCCTAATCAATTTCATCCTCTTGTACGGTAAAACCTGTATGGCACAGACTGATGCGTGTGGGTAAAATAAAGCAGAGCTCCTCTTCCTCTGCTCCAAGCTGACTTACACATCTTTGTACGTGGCATTGGTGTACAGGAGGGGCAGGCCACACCTGTGTATCCTTTAGAGCCATCCCTAAGGCCAGGCTCCTGCCAATGGAGCAGGAAGCCCCATCAGGTTGGTGCATCCTGTTCGTCCTGCTCAGCCACCCCAGCAGGAGATTCTGAAAGCTCCCACGTTGTGGCTGGCATGTCCTTACTGTCGTGCATGGATTCTGAGGATTAAAAATCAGTCTCTTTGAAAAATCACTTTGGTTTGTTTTCATGGATATTAACTTGGGGGCTTAATTCTCTGGTTGTCATTGTTACTAACTAAAGCTCCATACCCAGTGGCTTGGCTTTACTCCATGTGCTGTCACGTGTTTTATCTGGTAGGAAGCCTTCAAGTGAGCAAAACGTGTCCCAGGTACTCTGAAGCATCACTTCAGAGTTTGGTGATGCTTTCAAAAGTCTCACACATTGTCCTGTTGGCTATCTTACAGCAGCATGCCTAGAGACAGATGAACTCCAATGTCTTTGGTCCCCCTGCTAGAAATCCTGTTGAAAATTTGGGCCAAATGTAAGTCAGAAATAGGAGAGAACCATCAGCAGGCACTTTCTGAGCAAGTGCTGTGCAAATCCCAGGGAGGGCATATAGCAATTCCTTCATCCTTAACCTGAATTTGAAGTCTGAGTGATTAGGATTTGATCATTGAATAACACTCAAGATAAAATGCCATTTTCTCTCTGGTCGCCAGGGATACTGCAGCTGCTTATGGTTCTTTACTGATATATATGTGCATATATATATATATATACATATATTTAATTTTTCAACATTTTTCTTTTCCGGTTTATGCTGCCTGTTGCTAGAGACATGTGGAATGTTAATTGTACTGTATATGGGTCTCTCCCCACCCCGCCCTTGTGTCCTTTCCTCTCCCCTTTCCTTTCTCTGTTCCTTTTGTCTCTCACAGCAGTCTGAACAGCGTTAACAGTAGTGATTCCCGGTCCAGTGGCTCGCACTCGCACTCACCTAGTTCACACTATCGCTATCGCAGCTCCAATCTGCCTCAGCAGGCACCCATGAGGCTGTCCAGTGTGTCCTCCCATGATTCTGGATTCATGTCCCAGGATGCTTTCCAGTCCAAATCGCCATCCCCCATGCCACCAGAAGCACCTAACCAGGTACGTGCAAGCATGAGAACAAAAACCTGAGTGTGAGCTGTACTCTGTAACTTAGCTCACCTTCCAGAAGAAGGATCTGATGTGGTTTTGGGGTACCTTGGAGTCAGTTTAAACATTGAGAGTAAGGGTTGTCTCAGTGCATTTCATTTATCCAAAAGTTGGGCCTCTAGCTAGAGTGATTTATGCTGCTTTTACATAAAAGGGATGAGTTGCTCTTGGGCAATACAGTTTTCCCTCTGGTCCTTGAGGGAGCCTAGATGCCTAACTTTGAGATAAATACAGACTTAGAGATAAATACAGACGGCAAAGAGCAAGAAGTCCCACCTTATAGGAGGGAATAATACTCACTTTACCCATTGAGGTTACCAGTTAATATCCTGCACAGGTTGCAAGTGTTTTATATCTGGTGGCTTTTTGCTGTTTAATGGGCAAATACTGATGCCAGAACATCCTTTTGACATAGTACTAATACTGGTGGCTTTGGCATTAGAGAGACTTCTTTTATTCCTCCTCTTCAAAGGGTCTGGGATACTCTAAATGCTACCAGCATTATCATATGGAATTGGTTTTGCCATTTTTTATGACACCCATTTCTGTGGATAGGCTTGAATTTTGGACTCTCAGTTGAGCACCTTGCAGAAATAAGGTTTCTGCATGAAAATGGCAGGTATTATTAATTCTTTATGGAACTCATAATAAATGAGTATTTGTGTAGTCATATATAATAACATCCTGAAGCCAGTCAGACAAAGAGGATTTCACTACAAAAATAAGCAAACTTTCACTGAGCATTTTTGGGTCTGCAGAAGGAAGCTGCTACTCTCTTTGTTCATTCCTCTAAAAACTTAGTGGCCATCTGCAGGCAAAGGTTTGCAATGCTCCATGGCCTCTGCATCTTTCAGCACCTGAATTCTCTTTGCTTTTTTTTTTTTTTTTTAAGAAATCACACAGCAACTGTAACATTTTTAAACAAGCCTAAATTGCCTGCTCACATTATAAATACCATTGAAATTCTTAGCTACAAAGTGAAAAGGATCTAATGTCCTGTTTTTGCATATTACTTACTTTAATGCACCCTCAGGTCACTGAAGAAAATTGTCTTTTACTTCAAAAATGTAGTTGCACTCCTTTTTATATGTTGGGGAGTAGGTAGTTTTGTAGGCATGGTTGGAGAGTGTTAATCCTCATAGTCAGCAAATTAGTAGTTATCAAGTGTCACCTGCCCATGTAAACTACCCTAGACCACCTTTGATAGCACAAAGACCCTTGCCTTTTGCAGAGCATTTAGTAAGTAGTACCTTTAGAGAAATTTTTTAAGTATCATCCAAAAAACCATTGGTTATTTAGGCTTGGAACACATTCTCAAGGGAAGCTCAATAGTTTTTAAATGTATTTCCTTCTTTCATTTTAATAGAAATGATTTCTTTTCAAACGATACCTCTTCTGTCCCCAGTCTGGACACATCAGCTTTTTTTTTTTATAGATGACATCCTGAAGAACTTTGTGCACACTAATAAAATGAATGTTTTGTTTAGATTGGCTATGGCTAACCTAAGTGAAATGCAAAAAAGTAAATGAGCAATAATAAAGTAAACTGGAATAGTAACAAGGTAAGGAAGTTGACTTTTAAGATACATACATCAGCTACACATGCTAGCATCATCTTTGGTTTTCATAGTATCCACTGCACCTACATAAAAGGGCAGTAATCCACATGATGATGCTATGTTTGCAGACAAGGATGTAACATTGCAATTGCTCTTAGCATGAAAAAAACCAACACCTCTCTTTGCAAATTCCCCTGTTAAGCAGAGGAGAGAACTTACGCTGGTATCAGGTGGCAGAACATCCTGGAAGTCAATGGGCATCACACTGATTTACACCAGCTAAGTTCATATGCTTTCACTTCATTTTAGAAACTTTCCATAAGGTTGCAAACTGATCCAAGCATCACTTGAGCTTTTCATGAGCTGTAGAAGGCTGCAGCAGTGTGACAAGTGTAGTGTGTTGGTATAACAAATAGGTATGTGCTCTGTATGTCTCTGGTTCTGTTTACCTTTACGCAGAGGAAAAGGTAACAGATCATTGCCTGGCCGCTTCATCTTTGCTTAAGTGTCTTGCTTTGTATGTTCAGCACTAAGTAAGTTGTGTGTGTTGTGCTGACAGATAACTGTGACTGTGAGCTGAGCAGAAGCTGTTCAGTGGGCAGCGTTACCCTGTGTTGTGTGTCTCTAACCAACTGACAGATCTCCCTGTGGGGCTGTGCTTGGAGCATCCGTGCTGGGTGGGAGGGGGCTGCTGCTCTGTCTCAAACACTGATGACATTGTTTCTAGTAGTGACACTGAGAAGGCAGAAAAGCAAGCTTTGAAACCAACAAAGGAAATTAAAAGCTGTGTATCTTGTGCAGGTGAACGCTGATATTTGCTAGCTACACACTGTGGCATATGTTGGATCAACAAAGCCCTTTTTATTTTAATAATGAGTTTTAGAAAAAAAAAGTAGAAGGGGGCCATGTAAAATTCCCATATTATAGGAATGTGAATATATGAGTTATGTGAAGCTGTTATGTATAAAAGCTTGCCTATATTTTAGACAGGCAAGTGTCACTGAAAACTAAACTGAATTTCCTCAGAATCACAGATGGGGGGTAGGGAGTTGATGGGAATCTCAGATAAAGAGTAGCTGGAGATTGAAACAAGACAGACTGTACCAGAGGAGAGATGGCTGACAAAATGAAGATTGCTTTCCAGCCTGTAGTTGTTAGTAAGAGTAGTAAGTCTTTGTCGTTATCACACTTTGCGTAGAAGATAGGAAAAAGAGCAATTATAAAAACAGACTGCTCTTTCACTGGTGTCTGAGGATCACCTTTCTGCATCATTGCTGGGAGTAAAAGTGTTAGCCTGTAGCACGTGGCTGTACATGTGGGAAGGTCACTGTAAAAGGCTTTAATCATAATTAAAGGGGTGCATTTGGGTGTAGCTGAACAGCTGGAAAATCATCACAGGTCCCTTTCTGGAGTGAAGCAGTTTCTTTAAATGCCAGTTGTAAGGTCAGTCATGGCCAGCATTGCCCATGACACACAGTGACCTCGTAAAAAGCTCTTCTGACAGACCTGCTGGAAGCAGAGTGGCTCTTGGAAGGACATTGAATGTGGCTGGTGCTGCTAAACCCACACATTGGCTTGTGTGGTAGGCAGACTGAGGCCTGGGAATATCTGTGATGACGTGATGTGATAGTAGCTTAGTGATGTCTGATTCTGGGGATGATAATAGTAGGATCCACTGGATTTGAAGTGAACATTAGAGGGGAATCAGTTACACAGTTGGATTTTACAGGCTGCTTGTCACTTCATGGAGATGAAAGCAAAGGGAGTGAAAGAAGCAGGTGAAGATAAAAATGTTGATGAGCTGTCAGCAGAGTGATAAGTCTTTATTATTAGAATGCTCTGGAAAGCACTTTCCCTAAACAGTGGAGTAGAGGGAAACTGAATGTGAAGTTGTTATTGCATGTACAGGTTATAAAGTTGGAAAGAGGCTGCATTTTAGGTAGATTCCATTGCTTGAAATAGCTGCAAGTTAAAATAGGGGAAATACATTGTTACAGCTATTCAGTTTTCCATTTAAAGTAAGAAATGCTTCCAAATCAGATCTTAAAAAAACCTCCAAAACAGAACAAAAAAACCCACCAAAAGCAAACAAATTAAACAAAAAACATAAATCAAGTCCAAACTGAAACACATCTAACACAAGTTATCACCAGATATTGTTTCTCCTAAAATTCCTTTTCTAAGTTGCTTTGTAATAGTTTGTCCCTGACTAGAAAGAAGTATCAGTAGAGGCAGATTCCTGGAAATTAGACAGATTGAGGAGGTGACCTTGAGTCAGTATCCAGGATTTTCTAAAAGTAGCTGAGACCGTCTTCCACTGATTCTAGAGGGATATTGGACCACACTCATCATTAGGATTTGGTCTCCTGGGAGACTCTTGTCCAGGAAGCTCCATCTTCTATCTGAGAAAGGGAGAGGGTTAAGAAAGTAATGCTATATTTGAATAGCACTGAATAGCAAACAAAGGCTACAAATAATCCAAGATAACCATGGTCCTTTTATAGGTTAGTCGGACAGCAGATGGAAAATGTAATTGTACTGTCCAGTAGCTCAAAAAATCTTTTTTTTTTTATATTCCTGTTGGCATACTACACCAAACAGCGGGACACTGTCTAAGAACAAGCCATGGCTTATCTGAGGGACCAGACACCAAGCTACACTTGTGCAAATGTACATTTGGGGCACTGCTTGTCACTGCAGAGCATAGTTTTAGCTTTATACTGTTAATATTAAGCTTTTTCTCAGAAGAGATGGTTTTAGAACAGAGAAGAACTGCCATTGTCACAGCTGTGGAAAAAAAAATAGCTAAAATGGAAGAACTGATTTTAAAATTATTCAAATGAAACAGACATTTTAAAAAAGGAATCTACTAAAACAAGGCGAAGAAATCTGATAGTCAAATTTCTCACACCATGGGGTGGGGAGTAGAAATGGCTCTGCCCTGTGTGTGTGCTCCCAGGAGAGGGTGTACCAAGGCTTGTGCATCTAGAACAAGCACTCCAAAGTCTGGACACTATTTGGCCAAGCAGTTTCTGTGCAGTTGCTGTTTCCAGTCCTTCGTATACTTTATGCTAAGAAGGGAGGTCTGTGCTTCCCACACCCAGGTGCAGCTGTTCAGGACTACCTCTGCAGTCTGATCCTTTGACCTGTTCCAGTCATGTTTTCCTTATGCTTTTCCTTCAGCAGTTCAGTATTCTTCTGCCTCCCTCTCCTTTGGAATCCTTTTTTAGGATTCCCTTTCTCTGTGCCTTGCAAGTTTCTGAAGACGAGGAGACACTGTTTCTGTACCACCACTTCTGGCATTTCCGTCAGCTTCCAGGATGTTTTTCCCATGGCATCTTGGTTCAGCCTCTGTCTAGCTTTTCTTGCTGAAAACGAACAGACTGAATTAGTGAGAAAGTCCTTTTTGTCATCTTTCTTTTCACTTTGGAGGAGTCATTTTATTGCAAAAATAAGTTGACCAATTATTTTTTCCCCCTATACTTTGCATCTTCAGAATCTGCATTTTTGACCTTTTTTAATGCATATTTGTTGGTAATAAACTTCATCTGTGAGCTCTCTCTACCATTACTTGACATAACCTTATGAAATTTCTGTCTTGTAGACACAAATAGTGTATTAGATGTAAACTCCAAAGTTCTTACTTGTCACCCTTGTGGCATCTGTAGAAAACAGTATCATGGGAGATGCCATGCTTGGAGCTCAGGACCCTTCACTGTCTCTCCTGCCATGTGCAGAGTATGCAGACACAAGAGGGTCATTCAGGCCATAAGTGGGAGGTTTCAGAAAGTATTTTCTGTAACTGCATTTTTCTGTCTGTTTTTTCCTGGCTAAACCGTAACAGTAGTGTGAGTATTCTCATGAGGTTTTTGCTGAGGTTCCTGTCAGGCAGAACTCTGGAGTTCAGTGTAAAAGCTAGTTTTCTAGAAAGTATTTTTCCTTAGGGATAGAGGCGATAGTCTCATCTGCATTTAGTGCACCATGGTAATGACTGATGGCAGAGTCAACTGGAGCTCATTTTTTTCAGTATTCTTATTTTTAGAGGCTTTTCTCCAATAAAAGAAGCATTAAATCAAGAATGTGACAAGTTCCATTAAGTATCATGCCACTGCATCATCAGGTACGCCACTTCCACTGCTGACCGTAACAGCTATGTGTCATTTGTTGCTTCCCTCTGATTGGACCTTCACCTCAACTCCTACTGCACTTTGAATACAGGCCTTGTTAGCTGAGCATACTTGTACCCTAACCACATTTGACAGGTCACCTGCAGATCATCTCATGCCAGCATAGGGTGGGATGAGTGTTATTTCTATAAAATACTCCATCACTCTACATGCTTTTTAAAATTTTAACAGCCTTTGTAAAAATTTACTTAAATCACAGTTTACCAGTAAACTCAAGATGCTGATACTGTGTTGACTTCTCAGCTACCCCAGCAGTCTTCACTCATGGTGGCAGTGTTCCATTCTGGGAGACCTACATTTCCCTCTACCCAGGCATCTGGCTGTACATTACCCATCTGTAGCTCCTGGTGAGCATTGAGACAACTTGTGGGTTTTAGGAGTAATTGCTCCTCTAGAGTACCTCATATCCAGCTGTTCTTTTATTGCAGACTCACCCCAGATCTTAGTTAATCTTAAAGTTAACTGGTAAAATTTTATTTCTGATGAGATTTCCCTTCCTCTTCAACATGTCAGTCCTTGAAATCTCTGTCTTTGCTACACAAACTGGATACAAGAGAATATTCTCTCTGCTGTCATAAAACACCTTAGGTAGACTTGTTTCACAGGTCCTTGGCTACTAAAGGGTGAATTGGTCTTGCTGGTGTTGAATTTCTGAGAGTGAATAGAGCTCAGTAGTGCCCTGACAACTCTGCCAGTATTCTTGACCATGTCCAGGTTCTAGGTTGGACCTGGACACACACCCCTACAGAGTGGGATGCCACTTCCAAGGGGGATATGTGGAAGAGCATTTTAGCTGGTAAAATGGTTCATGTGGTTATTCCCCTTGGCCTTTGAGTAGTTGAATTAGATGCTGTTGTAGAGGTCTGACAGCAGCAAAGGTACATAAAGGTCTGCACTGAAAATTGGAGAAGTTCCTAGGTAGGAGGAAAGTGTTTGATGTGTTCGGTGGACATTTTGTATCCTGCATTTTCCTTTACTTTCCATCCAAGCCCCTGGTATTTTCTGCCTCTGCTGTTAGGAGAAGGCAGGTGGCAAGCACAGGCCATCACTTCTGCACTCAGCAGAGTGCATGTACCTTCCTGCTGGCTGCTGGGCAGGAGGGTTGGAGTCAGAGTGCTTTTGGTGTATGCATCCTACCTGCAGAGGCACATGCATACAGGTCATGCACTTTGGAAACCTCCGGTTTGGTAAGTATCACTTCTTTCTCTGTTCCATAATATTTGAATTCAGATGAGCTTTTCACAAGCACTTTTGCAGATCAGAATGTACAAGAACTTGTAAATGTAAGTGACATTTGCTACTCCATGCTTTAAATCTAAACTTGGTGTCTTCAAAGTACTGATGATCTGCTTTTCTGTATAAATCAGTTGTCTCAGTATATTGCATGTTTGGACTACAGGTGCCCTCAGCTTCTTGCTCTGAGCAGCAGCAGAATTGAGATGCTGAAATTGCAATGAGGAGTTGAGATTGCTGCCTCAATTCCCTCATTCCTAAGCAGTGTGGCAAGTTCTCGCATTAAGCAAGTGGCTTATTTATTTTTTTCATAGATTTCCTGAACATTAGTAATAGTTTTGAGCAGTTTCTAATTGATTTTTAAAATCCTAACCCTTTGCTTCTCTCATCCTTCCCTCTCTTCTGTGTGTCTCTGTGTATGTGCTTCTTGTCTTTTTGTTTGTGATTTTTTTCTTTTCTGGTGGCTTGTGTATCCTTTCCCTGTGTTGCGGTGCTGTTTTATTTGCTGCAGAATTCGTCCAGCTCTGCCTCCTCAGAAGCCTCTGAAACCTGCCAGTCAGTGAGCGAGTGCAGTTCCCCCACCTCAGTCAGCTCAGGCTCCACCATGGGGGCTTGGGCCTCCACAGATAAGGTGAAAAACTTCATCTCCAAGACATACAAACCTACTAGTTCATTATCTAAACCCTGCAACATTTGGACAAAACCCCCATGCATGGCATGCAGCCAGGATTCCTCATTGTGAGGATGAGATTAGGAACTGCTACACACTCCCTTAGAAATTGATATGTTTGAATAAAAAACACAATTTCCTTTAAACTAGCTACTAGGAGAAGCTACAGATTGGGCGTTTTACAGAGGTAGCTTTGTAAGAAAAGGTAATTTCCTGGCTTTTCTACTCAAATTGTGGAATGCTGCCCAAACCCAGCTGCTTGCCTGACAGAAAGCACCTTGCCCAGGTTGTGCTGTTTGTGGCTTCTCCCATCTCTCCCATTAGGTAGCATACATTACACTGAGTAATGGGGGTTATTTTTTTGACCAAAAAGGAAAGCAGAATACACATGGTTGTAATAAATTACATGGGATACACCCACAATCGGGAGAGGAAGTGCTAGCAGTCTCCTTTCTCATCTGGTAAATCCTTGCTGTTGGTTTTTTTTGGTTTTTTCTTCCACTCACATAGCCAGAACACGTCATGTTTGAAGGCTTTATGCTTGTCCTCTCTGTCCAGCTACACAGACTAAATGCCACCAAAGCAAATGCCTTCAGGATTGGAAAAGTTCTGTTTCTGCGTCCACAGTCTGCAGGGTACCTAAATTGCAAAGGCTTTTTCACATTGTGCTGCTTTCGTGGACAGAAGGGAAAGCTGCTCAGCCTGGAGACAATGACTGCTAGATTGATGCCTGAAATTTGTTAGAGATAACAATTTTCAGGTGATCTCACTTGTGAACCAAGCATCGTATCAATTTTCTGTTTTTTATTTGCAGTGAATTGAAGAATTTCCTTTCTTTTGTTTTAAGATAGAGATTTTCTCCCTAGATCATCAGTCACAGTGTATTTTCGTATTCATTCTGTTTATATTAATTTCTCTGTTTTTGTTTTTTTATTTGTTTCATTTCCAGTTGTCTAATGGGTTTTATCACTGTAGTTTATCAAGTGACCCATCCGTAGCTTCAGTTGGTGCAGGTCCTTTCCCTCATTTCCCGCCTGTCTCCCGCGCGTGGACTCGGGCTCCCTCAGCCCTCCTTCCAGACTACGTTCATTATTACACCATTGGGCCAGGCATGTTACCATCATCTAAGATCCCTAGCTGGAAGGTTTGTGTTCCTTTTGTTGTGGCAGTCCTCACCTCCTCATACCAACAGCATGCGCACAGCAGTTGTTGCTCCCTTTCAGTCCATGTAATTACTGGTTGATTTGCTCTGTTTGGTATCACACTGAATGGGCACTGCATGGTGAAAATCAGACCTAAAATCCGGTTGTGGGTTTTTCTGAATGACCTTGTGTGTTCTGGCACCAACTGAAACATACCAAAGCTGACAACACTTAGGTAGGAAGGAATACTTTAGCTCTGAAAACACTCTGGGCTCTATTCAGGGAGAAAAGAGCTTCTTTAGCACTGTCAAAGTGCTCACTTGAGCAGGGAAGGGCATCCAGTTCTCTTAGTGGGACCATACATTGGACACCCTGATGTTCTCCCTGTGGCTGGGCCCGTGGCTGTAGGCAGGCACACTCTCCTAGATCCAGCTGGAGTGGTTTAAGAAGGTGCTCAGCACCAGGTAAACCCAAGTGGTGACTGAAGCTTACTGCCACAGACTGGAAGTGCTCACCCAGCTCGTTCTGCTCTCTTGGGGAGACCACCAAAAAAGAGTGCAGTAACATCTCTCAGTTGCTCCAGCTGGATCTGCAGGGATCTTACTTGGCATCAAAACATGTCTGCTCTGCTACAGCCTGAAAGTTCATCCCTGCCAGGTGGTTCCCCTGGGAGACTCTGCCCTAGAGCAAAGGGAAAAGGTCTCTTGTTAGTTGCTCTGGATCCTCAGCAAGGCTGATGTGCAATCAATAGTAGCTGTGCAGATTTTAAGTGCCTGTGGATGGTTATATAATACTGCATATGCACCACGGGACCGTGTATATACATGTAAATTGAGCTCACTTGTTACAGATGCCCCTACTCTCTGTCCAGCAGCTGGAGACTGTTGGGATACATACAGGGTGGCCACAGTGGTCCTGGGCCTTCAGGGTCATTTGTTGTGTCTCTGCTAGAAGCACTTTGGCAATATATTTCACAGCAAAACTCTTGGAGCAGATACAGAGCTGTCAAGGCAAAGCAGAGTTTCATCTGAGTTAACAAAACCAAAATACCTGTCTGTACAAGGGGGTGTGTCAGTAGCTGCCTTGTGCTTCTCATTCCTTGGACTGAGACACCTCAGAAATCCCAGTGTGGTCTTAGTCCATCATTAATTGTCTATCAGAAGGCTGTGGGAGTCTGCCCAGCAGGCAGCTGTGAGGGTGTGGGGCCCATTCTCATGCACAAGTTGTTTCTTTCATTTTTAAAGCAGCCTTTGTCTCAGTGAAAGAAAATTTAGGATTGGATTGCCCCTGCAGCAGCTGGTGTTGGGGGAGCTTCTGCTTAGCACTGGTTCTGCATCCCAGCACAGGTCCTGGATGAGTCAAGCTCTTTGTGTGTAGCATGTGGGTTCTAGACACCCTCAGGTGCCCCCAGTGAATACAGCCCCCATGGCCTGAGGAATTTCTGTTTCAAATTTAGCGCAAATAATTTAGAGTGAGCTTAGTCTTTCTTCAGTACAGACTGTCATTATAAACTAGGTTTTAGTTAGTAAGTAAACTGAGAGATAATTCAGAGTAACTTGCTCCACTGTGTTTGAAAAATCTGTTCAAGCCTAATTTTTCAGAACTGAAGACATCTGTAACAGCACGTAATACTAGAACCTGTGTACATCTGGAACAGTTACATCACTGATTGGACATTTATCTGTATCTTTTGCTGTGTGACAATGATTTTTGTGCTTGAAATTCTGAAAATGTAGGCTTAACACCATGAAATTTCATTTACACAAAATTGTAGTATCAAAATGTTGAACACTTTCATATAAGAAGGTTTAGGGTAGAATGGGAAATTTAGATTCCCTTTAATAAAGGAAATAGGTTTAATAAATTAAGATTTCTAATATCCTCAAAATTTATTTCTCACCTTATTCAGAAAGGCATATCCAATTTGATACACAATCTGTTGCATTAAAATTGCCCTTTTGCGTAGTTTTGCTTGTAATTAAAGCACAGTTCCTGCTGAAAGCTGTCCCTAACGAGCTCGTTTCCTTAGGACTGGGCCAAGCCAGGCCCGTACGATCAGCCCATGGTGAACACCTTGCAACGTCGCAAAGAAAAGCGTGAGCCAGATCTCAATGGAGCAGCTCAGAGCGGAGCCCCTGCACCCCCCGAAGAGGCCCAGAGACCTCGGAGCATGACAGTGTCAGCTGCCACAAGGGTGAAGCTCTCATTTCAAATACATTCTTTAAAGTGTAAAGGTGTAAAGGAAATGGCTGTGCTGGCTCCTGCCAGTACTTAGGATGTGCTTCACGTTGTGTTTATCTGGGAAGTGGTGCTGGTGTGGTCGGTGGGAATCACGCGGGCAGGAGGGAATGTGCTGTTGGGTATTGACTTTTATAGAGCACTGTACTCCAAATAAACATCTGTTCCTAAGCCCAAGCAAATGGCTGGGCACAGTCCTGTTGGATTGTGGTGGTGACAAGCTCTGATGGGGAGGAGAGATAGCTAAAAGTGGGTGAAGGTGATGGATCCTTCCAGGCGTAACATGTCTCTCCTGTGTGTAAGCAGCAGGGTGAGGAGATGGAGGCCTGTGAGGAGCTGGCACTCGCTCTGTCCAGAGGGCTGCAGTTGGACACCCAGAGGAGCAGTCGGGATTCCTTGCAGTGCTCCAGTGGCTACAGCACCCAGACAACAACTCCATGCTGTTCAGAGGACACGATCCCATCTCAAGGTACCCATTCAGGAGATGTTCCTTTTTGGAGCATTCCCACCCTGGCCATCACACACTCAGCCCATAGTGCCAAGGAGCAGCTATCACTTGCTAGCTTTGTAGTCAGCTAGGGATGAAGGCTGGCATTGTGGTTAGGAAGATATTTCCAGATTGAAATGCAGCCTGGATTTATTAACTATAGAAGCCTCCACTGCTGCATAGTGTACTGAACAACTGTATTTTCTTGTGCACTACTTCAGTGAGTTTCAGCCTAAGGACACCACGATTTTAAAGAGGATCCTGGAATTATAAATGACACTGACACTGCATCCAGTACTTCTTGGGTTCTTTCTGAGCTATTGTCTCAGCAAATACACACTCATGAGCTTTGCCATGTTCACCAGCACTCACAGTCTGCTCTTTGTTCCCCTTGGTGACTTTTTATTTTCTGGCCTAAGCAGAAATTTTGTAATTGGAAAAAGAATCCATTGGAGACCTTAACTTAGGCATAGCTAGGAAGCTGCAGTAAGGTGTTGGGTTTTGTACCCTGTTTCAGAACCAGCAGCAAACTGAGAGAGACCAGGCTTGATGTTTGCAGTTCAAGCCTTGTTTGCTCAGCTGGTGTGGCTGTGCTGTGCAGTCACAGGAGGCAGAAGGGCTTGTGGAGGGCTAAGCTTGGCTCAGCACTTAGTGGAAAGCAAGGAACCCAGTGCAATTATTAAAGCTGAAGCTGAGTTTTCAGAGCTGACAGCTGGTATTTACTTTGCAAAATAAACAAATTTGCTGCTGAAGTCACTGGTACACAGTCCCCTGAACCCACCTGCCTAATATTTCAAGTATTTCTATTTACACATGGTGGTATGTGGCTTGTACGATGCTGGTTTTGATATCTTTGTGTTGGTGACAGAGCTCATTCTCTTTCACAAGAACTATGGGCCCCCTGCAGCTGTAGGATTGATCTGCTGTGATGCCTTCAGGCATCAAACCTTGGTCACAGAATCTTGGACTTTCTTCCTTCTAAAGGTGGAAACTCCCTTAATTCTTACTGACTCCAGGCTTTTTTGGTTATTTATACATACTTCAGACTTACTGATGTGACTCAGCTGTCTGCTCCAGCTTGATCCTAACTCTGTCTTTTGGCATCAGTTTCAGATTATGATTATTTCTCTGTGAGTGGTGACCAGGAGGCAGAACAACAAGAGTTTGACAAATCTTCCACCATCCCAAGAAACAGTGACATTAGCCAGTCCTATCGCAGAATGTTTCAAACCAAGCGTCCTGCTTCCACCGCAGGTCTGCCAACCACGCTGGGACCGGTCATCGTCACCCCTGGCGTCGCCACCATCCGACGGACGCCTTCCACCAAGCCTTCGGTCAGGCGTGGGACCATCGGCGGAGGCCCCATTCCCATCAAGACTCCGGTGATTCCTGTCAAAACACCGACTGTTCCCGATATCCCGGGAGGGCTGCCCGGTGCCCTCGCAGGGACAGAAGAGTGCCCCGAGCAAAGTCTAGAGTCTCCAGCAGCAGGAGATGGTGGGCAAGCTGTCACCAGCCTGCCCTCGTGGAGCGGGCAAGCGGCCGTCAACCCTCCGGCGTCGGGCCAGAAACTGGGTGCTGCCGAGGAGCAGAGGCAGGCGGTCCCCGAGAGCGAGGGGGAGGAGAGCGAGCGGGATGGGGTCGGCAGCCTGGCGCCCGCGGGGCAGCCGGAGCTGGAGCCCGGCGAGCTGAGCCCCGGTGATGTCCCACAGGGGGAGGATATGCTCAACGCCATTCGGCGCGGCGTCAAGCTGAAGAAGACGACCACAAATGATCGCTCAGCACCTCGTATTTCCTAGAAGTGGAGAATCTGCCAGACTACTGAACGCCGAGAAGGAACTGTGAGAAAACTAATTTGTCTCTATCCATTCCAATCTGTAATCAATGATTTTTTTAAGATACTCGGTAACAGACAGTCTGAAAGTACTCTAAATGAGAAAACAAATGAAAGAGCATAGTAAGACATAATCTTCAGTGGTGTTTTAATTTGTAAATATCAATGATTTTGTTTCTGCATTTTTTTGATCTAAGTTACACTTTTAATTTTTTCTGAAGGTGCCAAATCCCATTTACCTTTTTTATAACTCTCTTTGTAAAGTTTTAATCATAGAAGAAAAAAAACTTGTCAAGTAGTTAACTTCAGCAAAGGGATTTAATGAAAATTTGGCTTTTTTGCAAGCTTTTGTAGAGCGCCTTGTAATAGTGAGGTTAAAAAATAGAACAATGGGACTTACTACAGTTTAAGTCAAGCTATATGGAAAGGATCTTCATTTAAGTATTTAAAAAAGTTCGAAAAGCAGGAATAAAAATTGACAATAAAGCAATATATAATGCAAGGAAGAAACCTGCAGTTGGTAGAATTATTGGGGGGTAGTGGGGGGAGGGAGATGCCATCAAAATAGCAGATGCTGTTGCACAAAAGTAGCCTAGTAGGATGAATTACTAGTAGCTTCATGGTAAATGCATCAGAATAAGCCATATTGGATTGCAGTGTTTTGTTTCTGTAGGGTGTTTTAAAAACTGGGTTTTTCCACATTTCTTTTTTGACTGCACAGCAGCAACTCTCAGTCACATGCATGCAGCCTTAACTGTGTAGGCTTGGTTCTTCCACCTTCACGTTTTGTTCCACTCATCCTTCCGCTGAATACAAACAAGGACAACAGGCTTAAGGCAGTTATAAATGTGAAAACATTTTTAAAATGCAAGCAGGGAGTTCTTAGATGTTATCAAAATGCCTTTTTCTGACTGTGCCCAGCAGGCTGGGCACCTTAGAAAGCCCAACTATTTTGAGAAAACACTTAAAAATTTGACAGGTGAAACCAGCTTGTGATCTAATAAACTGCGAATGTTTCTTTCCAATACAGGGGCTTGTTTTTCTTAACTTCTTTTAAAAAGCAGTTGATTGGCTTTTCTTAAATACCGAAAAGGGTTGAGGGGTGGGGGGTGGGGGGGTGATACTGGTTTTTTGATAATACTGGGAGTCTGACCAATATAATCTCTTTTTTTGTACTTTTAAGTATTTTGGAACGCTGTTGATAGAATCATTAAGAGTTGGATTTTTTCCTTAAAGTAAAAGTAAGTTATTGCTGCAATACCCGTCTCCTAAAGCTGACAGAAATGTGCAGACCCCTTGGCATGACACCTGTTCCAGTCAGACAATCTAGAAGGATGCTGTCTGCCCGTCCACAGCAGACCCACATCTGGAGGGACACCAGACTTGCGGATCCGGGATTGTTTAAAAATGCACCAAATAACAAATGTAAGGGGCTGGTTTCCACCACACACTGCAGATTTCTGTTGGCTCTAGACTTGCCTACATGACCTTTTATGCTTTAATACATAACTGCATTGGATGTGAAACTTCTAGTAACTGTGTAGTCACTGTGTTCTATATGACATTTTACACTGCTGTGCTTGCTAAACTTTTTTTTTTTTGTTATGGCTTAAAAGCAAAAAGAAAAAAAAGCATGATTCTTAGAAAATATTAAACCTTCCTTTCTTTGAAAAACAAGCTCCTTATTACAGAATATAATAAACAGTAGTGCCTGTGGTGTAGCCCACCAATCTTGATACAGTAGCTGATGCATTGTGCAAATGAGGCTGTGAGATGGTTTTTGCATAAACAAAAACTGTTAGAAGATAATCTCAATAGTTAAAAGTGTTATTTAAACCTTTGAAATAAATGGATGTAACTGTACCCAAGTACAGCTTTTCACTTGTTTAGTTCTTAAACGTTAGTATAATCAGTAAAATTTAATATAAAATGTTGCCAAATTCAATGTAGAAAGAATGTGACAAAACACTTTGGATAGTTCTATTGTTTGTGTTTTTGCATATTGTAAAAGCAGTGTCACAGCTGAAAAATAAATTGTTTCTAATGGTAAATTATTGTGGTTTAGTTGCTAGTTTGTACTGAGAGTTGACCTCTCCCTGTGCAGTTTTTTGTTCTAAACTGGTATAAATAATTGCTGTAAGTGTGTCTCCCTTCTACATTGTAATGATTGCTTAAGCCTACATTATAAATAAAGAACTGCTGAAAAACTCCCGTATTTTGCTTCTTAAAGACTTTCTGCTTCCAGAACATTGCATATCAGTGGTGGCCTTCATCAGACATCTCAAGATCATGCAGGTTCCTTCCATCTGTGTATAATAGAAGCAAGAGAGAATTAAAAACCAAGTAAATAAAATTGCATATATCTGTGTTTTACTGATGGGTATCAGTGGAGCAGAAGTGCAGTGCTAACAATGGAAATTCCCATGAAATAGTAGCAGATGACATTTCCTTGCACCTCCCTGTTGTTACCTGGCCAGGAAGCACAGATGACTGCATTTTTGTGCATCCACCTCAGTGCTGGACTGCAGTTCCTTAGGGCAGAGGAGGAAAACTGCTGTCAACACTGCCAGTGCTACAGCCAGAATTTATCAAGCACAACACTAGTACCATCTTCCACAGCTCCCCGAGGGACTGAAAACTTCTTTTGTTCAGCTTTCTCTCCACTGAAGGCAGAGTGGGGAGGATGTTGCTCCCTCTTGGAGCTGCCACACAATAGCCCATTGTTTCTTTGCCACTGCAATGATATATTTTTATCTAAAGGTATCAATTTGTCACTGCACTGGGCTTATGAGGCAGGTTTAGATAGCAGAGGGCTACAGGAGTGGCTTCTGTGAGAAGCTGCCAGAAGCTTCCCCCATGTCTGAAAGAGCCAATGCCAGCCTGCTCCAGGATGGACCCACCACTGGCCATGGCCAAGCCCAACAGTGACAGTGGTAATGCCTCAGGGATAAAAGATTTAAGAAGGAGAAAAGGTTACTGTGGGACAGCAATAGCAGGTGGAGAGAGAAGTGAGAGTGTGAGGGAAACAGCCCTGCATACACCCAGGTCAATGAGGAAGGAGGGGCAGGAGCTGCTCCAGAGGCTAGAGCAGAGATTCCCCTGCAGGGGATGGAGCTGTGCCTCTGCAGCCCGTGGAGGTGCATGGGGAAGCAGAGATCCACCTGCAGCCCATGCTGGAATCGGTGCTCAAAGGAGGCTGAGACCCCGTGGAAGCATGTGCTGGAGCAGGCTCCTGGCAGAACCTCTGGACCCCTGCAGAGGAGCCCATGCCTTTAGTTCACTTTGGGTCAGCTATCCTGAGTCCTGACTGCCCCCTCCCAAGATCTTTCCCACCCCCAGCCAAGTGGTGAGGGGGATGCCAAGTGGACACCCTGGACACTGGAGCACTGCTTAGCAGTAGCACAGCACTGGTGTGCTCTTGGGACTAGGAGGGCTGTCCTATAGAAAGTTAACCCATCCCATCCCAATACAGTCAGGAAGATGTTAAAGGAAAAACCAGTGTGGTTTGGCTGGAAATGTCTCCAAAAGGATCATGGTTCCATTTCCCCATCCCTCTATGGCTCTATTTAAAGTACTGCTGAGCATCTTGTCTTGCTCAGGTGTCAGTGCTTTGCTCAGCTGTTTCAATACTGAAGGCACTTGTTCCAAGTGACAGCTCCAGCCTGAGGTGTGGCACGTACCGAACAGCTGTGCTGGAAGAGGGCACACCTCAATTCCATCACTGCTTTTGGACTGAGCACAGGAAACAGATCCTGCTTCCTGGCGGGAATGAAAATTGCACCTGTGGAATATGTAAAGCTGTTTTTTTGGAGTTTTTTCAAAATTCATACCTATTTTATCATGGAGTCTTATTGGAAATGAGATTAAAAGTTTCTAAAACTCAACCAGATAAAAGCCTTATTCATAAGCTACATGTTTAGTTCCTAGAAGAGCTGAATTTCATACTTCGGCATCTTTTGTTCAGTTTGGGTTCACAGAAATACTAAGCCTTAGGCTTAAACATGGGCACAGTCAAGTAACTTCTGTAGAACGAAGATTAGGGAACCTAAAGCTCCTAGCCCTAAAATCAGGAAAACAGCTGAAGGGCCAGGTTCTCCTATGAGCTTTTGCTCAGTGGCTGTATCCCATCTGTTCTCTCAGACGGCAATTAATGAAAGTGTTAGCACAACATCCCCTGTCTCCTACCAATGCTGGTGACCAGGAGCAAACAGCTTTTTGTCCTCAGTTTAGTGTCACACTGGCAGAACCATTTGTGACCTATGAATGGGCACACAAGAGCCACAATCCTCAGCAGCCCACACATGTTAACTGATACAACTCAGTGATTATCTGGGATTCAGTTTATATGGGGATCAGCTTTCCTCTGATCCATGGATGATGGATCAGAGGATCAAATGGATCCGTGCCATGAGGAAAGCACCATGTTGGAAGGAAAGTTTGTGTCTTGTGAGATTTGATATCGAAGTGAAAAATGCAGGAAAGAATCTGACGAGGAGGGAAGGAAGGAAAAGATCCTGCAGCAAGGTCAAAAATACCCTCATTACAAGAACACCCAAAGCCCGTGTCTGCCACTGTCTGCATCTTTAACTGCAGCTTTAACACCTTGTCTGCATTAATACCATATTCCAAGTTATGGGGTTGATATGAACTGCCTGCACAAGCTGGCAGTGAAATGTCAGTGTGCTAGAGAAGAGCAGTGGGCCAGAAAAACACCTTTTCTGTTACTTTATTTGGCTTCATTCTATATTACTTTGAGGAGCACGTGGTCACTGAAGTGGCACCTGCCTGCAGCACAGACTGCTGCCATTCACACCCATTCACAGCTCTCACATGGGCTGTTCACGAGGTCGAGTGACATGATGCCACCACATGGGGGGCAGATGCCCCTCCTTACGAGCTGGAGGCAAAGCTTCAGTTCTTGGACCATCAGCTGGAGTTTCTTCTTGTAACTGCTTAATCTAGAAGACAAGACACAGAACTGCTTTAGCACATTAACGCACATTCCCATTTTCAGTGCCCAGGCAATGAGCAAAAACGAGCCCCTACTTCCACAGGGAAGAACCCGTGGTAACACCTTCAGCTGACAGGTTTCATGTTTCCCAACATTAACTTCCACTCAGTAATCACTGCAGGCTCATGCTACCTATTAAGAAGGAATCTCTAGGAGCAAGAAGTGATTTACAAGAGAAATTTCACTTAAGGTCATTGTTTCCATGTAATTCACATCTACCATTACTGTATCAAATAGGCTGAATTGTGCTACTTTGGAAGCTGACAAATAATTCCAGACCAAGTTTCCCTGCAGTCAGGAGACTTCTGTTCCTGCATATCAACAACAGCCCCTCACATGCTTTCAATACCTGTTTCTTGAAGCAGCACAAGTGCTGGCTGCCTCTGAGTCAATTCTGCACAGAATGCCAGGTTCCATGCAATCCAACTGAATCAAAAGAACTGTTCTAAGAACACCTTCTTCCAATCAACTTTCAGTTTAGGATGGCCAGAAATAATGCCCAACTGATGACCACTGCAGAAAATCACTTTCAAAGCTGTAACCAGAAAGTGTCAGAGCTCCACAGCAGCAGAAGAGGAATTCTCTGGTTGTTAGTATCCTTTCATTCCAGTTTAGATTCTTTTTTCACAAACTGCTGTAACAGCTCTCACTAACTGACACAAGGCTGCATGTTCAGCTTTAACTTCAAATTCCCTTCACAACCCTTCAGAAGCTGTAGCAAATGTGTAGGCATTTTAGGTTGTTTCACACTGACAAGGGCTCCAGCACTGAAGAGTCTAACTGAGATTGCAGTAGACATTCAGAATTTTTTCCAAGAACACATCTGTGTCACACAGGATACCTGTGTACTAAAGAGACTTTCCTTTACATAGGGCAAGCACTAACCTCTCTTTCCCAGCTTTCCCGCTGCAGCTTCTTCCACTGCTCTCGTTTGGCAAAGTAATCAGGATACATTGCCTTCTCAGAAGGGTGCCAGAAATCCAAGGACCATTCAGGAATCTGTTGAAGAAAAATACAACTTAAAATACTACTTTTATATATTAAATTACATTTGTACACATATGCAGAAGAATGAAACAAGTCTTACTCCCTAGTTGGTTTTTTTTTCCATTTCAAAGTACTACATAAAAAATCCATTTAAAAGCTGCCTGACTATCTTAAGGCATGGGACAGATGTCAGAACTTTTCATACACTATCCTAACCCACAGGAAGACATCATAGTGACTTGCTTAAATCACAGCATTCCAAAACAAGGCCCCATGTCATCTCAGTTTATCAAAACTTATCAAAATAATTCCATGCAGTGGAGGAGATCTAATTTCTTCCCTTCCTTCTCTCAAAGGCAGCAGGTTAGACGAATCCTTCTCTCCAACTACTGATTTATTTTACTTGACAGAGACAGAACATTACAGCTCATTTCTGCTTATCTACAACTACTAAGAAATAAGAGTTTCTTAGGCCTTTCAGATCTTCAGAATGGTCTGACCTCTAAGAGCTTCTGACAAGGGAAAACAACAAAATTTAAAATTTTGCAGTGATTTAAAAAAAACTGATTGTTTAAATTTTTAAGAGAGGATCACCGATTAAAAAAAAAATCTCACCAAAACTCCCAAATAAAAAAAGAAAATTAAGAAGTTTCTCCAGAACTATCATATATTCAGTGATATTCACACTTTTCATTTCCTGCTGTGATTCTCATCACAGAACAAACTCCAATTAAAACCATCCATCAGCCTGAGTTCTAATAATTACATTTTGGAGCAGCATCCACAATGGACAGTAACTGACACACAAACCTGAAAAAGCCTTGTGACAGCCATTTTGTTAAGATAGTTTTAGCCTATCAAACTAGGAAAAGAGAGCATAACCCAGTTCGTGTTTCTGTATGAAGAGTAATATTGACCATTTATTGCTCAGCTGCCCTTTCTTCTGTCCAGAGTCTCTGTCCCTATTATCTCTACTATCACCCAAGACCTTGACCTTTGCATAAACTTAAGCAAGTCCTTCTCCTTTCACTCATATAGTCTTTATTCTGCCCCGATAAATCATACTTTCCTTTTTCTGTAGCTTAATATGCAAAAAAAAAACTCTGCTCAGATCCAGTCTTATGCCATTTTTATCAAATTCATGAGGAAATGGATGCATGCAGTCCCTAGATCAGCATTAACTTCTAATGATTAAAAAGATGACAACAATAAAGCAAAGTACCTATGTTTTTCTATGGAACTTTTGCTCCTAAATAAAACAAAATACTTTGATGGTCAATGCCTGTAGAAGTGCCTTAAAGAGTCTAAAAATAAAGCTTCTATTTCCAAGCAGTGCCTCTCTCACACAGTAGCACACAAACTGCACAATCTGGCAATGCAGCATATGAAGGGAAATAGTAACTTGTACCTCTACTCAAAATGCTGGAAGAACCACAGGACTGAGTGAAGCCCCGACAGCCAAGGTGACACCTGACCTCACCAGAGGAACCAAGGCTGTGCTCGGGAGCTCCCTCGGCGCTGTTCACTTCCCCTGTTCAGCTCCAGCCCTTCCTGCGCCAGCCTGACCCGCCACTGTGCTTGGCAAAAGTGCGTATGATTATCCCCGGGGAAAAAAAACCCCGAAAGAACAAGTAGCGGTGTTCAAACTGATCAAGACGCTCCATTTTCGAGGACCAGAGCAGCTCCTCCCACACAAGCACCAAGATGTTCAGC
The DNA here is from genome assembly GCF_049639895.1 of Pseudopodoces humilis. Lineage (NCBI taxonomy): Eukaryota > Metazoa > Chordata > Aves > Passeriformes > Paridae > Pseudopodoces > Pseudopodoces humilis. The sequence continues at coordinate 11,124,280 of NC_142200.1, forward strand.
GAGCAATGAAGTGACACTGCTGAGCCAAGCTGCGGCCCTGTCCAATACAAGTTCCGTAAAAGAAGGGCAAAGCAAGCGCAGCAATCCGCAGCATTACCGGCACTAACCTTGTATAACTCGTATCTCTCGTAGGAAGTGCCCCCAGGGGAGTCGGGGAAGATGTAGGGCTGCGGGTGCTGGCTGGCCCAGAACTCCTCCTCACCGGCCTTCAGCAGCTCGGTAGCTTTCACCATGTCCTTCAAACCCTTGTTCTTATCGAACCGGTCCCTCAGGAGTACGGCGAAGTAGCGGTACTTGTCTCTACGGACAGAGGTCACAGTGAGGAAGAAAACAACAACCTCCCACCCCGAGCCCAGCCAAGCGCGGGGCTGAGCACCCCGATGTGAGGGCGGCCAGCGCTCCCCACTGCCAGCTCCCCTCGCCCTCACCGATGGATGCACCAGGACTCGAGGTGCCGCAGGGATTTCTTGTACAGCCGCAGCACCTTCTGCTGGTGCGTCAGGTACGCGGCCATGGCGCCGGGCGCTGCGCGGCCCCGGCCCCTCCGCGCGGGGGATGCCGGGAGAGCGGCGCGGCCCCGCCCGCGCTGCCGCCGAAGCGCGCCCGGAGCCGCCATGAGCCGCGCCAAGTTCGTCGGTGGGGGGGTGGCGGGGGGCGCGAGGTTTCTGTCGCCGTGTCTTTTCCCCAGGCCCCCCGCTCCTCGCCCGGTGCCGGGCCGAGGCGGCCGCCGCTACCCCACTCCGTGAGGGACCGTGCGCAGCAGATGGGAGTTCGGGCTGTGGGAGGGCTTGTCCCAGCCCTTCATCCATGTCGCCTCCTGCTCCAGCCCCTTATCCGGGGTTTGTCCCGGTCCCTCAGGCTTGTTACAGTCTCTTAGGCTTGTCCTGGCCCCTCTGCCAGAGCTTGTCACCTCCCGCCCCAATCCCTCAGGCAGGGCTTGTCGCCTCCTGCGGTCCCTCTCGGTGGCCTTGGAGCTCCTAGGAAGGTTTGGGAATGTTTGTGCTGTGTCTGGGTGCTGGGGCTGCTGCTCCTTGGTGCCCCCAGCCCTGGGGTTTCGGCCGCCCTTCGTTCCCTCTCTTGCATTGGCACGTTAGTCGTGGTTGTTTCTGATTGTATGGGACTGGCTTGGGTGAAAATGTTAGCATCTTTAGAAAATTCGACGGAAAGCGTGTAAATAACTAAAAAAGGTTGGTTCATGTGGAAGCCCTACGTATTGCAGAGCACCTTAATATTTTCTTGGGAATTTTCCCTTTCCGCTAGAATCCCCGCTGGAAGCGCGGGCGCTGGCAGCTGCAGAGGCGGCAGTTCTGGAGCCGGTGCTTCAGGCCTTGGCTGCGAGGCTGCGGCGCAGGGACAGCCGTGGGAGCCGGGCTGCGCTGGGCAGCTCCAGCCGCTGCCTGCATTGCGGCTGTCCCGTCAGTGCTGCCGGGCGGCTGGCATGGCCCAGGGCTGGCACTAGGAGGGAGAACAGGCAGCTTAAGGGAGGCGTTCTGCTCTGCTGCTCCCATCCCTGGAAGGCTGTATGGGAGATGCTGCATTTTCCCTTCCTTTACGTTTGTTTGTGTAAAATTGTGTTTTCGTGTGAGAAGCAGATTTGTTTGCAATAAAAAACACGTGTGTATTCGCTTTGGTGTTTATGAGGGTGTGCATAATACACTCACAAAGTCTGAAGTTGCACAGACGCAAAAGTTAATTTTTTCTGTCACCTCTAGTAAGGAGTAAGTTTTCAAGTTATGCAAGAAAGATTATGCTTAAGCATTTTATGACTTACCAATGTGTTGGGTAATCAGGATTTAGATAGAGTTTCCCTACCTCATTAATGCTCAGAGTAAAATGTAGAACAACTGTAACTTCTAATTTCTATTTTTGATTTTCCATAGATATTGGTATCAACCTGACAGATCCTGTGTTCAGAGGAATCTACAGGGGAACACAGAAACATCAAGGTAAATGTTTCTTTGTATCTGCTGGAAATAGGATCCCTTTTGCTAAACTAGAAACCTCTTGCAGGTCAGAAAATGAAAGTAGAGTTTCTTTCTTCTCCTCCATATGTACTTGGGCTTAAAAAAGAAAGCCTGACTAAATAAGTTGGATACCCTAGCCAAAATGCTTTGTCTTAATTGCTGTTTAAATGCAGGTAACTCTGCTTCTGGAGCAAAATGAACAATAGCTAATTTATTTAGGATTGCATTGAAAAACTGATATGAGAGTTATGAACTGTGGTCTGTCAGAGTATTGCATTGCTGAATCACAGTTACTTATAATCACAGTTACTAATTATAATGTGGGGCTTTTTGCTGTTGTGGCTTTTAGATATGGATATAAAACTGGAGAGCCTTCTAAAGTATATGGAAAAACTTCCACTGACTTCTTAGATTTAAATTGTATCTCCAGTTATTGCACTTTGTTATTGTCTTTTAAAGATTGATTAAGTATGGTTTAAAGATTTAATGATAAGAAATTTGACTGCATGAAAATTGAAAAGTAGTTAAATTATGCTGTAAAACCTCAAGTTCAATTTATGACATTTTTATGAACTTTTGCAGATGACTTTCTGGATGTAATAGAGAGAGCAGTCAAAGTTGGCATTAAAAAGGTAATTTCTTATCATTACACAGCTTTAAAATTTTAAGCTGCTTTCTAATATTTTGGTTTTTTAGCGCTCTTCCATTAAAACAATGTTTCTGGGACTCAAATGGAAAACGCAGTAACTTCCTTCGATAGCACAGAACAAAAGTGTTCTGTACAGAGTATTGTCTTTCCATTTGCACAGGTCATTATTGAAACTGATTATTGAATTTCAGTGATATTGTAGGTGATGTGGATGTAGAAGTTATTTTGTACAATTTCAACAGATATTCTCCTCTGACCTGCTGCAATGAAGTGGTACATAATTTTCCATGTTGTATTATAGGCAACCATTCTTTTTTTCTTGTATCCTGTGTGGCTCTTAGAGCATAAATCCTATGAGGAGCAGCTGTGGGAGCTGGGAGTTTTTTAACCAGGAGAAAGGGAGGCTCAGAGGAGACCTTATCATTGCAACTGAAAGAAGGTTGTAGCCTGGGGGAGGTCAGTCTCTTTTTCCCAGGCAAGAAGTGACAGGACAAGAGGAAATTACCTCTGGCTCTGCCAGGGGAGGTTCAGGTTGGGTGTCAAGGAAGAATTTCTTCATGGAAAGGGTGGCCAGGTGCTAGAACAGGCTGCTCAGGGAAGTGGTGGTCATCATCCCATGGAGGTGTTCAAGAAAGGACTCCATATGGCACTCAGTGCTATGGTTTAGTTTACAAGGTGGTGGTGATCAGTCAGAGGTGCAACTGAGTCATCTTGAAGGTCTTTTCCAACCTTAATGACTCTGGTTCTTAATTAACAATTACTGCTGAAGAGCAAACTCTTCTGATTAAGGTTTTCAGATATTTCTATATGTAAAGGAAATTGGTAACTGCAGAAGAGCTGGGAGTGCCCACAAACTCTTGGAGTTGAGACATCTGCATGTTTGCTGGTAAATACTGGCTTACAGGTATTAAAACAGCATCATTTGTAACTCTGAACCTGAAATTGGTGTTTTCAGCAGTGCAACACATTCCGTAGTTAAGCCTTCCTCTCTTTCTCTCTAAGCTGAATAAATTTTGGACAAAAATATGAATTACCATAGAATATAATGCATACTGTCACAAACTGCACTGATAAGGCTATCAGATTAGAAATAAAGAAGTAAATGCTCTTCTAGCAGATGCATCTTGGGAGTTTGTTGAAAAACTCTCATCTGAAAAGAGTGGGAAATGCACTGGGAGACAAAAATAGAAAACTAGTGATGGAGAAATTACCTCACTGCAGCAAATACAGGAGTGAGGTCACAGTTATATGTGCTGTATAAGTGCTATTTAATTTTTATACCACACTCTAAAAATAAGTGGCTTTTTTTTTTTTATTTTATCATAAAAAATTGATTGTGTAACTTTTTCAAGATGCCTGGTGGATTGAGAAATGTTATTCAGGAATTCCTGCCATTAGCTGTTCTCAGTCTTGCTACTGGCCTGTACCGTGTAAAAGGCCTATACCATCACAGTTTGTTCTTGATTGCCTAGAACCTTAATCTGCTTATTAGAAAATACTTCTATTTTTCTGTATAGCTGATACTTTATGATAATTTTTTGTGAAGTTTTGCTCTGTGTCATGTATGCACTGAGCCATTTTCAGCTTAACATTTCTCAGTGATGTCATTGGGCTGTGTCCGTCTGTCCTGAGTGCACTGCGGGAATGTCTGAGCTGGTGCTGACAGAGCCTGCTGCATAGCACGTGTAGGGAGAAGTGTTGTCCAAAAGCACTGTAGACATGGGTGTTGCAACCTAGGGTGAAATATTCTGGAAGTGGTGATTAAAAAAGTACACTGTAGGCAACAATTCTCATGTGATAACTTTAAGGTAAAAATAAAAGGTCAGAGATGGAGGTTCTTATGTTTATAATCCCAGCTCTGAATCAGACTCATTTTTTTGTTTAACTAATTACTCATGTTTTAGGTCTTTGGGAGTCTATACTTTCCCCAGATGTAAGACAGGGACAATATTTCTAAATGTCATTTCTTGAGTGCAAATACAGTCTTCAGTCATTGTGTAAAGAAGCTAATATTGTTGCAAATTGAAGTATTATTCTTTTAGTGATTTAAATGCTTAGCATACAAGATACTTGATGAAGGGGGAAAAAATCATATTTTGCTGCCTACTGTATTTACTAGCTCCTGAGGACCATTGAGGTTTATTGCTGATTTATGAAATCTTGTTATATATATATATACTATTAATTGTATTCTGATGTTCTCTGTCAAGATCCTTCCTTGTATCTGAGTGTTTTCTTAAACATTCTGTCTGATGTTCAAAGAACATCCACACTGACAGTAGTTTTCTTGTTTCAAGTTTTTGATTACAGGTGGGAGTCTAGAAGATAGTAAAGATGCCTTGCAGCTGGCACAGACAAATGGTATTTTCACTTTAAATTTATTGTCAGTCAAAAGTACAAGCTTCTCTGCTCTCAAAATTGAGTTTAAAAAGACCTGCTCCAGAGACGTTTACAGAATCTCAGATTAAAAGGAGAAATTACATTTCAGAATGGGATGAATACATTGTATATGAGTTTGTGTGTTGCTCTTTAGATCCCTGATGTTGGAAGGAGCCACTCTTTTTCTGTGTGTTCTATTTCTAAATTAAAATAGAAATTATAGGAAATTTCTGGAATAAAAGTATTGATACAAGTTTCTGTTCTAGAAATAAGGTAAAATGCTTACATGTTGTGAAATATATGGGGTTTCTTGGCTTTTTGTTTGTTTTTTACTCACCAATCTGTTATGACGAGCTTGATCAAGAGAGGTATCTTTCTTTTGATCATTCCCTGGATTTTCCTTTCTTTCTGTGAAAGGAGAATAGTTCTTCTTTCTTTAAGCAAATTTCATTCCACTAATTACTTTAATATGTATTTGAACTAAGACACGTGATAAGTACTGTTTACTAACAGAAACATAAAATAATTTTGGTTTGAATGAACTGAAGGAGATAATTTGGTCCAACCCAGTCCACCTCCCCACTTCCCATCAGGAAGGCAGGACTGGCATAAACATTAGGGCAAGTTGCTCAGGCCTTGTCTGTTTTTTTTCGTTTCCCCAATGCTTTTACACTTAGCAGAAACATAAGTTTTGGCAAGGTAATCTAGATCACATACTTGGGTAAATCAAGCAGATGTGACCTCTGAAATTCTCTAACAGCTTATGCAGGGGCACATGAGGGAAATGCCCTCTTGCAGTTCTTACAGCTGGGATAACCTGATGCTCTTTGAACAAGATGTACTTCTAAATAATCTCAAGAGGTCTAGTTCAGCCTCAACAACTGTATGATTTATTGAGGGCTGCTCCACCAGAACAGTTCAGCTCTAAGCTGCAGTTTTGGAGTACTAAAAAATGACACATGCAAACACCCCCACTGGAGATACTGTATTTTTAAGGCAGAAAATGTCTGTTTATTGAAGTTATCACTAAGATAAATATGGTCAAAGGGAGTTTTCTTTTAGAATTGTGGCCAATAAAAAACCCCCTCCAGAGGCAGATGTTGTCTATACCTAAAATAATTTATTTTTTTCTCCTTAAAACCTTCTAATACTGTCTTGCTTTAGACATGTTTTTCAGTACAGTTGGCTGTCATCCTACCCGCTGTGGAGAATTTGAGCAGAGTAACCCTGAACAGTATCTATCTGAATTAAAAAATCTGATTGAAAAAAATAGGACAAAGGTAATAGCAGTTGGAGAATGTGGCTTAGGTAAGTGTTCTCTTACAACTTCAGTATTTATTTTTTCCAGATATATACTAGGAAAAAAAAATCCTAAAATACTAAATGGGTTTATTTTTCTTTCTGTTTGTAGATTTTGATAGATTAGAATTTTGCCCAAAGGACATCCAACTCAAGTAAGAAACTTTTGATGACTGTGAGTTGACTTGTAGCAATTTACAGGAGTGTTTTCTCTCTTGTGTTCTGCCACATAACATAGTGTCACGTCTAAAATTTGCAGGGTTGGGCCCACAGTTCTTGGCAGAAATGGGAATTTAAAGAAATATGCCTACATGCAAGTAGTGCAATGTGCTATATTTTGATACCTGCCTGGTGTTGACTTACGTCAACATGTCTTATGTCAGCATGTCTTGTTCTGTAAAACTGATCAGAATTTGTAGATTTCTGGGTGCGACAGATGTTCATTCTTGCTAATAGTTAAGAGCTCTAAGAGACTCATGGGGAAAAAAACAAACATAAATGTAGTATGTGAAAAAATTGCATTGTTGAGTGAAAGGCATGAGGAAAGGAACAGAACTATCAAAAGCATAAGTCAGCAGTGGGGGAAAAAAGAGCTTTTAGAGAGGAAGGTGTTAGCTGGGAGCAGATAATGGAGAGTCTGATAGTAATCTCAGGAGGTAGAGAAGTACCACATGCAGCATAGATGCTGAATGGAAAGAAGCTAGCATAACCCCTAAAATCAGCCTGCATTCTTGTATTGAGAACTTCTCTCTGCAGAGGGAACTGATTAAAAGATACAGGTGATAAATTCAAATAAGATGAGTGATTAATGAATTACATTTGCATGTTACTATTTTGAGTAAATTAGTCACTGGGGGGCAGTGGTTGGTTGTGTTTCTAATTGCTTCATGTTAGCAGTAGGAGGAGTTAATTTCTTCATAATGCTTTAGACCTACAGTGAAATACTCAACAAAGGGGACAGGACTTTTTTTTTCTCATAGAATTCAGCGTACATGAAGTTCAGCAAAGCACATCTTAAAGTATAACCTGTTTCTTTTCTATGGCAAACTGAAATACTGATGGAGTATCAGATTTTAAGATCCTTAACTGCCTTGATGTTATAGAGAGAAAAAATACTTATCTCACTTCCTTGTCCAGTGGACTGCAGCTGAAGAACTGTAGTGACTTCTAATTGGGTGCACTGTAATGTAATTGTAAGGAAAGAGATGACAGGCCTGAGCAGTGAACTAAACAGAGGAAGGCAGAGTGTGAAATACCAAGACAGTTCACTGGTTTTCAGCTGCTCCAGAGTTCAGGTGCAGCAGTCACAGGGAGAGCTGGCATGCAGCTCATAATTCTCCTGAAGAAGAACACTATGTTTGTTTCCCAGGAAGCATCAGAGCGTGACCTCTGTTTCATTTAGTACGTAATCAGTATTTTTCTGGTTGGTTATGTTGTGGTTTTGTTTGGGTAATTTTCACCTGTAAAAAATGAACATTATTTTTGAGCCCTTTTTTCAGTTTAAGTTAATAAAGATAAGAATCTAATAAAGATGAAGTTTCTTTGTTGTAGTGTTGCTAAGAACTTTTTATTTCAAAAATCTTTCCCATTCTCAGAACTTTTCCAAGAGAAAGTGGTGATTTGAATGGTAGTAAGATGAAGGTACTGCCTTCATTTTATGGTGAAAGTCATGTTATAAATGGATTGGTAAGGATATAGAAGTTCCACATCTGCTGTACTACTGGGAGGGGTCTGTGGGGTGTAGCAACACAAAGCCAGGAGTTCTCCCAACCTGGAAGTGAACAGTATCACATGCACCATTACTCAAATTAATTCAGAAGTGTTTGGAGATCTACATCAGCAAGGCCGGTTTGCTTTAGCTCCTTTAGTGTCTGCATCCTGTAGCATTTGAACATGATGGTCAAAACTAAGCTTGCTTGAAGGAGCAGGTTGTTCCTTAAGCACTGGAACTCATCAGGGTTAGTTTCCTACTGTGTTATTTTGTTATCATTCCAATCACTGTATGTCTGGTTTCTTTGTGTTTTTCCAGGGTTCGGGTTTTTAATTTTTTTAAAAAAATTATAGTTTTTGTGTCTTCAATAACTTTGCCATTCACCTCCCCTTTCTCTTTGATAGGCCAAGGAACAACATGTGTTGGGCTTTGTTGTTGCTAGTAATGGAAGAAGCTTGAGTTGCATTTCCATTTGTAGGGGTACTAAACTTTACTTTCAAGGGCTCTACCCTTCTCAAAATCAGATTGAAATTGGCCATTAGGTTACTTAGGGAGCTTATTTGCAGTTCTGTCTCCAAAACTTCTTTCCCATGTGAAAGAAATAATCTGTAAAAAGAAAACCTACACCAAAAATCAAGCAATTGTAGCTATTTAACCACAAGAGCAATCAGAGTTGCAATTAATTTATATTTAGTCAAACAAGCTAAACTAAGCATGATACCTAGACAAAGAAGATTCAAAGTAGGTGTAATGCATTCTCATGAATTTTCATGTCAGTTTTCAAGGTTACAGCTGATTTGTTTAACCTGTTTTATGTCAAAGATTTGCACTGATTAACAGGGGAGATAACTTGATCTGAGAAATACTGATTTGTAATATACCGAAAATAGTGAAAATTATATTAAATGACTGGCTGCATATTTGTTTAGGGTCTTTTGTTTTGTTTGGGTTTTTTTAGGAAAATGTAAATCAAACTAGTGGTTTGCTGCCACTTTCCCCTGCTTTTTAAGTGACTCATACACAGCAGTGTGTGATTACTGGAGTTTCCCTTTGAAATGGGTATGATAACTGATGGTGGGAACTTCCTGGTGCCCTGGACTGTATTTTAACAGCAACACCTCAAGAAATCCAGTATGTGCATAGAGCCCCATCCTGCTGGGATTGGAAATGTTGTTCTGCTTTGCACAAATAACGTCATCTTTCAAACAGCGTGCAGACACTGAGTCACCCATGCAGTGCTGGCCTTCTGCCATGCTTAAGTTCCTCTGCTGTGGTCCCTGAGCATGGGTGATTTCCCTGCCTGGGTGGAGCAGGGCAGCAGAGATGTGGAATGGTAATTGCAGAGTTCGATGCTAATGACAAGCACAAGTTAGTTCAGTGCTAAGTAGTTTCCTCTGGCGATTGCACTGGGGAACCTGTCTACCTCCTTACCTTCCTTCTGCCCACATTCCAGTGACTCTTCACAGGGTGGGGCCTTGCTGTTACTGCCCCATCAAAGGCAACTCCAGGAGTACAAAGTTGGAGAGCGATAAAAAGTAGTGAAAAGGAAAGGATGCAGGAACACAGAGGAGGGGAGGGAAATCAGGTAAAGACAACAGGCAGAATGGGGCAAAAGTATGATGTCTAATCTGATATTTGTTTCACCCTAAGAGAGGAAAGCCTCACCACCATGGATTGTTACTCACAGGTCAGCAGCTCTGATGCAGTTTGGCCACTGGAGGCTGTAGAAGCCTGCACAGTGCTCCCCTGCTCACACTCACTGTGTTTATGAGTTTTCTTGAAATAGTGCCCTCTGTGTCATCCACACTCTCCCATTCCTGACATTTCAGAACTTTGTGGAAAGAACAGTCAGTTTCTCTTCCATTAAAAAATAAATAAATAAAAAACCAACTCCAGCACCCACTACACAAGAGTATGTGCTCAGCGTATCCACATATACATTCTGCAGTACTGAGGCTCTTGGCCACTTACCTGTCTTCAAGCACAGATCACAGCTGTGGCAATACATATGGGAAAGAGGTTCTTTTAAATCCTTGCACAAATAAGAACTTTTACATGGCAAATCCATTAATTCTGTCTTTAGCTCTGGAGGACAGAAGCTTGGCAAAAAAATCTTTTACTGTCTTTATTTGTTCTTACACCGAGATTCTCTTTAATGGTGACTTTTACTTTACAGGTATTTTGAAAAACAGTTTGACTTGTCAGAACAGATGCAGCTGCCCATGTTTCTGCACTGTAGAAACTCACATGCTGAATTTTTAGGTGGGTTTTGTTTGAGAATTTCATATTTAGAGCAAATTCTGAATATGAGAATCTTCTATATTCATCTGTTATAAAGTTGTCTTACATTTTTATTTCATTTCATAGACATAATGAGAAGAAACCGAGATAGAGTTGTGGGAGGGGTGGTAAGTATGGACTTCGGAATAGTATTCATTTTTCCATACATGGGTGTGAATATTTGCTTAATATGCAATTTCTTGTTTGGCATGGAATCTGGGTAGGCTTCCTGTTACATGATTTAAGCTGTTATTAATTAGTAAGTTTTCCAGTCCCTTTTACTATTTTTATTTTCATTGCTTATTTGACAGGATTTTTGCAAGGTAAGAAGATAGGCTGAGAAAAGCTCTGCAGCTGATGTGAATGGTTTTTCTTGGCCTGCCAGAAGGACAGTTTAAGCACCTCATAATTGACATTGGCCCTTTCCCAATTCCTCAGTGTCTGTAACTGCAATGCATTCAGACCACAGATAATTTAGATGCATGTTCCCAGTGGAAGCCATAACCTCAGACATTTGCTTCTGACATTAGACATCATTTTTCAAATTGGATCCAGATGGAACTTTTGATTACTTCATGTCTTTAGATATTCAGATCATGTTTTTTAATTCAAAAGTCTAACAGGAAAAGCTTCGGGTGAAACAATCAGGGAAGTCCAGCAATGCTATTTCAGGTTTCCATTATGACTGCATTTTTCAAAAGTAATAAATGCTCATGATTCTAACATGAGACACCTCCTACAAGAATATTGCAGTCCCCAGGTTTGTCCTTGGCTACCACAAAACCCTTCTCCATGTTCAGTGCTTTGCATGTTCTACTCCTATGTAACGCTGTGAAGGCTCTCCTTCCTTCCTCTCTTTTTTTTCCTGCACAGCCAGGAAAGAGGGGAGAAATGAGCAGGCACCTTCTGCAACTGCCTGTCCCTGTCACAGCACAGGGTAGCAGAGCAGACAGTGTCTTTACTCCACTCAGGCTGAGAAGATGCAGTTCCCAGCTGCATTACACTTTGTTAACTTTTGACCCTCCACTTTCCTTTCTGGAATGACCAAGTCCCTGGAATGACCAAGTGGACTGTCTCACTGCTTCCAGTGGACTAGCATCTGTGGAAAACAGAATGCTCTCTTATGGTGGCACTGACAATGCCCTGAAGGGAATACCGAGGAAAGAATCTAAGAATTTGGCATGCCCAGGATTACTTCCTGAGTATGATCTCCCAGTTACCAGTTACAGGGAGTTTCAGGGCCAAAAGAATATCACTGGATAGGCCTTTTCTACACATATTTATCACTGTTAAAGTGTGGTAACCACTTCTAGTGCAGCATTCAGGTGACTTCAGCCTGAACTTTGCTGAACTTCAGAATCAACTGAGCCATGTCCCATCTTGATGTTTGTAATGATGTGTAATGCATACTGTTGAAGGTATTTGAAGCTAATAAAAGGTAATGCATACTTTTGAATGATTGGAGTTTTAATAAAAGTATGTCTGTGTATCTGTATGTGTTCTAGGTACATTCTTTCGATGGCACAAAGGAACAAGCAGCTGCTCTAATAGATTTGGATCTTTATATTGGAATAAATGGCTGGTAAGTTCTTTACAAGAAATATAACTGCTTTAAAATGGCAGGCGTAGTGAAGTCATTGCTTTCTTTTAAACAATGAGGTCAAGTTTTCAAAGCTCACTAGACCCTTAGCCATCTGACAGATTTAGAATTGCTCTCATTAGTCTGTTAGCCATCAAAGTTCTTGCCGTGCTGGTCAGTGAGCTAATCAGTATCCACTCTACTACCCTCAGGACAGTCCTTGTTTGTAATGAAATAAGGTTGTTGTGCGTGGAAAGATTCCTTCTGAGGAGCATTTAAAAAACAGCCTGACTTTAAGCTGCCTGTCAAATGCTGGAGTAATGCAAATGTAACCTGAGTGCCTCATCTCCTGGTTATGCAGTTTGGGTTCTCAGCAGTCACCTGGCCGAATGCCAGCCAGCAGCACTTTGTAAGGCACAGAAGCTGTCACCAGGCAAGCAAGGGCAGCCAAAGGGGTTCTGCAGCTTACTGGGGTGAGATGGCTTCTCCCACTAAATCTAAATTTGCTGTTTTCTGCACAGTGTTAATTTACAGGCATACTGTTTAAAAATAAAGCAAATTTTATTTATGAACAAAATTATTTAGGAAGCTGCTTTTGCTACAAAACACTTTAACAGGCACAATAATTACTTTTATATGCTTTTTATGGACTTTTTTTAACCAAACTCTCAATTTTCTAGTTCACTGAAAACAGAAGCCAACTTGGAAACACTGAAATCAATTCCTAGTGAACGATTAATGATAGAGACTGGTAAGATTTTATGTCTTGGTCAGTTTGTGGCAAGGGGCAATGAGATATACTGGTGTAGCAATCATAAAGCAGAATTAAGACTTAAAGAATTCAGAACAATGGCCATTTTCTCTACTTGAGAAAGCAAGTTTACAAACCTACTCCTTTCCAGTCTTCTGCTGGAAGGAATAAGCTGTTGTGTCAGTTCCTGACATTGCAGGGGAAGATAAAAAGGACAAATTGACAACTCAGATTTTTAAATGTACCAGAAACCTGCTTGAGTATCTTTTAAGATGCAGCTTGCTGGCGATGTGCCAAGCACAGGGCAGTGACTCTGTGTTAGGCACTGGCAGCAGTAATGGCATTTGGAAACAACTGCTCTTTAAATGGAATACATGATGAATGCTTGAATTCCCCTTAGCCCACTAAGCAATCGTTTTAATGGACTAACTAGGGATGTCATGTTTTATTTTTTCACATTCAGTTTTTAATAACTGATAGTTAAAAATACAGTAATTATTTTAATTTCTGACTCTGAAAAAGGAAAATTGCAAACTGCTAAATCCTTAAATTTATTTGAACATGAAGTAGAGACCTGTCATACAGGAAGTTTCTTTGGAATGCATGCAGTGTATCTGGCTGTTTTTATCATGTCAGAGGAAATTAGTGTTACGTATTATTATTGCTGATTTTTTCAAATGTAAAATTCTGAAGACAATGGTATAAAAATCCAAAATGTTAAATTTCACAGATTTCTAACATTTCCTTTTGAGTTGAAGGTTGCTGCTAGAAAGAGATTGCAGGAACTTTTGTCTGTAGAAGTAGTTGATGAAATTATCTCATGCTATTCTCAAACAATTGCACTCCTAATCCTTTTATTCAAATTAAATTAGATGCACCTTGGTGCGGAGTGAAAAATACTCACGCTGGATCAAAATACATTAAAACTACTTTTCCTACAAAAAAGAAATGGGAAAAAGGGCACTGCTTGAAGGACAGAAACGAACCCTGCCATATAATGTAAGTGTACCACTGTACTCTTATTTTAAATACTTCAACTCTGACATGAAATAAAAAACTAGAAAAATCAATAGTTCACTAGTAATGGAGAAAATATAATTCTAAATGTACTGAAACATGTGCAAGGTTTTGCTTTGTAGGCTGTGGAAAAAATTATAAGTCTTAGTTTTCCTACTTAAGCAATTCTGGATGTAAAATGCTCCCTGAAAGTGAAACCAGTACAGTTTTTATATTTCCATTTGATACATTGTAGAAGAGGCTAAACCCTCAAAAGGAACCTGACTTGAATATTCATTTCACTCACTTGTTGTTCAGGTAATTTTTAAGACTGATCCAGCCCTAGGGGTCAGGGGACAGTCCCACAGGTGGGACGGTGCTGAGGCACCAGCAGTGCCTGACACTGCTCCTGTCACAGGCCTGTGACATGAACTGCCACAACATGCATTTTGTCAGGGATGTTTCTTCCTTCTGCTGTTGTGCTTCAAAGAACCTGATCCTGTGAAATTTAGATATGAATGACAGCAGCCAAAATACAGAGTAGTGAAAGAGAACTCCAGGGGCTTACGGACAGAACTGGTAAGCACAGACACTGTTTTCTGCTTCTTTCCACACAGTTCCTCACTGTGTGTGAAAAGTGAAAGTGTGAAAAGCAGGAAAACGTAATTGTTTTAGTGAAAATGTTTAGTTATCTGCATTAAATACCATTAATATATGATTAATAGATGAAAATAGATGCTGAATTTTCAGAATTCCCTGTCTAGATTTTGAAATATTGCTCAGGATAGTTCTAAAGATCCAGGTATGTAGCAAGGTGTTTAAACAAGAGTTTATTTGATAAGTGAAGAAAATTCTGCTGCTTTTTGAGACATGAAGGAACTTGGAAAACCACAGATGATGTAAAAGCACAGTTTAAGCTTACATGGTGATGTCTCCTAGTGCTCAGATACATTAAATGCAGTTAGGTTAATTGTAATATTTGGTTTTTAGGGTTTTTTTTTTTTTGCATTTTAAATGTGAAGAGGACACATTAGCATGGAAGGATTCCTTCAGTATTTTAAGACTTTCTAGGGTCAGTCCATGATTTGGGAGTGGGGGAAGAGATCAACTGGAAACACTCCTGATGACAAGTAAAGGGCCTCTACTGTTATTATTTCAACCAGCCCTTATGTCAACAACACCCCCTCATATTTGTCTGCTGCCTTTGTTGTGGTTTACAGAAATGTTTCAGAAACCTCCAAACTTGAAATGCATGGCCTGTCCTGCACAGATGCACAGTGCACAAATGCACTCAAGATCATTACACAAATGCTGTTCTTTGGCTGTTGCCCTTTTTATGAAAAAAAAATTTGGTTCAACCTTATTTTTAAATTATTATCCCAGTAATGTTCATTATAACCAGTTGAATTTCAAGAACCTCTTAATCCTTAAGAAAAATTAAGAATAGTAACTGATAAAATCTGGTGTGAGGGAATGTTAGTCAGTCCACAGTGTTCTTAATGTGTAAGGTGTATATACTGTTTAATACAGCTCAGTTGGCAGGAGGAGTTTTCCATTTGTCTGGTTTTGGTGGTGCTGGACACCTTTCCATTTTGATGGTGATATTTCTGCTTCATATATATATATTTAGAACTACTCCCCTTGGAAGCTTTTTTTTTAAAAATTCAGCCACAAGAGACTTCTCTTTTCTCCTCCAGCAGTTTCACACACACAGTGTTACAGTAACATACAGCCTTCTGCATCCAAGTGAGAAGAGATAAGCAAGGCCTAAGTTGTCTTGGATGAAATTCTTTGGAATTTGTTACTTATTTCTGTGTAGGCCTGATCTCACTCCATCTCACCTAGATTATCCTCTTAAATCAAGAAGCTGTTTGGCTAAATCTCTTCTAGGAAAATAGTTGAAATAAATTAATAATTAAGAGCAACTTTTCCTACTCTCTCTTTTCACCAAAATAAGTTCAGCTGTTGCCTCAGCTTAGAGGTGAAATCCAAAGCCCACCTACCACCCAAGCTTAAGCTTCTTACTCTTCACAATGAAGTTTGAAGTTTTTTGCTGCTACTGGAAAAATCAAAGTATGACACATCTCAGGAAGGGTACAGCATAGTACTCTTTTTTTTGTTGTTTTGTTTTAAGAATGACTGATACAAAATCAAGAAAGCAATTGCAGAGAAAAGGTTGTGGCTTGGTTTTAATCATGTTCATCCCATTTATTTTTCCTTCTCTTCCTGGCTTGTATGAAGGCCCTGGGCCTTTTGCAATTGCTCATTTAATATTTACTGCAAATACCTGACTACATTAATCACAATTAAGCTAAAGAATGGGGAAGTAGGACTAAATTACTTTGGCAGCACTGTGCTCTGATAAATCTGTATCTGGAATTTAAGCTTTACCAGTCTAGTCATAGTGCAGCTTGACAGGCTGATGAGTTTTAGTTTGAAAAATGAAGATCATTGATAAAAACACCCACAAAATGACACTTCCTTCAAAACAGAAAGCTGTTTAATTACCTCCAAACAAGAGTCAAAAGACCAAAGATGAATCTGTACCGGTGAGCAAACCAGTGTTCAGTGTAAAGGAAATGGCAGTTAGTAACTTAAAAGTGAAGCTATTTGCATATCTGAGCACCCTGCCCTATTGCTCTTAGTGTAGGTTTTTATTCCAGCTTAATCTTAGTGACTTGTACATACACATGCAGCAATTTGAAGTACATTCTGAAGTACTGGGTTGCAGTCTTCTAATATAAATCTTTCTTTTTTAGTCAAATACTGGAAATAATGGCGGCAGTAAGAGACGATGACCCACTTGAGTTGGCCAATACTCTATATAACAACACTATTAAAGTCTTCTTTCCAAATATGTAAAGTTGTTTTTCTTACATTTATTCAGCATGACTTCAGTAAATATATTGCAAAAACTTAAAAGTCATCATACCTGCAAGTTCTAATCAATGGAAGCCAGTATGTACTGGGTTTGGGGTTTTTTATGGTACAAGATTAAAGTTGCTTTTGAAAAGGTGGTCTGCATTTGTGCAGTTTCTCAGCCCTGTTCCCCTTTTATCAAGATTCAGGATTGACTTCAAGGCCATCCCATGCCTGTAACTCCAGTTAGCAGTGGAGCCACAGGATGAGCACCAGGCTGCTGCATTCACATATAAAGCACTTCAAGCTAGTGCTGGCAGTTCAGGAGGTTCGGTCACATCCACGGCATGCGCTTTGCTGCTTCATCAGAAAGCTGAGCAGTGTCGCCTTTTGTTCCATATACGCAAATGCTATAGCATTAAGTCTACCAACCTAAATTTTTATTTATTTTTTAAAAACATGACTCACTAGTTTTTTTGCGATAAAGCTCTGCTAATACTGAATTTGTAAGTAAAGCTGCTTTGGCTCAGGCTTTCATTTTAGTTGACCAGCTGAACAGTCTGTTTTCACCAGTATTTTTCATTTGCATCCAGAAGACATTGATTGGGCATTACTGGTATACAGTCTTTGGCACAGCATTATCACTACATCAATTAAAGAGTGTTTTTCCAACCATCTTAAAAACGTGAAAACATTTTATTCCATGTACAATAATGTACATAATTTTAAGGTGGTCATGAAAAAGACCAGCAAAAATTAGAGGTATATTTACAGTAGCACACACCACAGTAAACAACCACCATTCACAGACTCAACATTGAGATACTGCTGTTGTGCTTAAGTACAATAACTACAAAGTGATACTTTTATTCTGTTGAAGTCAATCTTGAACAAGTACCTCACGGCTTAGTAAAGGACATCCTAATCACCAAGAGAGTTAGAGTCAACATTAAGAGTCTCATTCAAGTGCTGTGCCACACAGTCACCATCTTCCTCATCACTATCAGAACTGTCATTATCTTCATTTAATTCATTTTCAGCATCAGCAGCTTCTTCTGCAACCCGTACAGGATTTTCGTTCGGTGCTACAAACCCGTTGTTGTTAGATATATTGGCATTTTCTTTGTCCTCAATATACACTTTCTGATGGCACATCGGACACGTGTCCTGAATGTACAGCCACTTCCGAAGACAAAGTGCGTGAAAATAATGGTTGCATGGAGTAATGCGCGCAGAGGTGGTGAACTCGTGGTAGCAGATTGCACAGACATCATCAATTTCACGTAACCGAGCTCCTTTTACCTCTGGAAGTGAGTTGATTTTCTTCACAGCAGTTCGGCGGTTTATAAAAGTCTTCCAGCCATTCTTGGCTTGCAGGTAGATGTTGAAGTATGCGTGGAGACACATCATGCAAGCACGAATCTTGCTTCCCGATTCAAAAACCATTGTGTAAGCTCCATTTCCAAACATAATTACTCCAAATATAAACTCAATAATATTGCCAGTTGAGCGAACATAATAGACATAATCATCAAGTTTTTCCCAAAGCACATTATAGTAGCCATCAATCATAAACAATATATAAACAGTGATAGAAACTATTACTTTTAGGCAAAGCTCTACACAGAACGCTGTGACTGCAAAAAGCCAAGTATTTAGTGCATAGTGGTGCCAGAGGATGTAACTGAGCAGAACTGGAAGAATGAAAAGGCAAGCAGAGACAAACAGTACAGGGAAGTGTCTGCGGAACGATGACACATGGGAGGCACTGAGAGACATCAGCACGGGGTCTGTCATTCCATGGATAAAATGCAGGACTGCGGTCAACAAAAGGCACATGTTTCGACTCAGGCGAACTAATCGTTCCTCTGGTTTCAGTCCACTTAAACCAGTCTGCAGAGCCAGAATGAAAAACAAGACAGGTGCTACAAACCCAAGCCTTTTGTCATCCTCGTCAGTTGATCCAATGAAGGCCAGGATACCAAGTCCCAAATAATGCGCTATTGAGGAAATGACGGCACTCATGCCCAATACAGTTAAAGTAGAGTCACACCCACTTATGATGAGGCTGCAAATCAGTTCCCAACAGCTATCCCATGAAATCAAGAAGAATTTTTCTTCCGTGTTGGTTTCAGCCATCTTTACAACATATGTTAATACCACAGCTTGTGCTGTAAGTCTTGTTAGCCAAAAGACACGCAGTACAGCTGGAAAACGAATCCTTTTCCATGTATCTTCCATCAATAGCTGTAATCCATAAATACGATACATGTGCCTCACCAGCAGATAGACATAACGTACCGAATAATAGAACCACTTCATTTTTGTAACTAAAATGGCTGTGGTATTTAGTGTCAGAACTAGGCCTGAAATAAAAACAAGTACTTGCCGGACATTTAAAGGTAATTCAACAACCAAGCCAATTACAGGAATCAGTATATCCAGGATGATGAGTTGAGAGTATATGGACTGCATGTTTAGCAGTGTAACATATCCAATTCCAAAGGTAAGCTGAAGGATGGAAAGTGCCATCCATAGCGAAGGTCCTTTATGTGGGAAGATCTGAATTCCAAATGCAGCTGTGTAGTAGGCACTGTAGAAGTTTATGTGCAAAGCAGCATAATAATTCACCAACACTGAAGTTGCAGCCAGCAGAAACGCTGAGGCGATCATGTAGAACTTGAAAAGTGCTCGCTGTTGTAAAACCAGAACAACGCTGGATACAAAGACACCTAAAACCAGATTGAAATCATTTAGTTCTCAGCAGAAGTTCAACAACAGATTTTACTCTATCAGCTTTGGAGCTACATTTATTTGATGTATCACTACCCCATCAGTCACTTGTAACTTTGCATTACCAATGTTGCCCTTGTCAGAGAATGGGCAAGAGGATGACCTAATCTCTGCATTTAACATCTGTCCACTACAGCTGTGATGCAAAGCCACTGCAAGCCCTAAATCACCATTACTAACAAGTTTGTTGCAGTTTTAGACTAAAACAGTGACAACTCACAGCCTTTCAGCCTTAGTCCTGAAATCCAAGGGTAGACAAGCTCTAAAAATAAACAAAAAACCTCCAACAGATAGAGCATCACCTGTATAAGCAAAGCTAAAAAGAATAAATTAGTAAAATTTAGTAAGTTCCCCAATTCACTTGAACAAGGCACTCAACTACAGCTGTCCAAGCTGGAGTACTAAAGATAAGTAACCAAAACACTTTAGTTAAACTCTTTAATGGGAAAATTGTGAAAAATTGTTGTAGTTTGCTGTAGGGAAGGCACTCCTATTTCCCTTCAGTTTGCTTTTATTTCTGGTGACAGTGGTGATAAAAGCCACATGAGAAGACCTTCCACAGTATACAGTTTTTGTGCACAGAATTCAAAACTGCACCAATTGCCTCATTGCCAATGCAAACTTGTGTCTTGTTAGAAGTGAGATTTAGGCCTTGAAATTCCTGTTTTGTAACCTCTCCCTATTGACCATGACCACATCTTGACCATGCCCAGGAAGTCTGCACCTTCCTATGAGAAATCCTATCAGAGAAACTGCAGTATTGGGAGTTTGGGATTACATGTCCCTGCAGTAAACTTCTGTAGTGTAATTTATGAATTCCAACAATCTGCACTACATAGGTAAGGGCTCTGCCCTAAGAGGTGTTAAAATAAATGGCACTTGGCACTAGATTCATTTCCTTAAACAGTTTTTTTTCAGGAAACATACTGCCTTTGTTTTGGACCTCTCAATCAGCTTCCACTCTATGCAACTGCTTTCTCATCCAAACCAGTTTGGAGAGATTTTGATCTCTATCACTTATATTTAAGTTGCTTTCAATCTCTGTAGTAAAACCAATGAAATCACCAGTAATCCTCTTTCTGCTGGTGGACAGCATCAGTCTTTTCTGACAATTGTAGTTTATGTTGTTCTAAATCTGCCATAAACAAGTGTTTAAAAAAAATTAAGCTACATTCTCTTGATCATGAGAATAAAATCTTTGAAATAGTATTTGATTCTACCAATAGTGTGGCTAATGCTTGTATAAAGAAAAACAACAACAACAAAACATACACAAACACACGCACACAAAAAAAACAACCTCCAAAGCCTGGAGGATTGAGAAGGGAGAGGATCAACATGAATCAACTGCAAAGGGCAGGCTACATATAAAGTTATTGATACACCTGAACAATATTCCTTGCCAGTAGCACTGATTGATATAAACACATTCCTTAATTAATCATTAACCTGGTAACCTTGTGAAGTGGACTGAGGAAAAGCCTCTGTCAATCTTCAGAAAGCCCCTTGCATTATAGCTCAGTTCTTCCAGGAAAAGCTGAATATTGGTTACATGCAGCACTTTTTACAAAATAAGCTTGACAGTTGCCTTGTCATTTTAACCACCACAAACATCTTTAGGAAAGCCAATACGTATGATGAATTTGTAGCATTTGTCTTTTCTCAGAAGTCACAGGAAAGGCTCACATGCCTGTACAAGGTCGTTATTTATGTAATTCCGATCATTTGAGCCAGAGGAGATGCATTTTGCAGTAAGCAGGCTGCTCTGAAACACGCCTTAACAAAACCTATTTTTGTGCCTTGCAGTGGCAGTAACAGGCCTGTATTTAGATACTGCAGGTCATCTTAAAACACCGACGTTTCACATGCAAGACATATCTCTAAAAACAGTACAACAGTGAGTCAATGGAGCTTGTCCTACTGGTTCCTCTGAAGAGGGACTAACAAAAAGTACAGCATATCTCTATTAACACTTATGGGGAAAATTGAAGACTCACTGAAGGAGTTTCAAAAGACCCTAAGAGGTAACAGATCTCAGAAGGGGCAGTGAGCACTCCTTTCCCACATCTCCATTTATGTCACTCAGTTCATCTCAACACAAGAAGACTTTGCCTTGCCCTGTGCCCAACCCCCTTTGCCCTCCAAAACAGTAAGTCTTTTTCCATTTTCCCTCTGCTAGGAAATGCTGCAGTTCCTCCTTTGATAAGGTGTTTCTCTCTATTCATATTTACTGTTTCTACCGGTGCCACCCCATTGGCAACTGTCCCTGTATGGCCTCCAAACACAGCATTGAACCAAAACACACTGCACTTACTTTTAAAATAATTTCTTGTGTTACAATGAATGTCTGAGTCTCATTTTCTTTGCTTTAATTCCTGAAATGTGTCAGCATCTTTATAGCAGCCCACTACTTAGGATTTGCTTTCAGTCATGTGCAGGGGACAATCAGTTTTACACATCAGCATTTCATTCATGTGGAACTGCCAAACTATTTTTCCCTAGCTCCAGTCATTCCATTTACTTCCACATCTTTCTGCAGACTCAAGCATTTATAGCACCCTTCTCAAAACTCAGTGTCCTCACTGAGGAGGGACTGCTGTCTGAGGTGACAGTCACACACTCCTGGGGGTGGTGGTTCTGCTGGAATTGAGATACTTAAACCCAGTGCAAAGATACGATAGGTAAACATTGTGCTGGGGACAAAGCAAGGTTAGTCAAAAACGTGAAAGAGAAAATGTGCTCCAGCTGTGGAAGTTGGTTCTGTGCCAACTGTGTTCTACAGTATAACTCTATATACTTGCATAGAAAGTGATGGAAGAATCAGACCAAGGAATCTTGTTATAAAACTTTATAACCCACACAGATCTCTATTAGCATTCCTGAAGAGTTTTTTTCAGAATATTTTTTGAACTATTTAACATCACCCCCAAAAATCATCAGTCTCTCCAGAGCTTCAATCTTTGTATTTGGTGGACAGGCTGTCCGTTTATCCTGTACTACTGTGCTACAGGAAAAGCTTGGATCAGTACGGCAAAGTCTGCAAATGGTAAGTAAAAGGCCATTTTCTGACTATTAAAATACAAAATGATCCAAAATAACTTTATCACTTTCCTAAGAGCAGCAAAAACCCAATCCTGCAATCATTAAATTCAGATGAGAAAAAAACAGATGCAAAAGCACTCAGTTGTCTGAACTACATGGAAAGTGTTTAAGATCATCTTTAGATCCCTACATTCAATTCTGGAAAGCAAAAAACCACAGACCCCTTTTCTAAACGTTCAAGATAAGTTGAGACATAAAACATTCCCAAAGCTTTTTTGCAGAAAGCAAAAATTACCCACTCCTTCCCCCAACCCCTTCCAGAAAAGTGTTCATATAAATGCAAATCTCAAAAGTGGCTCAATCTGTTAATCCCAGTACCACACTCAAGGGATATTATTGAACAATACATCCACCACTCTCATTTACACAGGTGGAGTTAATTTCAATGCTCTTCTTATAGCATCTGGATCATATGATGAAGGGCTCCTCAAATTAAATTGGTGAAGCATTGCAATGTCATTTTTTAAAAAAAGGAATTATCACTCTTAGCAATTCTGTAAGAGTTCAACAAAAGGTCAAGAAAATGGGAAGTAGGGAGGAAGAACCTCTGCTCCCCATCCCAGAGCTGCCAATACCCATGGCACGGCAGACGAAGGAGGCAACTCAGGACCTCCCCAGCATCATTTCTCATGTGAGCAGAGACTTGCCCTGGAACCCTTAACCAAAGCAACAATAATAAAAAACATAAAAAATATAACAACTGTAAAAAAAACACAACACCTGCTGCATTTTGTAACCTCCTCCCTTTGCTTTCTTCTCACCTGCTGTCTTGCTATAGGTTATTTTTTACTTTTCCCTCCTCTGCTCCTCGGCTTGTGTGATGCAGTCACACCACACTTCTCCCTGTGCACATTTCCTTTAACCCTCTCTTCTCTGCTTCCTGCCCCAAAAGCTGTACCACCTATTTCCTTCCTGTTTTTCTTCTACTATAAATGTCAAATAAAACTTAAAACCCATCTTTCTCAAGTCTGCAAAAAACCCAAATAAAATCTAAACAACAGCTTGATTCGTTTTGTGTTCTCCTTCCTGCCTCGGGATTGCCAGCTCTAAAATGAGATACACAGCACAGTACCACCTGTACAGTAGTTCACTGAACGGGACTCCCACCAAGCTGAGGCTATGTAAGAACCCAAGTTAGCAATACTGAAAACACTATCACCTAGTTATACCAGTGACTTTCATCCTTCATGCAGGGGAACAAAAAAAACCAACAACTTGAAAATAACCACTGGCAAGTTTCAAGAGGCTTCTCTTTCCTCTGGGAACCAAATACCCGGCATTTCTGAACTGCTGTTGCTAAAATAAGGCTTTAATAGCGTATTTCAGGAAAAATTCACATTATCCAAAGAGTTTTTAAAAAACCACATGAAAACCCTGTAGCCACCAAGTCCTTCCGCCTTGGAAGCCCCCAGAGTAGGGGGGGAGGCGGGTCACAGCCCCGAGCCCTCGCCGGGTACTCGCACGTCTACGGGGACAGGAGGAGGCGGAAGGAGCCGGGGATAGATCGTGGGGGTGAACCGAGACCGGAGCGGGGCAGGAGGGGCCGAGGTGATGATCCAGCCCCGGCGGCCGAGCAGGGGCTTGGGGGGGGCAGAGAGGAGCCGGTGAGGACTGGAATCAGGGGCGGGGGAAGGGGCGAGACGGGCCGCAACAGTAGCAGCAGCCAGGCGGCGGGTGAGGGGCGGGGAGCAGCGGCGGCCGCGCCGTGCCCGCGGCTGTGAGCGGGGCTGGCGGGGCACGGTCCGTGTCTCTCGGGAGGGGGAGGAAGGGAAGGTGTCTCACCCAGCAGCCGCAGCAGCGCGGCGCTCACGGAGCCGCCCGGCAGCGGGGCCGAGTTGAAGATGGCGTCGATGAGGAACAGGCTCGGCACCCGCAGCGCGACCTCCAGCCCGGCCCGCAACCGCGGGCCCAGCCGCAGCTGGGGCAGCCGCGGGGGGCCCGGGCCCGCCATGCCCTGCGCGGGGGGGCAGGCGGGCCGCCTCTCCTGCCGCTGGAGGGGCGGAGGGGGCGGGAGTGAAGGAAGGGAGGGCTGGAGGGAGGGAGGGCGGCCAGGAGCCGCTACCGCCCCGCGCCCGCCGCCCGGCGTGCCCGGCTCTCCCGCGCCGCCGCCTCCATGTTCCTGCCCGCCGGCCCGGGGGCGGGACCGCGCCGAGGGGGCGCATGCGCAGCCCCGCCCCTGGGACTGCCGGGGTCGATTGGGTTGGGAAAAGCGCGGAGCCGCTGGAGCCGGGTCGTGACCGGGCAGCGTCCTCAGGGCCACAGTGACCGGTCTAGTCAAACACCTCCAGGGACCGTGACCCCTCCACTTTCCGGGGCAACCCATTCCGACGTCTAATCAGCTATTCTCTGAAAAATTTCCTGACGACCCCCCTAAACCTCCCCTGTCGCAGTTTAAGACCGTTTCTTCTCGTCCTGTCGCTGGTTTCCTGGGAGAAAAGACTGATCCGCACCTGGCTACAACCTCCTTTCACGGAGTTGTAGAAAGCTATACCCTTGGTATAGATCCCCCTTGGCTCTCCTTTTCTCCAGGCTGAACACCCAGAGCTGCTCCTGGTGCTCCAGATTCAGGTGCCCCAGCTCTGCTGCCTTCTCTGGACCCACTGCAGCCCCTCAAAGTCCTTCTGGAGGGGCCCAGAACTGGACACAGCACTGGACACAGCCGTGAGGTTGTGACTGCACCACTGAGTACCACAGGACAGTCCCTGCCCTGGTCCTGCTGGTCACACTGTTCCTGACACAATCCGGGATGCCGTTGGCCTCCTTGCCCAGCTGGGCACACGCTGGCTCAAATGGCAGGATGGCAGCGGGCCTGGTCCCATGAGTGCTTCGGCCCCTCGTGTCCCTGAAGTTCCCCTAAAGCCCAGTCTCATGACAGGAAACCTCTGCCAGCCATAAAGAGGCGTGTTCCTGCTGCAGCCCCTTGTCCCCCATCCCACACGCTTCTCATGGCTTCAGCTTTGCCCTGCCCTGTCCAGGGATGTTGGAGCATTTGGTATCATCCAGGGCTATCAGGGAGTTTTGCAGCCTGAAGAACTAATGACCTTTAATCAGAATTCCCAGTTCTCTTGAGTGGGGTGCACAAGACCTGTCTTAGCCAATGCATAACCATAGAGAAGGGTCAGAGGAAAAAAGGCATTTTCCTTTCAAATCCTTTCTCCTTCCTCACAGATTATCACAGAAGCCACAGATACAAGGACAATTGGAAACTTCAAGCTGACTTGATTTTTCATTAAGAGCTGTAGTGATAGTCCAAGGAGTAATGGGTATGAATTAAAAGAAGAAAAATTTAGGATAGACATTAAGAAGAAAGTTTTCACTGTGAGAGTGGTGAGGCACTCAAACAGGTTCCCCAGGGAGGTTGTGGCTGCCCCAACCCTGTCAGTGTTCAAAGCCAGGTTGGACGGGGCTCTGAGCAACCTGGTCTAGTGGAAGGTGTCCCATGGTCGGGCAGGTTGGGACTAGATGATCTTTAAGGTCCATACCTTAATATTCTGTGATGGTACAATTTTTACTAAATAAAGAAATAATTGCTAAATAGGAAATGTGTAACAATGTGTAGCAATGTTAGCCCATCTGAAACTGGGACATTTCCCACCCCATCCCTTGTGGGAATTAAAAACAGGCTCCAGGACACAACCGAGATGAGCTTGTGAGCCTGTTGGCATCTTCCATGCTGCAATTTCCCACCAGTGTCAGCCTCCTGCTTCACCTGCTGGGGCTCAGCCTTTGCATGAACCTCATTTGTCCATGGTTTAAGCCCTTGGAAGCCTTTCTATTGTTTCCAAAGGGGTTTGGATTAGACCACAACAGTATTGCACAGGAATTTTCCTAAGCAATGCCCCAGCTAACAAAGCCAGAAATGTTGCCAGATTGCTAAAGGATTGTATTACAAAATCCATGGACATGGACAAAGTGCTTGCTTTAATCACATGCTGAAAGGCGTAACTCTGACCTAGTAAGTCTCCCCACACCAAATAATAGAGGTCAGGGTTTAAAATGTGAAAACGTTTGAAGATGGCTGAATCACAGTGATTCGGACTTGCCTGAATCATTTTACTCCTCAACTAAGTATAAAGCTGCTGAATGCAAATAACAGTATTTGATTTGAAATTAAAAACAATGTAAATCAAGCACATCAGAGTACTCGATAATTTCCAGTAATCCATATGAAAATATTAATTTATATGAGGTCTAATTTCAAGAAATGAACAACTCAAAGCACTATTTATGGAAATGGAATTCCCTGACCTCCCAAAGCCCTTTCAACTTCATTTAATATTCTCATCTGTAAAGAGGATCTTAAGTCTATTTTTGAAGTACAGGCTTCAGAATCAGAGGCGATGCTGTAGTACATATTTATATTTCTTTAAGGACATGTGGATTAAATGGAACCCAGTAAATGGATTTTCAGGTTTAAATGCATTTACTGGCATATTTTACAGATGTTATTTGGGCATGTAAGTGCAGTCACGGATATCTGCAAATTTCTTTGTGCATGAACACTTCCAGAAAAGAAGTTGCAAACATTCCAGAAATCCTAGTAAGGTGTGTCACATCAAATGAATATGTTTTTCACAAGTTTTTCAGAAAACTTATTTATGTTAGGACTCCTACTTTTGATTTCAGTTCAATTAAAAAAAAAAGGTAAATCTAAACTGGATTATCAGGCACATGGGATGCAGGATGATGACATCTACTGGATATATTTCATTTTGCAATTTGTACTACCTAGATTCAAATGTGGAATAATAAACCAAATTCAGCATTGTTACACAAGCAAATCTCTACTGAATTCACTTCAGTCATAGACACAAGTGCAGGAAAATTTGGCATATCTTTTTGAGAGTTAATTGCAGTCTCAACTTCTTTGTATATTTGGGGGTTACATACTGTTCCCAGTACATTTCTATTAATACACAAAAAAAAGTTTCCATGGTTGAGGAATTCTTCTATTTCTCATTCATAAGTAACCTACAAATTAAGAAGAAAGCTGCTTTATTTGTCTGTATAGATGAATTGTTAAGGGAAAATAGTCCTGGCTCCAGATGAAGGTTGTTCACCAGAGTATTGCTGGGACTGGGTGTACTTGCCCTGGTATCAGGTGTCAGGCCCACACCCAGGACACGGCAGCATAAAAAAGGACAGGCCCTAGGGAACTGTTTTATAATAAATAAGGATGTAATATTCAAAATATTTTCAGAATAACTTAATATACCTCCTGTGTGAGGCTGAGTCAGACAGATGCAGATCAGTCTATTTCCATAACAAGTCACTGGAATTCTTTGATGTTCTTTACAGTATGTGGCAGAAGGCTGGGCTTTACTCTGTTGTGTAAAAACTATTTTTGATGTATTTTTGATAGTTTGGAGTGGTCAAAATTCATATTATTTTTTTCAAAAACTGTTAATATTTTTCCATCTGATAATTTTAGAAAAAGAGGAACTGCATAAGTACAAATTATCATCTGTATTAGTCATATGCCTTGAATTAACTGGACATAAGGGGATTTTTATTATCTTCTGGAATGGTAGAATAGCCTGTTTTCTTTATCAGTCTGCTGAGACCATGCTTAGGGGCTGTGCCCATATATTATGACCAAATTTAAACCCACTTTTTAGCAAAACAACTTTAGATTTCTTGAAATTCCCCCATTTACTTAAATGCTCTCATGATCCCTTTGAGGCAAAGGCTTTATTGGATTAATGCAAGTGCTCACATCAGATAGCAATGTGAGCACTTGCGAAAAAAATCACATAGGCTTGCAAAAATCACATTTTTATAATTAAAAAAGGAATAAAAATGTAGGGAAGGTTTTAAGAAGATTAGGTCTGGGGTTTCTTTCCGAACTACAAGATCTTGAAAAACTAAATGCACATAATACCTTTGCCTTGAAACACCCTCTGTACATTTAGCATGATTCAGTAACAGTAATTTTTTTAAGAATGAAAACAGTTGTCTCCTAAGAAAAACAGTGAAAACACACATGTCAAAATTGTGTTTTAGTTTGCAATGCATGTAGCAATCCATTAACTATTCGCAAATTTCATTTCTCCTTTCCAGAGACCTTTTGCAGTGGATTCCGATATCCTATTGCATTCCTCATATAAGAATAAAGCTCTGTACAATGTATCTTTCTTTTTGTTGTAGCAGTTTTTCATTATGATCACTAAGGATCTGTACGATCTGTATTTTGGACTGAAACAAAAACCAAAGACTCATGAAAGGAACCTAATGTTTTTTTTCTCCTGGGATGATCTTACATTAAATAGACTGATCTGCATTTTTAAAAAGCCAAATATCAATGTTTTATTAATGCGGGCTTTGGTGGCTTGAGCAGGCAGCTGTGCCCTGGTGAAGCAGCTTTGTGCCTCCCGCAGAGAACAGCCTGTGGCCCAGCCCTGCCTGGCTGCAGCAGCAGCCTGGAGCTGTTGATGTGAGCGCTGCTGGGACAGCAAAGTGCCTCCCCAGGCACAAAGATGCACAGGCTCTCCTACATCTCTTGTGTTCAGTGCAGACAGACTTGCATATGGGGACTGCCAATGCAGTAATGGCAAAATATTTAAAGATGAATGAACATATTGCTCATGTGTGTATTTTTAATATTATTATTATTATTATTAAAGACACCAGTAGTCTTTACCCAAGAGCAGTTTATATCTGTGTCTTCTTCTGAAGAGAAAAAAGCAAGTCAAAATAACATTTTAAAAGCTAATTTAATTAATTTAAGGTAAAACCTGTAAATGTAGTGATTGACCTAGGAATCTTCTGGATATATTAAAAATTTCCCTACGAAAATTAATGTGGTTGAGATTTGTTATTAAGTTTTGGTTTTACTCCTTCTCTACAGCTAAATCCCATAGGCTTAGATAGCATGTCTTAAAAGGTGCAAACAAAGCAGAAAGAGATTTACTTGTAGTTAATATGTAGCAAACCAAATTGTAATAACTTGTTTGTGTGAAGGATTGATTTTGATTTCTCATCTTAATGATGTGACAGTGTCTGTAACATGAGCACTGCATCAGGCAGTCTTCAACACATGGACCTGTTGGAGCAAGTCCGGAGAAGGCCACCAAGATGATCCAAAAGATGGAGCACATCTCCTATGAGGAAAGCTTGAGGGAGTTGGTTTTGTTCAGTCTGGAAAAGAGAAGGTTTTGGGGTGGCCTGATTGTGGCTTTCCAGTACTTGAAGGGAATTACAGAAAAGATGGAGAGGGTCTTCTTGAAAGGGCATCCAGTGACAGGACAAAGTATTGCTGTGTATAAATGCTCGCTCGCAGTGAGAGACTTCTCCAGGGTCAAGCTGTTCAAGTATAAGCAATTTATTATAAGGGTAAAAGGAGGGGAGACCCATGTCCGCCACCAGCCTCGGCGTCCACGTGGTCAGGGGGAGGGGAGAGAGCACAGGTAGAGCAGGGGAGGTGAGGTTGGAAGGGGGAGGGAGGGAGTAAGAGAGCGAGGTTCTTGTTACAATCCAATATATGCTTTCCTATAGTGAATATTCTAATTCTTAGTAACCAATCACCATGAGACACACCCACTAAAGAATTTACATACAGCCTATGGGCTTCCCTATATTAACATCCAGTGTTGCATTTTTAGACTCTACAAAGTTTTACAAATTCTTTCCTTGCTTCTTTACCTTTGTACTTTTCTATCAGCAGAAGGACATTGTTTTGTCAGCAGGGATTCTCCTTCAACTGGCTAGGCTATTGTCCTTTGGTCATATAGTAACCAGTACTCTGTATCTTATGACTCAAAGCAGGCTTTCATTTCTATCTCAATTCTAGGCCTCATACCTTCAGAATCTTTTGTTAAATAATCACATTTAGAAGGTTTCCCTGCTTCATCCTCCCCAACAACAAAGGGGAATGGCTTCAATCTGAAAGATGATAGGTTTAGATTAGATAGTAGGAAGAAATTCTCTGCTATGAGGGTGGTGAGGCACTGGCACAGGTTGCCCAGAGAAATTGTGGATGCCCCGTCCCTGGAAGTGTTTAAGGCAATTTTGGCTGGGGGTCTGAGCAACCTGGTCTAGTGAAGGGTATCCCTGTCTGCAGCAGGGGGATTGGAACTTGTGTGAGCTTTAAAGGTCCCTTCCAGCTCAGGCCATTCTGTGATTGCATGGTTCTATGACTCTGTTCCCCTTAGTGGAGCATAGTGTTATTATGCGTTATTATTTGAAGGGAATGCTCACTTGAAAATTTGAAGCGCCCAAAGATTTTTCTGTCTTGACAAAGCAAGGCAAGTGCTGGAGAGTCAAAGCACATAGACAAGCCTTGGGTCATCTCTGGCAGGAGACAATAACCTACAAGTGCATCATCTGTATGAGGAGAACCTCTTAATTCTGTAATTTTCTCATTGTCCTTTAATGACAAATTTTTCATTTTCTTTAAAATAAATGATTGCTAAGAAATGTGTTAGACCTTGCTGGTCATGGCTTTACAGTTTTCTACTGAACAAAACCATGCAGATAAAAAGCCTTTGGCCTTTGCCTTCTGTGAAAATAAAAAGGGGCTAAGAGAACAAAGTATATTAATAGTTGCTTGTTGGCCCATTTCTCTCATTTGCTATCTCTGGCCAGCATGCTTAGCAAGGAAACAAGAAAGAGGGAGACAAGGGATGTGTCTCAGGACTGCAGCCCCCTTCCTGCATCTCTCCTGCTGTGGAAGGAATGTACTGGTGGACAGCTCCATGTGGCTGCCAGCCAGGGCCCTGGCCAGCTCCTGCCCGAGGCACCATGCCCAGGGCAGCCCTCCCCTCTGGCTTCCTCAACCCACATCCTCCCTCTGCTGGGGCTGTGGGAAATGCACCACTTAAAATCGCTCCTCCCGGATCCCTCCTGATCCTTGCTGCTGTTGTTTTGTTTTCCAAGCACTACATGGAGAAATATCTGTCTTTTCCACGTCTCCACACACATATTGCAGCTCCTGCTGCAGCGATCTGCCTTCTTTCCCAGAGCTGCTGACCCTGTATTCCAGACCTGATTTGAAGACATAACTAAGTAAGCAGAAACCAAAAGAATTAATAAAGATCCTTTTCTTTTTTCATTATTGCCGTGTAATCCTTTGTCTCCTGCCATTGTTTTTGAGTGTTTGAGTGCATCTTGCTTGAGACAGGCAGTATTATGAGCTTGCCTGTTGTGTATCATCCCCTTTCTTAGTGGTTTTCCCAGCCCCCTAATCCTGTTATTAATCCATAGTGAAAAAAACAGTACAAATTGCATACTCAATAAAAACAGGTCTAGAATGTCAAAGTAGTAAAATATATTAAATATATATAAAAAAAATATATAAATATATTAAAATATATATTAAAATAATATAATATATTAAAAGTATCTCAGACCAGATGCTAGAAAATTGTCCTAAGAATTAATATTAATTTTATTTCTAATATTTCTGTATTTTAATATTAGTTTAGTTAGTTAGTTAGGTTCTGTTCTGCTCTGTAGCTGTTCCTGGCTATTACTTCTTGTAATAAAGGTTCAGTATCTATTTGTTCAAAGAAAAATGTCTCTGCTAAAACAGGCAGGAAGCTGCAACACCCTGACAGCTGGTGCAGCACATTTTTTCAATTGCCAGATAGCAGCTCAGAAATTTCTCCCTGAGAGGGAGAAATTGAAATGATTGTGATACTTCGTGTGGAGCACATGGAAAAGCACATGCTGCCCTCACAGCAGTTTTTCTGACCTCAGCCATGCTGTGTGTTAGGCAGCTGTAAATGTAAGAAATAAAATGCAGATCTAGTGTTTATTTTTAGACTAATTAATGAAAATTTTCCCTGTGAAACAACAAATTAAATAACAGCTGTACATATAGAACCTTTCACTATATGTTGTTTTTTGTAGCTAAGGAGATGAATTATGCATTGCACTCAGTATTTTTTCCCCTTACAAGGTGATGCGTGGCTGCATGTGGGGCATTTGTATCACTGAAAGGCAAGATCTGCCTATTCTAATTCAATATTTGCTCAGATATTTAGTAACATCTGGAATGCATTTACAGAACTCCTGATTTACAAAGCAAAGTAACAGAGGGCAAGGCAAGTTCCTTGAGTTTGGGGCTCAATATTCAATATTCAATATTTGTGCTATTTGTTTTGTGAAAGACAGAAGCGGAGAGAATCAGAATTTTACTGGAAACTGGCCATGCCACAGCAGTTTTTCAGGTCTTCCTGAAAAACCCTGCCTTGTAAAGGAAGTGTCGTTTGTGAAACACCAGTCTCCCTGTCACCCCTGAGCTGAGCCTTGCTGCCAGGCCTTGCCTCTGCCTTGAGCTTCACGCTGCAATTCCCAGTCTCACTGAACTCCACTGTCAGTACAAAGCCTCAGTGGAAAAAATTCACAGTGGAAACCTCAACTTTCTGAAGTCACATAGAGCACAACCCTGTCCCTAGATCCCCTGTCCTCTGCCTACACAATTGCAAACAGGAACTGTTTGCTAATCTGTGGGCTACTAAATTTAGCTGGTGCCTGATAGCTGAAAACAGCTCACAGTCAGGATTGTACTGCTGGTCACCAGCACCTGTAGCTTGATAACACCAGCTAGCTGATACAAAACTAGGTGAAAATAATTGACTGTGTCAGCAGCTCTCTATAGTAGCATTGAAATAATAGTAATAGTAACAATAACAATAATAACTATTATTATTGTTATTATAATTGTACCTACATACTGAAAAGAATATTTTTTATACTTTTTACTGAAATTATGCATCTCTCAGGATGATTTCAGTCTTCAGAAGAGTTGATCTGGGAGATACATGTTCACAGACAACATGAGAGAGACAAAAGTAGAAAGAATGCAGAATTATACAGGAAACTAGATCTGCCATGGCAGAAGATGTGATTTTCCTGAAAGATCCTCCCTGGCTGAGGAGGATATCAAGGTGAATATCAAACTCTAGTACTGGCTTTAATTACAGCCACATCAAATATTTATGTTGGAACCTAATACCATATGAACTTTGTTCAGCCTCACCTTCCACTGCAAGGTTAGTGTTTAATAACTATTTATAAAAACTGTAATTCCAGTTTTGATCAACACTAGATTCCTATAAAGGCCACTGAAACTTGTGGTTTAAATGTAAAAGCAGCATAATAATACAGACTTTAAGCCAAATGTTTACTTTGAATAAATGAATTTTGGGATATTTGCAGGTATGAAGAGAGAAACAAAAACTCATGAAAATCTTTGTGAATCAAGAAAGATGAATTTTGCACAGTTTGAAAGCTAAATTCTTCTTGATAGGGGGACTTCCCAAAGCAAAATTTCACTTCAAACTGCTTCCTTGGGTGGTTGTGTTAACAGCCAGGAAAGCCTGGGTGGTATAGACACTTGAGAGTGCATTTCCAGCCAGCCCCATGATGCTTGGTGGCCTGGCCAGAAGATGGCAAGCTTGTTTTGTGGGAGAAGAGACCTGTGCCAGGCAGACAGGTGTTCTGGTGGTGTAAGAATCAAAAAATTCACAGTCAAGATTACAAATGCTAACATTATTTACACAATCCTTGTAGTGCTTGAACTGAGATAAGGAAAGAGACAAAATCTTTGATAATTTACAGCTGCATATGCACGGGGGAGGGAGGAAGCACTTGAGGAGGCAAATCCCTCCAATCCCACTGACATGGGATGTGCTCCAGAGGGATGCAGCAGGTGCCAGCCTTGCACCTCTGCTGGCCCACATTTAGTGTCTGTCTCTGTAAGAGCAGTTCTTGAACAGCCACGGAAGATCACACACAGGTAACAAATAGTACCCAGCATCTTCTTCCAGCTCTGGACTTTCTGACCCAGCACCCACCCTCACAATGGGCAGGAGATGTCTTTTCTTGCTTTATGAAGTGACAGTGAATTACAATCTTCAGTTAATTATTTGCTTTGTTCTGCTATTTCTTTATTTCCTTCCATACCTTTGGCATGGGGAGGGGCAAGGACAGGCATGCAGTGAATTTAGATACTGCTTTACAGCCTGGCACTTCTCTCTCAGCTATCAAAGACTGGCAGTTCCTGATTGCTTTCCAGAATGGCACACAGTCCTTTTACTTCCTTAGAAGTAGAATAATTCTGTCTAGTGTTTCAGCCACTAGTAACTGGATAAAGCTCTTTGTTTATCAATTCATTTTTGAGTTGGCTGGAAGTGCAGATTGGAGAAAGCAAAATGCCTGCTTCCCTGTAGGGCCTGGACATTCAGATTCTACAAAGCTCCTATTCACTGACCTGGCATTCCCCACTGTGCAAATAGTCTCTGTAGGGAAGACTAAATTGAAGGGATACATTTACCCCTTAGGGCAAAATGTCATGATGCTCATAATGACTCTGAACTTACTGGAGATCATGTCATAGTTTTGGACCCTGACTACAAGAAGTATGACTTTCTAGACCAGGGAGCTTTAGTGTAGTTGTAAGATACTCTGCTCTAGTAGAAATCTGAATTGCTGACACTGATTTTCATTTCTAGCCTTTAGCTGATCTATCAGATATCCTGGGCACAGGTCCCTGGTTCCCCTAAGGATGAGGACATAGGTCTTGAACTTAATTACACTTTGTAATATGAACTGTCATAGGGAGCAAAGGACTGGGCTGTGAAGAGATTAGGCAGTATTACATAGACTTTTGTCAAAGGTTTTAGACCAAATGTGTTGTAACACTGTGATCCAGCTGATTCAAAGGTACAAAATGTTTCCCACTGCTGTGGACTGTTTTAGGGGAGCTGTTGGGGGCCTCAGACATTTTAGTCCACAGAAGTGGCTCAACATGATGGCTCAGATGGGTGGGGTTTGAGTGTTGATAATGCTTGAATTGGATTCCTCAGACAAGGTCATGAGGGGCTACATTTATTTATGGACCAGAGAGACAATGGATCCTCTGTAAAATGTTCAGTTATCTGTCATTGCACAGGATGGGCTCAAACACTAATGCTGTCCAAACACTCCAGTCACTTTGGACACAGATGGACTCAATGATCCAACCTTTACAATTCTATGATTCTATGACTTTGCTTGCAGTGGAGCTAAGGGGCAGAACAGAATTTTTGGAAAAGAAGGCTGATGCAAACAAAATAGAACATACCACAAATAGGAGAAATGCTTTTTTTTCCCATGCATTTTCACTATGGTTGACTTTTGCTAAGATAATTTTCATATGCACGTTCTGAGCAGCTAGGAATGTCATGAACAAGGAATGAAACAGAAATTTCAGATGTTTCAGTGATCAAAAGTGTGTGTGGAAATGATACAGGATGGAGAGATTTCTTCTGCTAATTTGAAAATACTGTAGCTTTGCCAGAAATTTCAAATATTCCTGACAAGGATGATGTTATATGTGAGGCTGAGGAAGAAGAAGTTATCCTCTCATCTCCATTTTTTCATTTAAGATAAGATGTATTTCTTCCAGTTGAAAGCTTTGTAGCCCTCAAAAGAAAACATATCCATACACCAGTCGATTTTTTGAGGATAAAATGACCAGATCACGTTTCTGCATTCCTTCTGAGGGCAGGAAAAAAGTGGATGGCATAATATGCACCAAAAGATTATTCAATTAAGTATTACAGAAGTCTTTCCATCTCCAAAGGCAGCTCAACACAGTGATGAGCTTCCTAGTGAGATGTGGAAATTCTACTATTGATGGGTTTTATAACAGGAGGACAGGGAAGTATCTATGAAGATTTATTTTTATACCTCCTATCAGTGTATTGATTTACAGAACATTCATAATTAATTTCTATATAGTAAATGATGGAGTGTTTCCAATGTTTGTATTGTGCCTCTGTGATGTGCTCTGTTCTGCTCTGTTCTGTTCTGTTCTATTCTGTTTAGCTGCACAGCATCTCTTCAAGGTGCATTGAACTTTGAAAGGCATCCTGCTGGGAAAAAAAAATCTAGAAGGAAAAAATACTTCTCTTCTACTGGCTTGGCAGTTCCTCTGTCCAGCTCAGTGTTTCTCCACAAGCCATGTGCCAGGACTGCTTTTGAAGAAACGTTCCTGGAATTGCACCTTTAGTTTTCCCCAGTCTGTCATGACGATTCTTACAAAAGGATTTATTTGCACTGTCAGAAAAAAAAATGGTGCATTCTCCTTTCTGAGAGTCAGATTCTTGGTCCCCACACAGGCTCTTATTAAACAGGATTCACTCCTTACAGCTCAGTGCTGTGAGAAACCTTTGCAAAGTTGCAGTGGATGATTCCCAGATGTTTTAGCCAGGCTGTCCAGAGTGCTACTATAAGTCACTCTGTCTCTGCTCACCCATCTCTGAAATCCTTCCAAGAAGAGATAATGTGGAGGGCTCACAGTGGCTTTAGCAGGATTTGGATCAGGCCATCTGGCTAAATTTTCTTGATCTGTTTGAACCAATGGACTTCTGTGTCGCTGGTGAAATGGGTGGTCCCTGGTTTAATCCTTGTCCTCCCTTCATCCCAGCATGGAGCTTTATGTGGCTTCACAATGAACCAGACTATGGTGTGAGCATCTTTTCCCAGCCCCAGATTAGTTCCCTGATTTGCATTATCCCATGAACACGCAATTGCAATTCTGGCCTGAGGAAGCAGATGGGATCACACACGAAAGCAGGGATAAAGACAGATCCACCTGTGCCAGATCCACCTCATTGAATATGGGCGAACATCCTTTGAAGACCTGTTTATACCTTTTTTCATTATCAGTGTCCCAAAACCTTGCAGTTCACATATGGCAAAGACTGTAACTATAGGAGCAAGGAGTTTTAGTAGCTTTTCCATTATCTTTCCTTGACTGGAAGGACTATCTCTTGGGAGTCAGAATTGGCCTTTTGAAAAAAAGACATTATCTAAATAAATTCAAAACAAAACAAAACAAAAACCCAAAACAAACAAAACCAACCAACCAAAACAAACAAAACCAAACCAAAATGAAAACCCCAGCCAAACAAAAAAACTGCAAACAACCCCAAACAAACAAAAAAACCTGCCAAAAACAAACAACTCTGAAAACTCCCAGTAATCCCTTTTGGTGAGGCTCTTCACAGGAAGAATAAATGTCATATTGTCAGACTGGCTCATACACCTAACCAAACAGGCCTGTGGTAATTGTGGGAGGGAGGAGAAAGTGATGGAAAGAGCTTAGTACATTAGACCTCAGAGTAATGCTTCTGACTATCCAGGGCTAAGTGGCCCATCCCATTATTATTCTCTCTCTCTCGCTGCAGAGTTTTGTAGCACTTTGTTATTTTGGTTTTTTTTACCCCAAGTCATTTTAAAAATAGAAACTGTCATAACTGGAATGCTTTTCTTCTTGTGTTGGAAGACAACAAATTACAAATGTGCCACTGGAAAATGATGCATAGGTATGTGTGTTTATGAACTTCATATTTTTCAAAGCCAAATTAGTCTCAAGAAAAAAAATAATTCTGGTTGTTGTCCAAAGTCAGTTATACAGGGACCACTTATAGTGTTGGTATCATTCTATCTTTGTTAAATGTTCTTAGAGACATTTTGAACCACCCAGTCCTGTTCCCACCAAGTTATGTTGCCAGATTCAATCAATATTTCATTTCTGTCTGGACTTTTGTCTCAGCAACCAGCCTAATACACTGGTTTTACCTTTTCTTCTTTTAGATTTTGTGTATTGGAGTAACATCCAGGATTTATATGATGGAATAACATTTAGCCATTAGAACAATTTGTCAGCTATTCTCAGATTTTTGAGCTCAGTGGAATGAAGAAAACCAGCTGAGTCTGTGACAAATGAGGAAAGTTTTTCCAGAATCAGCATTATTTCTGTCTAATGACACAAAAATCAAGCAGAGGTGTCTAAATCTAAATATTTTTCTTCAACTCTTAAGAGAAAATTATTAGGACTACAGCCATTTACCTCATTTCTTCTACTATAACAGCTGGCATTGCATTAATAACAGTGATTTGTGTAAATTCCAGCAACACTGTGGCGTGCACTGCATGGTCTGCAATCAGTGCAAATTCAGTTCATTTCAGATGGAAGGTACCTGGGGGTAATTTCTCCTTAGTTGATGAAAATTGATTGATCTGAGGGATAGGATTTGAAATGAAGCCTGACAGGACTTTGTTTCTAATATAAACATTATAGAGACAGATGACAAGCATTACTTAAGCAAGATACAAATATGTGCATAACAGAAGCTGTTTTTCTTACCTGTGGCAGTTCTGAGCCCTCAACGCTTGTGCTGTCCAATGGAAACTCCAGTTTTCAACAGTTTTCAACAGTTTTCTCCCACTACAAGCCCTCTTTCTCTTGTTGCATTTGTCATTCCAGTCACTATCAAATCTTAACAGCTCTTTTCAAGGAAGGAATAAAAAATATACACGTATTATACCATATAATATAATCAGATTTGAAAGCATTTTCTTTTGTAGCTCCTATATTTCCCTGTGTTCTTTCTCATTTTACTTAATATAACTACACTTTTAAAATATATTGTGTGCAGCATGTCTTTCTGTGAGATCCAAGACACACATTGTGAGTTCTCTGATAGTTACAGAAGGCAGCAGAGTGGGGAATTACAGGTCATCTAAACCTGGCTGGGATAAAAGTGTTAACCAGTAATGCATAGAGAACATTCCTGGGTTGGACTAGGGGGATTAAAAACCATGAGCTGATTATGCTAATTTTCTTCATCTCCTGATGTCTTTGGATTTCTTCATGGAAGTTGAAAGGAAAACTTCCAGTGATTTGTGTATAGACATATTTCACCCTTAATTTCACAGAAAGATATCTGCTTTATATGATAAATACAAGATAACTATGAATTTGTTCTCTACTGAGCCAAACACTTTGTTTGCAAGAATTCAGAATACAACACTAAATGTTGTGTTACACAGACCTGGTTTTAGCTCTAATCAATTACCATGACAAAGTTTAATATACTTTTGCTAGCACCAAATACCTGGCAGCTGTTAACTATGATGTGACAGCAGCAAAGCGAGTAATTTATTTTCCTTGGCTGCACATTTTCCCATTTTTTTTTGTTTTCAAACTCATCTAGTTTTCACATTACTTAAGCAATTAACCATATGAAACCTCTTGTTCTCACTTCTCTGTCCGCAGAATGTAATATTCCACCAGACAAGCCCATTAAGTCCCCATTCTGGGACACATTATCACCTCTGCTGCCCTGTACACAGAGAGGTGGTGGGAGCAAGGACCAAATTGCTGTTTTCTGAATGTTCCCCATTTCCATATGTGCTTAGACATCAACAAAGATGACAAATAAGGAATGAAATAAGCTGAACTGTAACCAGGAAGAGAAAGAAAGCCTCCTTCCTTTCCTATTAGCTGCTTTTTACCATCATCTTCAATGTAAATGTAAAGCTGGAAGATTAGCTTAACCAAGCAGTTACTGCAAGATATGGGAGGCAGCAGATTTTTAGGATTAATTTATCCCATGATGGGCTCAAAGCAAATGCTGAGCCTCTTCTAATCACTTTAAGAAGACATGGTCCCATACCCAAGTGCAATGTATGACATCTTGGTCCCTTGAAGTAATGAAAATTTTACAGCTGAATTCACTGGGGCAGGATCTTGTGTTAATGGCTCCATTTCTATTGCTTGTTTTGCCTGCTGGAGCCATTTCCAGGATGGCATGTATTTTCTGGGAAGGTGGTTCTCCTGCAGCTCTGACTCTTGCTGGTGCAGTGTGTTTCCATGCCACTTGATGGATGTGAGCCTTCAGAGCCCTGCTCCTCTTCTCCATAGAACAATGGCTGCTCACAGATCTCTGTCAAGGGAGGTTTTGGTTGGACATCAGGAAAAGGCTCTTCACCCAGAGGGTGATTGGGCACTGGAACAGGCTCTCCTTGGTCACAAAATCAATCTCATCTGAGTTCAAGAAGCCTTTGGACAATACCATTGGGCACATGGTGGGACTCTTCAGGTTGTCCTGTGCAGGGCCAGGAGCTGGACACAATTCCAGCTCAGGATAATCTATGATTCTAATGCCTCTCATCCATTGTCTCTAACAAGTCTTCTTAACTTGTCAGGTGTTGCAAAAACTGTGATGGCTGAGGATTAGAGAAAACCAAGCTCCTATTGAGGTTTTACTTGCTTTTAAAGTTAAAAAAAGGCATGGGAACATGCCCAGTGGCTCCCAAGTAGGGGTACTGAGGCTGCAAGGCGCTGTCTCCAGCTGCTAATGGGTGCAGGTATAGGCACAGCGCTCTGCAGCTGTGTTGGCTGTGGAGGTTGGGGAGAGAAGCACAGGTGAGAGTTGTGTCATGAGCTGTGTCCTCACTGGTCTGTTGGATGGCTTCTGAAGAGCAGAGTCACCTGCCTCCACTGGTCACCTTTAGATATGTCCCACACAAGCGTCTGCATCTTCTTAGTCCTTGCCCAGCCTCTTTGTCTCATCTACTGCAGGCTTGGACTGGGATAGGAAAGGTCTCTAGCTGGAATGCTCCTTGCTCCTGTTTCTCCAGTGCCCATCCAGGATCAGAACTGGAGTAAAAACACAGCAGCCTCAGCCTCCTGAGATGACTGAACAGAGAAGGTTGGTCTTTCTCCCCTGTAATACATGTCTGACTTTAACACCGTGGATAAAATTATTAGAGAAAATCACCTGACAGCTTCACCTGTGCCACAGATATTATTCTCTTTAATGTAACGTATTTCAGTTCTTCTGTTGCTTTCCCAGAAACAAGTAGAAACCCCTTTACACAGTAAGAATAAATTTGTATAAAATCCCATGTTTTCAGATTGCTTTTAAACCATCTGAGTTGCTAATATGATATGGACATGACTTAGACACAAACTTCATTGCTGACAATAGAGAAGAAACAAGCAGGAGAACATCCCACCAATTTATAATTTATAAAACTGAATGTCTATAGCAAAGGCTGAGAAAACTGCTTTTTTCTTTCTACACAAGGGTGTCCTAAAAACTAACAGAACTATGATAAAAAGTAATAGACTAATTTTTATGTATAACCAAAATTCCTCTTCTGGGATTGAATTCAGCTAAGGTGCTAATGAATTCCTCCATAACATCGAAAATTAAGTCTGAAAAACTGCATTTTAGTGGAATCTTTCTGACTCTGATGGGAGAACATGAAAAATCATTAAAAAAAAAAAAAAAAAAATCAGCAGTGTCAGTCCAATTTTAAAATATATTCCAGGGCAAGAAAATTTAGAAAGTAGTAAGTCTGAGTCCACCACACAGTACAAAAACTTCAGAGATTCATAATAACTAATCAAATATGCATAAAGTTTTATGATTCCTTTCAGCCTACTATGTACAGTAAAGTGATTATTTTAAAATTAAGAATATTTTAAGACAGTTAATGGTAAGGATACCATGTATCTTCACAGGAAAAATATTGACAGTAGGTTTCACTCCCTCTCACCATTTTCCCTCCTCCAGAACTGGCAAAAATAACATTAAATGTCAAGCACAACATCAAAATAATTCAAGGGTGATCTGCTGTTCCAAAAATATTTGTAGCTACATAACCCATCAATTTATATATTAGTGCCTGCTCATGTGTCTGGCTGACTATGAATGCAAGCCAAAGCATATTCCTGAATCCTGTTTCTCTTGATGCTGCTGGTCAGAAGTGTGAGTGGAGGGGGTCATCAGAGAAATGCCCTGGTGTGCTGGTGGAGTTGCTTTGTTAAGATTCAATACTGAGGCTTGAATTGTGAGAATGAAAAGACACAAAATAATTGGCAAAGTCAATGAATGCAGGAAGAAGGGGAAAAGGAAGCTAATGGGGCTTCCTGCAAGGCTGTGAAGCTGAGAATGAGAAATGTTATATTAATGAAGTTGATGGCAAAAAGGAAGTGCTCAAAAAAGGAAAAAACAAGTGACACCCAGTTTAGAAAGTGTGGGTGGCAGGAAGAACAGTGACACCATTAGTGACAGATAAAAGAAGTGAGGGGACAGGGATGTTAAGAAAGATACTGAGTTCAAACACTACTGCACTGCGACTATGCAGTTGTGTAAAAACCAGACAGAGAAAGGATCTTCTTGTATGGCAAGGAGAGATAACTGTCTTCATTCATGAACTTCAGAGATTTTGGAAAAAAGTTTTCCTATTGCTTACACATGCAAGATGGAGTTAAGTAGGAGGAACAGATGAATCTGGGATAAGGTCAAAGAAAAGTGAGTATCAATAGCTACTACATTATATTGTATTGAAGAATAGAGTAGAATATAGCAGAGTAAAATAGGGTATAGACAGTTTTAGTTGGAAGGGACCTACTGTGTCCATCTAGTCTGCCTGACCACTTCAGGGCTGACCAAGAGTTAAGGACTGCTGTCAAGGGCTTTGTCCAGATACCTCTTGGTATACCAATACTTGGGGCATTGGCTACCTCCCTAGGAAGCCTGTTCCAGTGCTTGAACACTTTCTTGGTATAGAAGTGTTTCCTAATATCCAGTCTATTCCTACCATGAGGCAGCTTTGAACCATTCCCACGCACTCTTCCACTGGATCCCAGGGAGAGGAGCTCAGCACCTTCCTCTCCCCTTCCCCTCCTCAGGAAGGTGTTAGGAAGCAATGAGGTTTCCCCTCAGCCTCCACTTCTCCAAACCAGACAAACCCAGAGCCCTCAGCCACTCATCACAGGACATGCCCTCCAGCCCTTCCACCAGATTTTTTGCCCTCCCCTGGATGCATTCAAGAACATTCACATCTTTCTTCACTGGTGGATCCCAGCACTGCACACAGAGCTCCAGCTGAGGCTGCACCAAGGCTGAACACAGCAGGATAATCACCTCTTTTTCCTGGCTGGTCATGCTGAGTGTGTGACTGGATGGGCTTTGCCCTCTTGGCAGCCAGGGCACACTGCTGGCTCCTTTTGAGCTGCTGCTGACCAGCACCCCTGGATCCCTTTCTTCAGGGCTGATCTCCCAGTCTATACTTGTGCTTAGTGTTATTCTACACCTGGTGCAGAATCTTTCATTTGGATATGTTAGTTTCCATCCCACTGCAATTATAGTATCTTATATGCTATATATGATATGATATTGTATTTTTTTTGCTGGTCAAGATAATCAAGTATCTGACTGGTAGAGACTAATCTGGCATGATAATTCTCTTGGGATCTAGAAGAAATCTTTTAAATTAATGTAACTGATTTTTCATTGAAATTACTTCTAATTTTGCAAGTGTATCAAGTAATGTAAACTTTCAAGTTTGCAATTTTGAATGATTGCATAAACGTGTAGATGCTTAATGGTCGAATGTTGATTTAATTTGAAATTAAAGAGCAATAGAGAGACAAATTTGGGAAACAAAATTTAAGAAAGTTCCGAGCTTGTGCTTCTTTAGCTAGTGAAATACTAGTATCAGCATGTAGAAGCATTTTCTCCTTGTAAAACAATGCAGATTTCTCCCTCATTTGTTGAGGATATGATCTTCTGAGCTTCATGGTCTACAAATAACATCATGTGACTACAGTATAATAACCCAGTGGAAAATTGCTATGAAGAGTTAAGAACATACGTTCTTTGTCCCAAAATCTCCCTCATTATTATCACAGGCATAACATAGGACAGATAAAGAAAAGATTTTTTAAGTAAATGGGGAAAAGAAGAGGGGATTTTCCCAACCTTCATCAAAAGGCATGGCAGTGCATGTCACTGTTAGCCATGTTGCACCCTTTTTGTTTGTGTTTGTGAACACGTATTTTCTTTGGACAGGGCTGACAGCTTTTAAGATCTTGATTTTTCTGTGCTGAAAAACACAGAAGGTGCTCCTCCTTTGCCTATATCTGCCTTGCATGGGATTAATTTTGTGTACTCCACAATGGAACTTCATAAGAACTTCACATAAGAACTTCAAAAATTAATAAAATCACTAAAACACATTCTTCTCTGTCACCCTTTCCCCTAAACTAGGCTCTTCGTGAGAGCTGCCCTTTACTGCCTCCAGAAGGAGCTGTGCTGTAACCTGACACACTTTTGAGGAAAGCCTTACTGAGTTGTAGTTGGGGACTTCAGTCTTTCAGTGCCCGAAGGTGGGGCTTAGAACTAAATTTGCTACAGGATTCTGAATAACCAGGTGAGAGGGGTGATTTCTGGGTGATTTCAGCAAAGAGGTAGAGATCACATTGCTAATGAGACCACTCTTAGCACGCACAGACAATGTCAGCATGACCAGAAAAAATTGTCCTTCTCTAAGGGTGGTGAAAAAGATTTTATGTGAATTGATCATTGTCTTACAAATAAGTTTAATTGGTAAATATATAAAATATATAACTTAATATAGATAAATAAGATAGAGGAAGATGTGCATAGTGTAGCAATATTCATTACTAACCTACATAGTTTATATTGATACATAACTTCAATCACAAATAATGAAATTTTTTTTGAAATCTACTCACAACAAGATACTGTATGTGTGCTCAACATCTTTATTTGCTATTACAGAGAGATGATGGAACTCTGTATAGGACTACAGCAAAGCTGAGGCTTCAGGGTAGATATAATTGCTGCTATTAACTTTTTAAAACCTATTTCACAC
The DNA here is from genome assembly GCF_049639895.1 of Pseudopodoces humilis. NCBI lineage: Eukaryota > Metazoa > Chordata > Aves > Passeriformes > Paridae > Pseudopodoces > Pseudopodoces humilis. The sequence continues at coordinate 11,169,109 of NC_142200.1, forward strand.
TGGGAAGGTGCTCTGTCAATTTTAAACTCAGTTGGGGGTATTGGATGGACAAAGCTTTAGTGCCTTGGACTCTTTTTACTGAATTTTTAATAGCCATTTTCAGAAGGCTTTAAAGCCAATTCAGGCTGCTTGGCACATGACCTACAATGGGACTTCAATGGCTTGAAAGCAGGATTAACCTCTCCCAGTCTGGGCTGTATGCCTGTGTGTCAGATCACACAAGTTTAAGTCTGCATCACAGATCACGGTGCAAGTCTACAGCTGAGGGCTTTGGCTTCTGCTAGGGCTGGATGGCATTGGGCACTGCTGGGTACAGCCCTCAGCTGCAGACAGCAGCTCACCTGGCCCTTGCAGCAGCTGCAGCAGGGAAAGTGCTCTAGGATGCCGCTGGCAAACAGACCACAGCACCCAGCATGGAGAGCAGGAGCTAGCAATGGAGCTGCACAGCAAGCTCCTGACTCAGAAGTGCCACAGCAGAGTATGATGAAAGGGAAGCAAATGAGTCAAGCCTCACATGAAGTGGATGCAAATGGGTAGGTCTTATATCACTGATTCATTGTGTTTTCACTGCTTGTAAAATAAAGTGGAAGTACCTTCTTCCAGAGAGAAGTATAAAGTGCTATACAAATATGTTGTCAGAATGGCAGGAGAAAAATTTACCTGTGGCTCCTTGATTGCTGTGTGTTCTTGTCACTACCATTTCATAATGGTTTGGTATCGAGCTTATCGATAGGATGGTCAGTGCCAGACTCCTTTGGCACAAAGCTCTCTTAAATCAGGGCCCTATTCTCTTATTTCCTTGCAATGTTTGCAGCAGCTGCAGCAATGAGACTGTGAGCATGAGTCTGTGGAGACTCTGAACTAGTAAAGCAAACAAAAAACAACTGCTTTTAATTTAATCCACAGAGATGATTATGGATTAAATACTCATTAATATGTGTATGTTCTCCCACACTACAGCCTATAGAGTTTTACCTATTTGGCATTAATTCTATACTTCTGTGTAATTGGATCCTTATAGAACATCCTTCTATATACTGAGCCAAGTTTTTCCTCTTTCATTTTATGATTATAAAGGAATCCTACACAGGCTGTATTCTTTTTTTTTATTATTATTGTTAAGTATGCTATTGAGCAATTCACTTCCTGATTATTTGCTGAGAACATGATGGAAAAAGAGAAGTTTCAGTCAGATCTTCCAAAACAAGACAGAACATGCCCAAAGGTAAAGTGCATGCACAAATAGAACTTGAAACAAGTTCTGTAACACACTTTAGGCATAATTTCATATTCTATATGAGAAATGCAAATTTCTAGATAATCTTGGCTGTTTGTGCTTCACTTGCACAGAGTTCTTGTAGGAGCTCATGGAGATTTCATTAGATCTGTCTTAGATCTGTGATTTATTTTAGATTAAATGCACCCAGAAATCCATTAATATGGAAAGTTTCATTATATAGGCAGTTTGGAAATATGGCACAGTTTGTTCAAAACACTCCTAGAAATCCTAATTTATTCATTTGACTATAAACAATATTTACAAATAGAGACATAAAGTCAAAATTGGCACATGGCACCAGGCTACTCTTTAAGTACCTCTGACCTTCAAATTGGAGTGCACTTAAATTTCCAGCGTCTCACTTGATGTCTAATCTTATATGTGCTGAGGACCCCCTAATGTAATTTCATTTGATTGAGGTAAGCAAACCTAAAAGCTATGTGCAAGCAGTTTCAATCACCCTTCCATAGAGTAAAACTCTGATCTGGGCAATCATTAATAGTTTTAATGATTCTCATGATAACAAGTGGGGCTTTTGAGAGCTCAAGTCTAAAGTTTGCACAATAGTTCTTTATATTGTTTTTGTTGCTTCATGTAAATTTCTTGTCACTGCGACTATTATAAAAACCTTGAGGACATTGACAGAATGTAGTTTAAAAGCCCCAAATTCCCCAAGAATTATAAAAGTGGGAGCATAATCTAAATGGTGTTTTGTAAAGATGAAGCAATACAATGTTGTATGGGAACTTATGACTTAGGTGCAGTCTGTAGTCTCATTTTAATGTGACCAGTGTCTTCCATTTAGTGAATGTAAGCAAGAGCTATAGGGAAGCAGAAAATGAGACAGGATTGGAATAAAAAAACATAGAACTATTTTGATACTAATTCTCTGAAGCGATTCCCAGTTTACAGATGTTTAAAAATTGTTTTTCTTGTATTCTACCCCCAAAATCAAGTATCTGTGTTTATAGCTCTCTGGCCAACCACACTATGGTAATGAAAATACACAATCAGGGAAGCAATAACTTCAACTTTTTGTGCTGTGGAAAACCAAAGGCAATTTCCACTGTTGGGAAACTAGCATTCTCCTGTTTTGAAACTCTCCACATGCATTTTGTGGTGTCTGACATACACTGTCAATTTAACAAAAAACAACGATTTCTATTACTAGATCTCAGATTGCATATTCTAAAAAAATTCATCTCATATCCTGGTTTTATGGGTTATGTGCAATATTAAACCGCAAAGTTTCAAATTGCAAGTTCATTTGTTTCTGTGTCTTGGGAAGTATTTACTTAAAAGCAAGCATAGTAAACTCATACAACTGAAAAGAGGAAGAGGTAATAGACACAAAGAACACAAGTGAAGACAGTGCATTTTTGTCATACATTTTGAAGAGTTTGTTCTTTCTTCTCATATAATCACACAATTATCTCACATTGGGAAGGACAGCAATCAGGAAAAATTGTGTTGCAGTGACTGGTATAATCACTGCTGTGTAACTGACCACTTACTTGATTTGTAGCAATACCAAGAGCAAAACTTCTGCTCATGATTCCACTTGTGCTTTTAAGTGGCATTGCAATCTCCAGTTTGGAGGCTGCTTCTCTGGAGGACACCATATCCCCAGTACACCTATAGATGAACATTTGCCACCATTCCTTAACACTATGTCTAATTACCTATATTTGTCAAACACAATGTGCTTTGGAGCCCTCCATAGCAATAACTTTGTAAAACAGTTAAAAATCACATTTCTGAGTGGCAATACAACAGAAAGCAATGCTTGGTATCAACAAATTGTTCCTCTGGTGCATCATGACTAGAAACTTCTAGAAAAGTAGTTGTTTCTCCCTCAGTTGCAGTTCATGTGCAAAGACTATTGTTTCTTTTTCTCTCCAAAATACATAGTTTTGAGAATATACCAGTTGTTCAGATAATTATTTGTACTGGCAAGACCAGTTCATATTCCAGAATAATTTGAGTCTGAAGAGTGTAAAAGAATGGGATAAATATGGATTGAGTTACTGCAGACTGTGGGATTTACCTTCTGACACATCTGGTAGAAAATGCAGGTTCCCTGGTTCTGCACAAATCAGCTGACCAGCTGAGAGTCCATGCATTGAGCTCATGTCCTGTTGTCCCTTGGGTTTATTTCCTGAAGAGCAAACATGCTGATGAGCAGGTTTAAAATCCTACCCAGGATTTGCAGTTGAAAAAGCAGAGTCAATAAAAGCAAAGTAACATCTGAGGACAAGTAGTATCTGTGCTTTAAAGGTGGTTTTGAGTAAGCCTACCTGCTAAAGCTTATACATCTAGAAGTTAAGCATTTAAGTCATAGTCATTCCCAGTTACCTTTGCAGTCTGTGCAGATACCTAGGCACCAGAGGATGGTTAAGCTACTCACTGGACAAGCCTCTAAGCTAAATTAAGTGAATTAATTGTCTTCCAGAGGTGTCTGCATCCCTTCCTGCCAATACTGAGAGGCCAGACACCTGCACTTAGATGCTACCATGGATATCTGCAAAGTTAGGTGTGTAAATCTGATCTGGTTGCTCTACTCTCTTGACAGTCCATGGAAAACCAAAGTTCAGGCAGTAAAGCCCAGAAGGAAAACTGCAGATGAGCCAGACTAAGGAGACTGATAGAAAATATACAAGCATGACACAGGGTCAAAACTGTAAAAATTTGTGTCGCTGCTCCAGATCACATAGGCTGCAGGGAGTAAGAAGTGAGGCAGCACAGAGCAGAAATGCAAGAGACGGATGCCTGGAGATCACTGAGGTTAGCCAATACTGAAGCAGAGTAATAAAATAAAATCAATAGCTTCTTGTATTACACAGCTGTGAAAAAAACAGGCAGGACCAACTCTATCCTTCCTATGGGCAAGCAGTCTTAGACATTGAGTAGCATTGTTGGGGGAAAACATTTTTTAACATAAGAGCTTTATTTCTTGTAGTTGTGCAAGCGTATAAAAAGACAGTGGAATAAGGCAAATAAATAAAATAAATAAAATAGAAATAATAAACTTGCAGTTCATTTTGCTGTTAAAACTATACTATAAACTGAATGGGTTATGGAGTGTTACACTGAGCAATAGAAATGTCATAGCTCCACTGAGCCTCTTTACCTCCAGGCACCTAAAAGTTTGGCTCAAATCCTGTTTGTTTATCAAATACAAATATATAAGTAATACACAAATCCCCATAAAGGCAATTTATTCCCTCCCCATCTGTTATTTCTTTTAGAAGAAAAATCTCCTTGAAAAGAATTCCTGTATAGTGTTAAAGTACTTGATGAAAACAGGTCAATAAATCAAAAAACATATTTTCAGTTGTTGTAGCACCTTTTAAGCCCAAATTCCAATTTTGTACATTTATTCATTCCCTATATATAAAGAGGGTAATTCCAGGACACTTTGCTGTAGCAAAAGAGAAAACTTTGACTTCTTGTTTTTCTCTTTTGACTGAGAGCAAAAGAGAAAAACAAGAGTACAATAATTGTCTACTGTGTTGGTAATGAATGGACACAAGACTGATCTGTCTTTTGTTTTATTTAAAAAGGTCAGAGCAATGAGTAATTCAGCCACTCTTACGAGTGGCACTGCTCTGTCTGAGAGAACATGGGTCAATGTATTTCAGCACAACATTGCTCTATGGGTTAAAAAGGTGCTGGAAAATTCAAGGTAAATATAAGTAGTTTAAAAGCAAGGTAAATCCCTGGATTTCACAAGTGAGATTCAGTGGCAGTAAGCATTCTCCTTTATTAACAGGACTTGCTTGTGTACTCCAGAAGCATTGGTTCTGACACTGTTCATGTGGCATGTTGTCCCTCTAGTTCACAAATCTCACCTCTGACAGTGATTTCTACCTGACCTTTGCATGAATGCAAGAAAACCACAGCGGTTAGGTATGGAATAACCTGCTTTCCATAGAAAGTTTCCATAGAAAGGTTCATAACTAGGGTTTGGGTTCACTCCTGACTCAAAACGTTCATTCTCTTTTCCAACATTTTCACATTTAATTTTGATAACCATTCCGCTAAATGTCTCATCTTGTTCTGACTCTTCTTTAGCTTCAGAGAAATTTCTTAAGGGCTTAAACAGGACAAATTTAATACCCTGTATCTTGTTTTATAACAATTCTCCCAACAACAGCCCAGGAAAAAAGGGGTGAGGACATCAAGAGAACACAAGTAATGGAGCCAAGACACAGTGTCCAGAACCTTGTATTTCATTGCAATGAATATTGACAGTTTTCTGCCTGTGAGATTAGAAGAATTCCTTCTCTCAACTCCTTGTCCAGGTCTCCTGGATAAGGCTGTGTATCCAAAATTTGCAAAGGAAACCAGGTTCTCTCTTTATTTTGCTTTAAAAATACACTAAAATTTGTTACAATTATCATCGAAAGTACTAAAACATCTTAGATACTAACCTGCACAGAATGCATGCTAATATTATTACATACATGCAATAGTCATTCCTTACCTGTAACAGCTGGATATCAGCTTCACTGGGTCATTTGGAATTTAGTGCCAAGGCAAGACTGCTTTCCATGTGCTGCTGCTCTGTTCATGCACAGGTACAGCGAGTGCTCTCAGAGACTGCCAGCACTGAACCCTCAGTAACAGTGAAGCAGCACATCAGGCTGCGCCTTGTACCCAGCCAGCTGCCCCTGACAATTAAGATTGTTTCTTTTGACACAAAATGCTGTTGTTCAGGAAGGAGCTCAGGGTGTTGTACTGCCCCAGACACTGCAAAGCAGTGGCTTTTGGTCATTACTGATTCATTTTACATTTGCATCTGGTTTTCTGGGGGTAAAGAAATTTCTCTTCATGAACAAATTCTTTGCTTCCTCTCATATGCAATTTGATATTAGGTTGAATACAATACTAGAAACAGTTGGCTGGAGTAACTCATCAGTTTTTACCTGCACAGGAGTCAGTCACGCAAGCATAACATACATATTCCAATTCTTTGCTGTGAGTGGCCAGTTACTATAAAAGTTTGCTACCTTGTAACTCTTATCCTTAGGAAATTATTTTCTTTTTCCTAAAGGAAAGAGGAATCAAGACTTTCAAAATTTTGATCTTTATTAATCCATACAGAAATTAAGTGGTTAATTAAAACCAAAACCACCATGACATAAAACATGTTAAAAATGCCATTTGATTTAATGGTGGATTTAGCATCTCTCAGTCACTTGCGCATTTGAAGATTATTATGTCTCCGTGGTTATTATGAACTACCTATAGCTTTTTCTTCCCATTGCTGAATGAAACATTAGTGCAAACTATCATCATGATCTTACACACCGTCTGTTTCTGCTTCTTTTCTCATCTTTCTGTGATCATACCTCTCCCTATTTTAAATAGATTTATATGTCCTCTATAAACAATTAAATAAATCTTGTAAGCAATAGAACTTTTGATGATCTCACTGAAATAGTGGAAGTAGTCTGAAATTTAAACAGACAGTAATTAAAAATTCATTGCCGGTCTCAGAATGAATTAAGCCAGCAGTTAAATCTGCACAGCATCTATTCAACAGGAAACATCTAAATGTGGATTTTAATATATTCTGAGTATTGATAATTTTTTTGAGGGGATATGCACATGTGACCCTATTCAGGAAAAAGTTGATTCACTGGTTTAGATGACCCTCAAGCTTCCAGACGATGAGGATACAAATAATCTTACAGTAAGACTTTGAATTTTTTGGCACCTCACACATGTTTATTTTCTTTTTTAAAACTATCTAAGTGATAGCATCAGTTAATTTTTTGGCATCCCAACTTGCATTCATAGAACTCATGTGATTTTTTAAATGGAATTTTCATGAAAGAGTTTAAGCTATGAAATTTTACAATTATTGACAGGGGCCATCACATTATCATGGTGTATAATCGTATTTGCATTTGTATAACAAGACAGCTTCAAATAGCAACTTAGTTATCAAGAATTTAGGGAACGGAGATTGAAAACTGCACTGAAGAGTTCAACACAAGTTGTCATGGTTACTTCTGGAAAAAGAGGGGACCAGCAAGTAGCAATTGGACTGGGGAAAGCCTGCAGAAACCAGCCATGGGACCTTGTAAAGTAACGGATCAGGCACAGCCAGGCTGAGTATATTAACAGTGTAGTGTGGGTGGAAGACTTCTAGAGTAGAAAGTGAGAGAGCAAAAGAAAGTAAGAGGCTGATGAAAATGAAAAACTAGGAAAACAGAGAAATCTGTGATGTCAAACTGCCTAAAAACCTCTGGGGGGATGTAGCAAAGCTTTTTTTCATGACCTCCTTCATTGAATATGTAAACAGGCCGAACAACAGCTTTGGCTGCCCTTTCAGTGGTATTTAATTCTCATCTCCTGTGTCTAATTAGCTTTGCTCATTAGAAGTAAATGGGATCAACGGACAACATGGATAATGGTGATGGTGATGTTCTATAAAGCATGAGGGAGCAGCAGCCTCAGACACAGAGACACATTATCAAGATGGGGTCACTATAGATCATCTCATCCATTTTACATGGTGCATGTCTCCTAGGCCTTAACCCAGCTTGTTGTAAGGCTTTGAGACCTTTATCTTTCCTTAATGCTTAAAAGAAGGGCAATGGTATAATATCCTTGGTGTGATACACCACCCCAGAACTTAGCAGCCAGGTGCTGGGCAAAGGTGCTTTACCAGAGCTGGACAGGAGCTGTTCCTTCCTCACTGTGAGGAAGTATGTCTAAGTACCCCCTGATGACAGTCACAGCTTTACATTGATGTTGGAGACCCTCTGCACAGCAGAAATTATCAGAGAGAATTTTGGACCACATAGTCCTTTCTTGAGAGAAATAAAATAGAAAACAGCTAAGTTGGTTCAACAAATGTAAGCTGTATATGTTGCTTTCCTTTGACATTCCTGAGAAATATTTTGGAATATTTCTCTTCATACATTCCCCCAACACATTTTAATGCAGTTAACTAACTGAAACAGTTCAGTGCTCCCACCTTACCTAATTTACTAACACACTCATTTATTTGATCTCAAAGGAAGTAGTGATCTTCATCTTTTCCAAGTAGAAAACAAATACTGCAGAACAAAGAGAAAAATTTTCCATTATGTTTAGTGTGAAAAGCTCCAGGACGCATTTGAAGAAATGTTGTGAACCATATATTATAATTGTGGGAGGAATTATAGTAAACACCTATATTTGGCTCTTCAAAGTCTAAAGAAAAACTAAGAGATTGTCTAAGCAGAATTATGAGCTTGACTAAGATATAATTATTATATGAAGCAGATCCCATCCTGTAGAAAATAACCCTTCAGAAAGTTGTTCCAGTTGTTATTATTTTCACTGCTAAAATAAAGCTTTAATTCTGACTAGTTTTGGCTTCAAGATTTGCCATACATCAATATACCTGGATAGCTGTGACTGTACTGTATATTTTGTGCTGAAAATGTTGTTTTATAAAGCAAGTGTCTTAAAGACTATATTTATGTAAAACTCACAAACTCCCAATGAATAAAGTGAATATATTGATCTTTGAAATCTCTTATTAACCAGCATTTTTCCAAATCTTTACTAATTTTCCCAATTTTTTTTTTAACTATGTGCAATTTATCTTAGACTGAGGACACTGTAGCTGAATACAATATTCTGAAAGCATTTACCCTGAAAGACAGACTAGACAGAATATGTGTAACTTCACATCTTGTATTTGATAACCTCATGTTTATAATTCAATAAACTCACTATCCCTTTCAGGCACAGTGTTCCAGAGGGAGTTTCTTCAGTGGTTTCCTACCACGATCTTCAGGTTTGTTCAAACCTCACATTGTGCCTTCTGCTTCCTGAATTTTAAAAGCATGGAGTAAGTTACACGAGAAAGATGAGGAGCAGAAAAGATCTTGACACTGTGTAAGCAATGTTCAATAGTAACTAAAACATCCCTGTGTTATCAACAGTTTTCAGCACAAATCCCAAACACGGCCCCATACCAGTTACTGTAAAGAACTTTAACTCTGTTCCCGACAAAGCCAGTAGAGTCTAAGCCAAAAATTGTCTTCAAATAATTTATAAGTGTTCATCAATATTATGATGCATGTGATTGTACAAAGCTCTAGAAAGAAGGAAGTGGTGATGGCTGCACTTGATCTCCTCTAAGTTCTTAAGCGGGGAGAGCAACTTTTTACACAGAGAGATCATGACAGGAAAAGGGGCAATGCTTTTAAACTTTTAAAACAGGAAAGATTTAGATTAGAAGACAGGAAGGAGCTCTTTACTCAGAGGGTGGTGGGGCACCGGTACAAGTTGCCCAGTGAAATTCTGGATGCCCCATCCCTGGAAGTGTTCAATGCCAGGTTGGATGGGGCCTTGAGCAGCCAGGTCTAGTGAATGACATCCATGCCCATGACATGGGAGCTGGAATGAGATGTCCTTCAGATCCCTTCAACCCAAGATATTCTGTGATTCTATGATGATTGTTTTAAGAATACTGCAAATTCTTCTTTTATTCCTAAATGATATTACTCATTTTTTGCATTATTGCAAGAAATAATGGTAATTTAACCTCCTAAACTTGTCTTACACTCATATTTTAGACTGTAGATAGAATTTTGAATTTTAGCAAATCATGTATTTCAGGGTTTCTTTTCTGAGTGAGCATTTGTGTTTCATACTCTGTGGATTCCTCCACATGCCAGCACACAAAGGACTACAGGGTCAGCCCCTAGCTAGGCTAGCAGGACCAGAGGAGCCTCTTGTTTTTCAGAAATGTGAGGCAAAATAAAAGTAGTTTGTACTCTCTGGGGCTATTTATCTGCAAGTCACCTATAAGTTTTGAGATGCATAGGTCAAAATATAGTACTTTATATAAAACTTATAAAACTTTAACTAGTAAAACACAAACTGTGTGTAGTTGCAATTTATGTTGTCGATTATCAGCCTTTAAATATTGGTCTCACCTTAGCTAACAATATTCACCTTTACACTGGGCAGAGAAATCATCCTTAATAGAAAGTTCCTTCATTAATATTCTATTACTTGACCACAGAAGAATATAATTATTAAATGTACACCGATTATTTATATAGGATGAGGGCTGCAAAGTATTTTCTGCCAATATCCACAAAAATACTTGTCTCTCAGCTCTGCAGTCCCTAGAAGACCTTGCAGAAATTCTCTTAAAGATAGTTGGCATTTTTCTGCTGCTATCTACATAAAGTTATTTCCAGTTTTTAAGGCTGAACTTATCTAACTTTCTGTTTAACAATTTCCTTCTAGTTCTGAGAGTTGGTGTATATCTCAATTAGTTTGGTCACTCATAATATAAATAATATTAGGAAAAAATTAGGTTATCAACAAAAACCCTAAGAAAATATGGGGAAACTTCTGCATTTTTCAGAACATTGTGAGAAACATGAATTTCAGCAGGTTCTCAAGCTCTGCTGGAGTGTCATGGACTAATGAAAGTTACCATACACCACCCACTGAACTGAGTTAAATAGACAGTCTGATTAATTAAAGTGTCAGTTCAGCCAATGGTTTCAATTTCCCTTTTTCACAAAATAAAAGCTCCAACAAAAAATATGGAAAAAACATATTAGGTTATTTAGGTAATTTCCTGTCCTTGCAGAATAGTCCCACAAATGACATTTTTATTCCAATTTGTTCAATGCAGTTTAAAGCCTTGGAAAGGTGTAAACCACAGCTGATGGCCACAGAAGAATTTACTGTCTGCTAATCCCTGATCTCAATCCTGACACACAAGTAATGACCTTTATATTCAAAACAGTATTGTATATTGTCTACTTAAATAATGTCCTTGCACCTCTCTATTGAGTGAATATTCCTATACAGCAAATACCTAAAGGCTATGCTAGAAACTTCTTGCTCATTGTCCTTTGCTGCCTGAAAAGACCTGCAATGTTTTGAGTCCTGTCAAAACACCCCAAGAATAACCCAGATGCAAAAACCTTGTGTAATATCTGTACAGTGTGACATGGGCTGCAGTGGTGGGAAAGAGATAAAGTCTCTTTTCTTGCCAGAGGCCAGTGTTCCTTCTTTGTTCTGTCTCTGTAGTCTGGTGCAATTCAGCTGTGTGAACATAAAATAAAATATAACATATAACACAATCAGAAATACGTCAAATTAAAGTATCAAAGGTTTGGCCTCTGGGAAGTTTGGTTTTTCCTTAATTTTCATGTGGCATTTTTTTCAGGTGTTTGTAGCCCCATTACATGTCCTGCCTTTCCATGTACAAGCATGCTTTTATTCTGTAAAAGCGATCTGGTTACTAAAATTTTAACAGCATTTTTTTAACAGATTTATGAATTTTGTTGTTACAGTTCTCTGGGATTGAAAACTTTCACTGTTTTCCATATTTCCCCCAAAGAACAGCAGAAGATTCCATTTTTTGAACAAAACAATAGGGAAGATAAACACAGTTCTGAACACCATCAAAGGCTTAGTGGCTCTGAATGCAAATAAACAGTATTGAAAAAAGTCTCTCCTCTCATAGGCAGGCTCTATAGAAATAATAGTGGGAAAAATGCATTTAAATGAAAATAGTAGCCTGTACTCATCTACCTCTGCTATTTCACTAACAGGGTGATAACTAAAATATATATCCAGGCCTTTACAACTTATTTTTTACATTTCTGCACTCACTTTCTGCTCCCTCTGTACTGTACATATAGTATATGTAAATACCCATAGTTTCGAATGCATAGTCTAAGTAAGACATCTCTGTTTATCATGAGATCTTTGTCTTTATACCATATGTTAACTCTGCAGCCATGAAAATGGAAAGAAAAAGCTGTTTTTTCATGCAAAGTTAAAACTTTTGTTTGCCTTCCTCCAAGAAGGCAGCAGATCCCTGTGGCTGAAGAAACCACCTGTATGTACATCAGTAGGTCGGCTGCCTTTGGTGTCAAAGAGCTAGAGATACAGCAGTGAATTCTGAGTGCCTTCTGAAGTCACCTTCGTATTAAACGAGCTAGGCATAAAATGTGTGATTCCCTTGTGGTTGTCTAAGGTTCTTTGCAGTCTAATTACAATATCCAATACAATTTGAATACAGGGTTTTGACAAAACAGTGAACAATTGCAGATTAACCCACATGGATGGTATTTGTAGTGGTGAAACAGACAGGTTTAAAACCAAGCCTGATTTTAAAGCAACCTCTGTTCCCTCAAGACACAAATTGTCCTGAATGTGTTTGATTTTTGTTTGGTTGGGGTTTTGTGGTTTTTTGGTTGTTTTTGTTTGTTTGTTTTAAATAACTGTTCCGGGTGTGTCAGGCAGAATATCTGCCAATGAATTTAAAAGAATACAACCGCTAAATGTAAGCGAAGCGTACTAAATCTAAAACTGGATGATGCAACAACACTACAATACTCTAAGGCAAGGGCCTGGAAAACGGGCGAGACAAGCCAAACCTCATTTCTGTTGCCCTGCTAAGCTGCTGGAGCCTGGCGCTGCGGGAAGCGCTGTGAGCACTCAGGCACTGTAACAGCGGCTGTAACACGAAGGGTTTGGGAGCGAGCGCTGCCCAGGGCCGGCGCCCGGAGGTCGCCAGGGGCCGCCGCCTCGCCCCTCTCAGAGCGGCCCGGCTGGCGCCTGCGCGGGGCCGCCCCTCGGGCCCCTCCGCCCCGCCCTGCGGCCGAGGCCCCCCGAGCGGAGCGGGGTTGGGGCCGGGCCCTGGGCCGGGCCGGGGCGGGGCGGCGCAGCCGCTGCCGGCGGGAGCTCGGCGGGGCGGTGCCTGGCGCGGACCGCCCGGCCCCACCGGCGGAGCAGCCGCGGGAGCGCGGCCCGGGCGACTCGGCCGCGGGCGGTTCTGGCGGCCCGGTCGCCGCGCCCTTCCCCGGCTCCATGTCGGCGTGGCTCGGCCGGGCGGCGCTGCTGTTGGGGCGGCCGGGGGGCCCCGCCGCCGTCCCCTCGTCCTGCTTGGGCTCGCTGCGGGGCCCGCGGTGCTGCTGCCGCCGCCGCCTGGGCAGCCTGCGGGGCGGCGCCCAGGGGCTGCTCCTCCCGCGGGGGTCGCGGGCGCTCGGCACCCACCCCAAGAAGGAGCCGATGGAGGCGCTGAACACAGCGCAGGGCGCCCGTGACTTCATCTACAGCTTGCACTCCACCGAGCGGAGCTGCCTGCTGCGGGAGCTCCACCGCTTCGAGTCCATCGCCATCGCCCAAGGTGAGCTGCGACCCACCCCGAGCCCGCTGAGGGCGGGAGGGCCGGGCCGGAGCGGGGCTGAGCCTCCAAAGTTTGGGGGTCCTCCCGCCCTCGCCCAAGCGACTCCTTCGGGCGAGTAGGAAACTCCAGCAAGAGGAGGCATCGAGAGGCGCTCGCCCCTGTCTGTTCGCGTAATTGGGTATAAATGAGGCACACGACCTGAAATTTAGTTTCCAGAAGCATCCGCAGCACCTTTGGAACTTAAATCGGCCCAGTGTGCCAAATCCTCGGTGGGTCTTTCATCTCACCGGGTGTTTCAGAGAGCCACGGGTGGCCATTTTTCGGAATGGGAGTAGGAAAGTGTCTCATCAAATCCTCCTGACACCAGGGCAGCAGTAAATTGATTTCAGAGCTCTTAAGAGACGCCGGGCTGCTGCTGCTCTGGGAGCTCATTCATGAGTTACACTTTCCTGCACGGTGGGCTGCCGGCGCTGCTTCTTGGAAGTATCGGTTCTCATTCGGGAAGGTGTGTATGTGCTGGGGAGGTTTACAGATGTACCTCTGAATGTAGGGCTATGCAACGCCAATTAAAGTAATTCACAGTGATTTTTCGCGTCCAGTCCTACTGTTCTTGCCAACTTGACACTGTTTTCCTCAAACAAATCAAAACCTGACAAAAGTAAATCCTCTTAATTACAGCCTTCTTACCTCTAGTTCTGATCCTCAGCTGTAATTTACAATCCCTATTGCAGTGAAGATGATAGCGGGTACTTAAGAGATCAGTGTGCATTTGATCTAGGCCTCTTTGTGACTTTGATAGTAGCGTGCCCTTGGAGAGGGCATTTCTGTGCCTTGTGGCTCCTCTGTAGATGTCTGGAAAAAAATTTGGGTGGGCAGATAACGGGTCTGGGGGTCAGCTGTAAAAGTGTTGCTTTTGAGAAGAGACAGAGCCCTTTCAGGTATCTCTTTGGTTTTGTTTGTAGCACACTTCCATATAAACACTACTGTTTCTAGTCAGAGTGAGAGTAGTTCACTTAAATGCCTCATTTTGGGAGCAGCAGCACTTCTGTTTTGCAGACAGTGAATCAGGTTTATTTGTTTTACAGCACAGAGGGTAGAATGCTTTGAACTGTAAGTTGACACTAACTTTTGAATACTAACAACTAATACTCTTCCCAAATAAATCCTTCTTAGCTTCTGAAGGGTACTTGCCATGAGGTTTTTGCATGAGTTTCTGTCTCATCGGCTATTGCTCAGGTTAAACAGAATGGAGCTGTCTATGTGCAGGATCGTGTGGTGGATATCAAAAGGAGACTTTAAAATGTCAGTATAGTGTCTCAACGTTTATACAGATATAAATCAACAGATGGCCATATTTAATATCTTGTTGCTCAGATGCTGTTAGTTATAATATGAAGGTCTGTTGTGTAAAATCCTGTGACTTTCTGATGATTCAGGGTTTAGAAGCAAAGTAATAAGAGCATTAGTTTGAATTTAGACATTTTACTGCATGCAAGATTATTAGTTGGTTTTAAGTTTATTCCACTAGTGGAAATTACAGTTCACTTGTGCCTGAAACTGTAGTCATTAATTTTGCAGGAGAGATTGTTTCAGCAAAATCTCAGTTGTGGGCTTAGTAGTCTCATAGGTAAGGGCTGCATAAAGTGTTGTAGTGCCATCGGACCTCAACCTTGAAGTCAGATTCTTGATCTGCCAATCTATCTTGATAAGACTTCTTTTGTAGATAGCCTTTTCCTTTAGCCACCTCTGTTCATGGGATATTTTGACAGACTGCAGCATGATTAACTGCTGTCAGCTTTTACCTATAAGAAATTCTGTTTCTTCATATATTATGAAAAAGAAAAATCATAACTGAAAAGGGCTTCTAGTAAGTCTGTTAAATAGAAATTGGAGGGAAAAACCTATCTTGAATTTATTGCCCATAGCTATTTTCTGTAGAGTATTGATATTGAAAGAATTCAGATTTTGTGTGAGGAAGAGCAGAGAGGTGTAGGATATGGATCATCACTCCGAATGCTGTAGAGTGCCAGAAGAAGACAAGGTGGATAGAAAGGCTACCCTTGAAAGAAAATTAGAGACTTTTCTGAGCTAGATGTTTGTATTCTGTATTTAAAATGCTTTATTATGTTTAGAAAATATTTTGTATGATTGCTCCTTTCCTGCTGTTGAAATTATGACTGTGTAGCAATGACCTGACCTGAATAGGTACGCAGGTTGTGAGTAGCAGATCACGGAAGACCTATGTGTGCCTTGCTTTCTAGGTACTTTCTCTGATTGACTAGTGTCACTTTTGATCTTTACAAATCTTGAATTCAGTCAAGACAAAACTGTTTTAGAGATGTTGGGTTTTTTATCAATTTTCTCATTTGTTGGCGTCATGCTGTAGCTCCCAGCAGCTGATTCTTTAGCTGAGGTCACCGATTGTACTTTCGTGTTGATTTCCAATGAAAGTGATCCAAATGCAGACTTCAAATTCTCTTCTTTACTGCTTGTGTAAATTCCCGTGTTCTGTTTGAGCCTGAAAAATCAGTCTCTCCTTAATCATAAAATGCCTGTGCAGTTTTGCTACTATGCTTAAGCTTGTTTTATGCCTGTGATAGTTCTTTATTGAAAGGGAGGTATTAGTCCTTACCCTTCTTAACACAGTCCTTATTGGGTTAAGTTTTGACCTTCTTCCTTCACTACCTCTTCTGTGCCCTAACAGACCCCATATCAGCTAGGGGAGGCTGTCAGCAATATGGGGAGACCTGGGCACATCAAGAACCAAATGGGGCAAGTTCCTCAGCCCATTCCCAGGCCTACCACCAGAAGGATGCAGTTCCACCAGCTAATTGCCCTAGCACGAAATATGACAGGACACACTATCTGTGGCCTCCGCTAATGGCAGAGGCTGTGGGGAAACCCATCCTTTGCTGCAGCTGCTACGCTAAAGGACGGTCCTCAGGTAGGTGAGTTGTAGCTGTTACCTGTAAGTTAGGTGAGTCTCTGAAGCCTTTTTGAAACTTAAAACATCTGTTTGTGCTGTAGTCATGAAAACTGTAGGTGGGGAAAGGTTTGTGGATATGTTCCTGCCTGCCATCACCTTGTCACTTGTATTACCTGGAGCTTCCAGATACTGAGCACTAGAGATTGGTTAAGCAGTCTAGCTTATGAATAAACACTGACTAAAATTCTGCTGTTTTAGTGCTTTAGTAGACAGAGCTCTATCTGTGAGCATGTGATGGCTGAGAGCTGAAAGCCCGAGTTTAAATTCATAGATGCATTTTGCATAGTAGAAACTGGGGGAAGACTGTGAAACTGTATCTTGATAGACTAGTTCCCAGAAAATATTTTGAAAACTATCCTGATTTAGACTGTATCTATATCTTACTATCTTAAAATTTAGTCAAAACATCACTGAGCTGTTGTTTCTGAAGACAACTGCAAATCCTTTCTTGTCTGGATTTAGTTTTCCTTCTGCATTGAAGGCTTTAAGTCTTTTTTTTTTTTTTTTTTTTTCTTCCCCCTTTTGAACCTTGGAAAGATGAATAAGGTGTCCCACTTTCCCAGGAGGAGCTTTGAAACAAAGTTTTTAAATTTTATCTTGTGTTTCTTATAAGCATGTCAGTCACACCCAGCTGCACTACATGGAGATGATAAATGTGGATTTGAATACAAGTAATTTTTATATTTGTATTTCCATAGTTACAGGAACACTGAAGTAGCAAGTAAGTCGGTTGATTTAAAATGTAACAGTCCTGCTTTCTGTTTCTAGAACTGGTGCCCCGTAATCAAGACTTAGTTTTGTTTGCTTCAGATAGTCAAATTTCTGTTGTTTCTTTCTTGCATGATGGAGATGACTTTCAGAAAATATGGAAAATGATTTAATGCTTCTGACCTTCTCTAGCAATAATCCATTGACAAAAGTGTCATTAGAAAGAAGATGTAACTTCTTTCTTATGGAGATTATATTCAGGGTTTCTACCCTTAGTTTCCAATGTGATATACTATATGTGATGATTCATGAAAGATGCTGTTGTAAGCAGTGCAGCAAGCCTGGTAACGAAGAGGGAAAATACTAAAGAGTGTGACTTTTTAAAGTAATAAATACTAAGCTTGACATTTTTGCAGTGTCTTTATTGCTTCCTAGGGTAATGTCGGTCTTTGTGCTGCTTTGCAACATTCTTGAACCCAGATTTAACTACTTTTCATTAATATTACTAACACAGTGATTATCTAGGGCCTCTATGAAATCAGATCTTGAGAGTGAGAGAATCCTTTATTTTCCCATCTTTTGTTGCAAAGATGGGAAAACAATTCCTGTTTTCCTATCTGTGTGTACATACACATAAAATATGTATGCGTGTATATAATACATAAAATAGATGCTTCTGGTATATAATGTATGTACATTGATCACAATTCCTTGAAAGCACCCAGTTTCATTTTATATTTTTAGTGGAAGACTTTTGTGATATGATCACTAAATAAAAGGTCTTTTGAAGTGAAATTTCTTCTTCCTCTGCCTGTTGAGGTTGTGTATTGAGGTTGTGTACCTGGAAAATATGCAAAAACACCATAGCAATGAGTCTTGACAGCTGGTTTTGTCATTTAATTTGCAGGCTTTGGAGAATGCAGTTTCTAGTTAGTTTCTCTTTGAAAGCACTGGGATATCATACCATACACAATAATCTGAGATACATAAATAATCTGAACAAAACAGCGCATTCTGATAGAAAACTGTTCATAAGTTCAAGCTACTGCATTTTTTTCTAGTTAAAAAAAAAAAACCAAAAACATAGCATGCAGGTAAAGGGCTCCACTTCCTTGCATTCAGTTGGGCTGACAGCTGGTGCAGAATCTCTGAGGGAATTTGCAGGGTTTTAGCTATTATTGGGTGAAATCTTACTTTGGTATCAGAAGAAATCTCACTGGCTTATGCTCTGGTGTAAAATTTATGAGCTCCCCATTTTACTGGAATAGCTTAGGGAGTGTTTGAGCCGGTGCGCCTCTACTTCTACAGCTTTACAAAGAAACATTAATTGAAAAGATGCAATGTCATCAAAGACAAGTGGATTTCACTGAAGTTTTTAGACATTTTAAGCAAGTGTCCTGTGAAAAAGGTTCTCTGTGTTGCCTGAATCAGATGCTTCTTGCTAATATGAATGAACTGGTTCATCTGCCGTGGTGTTTTAGAACCACTTGGATTTTAGTGCATCTTTCTGTTAGAACTGAATTGGTGTTAACACAACAAAGCATAATTCCACTCTTCTGGAAGTACTTGTTTGAAGAGCGATTTCACAGTGCAAGTGTGAGGCTTGTGGTGAGGACTGCCCTCAGCCTGCTGAGCTGGGATAAGAGGAACTGTTCATGCTGTTGTGCTTTGACAGGTACCATGGCACCTGGTGGGGACAGTTCTCTCTTCTTTTCTTCACAGACCCAGCATATGCAGGGGAATGCCATGCTGTGTGTGGAGCAATGTCATCTACTCTCCCCCTTGCTGTGACCTAGGTCAATAAATTTTTTAACTCTAGTGTTTGATTGCTATTCTAGGAAAAGGTCTTCTGGCAGATTGCTGGCAAGTGTCTAACTCACAAGTTTGAAGTGCCCTGTCAAGCTGGTAAAATGACAAACTCTTGCCAGCCTGAGTTCCTTTATGCTCTTGGACCATTGCAGCCTACACCAGAACTGTTACTAATCTCACTGCTGAGTCAAAAATACTAGGTGTTGAAAGAAATATTGTGTTTCAGATGTCAGGATGTGCTACATTTTGCTTTTGAAACTTTTTTTTTAATATACCACCCAACATCATGCCCGGAGTCTTGGAGTCCTCTCGTGAGGGCAGAGTGCAGAAGGAAGAGTGCTTCTGGGGCTCTACTGATCCTTAACATCTGAACCTCACGAATCACAGAATCATAGAATATCCAGAGTTTCAAGGGACCCACAAGGCTTGTCAAGTCCAGGTCCTGGCCTTGCACAGGACACCCCCAAAAATCACACCATGTGCCTGAGAGCATTGTCCAAATGCTTCTTGAGCTCTGTGAGGCTTGGTGCTATGACTACTTCCATGGGGAGCCTCTTCCAGGATCCAGCCACCTCTGGATGTGGAACCTCCTTGTGATCTCCAACTTCAGTGTCCCCTGACACAACCTCAGGCTTTTCTCTTGAGTGTGCCCCAGACAAGAGATCAGTGTCTGCCCCTCTGCTTCTCCATATTGATTGAATTTGTGCTGTTCAGCCTGGAGTAGAGAATGGTCTGGGGACACCTTGTAGCACATTCCAGCACATAAGTGGGGTTTACAAGTGTCCTGGAGAGGACTTTTCACAAAAGACATACAGTGATAGGGCAAGAGGGAATAGCTTTAAAGTGTATGAGGACAGGTTTAAATTAGCTATTAGGAAGAATTTCTTTACTGTGGGGGTGGTGAGACACTGGCATAAGTTGTCCAGAGGAGCTGTGGGTGCCCCTTTCCTACAAGTCCAGGTTGGATGGGGCTTGAAGCAACCGGGTCTAGTGGAAGGTGTCTCATGGGGTTGGAACTAGATGATCATTAAATCCCTTCAAACCTGGACTATTAGCTAATTTAGGGGCTGAGGTTTTATGTCATAAACAAGAAAATTGGTGCATGGTCACTCATGGTGAAACTATTCTGAAACTGCTTTCTGAAAATGTCAGCTGTTACTGTCTACCTTTGAACCACCTGCAGCAAGGTAATGTTTTCTGAAGTTCGTGCTTTTGCTGTTGTGGTTTGGTTTGCTTCCATATTCTGAATTTTTACTTGCTCACATAACTTAAAGCAGGTTCTTGTCTACTTAAATGCAGAAACTTTGTCTTATTTTTTTACAGAGAAAACCCTGCAAACAATCAAGTGGAATTGGTGTAAAACCCCTAGAATTCCAGTCTTAATATTTATAAAGGATCTTTTGCTGGCAGATTCTCCAGTATTGATTGGAAGATTTTAAGTAATGACTGATTGATGTTTTGCTTTTGAAAACTTGTTGTAGCATTCAGGTATCCTAAACCACTGGTACCACTTGAGAAGCCAGCAGAGGAGGTAGAGTCACCAGAGTCGACCAGTGCATTTGGTACAGTACAAAAAAAACCCAAATGGAAAACTGTGTTTGCTGATGTGTGCATTGCATAAGGCCAGCAGGCTGCTGGTTTGACAGACTTCCTGCATGCTTGTTTTGATGCATTTGGCATGTGTTGCTGCAAGAAATAAAAGTACACAGTTTTTGTTTGTACTCATATAAAGCCTTCAGTCTCAATTTCAGCAATCCACATCTTCAGGTGGATTACGCTTAATTTGACCAAGATGTTTCAAGCATAGGTCTTTTGGAAACCGCTGCACTATACTATAGATTCTAGTTAATACTTGAGCAGAGATTTCAGGCAATGTAACAACTTCATTTTTTTGAAGCAGCTCGGTGTCGGCTACTTTATGCTTTTTTCTTGGAAAGTTATGTGCATTAAATTACATGGTCCAAATATAATGCAAAAATAATACTATTATGAAAAAGTATTATTTAGTTAGCTGCCTTTGTCCTTTCCTGCCAAAGGTAAAATGAGATTGCTTCAATTAAAATATAAGATTGCTCAAATTAAAATTTATTTTGTCTTTTGCATGTGTTTAAGCATGTGATGACTACAAAATAGGTGTCATGCACAAATATATTTTAAATCACGAATCAGAAAAAATATCTGAATCTTAAGCCATTGTTCTTCAGCTGTGTCTTTTGTAAGACAGTATATTTTAGAGCTAAAAGGAAAATCTGTGTCCCAATAACTCTCTTGTCCAGTACAAAAGCTGCTTTTGATTCAGGGCTTTTTACAGATCATTTGAAATGTAGCTTTTACTTAGAGTGCAACTTAAACCCTTGAGAGTGATAGATTCAAAACATTTAGATCTCCCAACAACAGACATGAATGAAATAGATCATGTTTATTCTGTGAACACAGAGGTTCCAGTGTGTAACCTCAATTAAAAGAAGAGGAAGTCTTCCAGTTTCTCTAAGAAAGAAATTATTTAAAGCTGACTCATTCAATTGAAAACTCTTAGCTTTAGTCAGCCTTATTTATTATTTAATCAATCCAGATATGAAACTACAGAGACATCTGTTGTCTCCAGAAAAAAATCATTTTTAAAAACAGCAAGTAAATGGAAAAGTAAGAAAGTAAGTATGTTATGCAAGCAGAGTACTTAAAGAAACTGTCATGGATTCCTGTGCAGTAGTTTAGATTTTTTTACAAAAATGGCTCATTTTGGGGAAAGCTGGACATTAATATATCAGCTGCCTTGTGCCCTCCTTCTACTTTATTCTTAAATTAGCATGGTGATATTTCAGATATTCTGGAAGCATGCCTTTTTGTTTCTCTTTTGTTGCTGTGTGTGAGAACTTCCTTTAACAGTGAATGAACATGGAATTTTTTGAGATATGACTAACTCATGCCTGAAACACATGCTTCCTCTGAAATGTTGGGAGCATTTTAAGGCAAAGCCCACAAAATACTTTTTTCAACCCAGAAAAGAGCATGTTTCTTTCAAAACTATTGAATATAAAGTGGTAGCTTTTTTTTTCCAGCGTTAATTTACTTAGGGTTCTTAGATATTTATATGTTAATTATTAATAAAATACCTTCCCCAGCAGCCATAATACATAGTCATACTTGATACTAGCTATTTTCTTTTTCTGTGTCAGTTGCCAGTTGCCACTTTCCGTTTGTATGTGATGGGCTCATCATGTTCATTCATTTTTGGGCATCTTTTTGAGTTTTTATTTAATTTTATTTAGACTGAGATACTTTTGGCAAATACCAACAGGTCATTAAAAAAAAAAAATCACATTGTTTTCTCTAGATAATTAAAAGGACAGATTAGAACATATTTAAAACTCTGTATTTTGAGATAGATCATATTCTATATCAACTCTCCTATCAGCTTAAAGCAATCATAAGAAGCAGGTGGTTTGTTTTATTATCTCCTACTGCTTGTGTGTAGGGATAAATGCTTTCCTGAGTTCCCCTGAATACTTCATGGCTTTTAGGCATTTCCAGAATTAAAACATGCCTTACCATTTGGCAGTGATCCTGGTGAAAGAGTCCTGCATGACCTGGGGGAAGGACACAGCTTTGAAAAATCTTTCTGATTTCAGGAAAAATGGAAAAGTTTGAGACAAGAAGGTTTCTACAGTGAGACCAACTTCAGCTGAGAGGAGCCAGAGACAATATCCACAGTGGCCTGGCCTTAAGTTTCCAAAGCTCACTTCTTGGAGATAGTCTGGGATCTGTTGTCTGAGCATGAGCTTTCAAAACATTCTGGGAAGCCTTTGGGGGAGGGTTAAGGGATAGTCCCTGGTATGTGACTCTTGTCCATGCCATGGACAGAGGTCTGTGCTTTGGGTTGTGTTGTTGTATGTAAAGTTGTATTGCCATAAAGCTCATGTCCAAATGCTTACTGGGAGCCAACAAGTAATTGCTGCACTTTGACCTGCTCAGTTTTTTTTTTAGGCATTATCACTTTCTGGTTAGTGTACTGTTACAGTAACTTTTAAAATTATTTGCACTTGATAGTGTTTGACTTTGTGCAGTGATCTATCCCATAGTGCTGGCTGATTTACTGTAACTTGTCTTACGCTAAGGGTATGAATCATCAGTCTCCATGAGGCTATTATCCCATCTTTCATAACAATCTGAATTGGTAGAAACTGTGTTTTATTTGCTTTATTTTATTTTGTGGAAGACTGGAGAAAAATGTGAATGGAACAAACCAATTTCTTTAGCCAGCTGCCCTTTCAAATACCATCAGCTTGTATTTTCAGATTACAGATAACCTGTTGATCCAGTTGTTTCTTTGCTTTAGTTCTGGCAACAGACTGATTTTCACAAAGTGCAAGTAAAGCTGTGATATTACAAATGTAAAATTAACTGTTTTGCTCAAGATTGAGATTTAAGTATTTCCAGCTAGATTACAGCCGTCTTGTCTAATAAAGCTTTTTGCCATAAAGAGGAGATGGGAAAACAGCTTGAAATCCACTACTCCTTCCCCAATTTCATTATCTATTTATATTATTTTATGGAGTAAAGTAAATAGGTAGCTGCAAAAGTGACACTGCTGTTATAAATAATCAGCCTGGTGACCTTTTCCTCTTGCAAATATCCGACAGACTTCTTCTGATTGAATATCCCTTTCCCGGAACAGAAGAAATGTAACAGTGTGCAGTTGAATTCTGATAAATCACAAATGACCCAGGCTGAAAAAGACTGTTCTCATTGGGAATTGTATGTGACCTTTTAGAAGTTTTTTACTTGTTTATTTGATCTGGTTTACCAAAACAAAAGAAAAAAAAAAAGTATTTGGATTTGTAAAGTTTTCACTGTTGGGTTACATCTCAGGGTTGGTGCTAGAAACCTATTGTATCTACCTTTTTTCCATGCTTACATCAGTTTTTGCAGTTACACATTACTATGGCTGAGTTTTGCTGTGATTTATATCTGATGCTGTGTTAAAAGCTCAGTTAAAAAAAAAAAAAAGAAAAAAGCTCACTTTAATTACTTTTCCCAACCATAGAGGAAAAGCTTTCTCCTGGGTTTCCGACAGTGGGAAAGAGGAGGCCTGGATGAGCTGTGCATGAGGTGATGTGTAGTAGATATGACTTGGCCATATAGGTGTGGATTTACTGCTGGCTTCACCTATTGTTTTTGTGCTGCTCTTTCCCTGTCCCAAAAACCTCTGGGTATGAAAGTCTCAGTTCTGCTTCCTATCCTAGCACTGCTGTTCTTCTCTGGGCCTGGCTGTGTACCTAAGAACGAGTGCCAGAAGAAAGGAGAAATCCCAAATACATGTTCAGGGAATTTAGGAACAGGAGGAAAAGCATCAAATCACCTCTTGCAGTAACAATGTGGTTTTAGATCACTTCAGGGTGCAGTTTTGTATTTGACTAAGGTTCTGCCTTTCTGTTTTTCTCATGGGAAGTTTCAGGAGGGTTTTTGTGCCTCAGGCAGGAGTGTGTTCTGGGATCTCTATGCTGCTAACAGCATATGGTGACTTGCACTAGTGGGCATTATTAGTTTGATCTTTCAGGTTACCTGTGCAGTTTTAGCAACTACTCGCAGTTGCACTTTTTACCTCAACATTTGTTTTGTGGCTAGGAAGGGATCCATCTCCCCTCTCCTCTCCGTCTCTCTATTCAGGATTATTCATCATGGTCTGAGTGGCTGCCCCGCACATCACACAGTACTTTGCTTTAGCACTGCAAAAAGCAGCCTCAGCCTGAATCTATCCCTGTCCTTGCTGCTGGAAAAGGGGCTGTGTACACACACACAGATTTTAGAGAAGCAGAGGGAGGAGAGAATGAGGGAGGGGAGAGAAAGGTGCTGGAGGCACACCATGATCAGTCTCCATTGCACAGTGTGAAAAACTAAAGGGGTGCATATTGCATTAAGATCTCCAGTAAATAGTGGCATTGCAGTATGTCACTGATGCAGGCAGCGCCACAGCATACTTTCCATTGCCGCAGGGAGAAGTGGTAAATGCATTAGATTCCATATTTCCTCCCCTGTGGAAAACACAACAGGCTTATGCATGCAGAAAACTCTGAGCCGAGGATTTGTGTTTGTACTTCACAAATTCTCAAGCTGATTAGCAGAACTGGAGGTGAAGGGTGTAATTTCAGCACTCACAGGATTTTGCTGCCTGCTTACAGTGAAGCTGTGACAAAAGAACTGGTTAAGAAAGCCTGTCGGTGGAAAAAGGAAAATGCGTAAAGTTGAAAAACAAAAGCTGTCCTAAGTAGCAGAACCATGTGTTTCATAAACTAACACTGGGTACTTTCTGGGAAAGTTAAGAAGCATTGGGATTAAATAGATGGACCAGATATGCAGCTCTTCATAGAGCAGAGGTCCTGAGGCAGCTTTAGAGGGAGTGTGTGCACAGCTGGCACTTGCAGGGGTGTGACGGGAACTGAAGTTTGCATTGGCTCTGCAGGTGGAAGCTGCAGGGATGCACTTGCAATTAAATCCTCCTGAAAGAGGCCTCATGCTTGCCAGAGGCTTGAGAAACACTGATCAGGAGAAGGATGTTCTTTTTTTGTTTTGCAGAATAAAGAATAAATTTCAAAATTGGTTGAAAGTAAAAAGTGGGCTTAGTCAGAATTGTTCACTTTTAGGAAGAGTAGAGCACAGTAGCCTTTTTCTTCTGCTTCTTCCTTCTGTATGACTTTATTTACAAAATCAGCAATCTTAATATTTCAGATAATTTTTGTGAACAGAGTGAATTTTTTATTAGAACTTAAAATTCACGTACAGAATAAATTATTACATAATGCAGTTGCATAACAATCCAGTAGATATTCCATACTCTAATAACATAAAAGCTAGAAGAAAATATTTTAAGGTGAAGTTCCATTTTACGGAAAGTGAAATGATTTTATCTGTTTTTATATTATTCCTTCAGCTATTTGCCAGAGAAAGTGGTCATTGAAGCTTGAATTTGGCTATGCAGGGAGTCAGACTGGTTTCACAAATGAGGCTTTGCTAAGTTACATGGGGAAGAAAAGAGGGTTTCAAAGTGATGAATCTACTGCACTACCTCTAGCAGCCAGTGAAGAGTGAAGAGTTAAGAATAACTTCATTGCTACTGCATTCTGTACTCATTAGGCATTTTTATAAAGAGGCACAAATTACTGGAGTGTAATTTATGGCTGGAATTTAAATTGTCAGTAGCTTCTTAAGGTGTTCCTTTTGCTGACAGGAATAAATAGATTCTTAAGGACTTCAAGGCAGCTCATACTTTTATCTTTAATGCCCCAATGCAATGAAAAATTGGGAGGAATGTCATTACACTTAGAATGAGTCTAAATGTCAAAAACAAAATGTTCAACGATCATTCGGTTTTTCTGTCCTCTCTGTCTCATTTTGGGTACCTATATTAAGTCTGAGACAGATGAAAAGCAATAAACTACATGCATTTAAAGTTATGTCAGACAGAAGCTTATTTCTGCAGTCATACTTGTTCCAGGGTCATCCTCAGGCAGGGAATGAAACTTTCTGCTTTCAAGAGGGGTGGTACTTAGTGGTGTTTGATTTAATAGCAGTTTGTCTTCAGCTCTCTGTGAAGATTGTAGCTGAGTTTTCTTAAAAGAAAATAAAATCCCACCAGACACATTTAATGTGCCAGGCCCCTGCCTGGTGCTGCTGCAGCTGCCTGCGGGTGGTGATGGCTGTGGGAAGGGTTGTTGCTGTCCGAGTGCAGGTACTGCTGGTGCCATTGCTGAGGCACAAGCCCCTCGTGTTGTTATACTCTGTTTTGTGCCAGGCCAGTGGAGGAGGGAGTGCCTGGTTCCCCTGCGTTCTGCACAGGTTGTTGTCAGTGAGCTGAGTTTGCTGCTGCTGGCTGCAGGTACCAGACCTGGGATGGAAAGCCAATGCTGCTCCCTGTTTCAAAACCGTTTTCCCACTTCCTCTCTTGCCTGGGGAAACAAGAGTAGTTTTGTGCTGGAGGGGAAGGGGCGTAAGGGAGAGGAGGGGCAGGAATAAAAACAAGCTTGTCTCTCACCAGCTTTTCAGATTTCTTGTTAAAACAGGGCCTGGGGGAACATAAATGAATAAAGGATATAATTGTACCTATAACTCCCTAGATATTTCATGAGGTCTCATGCTTAGACATCAGTATTGCCTAACACAACTCTATTTAAAGGTGATGAAAGTCCTCTAATAGATCAGATCTCTGATAGTGCACAGAGTGCTGATAATTCTTGTTAACAGATCTACTGTGGTGTCCCGCAGAATTGTTTTGCTTCTCCTTTCACAGGAATGTATCACACTCTGATAATGCACAGATACCATGGTGTTGTTTCCAGTTCATCACTGTTGCTGTGCTGCTGCTCTGCTCAACTGCAAAGCCATGAAATGATGGATAGATCCCTGCCTCAAACAAGAGGGGCTCAAGAAAAAACCGTGCTGACAGAGAAATGCCAAAACTTCACCTTACTGAAAGAGTTATCTGAATAGTATGAATATATTTGGATGAAATTAATTCCACTCTGTTAGTCAGAAGAACTCATCCAGTCTTCTACCAAATCTAGTGGAGAGGTTAGTAATCCCAGGCAAAGATTCATTCATCCAGAGATGGGAAGGGTTTGCTATGCCGTTGGGAGGTGTCCCTCCTCTGGCTCCCAGAAACTCCTTGAAGTTCTCAAGCACTGAAATGGAGTGTGAGGAGGGAAGGCAGAGCCAGCCTCCTCTTGGGAGGATGAGTATTTGGATTTCTGAGGCAGAGAATTTTAACTCTGAAGATGGTTCTTTCCAGTCAGGGAGTTGCTATAGCAAGTTTTTTTCTCCGCAGCTCTCAAGTACTTTCTTATTTTTTATTTTTTTTTCATAAATAATAATATAACCATTTACTTCTGGAACACAGATTATAATATATCATTATTTTTCCTGTTTGCTTTCCTATCAGCAATACTATGTTGCTGTCACTTTTATGCACCTTTTTCTTATATTTTCATTTTCTTTCTGAAGGAGAGAGCTCAAACTCCCTATTTCTGTCCTTATGCTGCAACTCTATTACAAGCTGCAAGTCCTTTCTGTGTTGTCATCATTTTAGCTGATTAACCCCCTTGAATCCCAAGGCAAGCATCTTAAGTCTAACTTTTTCTTTTTCTTTTTTTTTTTCTTTTTTTTTTTTCTAGATGTGGTTTTAGACCTTTTTAAGGAAACCACTGCAAATACTATTTTGCCATGAACCTACTTAAGTGGAAATGCTGACCTTCACATTTATAAGGCACTGATGGAGATTGGGATCAGGTCAAGATTAAACCCTCTCAATGATGAGGACAGTGATTTGAGCCTCTGGATACCTGTATGCATTTTATGTTTTCTCCTACATTTCCAGTTGGGATTTCCACCTTAGGTCTCTCTGTTTTGTCAAGCATCTTTAAAAGGATATGAATGCTGTGCCACATTTTTAGAAGGGATAATAGGATAAGTGTATTGTATACTTACTATAGGGGATCACAGGAGTGAACTAAGCCTGAAGTCACTACTGGAGTTTGTTCTGAAGGGAATTGATTGGCCAGGGAGCACACTGCATTCTTGCAAAATTTGTTCAGCTGTTTGTCCAGTAGATGTAACAAAAGTTTCAAATATCATTTGCTACTTCACAGTTTTTCAGGAAGGGTGATGCAACACGATTGCTGTGTAATTCTCTACGATGTTACAGGGAGTATATAAAAAATACTATCCTATTTGTATTTATGCAGAAATTTTGGTTGGACATAGTTACCTTCTCCAGAGTAGTAGAGATATTTTCTATCACCTCCTCTGTCTATTTGTACCAGAGCTCCGCCCAGCTTTCCCTATGCTGGGCATGTGACTGAAGGGGCTGACAGCCAGGTTTATATTTAGCACTGCACAAGTCAGCATCCTTTTGTGCCTTAATTGCTGTAGTAACAGGAATCCACTTGCGAGTTATAACAAATGATACAGAATTTTTCTTTGTTGTTTCCCCATCTGGAATACTAAGGGAACCAAACTGAGGATCAATGGGACAAGGTTTTTAAATTTTTCTTGATTGCAGTTTTGGTGAAAACATTGAGGAAGAGCAGAGGAGGAAAAAAGGATAATGAGGAGGTGCCTTATGAGCTTATTCCATGAATGAACTCATACATCAGAGTCAGAAATTGCTTTTTAGGATCCACCAGAGCAATAACACGTCTCATTTTTGGGCTCCAATACAGAATTTTGGTTGTAAAGATCCTCTCATGAATTGAGGTGCAGAGGAGTACTCTTTTTCGTAGACACAACAATTGC
This sequence comes from Pseudopodoces humilis, assembly GCF_049639895.1. Lineage (NCBI taxonomy): Eukaryota > Metazoa > Chordata > Aves > Passeriformes > Paridae > Pseudopodoces > Pseudopodoces humilis. The sequence continues at coordinate 11,198,350 of NC_142200.1, forward strand.
TCTGACTTCTTGTTCTAAGTGATGTTTTTGCTGTTTCAGTGATGTGTATCTGAATGATTGGCTGAAATTATCTGGATGGGCTTTTTGGAGGAAACTGATGAATTCAAGATAACACCCTCTGCAACTTCTAGATTAGATGCATTTGAAGCCTAAAATGATGTTATAGTAGATCTAGATTATTAAGATTTTTTATATTCCTCTTCTTGATACTCATGGTTTAATAATTAATTTAAACAATCCAGTCAGTATTTAAAAAGCTATAAAACACTGCTCATATTTTTGTCTCAGATATGGCAGTACTCAGCAGTAGCAAGTATTTTCCTAGGGTAGCTCTTGCAGTAGTACCTACATACAGTGTTAGTGTTTCCTGCCTCTGGGTGACAGTAACAGATTCAGCTATAAAATTTTATGGTGGTGTTAGCTGCAATTCAAATAAAACATGATACATGCCTTTAGGCTCACAAGTTCTCTTGTATGTCAGTTCTTAAAAAATTAATAATTCAGAAACTGGTGATGACAATTTGCTGCATTTTTCTTGGTTGTTTTTTTTTTTTAAATAAATGCACTCCCATTATCCATTAGTCACTTGTGATTAGTTTTTCAGCTAAGAATAATAATTCTAAAACTAAGTTGCAAGTACTTGGCTTCAATTAGCAGAGTGACTTTAACTTGCTGAGTTTGGACCAAGTTATGTTGATGGTTTTATATTTCATTCCTTCACCCCCTGTAGTCCACCCTGGGTTCTAACTATTTTTTAAAATAGATAGAGAAAAAGATGATACTATAAATTTAAAAAATACCAAGAACAGATTTAAGAAGCAGTAAATGTTTTTCTGCTTCCCAGACTTTGCTAATTCAGGACTCCTGACATATATTGCACGGGAACCTTGGTTTATAATCTTGTTTATGATAATGAATGTCAATTAGAAAATTGCAATTCCTCACTCCACCATTTCATTTTATTCTTTCTGCAATAAGATGAATTCTGTGTCTTATTGAATGCTGTGGCACAGGATGAGCTGGTGAATGGCCATCATGAAATGCATTTCTGGAGTACTTTAGAGTTGTTTTCTTTTCCCCCCAGACATTTAAACTCTGAATTGTTTGATTCTGACTGAATTGAGCTCTTTAAATAGGGTTTTGCAAATTTGATTTTTGTTTTCCCTCTGGTAAAACAAAGGGAACGTTTCCTTTGCTGTACTCTCTGAACATTTTTATTCTTGTTTTTTGCTGAGTTTTGAAAACTCAAATAGTCAGAACAACTTCCTATAAATAAATACCGTATTCCGAAATATATTTTGCTATCTAGGGTTTTTAAAAATCTCTTTAAGGATTTTTTTTTGCTCCCAGTGCTTTCATATCTTGCAGAATTTTAAAGTATGTTATTCTTTAAAGAGGTGGTATTGGAAGTGATTCTGTAAAAAGGTTTTTGACTTTCATGCCACAGTGGTTGGGGTCTTTTGTCTGCTTTAATTATTTTCTCTTCCCCATGTCGCAGCTTTAAACCAATCTTTGGCCTCTGCAAGTAGAGCTGAGCTGGAGCAGCCCTTTCCTGCAGCAGGCGGTGCTCTGCACCTGGCAGAGGCAGAGCACCAGTTCTCAGGGAAGTTGCCTTTGTGCTTTAAAGCCTTGTTTTGATGCTCCAGAGGGGACAGCTTTTCCCATGCGTCTTTTCCTGCAGGTACCATGTGACAAGGTCCTGACTCCCCTGCTCTGACTTGGCCCTGCTTTGTGCTGGGGTGGGATGAGATGCCTTCTCAGGCTCTGTCCTGGCTCAGACAGAGAGGGAGCTGCCCTGTCCGGAGCATGTGCAGCGTTCACCAGCACCAGTGATCTGAACTTCATCTGGCAGACTTCCCTATCTCTGTCTTATTAATATGTGTAATCACAGATTTTTTTCACAGATTAATTTTTATCTTGATGATGAGGGAAGATGCAAGCCAAGCATGCTTCCACATGAGTTTACAAGACTCATTTTTATAAAACAAAGTTCTTGCATGTGCAGAAGGAAGATGCCATTACTGGCATGAGCTCCCTGTGGCTGATCAGGAGCAGTCTGGTCTCTGGAGCAGAGCGTGGTGCCACCGTGCTGTTCCCAGTGACCTCTCTCACAGCTTCTGCCCTGATAGTGGTGAAGGACTGCTTGATAAAATGCCTATTTAGCAGGAATCCCACGCTACTGAAACAGATTATGTCAACGATTAAGTAATTTTTGTCTATATTTGATCCCCTGGTATTTCCCTCTATCTTGTATGTTGTAGTTAGGGCCTGGCGGTGCGGAAGAATCCAGGATGTAACGGAAAGCTAGCAAACTACCCCTCTCTCTAGGATAGTAAGTCCTCTTGTAATTAGCCAGTAGCACCTAAGTGTGATGTAAACAGATGGGAGTAACACAGTGACCCCAGACTATAAAATGTTAAGTTCTTCTGCAATAAATCGCCATATTCGTCATCCATCACATTGATGCTGTGAGATGTGGTCCGTGCGGCTGGGGATAGCCGCCTGTGCTGGAGCTGGCCAGGGCGCCTACCTTGCTTGAAACCCAACACTTGTACTAACTTGTCTTTCCTCTAACCTCAAAGTAGTGTCCCCCAGCCTCCCTTCTTTTAGAAACATCCCAAGGTAGTCCTTGATCTATGTTCTGAAGGAGGAACTGATGTTCTTTTTATTGTAACTTGGAACTCTTGTTATTCCTATACATAAGACATTTTCATTCCTTTTTCCTTCTACCAAACACTTTGATTCTTCCTTTTGGTACTAAGTTTCTAAAATCAATTATGCACTGTTTTTTTTAGCTTTTTTAATAGCTGTCTAGCTAGACTGAGTAGAGTGTAATTGTGTAGAATGACAGGTGCTATCAAACTTGGTTGTAGTTAAATCCAGAGAACTGATGTTCTAGATCTTTGTGGTATTTTGTGACAAGCTGAATAGTCTTTTGTATTCTGTATTGATACTCAAAATAGATTGAAATTATCTAATCTAACTGGCTGTCATAATCAAGAAAAACTCTGAAAATATGTTTTCCTCAGAGGTAGAGTATTTCCTGGAAATTAATTTATGTTGTTACAGTTTCTTGTCACAAAATCCCTTATATGGAGACCTAGATCTGGAAACTAGATGGGCACGGCAGCAGGGGTGGTTTCAGTGGCAGTGCCACAGGAAGCCCGGGAACCACAGTGGTTGGTGTGAGAGCTTCCCGTCAGAGCAGAAAGCAACAGAGGGCAGCACTCTGTGACCTCCTGTGCTTGTCTTTGGTTTGGGGTTTCTATTCTCTCCTTGGCGTTCACCAGGATGGAGCAAATGAGTTTAGGGAAGCTTCATCAGAAATGTGACAGTGTTGCCTTAGGTTGCCTGGCTACCCTCAGGGCGTCTGGAGCTTTTGGAAACAGTGGCCTCAGCTAATCTCTCTGTTTCAAGGTGCCTCCGATTTCCTCAGTGTTGTGGAAATTTACTGTCTCTGAGAAAAGCTGCCCAAAGGGCAGTACTGGTGTATATAGATAGTTCCGTCTTTGTCCATGCTTATGTAAAAGGTTTGCTTAACCTGTGAGGAGACCATATAAAAAAGAGTCCCATCCCCAATCCCAGCCTTCCTGAACACAAGCTGAAAATTTTGGTCTGATGTTTTCTTGCTGTTGATACTCAAGGCTTCAGAAGATTGACTCTCACAGGGCCCCCCTCTGTTTACCATTCAAAGCCTGAGCTTTGAATCTGTGAATTCCTTGTCATTTTCTAGGGAAGAGCAAAATAATCTTTATTTCTGTAGTATTGGGGCTCTACTTGTCCCATTTGCATGGTGAGTACATCTGTTGTTCTTAGAGCTTAGGTAGTGTTTATATTGGGCAGAGGGAGGAAGCACCTCTTCAGTAGCTGCTAGAGCTTGAAAGATGTTGAAGACCTTCAGTTGATGAAATTATTTTGCAAGTCAGTGTCCTGGTTGGCTGAATACTGGTATTATGATCTAACTTTTATTCCTCAAAGGCACCTTAAGTGAATATTTTCATTTCTTCTTTATAATAGCTTTGAATCTAAGAGTGATTTGGATGCAAGAATACTCAGTATGCAGTGCTCAGACATAGGCTAAAATTAATCATAGTCTGTGTTTGCAGCATTGTCTTTCTATGCACTTTGGCTGCCCTAAGTAAAATTTGAATACTTGAGTGTTGTAGGTTCCATGTTTTACCATTTTTAACCTTTGTCTGTAGAACTTGCCTCAGCAGAAGTATGGAAGCAACTTGTCAAAACCTCAGGGTTCATAATATTGGAAAATACTGGGGGAATGATTTTTTTTCCTGCTTTAAAAAGGAGGTCTTGTTCTCAATGTCTACATTAAAAAATACACAAGAGAAACCAAAAAAGTAGCTAGGTTTTTTCCCTTGTTGCTGTTAAATGAGTAACTTGCTGCATTCTGCACAGCATCTCTGATCTCAACTGCATTTGTTTTCTGTAGAGAAAGTACTCTGTTAGGTTCAGAAATGATGTCCTGGTCCTTGCTAACTGTTACTGATTTGAGTTCAGGATACCTGAAACATACACCAAATGACCAAACTTAATCTGCTGCTACTGAAATCAGTGGTCTATATTTTTCTTTTATTCTTATGTTGCTCTGAAAAATACCTTTTGCGAGAATATGAAAGGTAGGATTTGTTTTGCAGACTCTCTGAGGGAAAGAAGGTTGTGTGTTGCATGTGTAGAGGACCTCTAAAAAAATAACATACAATAGTCTCTAGAAGATTTGATTTTTCAAATTTTAGTGTGGTTTTGTAATTTTCAAATTAAGATGGCTGTTAGACTGCTTTTGAAGTATGCTGTTACTTTGCATAATCACTTATACTAGTGTAAGCTTGTAATAGTCTAAGACTTTATGGCTTTTAATAGTTTTTAATGCTGTCTTTTGTAAAAATAATAAAAACGTAGGTGTGAAGTATTTTTCTTTCCCATTTGAAAGCTGTTAAATAACATGACTGCTTTTTTGCCTGCAAGTAATTTGGTAAAAACTTGATAATAAACCAAATTTGTGATGAAGCAGCTAACTTTCTCATTTCATTTTGACTTCTCTAGAGAAGTTGGAGGTTGCGCCACCATCTCCAGGACAACTGAGACATGGTAAAAGAAGAATGTTTGTTGAATGTGGTTCAGTATTTGTGCAGTCTCTCTTTGAATTGGCTTCATCTTTGTTCCACGAATGCTGGTCTGTCCTCATCCCTGTTGTATGGAGTAAGAGAAAACCAAAGCAAGCACCAACACTCACCCTGCTGCCTTTGTTTCATAACACCTCGGCTGGAGAATGTGCAACATTTAGTGAAAGTAGGACAGAAAGCCCAAATGAGAGCATGCTGTTCAAAGCCAGCAGCAAAGATTGTTTTTCTAAGCCAAGCAGTGTTGGTGCTGCAGTGCCTTGTGGAGGTTTTGTCTTTTAAAAGGACTGAGAAGTGGTATAAAATTGCAGAGAAATTGGAAACAGATTGTGTATTTATAATACCATGATTCAAATTCTGATTTAGTTTCCAAATTAGTGTATTTTGTGGTTTTGTACTCTGCAGTGAGCAAATTTGTTTAGGCAAACATTTTCCTTTTCTAATTATCTACATTTTTTTCTAATTTGGTTTCCCCCCACCCACGTTTGTCCCTGGGGTTCTGTTTATTTGACGAATTCCAAAATTCTGTCCATTTCACTGAGAATTTGAGGTCCCAGTTTAGCTCCAGTACGCACATTTTGAAAACACTTGGCATATCTGTGTGCTTTTTATGTTATTTATGTTTTGGTGGGTTTGTCCTGAGATAGTTTAAAAATAATTGGAAAGTTTCATAGGTTTTGTGCTGTAGTCTTTCACCTGTGCATTCAAAAGATAAGTGTATCTCACAAAGTAGTTACAGATGTCCATTCATGTTCTAGTTCCTAAGCATGAAAGATCTTGAATGTGGCTTTGGTTTTTTTGTGTGGTCATGGGTTCATACTGTCTGCACAAAGGAAACACAAAAGGTACTTCTACCAGTTTTTTTCTACATGACTGTGAGGTTCACGCACTCTTCTTTCATCCCTCTTCCTAGGTTTGCATCTCTTTAAGTTTATAAAATGTAGAAAATATTGTCCAGTATAAAGTGAAGAAAAAAAACCAAACTCCAACCAAATCCAAACTGAATATCTGCTGCATTTCAAATGTTAAAAAAATGAAAATTTTAACCTTTCAGCTGTATTTTTGTCATGTAGTCTGTCCTTACGCTGTATTTAGTCTTACGAAATGAGCACCTTGAAACTCAGCTGGAGACAACACTGTGCAAATTCAGTTCCACCCCCATCAAAAGCTTACAGGCTAAAACCTGAGAGAGAAAATGAAGCAGGGCAAAAAGGAATGATACAGTAGCACTGTGCTCATTCTTAGAAATTACTCAGACCAGAATGTTCCAAGCTTCTGCAACAGAAAATATTTTCAGAAAGGATTTAATGGGTTTCAGAAGTAAAAAAGAAGAAAATGCATGAAACAAAAAGTGGACCTTGGCTTCTTAAGCAGTGTATTATGGAGCAGCTACAAGTCTAACTTGCACTGGAGATAATGCACAAACAAAATCAAGATAGAGAAGTTTTGGTTGAAATGGTGAGACAATTAACAGTATATGACACTCTAGTGAAACCCACCTTAGTAGATTTGGCTGAAGGAGTTTTGACAAGAATTGTCTAGCTCCAGACAATGCTTTTAAAATATAAAATTTTAGGAATGTGTGAAGAAGATGGAACTTTTGCCCAGAAATAGCAAGGGACTTGCAGAGAAAGGGCCTTTATTTCAAGCAAGAGAAGAATGCAGGGAATCTGGTGAGACAGTTTGGTCATCTTCAGTGATAATGCATCATCGCTGTAAGGTCTGTAAATAATACCAGAGTTTGTGTAGTTTTAAGTATTTCTCTTGTGCACTAATAGGCATAAGTCACTTCCACCTGAAATTGTACAAGTATTTGCAAAGTAGGTTGTTTAACTGGTTCTTCACAAGCCATTAGTAACATTTCTGTGTCGCAAAGGGTTTCACCATACCTGACAGCAACAAAAAGGTGACCAGTAGGAAAGGAATTTTGTGTATTTCGCTTTTGTTTCTCTTAAAACCAGTTAGACATTTCAGTTGTTCCTGTGCACTAGAGAACTCTTATAAATATTTATTTTTTCTTTGTTACTTATTTCTTTTAGTGTTCTTCCACAATGCATTACCTTTTGTAGGGTTTGGATTTTTGGATAACGCAATTATGATTGCTGCGGTAAGTTCACTGTTTAATTCCTTGATCAAGTCTGTAAGATTCATATTTTTCAACAGACTAGAATGGCCTGTGAGGTCTAGTCTAGAAAGTCCCCCTAATCAGGACCTTCTCAGGGTCTCTAGTCTAACCTCCTGCTCAAAGCAGAACCAGCTGTAAGATGAGACCAAGTTGTTCATGGCTTTATCCTGAGGGACTTGAGAAATCCAAGGGCAGCCTGTCTGAGCAACCTGTTCCAGTGCTCAGCTGTCCTCACGATGGAAAATGTTTTGCTATATCCAACTGGAACGTGTCTTGTTTTAGTTCATGCACATTGTCTCTCATCTTTTGACCATGTACTGGTGTTTCATAATGCAGGCCATGTGGTTACGTTTCTTCAGATGAAAACATAAGGAGCTGTGATACTGTGTTTTATTTGTTTGCTTGGTATTTGTAGAAGTTTTTGTTCAGAGCTGTACATTCAGCTAAGAATTGCCAGTGGGGAAGATGGTATGCAGGGATAGAGGTTGCAGATTTGTCTGCCAGCTCCCTGCTACAAGAGTAGGAAATACTGAAAGATTTTCAGAAGTAGGCCCTTGCCTTAGGGGGAAATATATATGCCAGGAAGATAGGATTTCTGTGATCTAAAAGGAGAAATGTCCATTTATCCTTTCACTTTTAACGTAGACAAGCAATAAACAATACTTCTGTCAGTTGTATCAATATAATTTATTTTAACTCCAAATCCCGCAAATAATGAGAAAACTGTTTATTTTTCAGGGAACCCAGATAGAATTGTCAATTGGAGTTGTCTTAGGAATTTCAACTATGGCAGGCAAGTATTAAAATTGCAGCACATTTAGAATAGTATGGCACATTCCCATATTTTAGGCTGAAAGTAGCACACAGGGCTGGAAATGGTTCTTCCTCAATTTTGCAGCTGCCTTTCCTAATAAAGAAACAACCTCTGGGTGAAGCAAGGACATATTCCATTTGCAGAAATGGAATTTCAGTTCAAATAGCTTTTGAAATGCTTTTTGTTGATTTCAGCCTAATCATTCAAATCCTGGGTTAGTTCAGAAAGTGTATTTGCATTTCTGTAATGGAGCTGCCCTAGATTCCCCAGGGCCCAGTATCAATGTGTGTAGATATATGTGTTTGTACGTTGCTGTTGGCTTGCACTGCTAAGTGGAGATCAGTGTTGGTGTCTTTTTACTGCAGTTCTTGGTGGCTTCTCTGCCTGGATGAGATAGCCCAGGAAGGCCAAGCAGCCACCCTGTTCCTGCACTGGGCCAAAACTGATAAGCTCTGCTCAACAGCTTTGATGCCTCTGCAGTGTCAGGGCGCTCATGGATCCAGCAGCTGCAGGTGCAGCATTGCTCGAAAGCATGAGGAGAGAGAGCTTAACTGAAATTGTTATAGCAGAGCAAGTTAAAGGTTTGGGAATTTGCAGGCCTTGGTTCAATATGAGACAGTCACAGGGAGGCTTATCTTAGTAAGGTCTGCTGTGAAATCATGTATTTTGTGTGTAACTTTGTTCACTTCTGTACAGTATTTCTTCTTAATTTGACACAGTTCATGGATATGTTGACATGTTTATCAAAGCTGCATACCTAAGTGACAGCTCCTTCTATTTCCAGTGCTCCTGAGCCTCTTCAGGCACTGGAGGGCCTTGCTTGGTGTCTAGCATTAGCTACATGGAGCTGATAACCATGCACAGCTGTTCTTAACTCCAATCTCAAAAGTTACGTTGATTTCCAGGTGTTAGTGTTTTTTTTGTATTTGTCAAGTTTTCACCATGTAAATTGAGAAAAATAGTTGCGCCTCTTACTAATTCTAGTCTGCTGCTGTTATGAAACTGTAATAAGGTCAGAATAAAAACACTAAAATATAAAGAACTTAGGTCTAGTCTTTAGATCTATATAAATTAAGAGTAAGCAAGGGTTACTGAAGGGTCGGAGCTCGTTGGTTCTGTTCATAGCTAAAATAATACCTTTTTCTCTTCCTTCTTCCTCCCTCCAGCTGCAGCTTTGGGAAACCTTGTTTCAGATTTAGCTGGACTGGGGTATGTATGAACTTGTGTTAAGAACATTAAGTGCATTCATTGAGACGCAAAGTGGAAAAATATTTTTATTGTAATATAATATAGTTCTGCCTAATATACCTTCTCAGGTTGTTATCGCCAGGTCTGAAGAGATTTCCTTCTCTTTAGCTAAAACAGTATCTCTGAAATGTCTTCAGGTCTAGGCATACCTATTTCTGATAAAAATAGATACAGCTTATTTTTGTTTTTAAAGGAAATTTCTGCATAACTGCTGAAAGTAAAGCTGTTTGTTATGCCTGTTTTTCCCACTTTCCCTCTGTTTTGTTTTCTGCAAATTACAAGGCTTGCCACTAACTAGTCTGTGTGTAACCTTTCCTCCAGTAAATGTTACTTAAAAAGCTCTGCATAGATGCATTGACATTCACACCAGTTGTGTTGTACTGCATAAAGTTTTTCGGAAATATTGTATATTAAAGCAGTGAGATAATTAACTTACATTGTAAAATGTGACCTTTAGAAGTCTGAACTCTTTCCCATGGTTTTCTCTCAATCACTTCATTGGTATGCTGAAGGAAAAGCTCTGTTTTTTAAGTGCTAGTATTTCAACTAGAAAGAAACTTCACTAGAAGATATGTGAGATTCAAAATCGTTTGTTCTTTTCTTGTTCTTCCAGTCTTGCAGGTTATGTAGAAGCTTTGGCTTCACGACTGGGTCTGTCAATCCCTGACCTGACACCCAAACAAGCTGACATGTGGCAGACCCGTCTCAGTGCACACTTGGTGAGTGTCCTGCAGGCAGCACTGCTGGTGTGGAGCTTTTTGTCTTATTAGCTTAGTCTTATTAGCTGATTTGTCTTATTAGCTGATAAATGCTTTTTGTCACTTTTCCCATTTATTCCTAAATGACTACCAACATTGTGCATGTTCTCCAGAGTCTTGAGCCCGAGTCAGGGAGAGCCAAGAGATTGGTTTTTTTTTGAGCTTGAGTTTATTTCTATGCAGCAAACCCCAAGTGACAAGTGCCATGGATAGTCTCTGCAATGACTGTGTATGCTTTGCAGATACCTGGGTTGAGCTCTGGCTACGGTGATAATTTACTTGGAAGTAATGACCCCTTCGTAGTTTACTCCTATACAGTCTTTGTCAAGTGCTTGCTATTCATATACCTGTGCGGGTTTGTACTAATTTCTGATATTCTATAATTAGCTTGGATATGAAATTAGCTTTTCTCTGGCCAAACTTTTAGCATTTGAGTAATATTCACTGCCTGTGTTTACAGTTACAGGCCACTCACCTTGCAGATGCATTTTCAGGGTGATTACTTAACATTTAAACATTTGAAGTGGTCCCACTTCAGCAGTTACAACAATGATTATAGAAACAGATTATCAGAAACAGAGTAAAGAAACAGATACTTCACTTTGCCAGAATGAGCCTTCATTGGGAAAAATACTTTTGCAGATTCATGGGAAGATAAATAGCACTTACTGAGGAAAAGTTGTAATAGAAAAAGTCAGGTTTTAGCAGTGGTAGATCAAAGCACAGAGCAGTGAAGAGCTGACAAGTTGTCAGGGATCTGCCCATAGTCTTAAGAGTCTTCTCAGTAAAAGCTGAGCCTATGGCAAAACCCTGTCATTGCACTCAGTTTGTTCATATTCCTTTTCTGTGAAAAGACTTCTGTGTACCTTTGCCTGCATGGTAGCATTTTTTCTTCTTTACCTGCTGTCTCAAGTTTTTCAACACTATCCACCTTCTGCTATTGATGTGATTTGGAAGTTGCTTGTCTTTCTTATTTCCTCTCCTCTTGACTTATACATTCAGGTCAACTGAAATGTTTTCCAGTTTTTGTTGGTTTTGCCTTGTGCCTTTGAAAGCCATCATGTTTGCAAGGAGCCACTCATTCCTTTGGTGATTTGCAGTACCAGATACAAGCAGATGCATTTATAATTGCACCTAAAATGTCTGTAGGTGTTGTTTGGTGGTTTGTTGTTTTGTTTAGTTTTTTTTTTCCTTTTCTCTCTTCCTGGCCATTCTGCTAATCCTTTGAATGTCTGTTTCCTCCCTTACCACTTGTCATGATCATTGCCCTCGTCCTTCTTCAGAATTGTCTTTTATCATAGCAAACACTGTTTCTAACCTTGTCACATCTGTCTCACTCTCATAGACTGTGTTTGTAGTCTGCATGCAAAGAAAAACATGACTCCCAGCTGCAAACTAGAACAAGGGGTGTTTGTTCCTGGTTGTGGTAGTACATGGGAAATGAGTAACGACTGATCAGTGAAAAATTTAATTTTTTTCCCCCTTTCTTTAGGGTAAAGCTATTGGAGTGACCATTGGCTGCATTTTAGGAATGTTTCCCTTGTTGTTCTTTGGCGAGGAGGAAGAAAAACTGGAAGAAAAATAATAATCTTTTTACAAGACATATACAAATGTAAACTACTGTACCTCAATTATTCAATTATACTGTCAATATTTAGGAATTAACAGACAGTAAAAAAATGTATAGACTTGGGAACAAAACCTTCAGCATGTCATTTTATGGAAACACTAATTTATTGTGGCCTTGTTGTGTTCAGTACTTCTTTTTATAAGATATCATCTAACTTTTTATTTAATTGTAAATTTTTGAAGTGTTTTCACTTATGGCAAGATGTTTACCACTTTCCCCTTTGAACTTATTCTTTAATGGATTATTACTTCAATAATCCACCATGGATGACAGTATCACTCTTGAGTTGCATATTGGTTGCTTAACAGTTGTAATCACATGACAGAAATATCACTGGTAGTCCTTCTGTGCAGATTATTAAGAAGGTTAGTGATGAGTAATTTGAAGTCCCTCACTTTTCAAGGTCACTGGTTGCCCCTCACCAGCCATCATTTTACACTGCCTTAGATTAGATATTTTAGTGATCTTTGACAGTATAGGTTCATTTTTTTTCACAATTCTGACTTAAGTGTCTCTGAATTGTCTTTTGAGATGATCATGTTGATGCTTTGACAAGGTAAGTGTTTCCAGTGTAGGCTCTCTACCAAGTCCATTTTTAAAGTGTTTTAACACCTTCTATATTTCCATATTCATGCCTTTTTTTCCTTTCTAAACATATTTTGCTAATTGAGTTGAAATATCCTTGTATTTGTCTTCCTGTGGTTTGAGTGTGATATTAAAGAATTCAAACCAACTGTTTCAAAACCACAAAGAACTTTTTAAATTGTTCTGCTTAAAATAAGGTGTGACTAGTTGATTGGGTAGATGAGGCCAGGGAACAGTTCAGGGTATGAATGAATGCTAGCATTACAAGTTTGTACTGAGTGGTTCAGTTGAAATGGTAAGTGTACCATCAGTCTGGATTAGAGGATTTGATGATAATACCTTTGTGTTTAAGATTAAGCCTTTGCTACATTTTTTTTTTTTTACTGAGACAATTACTTATAAAAACTAGGCAACAGAAATAGGAGAATCCAGACCTTTTTACTTTCTTTACATTTGTTTTTGCAGCCTTACTTGGCATAATATAGACCTGACAGTGCAGTATCATGTAACTGCTTTTTTCTATATGGTTATGAATAAAATGATGACAACTATTGAATAGTCATAATATTTCAGGATCTTACTTGCTAATAGCATAATGCTAAATTGCCAATTGTCTCTTAGGTTTCTTACTTGTTTGAATACCATTTGGAAAAGCCACTAAAAATTGGCACAGCCAGGGCACTTTGAAAGTTTTATTGCTGAAATTGCTAGCACTTCTGAAACCTAGAAAGAAATGCTAAAAAAAAAAGTCCCTTGATGATTTTTATTTGCTGTAGGAAAAGTCTTACTGTAACATGTGTGTATTTTACAAAGCTCGTTGCTTATCTCATTGTTATAAATCTGACTTCTCTGTTCTGATTTCTAAAAGCCCTTTAACAGCAATACTGAAACTAACTTTAATGAAGGTGACACTTGTATCTGTTTCTTAAGAAACAGATGTTGACAGTTTGGAGTGAGTAGTCGTAATAGTATGTGCTGTACTTCGCACATTAAACCATGAAAATCTGGACCAAGATGTAAAACTGAATGAAGGCTCAGCCAAGCATCAAACACAAATGCAGAGGAGTTTTGGCTTGCACTTCAAAGGTGGAAGCTTTGTTAAAATAAAATTAAATAAAACAATAAAAAACAACAACAAACCCCACAACTCTTAACAGAAAACCAAAAAACCCCAACCCACAAAAACAATCCAGAAAGGCAGTTATGTGCTCTTTCACCAACAGATTGCTTCAGTACTTCAGTGTTCAGAAGTATTTTTACTCATTTATCCCACATTTATCTTGCCTTAAACTTCTAACTTTTCTGCCTGTCCATGCATTTTTTGTTTCTATACAAAGCTGTTTGTATTTCCCACGTTTTTCTTAAACTGAAGTACCAGTCAAAGCAATTTTGCATAGCTTCTTTTGTCACTGTTTTTACAAATATTTCAACACTGTTTCCCATTACGATACTGGCATCTTGATTGGAAACTTCTAGCAGTGGCCAAATCACTGTTCTTTGGCATTGTTCCATCAGAACACTGTTTTCATCACTCTATTACAGCTCATGAGAACAATTGGAAGGTTGTGCCAGCTGTCACAGTAATATTTGTTTTATAATGGCAATAGGAAAGGCTGTGTACTATTGTTAAATAGCTTGTGCATGTAAATTGAGTACCTTTTGTTGCTGTATGTCAAACTATTGTACTGCAACCAGTGCTTTTATTGAGAATCAATGAACTAAAATATCTTGAAAGAAGTTAATCATGTGTCGTCTTGTTAAACTGTTTAGTTGACCACAAAAATGTGGAGGGCAAGTGACACATGGTAAGAAATATTGGGTATTTCAGTCTGATACCATAAAGAAGAAGGTGACTTCTGGGGGTTCAGTATTTTATAAAGGTGAAGAATAACTTGTGGTGTGAAAGGATTAGTAGTGCTGCTGGAAGCTCAGAGAAAGTGCTTGTTGGGGCCAAGCTGCCCCCCTGAGAACCAGGTTGTTTCCTTTGGATACAGGATCCTTGCCTGTGTGAACGTGAGACTGCTTTGTGTGGAAGGGAGCATCTGTGCCTGATCTGTGCCCTGTCTCTCCACAAGGAGAGTGGCTTTTTCTGGGGTATATGGATGAAAGTAATCCCTGATGCTCTGATCACTTTTACTAAAAACCTGAGAAGACAGAGTCCCCTTTATTTTCTGATATCTTCTCCCTCCTTGATAAAAGGAAAAATTAAACACTTCAGGCTTGTTCAGAGACTTCAGTATTGCTCTATTTTTTTTTATTCTATCAGTTTGTCCTGTATTAACAGGAATTGTTTTTGCCTTGAAGGGCTGGTAGACCTGAAATTCTGTTTGAAATACTGTCTTCTATTGTAACTTAAATTATAAATGTATTTTTGACTGTATGTTATCTCTAGGAACAAAGAACATGCATCTGATAATAGGGTTACTCAAATCTTCTTGCCAGTGTTTTCTCATGCATGTATTTTACATAAATTATTTGAATTCAGACAACATATTTTGTATTGTCTTTAATTAAATTGTTGAACTTTCTGTAAACTTTTGTACTACAGCAAAGCTGTTCTGTGTTTCTTTAATAGACCAGATGCTGGAGGGAAAATGTTAATAATATCCTGTGGGTATTCAGCCTCAGTTACACAAAACAGGAATTTATTATATTTAAGTTATAAGCAAGTGGTCCTTTGTCACTGTCATAGGAAATACCACTGTGGAGTGGTACTTCTGTCTCTTCATGCTCGGAAGAGAGCAATTTAAATAATTAAAATGTTTGCATGGTTAAACTCGTGGTGTTTGTGATTAATATTAATTAGAAGTTCACTTGCACTTGAACTTTTGGAACTGAGGTTTTCTGTATGTAAACTAAACTGTTTTGAACTTTCCTGGACTTTGGATCTCCTCAATTTTTTTTACTCGATCAGTCCCTTTTGTGGATGTCTGTGCAAGAAGTGCTGTGAGTAAAACATCTGTACTGTAAGGATGGTCTAATTTAATTTTGAGAACCTGTACAGGCTGGCTGTTGTTTGACTCCATTGTGGTTGTATTGTGTAGTTGAACTTCATTTGTGTTGTTCAGAAAGTCTGTCACACTTCTACCTTCTACCATTTACCTCTTCTTGGTCTGATGTTTTATATGGTCTAATGACAAGCTGACAGAGCAAGCAGCAGTATATAAACTGAAGGCCTTAATTAAGTATAGAGGAATTATCACCCTGCTCAGAGTCTTATGCCTCTGGATTTTTTTGATCTAAAATATTAAGAAAATAGTTAGACCTCATAACATAATTTTAAGCTCCCATTTTAAAGTCTTTATTAGATACTTGTTAAGTCTTTTCCCTTGTCTCAGTGTTCAGGACCCTTGGCATCCCGAGTGTTGCTTCAAAATAGGGTTGGGGCAGGGTGGGGGCTGTGGGCCAAGGATTTGGGCAAACTAGAGATTTTGAAGCCAAGCAAGGTAAATGCAGAAGGATTTTTTTTATTTTGTGTTGGAAGACAGGTGTGTGTTAGAGTGCTGGTGTAGTACTTCTGTAAGGAGATGATGCCAAGTTATGGCCTTTTAAAGGCAGGAAACAGTTCTGACTTAACAGTCTTCAACTTAGTAGTGGATGAAATGCTGCTTCACAGTCATCAGTTACTCCTTCTGCGTATGTGCGCAAAGATTAAGTTGCTGTGAAATACCAAAATTATTTGAGACCTTAAATTAATGCATTTTGCATCCATTTTGTGTTCCGTTCTTGATGCTGTGCTCAGAGTGTCTTGTTTTTGTCTATCAGTAAGAAAAGGATCTTATGCTTTTACCTGGAGAGCTTAAGCACTTCCAAATATGTGAGTATTGATTTATCTGTTAGAAAATAGAGTATCTTGTTATGGAATACCAAGTGTCCTGAATGGGACCATTCACTGTTTAGAAAACATGGATCCAAAGGGTAAGATTTGCCATATGGGACCTATGCTGCCATTTCTGTTGAGAAGAGGATTCCACTGACCAGTACCATGGATTGGTAGAACAATAACAGAGGATGCTACCTTGTCTTTGTACAGCACTGCTGCTTGGGTTTGGCGGGATCTGTTTGCGCTGTGGTGTTTCTTTGTAGTTTTGCTGAAAATTGTCTGTTACTTCCAGCTAGTAACAAGAAGGAAAGTGAAGAGAATGAGATACTTCTCAGTCGTTTTCTCTACATGGGAATACATAGGGGTCTTATTAAAAGAGGAAAAAAACTCTATGATTTTCATTCGTGGTACTTTCCTGCTGTTCTCTGTGCCTTGAGAGCACTTTTGACTTGCTGGAACATTGGAAGAGTCCAAAGGGCTGTGAGGTTTCCCTTCCCCAGACTGGCTTCTCTGCACATCTCAGCTAGAGAATCATAGAAGGAACTATCAAAGGAAAAGGGATACAAATGGACAGGGGTCCCTGAACAGGAAGAGAAGAATGTTTACAGGTGATTTACCTTTGCAATACAAGTGCTAAGCTACCAAAGACCACACCAAAAGCCAGTTGGATATTAAAAGAGGAATAGCCTCTTTTGGTGAAATTTCAGGTAGGCATTCATGAAGATCTGTGACTGGTTTTTTTTTCTATGCATGATTTCCACTATTAATTACTTCCCCCTTTTTGTGTAGGAACACTGAAGGCTATCATTTTCCTTCTACACACTTTGCTTCCTGGGAGCTCCACAACCTCTAAGGAATGTCAGGACTGCTGCAGGACAAGTCATAGGTGTCTTCTAACATACCAGGGGTGTCCTCTGATAAGCTCTCAGTATGAACTGTGGTTTTTGCAGACTTTATCTCACATCCTCATCTAGTCTTATTCTGGTTAAAGTTTGCAGGTAGTGTCCTTTAGTTGGTGATGTGGTAATTTCTTTTATTTCCTCCACATTGTAAGAAGGTGCAGAGGGAGTGGTAGTGTCACAGATGGTTAGAACAAAAGGTTGGAGGAGTTTCTGCATTTCCTAAACATGCTTTTTTCTTTGCATGGATACTGTGAAGGTGTGTGAATATTAGAAAAAATTAAGCATCCATAGCTGCTGTTGTCCATAAATGACTGTTCTGCCTGTACCTGGCAACATTGTATCAGGTGTTGCAGGCATGGTATTGCAATAGATTTTTAACAAACCATGGTCTACAGCTTTGATATATTTTGCTTTCAATTGTGTGGAAGTTTCCTTCTAACCTTCATTTTCAGCTGTTCTCAGTTTACTGCTTTGAATTAGTACTCCTCAGTGTGTCATACAGAGTAATTCCTCCCCATGGTAAGTGTATATGCATGTTGAAAACTCATCTATTGGAAATATATCCATTCTTTTAGTTACACTTAGTCAGTGTTGGAACATAATCACTCTTTTCTGTATATCCCATTAATCCCCTGTAGCACTATTATTTCTGCAAGTAAATAAGTTCCATTTTCCAGTGCTTTAAAACACAGAATGAGGTACTTTAGAGATTTTCACAAGATAGCTATAACAAATAGGAAAATCTTCTGGAGTTGCTTTCCCTTCCTCTTGATAATCTTGTCTGTGCAGTCAAAACAGTGTCAGCCTTTATGACTGCGCAGAGGAAGTGTCCTTCATTTTCACTCACCTTTGGCTCTCCAACCCTGATGACTCCTAAAACACACTGGCTGTTCCCAATTTCTGCATGTGCAACTAGATTTTATTTTTATTTAAAATGTTTGAATTTTCTCCTAATCTTTTTGAATTCTTCTGACAGCATCCTGCCACTAGCAGGGTGTAAGCAATATTTAAGGGGAAAGTGTATTTAGTTATTTATTAACATTAATATTTTGCTTCCTGTCTTCTAAGTGCTAGTTATGTCAAAGTGTGCTTATTCTCAGCATTACTTACCACCCAGGCAAAACCAATATTTTTGCTGGTTTTCCCCGCAATCTGTGTCTTTTTTTTTTCCCCATAATTTTGAAGAACTATTAAATGTTCAACACACAGGAGGAAACTCTGGTTTTGCTGATCTTAGTGAATCAATTTATAGAAACTGGCAGTTTTGTCACTTAATAATACTGCTGGAGGAATCTACAGCATGTCAGCTTGTCATTCTGTTTGCAGGGTAGTATTTGTCTCACTCACACTTCTCCCTCTGAGCCGTGCAAGGAGTCAAAGAGGCACTCTGGAGGGTGTTGCATCCCCTGGCTTCCAAAGAGGAAGAATAGCTGACTAACTTTAAGTTATGCCCCAAACTTTAGACTTTAGTGGGTAAGCTGAGGTAAATCCAGTGCCAGCACTTCATGGCTTTTGAACTGTGTGTAGTTTATGACTCCTTGGAACCAGATCCTGTGCTCATGGCATATCAGACTGTGGGACTGAGTTTGAAGATTTGCTGCCCAGTCTGAATCCTGGGAGAAGATGAACCAGCGAAGTCTTTTGCACATCTGAATCATGGGGGTGACCCAGTCCAGTGAAATGGGCATTTGCAAATATGATGGATAAATCCTGGGGTTGTCCCAAATTAATTTTTCTGACTCCTGGGACTCTTGGCTGTATGATGATTTTGATATATGGCTTGTAGGGTCTATAAGACGAGTGACTTTTGCAATCAGTGTAAATGTAGAGAGGAATAATAGTGGTGGATGAGAATTTTTTTTAACATGACTGTACTCGAAACTTGGAGTGAACTCAAAGATATAATAAAGTATTTCACCTTTAGGACTAAACACTACTAAATTCAAAATAAAGGCATTGGTTTTGATTGTGGTGTGGGATTGGCAGAGTGGTATTTCTGTTGGCAGGCAACAAAAGGGCTGCTGTCACTGGATAAAGACGGAGGCTCTTAGGTTCTTGGCCTGAAAGAAATGTAGTGCCTCATCCCCATTGGAGACTTGCCTTAATGTCTTAAGTGACTTTTGGAAAAGCAGCTCAGAATCTTTGCTAAAATGCATTCACAGCCTCTAGTTCCCTATTCAGCTCTGGAAACTTGGCAGAGCAGATTCTGGCAGTGGTATATGAGGTCTTCTAGACAGTTTGAAGCAGATTTGACAGGCCTGTATCCAGAACACAACAGTAAATGGAAAATATTCAGAGACTTCTGTGAAATTCAGTGAACAGAAAGCAGGGCCTCCATCCAGTGGCTGCTGGTCTGATTCACAGATCGCCGTGGGTGTTGTTTGTCTGTGTAAGGCACATCTGGGTCAGTCATCCGGGAAATTGGGGAGGCTCCTTTTCCAGGAGCATAAGCTCTAGTTAAATTTGAGCAATTGCCACAGGATGAGCACCCGTTGTGTGCATGAGACCTGGGGTAAACTCATGCTGTGCTGAAGCCACTCCAGTTTACTTCTTGTGATGAGCCCTTTAGTTAAAGTTTAGTTTGGCCTGTAAGACCTGTACAGAGCCATCAAACCATAGATATAGTGCATTCCTGCTCTCTGTAATGCTTTATGTGCAATATTTGTCAATTTACTTGGGCTTTTAACAACGAAGTACACATGTAACTACTAAGGATCCAGTCTTGTGAAGCTGGAGTCACTCAGGTGTGAAAAATTAGAGTTCACTGTCTCCCTGAAGACTGTTCTGGGTAAAAGGTTCATCGTATCTGAGGTACAGCACCAACAGCAAGAAAGGTATGAATGTCCCTACAGTCTAGAAGATGAGGACTAACTGTAGGCACAGGATTATTTTGACCAAATGATAATAAAGATTTCTCCTTAGAATGTGGAAAAATTGGGGTTTTTTTTTGTCGCAAGTGTGGCAGATTTTGTCACATTGAGAGAGGTTTTCCAGTCCTGTTTCCTCAGTATGTCCTCCGCCTGAGACACTCACTCGTCCTGTCATAGCTTCAGCCCGATTGCTGACCTAATGTTTGGCCTCTAGTAATGTGGCTGAAGAAATCTGCTGAAGAAACGCCTTCAATGAGGAGCAGATAGCATCAGTGACAGCAGAGTCTGGCACCAGGAGGGATTGGGTTCGTACCAGCAGCAGGGAGATGTTGATGCACTTAAAAAACAATTTGGCACTGGACACAAAACCAGCTGTCATAGCAGCACAGTGTTAAGTCCAGATACTCATACTGAATGCTTGGTCCTGTGGAAGTAAAGGATTGTTAGAAGCTCACAACTGGTGACAAAAAAAACAAACATAGGATCAGTGATGAAGGAAAGACAAGAGGAAAAGTAGCACTGAGATCATGGTAGTTTAAATGGGATATAAACTTATTTGAACAGGGATGTGAGGGATGCCTGATGCTGTGGAGCTTTACTTAGAGTGCACAGAATGGATGGGTCAAATAGGGAGGTGTGAGAGAAAACAGTATTTGCGTGTAAAAATTGGCCTGATGGAGAGGTGGTGAGTCAGTAGGACAGAGGGCAGGCAAGTGAAAGAGGGATGAGAATTCACTTCTAAGAAATTGTTAGAAGGAAAAAATGCTTCAGAATGTTATCATATTAACCATATTAAAACCTCATGGGGATGTATGGATTGTTCGGGATGTTAAGGCAGGCAGCAGGAATACACCTTGCCAGCCTTCTTTGGACTCAAATAGTGGGTGTTGAAAATCAGATGCTTTGGTTGAAGAGCTTGAGAGACTGCATTTTTTTGCTCTAACTAACCTGCTTGAAAGGTTTGGTCTCTCCATGGTTTTCCTTGTGATCTCAGGGTTGTGTTAGAGATGTTTGGCATTTTGTTGCAATTTGGCAGAGATGTGCAGTTTTTTGCGTTTCAAAATGAAAATTAAGTAAATTGGTGGGGGGAGTAATTATGTAGCTCAATAGCAGATAGAAGTCAAGATACTTTCCTCTCAACTGGCTTCAAGTGAAGCCATCTTCATTAGCATGCATATTTCAGAACACATACTTAGTCTTTATCATTAATCTTAATATAGATCATGTATTTAAGTCAAGAGGCAAAAAAACCAAGGCAGCCTATGAATGGCTCTGGTACATAATTTTCACTCAAGAACACATTTATCTTGATGGCATCTCTGCTGGAGCTCTAGCAAATGTGTTTTTCCAGGAGAGATATGGGAATAAATAGCTACTAACCTGACTGACTGTAATACAAACCTCACTCTGATGTTATAAATTGGTTATTCTTAAAATAAGCAGGAATGTGTGTTGTTCTAGATAAGCATAAAAACTGAATCACAATTCAAGGATTGCGATTTATACTTTAAAATAATGTAGTTTGTCCTGTGTGTCACTTCTCTCTAGTTCTAATTGAATTTGGGTACCCTTCTACAGGGATGATGGGCAGAGTGGTCAAGCAGATGGCAGAGTGATGGATGTGGTTTATCCCGCCTTTAACACATGGACAGTCAAATGTGCTGAAAACTGCCTGAATGTCTGGGCACAGAGCCATGTCCAGACAGAGGACAGTCACTACTGGTGGTGCAGGGCTTGGTACTGGGGCCAGAACTGTTTAATCTCGTTGTTAGTGAACCTGTTTGATTGTGCTGGTGTGTCAGCACATTTGCAGATGATACAAAACTGGGAGGATTAGCCGAGGCACCAGAGTTGTGTTGCTATCCAGAGGGACCTGGACAGGAGGAATGTGACAGGATCCTCATGATGTCCAACCATGGGATATGGCAGGTGCTGGCTCTGGGCAGGAGCAGCCCTATGTGCTGCTACAGGCTGGGGCTGACCCCAGAAGGGCCCTTGGGGTCCTGGTGTACCCCAAGGTGACCATAAGCCATCAATTGCCCTTGTGGCAGAGGTGACCACCTACATCTGGGACCTGTGCCAATAGGTGGGCTCCTTGTTACAGTAGAGACATGGCCATGCTGGAGCAAATCCAGTAAAGGGCCACAAAGATGGGTAAAGAATGGAGCATGTGTCATATGAGAAGGCTTCAGAGAGCTGGGATTATTTAGTCTGGAGAAGGGAAGGTTCAAGGGGGCCTTACCCAGGTGTGAATACTTAAATGGGGGGAGGGGTAAAGAAGAGAGATCTGGTTCTCAGTGGTTCCCAATGTTGGGACAGGAAATTCTATTTAAGCATAGTAAAATACCCAACATTTTATTGTGAGACTGACGGAGCACTGGATTGGGTTGTCCAGAGAGATTGTGGAGTCTCCATCCTTGGAGATACTGAAAACCTGACTGGACATAGCACTGAGCAATATATGCTGTAGGTGACCCTATTTTGTGGAGGAGCTTGGATTAAGCCATCTATAGAGGTCTCTTCCCACCCCAGTCATGATGTGATTCTGTGGGTAGGATACATTTTTGTTATCACAGGAAAAAAAAATAAATCACTGGAATGAAATTGCAACTGTTCAGATGGTTTCAGGAGAAAACAGGAGTAAAAAGCACTGTGTAGCTAAAAGTTCATAATAGTTAAAACTTGAAAACGTTACTGTATTCAAGTCCATGTTTTACCTTTTACAGGATTGTCAGTTCTTGTCAGAGGATCACAGAATCACAGAATGGTTTGGGTTGGAAGGAATGATAAAAATCCTCTAATCCCACCCATGACACCATGGGCAGGAGTTGTCACCAACCATGAAGTCAGGTTGCTCAGGACCTCATCTGGCCTGGCCTTGGAAGAGAATGAAGGACACTTGTTTTGAATTACACTAAGAGAGTTTTGGTGGTGGAAGCCTGGCTTGGAAAAAGTGACTTTGAATTTCCTAGCAGGATGTGCTCCTCAAGCAGCATATCATGTACATGGTATTACCTTTGTATATGATGTACCACAGCTGGGGAGAGCTCCTAGAAGAGCTTGTCTGCTTCTGTGCCTCCCTGCCAGCAATAAACAGTACCAGGATCTCTATTGCTTTTTAAATGCATCTGATTTGTTGCTCACCTTCCTTTTTGTGTGTTTATTCCCAAAGGTGTTGTCTTTCTAAGTTGGTTTGCTCTGAAAAAGCTGGGAGTATAACAGCTGCAGGCTCTGATCTCTCTGGAATGAGTTTCTCGGAACACTTGAGAGAAATGCAGTCTCAGCCTTCAGTAGCTTGCAGGGCTTGGCATAAAATTGCTCTTGTGGGTCCCTTCCAGCCCAAGGTATTCTGTGATTCTCTTGTGGGCCAAGTTTATCTCTGTGCAAAACTGAGCATTTTCCATATCCTCTGGGCCATTCTCCTCCTGAAAGCCATTATTTTGTAATCAAACCTGGAGAGTATTGATCACTGGAAGAGGTTAACTTGGCAGGTTTTGAGGGCTCTGTTTGAACTGGAAGTGACAGCAGTGGGAGTGGGCATTTCTTTTTGTTTGTAGGGGAGAGTACAAAACTGAAGAATTTTACTCTAAACTATCTTTGGTATTAATGTATGGTTTAAACAGTGGCTGGGGAGGGGATATAATCTGCAGCTTACTGGTGGTGGGCATGAGGAAAAGACTGGTTGTAGTGTAGGTGAAAAAGATATTAGCAGCAAGAGCTTCTGAAATGCTATCTGCTGAACAGTAATCCTGGTTACATGCACCCCCGGTGTAATTAGTGTGTGAGTGGGCTGTGGGGCTGTAGTTGGAGTAGAGAATTTTCTTTTAAATGTATTTACCATTGTGAATAAAAAAGTGGAGAGGAGGTGGCTTTTTTATTAATAAAAACTGTTGCAAAACATCATCTTTATGCAAATATTAAATAAGAGACATGTCTGTGCACAATGAGATGTAAAAGGTGCTGGAATGAAACTTGGAAAATATAAAGGCTGTTATTTAATAGCAAATCAACCCTCATTTTCCCTGTTTCATTCCTTTTCTGCTTTATGTTTTTGTGCAGCATGGGGAAGGCCTTCAGACAGCTGTACTGACAAATTCTAGTTAAACTGTTGTACCCTGAGCCACAGGGTGGCCTTGGGCAATGCATGAGCCTGACATGATGAAAACATGTTTCTTTCAGCTGTCTGTGTCAGATTCCTGGATCTCAGGTTTCTTTTACAGTCAAGATTTTTGGGCCCATCTGGAAGTATTGTGAATTCACTATACCAAAGCCTGCATGCAGACAGAGATCCTGCAGTAACCCTGGGAGTATATATGTATATCTATAGGAAGTATATAAAATGATGCTTGTTCTGCAGGATTTTCTGGGTAAGCCATAGAAAGTTTATGCTGATCCCTGTCCCTGGGTATGCAGGGTTGGATATCTCTGCCAAGAAAAATCCTGCTACTCCTGCATGGACAAGAAGTAGGTAGAACCTTTCTTCTTTACCCTTTCTTCCCTTTCACAGCAGTCATGGCAGAGTCAGGGCCTTGGCCTTTCCCTACCCAACAGCTCTAAGAGCGAATGATGAGGAGTCATTTCCAGTGGGATGGAAAACAGTTCAGGATGGGCTAACTTCCCTGTATTTCCTCAAACTGTGCTGATGCTCCACCCTATGGCACTATCTCAGTACTCAGATAACATTGAGGCTGGTGCAGAGCTGGTGAGAGTTGTTGTCTCTGGACTCAGGCTAGACACTGGAGGAGGCTTTCACCAAGCGCTGGGGCAAGAGGTAGGGAAGAGTCAGGGTCAAAAATACACAAGAACAGAGGATAACAAGACAGTGATTGCTATGAATCATAGTCGGCCTGGTGGAAGGCGCACTTAGGATGGGTCAGGGTTGGATCTGGAGTACTTATGTTTACCTGCAAGGACCTAAACATAAAGTTTAGAGGAAAACTGAAGATTTTCAGAAATTCTGAAATTCAGAGGAACTGCAGCTAACAAATCCTTATGTGTTTATCCTTAGAGTTTCCCAGGGGCCAGCTGCATCAGCAAGAGCCTCCTTCAGCAGCCACAGCAAGAGCTGATACTTGCTGTTGGTGAGTTTGGTCCCATCTTATGGGAGCTGAACTACTGGAGAGTGCTCCTTTCCCTTGGTGTCTGAGGGTGCCTTGGACTCTGAACATGTTAAATCCAGCATTAATTGAGGCTGGTCTTTTGAAATGTAGGAAAGTTGTTGCTAACAAGTGTTTGGGACAATGTGTAAATAAACAGGAGATGATAGGGAACAAGGAACATGTCTGTGGTTATAAAAACAAATGTAAATATTTGGCTTACAGAGAACCAGAATTCTGTTGCAATCAGTTTTCCAGGCTGTTGGTGCCTACCATTTCATGAGACTTTGCCATTTGGGGCAGTCATTTGCTGTGCCTTTGTATAGAGGCTTTTCAGGTTGAACCTGACCCTAATATTGGTCAAGACCATGTAAAAACACAAAGACCAGAGATGAGCAGATAGCAGAAGTGAGCCTATGAGACCAGCAGCATTACATACAGAGAAACTACAAGCAGGATTCACCTGTTCAGACCCTCTCTGTCTAATAAGGATGTTGATAGAAAAAGTATTTAACTCTCTGTGGTAATTAGAAAAGAAAATGGTGAGACTTAGTTGCCATTTGAGAGAAAACCGGCAGCCAGGGCAGAGAAGTGTGCTGGTACTTGTCTGCTGGGACTTGGGCACAGCCTGGGCTTGAAATCTGGGAGGAGGAAAAGGAGCCAGGTCAAGGGAGACTTTCAGAGATTGCTTTAGAACAGTCTTGGGCAGAGAGAATGTCTTCAGTGCACTGTAAGACCAAGCACAGACATGCTCCTGAGTTAAACCTGCAGCAGGGGTGCCCATTATGTCATTTGTCTTTTACATAGAATGGACATGAGAACAAATATAACTTGGAGGTAGGATGAGAACTATGCAGCTTGGTGAGCAATTAAATTTTATTTCTATTTTTTGAAACCTCTGTAAGGACAGCTGTAAAATCTTGGGTATCTCCTTGGAGTTTTTGGTATAATCATGAATAAATTAATAGCAAACAAGAGGGCAAAATGAAAATCTGTGGACTATTAAGATAGCTTTGGAAGAGAGAGCTGTCTCCTGGGTCTCACTAGTAGTTTCTCCTGGAGTACAAGGCTATTTGCACCAGGGCTGCTCCGGAGCTGAGCTCTCAGGACAGACCCACAGATATCACAGTGCACCTGCATATCTGATGTGGAGAGTCTATGTTTTTGAGAATAACAGGCTGCTTGCATTGGTATGATCCAGGTGTTTCCTGCATTTGCACTGCAAACCAGTCATTCCTTACAGGTGAATGACCAGAACTAAATAGTCATCACCTGCATGTTGGCATTTAAAATGTTTTGTGTCCTGCAGTATTTCACATGAATAAGTTCAATCTTCAGGTGGATTATTTTCCCAGCAAAGAGTGTAGTTTCATCAAAATGGAATTGTTTGCGTGATATCTGCTGCTTTTTATGGGTCTCTAGCTGGAAGATTTATTTTCTTCCATTGAAATGCCTAAGAGTTTCCTTTAGACTTAGATCTGCAAAGAGGGTATTGTATTCCCTTTGGTGTAATCCAATATTCAGACTTGAGTGAGTGGAAAAGATGCAAATGAAAAGTGCCAGAAGGAGCAGAGAGAGACTTTGTTTTGTAAGAAAGGTATTGAAGTTTCTTGTCAGAGGCACTACTGGCAATGTTTGTGCTGATTAATAATACATATATTTTTAGGAGAATTTATTATAAATAAAATGTACCTCATCTGTGATAATGTTTGATCTTAAGGTATGGTGTATTTAAGGACTTTATCAATAAGGATTTGGAACAATTGTTAGATTACTTAGTCTGATCTCATAGATTCCTGGAATTTTCTAAATTCTGTATCTTATTCCCTTAAACTGACACTTGATGCATTGTGTTGGAGCTTGAATAAAGGTGGACTGTAATTTCAGATAAACCCTGGGTGCAGAGGAAGTGAATGAATGAATGCAAGAGGTGAGCAAGGTGTTGCATTTGGAGGCTGGTGCTTTTCTAAGGCATGGGGAAGGAATCTGGCACACTTCCCAGAGCTCTCTCTACCTCCCTCTTCCTTCCCGTGGTGTAAAGGGGATGAGTGGAGGGCCTCAGACCTCCTGCCATGGAGGTGTGGTGCAGAAGGTGCCATTGCTGGTGACTGTCTTTCCACAGCCTCCAGCTCTGAGGCGAACATTTCTCTGAACCACCAGCAGGCGTGGCCTGGATGTGTGGGACCTGATATGCCAAAGGAACAATATTCTGTAATCAGCCCCAAGCAATTAGTTTTGAAGAGACACTGTTCTTTTGTAAAGGTGCCAGGCTCTGGATGGAGTCAGAATGTGGATTTACTTATTTATTCAAATTAATTCACTTGCTGACAAGCAGGAGAATTTCCTTCCTGGGTGCTGCTGTAGGCACTGATCATGGTGCCGCTGCTCAGCACTAAGGTAAACCAAACCCCTCCAGGGCCCAAAAATCTCACCCAGTGAGATACTTCAAAGGACTTAGTTGTTCATGTTCTCTGAGTTAGATACACGGGAGAAATACTGATTGTATTCTCAAGAGGTCAGAACAACAAAAAGAACTTTACTGGCCACTTTAGAAAATCAAAGAACTTTGACAAAAGACTTAGAGCTGCATTCAATCAACATAAAGCACTACTCAAAGCATTAACTTAGCCCATTCAACTAGCAAACTCTAAGCCTGTCTGATTTTAAGATTCTCAACATCCCAAGAAGAGGGAATTAGAAGAGGAAAGTGAGAAAGACAGAAAAGAACAAACATAACTACACTCCTAGTTCTAGCAGTGTTCAGCTGATAGAAATTCTAAGAAAAGGTAGGATCAAGACACATGCTTGCCCCATGTCTCAGATTAAATGACCTTTGACTTTCCCGGGCCCTTCCCCTAGGTGGAACTCTTGGTCATTTGGCCTCTCAGGAGCTGGGCTAGGGGCTCCAGAGATGCGTCTGGAGTGTTGCCTCTGGTGTGCCAGGGATTGCAGCCACTGCAGAGCTGGATTACAAGCTTGGGGTGTGGGGTGTGCAGGGCAGGGCATCACCTCACCAGAGCCAAGGCCTGACCTGCCCCTTCCCTACAAGTTTTCGAGCCTGAAATGTTTTGAGCCAGCAACACTTCCAACCTCTCACACCCTGAGGTGCTGCCGTCCCCTTGGCAGGCGCACATGAACACCTGTGCAGAGCAGGGCTGCAGAGATGTGGCCCTGGACTGTCCCACCATAGCACAAGGGCTACATGTGTGATGTGTCCAGCCCCAATTGTGTCACAGGTAGATAGTGTAAAGCTGGGACAAAAGCTGCCTCCTTTCCCAGCTGTATATATTCACATGCAATCATCTTTCTGCTCATAATTTTTCTACACCTTGACTTAGCAATTTCTGTGTAACTTTTTCTAAAAAATTCTTTTTTCTTTCTTTTTTCTCTTTCTTGATTCTGCTGCACTTCTTCTGTATTTCATCTTTCATCTTTCTCCAAATTTCAGTTCTTTTGACTTGAATGAAGCACAGGAATGAATAACCTGAGGAAGGATGGAATGATTTTGTGGCCAAGGCAGCTGAGTGTTTTGTTCAATATATTCATAGCTGCCTAAAAAGGGGAATGATCAACAGCACTAAGCTGGGAGCAGTAAAAAAAATCAGCCCATGTGAAGAATTCAAGAAGGATCTTGGGAGGCATGGTGACTGGGCAGAAAACCATGAGATTCCACTATTTGTGATTGTACAGGGATATATGTGGTGAAAACCAGTCCTAACATCACGTATAAAATAATGTTTAGCTGACTATTGCCATTTAGGAGTGGTTTACCTGGGCTGTGATAGCTTGTGTGGTGAAGACATTATCTTGGTTGCTCAACAATAGTCAAAAAAATAAGTCAAGGTGTCCAGGAATTAGTAGGAAGAGGACAGAGCAGCAAATTTTGTGACTCTTGAGCAGTCTCAGGCAATCAGGCTAACAACCGTCTCAGGATATGGAAAACTCCAGACAAATATGTCATGGGAGCATTTAAGTAACGATAAGGAGGTGTTATTCATAAGGGTATAGCTATATTGGAGTACAGGCAAAACAAATTTATACCCAAAACCCACTAGACATTTGTCTGTAAGAAACATCACTGCTGCTGTTGTGCCTCGCAAAAAATTCAGTGATGCAATGTAAGTTTTTATTGGCTCAAATTCAAGACTGCGTGCATTATTCATAAGAAACAAAGGTACCACTGAATTGTTCAGGGCTTGCTGAATAAGTGTTGAAAACCAGCAATACCACACTAATTTAAGTATTTTTTTCTTTAATTATACTACAGCCTATGAAGCCAGGGCCCTCTAGCAATTGCACCTCTTCCTCTACAGGCTTGGTAGTGTAAAACAAATATTTGATGCATAAAAATATGCATATGGGACATCAATGTTTTTTCTTGATCAATGACTTCATGATAATGTATTGCAGCTTGTTTGCTGCATTTCCAGCAGTTTGGGGAGGATATCTCAAGTGGTGTGGCAGGTGCTAGTAGCTGAGATGGCAGGAGGACCACCCTGCTGTGGCTGTTCAGTGTATTTGTGGAGGAAAAAATGTCTCAATCCTCTCCTCCTGAGAAGGCTATGGCACCAAGACAATCTTCCTCCTCACACACAAGATGCTTCCTCCTCTTTACATCCTGAGCAGAGTGAGCCCAGTGGCTGCTGTTGGCAGATGCAGGAGCTGCTGTAGAACAGTAAGGAACTCTCATTTCCAGAGACTAAGATATGTCTGGTGTTTGTTAAAGGCTGAACATTATTTACCCTGCAAATGAGATTTATAGAATTTTAAAGAGAAACTCTATGTCTTTGGGGGGAAAAAAAGATTTTATGTGTTATTTTCAGGATTACTGAATTTTTAAAGCTTTCCTTAGAGAGTGGGTCACATTTTCATCTGGTATAAATATTGTACAATTAATGTGAAGCATATACTGGCCTTTTGCCAGGTGAGCATCTGACTTTTTATGTAATTTTCTAAAATCCATCCTTTTTTTCTCAGTGCAAGGATTTTCTTGCAATGGGGGAAGGTAACTGGCCAATTGTGCACAGAACATTGGCTAAAAGACAACATAAATAATGAAAACAGGTTAAAATGTGTATCTTCTTTCTCAGAAGCATTGGCATGTTCTCTAACTGCATAGATACACAACTTTGGGTCAGGTTTCTGGCTGTTTGAACTGGTGGTTGATGTAGAAGGTGTTGCCTTTCCCAATATTTAGAGGAATTAGAGAGCAAGCTGTCAAACTTGGAGCTAGTGGGAAAAGAGCTGGTGAGATGGCCAGAAGTGAATGGTTTCTTTGGGAAAATCACTGCTGGCTGAGAAAATATCATTTGTAGAACAAGACAAAACATTGTATCTTAATAATTTAACTGAACAGGGAAATAAAAGTGCCCTTTTGATGCTTTTTTGCTTCTTTTTGTTTGATACAGTGATAGCACTACAGGCTTCTGACTCTACTAGTTCTGCTTCCCAGAATGAAGCCCACCCTGCTATTAATGGGTGCCATCCAACTTGCTGAAAAAAGCCACAGAAAAAGTCTGAATAAATTTTGTTGATTTCATTAGAGACCTTTGCTGACCTTCAGTGTCCTGTTCCTGGTAGGTGATGGGCATCATGCAGGAAGACTCCTGCACCTGCAGAAGCCCCAGGGATTTGTGTGTCACTGGCAGGTGGGCTAAGGCCAGCACAGGTAATTGACCTTTCTTATGCTGATAAGGTGCTGCACTTATCTCTGGCATGGTCTGAATGAACAGGGCTAGGTCTCTACTTCTTAACTGAATCTCCAATGGCTCTGTTAACAGCAATCTTTCAAGACTCCTCAACATATTGCTCACATCCACCTGACAGCTCTTAGACATTTACTTAAGGATCTCATTGCTCAGTTTTTCAGGGGCCTCTTGCCCAGCAGGACCTTGGCCATTTTGGGAGGACATTCTCAAAAGGGCCTGTAATTTCATAATTTTATTTTCTCTCTGGTGAAGGTGACCTTAAATGCCCTTATAATCATTGATCCAAATCTTCAACTCTGAGCTAAGTGCCCTATACCCTAAAACCATTTCAAATAGCCAGAATAATTTTCTCTATTTCGTTATAAGTTTCCCTGGCTATCTTTGTCATGTCGGTTCTACAATGGTTGTTAAATAGCAAAGCAAAAACTATTTTTATGTCTGTAGGTTAAATGCAGGTTAAAGACATCTCACAAATGAAATTTCCAAATTAAGCATGGATATACCTAATCCATTGTAATCTGGCTTTACTATGGTTTCCCATACAGATAAAAATTCCTATTCAGTAGTCTGGTTTATCTCCCTTTCCAATCCTTTCAGATTAAATAATAATATTTTTTTCTATTATGACTTATTATTATGCCATTGAAAATTATGAGCAAGCATTAGATTTAGTCACCTAAATGTTTCAAAGGCAAAGTTTGCTTGATGGACTCCCAGGACAGCTTTTCAAAATACTAAGTTCTTAATCTATTTTAACATAACATATTGTCATGATACTTTTTTTATTAAGCAGGTAGCAGTTATTTGGACAAAAAAAAGTGCTCTAGAACATCTTATCTTCAGCTTTAATTTCTAGGTCTGAGTCTGGATGTCCAACATTTTACTTGTCAAAGCAATTAAGTCTATAATCCTGATACATCCTGTTTGCTTTGGTTTAGCATTTTGCTTTTGGTAGTTCAGTCTGCATAACTTCTGTAAGTAGAAACCATCCTTCTTGTTGGTGATCTAATCAACTGATCTAATGTTTGAACCATGTATTTTTATAAATTATTTCCTTAAATTTCACTTTTTCATTCCCTAGCCTGTTAAAAGTCATCTGGTTGGTTGAGGTGAACAGTAGTGAGTTTAGAATGTCTTTTGGGTATGAATCATCATTACATCAGTAGTATTACAGAAAAGTAATACTGCCTGTAATTTAAAACTTGAGAACAATTGTAATTTTTGCTATTTTACACTGGAAGCCACACTGACCTATTAAATTCGTCAAAGCTGCAGGACTGGCTGAGGCAGACAAAGCAATAAATGAGCCAATAACACCTTTGATCAATGCTTTGTGCTTTTTCAAGGAAGATACTTTTCAAGCTCATTTTACTTTTACTAAAAAATGTTTGCCTTTCTTTTTTTTGATTTTTAAAACTTGAGGGTAGAATTAGACTCGTGGTGTCTAGCCACATCAAAACCCCTGACCCCCATATTTCGTTGAGGAAGGGAGACCTCTCTAAAGATGAACTATTACAGCCACACAAATCTTTGTGTTAGCACGGGCTCATACTTGTCTTTTGAAACAGCTAAATGCTTAGAATCACATAGAAAAGCATTTTTCTGATGCCCTTTTCAAATGGATTCACTTATCATTTGAATTGAATTCTGTTAAATTTAAGAAGTCTAGATTTTCAGGTGTGTATCTGGCATGAATATTTTAGTGACTTCAGTCATATGGGCTCCCTTTAAAAAACATCTCCATTTTATTTCTGCCAGACTTTTACAGGAAAATGAATGGACTTTAAAATTCCATACCAGTGCTTTCTCTTATATATTTTTGCTGTGACATTAGTTTGCTTAGTAACATAAACCCAACTACTCAGATTGGGAAATATGTATCTGTGAGTCCTTCTAGGAGGCTCTAAAAATATTAAAACTAATACTTAACTCCCTAATGATCTGCTTTAGGATCTGATTTGCTAGGCAAGGATGCTTTGCTTTTGAAACCCTGCATCTCTCTGGGTAAGTTGCCAATGTTTACCCTGGATGGAGGATAGAGCCTTTGCCTTTTCAAAAACACGGGCTGTCAGTTCAGCACCAGGAACCAGCCACTAGGGACAGGTGAAGGAGACTAATTAATGTGTGGCTTACCTGATTGCTCACTTGATGAAAAATCATCAGCTTTATTAATGTGATGGCAACTCACATTTGTAACCTAAATGGGTTTGTGCCCTTGTCAGTGCTGGGACAGCAGACAGATATCTGATGAGCCACAGCTGCTCTGCTTGAAATAGGAATAGCAGAAGGCAGGAATTGTCATCTGTACAGAGGGGATGTGACACAGTGAGGGGGCTCAAGCACAACACAGATATGAACAAGCACCTGGTGCCTCAGGTGCTGTCTTTCCTAGGGGAGCTCTTCCACTCTCTCCTTGTGCAGAGCATTAACATCGTAGTGCAGGTGGTGAAGCATCACAGAAGAGCTTTTAGGAAGGAACTGAGATGAGGTCCTGTAAATATAGGTGTTTTTCCCTGGGCTGATGGACTGCGGTTAATGACAGTCTGAGTCCTTCTGTGAGCTAAAACTTTATATCTGAAAATGAAATGGCAAAAAAAGAAAAAAACATGCTAAAGTGGCTGTAGAAACCTTGTGCTGGTGTTGAGCACTGGAGTTATTTTCATCACATGTCCTGTGGTGGCAGAGGGAAGCCAGTTGTTTGCTGCAGGAGTAGCAAGTATCAGCTACTCTGAACAACCCAAATGCCTGCCAAGTGTCCTGATATGCTGTTCCAGGAGCCAGAAGGAGCAGTGCACTGGAAAAATGAATAGAAAGATGGAAAGGGTTTCTGATGGGGCAGTGAACAAGTATCATAAGGCATCATTCCATCCTAGTATAAGAAGGAATTTTTTTACATTGAGAACAATCAATCACTGGAACAACCTCCTTAGGATATGGCAAAGTCCCCATCACTGGAAGTTTTCAAGGTGTGATAGGATATGGTGCCAGGTAATTTTATTCAGGCTTCCTTTTCCACAAATGGTTGCCCCATATGACCCTTTAAGGTTCCTTCCTGGCCTGGTCTATGATTCTAAAAGTGGTAGCCCTAGTGACATGGGCCTGTATGTGGGTATATAAGAGCCATGAATTTGTTCTTGGGATCCAACTACGTGTTATACTGATACAACTTATCTGAGGAACTGGCAGTAAACTTTCTTAGGGCATAGTTGCTACTGAAAGATGCCAGCAAGAGACCTTCTGCTTCAACATTTGGTTGCCCATAGCAGAATGTGCCAGAGCGACTCTACTTGGGCAGGGCAAGGTGAGTCAAGAGTAAATACATTGCTGTTGCTCCTGTGCAGGAGTAATTTCTACCTTACTTGATAGAAGCCAAGCAGCACAAATCTTATCTGCTTCCATCATTTTCCACACTTGGGTTTTTCACTCTTGAAATTAAATTTTTCTTTGGTTGCTTCACACCACCAGGGTAGCACATCATTAATGAAATCAGAAGAATTTTTCCCTCTGAAGCCCTCATGCATTGATTAGTTGGGAGGTGTCAGAAGAAGAAACAAATGTTTGTATATCCCATTCCAAGCAGCTAAAGCGCTGTGAAGGTTGCTGGTTCTCATTCCCAACATGTCCTAGCGATGCATCCCACATCTTCACACAGCATGAAGGAGAGGTGCTCAGGATAAAGATTAGCAGTGCTATCGAGAGGTGCTCAGGATAAAGATTAGCAGTGCTGTCATCAATTTTGTATTTGTGAGCTATTGAGACTGCAGTCATCACTACAAAATTCCACTTGGTGCACCAGTGTCACTGAAAATGTGTTGCTGCAATCTACTTAGGGAAGTGGCAAACAGTGGAAGAGGCTTTAACCAGTTCCAGGGTGCTGTGATTCTCCTTGTTGAGCCCTTCCTCACTGGGTCTCACAGCAGCCACTCTAAGTACAGATTCTCTGCAGGCATTGCTAGGAAAGAGCCAGAGGAAGCTCAAGAGCTCATTGGAGACCTGAAAAATAAAGTGATTTCCTGAGCTCACCCAGCCCTAGAGATGCTTCTGAGAACACCCAAGCCCAGGAATATTCTCATTCCCATAAACACTTGTACAGGATTTACTCAACCCTTCACCTGATGTCAAAGTTGCATCCCTCATAATTTTCCACCATTGACTCCCTTCTTTCCTCCCTTTATATTTTCCATTCCCTGTAATGTACTTAGCTCCTTTTTTCTTCTAATTTATAAATACTTTGATAACAAAATCAAGCCTGGAGCACAAGCTAGGATGCAGATATTTTTCCTTTTGTTAATAAAGATCCAGGCAATCCCAAACCATTTTGGGGCGGACTCATTTGTTACCGTTTGATGGACTGCCAGGTATCCATGGCATCCAATTTCCAATTGTTGAGTTTGTAAGCACATTTAATGTGGAAAATCTGCCAGCTCCAGACTGCTAACAGACCTCAAGGGCGCATGGGTTGTAATTTGAAAACTACTGTACTGCAAAATAAGACCAGTAACAGTGTGACACTGTTTAGGGGATTGTGACACTGTCATTAGTTGTGGCAGAAATGGAGCCTGCCATATTCATCAGTATTGTCCTCTTGCAGGTTGGTTGTGATAGGGAAAGAAGTGAACTTGCCAGTACAAGGCTGATATAGAAGTGCTTCTTCTCTATGTGTATTGGGACTGGAGTTACCTCCCTTGAGCCCGAACTATGTCCTAGTGACCCCAGCACTGTGTTCCACCAAGAAAACTGGAGATACTTGCTTTAAAAGCAGGGAAAGTTTTCCCAAGACAGATCCATGTCTCTTTATCCCACTGAAACCTGCAACTCTAGGAGCAGGCTGGGCAAGGATTCTCACTTTCCTCCAAAATGCAGGGATTTGATCTAGTCTAGGAGAGAGGAAAAGGTCCTCCATTCCTTCATCAGGCTTTGTGAGTGACCTTCAACAGCCATTTCAGCTCTGTGCCTCAAGTGCCCACTTCTAAAAAGAGGTAATGGCATGGACCTGCTTGTCTCATGTGGGTCAGAAATATCCAGAGAGGCTGGATAAGCACCAACAGTGCTTGTGGATGGGAAAGTTGCCAGTCACTGGTTTCTGGTGGCCTCTGTGCCAAACCCAGTAGCAGAGGGGCAGCCCTTGTGTGTGTCTGATGGAGAATTGAGATTCTGTCTAATGGAGAATAATGGCAACTTCTGACAGCTTTGTTCAAAATCATGCTGATCTGGTTTATGATTGCGTTTATGGGCTTGGTTAAGAGATGAGGAGAGCTATGGCTTTGTCTCCTCCTTTACAGAGCAATGACAAAGCATCAAATGACTGTGAGAAATGTCAGTGCAGGCTGGAAGTAATGAGCTGCATCAGCAGGATGTAATTGGAATTGGCAGGAGCCAAGAAACCTTTGCAAGGTGGGCAGGTGAGTAGCAGTTGTCTCCATATAGATACTGCTGTTTTTCTCACAAAAATGCCTAAGATGCTTAAGAGGTTAATCAGAAATTTGTGAAGGGATGCATGGCAGCTGGCCAATGCTTTATGAAAGACAACAGCTTCCTTAAAATAAATGAGGCTGTTAATTAATCATTGGGTTCTTGGCATATAGTTACCAACATGCATAGGCAGATCAACAAATGAATAATTTAATTAACTTATTCACAGTGGTTTATGCCCAGTGAATGCTAATTTAAGTATCAGTAAAAACGTGAGGTTAATTCTGGCATATCTAATTATAACATAAGTAGATTTTACTTCACACTATTGAGATAGTTAAAATCTAGAGTGAATAAAATTACTGTGAAAGCCTTCAGTACCCTGCAGTCTGCAGAAGAAACCTCACACTTGCTCATGGACTCATACTTGAGGCTGAGGGCACCGTTTTATGCCCCACCAGCCCTGCAGAGGCAAGCAGAAGCAGACATGGGGTGGGAGGTGACCTGGCAGCTCGGGAATGAATTTCTTCCCTGGTTTGCATCAGGGATTTGGTGCCGATGCAGCTCCGTGCGTGTGGCCGAGCTGTGCTGGCATGGTATGAAAACACACCAAAGTGGAGGTGCAGCTGCAGAGCTCAAAATGAGTAAGTGGGATAGGAGGAAGAGGAGAAGTGGAAAGCTGCTGATATTTCCAGGTTACAAATGAGATTTGAAGAGGGATAAAATTGCTTTGCTTGAGTCACACAAAGCAGTAGCACTGAAACACTCTGCTTCTTCAGGCTACTTCAGGCAACAACTGACAGAATGAGAGGACAGTCTAAAGCTGCGCCAAGAGAAATATAGGTTGGATAGTAGGAAAAAGTTTTTTACAGAAAGGGTGATAAAGTATTGGAATGGTCTGCTCAGGGAGGTGGTGGAGTCACTGTCCCTGGATGTATTTAAAAAAAAGACTGAATGTGGCACTCGGTGCCATGGTTTAGTTGAGGTGTTAGGGCTGGGTTGGACTCAATGATCTTGGAAGGTCTCTTCCAACCTAGTGATTCTGTAATTCTGTGTCATTCTGCCCTCTGGATCCCAGCCCAGCATCTCACATGGCTCCTGCCTCTTAACTTGCTTCCCCTGGCTTGCTGCAATGGCAGGGGAAGTAATTTTTCCTCCTCTTTTTTTCCTTTTTTTTATATGGGGATATTTTTGCATGGGCATATTTCCCCATATGATCGCATCCAAAAGGAGTGGTGGATGGTTGGTTTTTTCTTTTTCCCTGTGGTTACTCATGAATAAAGAGCTGCAGAAAACCAAGTACAGTAAATAAATGCTGATTGCAATGTCAGAGTGAAGCGATGAATTGTGAGGGTAACAGTTAACTCTGATTCATCTGCTTTATTTTTACTTTATGAATATTTTAAAAAATCCATAGCTCATCAGTAGGAATCTGTGAGTCAGGACCCAAGGCTTTTCCACAGAACATGATGCAGTGAAGAAGTGGCAAGCAGAAGTCAGTGGGTGAAACTCGTCACCTTCTCTAGTCCCATGGAGATCCTCAGAGGCTACTGTTGGATGGGGTCCATGCTACATAAGAGCAATGCTGCAGGCCTACAGCCTGTTATTAGAAGTAAGTCTGTAGCTGGAGTTCAAGAATTTTTTAACAAAATGCAACTTCTCCTTTGCGTTCATATGAGAGAATGAGCATAAGCACATAGGGGCTGTCCTTAAGGAAGAGCCTGCTTGAGGAACTTAGTTTGTGGATGCTTTTACTGAAATCTTCCTCTGCCTTGGCCACACAAATCAGGATTTCAGCCTTCCTTCAGCTCCGAAATCTGCATTAGTATTGCAAGAGTACCATGAAGAGTTTAGTCCTTAACAGCAAATATCACAAATTAAATGCTCAGTACTATGCCAAAAATTTTTATTTCTATGAATGAAGAAATGTTCCAAGATTGACTGGAAATAAATAAAAGCAGCAAATAGTAGAACAGAAAAATGTCTTGTCAGCTTTGTGCAGAAGGCAAGATACTGTTAAAAAAAGATATGCAGAAAAACATATAGATGACTATACTGGTTTTTTTTTTACCATAACAGGTGCATGTGAGGAAGGGGTACAAAGAAAATGCTTTTTACAAACCCACTGTCTGCAGCATCAAATCAATCAATGTTGTTAAAAGGAAAAATGGACTGGAATGTTTGAAAGGCAGCAAATGTCTGAATGTGAAAAGGACAGAGGCAGCCGGTCTGTTTATCAGAATCTCTGAGGCAACAGTGATTTTACAGTTGGATATTTCTTTTGATTTGTATTTGTTCTGTCTCAAATGAGTCATATCATGGTTATCTATCCTTTTTGCTGTGTTTTATGGTGGTAGCCTGTACCTTAACTCTGAGACTCAGATTTATGGAATGTTCTACAAGTAATGCCTCCTAAATCTGGGAGAGGATGAGCAAAATCTGTCAGGTAGAGACTGGAAAAATAATTGAATTTTACCAAGTTGAAATGAGCCTCTCTGGAGCAGGGCTTTGGCCTTTATTGAGCCAACTCCGACTTCTTTGAACTCAATGGGAGTACAAAGCCTGTGTAGGGAACTTTTGAGAGTCTCACTGACTTTATTTTCATAGTTACCCTGAGAATACTGCTGTAGTCAGATACCTCTGATTTAATGATTTTTCAAATGCTTTTATGTGGCTCAAGGTAAGGTGTGTGACATTGTTGGAGAGGAGGTGGTGAATTGGTAGATGTCAATTCTTTGCAGACTGTGGTGTCTGAGGCCTTGGGGTAGGGAACTGCTCACCCAGAACCTAGCAGAGGTCAATGGAAAAGCTGCCATCAGCAGAAAACTTTAAGCAACGAAAGTATTCCAGAGTTGTTAGATGTCCTATGGCATTCACCCAGCCATTAATCAGCACCACAGAAATGCACACACCTACTTACATGCTTGCTGGCAAAACTGAATTTGCTTAATGTGATTCAGCCTCTTCTTAGGGCATAGAAACCTTGAAAGCCAAATGAAAAGATCCTGTTTGCACCTTAGTTCCAGAAACATTATACCTGTACATAAACTGTTCCTGTGTTTTTCTGCCTACACTTCACTCGCATGTATACCTCCAACCTCTACTTTCTGCTCCCTATAGACAGCTCCATAGGATACCAAAAGGTTGATTTTTTTTCTGTACATTCATTTAACACATCACTAGAAACCCTCTCACTGACTGAAATGTGTTTTGATTTGGGTTGTAGGCAAATGATAGAGAAGATACAAAGTCAGGTTGTTGGAAAACAACAGCATGTCTTGTATCTTTGCTACTGTGCAGTTGTATGGGATTTGTTTCAAGTCAGCACTGAAAACATCAGTTTTCAGAACAGTTTCAGGAAAGAGTGAACTTTCACAGCTGACCTGTTACTACTTGTTTCAGAACAGTAAAATAGCCAAATTCCTCAAAGGACACTTGCATATAAATACTACTTTAGCACAGGTTTGCTTGTGATCTCTTGAAAATGAAATAATATGCAGTGTCTGCCTCTACCGAGAGGGGAAATTTATGTCTAATATTTACAGTAAATCAGTAATCCTCTATTTTGTTTATTAAACTGAAAACAATTTAAAAATTCTTTCCCAGTGAGCCTATTTTAAACATAATATCTTCAGAAATGTATTTTGAACTCCAAGCAGAAAGTATTTCATATGCTAAGTGAAGAGAAACACTAAATTTCAATTTTGTGTTTCATTTTTCCAGCAATTCATCACAGTAGGAACATTTGATAGTCTTACATATACAAATTTTCTTATTGGATTTAAATAATTCTGATTACTCCATGAAAATAATTGCTAAAGAAACAAATAATTGCTACACTGTTTCCTTGCACTATACAGAAAATCTTGAGTAAAATTGTGATGGAAAAAATTGCTTTTCTAATGGCAAATGGTGTTAATAAGGAATACACATTCTTAATGAGAAACTCATTGGAGGTGATGGGGAGAGCATGTGCAGTCCCTTTACATGGGGGAAAGCTGACAGTCTCAGAATTTCATTCATGTCATTCTGTAGTTTTAGATTTAAACTACATTTACAAGTACTTAGAATGAAGCATTTTTAGAATATATTGTTTAGATAAAGTGGCCTATTTCCCTCCATTTAACATAAAGACAGCTCATGATAACCAGATAGGAAAGAGAGATAAAATCTCAGTGAAGTGAGTCTCATGTTGTGCTGATTTTGGCTGGGGTAGAGTTAATTCTCTCCATAGTAGCTGTTTGGGGATGTGCTTTGGATTTATGCTGGAAATAGTTGATAAAGCACTGATGTTTCCATTACTCCTGAGCAGGGCTTACACAGAGTCAAGGCCTTTTCTGCTCCTCACCCCACCAGCAAAGAGGCTGGAGGTGGATAAGGAGCTGGGAGGGGACACAGCCAGGACAGCTGACCTGAGCACTGGTGTTTCCTTTCTGCCATGCAGATCCAGACAGGGCATGAGCTCCTGGGTCTGGTGCCACAGGGAAGCCAATATGTATTTGGTAAACTGAGATGAGAGAAAATTTATACTAAAGGCTTGTCCTCCATTCTTACCATGGATTCATGGGGATTCAGTAGTTAGGAAAACCAGAAGATTGTCATGTCCACTGCCAATAACTCATTCAGAAAGGACATATGCTTCCTTGAAACATATATTTTAAAATACTGTCTGGAATAGTTTACTATTTTCCCAGTCATTTACCTGCAAGATAAATATTCATGATTTCATTGCATGTTATTGATGATGTAATTTGCTGATGCAGGCTACATTATCAGTCTTGGGAAACTTCCATTAGGAAAAGAAAGAATAAATAGATCAAATCACGATTAGGTAGAAAATGTTGCTGGTTTAAGACCATTCTTGTCAGTTTAATGTCATTCTTTTGAGACCTTCACAAATCAAAACATTGATACCACACTCTTAATAGTCAGAATACCTTTTCTGATTGGCATGTGCACTTTTGCTCTTCTGACATCTCTTATTCTTCTAATTCTCTACATTACTTAATCACGTTTGTCAAAAACTCCCCAGAAGCCTTTTGGTGTGGTGTATGTCCAAGGCCATGTATTTCCTGGAAATGTTGGGGCAGTTACGGTGGTGAGAGCTGAGACAGGCGGCTGCACTCTGCTCCTTCCGACTGTCTCAGGAACGTCACAGAGAACTATTCAGTGGAGTATGTTGCCTCTGCAGATCTCAGCCTTCAGACTAAAGTTTACAACATGCTGAGGAGTATTTCTAACAGCTGTAACTTTTGTTCTCTGACACCCAACAGATGTCAGCAGATTTTAATGCTTTGCTGTCAAAGAACCATCAATCTCACTATGCCATGCTTAAAAATGTGCTTTCTTTATCCAGTGTAAAGAGACTGGTTTTTTAATGAAGTTTCCCATATTCAAATGCATTCTTTTAAATTCTGGCAATTTTGCCAAGTAGTCCAGATCACTTTGCAAAGCAAGACGTTCTCTTACTTGCTTGCTAGTTGCCTGATCTTGTCACATGCTGCATATTTTCACAGCAAAAAGCATTTGTCACAGTCAAGGCATTAAATAAATGCTGGCTAAGTCTGATCTCTGCTGGAGTCTGCACCAAACAAGTCTCCTCTGGCACTGTTGATGCCTGGGCACACTTGAAGACCTATATGTGTCCCAGCCTTGAATGTATCTAATCATTCATAATCACAGAATCGTAGAATATGCTAAGTTGGAAGGAGCCCATTAGGAT
Organism: Pseudopodoces humilis; assembly: GCF_049639895.1. Classification (NCBI taxonomy): domain Eukaryota; kingdom Metazoa; phylum Chordata; class Aves; order Passeriformes; family Paridae; genus Pseudopodoces; species Pseudopodoces humilis. The sequence continues at coordinate 11,240,178 of NC_142200.1, forward strand.
CATTGAGTCCAACTCCAGGCCCTGCACAGGACACCCCAAGAATCACACCATGTGCCTGAAAGCATTGTCCAAATGCTTCATGGGGTCAGACAGGCTTGGTGCTGTGACCACTTCCCTGGTGTGTACACCTCTGTCATGCATGTTGATTGATGAACACACTTGTTGTGGTTTAACCCCAGCCAGCAGCTCAGCCCCACACAGCTGCTCACTCCCCCAGTGAGGTGGGGGATGGAACAAGAAGAGTTAAAATGAGAAAACTCGTGGGTTCAGGTAAGGATGGATTAACAGGTGAAGCAAAATCCACATGCTCAAGGAAAGCAAAACAAGGAATTCATTCACCACATCCCATGGCCAGTCAGATGTTCAGCCACCCCCTTAAAAGCAGAGCTCCATCACACATAACTGTGACTTGAGAAGACAAATGCCGTCTCTCCAAACATGTTCCCCTCTTCCTCCTTCATCAGCTTTATGAACTGAGCATGATGCTATGTGGTGTGGGATGTCCCTTGGGTCAGTTGGGGTCAGCTGTCCTGGCTGTGTCCCCTCCCAGCTCCTTGTGCACCCCCAGCTCCTCACTGGTGGGGTGAGGAGCAGAAAAGACCTTGACTGTATAAGCCGTGCTCAGGAGTAATGAAACATCCCTGTATTACCACACTGTTTCCAGCACAAATCCAAAACATAGCCCCATGCAGCTACTATGAAGAAAATTAACTGACTCTCAGCCAAAACCAGCATGGTATTGCATAACACTCAAGAGTCTCAGGAATAGCTTAGAATATTATATAGTGTATAGATCTGTAATCTTGTTGGGAAAATGTCCAAGCCTTCCTTTTTCACAAGCCTATGCTGAATTATAGGGTGGTCCCTCAGATCTGCTGATCTAGACCCTAAATTAAGTGCTTGTTTTACTGTTCTGGGATAGCCTTTCTACAGTGTACATTATCTGGGGTTACTGTGTTTTTTCTTGGGAGCTTTAGCAGTATTTCAGCCCCAAGGTGCTTCCCCTAGTTTCCGTAGAGATGTTGAAACATCTCTGCTTCCTCCCTCTAGGGGTCTTGTCTGCAAATTTTAGCAGATGACACCTCACCTCCTCCTCTGTTCCTCCTGTGCGTTGAACACCACCAACATCATATGGATAAATATATTCCTCTGCTTCAGTCCCAGTTTGGCATGGGTAAGTCAGAGCCCAGAGTGGGCTCCACACAAGGCACAGGGTGTCTGCTCAAGCAGCACTAGTGCCTGGACTGCAGCTGCCAGCCCAGACAGGCAGGAAGCCTTGCCCTGCCACAGCCTGTTGGGACAGTGTGCAGGAGGGGCACAGCACAGTCTGTACCTACTTGGCATAAAACAGTACTACCATGTACTATATATTTCACAGTAATCTGGGAACTGAAAAGCTAAACAGTTTCACAACAAGCTTGGCAACTGTCTAAACCTACACATCAAAACCTGACGGGAGCTTAAGATTTTCATATTAAAATGTTGCCAAAATCAACATGCTTTGGTGCAAAAAGCTGCAGTATGGCTGTACGTAGGATTTTCTCTCTGAAAACATGACTCTGACTGTAGGCACAGCCCAAAACAAAGCTTGTGGTAAGGACACAGTTGGTCCTTTTGGCTGCCAGCTCATGCTCCTGGCTCAATTCAACTTATCATCAACCCAAGTCAAATTTAGAACTCTTGGCTGTCTAAGTGGGCAGTTTAGTCAGAAAAGCTCTCTGTAAGTCAGCTGGTGTTTCCAGGATCACTTCTGGTGTCAATAAGCACAAGGAAAGTGGTGGCTCCTCTCCTGCAGAGTGCCACGTGTGAGCCATCAGCAGAGCCAGGACATTGTCTCTGGCAGTGACCAGAGCGTGCCACACAGGCAGGGCAGCAGGTGCTGACTGGTGCAGGCTGGTGCTTAGGCTGGCTCTGGCATCTATGCAACACCTGGACCAAGAAGTGGGACCTTCTCATTTCAAGGCTGTTTCATGGAGAAGGTGCTGTATCAGTTCAGTTACCAGGCACTGCTACAGACCAGACTTGAGTTACGATCTGAAATCAAAGGCAACAAGGTTACAGAGGATGGTATTCAAGGTTTACCTTTATTGCTTCTGTCTCTTGCCTCTCTCAGGGACTCACCTAGGAAAAGGTGATTCATATAAGAAAGCATAAATTTTTCAGGGTGCCTCTTTGGAAATGTTTTGGCAATATTTTGATACACTTGCAAAAAAAGTTATGGTGAGTTTTTGCCCATTCCTTTCTCTTAGACAAATACTTTGGAAATCTGAGGCTTTTACAGATTCAGCAGTTCCAAGGGAGACAGCCAAGATGATGGGTCACATTTTTCTCTTTAGTGCAGATCTACTTGTTTTCCTGGTACAGAAGAGGGACTTCAGGCAACAGCCATGACTTCAGAGAAATTGGGGCAAATATTTTGGGGGAGGTTCCAAGGTGCTGCCTACTTGGTACCTGACCCAAAAACTATCCTTTTAAGAAAAAAGATTAAACTCAGAAAAGAATTTCTGTGGTCTGAGTTGTACCACAGGCTGCTGCCTATACCTGAGCCTAACAGAGTCTAACTCCCTGCACATAAACCTCTGTGCTTTGGGTTACTAATGGAAAATATCCCTGGAAGAGGAGATGATGGGTGTCCTGTGCTGCCATAAAGTTTCTGTATACTGGAAGGAGTTTCCTTTAATATGATTACTTATTTGAGGTGTGAAGGTCACCAGTAACTCTCACCAATTTGATGGGAGTTGTAAGTACTCACTCCATAAAATATGGAGAATGCTGTGTAGAGGTGGATAAACACACATAATCTCATAAATACAATAGAAAGCTGCAGTACATTTTCCCCCTAGTCTGACACACACATCAAAGCCTATATACATATTTTTCAGCAGCATTTTATTTTTTATAAGGCTGTCACATTACTGGGAAATTAAAATTAGCCATAAAGAGACAGATCCTGCAAATTCTTTGCAGTGGAGGGAGAGAAAATGGATGGAGTTTTATCAGGATATGAAAATCAGGCCAGCTTTATTGCCACATCAGGTGTTATTTATTGCAATGGACTTGTTCTAACTCTAGCACTCACTTAAAGAAAAGCCTCCAGTACTCATTTAAAGAAAAGCCCCAAACCAGCCATCTGTCCTGAATGGAGAAATTGGCTTCCTAATGCAAAGCCATTCACAGAGTGTGCAGCAGAGTTTGCTCAGTAGCTCACTTTGTGCTGCAGAATGAATGGGAAGGTTTTGCCAAGAAGTTCACCAGTCTTTTGCCATTATTACAGGCAGAGGTACTGATAGGAATGTAGCTGTATCCATGAATCTCCGTCCTGCCTTCTTTCCTGAGGTGGCTGTGGAGACACTGAACACCAAGATGCTGCTTTGGGTGTGTGTGTGTTTGTGTGTGTGTGTAGTTGCAAAATGATAAAGACTGTACCTGATTGTGCCTGTTTGCTGGCCCCATTTTCTTCTTTCCAGCTGAACAGTGAGCATTGTTAATTCTCCCTGTGGGAATTCCAAGCACAGAAAATTCTCAAAATTTTGTGCATGCAGGCTCAAACACAGAAATTAATACAGGGTTCAGCCTGACACCTTGGAAAAGGCTTCTTAAATCCAGAAGGATTTAAAGACCATGAGCAAGAATGTGGGTTTGTAGTTTAGATAGAAGGACATTGAGCTAAGTAGTGGAAAGTTTTAAGGTTTAAAGTTAAGCTATAGAAGTAGTTATAAAGAAGTAGTTATAAAAGTAATAAGAAATTTTAAAGTATAGCAAATAATTTTGTGTGTCATTATACGATTGGTTAAGAAAATCTCACTGTGGCAAAGACATATAAGACAAAATAATTAACCATTGGTGTGAAAGTAGAAACATTATTTTGTGGCAATAGATTATTGGCTATTAATCTTTAAGAGACCTTGTAACCTGTGATCTTGTGACCACTGACCATGGACATCTAGCAGACATGGTGAAGACATTCTCACTCCTTCATGAGACTGTAGAAGAAGAAGAATGAATCAGGCTTTAAGATGTCTCCCAGTGGTCCTGTCTCTCTCAAAAATCCCAGTACTCCCCACTTTTCCTTTGGTAAAACATGTAGGATAACCTTAAATACTAAACCTGAACCCTTTTTTTTACCAGGCTTGAAACTAGTCCACCCATAAAATGATTGTTTCTACAGTCAAGTTTGATTATTATCAATCAGATGCTAATAAAAAAATTATATGTTAAATAAGCAGACTGCTACCACCCTCAGCCTCAAAAATTACTTTTTGAAAGATATTTTTGCATAGAGTTATAATACCTCTGTTAATAGATTTTCACTCTGCCTCCTCTACACTTCACAGATAACAGTGGAGTTATATATAGTGATGGAGTCTGGCAGCAGGGAGGAAGTATTTCCCTAGGAGTCTGTTACTGGTGTGTGTTAGGTAAGAGCTGCAGACGTAATCCTGGCCCATCAGCATGGGCAGTGAGAGTCTCAGTGGCCTGGGAATACCATGACAGTGTGCACCTTTATCTGCTTGCATTGCTTAAGACAAATGGTGTCTGGACAACACTTGAATGGGAGAGAAGTCATTATTTTTCATGGGTGGGAGCACTGCAATCAAGGCAAGAGGCACAAATTGTTGCTAATTCTGCTATTTTTTATAGGATCATGGCTATATAAATATTGAGCAGACAGTAAATTGCTATGTGCTTTTAGGAGCAAGGGAGCTTTTACATGGTTTTACAAATTGTCTATCAGAGTGGAAGTATCAGCTGGGCAGGAAGCTATACAGGATGAAGTCTTTATCTTATAACACGACTACAGTGAACTAGGGAGAAAAGATTGGCAAGAGCAGAGCCTCATGCTAATTCAGGGCTCTTGTTCCTCCAGGCCAGCATGTGGTAGAAGGAGATGTGGGAGTGAAATCCCACCGAGGACAAATAAGAAAACAGAAGATGAAAGTTGGAGCGAAGTGGTGATACAAAGGTCAGACAGATCATTTCCATGAGAGCCATGGGGGGGTTATGAAGAGGCTGTTCCCATCAAACTGATACTGTCTGTTCTCACATTACATTGCATTTCAGCCACCCTGAATCCAAACTGTTTGAACAGAATAACTCAGCCTGGTTTCTCTGGGTAAACCATGAGGAGAAATCCTAGTCAGTGGTTCCAGCATCAGATCTGGAATTGAGACTTGCTGCTTCACTTCCACACCTCCCTACCCCTGCCCTTGCCTGTGCTGTACTCCACTGAGAGGGTGAAGTGGGACAAGTCACAGCTATTGCTGCAAGAACTGCTCTAGGCTAGGGCTCAGCTAAGTGAGCACATGGATATGAATTCTTCATCTATTTCCTTTATGCCTTGTGTCATTCAGGACTCAAAACTCAACGTGCAGAACAAGCAGACCAACATGGCTGAAGCCAGAAGAGCATCATCCTGAGGCCCTGCTCAGGGCAAAGCACTCCCCTATATGTGTGTGTTCCATCTGCAGAAGAGAAAGTGCATTTACAAAGCATTTTGATTCATCCTAATAATGAAGTTATAAATAAAGCAGTGTGAAGCATCTACCTTTTCATTTGTGCTTGATTAGGGCATATTCAGCTTCTACTTTGGAATGGCAGCAAAGCGTTAGTATTAAATAGTCCAGGTCTCCTGTTGAAGCTCTGGAACTGAGGACTGGAGATACTGGGGTACCACACAAGTCTGGCTCTGACTCCATGATGGGAAGAAATGCCTGTAGCAAGGGCCCCAAACATAACGTTTCCTCTCCTGCCACAGATTTTTGTGGCCCTGGCCAGTTGCTTGATGCCCATGCCTGGATGAGGATAAATGCCCATGCCTGTACTTGTTACCTGATGCTGAGCCCAGCTGCTGAGGGGTGGCTCATGTCTTCCAGGCAAACTTCAGATGGTGTAGCCTGACAACATCCAGTTTGTCTGTTGACAATGGTGTCAGCTCCATGTGCAAGCCTGTGCTCTGTCAGGGGATTATCAGACTGTGCTTGCCAGAACTATGAGCAATTTAACAATACGTAAAATTGAGAGCCTTGCCAGGGAATATTCCTTGGGGTTTCCAGGCTGAGGAACATAGTTACACCACCAGAGGTAAAATTGCAAAGTTGCACACACATGTATATGCATAAATTATGTATAACTTATATAGTTATATATAGTTATATAGTTATGAGATTAAATATGGGAAAAATTTTAGATGCTTGGATTTATTGCAAAGATATTTAAGCCCTAATGGTCAAAGAAATGTCAGTGGGAATTCAATATATCTGCATATTTGCAGATCTGTGCCACAGTCCCTGTCCCAGAGGGGTTTTAGTCCCACTAGATACTTCTCTGCTATCAGGAATGAAGGACCAGCATAAACGATGATGTGCATTTTCCTTTAATAATTTCCCTGCTTGACATTCCCATCCTTTGATAAGGTGCCAGTCACTCCCACCCCCCTCCCCCTGTTCCTTTTTTTGCCAGACCACACAGAGGAAGCTCAAAGGTACTTGCAGTGATTTGAGTGGGCTGATTAGCCTTCACCTCAGTGCCCCAGGTATGGAGCTGAAGGCCATAAATCTCATTCAAATTGCCATCTTAATGTGTTTTCTTAAGGCTCTTTAGGCTGGGGTTTGGATGAAGCTGCTCACTGTGTTCATTCATTATTCTTACTCTGTTGCAGATTTCACCAGCTTACTGATCTATATCTAGGTCAGTTTCATAAAGCATCATTTCTGTTCTAGGGCTTCCTAAAGCATCATTTCTATTCTAGTCTTCAGCTGGGAAGACGGTTGTAAGGGGCTGGATGAGAAATGGTGAGACTGCATGGATCTCCAAGTGAGTGTTAGTCTTTTTCTCTTACTTAGTGCCTTATAACTATTTGCAAAGACTTGTGAATTGAGAATGAAATTGTTAATGGCTTAAACCTTCTAAAATCGTTGAAGGACTTCTGCCCACCGTGGCAAGCTGCAAAGACACAGCTGAACATCTGGGAGAACTCAAGCCCACCCCTCCCCAAATATGCCTAATACCTGGAATTTGGATTGTGATGGGAACTTGAGATAAGATAAAGGAGGTATTATTGTCCAATCATCCCAGGATTCCATCTAGGGAGGAGAATGTATTCACAAGTGATACAGGAAGAAAGACTGGAATGCCAATGGTTCAAATATTCAAGGGGAAGCTGCCATGTGCAGCCATCAGTGCAGAGGGTGAGCACAGCCCTCCTCAGGCTACCCTGGTGTTGAATGAGGTAAGGAAAGAGGCAGGGAATTGTCTCTGTCCTTACTCCAGTGAACTCAGCTGTATTTACTCCCCTGCTGGGAAGTACCAGAGCACTCACAGGTAGCCTGGAGGTTTCTGTCTCTGCTGAAGGGCCACCATGGACCATAATGGACTCAGCTGCACTGGTGTAATAGGCAGCTTTATCTCCTTTAAGTGTCAAAGACTCCCAAAATGTCCTGAAATACACAACATTACATCACCCAGTTGAAACTCCCTGCTGCAGGGGAGGTATCTGGGCATTCCTATTTGAGCCTGAGTGAATATAAACCAAACAGGGTTTGTATTCTGGAGGTTTCCTCATCACCTGATGGATCCAGTCTGCAACTGTCACTTTGACTAAGACTGTGACCATCCCTTTGACCAACAAACATTGAAATGGCAGCAGCTGAGCCTCTTCACAAGGCCTGTGGGTGGTGAGATTTTTCTACTCTTATCCATTCCTTCTCTTTCTTAGATGTTTTCTGAAATGATATTTTATGCTTTTATATTGTCATATTACTGTAGATAACAGCAATCAAAATGGCTACATACCTGTTTTCCTGTGCAACCAAACTGTTCTACAAGAAACCCTACATATGTATAATTGCAAACACCGATCATTCAGTGTTTCACTCTAATCCACCCCCAGTGAGTTGAACACTGAGGTATACTGATAATATGGGCTAAAAGCATTCAAAATGGGGTGATCGATCCAAGGCTTGCTCTAAGGGGTGAGCTGTCCTTTAAAGATAGCACGGGGGTGGGGCTTGGCTGCTGCTGGGGAAGGGTAGAAAGGAAAGAAAAGCAGGTAGAGTCTAATGAAAAATGTTTTTCTGCTCTATTAATCTTGAAATAAGAAGTTAAAATGGAAGTCTCAGCAGCTGTGAGGTCAGACTTGGCTGCAATACACACAACCTCTGCTATAAGGGTGACAAAGAGGGAGATGGAGTTGGGTGAAGAAGAAGAAGAAGAAAAGGAAGGAAAAGCAGGCAAAGAAGAAAAGAGATTTAAAGGCTGAGTTGGAGAAAGAGAGAAGAATTAAATTATCATCAACCCTGATTTACATTTGATGTAGAAGATATATGGTTTTTACAGACTCTCAGAAGAGAGAAAATCTGCTCAGAAACAGCTTTATCTATTACTTTGCAAAGCAAAGTTCTTTTTCACACTAGAAGGAAAAAAAACATAAAATAGCACTTTGTAGAAGTGAACTGAGTTCCCATGATGAGCTAGACTGTTAAACCTGTCCTCACCAGGCTCTTTTTCTGTACCATGGTCCTGTTTCATGTCAGTTTTTGAATCAAGCAAAGTGTTGACAATTCAGTGAATTGGAAGGGGCGAAAAGTAGAGGTCAGAACAATCTTATTATGCATGAGGAAGGAGACTTATGTTTTCTCTGGATCCATAATCTGATTTTTCTATTGTATCATTTTTCCATGCATGAAATCTCCAAGCAAAAGAATTTAGTTGAATGACTATATAGTAATTACCCAGATGGTATCTATTAAATTGGAAGGAGATAAATATCTCAGTTAAATTAAAAAAAAAAAAGCTATTCCTAATAAATTTCAGCAGACATCTGCCAATGAGGCAAATCTTATGCAAGGCAAGTGTTTGTGATGCAGGAATATTGAAAATAGAGGGAAAGTCTACATGCACGCACATAAATAGCAACAGATGTGAACATGTAGGCAACCATCCTTTGGGGTGTTTGCCAGTTAAACCAGCTCCAAATCTGCCTATATTCCCAGCATGCTGAGAAGGGATTCAGCTTGCAGTAAAGATTTCAAAATGTCACTTAATCCTGTCAGCCTGTCCTGTTGTCAGGGCTAGTCAATCTTCACAATGCCCCTTGGTGTGGGAAAGCTATGTCATGAACCTCAACAAGTAAGAAGGAGACATGAGCTTTTTCCCCATGTACAACAAGTTCTGGTGTGTCTGCTGCAATTGGGTATTTGGGAGGAAGCCTCGTTTTTATAATCATTCAAAAATCCTGGTACAAACCCCAAACAAGTATTCAATTTCCTTTCAACAATGCTAACTTGCCATATAAAGTCCCAGCAGGTGTTTTGTCATTGTAATTTTTGTGTGTTTTGAACTTTGTCTTTTTCTAACTCCCATTTTAATTTTCTTCTGGAGTTCCCCCTCTTCAAGGCCATTTTCTTGTTCTTGGCTTTGCTGGGATGAGAAACAAGTCAAGTGCAGGGGCCAGCTTTCCCATGCTGTGTCCAGTCTGTCCATCTGCAGCAGCCCCACTGCAGAGGGAATCCCTCTGCCAGGAGCCTGGAGCTTGTGCAGGATCCCTGGGGAGTGCCTCTGCTTTCCTTCCACACATTGCTACCTGCTTGTTCAATTCCCCGAGCTGTAATGCTAGACAGGAAAACGAGCACAGTGTTTGGAGCTTGAGCACTGCTCTCATTTAGGAGCTGTGGAGATATTTTAGGAACTCAGGATGTCTGAGATGGTTTGCCTCTCTAAAATGTGAATGTTCAGGGCCTTGTTGCCTCATTAAATAATAAAGTTACTCTCAAGTGCACTGAAGACCTGGGATGAAAACTTAAGCAACCTCTGATTTTAGTGTGATGGTGGTAGGCTGCTGGCTAATTACATGGCTGTCTTGAAACTGGTAACTCAGCTCCCCGTGGGGACCTACTATGACTCCAGACACGTGGTTTCTTAATTCTCTGAGAGCGGCAAGTAGATCAGTCAACAGCTTGCAAGTCAGAGGATAATGCTGCAGCAAGCGGGATCTGGGACTTCAGGGTATTCAATAAAAAACAAACCCAGCTAACTTGTTTTCTGTACAGGACACAGCCTAGTTCTTAATGATTTACTTATTCTGCAGCTACATAGCAGTGTGGGGTTTGGGTTTGCTTCTGAAGAGGAGCTGAGTGCTGCAAGGTCAGGTCATGGCACAGAAGCACCTGTAGTGCCAGGGAAGACTACAGGGATGTAGAAGCATTTGAGTCTAAGGACTTCTTCTTTTGGTAGAGTACAGTTTCCTTTCCAAATCTATTTCCAGAAAGCAAAAGCTGTAGGTCACTGCCCCAAAAGCTTCCTGCTGGAGGAGGGAGTTATCTAAACAGAAGCAATGCTCAAACAGAACTGTGAGGACCAAAACAGAGTATTGGTTTCTCTGAGCTCTCACAGCAAAGCTGAAAGCTCCCACCTTCAGGTGCCAGTCTGTGCCTTTCCCCCTCTTTCAGGTGTCTTCTCATGCTTCTTCTGTCACCCTGGGCAGATGAAAGAAAAATGTTGCTGATGAGATTTTCTCTCCACTGTTGCTGACAAGCAATCTGTCAGTTCCTTATCTCTAACACTCTGATATAGAGCCTTGCTCGTCTACGTGTACTGTTAAAGGTCTTGCAGCTGACGTGTCTGCATTCCCTGGACCTCACATTACAGTGGGGACTGACATTTCCTTTAGACTTGAGGTCAAAAGCCATATAAAAATAAAAACCCTTCATAAGATGATATAAATGAACTTACTCTGTAGCTGGCCTGAACCTCCTTAGTATCCACAGCAATCAAGTCAGTAATATTTTATAAGAAAATAAGGTTCCAGAATAAAACCTTCTCTGTTCCCAGAGCCCTTTTGGAAAATAAAAACATCCCCTTTTATCCATTAGAGATCCAGTGCTTTGTTCCTGCCCTGTGAGCAGTATCAGCATCTTCCCTACAAGTCAGTCCAGCTGTGAGATCCTAATGAGTGTTACACTACAGATTTCTCAGCACTAAGCATTGTGTTCCAGGCTCTGTTGTCTGTTTTAGCTGGCAAAATCTGACCCAAGGATGATGAGAACATCCAGAGGAACTTGGGATAAAAGCTAGGTGGAACAGTCTTGTCCCAGGAGTATCCTACCTGCCAAAGACTCTTCTCCCAAAGCCTTCTCAGTGTACTGTTGTCTATTCTCATCTTTATCATCACAATTATTAATAATTTGAACCACTGTACTGCTTTGAGTACATGTCAATTCTAGGAAGAGGATCTCCCTGAAGCAGACAGAATGCTCCTGTGTGTAGCAGGAGATGGTCCATGCAATACAAAGCTCAGAACATAAATATATGAGATCAGAGGCTGGGAGAAAGCAGGTGGCAGATTCTCCACTCAAGGCTCCTCTCCCTATATTAAGCTCTACTCTACTTATGAAACCCAGAAAGATTTTTGGCGACCATATGCTGTTAGTAGGAAAGCTCAATTGTTCTTAAATCCTTACAGGATGTTATCTGCCCCTGTTGCTTAGCTAGTGGGAGTGTATCCATCCATCTCCAGTTATCTAACAGTTTAGCCATCTCCTCTAGTTTTCCATGGTCCCAGTATAACTTTGAGAAAGATATAGGAACATACTGACTCTGCATTCCTTGGCTGCTCTCTTCAAAGTGTAGTGAGTGCTTCCACCACCTGCTAACAGAAGGTGCTTAGGTTGGTCTCTTGGACTAGAACTTGACATCCATGTGATCAGATTAATTGAGATTATAAACAAGCTTGTAGAACAAGTAACAGAGGAAAATGCTGAGCTGCTGCTGAACAAATTGCTGAGAATTTTCAGGTACTCTGGCTGTATTATTTTAGGATGGCATTAGATGAGTGAATTGCACCTCAGCTACATGCTATGGAAAAAGGGGTGTTTCTTCCCATGTCTTTATGGAGGTTGCAGGTCTCACCCAAGCATCAGATATAACTGGAGCTTTGGACCCCTTCCCCAGGACAAAGCCTGAAGGTTTAAACTGCCTAAAGCCCCACTGATGAGTGGTGAGTGGTGGTGGCAAGAGAAAGGATGAGAAAAACTGAAAAAAGAGGCAAGAGCAAATATTAAAATGACCTCAACCCTTTAATCCCCATCCCATTTTAATCTATGACTGCACTCTATTAGCATGAAATTACCAATTACATTTATTTTGTTAAGGCTTTTCTGAGTAGACTGACCCCTAGTTTAATGCAGTTATTAGGTATATTTCTGTTCTATACAGAGGTGAACAGATGGGTTTTTTGTGTGTGACTGTGTAAGAAAACCCATTTCTGCAAACAGGGGATGCCAGGCGAGTTAGTGGAACAAACTTCTACTTCTGTAGTAAGTTAATTGTGCAGCAAAATTAACAAAAAGTTAATTGTGTCAGGTTGGTTTCCACTCAGCTCAGGTAAATTAATTAACTTTCCAGTGCGTTACTGGAGAACTGAAGGCTATGCTTGTGTTTTTGGTTGTGCATGACATCAGAACACACACTGTAAGTGGAACCAGGAGCCTTTTCCACCTTGCTGATATCAACAGGAGCTGGTTTGATCAAGCCCATGGTAACCCCTGTCATAGCTCAGTCTGGCTTGGATGGCAGTGAATCAATGATGAATACTTAAAAAAGGTAGCTGTGAAATCCCATGAGAGAGAAAAAATATTTGAGGCTAGGAAAAGCTGTTAATATCCATCTCAACCTTCAGTAAGGCAGAGGGAAAGATTTTCAGTTGGTTCAGATGCATTGCATTGTATCTGATTGTACTGGTAAAACAATAAAATACTATTTTATTGTTGATTGCTAATAAAAATATATTTGTATAAAAACATTTAATCTCATTACCTTGAATTAGGAATACATATATATCTATGTGTTTAAAATGAATATGTGCTGCTGAATATGAGCATAGCTATTGTGATTACTCCCATTTGGCTGCACATATCTTTGATGAAGACTCTGTCTAAGCTTTTGGAGAGAAACAGGGACTTCATGGGCTCATCTGACTAATTTTAGGCATTTGTGTTATAATGAGATGGCCAAAATCCTGAAACCTCTATACCTTTGTGCTGATTGAAATGAAGAGGTAATGATTAACACAAAGGTAAAAGTCTGCATCGAAGGCATCCATATTTCCTGAATAAATCTGACTGGATTTTTACTGGAAAACTTTTAGTATTAAAATGAAAAAAAAAAATAAAAATAAGGCATTCCTTAGAAATTGCCAACTGATGGCATAATAGAAGAGCAAAAACTCAGTTCAGGAAAACTGTCCTGGAAGAGTTTGTAAATTGGCCAGATCTTTAAGGTGAAATTCCCAGGCTCATTTGTCATGTACCAGAAATTACAATGGGAAAGAACTCAACTTTGAATGCTCTGTGCTCCTTGGATTTTACTAAACAAGGCCATGCAATTGCCAAGTGAAGACTGACATAGAAGCTGCATTTGAACTACACTTCATAGGGATTAACATTTTACTGAGTTAATCAGAATCAATATAAATTTAGGTTGTTTTTTTTTTTTGCAGATATGGAAGAGATGGTGAACTGAGTGAAAGCAATAGAGGCTGTGAATAATCATAAATATAGATTATATGTCTTTGTTTAGTAAATAAGATTATTTCTGCTAAAATCAGTGCTCTGTTTTAACTTGAATATTCAGCCAGGCCTATTATTATACTGCAGAAATTATGTGGTTTAAAACTTTTAGTTTGTTTGATACTTCTCTTAAAGGGCAGGAAAATTCAGTGAGAGAATGGCATGAACCACAAGCAGAACAGTTTTTCCTCTCACTCAAGATAGCCATGTATCACCAGTGTTCCCAAATCAGCTTACTAATCTTCAGTGTGCAAAGATATTTTAAAAAAAGGGTTGAAGAGGAAAAAAAGAAATAAAAATTGAATAGCTGGTGAGATGCTGAAATGTAACATTTGCAAGCTACTGCTTAGAACATTTCACACACAGCATGCATTTTGAGAAAATAGAGCTTTTTCCAGTGCTACTTTCTCAGACAAAGCAGAATGACCTCTTTGTGAAGCAAAGGTTTCAGTTTCATCTACAGTGTTGAGCTTTTGTTCTCCCCTACACCGGGGCTTCAGGAGCTTGTGGGGCTCATTATACAGCAGGAAGTCAGGAATATCTTCTGTCCTGCTATGAGTCAAGTGTGCTGACCACAGGGGAGCTGGTGTGCTGACATCTGAAAAGAGATGCTCAAACCTGACATGATTTCTCCTACAGGCACTGGGTATAAACTTACATGAGTCTTCTCATCAGTGGGAGCCCCAAGAGGTGTCCCATGGACCTCAGAGCCAGGGGAGGAGGAGACATGGCTTGCCCAGGACTCTGCTGCTCAGTGTGGAGCTGGCTCTCGAGGACATGGGCCTCTTTCACCCTGCTGTGCCCTGGCCTTCCCTCACCCCGGGCTGGGAGTGGTGTGTGGGCAGCATCCCTGCAGGAACACCTTACAGATCCATCCCAGCCGGACTCATATCCCTGCTCTGCAGATCATGGATGCTTTTCCTCATCTCCTCCTGCTGCACAGGAAGGGTAATGATGCCAAGTAACTTGTAAAACTTCATTTTGGCCTCTTTCTTTTTTCATAAAAAGCCAAGTGTGTCTGACCAGTTTCTCTGTTTATGGGCAGGACATGAAAAAAAAATAAATCAGGGACATGTATTGTGATTGTTCCAGAAGCTGTGCAGCTCACATTGCAAAATAAACCAGCAAGCACCAGCACACAGAGCTACATATGGCAAAGGTCCACAGCCCCACACAGTAAAGTCTGTGTGATATAATGATGCCAAGTCCTATAGCTCCCTCTGGAATCTTTGGGTATGTCTTTCTGGGCACCCAGGAGTGCTTAACCTCATGTGCTTCTCCTTTGTGCCTTCGACTTACTGCTGATGAAGAATTACTGTCTGACGTAGAGAAATAACTGGGCCAAAGTACACTCAGGCAGGAGGGAGAAAAGGAAAATGTGTGTTATATCTCTGTACCTTTTATAGCTGCTACAAGCTTTGAAGTGAAGTATTTTCAGGAGTGCAAACCCTAGTAATAATTGTGACATGAGTGGTATTTACCATGTACATGTTTTCCTCAAGGGAGATAATGTGAAATCATCACTGCCATCCAGACTGGCATTTTTGGAAAAGGGCACCCTCTGTCACAGAAAACCCCTTGTGCCTTATGTACCCCTTCCCTTGTGCTGGTGGCAGCAGCTCAGCTATGTACCAAAGGTTAGCTGCTGAGTCACTGGAACCAAAGCATCCAAACAGTGACTTACTTGAAAGCTACTTGTTAGGAATGGCGATTCACTGATTTGAGGTCTCTTTCATATGAATTTGAGAGCAATTTGATTACCCTTCTTTCCTGAAAGATTTTTTTCCATTTCATACTTTTCCAGGAACAGGAGCAGCAGAGCAGCCATACAATGCTGGATGCTCATCTTGGCAATTTCCAAAATGCTGTAAGCAGAGAATGCCAGGAATCTTGTTTCTAAACAACCACTCAAGGTCTTCTGCCTCTGTTAAAGCTTCCAGCCCCCTTATTCTGAAAGCTGGAAGACTTTTCCTATGCATAAATATATGAAACCTCCCTGTCCAAACTTGGGCTTTTTAACATATCTGAGGAAGCTGCCCTAGCGCTTCCTTGGACTGAATCTGCTTTTCCCTGCTCTTGCTTCACAGACCTTTAGTTACCAAGTCAGTCATCCTGTCTGCTGTTAAAGGTTGAAATTCATCCCCTATTTGTTGTTTTGGCAGCATCCTCATTAGACTATGTCCTTTCTGACATGGCTTTCAGCTGGGAGAGAATCAGCTTTATCTGAGCTGAGAACTGCCTGGAGAAACTCAGTGTGGGCTCTCACAGTATTCACACACAGTGGGTAAGCATGGTTGATAAGCATGCCTTGGTAACTCACAAGTGACTGAGTTATTTAGTAGAAGAAGCAGAAACAGAATTGCCACTTCCTAATTAGCACAACTTGACATGACTTAGCAGAGACCAAAATTCCGCTTATTGGTTTACCCAGGCCCAGATGTGCTGTACAGTGAAAGGTAATTATTGGGGCATGATTGTTTACAGGATGTGACAACAGTCTCTCTAAGGTCTTGGGGTTCAGACTCCTTTTTTCATTTCATATCTGTCTGGTACCTAGCACACTTGTTTTGTCTTATCAAAGAGATTCCAGTGATAACATCATCATAATTCATGACAGCCCCTGCATTTTCTGACCTGTATTTCTCTTGCAGATTAAATATCTAGCCATTCAAAAAATATATAAATACATAGTCTCATGGAGCAAAGGTGCAGTCTGGGCTATCAGCCTTGGATGGAAGAAGAGAATTATGCTCTACTCTTTTGGTTTTCTGAATTACAATCCCGCTGAGCACAGCTGGGAATTGCAGTAAATCCAAACATTCAGGACAGAGCTGAAGACTTAAATGTGCAGTGTCAAACACTGCCTCACAAGAGAGAAATTTTTCCTAACTTAGTTGCAAGAAATAGTATCCTGACTGTATCTTTTATTTTTCAACTCAGGGAAATTTAAATAGCCTAGGCCAGAGGTGCCATGTACCTGGAGCTACAGAGCAAATGAATGAACTGTAACAAAAGCGTAGAAAGCTTTTTCTTGCAGCATCAGATTGCAAGTTACAGACTATAGATTTTGTGTCCAATAGAGTTGAGGAGTGCCTGCAGATATGTTGAGCAGGATCTGACTGATCCTGAATCATCAGAATTCCCTGAGATGGGCTCAGGGAGGTTCCTTTATATTCAACCAAGAAAAACAGGAATTTCTCCACATTGACTAGAAAGGGATTGATGGGTGACCAACACGACTGTACCTGCATTTGGGATTTCATAGCTGCTCATAATAAAGAGTCAAAAAACCCTCAACTTTTCCCTCCAAGTGGTCACTTAGGGGGCTTTCCGAGGAGAGTCCTGACCAGCTGGTTTGTCAGTACAGATCCTGCTTCACACTTGCCTTGGCTGCATAAACTGTCTTACAGATCAAGGGGTGCTATCCTGATATGGAAATTCTGTCTGTATTTATTTTACTATTTTGATTGTATTTTCTGATCTTGCTCCATGCATTGAATTAGATTGAATGTGTCTGTTCAGGCTAACAAGAGAGATTACTTGGACTACATGAAGATTTGGACAGTGAACAATCTTTATAAATAGAGTAAATATGTGCTTCCCATGCAAGACACAAGCCCTTAGAGAAAAAAATAAAAGGGAAAAAAAGCAGTTTTGAATCTATTTTCTCCTTCATCCTCATCAAAGTAGCTAGGAACACTAGTTACCACTTATTTATGAATTGAACTTGATTTAGTGATTTTGTAATCATCCTTGGAATGAAAGTGGTTAGAAATTAATCCAGGTAGTTTACACTTCAGGAACTGGCAACCCATCTTGAATAAGCTTTCAAACACTGGGATCTTCTAGTGTTATTGGCCACTCAGAAATGACAGAATTATTCTGGAAATGATCTTTTAAAACAGAATTGAATTTTCTGCATTAACTCAACTGTTGAGTTGCCCATGGCAGCTTGAGTCAAATGTCATCTACATCTGAAACTTCAGAGCATCTGACACTTACGTGCCTGATGGGAGGTATTTTGGAGCTGTGAATTGATGTGAGTTTGGACTCCCTGAACTCAGTGAACTGAGTAAAGGAGAGTGTGATGGTAACAGATGCCAACGTCCTTGCTTCACAGAGGCTGGAGCAGCAACTGAGCATCACGAGGGCCTGAGGAAAGAGCTTTGTGGTGCTTTTAGGTGTGACTGAGAAGGGATTTTCCTAATAAGAAAAGTAAATCTCTGCAGTGTCAGCCAGACCTACTATCACTGTTTTTACTCTCCTTGCAGCTGCTGCCATGGTGGCACAAACCCCACTGCAGCAATGGAGCAATTCTGTCTCTGCCTTACAGAAGAGACAACCTCTTCCAACAGTCATATAAACCTGCTGGCCTTCTGTGAAGGAATGCACTCTTTCAAACAATAATAGGGGAACCATAGCAGTCCTTACTGCTCTCAGGGAGACACCAGATGTAATATTTAACACTTTTAATGTACAACTGCAACTCTCTTTTTGTTATATAGCTTAGTAATGAGAACCTTTTTTGCCAAAATACCTACAAAAACACTTTCTACTAGTCTGCCCTGACCTTCCTGTTTCTCCTCTCTGAATATAATGCTCAGAAGCAGGGAGAGCTGTCAGAGGGCAGGGAAAAATAAACAATCAGTGCTTTTCTGTTGTTTGGATTTCTGTGTGATTTATGCACAGGGTTATCTGCTGGAGCTTAAGGGAGCTGCAGTTACAGATCTCAGGCCATCAGATTACTTCTCAAGGGGCCAGAAGCTCCCCTTTAGGAGTGGTGACAGATTCAGCTGCCAAGCACTGCCTTTCACGGAGCATATGCACTCACTTCAAAAGGCCAAAGGTTTTATTGGGATTTTTCTCTTTTTTAATCTGCTGCAGAGCAAAGGATCAGAAAACAGTAGGACCTGCCCCAGGGAGCATCCATTGCTGGGAGGGGATGAAGGAATTGTGTTGCTGCAGAGCCAGTGCGGCTGGTCCCACCCAAACACTGGTGCCTGCCCTCACAGGGGGTGTTTGCACAAGTGCAGCACAATCCAGTCTCTCCCCTGCCATGCTCCATGCTGGGCCACTTCCAGCTGGCAGATCTTCAAGGACCTTGAGGACTTCTGCTGCATCCCATGGGGAATAAGCAGTGCCTTACATCTGAGTGTGCTCAGATCTCGTGGGCTTCCCCAGCACCAGTGCAGCCAAGATTTATCCCATATACAGGACAAGACCTCTCTGCTGTGCCTTTGCTGTTTGGGAATTAAGATAGTGCAGCTATGTCTGTGTGACCCCATTGTGTAACTGATTGAAAGGGCAGCAAGAGGCTGATAGAAATTATTATTTATACTAGTGAAATGAACTGAGTTAAACCCAACAGCAATGATGCTGCAAGCAATAATGGGCAGTATTTTCCTTGAAATTGCATTGAAGTTTTACCACTGCTGCTGTTGAGTTTAAGAGACGCATTCAAGCAATGGGCTGGCTGGTAAACGTGAGCCACCATGGCCCAAAGCTGGTCACATCAGTGATGGTGCAGACATCAGTGCAAAACAGCTCTGTGTTTTTAAAGCAAGGAAATGGAGCATTTTATTTGAAATAACCAGTTAAAGTAAAAAAAAAAAATCAGTTCATAGGCATTGTTTGTTTAGTAGGCAATTAAAGAGAAATGCTGTTCATTAGATAATATCATTAAAAGCCAAGGAAATCAAGCAATTTACTGACACCTATGTGGGGTATTAGTTTGTTACTTTCCATTGATTTATCTCATTTCGCATTTCTGGAATGATATTTACCATCCATTTCCATGAAGTCTATAAATTATGGTATGCACGCTCTATCAGAGAGTCTCTAACACACAAAATATTCTCTTAGTTCATTAAACAATCTAACATTGCCCTAAGCAAAGACAGTACCTTATGATCTTCTCCTTAATGAAGTCAGGATAAGTTTTGTAGTACATATGGAATTTCCATAGGCCAAGGAAGATGAAAAGCTGGCTGTGATTTTGCAATAAAGTACATTATTTTCTTTATAAAGCAGGATAACTTGGGTATTGATTGGACAATGACCATGTCCTATAGAAGTTTTCAAAGAGAAGTAAAACTGATTTCATAGAGAGTGACTTGGGAATGGCATCTCAGTCTGTCCTGGTCTAACTATTGTTACTTTTGCATTTGAGGTTGAGGCTCCTTAATCTGCTGTTGCAGATTCAGTGTCACCATTCAAATGTTGCATCTGAAGGTGACAAAAGCCACAATGTGTGGACCCAGGGCCATTATGAAAGTTTCCAGCTGCTATAACTGTTTGATGTAGATGAAGTTTACCAAGAGGAAAAGAAGCCCCTGTGCTTTTCTCTGTCTGTCTGACTTGCCCTGAATTCTCTCTCAGACATTGTCTTTGGTAGCCCTCAGCCAAAGAAATTGGCTTTTCTATTTAAGCATTACTCTGTGATGACTCCAACACAATACATTTTGTACCTGCTTTAAACTCTTGAAGTACTTTGGATGCACTATTTCTCTCTTTTCTTTTTTTTCCCCTCTTCTTTCCCCCAGTGGGTAGATTACAGTTGTCCTGCTTGGCAAAGCACAGAATTTAGATGGTTTCTCTTCATTCAGTCTTGTGATGAGTAACTTCTCAGTCCCATTTTCAATATTGACTTGTGTGATTTATATCCTAACATAGTGAAATATTTCTTGCAATGTGGATCTAACTAATTTGATGAAGGATGTGTGATAAGTTACTCAAATGACTAAGTTGTAAACTCAGAAATACCTGGAATTTTTTCTTGTTCTTCCCAAGATTGTGACCTAGAAGAGGTTTATGGTGACTGGTGGTACTGTGGAATAATCTTAACACCTTAGGGCTTCTTAGGACTAAAGGAATTGTCTTGAGTAATTCAACTTCACAGCATATCTGAGGAAGTGAGTGATGATTTCCCAGTCTCTGGAATAAGGAAAACCTGAGCTGTGCTAGTTTACCTCATACTGAAGTTTCAGAGCCCAAACACAGCTCCAGTTTTGTTTGCTGACCTCTGAGGATGCTATTCACTTACAAGTGGAGTCCATTCATTTAACTGGCCATGTGAACAGTTTTGTTGTTTTTGGTTTTGGTTGGTTGTTGTTTTCATTTTGTCAAATATCTGATCAGAAGCATTTTCCTCCATCAAATGTAAAACTCTGGAACTCAGAACCAAACACTCTCAACTACGTTTCCAGAAATGCCTGAAGGAGTTTAGCAGGGAGTTCAGTGGAAACAGAGTTGAATTAAGAGTTAAGAGTTTAGCTAGAAGGATAGAAGTAATATGTATTGATTAAGAGTATAGCAAAAAGCAATATATAATGATTAAGAAAGAATATAGCAAGAAGAGTAGAAGCAATGTAGAAGGGTTAATTATTAGCAGATGGAGCTAGTTAGAGCTAAAACAATATATCATTTACTTGACTTGGATGTATTTGCAGAAGCAGGAGAGGGAGGAAAGGGTATTGTAAAGATGAAGAAACTGTAACTACACCTGGGCCCCAAAACCGGCCAGAATCAGGCTGGGAGCTTGGACTATGGCCAAGAGACCAGAGAGCCTACCAGCAAGTGTGAAAGGACTTTGAACTCATTTTAATATGAAGTGGAAGTAGGCAGGGTTTGGTAATGCATGTATGTAGGTGTATTAGATAATTGTATGAATATGTAAGATTTTTGTAGATAAAAGAAGGTAAGAGCTCTGTAAATTTTGCACGTGCCTTTGAGAGATTACTCCCCGTGTGCCCGTCATAACAAACATATCACTTTCTAACTTTAATTAGAGTCTTTGTCCACATTTCAGAATAACATTGATATTTCAGCTGTAGGTTTCAATTAATAGCCAAAGTATTTTAAAAAGAGTGGTTTACATGCAAATGAAGCTCTGCCTCTGTACAGCTATGCATCTTAAGATGCTGAACAACTTCTCTGCTCTAGCCATGAAATAACAATAGAATATTTGCAGCATTACATACTTGCCTTGCAGTCCCAAAATGTATGTGGAACTCAAGGAAGAGTGGAGAGAAATATGTATCCTTTCTGAATGCCTCATGAGCAAGAGTGAAACTTAACACCTCTGACTACAAAACTATCAGTTGTCATATTGGCCTTTTTTAAGGCAGTGGCTTGCTCAAATCTTCTGATCCTAACCAGGGATCAGCATACTGCTATGTGGTGTGTATAAACCTTATAAACTTACACTTATAACTTACACTTATAAACTAATGCGCTTACTTCTCCAATCCTTGAATGGAAACTAATTAGTCTTTATGAAGTGAACATAAACTGAATAGAAATAGAAGTACTGGCTGCTGAGACTTTTAGAAAATGCACTATATTTTACTTTTTATAAGCACTGAGTAAAATATGATTGATCAAAATGTACAACCACATTATGAAGATAAATGTCTGTGCTATTTGTGCACATTAAATACCTCCAAGCACATATTGCAAATACAGTAAAACAGATTTTGTTCTGAAATGTTCCCCAGATAGCTTCTGTAGGTGCTTTGTTCCTATGTCTGAAGAACAGACAATAAGAACAATTCTTTAGAATTGCAGTTCTTTAGTGAAGGTCATTATTGATTTACAGAAGATGAATATATTTAGAATTTGAATAAATAAACAGCTAAAAAAATTAATACTCATCAAAACTAAAGCTCTTCCCAGAATAACATTGGCCTTGGCAGGTGTTTCAATTTTAAAAGATCTAGTGATATTTTTAACACAAAATTATGGTATCTATGTCTCAATATGGCTTTTAATTATTTAAGCTAATATTTTTGGTAAATGCAATATGACATCAAACCAGAGTACTTTCCACTGTCTTCAGACTTTTTTTGACATACAATTTCAAGCCTCCAAGATTTTCAATTATTGTCTTTGTATAAAAATTACTTTTTTATCCCCAAGATGAGAAGGACACTGTATACTTGTTGATCATGAAAGCATGGCTTGGGGGTTCATTTCCCTTCCAGGCTAATTCTTTCTGGGAACAGTTAAATCTGTTATATGAATATCCTCAGATATCCAGCAGTGGCTGTGGTGCTTGGCCAAAATGTGGCCTTATGTACTTTGACAGTGTTGTGTGGTTTGGGGTTGTTCAGTGTTTTTCATCCTTCCACACTGTTCCTGGAAGCCCCTGGATATCGTTTAGCCTGCCAATGACACAAAGTATATGTTTTCTAGTAGTGCTTAATGTGGAAAACAGAGCAGCTGAATTAGACAAATCAGGGTAATGAGGTGGTAAATAATCCTGTCAAGTGTTGTCTTAGTAGGCAGTGGAAGGTAATTACCAACTAATTAACTGTTAGCCAAGCAATTCAGCTCACAAGTTGTTCAGAGAACCCCAAATGGTGTCACACCCTCCTATGGGCTAACTCTCTTAGCCAAGGGCCTCCAGGTGATAAAATCTTGTATGCATTAATAGGATTGATTTAAGCATTGGTTCTGCCCATATGGAAAAGTACAGATTTAGCCATAAAAGGAGCTGGCTGGAACATCATGTGGAGCCATAAATACAAGGTAGACACAGATTCTGGTTATATTAATCACAGAATAGTTAGGGTTGGAAGGGACCTCTGGAGTTTATCTAGTCCAACCCCTGATCTTCTAGTCCCCTTGTGGAAAAGTACTGCAGTAATGTCAGGTTTTTTGTGTGACTTCAGGCTGATGCTGAGAAATTTTCATAACCTTGGTGTTGCTACATATCTGTCCCACAGAACTGGAGGGACCAAGCTAAACCGATCCTCCAGGGTGACCATGTCCCTCTGGCCAGGGTGCAGGTCTGGTGTACAAGGAGTTGTGAAATGTGAGAATGAAAACTGAGCTTCCCTTCCTCCTAAGTGACTGAAGAAGAAAAAGCTGCTGGAGCCCTGTGCATGAGTGAGGCAGAGCTGCTGGTCACTGGCCGCCCATGTTTGTCATGGTTCCCACATACTCCACTGGTATGTGAGTCTGGTGTGGTTGGGGTGTCTGAGGACGAGCTTAGAGAAACAGTGGGGATGCAACTTCTGAATGTTCTCGACTACTAACAGCACCATTGACCTGGCTGGTCTGTTCTCTTTACAATACAATTGAGAGAACAGCCAGGGCTTGGGCCATCTCATGAAAAAGAGACTTCAGCACACTGAAGTGCTGCCAAGGGATATTAAACCCATTTGCTGGGTGAATCATGCCTCCTACTAGCCCCACGTGTGGTTGTTTGCCTAAGTTTGCCTTCCTCCAGCCACAGTCCATGTGCCCCACGTTTGTTAACATTTGAACCCTTCTGCCTAGTAGCTTCAGTGCCTGGAAGTGTTCCAGTCCCTCACAGTGGCTCCTGCTCTTTGCAGGTGGTGGCTACCTCACCTTTGCATGCACTCAGGGACAGAACAGTGTTTAGTGATACAATCACTTTCCAGGAAGACCAGGCAAAGCCATCAGAATTGGCTGGAAGGAGGTGATGCAAACCATCAGAGAGCCAAGACCTTACTAACAAATTACCTTCAGAGGCAAGGTTGGGGGTTCCTGAAACCACTGATTTTCACTGTTTATCAAAGCCTCCGAAAATTCACTTTCTTTCCTCACTGGGATGGCAGATGCCAGTGTCTTGGCATGGACAAAAGGAATTCTGGTGTTGAAACAGCTCCCTAATTTTAAGAGCGTGACCTGGCAGCACAATGGAGAACTGATGATGTAAAACTAGAAGAGAGCAGCCAAAATGTTCTCCTCCATTAGTACTGTGCAATCAGCTTTGTTACATAAAAAAAATAGGCTTTTGTGAGAATGTATTCCAACAAACCCTATTTCAAATTAATAAATCAACTTTCCCTGATGGCAGGTTAGGTGCAGTACTGAAGCATTTAATGTAGCTGTGGTGACTGTATCTTCCTGCTATCAAAGAAACAGAAGGCTTTGTGAACAACACAAAGTTACTTGGCATCCAGACAAAAAGAGTTTGTAGAAATTGAATTGCAAAATTCTTGGAGACAAGTTTTGTGTATTTGGGTGTTGCAGTTTGATTCTGAAAAGAGTGAAACCAGTACAAGATTGGTTTGCTGAAGGGGTGTAATTTGGCCAGGATTACAGCTTTTTGTCATTTGTTAAAGTTGTGGCTTTTATCTCTTCTTTGACAATTTTCAGCTCCTTTGGAAAAAGTCTCTTGGACTTTTCACCCAGCTGATGTTTGCTCACAGCCTGGATCACAGAGCTGCTCTGTTCCTGTCGTGGCCCAAGGGACTTTTCCTACACAAACCTCTAGGCATCTCAGAGAGAAAGGGTTGTTGAGGGATAGTAATTACAACATTGTGGTGGTGGGCAGCCACAGGTTGTCTCCCATATCTGTTTGCCAGGTTGTATACGTGGTATATAAGGCATATATCCATCATACTTTCCATTGCACATCAGAAGATTCATAACTGTGCTGTGTTTCTCTGAGGTCACTCAGCCCATTCTGGCACAGTTCAGCAGCAGTGCTGGACTGTGTGGTACAGGCTGTTGTGGTACTCCCAGCACCTCTGATGGTTCTTGTGCCTTCCCCTCAGGTGGCTGTTGGGGGTCAGCAGATGGCTCATCCCCACATCCCCAACAATGTCACATTTCTCTTAGCTGCTCAAACAGCGTGTAAAACACAGCTTACATCGATAACAGAAATGTTTGCTGGGCAGTTTCCATCCTGTTTGTACAACCTTTCTGCTGGTCATTTAGATAGCCAGAGGCCCACAATGTAATCACCCAGCACCTGCTCCTTTAATATCATATTCTTTATCTGCTGTAGGGCAGTTGTTATATTTGATATATTTCTTCATTTTCCAAGGAAGTGTCACTATGGAAGATTTTAGGAAACACATGCAGCACAGCAACACTTCCAGGATGTGTATGTCAGCTTGCCAAAAGCTTTAAAAAACACTTTGTTATGCCTGTGGTCACTAGGACATAGACATCACTGGTGTCTGTGTCACATCCCTGATTATCTGTGTCTTTGCTGTTGTGTGACAGAAGTCTAAAGCCATTGGTCAAACAGAGGAGGTAAAAAAGAAACAAGAAGGTGAGTTGTCTTCACAGCACAAATGAGGAGAATTACATAGAGGGTTCAAAAGAAACAAGAGAGATTACTGTTTGCAACACACAGCTGAAGAGTGGGACTCTCACTGCAGAGGATTATCTCTGGGACTGGATCCTTGAGGATGGGAGAAGTGGGAATAACAAGCCTTACTCTCAGCTCCTAAACAGCATTTCCCTGGAGTTCTCCAGGACTGTGTTACATTTTGGTTGCCTGGCCTTTGTCTTACAACACCTGATGGCTATTATCAGAGCTGGAATAACAAGTTTTCTTAGACCTTAGACACACTGTGCTTGTTCTCACCTGTCAGTGCCGCACTGCCATGGTAATGTACACTGAGAGCCTGAGATGGAGGAGGAGGAAGGGCTAGGAGATATTTTATCTTTTACTCTGCAATGGAAAGAGAAACCCAATTCATGGACCTGGTCCATTATCTCTGCCAAAAATAATGATGCAGTGCAGCCAGGCACACCACATGGCTCTGGCTGCCTGTTGGTGGCTTCACTCATTGGGAAATTGTCCAACACCAAGCAAAAGCCCCTAAATCAGCAAACCACTGTGTCTGAGTTCAGGAGCAGAACTATGTCATTTGTTTGCCTGGGGGCCAGTGGGGTGAGCTGGGCACACTGTTGTATCAGCATAGCTTCTCCAGCATGAAGAGCTGAGGAATCATACATTTTCTCCACTATTCCAGGAGACCCCTCACCCTGGGAATTCCCACGGCAGTCATGTCTCAGGAAGGTGGGTTCCCCATACAAAAGGGATCCAAGGGGGAAACACGGCATCAGAAAAAAGGATTTTAAATACTCTCTATGGGCAGCATTTCACCAGTTTACTGCAGACAAGCTCTTCAGTTTGATGCTGCCCACTGCTCTTGATACCAGCTGGGGGGACCATGCCTCAGTGGCATGAGTTGGCTGAGCCCATTTTTCTTCTGCGTTTGCTGGGCCTTGTAGGATGGTACTTAGCACTTTTCCTCTGTGTCTCACTGCGAGTGGTTGGATTGTGGTTATTATTAGCACACATTCAGGCTCTTAGCAGCTGTAGAACACAAGCAGTAGCACATGTAAGAGGATTGGGTAATGTGACCTTTTGTTTGTGCCAGGGTATGGGCATGAGTTCAGAGATACAGAAATTACCTTGGACCTTTCTTCCCTCCCTTGTTCTATTTACAACCTGAGTGTATTTAGGGTATAGGGAAATGAATCAAAACTGGCTTAAACTTTATTTAGCACTGTAATTGCAGTTCTTACTTTTACCCCATTAAATATTTTCTTGGAAGATTGATTTCCTTTGGCTCATTTGTTGATCATTTTACATGAGAAGTATCCAGGAATTTTACTGATGTTTTTTACTTTGTCTCTACAGTTAATTTTATAAACTAGTTCTTCAAAGAAGTAGGTGGACAGCCAGTATTTTAACACAGCTGATACATAAAGGTGTATACCTGGTGTTATCATAAGATGCTATGAGGAGTGGATCAACCAGTATCTGCCATATCTCATTATACAACCTTTTCATGCTTTTTCTTTCTCAGATAGGAAGTGATGATGTAAAAGATGATCATCAAAGAATATGAAAGTAAACAAAGCAGTAATAATATTTATAAAGTGTATATCACCTTTCACCTCAAGATTTACAAGTGTTTTATAAACTACTAAGGCTCAAACCTAGCAGAGTGTTCTTGTAATGAGTATTGAGGCATCCTACTTCACCCTGAGCTGAAAACAGCCTTGAGCAAGCTAATAAGTTTTATAAATTTCCTGTGGTCAGTGTTAACAGGGGTTGAGATGTTATGAACAGGATGGGAAGTCCAATATTAAGGTCAAAGCAAAAATTGTTGTGGTTTACAAGGACAACAAAAGTACTTTCTTTTCCAAATGCCTCTGAGGAAAATAAGATTTTTGGTTTATTTTTATTAATTCAAATGTTTATTTACCTAGCATGGGAAAGGATCCCATTCTTAAAATTTCAATTGTAAATCAAGTTTCAAAATCCATCATATGAATGTTTTCATCATTTTATTTGCTTAAATTTGTAGGGGAGAAGCTTTTTTTTTAAGCAGAAGAGTTCACATCGTCGTGTGATTTCAGAAGGTCTAGTTTTAAGTAAAACACCAGATATTAAGAGTTTAATGATAAAATGTTAAGAAGTAACAAAAATTACAAGGGAAATATTTATTGAACCTAAATCAAGTCTTGTTCATTATTTTTTTAATGGATCAATATGAGTTTTAAAGGAATATTAATTGTTATAAAACACTGTGAGTGGGGGGTAGGGAAGATGATACAAAATTCTTTCATAGAAGATAATGAAACCAGGAGCATTTTAAATTTATGAATGGGATGTGACACCAACTACGTTGTAAAGAGCAAAGGTGTTATGAATAAGTTTTAAGGAAAGTTTGCATTTCTTGTCTCACTTTAAGCAAGACTTTAGTATTTCTAACTTTGCTATAAATATCTCATCCCAAAGGTACTGAACTTCAACAATTGAAAATATGAATAAAGTCACAGAAGGATGTTTCTGTCATGATTTATTAGTAAACTCAGAAGGAGAATGGAACTCTGTTAGGAAAGAGTTTCAAAGTGCCTTTAATGATCACATGGTATCCTTCAGGAGTTTATTTAGGCCCAGTAGTTGCTGGGTTAATCTCAAATTAAACTAGTGATAACCCATCAAACACACTAATGATTTTTATTAATGTGTTTAGTACAGAATTATTAGATACTGTTCTCATACATATGGTGGGTTTTTCACCCACTTAGGATATATATTAATTTAGAATTTGCTGTATGAAAACTGTGCCTCTTCTACCCATATAAACCCTTGAAGTTTCTAGCTAGCCAAGGGCTTTTTGTATTCTAGTTTGATATATTTTTCTGGCTTGGTCTATCTAATCATGCTACTATTCTGCCTTTCCTGTTACACAGCAGAAAGATCAAGGAATGAGTCTCAAAACAATAAGGTCCCTTCTGTCTCTTGATTCAACAACAGAAGTAGACAGCTTGAAAAACCTGGAGGCTGATGCCTGCTATTTTATTTTATGCTTTTTGCTCAGCTGGGAACATTTCTATTATGCTACTTGACCAAACAAGTATGGTCCCCCCAGTATTCAGTACTTGCCTATTTTATGTGTAGGCATAAAGTCTTCAAGCTTCAAGGCAGTAGCTTTGAAGCACACAGCATTGCCCATTTCTTGGTAAGATGTGACTCATTCTCAAAGATTACAAAAATCACACTCACTGAAATGATTTGTGCTGCCTTTCCCCTTTCTGTGGCACTGCTGGGACAAGTCTTGTGCATGTGACCATTGCCAGCACTACATGCAGCTCAGGACAGTCAGGAGTGCAGCACCGACCATAGCTCTAACTGATGAAATGAGCTGTTTAAACCTGCAGTGAGCCTTTCAGGTTTATTAGAAATCCTTAATGTCTGTGTCAGGTGGCACAGACAGAAATATATATTTCACAGGAAGAGGCCTCCATTCAAGAGTTCCTCTTCCCATCTGACTTGGTGGCAGATCTTCATGGTGCTGGGTGACAGACATGTGGTACATGAAGAAGGTTGTCCTTCTCCCTGTCATAGGCACGTGACAGAACTCTTGATTCAGCTCTGAAATGTCTGTATTTTTCATAAGGAAATGAATGAACCCAGCCACAGCATTCCTGTTTGTAAAGGTTGGCTGAACCTTTTACCTGTAAAGAAAAAGCCCGGTAGCCAGTGATACAGAGAGCGGCTGAAGAGACGCAGAGGTTGGATACCAGTGCAAGAGGCAGTTCCAGTGTGCTGCCCTACAGGCTACATTCTGACTTCAGAATTATAGCAGAATTATATTAATTTCTTAAAATACTTCTCTTGGCACATGCTTGTGTTCCAGCTTGGGAATCCACCAGCTGTATGGTAATGTCCTGATGGATTTAGCTCTGCCTGTTCCTTGGGGAAAGTTCACCATGGGTAGCATAAGGAACTTGAAGGAGCACACCAGGAATAACCTCCTTAGTCACAGCCACCCAGCTCGAAGGAGAGTGGGAGTCTGTCCTGAGAGGGATGGGGGTCAGAGGGGCTTCAGGCAGCCTCCCTTCATGAGTATTGGGTTTAGCATTTTTTCTAGAGAAGATGCAATTTAATTTCCTTTCAGTCGATACACGGACATTTGTTTTGTGCTTAAGTCAGGTATATACGTCAGAAAGATAGATAGAGGTGTTATTCTAAAGGCATTTGGTCACTTTTCCTTGCACAGACAAAACAGTCAAGAACAAAATACGCTTGGAAGTTTTGATGGGTACATTTTTGAGGAATGCTGTGGAAACTTAAGGTAGCTGGCAGGAAAACACACCAACTCTGTGCTGTCTTCAAAATCTCTGCATTTTTGACTCTTTTGTTTATGTCTCTTTTATTTATGTTTTTTACCACAGATACTGATTCTGTAAATTCTGATTTACAAATTTTTTACAGTTTTTAAAATCTGCATGTGGGAGACAAGTGAGATCTGAGTAGATGGTTGACATGAAATGAACAGCAAAGAGCTGCACAGCTGTAGGAAGTCCAGCACATTCTGCAATGCTCTAATTCTACATGTAATACAGATGCCAAAGCAATCAGACTTGAGGTACACTCAAAAATTTAGGAATAGGTGTAAAGTATACAGTCTAAAGATTGAAATCCTCGATCCTATGAATAGAAACGCTTTATCAAAAGTTCTATAGGTTGGACTTCTTGTTCCTCTCATAATAAAGCAATATTGATAGCATATGTTGAGGGAATATGTAGAAATCCAAATTTTACTTGTCTCTGCAGTGAAGCGTTCTGCAGAGGAATAGACCAGATATCCCAAGGCGCAGGGCTTGATTGTTTTAAATGACTGAACAGGACATAGGAAAAGATTAGACAATTGTCTTGATAACAGCAGTACCTGCAACCAGAATAGACAGAGTTCAAGTGCTAGAACAGCAGATGTGCCTCCACTGCTGTTGTGCCATAGATTTCTAGTTTGTAGTTTCAGGTCACAAGTTAGTCAATATCTAAAAGGATATCGAAGGAAACCATTTTTCAGGGCAAATCATTTTATGACAACCCTGGGGACAACTCTTCAACTTCTGTATCCTCCAGAGAGGGTTTTTCTCTGAGATAGAGGACCAGGCTTCAAGCATGGATGGAGTGAAGCTGACCTGGTAGTTCCTGGTTTGCTCTAGGTCCTACCTAAATGCCTGTTGAAAAAAAAAACATTAAAAATTGTGTGTGCTTATCATGAGAATGTGTTGAGGCTAGCTAGCATCTAGCTTGAGTGGCTCCATCCCACCAATGTGTACCCCTCTGTGCTTCTGGGCAGGAAGAGAGAGAGCACAGTGTGTGGTAGCCTGCTTTTATGTCTCTATACAACACACCACCTGATATCAGTCATGTGAAGTGTTCCCTGAGCCAGTTATCCCAGCAGTTGCTGACTTGCAAAATATTTTGAAACCAAAAAGATGAAACATACTAAATGAGTATGGAATTTTCTTATTAAGTTGAAAATAAAGTAGTTTTTAGATGATCTGGCAGTGCTAAATCCTAACAGTAATTTTTCTGGCCTGATATGTTTCTTCCCCAGTTTATCTAGGTCACAGAAAAAGGTAATTCAATATTACAGCCATGAGTACTCTGCCTGGGAGGATTAATGAACTATACTGAGCTTCTACCTCTTCCCCCATGATACTGTGTCAAAGACCTTAGTCAGTAATTATTAATACTATTGGCCTACATTCCTGTCTACTTGCATATATAGATATAGATATAGATATAGATATAGATATAGATATAGATATATACATATAATTATTTTTTTTCTGTAAAATTATCTTCTTCAGTTTTAGCCTGGTGAAAGGAGCTTTTTGATGTTTTCATTCACAGTCAGACAGCTGGATCACAGGCTGTCACATAGAACTAAGGCTCCTGGGCTCAACACAGCACTGCCTGTCTCCTCTAAATTTTAGCCTGATAGGCAGCAAAGCATTTCCTCCATCCTGAGCTTTTGAAAGGCAGGCAGAGAAATCTGGACCTGAAAATCTGGATGTCAGCTTTAACACCCTTTAGATTTGCAGTCTTAGAGGCTGGCATAATGTTAAGCCCAGGGAGAGCTGGCATAATGTTGGCCTAGGGAGAGCTGGAGAACTGGAAATGTTTCAGTGCTGACCACAAGAATAATCAGTGAGGCTTTCTCTGTCCTTTCCTTCCAGTTCTGTTTTCCAGCATGATTCTTGCCTTTTTCCTGCAGAAAAAGGGGCTGATCTGCTTTGTCTGCCAAAGCTGTTCCAGGACATGAGCTTATGCCATATGAGCATTTCAAACAGCTACACTGGATGGAATAGAGGATTCCTCAGGATGGAACCAGGTCTTCAAAACAGACACACAGCTAATATTAAATTTTCATTTTCATTAGTGCTGTAATATCCAGTGCTCTGTAGGGAAATAAGGCCAAACTTTACAGATGCCATTTGGTAACAATGAAGGAGGTCAACTTAGTAAGTGCTGATCTTCATGACAATTTACCTTTTCACATACTGCAGCTTCAAAAACGGAGAAGACATGGGGCCAATTTCCATGTTTCCTTGACTCTGACAATTATTTTACTTCTGGAGGGCCTACACATATCATGAAGTTTTCAGTAGGGATTGGGGAGAAGCCAAACAGAGAAATTTGGATAATACTGGAGGTTTTAGCAGGGTGTCAAATTGCTTTATTTTTGTGTCATTCACTTTGAAAGGTATTTACACTAGTTGTTTATGTATTTTAAAGGACTGAACAATTAAATGCAGTCCTTGTGACACAGAAATATAATCAAGTTTATTTTAATGAGGAAACAGGTGCTTTCTAGCACTCTTACTTCTTTCACCAGGGACATTGTTTAGATACATTGAAACTATGTTGAAGTATATAATTCATGACTGTTGTAGCTCACAATTAACCCCACAAATAAACACTCAAATGTTTGTAAATAGGAAGATGATTTATCATAAGATCAAAAGACCTATGAAGAGCTTTGATATAGTTCTTGTATGAAAGAATCATCATTATCAAAATGCATGCTTGGCTGCTACTGTTTTGGGCAGCTAAATTTTCACAATCTGGATGGAGAATTGATGCATTTTCCAATCTTATTTATAGTTTTCATCACCAGACAGAACCATGTTTTCTCTGCTCTTGGGAGGACAGCCTAAACATCCTAATAAATACATTTTCTTGTAAACTGGACAGATTTTTGTCACTTGGAATACAGAAACACCTAGCATAACTTCTTCAGAATCTTTTGCTTTATCTTTATTTTTTATCTTGTTTTGTAATTACCTTGGTAATAACAAGTATGTTAGGAGACAGGATTTTTTAAGCCCTATGTCAAATATGGCAGTTTATGGAACTGCATTTCTGTCTGTTTGTCAGTGAGTTATTTCCTCCCAATACTTCTAAAATTCACCTTTTTCATCACTTTTGACAAAGATAAGGAGCCTGAAATTTAGTAAGTGTGGGTAGGTTTCAGAGACGTAGAGGAGAGAGAAATCAGTCTGTCTCACCTTGGCAATAAAGTTGTCTGTGAGAGCTCCTTGGTTACGTGCTTGGTTTGACTCAAGCTTTCTGCAAGAGTGGGGACACGGAGCAGCAGGAGTGTGCTGCCTAGGGCTTCTCTTCTGGTATATTTGGTTTTCTTTACCCCTGGAGCAAGCCAAAAAATTATGTTTCTATCTTGTATTCTGGATGGGCACAGCCAGCTTCAAAGAAGTTTCTTGTGCATGGAAGGTTCTGTTAAAGTGGGATACCAGTGGCATCAAGCAATTACAGCATCCAACTAAGAGATAACTCGTCCAACAAGCAAGAAGTGATGTGCCAGAATAATTCCCTGGTAACACAGGTTGATTTTGTTGACTATCCCAAACTTTTACTGGCATCATTCTGCTCACAGACTGACAATTTAGTATGACTTGAACAGCAACATGAGTGAGCTGAACATGGACATATCTGTGACAGCTCTGCCTCCCTGATAACAAATGTGGTCATCACCCTTGGTCTGTGAGATACTGGACTACACTGAACACCCTGCTATCTCCCCATTCACCTTTCCAGGCCTTTCTTCCATAAGTACAAGGGCCCCCCTTTATCCCAGAATGCTGTAAGCCCCTAAAAGGTCACAAACAACAAGAAAAGCCACTGAAAGGACCAAGAAATGGTATTTAAGTATCTCCAAATTGATTTAATATATCTTTTGTCCATATTTTTATCCCTAAAGTTTGCAGGTTGCCAGGTCTCCAAATTATGTCTGTGCAAAGGAGTTTGGGTGCCACAGCTGCAGTTGTCATCATGTAACTCAGCTGAGTCTGGTTACTGGATTAGGGTACCAGAGGTCATGTCCCAATGTGATTTGTAGAAAAGTAGCTCTCAATTCCCTTCGTCCTTTGATCATCCTCCAGCCTCAGAAGTTTTTCTCCAAGAACTAAGGGAAGTCAGAAAAAAGTCCTCTGTTTCCTAGATCTGCATTGGAAAAGGGCAGCCTTTCCCTCCCTATTTGCTCTCAGCATTGTGTGTTCAGAGACAGAGCATAAGTTCACAGAAAAAACTCATGCTTTTTCCTTAGGAGAAGAGGAAAGAGGAATCAAACAGTGCTCTTCCATGACACTGGGCTCTCTCTGTTCTTTGCTGTAGTCTGAGTCAGCTGCTCTTCCAAATTTTCTGTCCCAGTATCATGGCACAGTTGCTAAAGCAAAGCTCTATTAAAATGGCTGTGTTAGGTCTTGCCAGGGCACACAGCTCTGGTGGGGAGATCTGCAGGAGAGTTATGAAGCCGAAGCATTTTGATTTCATTTATAATGCCTTTTTCCAAGGATGAGTTTTCCAAGGCTATATTCCTTCCCTGCTTTCATCTTTCCTAATGGGATGTGCAACCTGCAATTAGGACTCACCATAATTGTGGCCCATATCCATCAAGTCCATGGATCTGCTGCAAGTAACACCACCACCATGGGGAAGTCTGCAAAGCTATTTCCAGGAAAATAAATTTCCCCTTGCTCTTCTGCCCTCTCAAAATATCCTCCCCAGAGCTCCTTCGAGTGGGGTGGCAGAGCACCGGGGCAGGCAGCCAGGAACGCTGTCAGCCCTGCAGCTCTGCTCTCTGCCAAAAACAAACCAGGAAACCTGCAGTGAGTTCAGGAGCTCAGAGCTGACATGGAGAGCTGAAAGGACTTAGCAAAGCAGAGATTAATTTCTGGCAGAGGAAGTCTGACATTCATGAGCTATTAAAGCTTTTGGATATAAAAAGCACTGGCCTGTTTTAGGGTTTAAGGGTGAGCCCAGCTAGATGGGTTTCTTTGCTGTGGGAACTGAAATGCTGCTGCTTTCTGAGTCCATGAGTCATTCTTATAACTGCTTAATTTTCATTTCTTTGCTTGCACTCTTCACTGGATGTGCTTGGGTCAGAGCTGAGTAACATGAACTGATGTTTGTTCCACATCTGGATCCTGTCACCAGAAATGAAGATATTCTTAGCCTGAGTTGAATCATTGCTATTCTTAGATTTTTGGCTGGAACTTCTGATGAATTCTCCCTTCTTTTCCATCTTATATCTCCTGAAGGCTTTTTTTTCTTTGTTACTCCCAAAGCTTTCTAATGAGGATATATTGCTGCTAGTAAAGGAGGGAGTCTTGGGATTTCTCTGAATTTTAAAAGACAAGAATAATAATGTGCAAGCCTTCCTGTAAGAAACCATCATCACTGGATTACTGGGGGGGGGGGGGAGGTGGGGGGGTGGGGAGGGGTATTACTCTTAAAATATGTCCCCAGATTGTTTCTTACAGGTAGGGTCTGGTCTTGACTTGCTTGGACTAGGAAAAGCATAAAGGCAAGACACACATATCTCCTGGCCTCTTAAATGGTGAAAAATGAAACACAGGAGAGGTGAAATGATCAGAGATCCCTGAATGCATCAGCGCCATCAGCAAACCCAGCTGTTCTCAGCTGGGAATGAGGTTGTCTTTGCCCTGTGTCTACAATTGTTCTTGCTCCCATTTTGCACACCACTGTGCAACCTTCTGAGAGAGCTGGTAGTTTGAGATTGTGCTGTAGGGGGAAACAAAGAAACTGATAACATCTTTTATTTCACATTTTTTTTAGAAGCAGATATCTTAAATTAATGCCAAAGTTGTTACTTAAAGTATTTTTTTGGTGATAAGATGTTAAGCATCCTCTAAATTGTCTAATTTTAATTAGTTGGGGGGAGATAATTTTACTGTAACTGACTATAATAATATGTAATAATAAAGTGAATGATAATAATAATATACACTGCTCAGGCATTAACAGAACAGGAATTTTCTTGAGATATTGCCATTCCATGAAGCTGCCAGCTGGGGTCCATTCCCTGGGTTTATGGCAACCAAACATTAACAAGGAAGCACGTGGGTGCTGTACTGAGGTAGTTTTAATGCTCCTTCCTTTTAGCAGCTCAGCTAAGTGTCTGTCTCTGAGCTGGTGGTTACTCAGGCTGGAAGGCAAGAGAGTTCAGCCAGCCCAGGCTTGGCATTTGGAGCCTGATGAATAATTATGCAGATCCCCATAAAATAGGGATTGAGCAGCATGGTGACCCTCAGAGCTGCCCATTTCCTACACTCTGTCCATTCATCAGAAGATACATCTGCCCTTACCAGGAGTTCTGAGCAGCTTGTATTAGCAGCTACAGCTGCAGGAATAGCAACTTACCCAGATAAACATCTTCTTTCTCTAGCTTCCCCAGTTTATGTTCAGCTGAGATGCAGTGGAGTTCAGTCCTTCCCTGTGCCTACGGTATGATTTCTTACAAAATCCTCAGAACAGAAATAGGGAAATTATCCTTGTGGAAAAGTTAATTTTCCTTCAGAAATTAGGAAGCAAAGAGTTTGCTGAAGACACAGGTGTGTGCAAGTATGTTGGTCTATGTAGAACAAGAGTTTTCAGAGCATTATAAAGACAGAATATTGAAGATGAGAGATGGTCTCTCTTGGCCTCACAGGAGGCTGTCTGGGAGCCCCTTATGGCTTCTTCAGCCTCTGCATCTGCAGGCCCATATCTGTCAAGGCTGCAAATTGCACAGGCCAGCAGAGCTGTGTCCTGGCTGCAAGAGTCTGTAATGCTTTATCCTGCTTCTCACAAGCAGCTCTGTGGCGGCTGCCTCCAACTCAATGAACCTCCCTGCAAAGGCTCCAGGGTGTGCTGGATGTGGGTCACTCAAACTTCAGCAGCATCCCAATACATCACCCATCCTCTCAGAGCATCCACTCCTCTGAGCACAGAGTTATGGTCTCCCCTTGACTTGTTTCAGTCTGATATTCAGATTGAAATTGCTCTTCATAGGAAGTGATGAAGAATGGCGCCGCAAAAACAGTCTAAGATACTAATCTTCCTTTTCAAAAGGCAGAAAAAATGGTAGCACATGAGAACAGACCTGTTACTGACAGTCACTCGCTTTTGAATGTCTATGTTTGCAAAATTCAAAGGTAAGATTAACTAGATTAACAAGGACATAGTTTTAAGCAGTGTGCTTGCCTGTGTGTAGATGTTGCTTGTGCATGCTTGTTTTCATGTTTCTAAAATGTAAAAGTAGCAGAAAATAAAAAAAACCTTACAAATCTTTGGGTTTTCAACAAGGCAAATGCAAATACTTTTCTTCAATTCACGTTTCTGCTTCTTTTATTACCCTAAATAGGTTTTTATTCCTTTAAACTGTAATAGAGGTCTATAATCCTACCATCTACCTGGACCAGAGAGGAAAGCACATTTGCTGCCATTCCTTATCAAATCCCAGTGGCAAAGCATGGAAGTAGACTGTGTTCTTGTGCTACAGTAGTTTTTTCAAACAGACTCTTTCAGAAGGAGAACAAAATAGTGCATTGCATGAAATTGCTTTCAAGGTAGGAAGAGCAAGATATGCTGCTAAACACAATAATAGATTTGATGCTGTTGGGTCACCTGACATGCCACTGCAATAACACAGCAGTGCATCACTGCTTCCCTAACTGGCCAGCCTGAAAGAGAGATGTAGCTGTATCCTCTGTAAGACAGCTACACAAAAATAGATCACTTAATTTCATTTTAATGTGTCTAAAATTATAAAGAGCTGAGCTTCAGGAGGGAGGCTTCAGTTCCATTTCTCTGTATTGGAGGTGATCAGACTTCCGTGTCTCTAAAGGTTTGCTGCCCACTTATGACCCTTACCAATTTCTCATACCCTACCCCAATCAGCTGTAGTATTTCTATGTGTGAATGTTTATGAAAGTTTGGGATTTTTAGCTGGTATTTGATTATTCAGCCACTTACACAAGAAAGCAGCTGAAGAGTTGAGAGAAGCCTGAGGGCATTTGGGACTGAGCTGTGACCTGACAGATTTCAGACACTTACACACAATTCCATCATCTTAATGTAGGTCTTGGTTTGGTAGAGCAGGGAGAGCAGGCTTCTCCCAGAGCTGCAGCATGGGAATAAAAGGAGAGGCAGTTTCCATGTTGAGTTAGTGCTGAGCTAATCCTGCACACAGCTGGAGAAAGCAGGTTTAATGACTTGTCTCAAAAACTTTGCTTCCATATAGAAAAACAACAGAAAAAATTCAGCCAGTCTTGAAAAGAAAATATGTCTTTGTAGTGCTACTGTCTATCCCTCTGTCCTCCCAGAGAACCCACTGGGAAGGCAACAGGCTATTGTATGTATCTCACCTCTCAGTATGGGGAGCCTTGGGTGGCCCCGTTTTGGATCTCTCAACTCTCCAGTGATCTGATGACCATATTAAACATGAGCAGGGACACACCAGCTCCTGGCCCTTCTCTAGTCACAGCAAGCCCTGGCTGGTGACCTTGAAAGGCCACCCAGTCCAATCAGGGAGCCTCGATGCACCTTGCCTGATCACAGCTTGAAACCCCTCAGTGAAGGGGCTGCCACCACACCCCTGCAGAGGTTGTTGCAGTGTGTGATCATCTCACTCTAAAAAATGCCTCTGTTATATGGACATGAAACCTCTTGTGCAACTTGTACTTGCTGATCCTTGTGGTGCCTTTGTGAAGACATTCCCATCCTCTTTGTAGCTTCCCTTTAACTATTCAAATAATCTGATGAGTCTCCCTCAGAAGACTGAGCCTTCTCTTCTTCAGGATGAAAAGAACTATCTCTTTCCACCTTCCTTCTCAGGGCAGATTCTCCAGCCCTTTGAACATCTCTAAGGCTCTCCTTTGGACCCTATCCAGTCTGTTAATGTCTTTTCTGAATTGTAGGAACCAGATCTGGACATAGTAGATGATCATGCACAGGTTCATCTTTATTGTCCTTGTTTTTGTTGTTATCCCTCTTATGACATTGTCATCCATGTAAAGCTTTTTATACATAAGAACTGCAAATGAAGATGAAAATTTGAAAAAAGGTCCACTTGAAGGAATTTTGAAAGTCTGCAGAATGTGGGAAATATTCAGTACATAATCCCTCAGAAAGTTTAGGTGAAAGGTTATTATTCTTAGCTGTGAAATGACACTTCACAATTAGAGCTGTAATAGCTGAAATTTTAACCTTAATGTGTAGCTTTAAAAGATGCACATAAACATTTGTTTATAGTCAGCATCGAGTAGTAACTTCTGAAGCAGCTTCAGGGTGGTCTTGATAATGCTTAAAAATATACTCATCTCCACTGCAGAAGAAGGGTGAGTTACTTGTGACAAAGCAGGAGAAAGCACAGAAATGCATTTTGAACTTGTCATATACCTGAATTATAAATATCTTTTTCATAAGAAGTTAGGATTTGAAAATGTTCCTAGACAAAATATTTTTAACTGATGTGGTATATGTCTCTTCCTCATCCAACAGCAGAAATTTGAAGGGTCACATACAAGTATTCACTGATTAACTGACTGTTTAATTGACTGAGGATTAGATCCAGGCTTAGGAATTCCCTTCTTTTAAAACAATGAAGCACATAAAAGTTTCCTTGCTTTGATACACCAAAAAAAGAGAAACAAAACAAAAGAATGGTGAAAATCTGAAATTTGATCCTATTTGATATGAAGATAGTGCTGCTGTTCACAGTTAGTTTACCCCACATGTTCTTGGAGCATATAAAAAAGTGTTTGAATTTTAGAATTCAGAATATAGTTGGAAAACTTGTTTTTTTCAGTTGACTGGATTCTAATGTCACAGTGACAGTGCAGGAAAAAACTAGATATTTTTCCTACCTTGTGAGTTCTGTTTTTCTGGGTTTTTATTGGACTCCAGTGACATCTATTAGTTGATGAACAGTTAATTCTCTCTGAGCATCACTCTTTTTCTAGCGAGAGTAAATCTCATAGTTTGAGATATCAAAAATCTGTTGATTCTTCTGACCTTGAACCTTATGGTCTTGATCCTAGTTTCTAGTTGGCGTTATTCAGGAAACTTTATTTATTGTGTATTTATAATAGCTTTACCCTTCTTTCTGTTTTTAAAAGTCTCTCCTCCTTACAGGAGAAATTGAAAATACAGCCAGAACAAAATGTACAGGCTCATGCAGCAGAAAGCAAGCAAAGAGATTTTAAAATATTCACATGAAGTCTTGAAAGGATTATATCTATATCAGAGGCTGATTTTATTTTTATTTTTTTTATTTTTTGGCTGGAAAAAAGATTTTTTAAATGCAGCCATTCACTTCCATCTCATCTTGGAATGTTCTTGGCAGCATGCATTTCTAAGAAACATGAATCCTTACAGAAGTCTCACTGGATTTTCTCTTAATTTGCTGATCGGTTAACATGAAAATATGTAAGTAGTGAGCTAACATTTTTCAGTTGATTATTATACATAATTTTACATTAAATTCATAGTGTTTCTATAGAAATGTTAGGAAGTGGGCACAACATAAGAACGTCTAGATTAAAAATAACCAAAGAAAATAATTTTAAGCTTCAGAATTATAATTTAAGCACCCATCTTGGTGTAATAAAATGGTAAATAAAAGTAAATGAGAAAAGACTACAAGGCAGACTTGCAAGCCTCCAGTCTGCTTCTTAGTAAGCAATCAGTCAAAAAAGTATATTAAAGATTGCTGAAGAGAAGCAGTATTCAGCAGAATTACTGGTTTGCCAGAATTATTTCTGTTTTGTACTTTTGTCAAAACTAATCACAAATGTTATTGTAGCCAGGAAGGAGGGAGAGCATGAGCATTAATTTCATGGGGACACAGCTGTTTAGATCCACAGGTCATGTCAGTTCTCTTCAGTCTCTAGGAGTCAGTAAATCTATTAAGTTTTTCAAGCTTTTTCACAGAGACAGATCAATTCAAAGCTTAGTACATATCCCAGCTGAATTCTGTAATAGCTCCTTCAAAGCACCAGGTACATCTAGTGGTTCTTATTAATTTGTTTTATGAGCACTACCAGGGAAACAACTATTCTCACTGTTATATTGCAGGTGGGTGGCAGTGCCATAGTCAGGGGAAAGACTAAGACACAAAATCCAGTCACTGTTTCAGCAGATCCATGGTCCTTTTTCTTACTTTAGAGACTGTGGCAAATGTAATTCAATTGGATTTTCTTTGATCCTGACTCAAGCACTGCCCCATTTGGAATGGTTTCACCAGAATAGCTATCTTACAAAGATGTATAATTTTACATAATGAAACTTAGGCAAAATTGTTCATCAGCTGATTAATGCTGGAAATAATTCTTCAGGTAAATTCAGCAGCTGGTCACAACAGTAATGCTCTTTTCAGTCTGCCTGGTAGGTCACTGATGGAACAATAGCAAATATTTTTTGCAAGCCCTTTTCTGCACCTTTTGGTAGTACTGCGATGGGAAAGGCCAGAGGTAACAGCCTGGTCTTGCAGGAGTGTCCCTGTTCTTGGTGGTCTTGTAGACATCAGTGAAAGCTGCATGCCTTAGATCCTTGAAAATGTGGGTCCTGGCTTTTTGCAACAAGAATCTATAGTTTCAGTTGAATTAAATTAAAAAGACACATCTAGTTATATTCCTTTCCTTTTCTCTGTTTTCCCATCTGTGCAAGACACATATACACCTTTTAATGCCTTTTTAGTTGTGAAGTCCTGTGTCTAAGTAAAGTAGATTGGTTCCACCACTGGAGAGATGGAGGCAGAAAATTATCTGGCCTCTGTGCTGCCCCTTAGCTGCTCCTCCATCCTCCATTCTCATCCTGTAAGATTGTTCAGAAGTACAAATGAGAAATATGGTTAGGAAAAACAGGACTTGTTTTCATGGGTGATTGATAGAATTGCTTTGCCTAAATGATCTATTCAGAGGAGTTGGTTGTTTTCTGGGTCGTGATGGCTGCTGAGATGTATAAAGAACTTCAAACTATTAATTACTGAAGAATCAGTCAACCTGAGAACTGAAGTTCCCACAAGAGAGATGGCAAAGGGAAAATAATAAAGGAGCTGAATGTCCCCTGTTGGTACGTGTGTTTCAAAGGAAGATGTGAATGGGTTTTATATTAAGAATAATCCAAAATTTCCACCACTTCATGTTTGATCAGAGGGACTGCTCCAGCTCTTGGCAATTTGATTCTTTTGTCATCTGAGTACATTCAGCCCTACAAATACACAAAATTGCCCCAAACAGAGGCAACACACAGAGTGACCCTGTCTTTCTACCTTTTAACTTTATGTAGGAGAAAGGGCCTCTTTCTAAACTGTCAGCATGATATTGTAATTCATTGTCTGAATAAATACATCCTCTGCTGGATATTCAACATTTCTAAGAAGGAGCTGAGGGAAATAATTTTCCCATGATTAAAGGATTCTGAGATGTTGTTGAGCATCCACTCCCACAGTTACTGCAGTATAACTTGTCAGGCAGACTGTAAACAAAGACTTAATTGTTGTTGACTAAGTCGAATTTTTTTTGAACATCCATATGGGATGAACTTTTTCCATGCTGAAAAGGCTAAAAACCAGCAAAAAGTAGGCAGCCCCATCATCCAAAATCCATGTACGTAATTCAAAAATGTAAAAATGTACGTAATTCATCCATTTAAAACCATGCTTAGTGCCTCTGCCAATTAATCCAACATCCTGCACCCTGCACCTCTAACCTGAAGCACAGGCTTATCTTCGAGCTCTGTGGAACATTTCTATGTGTTTCTAAAATACACCAAGGGTTGACCATGGAGGTTCATGGGACAGTTTTATCTGTCTCAGTAAGAATTTTTTGGGAGCCTTAACACCTATAGGTTTCTTGCTCTTGCTAGAACAGGATAGCTGGGAATGTAGTGTACCCGCCACAGGCCATTAATTTAATAAGTTTCTCCTGAACACAACCCAATACAATTTTTTAAAATAAAGCAATAACATTTTTAAAATCATTATTCCATATGCCATTTCATAGCAGCTATAAAACATAGAGTGATAAAGTTTAAAACTCTAGTTAGAGTTCCATATTTCTTGGGTAATGTATATCAACACATCCTAGGTTAATAAAACTAATCCTTGTTGTTGATGGGTTGTGGATTGCTATAAACCTTTCATTTCCTGATAGTCTACAACTGGATGCCATGATTTATGTAATGTGGGTAAAATGCAGGAAAAAGGGGATGTAATGTTAGCATATTTAAATTCATTTACATTTTGATTCCACTCATATATTTATACCTGGTGAATGGTGTCTAATAATAAAAACAACCACTCTCATGGTGTTAATTTGAGTCATGAACAGACAAGTGATATTAAAGTGGCTGAAGATATTAGAAAAAGCCAAAGGAGAACTATGTATCAAAAATAAGTGTAAAATTTTCAGTTTGTTTTCAGTTATTATTCAGAAAGATGCCTGAAATATTTGACTAGTTCTACCTCTCCTCTTCTGGTGGCTGTTTTCACATGTCTCTAGTTCCTAACTTGGATGGTCATATTTGACACAGACCGAGCTCCTGATTCCTTGTGCTTGTACTAAAACTTGGAAAATAAATGTCATGATTCAAATATCAGAGAGAATGCAAATTAAAAGTATGTCATAGCTTAAAGACACCATTTGTGCATATGATTCTTGGGGTTTTTGGTTTTTGTTGGTTTTTTTTTGTTTGTTTATTTGTTTTTTTTTAACTTTTGAGATTGCCATTCAGAAAGATGGTCCCAGAGTTAATATGGAAACTGTTTGGATGAGAGCTCTTTATCCAGCGACCAGCATATCCAGTAGTTATAAGCTCTGATCAGGTTTTAATTCTATGGAGAATTCATCTTGCTGCCTAGAAAAGACCACAGAGTGCACTGCTGGTAGTGCCAAATCCTCTCCTCCCAGTCTTGGGGCAGGTCTGGAGTGCTCCTGCAGACAGCCCATGGGGTGAGACTGCCACTGAAGCCGTTCTGCATTCCCGTCTGTGGTCTCACGTCCTGCTGCTTCCCAGGGAAGGACTCATAAACAGGCAGACAGTAGGGATATACCAGAGACTGGGGAGACCCTTGTTCCTTTTTCCTTAACTAAGTTTTTGGCAGAGGGAGAGCTTTGTGTCAGTTTACAGCCTGGTTTGTTTCCAAAGTGAAATCTAACCCCCTTCAAAATGATGAAACCACCTGTTTGTCCAAAGGTTGTATGGGACATTTTTTGTATAAATGGCAACCTCTTAGTGAAATAAGGCAGGGCACCAGCAATATGAGGGACTGCAAAGCCCCTGTGAATGATGACAGGTAAATTGCTCCTGACACTGGCATGGCACACATGAGCTCAGTGCAACCCTTTTTAGAGCTTGTGGAAGGACAGAGGATTGTGGAAGAAGTCTGCCTGGGGAGCTGGGGTACCACAACCAATAGAGACTGGGCGTCCAGGGGACCAGGTGGAAACTCATCAGAATTGCACCCCTTCTGCTGACACCACACAGCACAGAGGGAGAAACCTCAGCACCAAAATATCTGATTCTCCAAATGGCTTACTACTGCAGTTATTGGTAATAGGGGCCATGAAATGGCCTCAAATATCTTTGTTTTTAAAACCACATCAATTCCCAGCTGTACGTAAGGCTGAATTACCATAATGATTTTACCTTCTTAGTACCTTTTTTCCCCATCTGTAAATCAAAATT
Source organism: Pseudopodoces humilis (assembly GCF_049639895.1). Taxonomy (NCBI): domain Eukaryota; kingdom Metazoa; phylum Chordata; class Aves; order Passeriformes; family Paridae; genus Pseudopodoces; species Pseudopodoces humilis. The sequence goes on from NC_142200.1 coordinate 11,284,815, forward strand.
AGTAACACTAAGCCTAACAGCAAATGTTTTAAGGATAAATGAACTTCTGGCTCTCATCAAAGGATACAGTTTAGGGCCACTGTCTTTGATAATGCCGTGCTTATACTCTTCACTAGATTTATCCCACTGGCTGTTTTATCTGATCTCTTTGCATTGTCGGCATTAGATAGAAAATAAATGGAAAAATATTTTCAGGCTGAAGAGTAAAGACATTATCAATTTTTTCAACTATTTAATAAACAAGATAACCCCCCAAAAGATTATTTAAAAAATAATAACGAAAGCTAATGGGATTATTTTCACTTGCCATCTCTTTTTTTATTCTTTAAATGCATAAATATTAAATCCAGCAAGGACTGTTAAATAATTCGTTATGACAGTCTGAATGGAAGGAGCTTAGACTTCCTCCTTTGGACTCTTGGATGAAACCTAACAGTGTGTGTTTGAGTAAAACAATCCTTCCAGATATACATCTTGTTCTGTGGAGATTTCCAGAGAGGGAGAAGAGTCTCAGCTCCACTCTAAGGTTTAGAATGGGAACAGCTTACAGGTAAATATGAGATTTTTTCATTGCCAAATATGACCCATCTCAGCATCAGGGACTTTCAGATAAATATGTTGTGAAGCCACAGGAGTTGGCACCTAGAGGAATTTTAAACAACTGATGCTTACTTCTGTGTTGCTTGTGAACTATTAAGTAGGTGTTTGCACCTCTAGTTTCATGAAGACTTTCCACTTTTGCTCCTGACCATTCACACAAATGCTCTCTCTGACAGGGAGTGTATAACCCAGATATTTTGCTTGGAGGAATACCAAGGATTCATCCTCTGCCAATTTCTAGCCCTGTGTCAAAGCAGGTTGGTTTTATTTTATCCCTATTTTATGAAAATAATTGTCTTCAACAAGGGATGTGTATGACAGATGAATAAAACAGGTTTTGAGATCTCATGAGAGATACATCCTAACAGAAATGAAAAATGCACCCATAAATTTTCTAACTTTTGACTTTTTTGTACAGATGGAAAAGATAATGGGCCATGACTCTCCTGCCTCATTCCCATCTCTGGTACAGCTGCAGTGTAAGGACAGTGGGACCATCTAGCTTGCAAAAAAGTGCTTTGACACAGAGAGACTCCATTCAAATCAGAGGTCCCCTGATTTGGAGGCAAGGTCATGACTCCCGTTTCTACTTCTCAACTCTGGTCTATTTTTCAAAGCTAACAAAGCATCACTTTGTGGTTTACTGCAGCTGGTTGAAGATAGCTGTGTGAGCAGGACATCTTGAGCTATTGCATGGCAGGCCCTGCTTCAGCACTTGAGAGCGGAGAAGGCAGGAAGTACCTGCACATTTTCTCCCTCTGGATTGGGTGACCGCATGATTTTGGTGTCAGATTTTGAGCATGGACTAGAATGTCACATGACCGATATTAGGTCCCATGCAAACAGAATGAAAAGAAACCACTGGATGGAGAGGGGATTGTTAATACTGTCTTATTTTGCTCTTTGTGGTCAGTGCTGCAGACTGCAAACATATCTGTGTGAGGAACTCACTTCAGCTGTTACTGAAACCACATTTTCTGTTGTTTTCATATTTCGTGGTCTGGCTTAGACCACACACAGGTTACAAAGTGTGTTATGACACATGGCTGTTGCTGCTGATTGATCTTTGGTTTACCAATGCCACAAAATTTTTCCCCAACTTCCTTCAGCAGATTTATAGTGTGGAAGAACAACTTGAACAACATTGGAAATGAATTCTCATCTCATTGCTCAAGTAGATTTTCAAGATCACAGTCCTGTGCTTCCTTCACATCCGGCAAGAACAGGAATGGCCCTTTTTTTTCAAATATGTGTATTTGTCTCTGGTCAAGCCATCCATTGAGGATCCACATGGTCCTGCAATCAGTCATAACCTGTGCTAGAAGTAGATTTTAAAATGAGTCTTCTATGTCAAGCTGTATAATTGATAATATGGTGATGAGACAGAAAAAAAAGGAAAATAAATGTAAGCCTGTTTAGGAATCTGTGTTCCTTGCAGACTTTGCCTAATTTTCTGAATGTAGAGTTAGAGTAAATATTTCTGTCTGTAGATGCAGAAAATAATTAGCACATATGCAAATGATTGTTGTAGGTGAAGGTTGGGTTTTTCAGAATGACTGTCTGGCTCAGATAGTAACCAAACAGTGGAGATGGAGCAAGTCACCTCTGATCTGTTGAACTGTCCAAATTACTACACTACAAAGCAAATCCCCAAAAGGGAGGCAGTAGGTCAAAATACAATGGAAGACAACACAGACCAACTTTATGCACCAGATAAAAATCTTGTCCCATTACTTTCTGACTGATAAGACACAGTTATTAATAGCCAAGTTTACTAAGATTTGTCAAAATCACTTTGAATGCCCACAGAACATTCTTGAATATTAACTGTTAGTCAATGAAGTCTGTGGGGCATAGTTCTTCTTATTTAAAAACCATTGAAAATAGAAACAAACTGAATATTAAATCTTTCTAGTCTACTTTGCAGACTTCTGTGGGTGTCTAGATGATGCAGTCCAGGTGGAGTCATGGATACATAGAAGCCAGAATTTAATTAGAAGAATCCTGGCTGTTAATCCTCCCAGTTAAAGCTCCTTAACACACTATGTATCTGGAGCATGAGCTCCTTAGGATCATTTCAGATCATCCTATCTATAAAAATAAGAAAAGATTGAGTGATTTTTTCAAATACCTGTCCAAAGACTGGAGATATGAACACAGATGTGCATGAGAAATCCCACACTCTCAAAATTCTAGGGTTAAGTCTATAAAACTATTACCAAAAATTCATGCTGATTTTCATTAGTAAGGTTTATCATGTTGGAAAGTACTTAGAGGAAAAAAATAATTTAGTAGTAACCATGCTCTGAAACAGAATTAAATTTTTGAGAACCTTAAAGCTTTTCTTTAAGTTGAACTCTTCTTCCAGATCATGCACATTAGTTTTCCTTTTGGAAATGTGCACAACAACATAGCCCTGACTTAAATGCACAGCCAATACAGTCACGTGCATGGGCTGTATATTTTCTTGTGCAAGTGGGGTCTGATCTTGTAACCAGTGAATGTGAATAAAAGCATCTATTAATTCAGGTGTGCAGGACCATGATCATGGCTACCTGTGAATGTGACTTTAGATTTTCCCCTACCACTATCACTCAGCTTCTAAGACTTGCAGGACAGAACTACACCAATTTTTCCACTGTACAAGTTCCAGTCAATTGGTGTGAAAGGCATTCCTTTCATCAGTGGAATAATGTGGCAAGAAAACAGACTACACATTGTTTTTCAGGTTTTTTAATTATGTCAGGAGAATTCACACAATCTGGACACACCATTGTAAATCATCGTTTCCTTCCCCTCACAACCTGTGAACAGAAGAGACAGATACTTAAAAAAGGAGAAAACTGTTATAATCAAATGATTGAATAGAGAGGATTTCCCCATCCTCTTTGCCACCATGCTGCTTCTCCTGTCTCTGGGACTCTGAGAGCTAGCAAACACCAGCCTCTTCCTTTCCCTGGCAGCATGTTTCAGAGAGGCTCCTGGTATTTGCAGGTTTCAGGCAGTTCCATCTGACTTGGGGAAAAAGGACATAAGCAACTGACATCAGTGGAGGATGGAGTACCACAGAACTTGCCTGGCTCTATTTGTGCTCCTCCTGCTGCTCCCGTTGGATTTGGCTTGTGCATTCCTCTCTGTGCTGTGCAAGCAGAAAGCAGCATATTCCCAAGTGTCCTTGAACATTTCCCAACACATTGCACAATCCTCGTGTCCGTGTGAGCTGGGACGTACGTGACCTCCACACGTCTTGGGAGAACATTTGATACTGCCCACACACCCTCACTGGCAGAGTAAGTGCTGCTAATTTGTGATCAAAGAGTACTTTGAGCTTCCTGGGAGCTGTGGGCTGAGGTGGAGTGCCAAGGGGGATGTTCTTATCCATCCACCTTGGTGCAGACCCAAGGGAACCACACAGCTGATGTGTGGCAGCCTCCAGAAAATACTTTTGAGGATGGGGAAGTCCAATCACAGAGGCTGGGCCATTGTTCATTGGCTTCTAAGAAAACCCAAATCAAACAATTATACAGAAAATACAAGTCATCTTCCAGATGGAATTGTGTGGGCTCTGGGGCTGGGTTTGGCTTGCCATGAAGACAAGGATGCCCAATGCTTTTGTGAAGCCAAGACCCTTGTACACAAATTGGATGTGTTAGAGCTTTTTCCAAGATAAAAATTGGTATTTAATATGCAAAATATAAACCACGTCTGAGGTGATGAAATGGGTTGACAGCTGGTAAGAAAATCCTCTCTTGAGGACTATTAAAGTAGGAACATTTAGGTACATAAAGGCCATTGGGTAAAGGCCAACAAAAGCTCATCCCCTGACAAGCTGCTCCCTAATTCTGCTATAATTTTTGTTTCTCTGTGCTGTGCTCCTGGACTCTGAGCACTGCCCATGCACTGAACACTGGAGACTTGGTCTGTCATTTTACTGTTGCAAACAGAGTGATTTGGTACTAAAATTACCTGGTGTTGCAGGGTGGTTGTGGACCTGCACAGCAACTGGACCCTGCAGAAGTGTGGGATCAGGCCATGTGCATTCTGGGGACACTGACAGCCAGCTGAATATGAGCCAGCCTGTGCCCAGGTGGCCAAGAATGCCAGTGGCACCTGGCCTATATCAGTAAATATGGCCAGCAGGACCAAGGCAGTGACTGTCCCCTGTCCTTGGCACTGGTGAGGTGACACCTCAAATCCTGCCTTCAGTTCTGGGCACCTCGCTATAAGGAGGACATTGAGGTGCTGGACCATGTCCAAAGAGGGCAACAAAGCTGGGGAAAGGTTTGGGGAAGTTTGATTAGAAACAGCTGAGGGATCTGGGGTTATTTAGCCTCAAGAAAAGGAGGCTCAGAAGAGACTTCATCAATCTCTTCAAGTACCTGAAAGGAGGCTGTAGTGAAGTGGAGGTTGGTCTCTTCTCCCAGGTAATAAGTGACAAGACTAGAGGAAATGGCCACAAGTTGTGCCAGGGGAGTTTTAGATTGTCTATTAGGAAAAATTTTTTCACTGAAAGGGTTGTCAAGCACTGGAACAGGCTGCCCAGGGAGGTGGCTGAGTCACCAACCCTTGAATTGTTAAAAAAACATGTGGATGCAGCATTTGGGGATATGGTTTAGTGGTGAGCATGACAGTGTTAGGTTAGCGTTTGGAGCTGATAATCTTAAAGGTCTTTTCCAACCTCAATGACTCTATGGTCTCAGTGTTGAATCAGGACAGAAAATACTATTATGAATCAAATTCCTATCTTTAGGTGTATTCTTCCTTTTTCATAGGGTGACATGCTTCTGTATCTAATGAATTGTGCAGGACACGTTTTATGATAAAGGATCTCTTTTGCCCTTATAATTGCCTAAAAGACTAAACTAAAGTAGGGTAGAGCAAATTTTCCTTTAAGCAAAGACTGAACAGTAATGAGAGACTGAAAAGAATTTGAATGCTGTAGTGAACATTAAGTTCCTTCTTCTGTTCTTTAATTAGAATATAGGTAAGCATGTAGCCAGATAGATGATTAAAGATATGGAAATCATAGACTTTGGGGAAATGATGGATTAGGGCTTGACTTGACCTGAACTCATGTGACAAATTTCCTTTCAACATTTATTATTGTCTTGAACACTGGGATTAGGTTCTGCTAAACACTGAGTAAAAAAACCCCAAACCCAACAACACAAAACTAAACAAAATCCCTGCTGGTATGAATTTACCTCCTGGATGCAAATGACACTGCACACAGACCACATGCGGGCTCTCTCATGCCTGTGCTCAGAGCTGAAGTTTTGGTCCTGACCTATCTACCCACAGAGTTTCACCTGGATTCCCAAAGCTATTGTTTCTCACCACGTTTGTAGAATCATAGGAAAATTCAGTGGCAGGGGTTCTTGATTCTGAAAAGTGGACCACAAATGTGTGGGATGCATTAGAAAGCAATTACATTAAAACCAGGTTTAAAATGTCTTAAAGAAAGAAGGGAGGTAGTGTTTTGTAAGAGTTACGTACACTGCAGTTATACACAGCACTTGAAATCCCATTATGCTCCGCATTTTGTGTGCTGTGTGAGGAGATCTGCAGCAGAGCATGGTGTCCTGTCCCGGCTGAATACTCAGATTGATCCTGACTGAGCCCTCACTCACATAGAGAAAACCTGCATAATAATTGAGAAAAAAGCACATTACTAAAAAATTTCAGAGGAGAAACAAATCAGTTGTTGACTTGTGCTAAAAATACTTTCATGGTTAGCACACAGGACCATGAGATTCTGGATCACACATGTGCCACACAAGGCCTAGGGTCATGTGAATGAATGAGCAATAATACTCAAATGACCTTTTTCCAGCGTATTAGGGGAGTATGGCTAGAGGTATAAATCACTGTGAAAGCTACCAGCATTTTCAAGCTAACACACTGAACAGCTGTGGTTTTTTCCACTATTAAGTCAAGCGCAATTACAAACTGCAGTAATCAAATGTGAAGATAATGTTTAAAATAAGAACAGCGGTAGGAAGTGGGAAGAAAATAGGAAGCAGAAAAATCCAGTGTGTTCTGTAGCCTGGAGGAAGGCAAAAGGAATTGGGACATATTTCTGGATTTTGTTCTTTTATGTCAGTTCCATACAGCATGTGCTGTGGAAGAGCCAGAGAAACAGACATAAAATAGCAACAAGACCACAATGTATGAGGAAACGTAATCCACAGTCCAGAGGAGGGTAGAACTGGGGGGTGTGACTGGAAGGGATGTCAGTGGCTGTGGCAGTTCCTTACAGGGAGGAATTCAGCCAGTTTAAAAATAGAAGTTGTCAGGCAAAACAGAAAGTCCTGGAGACAAGCAGGTGGCTGCAGCAGATTTTTGTTTGAAATGATAAGGTGGAGGAAAATTACCATTTTCATCCAACCTTTCTCTTTCCTGAGATTGAGGAGAAGCAAGAAAAGCTCATGGAAATCTCTTGCCTTCCCACTGAACACCGCTTTTAATGGAAAAATTAAGATAATGTGCAATATGAACTATTGCCTCTTCTCCAGTTAGTGTGTTGTTGTTCTCTTTGCTCCCACAGTTTGCAAGGTCACTTAGAGGCCAGATAGTCTTCCAAATGTAAAATATAATTTACTGCCTGTGTCAAAGTTGTTTTTAGTTTCTCCAGGGCTCTGAACTACTCATCCTCATCCCTGCTAGCATGTGGAAACAGTTCCCTCTGGCAAGGAAGGAAGGAAGGAAGGGATCTATTCTTAAAGTAACCAGATTATGTCAGAAATGGGAACAGGCAGAAGCAGACTTACAACAGCCAGAGCAATCTATCAGTGATTCCCAGGGGATCTTAGCAAACAGCCTTGACACACTCTGTGCAGGAATTTACCATCAGTGTAACCAAATAAAGCTCCATGCACTGCAAGAAGAACAAAGCAATTTCATTGATTAGATGCTACATACCAACAAATAAACATATTGTCAAAGTATATGTTTTTGCAGATAATTAATTTTAAAAGTAGTGGACATAGGGGTTTTTTGTGTCAAAAGTACCTCTGCTGTACAGCGAAATATACATAATTCCTACGTTTGGATGACTATCGTGCTTGTTTCTCTATCTGATCTCCTGGCACTGCCAATGGAAAGAAAAGTAGGCTAATTTTAAATATGATTTATATAGTGTGTTTTAGACATTGAGTGACATAATGGACAGTTGTAACCACTATTAAGAAAAGCCAGGTGAATGTCTCTGATGTACTGCTCTGCACATCTGGTCACACAGAAAAGAGTAGTTTATCCTAAGAGACCTTGGCCTGTGTAGACCAGCACTGCCCAGTAGCTATAACCTCCTGCCCCATGTGGATATGCTGGTTTATTTAACCTGCAATGTTTTACAGTCATCTAGGACAACCTCACTGATCTGTTTGAGCTAGCAATAGAAGGATTATGGCCCATGCCTTTGGGGCTGCACTGCCTGAACCAGGTCTCTTCTCTGGACTATTTTTGTATCTTTGTATTTTCAGGGGTACCTGAACACTCCACATTTCACTCCCCAAACAGCAATAGGGACTGCCAGAGCTGTACTTTGAAGTGTATCTCCAGGAGGATGAGCAGTCTAGTCTTTTCCTGTTCCACTGAAAAAGGTATTGACAGCAGTATATGAGCCTACAAAGTTCCCCCCAAACCCTTTGGTTTTCAGCTGCACACCCTGATATACTCTGGTATGTAGGTGACTAATTTCCACTTGGTTTCTTCTGTAGATCTACCCTGCTCTCTCTGTCTTTCACCTGAAGCTTTTTGCCATTTCTGTTATTTATTTGTCCACAAAATGTGTTAATGTTGCAAGTTTATAACTGTTCAAGGGGGGTATGAAAGGCATGCTGTAGGCCTGAAATCAGAGTCTGGGCAGGACATTTTCAATTAATTTCCATCTTTTTAGTTCCTTAGAAATGGCAGTTTCCACCATTGGGAAGCTCTAGCATTTCTGACCTTGTATTCCAAACTGAAAAAACCCAAGCCAACTATGAAATCTGAAATCTTATACCAGTACAGGCATTTTCACCTGTGGCCATGTGATAAGGAATTAAGAGAGAAGTTTGAATTCTGTAAAACAAATATTTTTCAAAGGAAAAATTTTAGTCGTGATATTTTCAGCTGCAGCTACATGAAGTTTATCTCTTTAATCAGATCTAAATGTGTTCACTAAATTCACTTGGCAGGATACTGGCTTAAGAGAGATTATTTTGTCAGCATGCTGTTCTGCAGCATTTTCCAATTTTGCTCAAATAGCTTTTCCCCAGATAGCCCATGGGTAGGTGGTATAAACAGTAGCGTATATATTGTGACTACCTTTCCAATTTCAAAGAAAGTTCAAGTTCATTTGCTATTGCAGTGTCTATCTGGCAAATGACTTCTAGTCATAATCTATGATGCTACCTTCTGTGTTTGTGCAATTAAAAAGAGATGATCAGTCTTAAAAATGTCATGTTGCAATGTCAGTAATGACCTTGTGTGCACTTTCAGGGGGAGGAACACTTTCCCTGTGTTTCCTCTTACAGTAAAGAAGTGTCTTTGCTCTTGCTACTGCCTTTTCTGTGGCAAAGGCAGGAAATATTAGATACATCTCTGGTGTAAACCAGTGCAGGTTATAAAGAGAAATATTTGATTAAATGATTTTGAAGAGATTTTCTCCAACTCATAGAAAATATGGATATGAAGCCTCAAAAGTGCAAGACAGGATACAAAGGGATTTTGCTCAGTGCATCTGTTAGAGAAAGCAGTATGTATGCATATATTTCCATACTCAGGATGCAGAAGGGAGGGGTGCTAAGATACAGTTATTAAAATTGTTAGAGATATGCCTCTGCCTTGATGAAGGTGCAAATGAGACCATATGTCAAAGCCAACAGTATGAATTGTATTTAACAGTAAATGTGTGAGAGAGAAAGAAATAGAAAAAGGGAGTGGGGGAAAGAGAAAGACAGTGACAGAGAGATATATTCATTAGAAAATATCACCACTCCCTGGATCCCAACAGCATCTTGTTGATCCTCTTCTGGTCTCAGTTCTGGGTGTCCTGCTAAACAGAGTTCAATGGATTAGTGTATGTTCAGACTGGATGGGAATACCCAGGTACCTCACCCTGTTAGGGGGAAGTTTGGAACAGTCTCTTGTAACAGACTGGATCTGTTGTATCATTTGGCATCACATGCAGCCCTCTGGTGCAAGGCCTCAGGAATGAGTCTGGGGGTGCTTTGGGTGTCTTTGGTGGTTTATGACACCTCCTCAGCTGCCTCTCACATAAATGTCTGGTATGTATGTGGCCTTCCCATGGTGGGGGTTTTTACACTGGAGACAGTTTGTGTAAGGCAGGATGGGTGTTCACTCCCTCTGACCAGAGGTTCACACATCACACCAAAAAACACACACCAAAAAACTCCTTCTCCCTCTGTGCTTGGGGGGAGTGTGTGCAACCCTGACATCAGCAAATGGGTTTATGGGCTGTGGTCCCTCCCACCCGGAACCCAGCCAGGGCTGATTGTCAGGACAGCTGCTGGGTTTGGCTTTCCTTGTGTTTGCATTCTTCTCCTCAGACCTGGGAGAGCTTGACTCACAGTCCAGTTCCAATCAGCAGGCCTATCTGAGTGGGGAGTGGACTTTGGTGGTTGCAGCTTCTTTAACAATGTTTAAACCAATTACCATAACATTTCAGTCTCTCACAGGGGGTGTTATATTTTGGGCACTAGAACAAGAAATTCTTCAGTATCTTCTGGGTCTTACCTAGAACAGAGCACTGCCAAGCAACAGTCCCATGGGGACTGTTCAGCCATTACCTCACTTCACCTCTGTCCTGGCCTTCTACTATTTCCTCTGTGAGAAACAGCTGCGTGTCAGGGTAAGCTCTATTCAGGACAAGGCTTGACTGGCACCTTCCTCCCGCACCATCCTGCAGAGGGATTCCATTGATTCATCTTCGACCTCTGCTCCTCTTCCCTTACTTTCTTTCTCAGTCTTTTTACTCTGTGTTCAGTGCTCAGGGGAGAAAAATGTCATTGTGACACCTGTAAGTGAAATGAATAACAGTAACTCCTTTTATCTGTTTTTTTTTTGTGCTTCTCGAAATACTTCACTGAAGTCTGTAATTTGGCATCTCATTTTTCTTTGGCAGAGGTCTGTGAGGCAGAAGGACAAAACAAGGACTGTGGGGCAGTATCTGTGCCAGTCTTTAGACATTGGATTGGACATAGGAAAAGAATAGCATAGAACAGATCAGAATGGAACTGAATATTTTGATTGGAAGGGACCTACAAGCACCCTCTAGTCTAACTACCTAATGAATCCCAGGGCTGACCAAGTTAAAACATTTTGTTAAGGGCATTATCCAAACACCTCTTGAAGACTGATGGGCTTGAGGCTTTTTGCCGGCTTTGTTGACCTTCTCTGAACATGCTCAAGGAGTTTCACTTCCTTCTTAATTGTTGGGGCCAAGAACTGCACCTCATGCTCAGGGTGAGGCTACACTAAGAGCCTCAACAGCAGGATAATCACTGCTTTAGATATCTCCATTTGAGCTAGACACCTTAGCTTCCCTTTCCAGTTAGCAGGCAGAAGTAGACTGATTGGTCATACCTGGGGTAGATGAGATGAACGGTGCCCATTCCTCCTTATTGATCACAAAGGTAATGCAGTGATGACAAGCTTGGCAGCAGATGTCCATGTTTTAGAAACTGATGTGCAGTGAGTTGCATTTTCTTCATTGTGATAAATGTCAGCATTCTCTGGCATTACTTTTGATACACTATCAAGACTACCTGCTGTCCTGTGATAAATGTCATGCTCAGACACAGCTCCAAGGTATGGATGAAACTGATGTTGTTTGGAGTGGGGTGTAGCTTCTTGGTCTTATCTAATGTCTTTGACAAACTCTGTGATTGAAAAGTTCCCCAAGGTAGTTGACTACAAAGGACATTTTCCAGCCATAACCGGTGTAAAAGAGAAAACAAGATGAAAGGACTGGGTCTTTGTCTTGATATCACTCAGAGAGCTTTAGAACCAGTTAGCCTTGATTAAGGCAGATAAACAGGAAAACGGAACAAGTGAAAAGGAAACTACTTTGCAGAGTGTTGTAACTTCTGAAAGCTCCTACCCATCACATTCCAGTGTACATCTCTCAAGAGACACAGTTTTTTCCAAGTGTGGGCCATTGCCAGTCCCAGGTAAAAAATGCCCTGTTCTGAATTACCACAGATTATCAAATTTATTCATTGTTAGCTGCTTCATCAGAATGTTTTGGAAAACAGCATTTGTAGGACTGGAATTTTTCAGAGCCAAGATCTCTAGATAGTAAGAAAATGTCATTCCTTTTCACTTTATTTTCAGTTTTACAATCTTGCATGATAAACATAAAACAAATCACTTCTCACTCATTAATCTTCCAGTAGAGAAGACCCAAGCCATATCTCCAGAGTAAATAGTGTAAAAAGAGTCTCATAAGATTGTGAGACACCTTGTCTCAGAACAGCCAGCTGTCTTTGGCTGGGAGAAATTACAGTCTGTCTTTGCCTGTACAGCCATTGGGATATACATCTTCTTGAAGCAGTTACTCTCAAAGCCCATTTGAGTCCCTTGTGATAGTTGTAGTACCACAGAAACCATATATCAATGCCTTAAAGGGCCATTTTGATTTAAGTAGAGGAAACGGGGAGATAAAATATTATTATTTTTTCCTGATTCAAGAAACCCCAAATCTTAGATTTAATGGAGTGGGAGGAGGGGTGTGCTTAAAGAATCATATCCATTTGGTTAAATTAATTATTGAGATTAAAAGCTCTGACATAAGCAGGAAAAATGAACTCATATTGGGAAGCAAATACTGTATTTGGAAATAAAGATACTTATTTGCATATATGCCATGGTATAGGACAGATGGCTTCTTGATCATCACTTCAGTTTTCTTCTTGTCAAGTCTTATACAGATGCCAGCTTTGCAGGCCAGGTCAAAAAAAACCTAAAACAGTAAACTGAAGTGTAAAGAAGGATTGTGTTTGGTTTTTGTATCAATCTTGTGATTCTCTGTGCAGGACAGAATCAGCTCTCCCTGGGCCATGCTGGGTTTGAAATCAGTTAATTGTGTAAGCACAATTTCTGGCTATTCCAATCTCATCTTCTTCAGAGGAGCTCATACATAAATTCATATCTGAATGTGAAAACAAGCAAATATACAGGCAAAAACACAACATAAAAAAACATTGAGAGGAAGTACAAAGCCCAGAGGAAAATGATTTTTATGTCTTCTGTTCAGCCAAGTCTGAAAGCCACGCGCTGAGTGTTCCAGTGGACCAACATTATGTTACAAGGCACATAAGCCTCTCTTAGCAGGAGTAGCCAGATCTGATTGATCTCTCATCTCACAGTGCTCATGAACTGACTCAGCTGTATTACAGGATCATGCTTGCTCTTCATAAAAACACAAGCAGAACAAGCAGTTTTAGAGTTCAGGCTTTCCTTGTTGTCCAAAGGTCAGCTAGCTAGCTGATTGATTTAATCCTTTGTCATCCAGAGAGATGACTTCTCTAGACCTTACCTGCTGGCCAAATGTGGAAGGAAAGACTGAGCATGAGCCTGGAAATAACTGAAATAACTGTATTGGGTATTTTCAGAAACAGGTTTCTGAAAAGATGGACATGCCTTAAAGTTCTGGATACTGGGTTGAATCTTGCTGAGGAGTCTTTGGGGCGATGTGCTGACTTCAGCAGCAGCTGAATTTTGCCTAATTTCCCAAAAGAATTATGATGGAGTATCCAATGCTGTCTCATTTTATATATATAGGCCTGTAATCATTTAAAAATGGACATGATGAGAATATGAAGGAGAACAGTGATGTCCTGTGCTGTTATATTCACTTCCTATGTCCCTGTACAGAGGAGAGATTGCCTAGACAAACCGGTGTGTGTGGGCATGTTGGTCAGTCAGCACAGGAGTAGGTGCCCACAAAGATGGAAAATCTCTGTCCTTGGAGAGTTCCAAAAATCATCTATGCATGGTGCTGAGAATCCTGATCTAACTTTGAAGATATCCATACTTTGAGCAGGAAGCTGGACTAGATGACTTCCAGAGGAGCCTTCCAAGATAAAACTACCCAGATCAGGAGACTGTCTGAAACTGCTGAGAAGTTTGAAAATGCAGTAAGAATAGAAGAAACCTACCTGATGTTCTGAAAAGAAACAGAGTGGAAAGTTAAAAACCCAAAACTACAAACCAGATGTACAACTTTCTCTTTTTCCTGGGATAATCAATCTTTTTTCTCTGCTCCCTTTTTGAACATTTCATTGCCCTTCACCTAAACTTTTGAACTTTTGCTGATTTCCTTCCTCCTATCCTAAAAGCAAGGGAAAAGAAGGAAAAAAAAAAAAAAAAGAGGTTGATATTTTTAATAGCTGAATTTTCTTGCCAAAGACTGCAATGCTGCAAACTCAGAATAAAAAGTAAATTTCTCAAATTTTGGCCTCTCAAGGAATGCCAGATATTGCTCATTGAAATAAATTAGATATAAGAAACTTGGTGCTGTGAGGGAGGCTTTTTTGGCATTCTGTCCCTCCTAAATCTTCAGCGCTGGAGAATTCTGAGCTCTTTTGTCCATGGTGATACATGAGGGATTAATTTTGGTCTTCCCTGCTGCTTTATGATGCTGTGGGCAGCAGGTGCTGTACAACTCAGTCTGAAGCACAGTTTGGCTGAGCTGTGGGCTGTCTCAGAGGGGTGGTGTCCCTCAATGCACACCTGCAGGGAAGAACTGCAGCCTCCTCTTTTCTCACAAGCTCACAGGACAGGGGTACAAAGATATCAGCACTGAAGCTCCTTAAAATGGGCTGTAAGAGGAGCAAGGAGGGAAGATTAAGGAGGGAAAAGATTAGCTCTAGAGTTGAGCATTTCTCCAAGTAGTGCCTGAGAAAACACAAGGGCACCATTCTTATTTACACCTGTACCATTTGTGGAATATGATTTATGCATCACACTGAAAGTTGAGGTGTTGAGCTCTGGACTGGAGTTGGAGAGATGGGGCCACTGCTCGAGTCCTGGTTCTGGGATAATGTGTGCCACCAGTTCCCTTCATGGACTTCAGTCAGCCATCTATTAAGACTCTTCTGTGGTGGGTCACTCCCAGGGCTTGTTTAATGCAATATCACACTTTTTTCTTAAAAATCCTTTGTGGATAATTCTTTAAATGTGAATTAATATGTACCTATATCCTTTTATTATCCACTTACAATTTCCCTCTAGAAAACATAACATTAATTTCACAACCAGTATATTAATTTCTTCCACTTGTAGAAACCAGTTTCTCTTACCTATTTCCTCTGTTCCAGCCTTGGAATATTTTCATGCTGCATTGACATAGATAAAAAACCCATAGCACTCTGTAGAAAATGTGGGAAAATATTAATCTTATTAAATCAAAAAATACATTAAAACAAAAACAGTTCAAAAAACCTTCACTGGCTATGGTTAGTCAAGGTGCAACCTATCACAGTGAAATGCTGGTACCATTTTACTGACTTTAATAGAAATAAAAAGAACTGAGTAAATTTTAAATGGACTCAAAAATCTTTCACCATCCACTTTTGCTGCAGAACTGCATTTAATTAAGTCCTTCATTTATTTTCATTCACCACTCTCTGCATAGCTGAATCACTTCCTTTTATTGCACCAGAAGAGGGGTCATGAAATAATTTATAATGATAATCAATCTTTTGCCCAGCCTGTCACAAGTAATCCACCACCAACAGAAGTGGGAGGCTGAGTTTGCACTGGAGACAGCCATTGGGGGATACTCTAATGTACATTTTTTGTCTGATCTACAAAGTTCAATTAACAATTGCTATCTGCCCTGAGGTCAGGATAAGTCATAGAATTTAGATGACCTGCAAATAAATCACATCTACCCCTTTCTTGGTCTTTGAAGTTCTCTCTGGGTGGAGTTTTTTCCTTACTATCTCCTCTTCTGAGATTCTGCATATAATAGTCCATAATGTCACTCTGCATTTAGGTAATAATGATACATAAAAGAGTAAAAGAGATGTAGAAGTGTCCTGATACAATATCTTCCACTCTTCAGTGTATTGTGCACTCCCAAAGTACCTTTCAACTGGACAGCTTTAAGAACAGCCTTATAGATCCACTGGGATTAACAATGGAGAAAATAAACTGATTTCTTTGACCATTTTGTTCCTTCTCCATGGCTGGCTGCAGTACTTGGCTAAGAAACAGGGACAACAGAGCAAGTGCCTGGATCTGCCTGACTCCCCCACCTTTCCCCAAGCAATACAGCTCAGCAGGTCACACCAGAATAATTATTAAGGTGACTTTTGCAGTTAGACTACATGGCCCCTGAGGTTACCCTGCTGCCCTGTTCAGCAGGAATGAGGTCTCAGCTGATGCTTTTGGATACATTCAGAGTCAATGACTCAGAAACAATAAAAAGGTCTTGAAATATGCCAGGTTTCTATGAGGGAGCAAGCAGTAATACCCACTTCCATCCCAGGATGGGTAGGATAAGAAGCAATCAAGGAAACAGAAAAGAAATTACATATTGAAAAGCAGAAAATACTTTCTATGAGAACAACAGATGTTCTACTACCTATTCATCTGCTCTGAAGGTAGAATCCTTCTAAACCCAAATTTTGCTTTGTAAGCACTTGTAAGTTTGCTCAGTTGTAACTGTTTGAGATAAAATTTTCCAGCCTGGGAAATCTCCCTGGGCCTGAGCTTTTTTAGTGAAACTTTTAGCCCAAGTTTCAACAAAATTTTATGTTCTACCACTTCTCTTGGTTCCATTGCTAAGATGGACTGGAAGAATTTGGTTTGGGAAAATTGCAGTCTTTGCTCTTCCCAGTCATCCAATCCAAACTGGAGGAGCGACTTTAAAAAAAAACAAAAACAAACTTCAGAACATGCCCAACAGAATTTGTATTTTGTGGTTATCAAACAAAAGACACTGCTTTCAGGGAATTGAGCTCAGGCCTAATGGCTCTTCAAATAAGTGATGTTTGAGCAGGTGCTGAAGAAGTTCCTTCTATTGATACCTTTAACAGTATGTGAAAGGCTCAGAAGATCTTTAAAGATTCACATGTGGCTTTTCTTCCCTTGTAAACTAAGTGAAAAAGTGATGCAAGTGTGGCTACATCTCCAATAATTGGTATAGAACCTATCTCAGGCCCTTACCTCTGCTTACTTCAAACTCTCTTCTTGAATTTGGAAACTGAGATGAAGCACAAACCTTTGCCATCTATTTGATGCCAGTCTGCCAGGATCACTAAACCAGCTGTTCCTATTGCCAGAGTGCTGTAGAAAGCTTGTGCACCTTCACCTGCCTGAGGGGAGAGGGCATTCACACCCTGTCAGCCTTTCTGAGCAGGATCTGCTCCCTGCTGCTATTCATGGAACCAGCATCCAGCTTCTGGGCTGGTCCCATGATGAAATGGGCTTTTTTCATACACCTATTTACTCCACAGTTTAATTCTTCAGCTAGTTAGCTTTAATAATAGTAATTAGCAGACTGGAAGAGCCTACTCAACCTCTGAAGTCTCTGCAATGAATTTCCTGATGTTGAAGCACAGCAATGCCCTGAACCCCTGACAGGAATGCAAGAAATATCTGTATCAGAACAGCTGTGAAAATGTGACAATGACATCACCATTTGAAGAAAAAGAAACAGATATCTGATATTGTCCAGAAGAAATTGATGGAAAAGTGCTGTGATGATATCAGGATAATGGTATTTTTTCTTGGTCAAATAGGTGAGATAATTCCTACTTTCTTCATGTTATCTCAGATGGGTCATGCCCAAGCACTGACTGAGATGAGACAGTGTAGCCCATGTGAGGAGAGAGAGAGATACCTGCTGGGCCTGGGCAGTGATCTGGCACAATCAAAATAGAAAAGAAATCCTGTAGGAGGAAAGACACAAGTGTTTTGAAGACTGCCTTGCATCAAACTTTTCATTCCCTTGGACAAGGGAGGCATGTGCCAAGAGCAGACAATGACAGGAGGGTGCTGGAGCTGGAAGCTGTCCCCCAGGTGCTGGAGAGGGACTTTGTCTGGGAGCTGGCACTGGGAAAAACTGCTCAGTGAGCTGTCTTTGGAGCTCTGCAGGAGGCACAGTGTCCTGGGTGGCAGGTCTGCCTGTGCACATCTCTAACTCCCCTGATGCACAGGCTTCTCACTTTCCCAAGACTTCTCACAAGGCAAGGCAGAGATGGGAGCATGACAGGTTTAGTTCAGCCAAGCCAAATTAAGGTAGCTGCACTTGAAGTAGGGAAAAAGCTTATAGAAGAGAAAGACAGAATAAATTAACCCAAACTTAGTTAAATGAACCCAACCTCAGATCCTACCTGTGCAGAAACATTCCTGCCTGGTAGTTGCTGAGATGCCCTGAGGCTCTGAGTGGAAAGGAGTTCAGGCACTGACACTCGTCTTCCTGAGTGCTGCTATTCAGTGTTGAACCCTAAAGGGTCTGAACTCTGAGTTCTTAGCCCTGACCAAACACCTTCCATCCGTCCTGTGGTGGCTGTGGCTGAGCTCTCTTGGTCTTTTTATCTGTGATGGGCCTCTTTTCCAGCTGCATTTGAATTCTGCTTGCTGATTCTTCCCTGTGGCAGGAAGGCAGCTTTGGTGGCTCAGATTGTTGTTATATTGTGAAATACACAAACAAAAGCCAGGCTCTGAAACTCAGTCTTGGAGAGATGGTGTGCAAATGTATCAGGGGCAATCTTGTCCTCCTAGGCAGCCCCTCAGTTCTAGAGTCTTCTTAGGCTGAGGCTTCCTTTTGAATTCCTGTGTATGTCGGTACAATAAATGCACCTTGTAAGATGCATTTATTGTACCGACACCATGGGAAGCTTTATCTCTACAGAGACTGAGAACTGTATCACTAATGCAGAGGTTGGAGTTGTGCAAACTGCTCATTCCCACACCTGCCCACACACCTCTCAAAGAGAGCTTGCTGGGAAGTCAATACCTATTTATTTATTGTGCTGTGGGGTACAGAGGCAACAGCTGAAAAGTTTTTCATTACCCTGGTCACTACCAGAGACCAAACTTTTTCCTTGATTTTTTTTTTTTTTATTTTTCTTTTTTTGATGGTGTGCTTCCCTCTCCTCTTTTCCTGCTTATGCAATAGCCACTGGTGGTGGTCATGAAGGCCACGTCTGCCTCACAGAGAACAACAAAATAATTAAGGGCCATAAATCTTGTTCAACAGCTAAGGACTAGTTGAGCATGTGCCAACCCAAAATAGAGCGGGTGTGTAAATATGGCTAAGTCGATCACCCTACTCCATAAATAGCAGGTAGCCCAGGGTCCATTGAATTCTTCTGCAGGGCAGCAGGCTGCATGGCACCATCTCCTCTTGTGTAGGGATGCTTCTCAAGGTTACTCCTCAAGGCTGACAGGTGCTTGAATGCTAAACTTTGAAATCTTACCTAAGGGATAGATTTTGAATTGATTGTGCCTATGTAACCCTCTAGATATAAATGGTTGACTGAGTCTGGGACTAAACTTGGATCTAGCTGCGCCTATATTCCTATCTCATAACCATGAAGGTTTGATTGATAGGTTTGTTGAAATAGCTTGTTCTGGGTCAGTGCTGCTGCACAATCTGAACTCAGGACTCTCTCTCCTCTCACTCTGAATTGCTCTGCTGTGTACTGTTTGTTCCTTCTTCCAGCATTGAAATGTTCTTGACTAGGAGGGTTCAATTCTGCAGCCACTGACTGCTGAAAAAGCTTTGTGGCATCTCCTGCCCCATCTCAGTATGTTGCATAAGGTGTCATTTGCAGCCAGAGCTCATATCCAGGCTTGGATAAGCATCTGCAGATCTCCTGGTGAGGATGGGCTGGTGAGGTCCTTGTATCAGGTGTTGCAGGAGGGGTGGTGGGGTGAGCACAGGCAGCTGACTTTGCTGCTCTGCTCTGCCTCCAGTGCCTGCCCCACCCTACCTGTGCAAACGGGGCATCTCATGGGAGCCCTGCCCTCATGTCCCCAAGCCACCCACTGCTTCAGAATTGCACCCCGAGAGAGCCTGATGGGAGAAACTGATCTCCAGGGCTGCAGTCACACTGCAGGAGTTTAGAGAAGGTTTTTGGGTTTTTTTCCAGAGAGGTTTTTTTGTGGGCTTTTTTTCCCCAGCCCTCATGTTGAGTCCTACACTACAAAAGTCTGAAAATGTGAAATACTGAAGCTACTTACAGCTTTTTTTATAGTGGAGCATTTGATCACAGTGGCTCTCTCTTTACTGTGTGTTCTGTTTCCTCTAACACACTAAACTATGAGAAGCACATATATTTGATGAGAGCCAATAGAAGATTTTTTCCAAAGCCTTCTGCAGCAAAGTTACACTCAGACTGCTGAATGTTTGAAGTCCAGCAATCTCAAGCCTCACACACCAGAAACACAATTCCCACTGTGTTCAACAAGTGCAGTACTGCTTTCCTGTGTGATGCTTTGACACAGAGTCATTTCAGTCTAATATTTAAGATGTGCCAGGGATGATTGACCACACAAACCATATTGTCCGCTAATGAGTTAATTGAGCATGAATGCTATGGCATCCCAGTGTTTCAGGGGCTCTTCTCTGATTGTGGGTCTCATCATGAGGGCTTGCAAGATGTGAGCAGGATGCATTCCAGCTACACACAGCAGATGCCTTGCAAATGCAGACATGTCCCTTTTCAGTGAAGTATGTAAAGTAAAACCAACTCACAAGGATTCTTGAACAAAAGATTTTATTGCCCTGCAATGACAGGTATTTTGATGGATTAAAAAAAAGGAGATCACAGTCATGCACATTCATAAATCAAAGCCTGGTAAAAGCTTTGAGTTAATTTAATTATAAGCAGTACAACCAAAGAGCTGTCCCATATGAAGTACTTGCCAGCTGCCCCAGGTTAAAAGAACATCTTTTGTTGACAAGTTTGCCTTGCTCTCTCAAAAGCACTAAAAAACCCCATACTGCGTGTTTTTCTGATACAGGGATCATAATTTATTTAATCCAGTTACAGGAGAAACTGCCAGTGGTTTTGAATCAAATATAGCCTTTGAAAAACTTGTTAAATATACTGAACTGCCTACAGATCCATGGAGCTGAGATGAGACCAGGTCATGTAGGATTGAGCTACTGCTGTCAGACACTGACCCTGATCAGTGCTGAGGAGCCTCGGCATCATCAGAGCCTGCCCTCAACCACACATCCCACAGGGCAGCCTGCTCCACTTGATAAGCCTGCTCCTGTCAGGATCAAGCTGCTCTGAAACCTGGAGGTAGAAAGATCACCTGTGAAATTTGGAGCTGGTTCCTCCTTTATGCTTCTGCTGTGGGTTGGAATGCACAGGAGCTGGGTTCCAAGTCTGGGTCTGATTTGTGCTGCCAAACCTGATCATAAAATGAATTTTCTGAAACTAAATTTCACTTTTTCCCAAGCAGACACATTTTCCAGTCCCTAGGACTGCAGAGATGTGAACCACACAATTTTATATTTTAATTTACAGCCAATACCTGAAGAAAGTCAAAAATACAGGCTCAGTAATTAGCATGCTGTGGGTACTTGGCCTCACAGGAAGCAATGATGAGCACAGATAAACCAGGTGTGCATCTGCTTTTCATTGCTTGTGGAAGAAGAGCTTGTTCCATCAGTATTTAAAATGAAAGAAGAACCCAAGAGGTTGCTTTCTTCCAAAGAGGGAAGGACTTATCTGCTCTTGCAGTAGTGGGAACAGGTGGCACAGAGGAGAAGAAACAGGAGTTTTAGAAGGCCGCTTGGCAATGGTGAGTGTTTAATTTTAGTAGTGAGTGAGAGCTGATTTGGAAACCTTGTCTTGTGATCAGGGACTGCAAGAAAAACTTTGTGCCCTTGAAGGATGCAGAGGAGAGGTCTGAAGGCAAGGAGCCACCCAAAGGTAATTAACAGGTAGGATTCATATCACTTGCTCTGCTTGTCCTTCAGCCCCATTGGATGGGTTCAATTAACAAAGCAAGGTGTGATCAGCAGGGCTTGTTAAATATTGCAGCCATTATAAGACCGGACTTAAACAGAGAACTGATATTTCTCTCACAAGGTGTCAGTCCCCAAACCTGTCTGGGACTCCTCAGGATGCTCATGGGGACTCATGAGGAACTTCCTTGCATGATAGCAAAAAGAATGGGAGTAAATTCACAGTCAAACCTGTCACTTTTTTGTGAAGCTAATGAAATGTGATTGCAGCAACCAGGGTTTAGTTTTGTGTGTAGCAAGATCATTTTCTTCCCATGAATAAATTAGCATATCTGAATAGTAACCAAGTGGAACAACCTTTCAGGCATTTATCAGATCTCTTTTATTCTGTACCTAAAAAGGTTCTGTGTATGGCATAAGCAATGGACTACCTGGGGTCTGCCACAGACTGAGATGCTACAGGGAATTAAATCAGCACCCCAGTGACCACAGGGGCAAGAGATCCTCTTTGGCTCCAATGGGAAGACCACCTTGAACAACCTAACATCTGCCAGGAGATAATTTGTCCGATGTAGTAATAAAGGCTTTGGCAGCAGGGAGTTCCGCTACACAAGATCTCACACTTTGGAGTGTGTTTATGATATAGGCTCCCAAAGATTGATGGAAGAGCTCAGCTGCTTCTGGGTGGGCAGATGACTTTGATGGCTCACAGTCCAGCCAGAGACATTAAAACCAAGTTCTCATCAGTCTCTGCTTCCCTTTCCATAAATCCAGCTGACTTCTCAAACCACTAAATGGAAATAGAACCACTAAAGCTGATCTATAAAATTTCAGCTCCCAAACTAGAGCTATTTGTGGGAAAGTGAGGTTTTTGGAAATAAAGATGTTTTGGCTCTTGACTTGAGGGTCTATATGGGCTCTAAAGTCACTTGAATTTTAGAGGACTGTAATAGGATTTGAACTACAAATATAGTTCTTCCCAAGCTTTCCCTTTTTATCTGCCTGCACAACCTTTGGTTTTACAAACTAAAAACAACCTGACCATCTCCCCATCATAGATGTTACAAAAAAAGAAACAAATGTGCCAACAGAACATCCCAGCTTCACCTTCAAGGCTGAAAAGTCTTTCCTGTTCAGAACTCCAACAACTATTTTTACAGCACATGTGTTGACTACACACTGCAAAGGTCTGTGGTGGGCATGTCCTTAAAGGACATATCTGTCACTGGATTGACTTAGGATCACACAGACAGCACTGGTTAAGGCAGATATTCAACTTTCTTAGGGTTCTATCATGGCCCTGGGAGGGAAAATCAGAATGCCTGGCTTTGAAACCCATCCTCTGTATTGTCACATTTTAAATACCCAATCCTTAAGTGCTCCTCACAAATGGCTACTGCAGTTCCTTGTGCCAAGAACAGGAAGACCTGGCCATGGTACATCAAAATCCAGTTTCCAGAGCTATGAACGAATCCACTTTATGGTCATAGGTGCTGGTGGAATATCTGTGTGAGCTGCATACCATCAGCATTCACTCAAAGTACAGCTTGGGACTGCAATCCATCTCGAAGATAAGGAAGGGGAAGAAATGCACTAACTGAGCAGAACCAATCTTCCTAAAGGATTGCTCTTATTATCACTCTTTTCTTAACATATTGACTTTTCTGTACTGTATTCATCACAGTTGTGTACCACACACTAAAACAGCCTTTGAAGCTGCTGTAGTGTAGCACTTTTGCACAGGCTGTGTGCATCCATCTGCACGGTGGGTACCAGCCCCAGGGAGCTGTCGGTCGAAGGCAAAGCTGCTCTCTTGGGTGAAACTATTCACACACCAAGAGCCAAGAGCATAATGATAGTATCAAGAAGCTTTTTATAAGTGTTTTGTTAAGTGCTTTGGTGAGGTTTTATTGCTATGGCTAATTAAAAGTTCATCACAAGCGCTAAATGCAGCCAATGTTTATTTGTAGTACAGTCATATTGACAGGCCAGTGCTTTGTCAGTATATTAGAATTGTGTGCTGGTTTCTGGAGAGGATTAACTATTGCTTATCTGTCAGGAAAAAGAAACATCACTAACAAATAAGTTAGCAAACAAACAAATCCTTGTCTCTTGTGTTGTATCAGCCTTTGTATTTGGCTCTTTTCCTAATATTTTTCTAAAATTTGGCATTTAAGTAGCAGTGCAAAGATAAACAGTGTGTGCCAGCATGCTTTGGGCATGACAAACCTACCTGGATTTTCTTGTGCCTGAAATATGTCCCTTGGCCTAGCAGGGGCTTGCTGCTCATGGGTACAAGATGCCTTGATCCAGGATGAAGAGTGGAGAGGCAGGGCTTCCAAACAAGGCTGCAGGACCAGCTGTAGCCACTTAGGCTGGAGGTAGAAAAATGGGTGAAGGATGCCTCTGAGATGTGGTAGCTGATTGCTCTAGTTCAGGGATTGAGGGCACACAGAGACCCTCAATGAATGAGAACTTCAGAGAATGACAAAGAACTAAAGGTAGAAGAATCCACTGGAAGAAGGTAGTTACAGTATAACTGTATATTGCTTGACCATCCCACCTCGAAGTGTAGACATCTGACAGGTTTCTGGTCTGTATTTGTTATATTTTGTTATATATATCTTACAGTATTTCCTAATTTTCAGTAATTCTCAGTTTTGCCCACTAGTGGATACAAAATTTCTGTATGTGCCTGTCTTAAAAGACATTTGGGAAAGAAGTCTTACAGCACCTGTTGATATCACCTACAGGTCTGCTGTGTTTTCAGTATCTGAATGGTGAGGGAAAATGCAGGCTGCACATGGACATGTAAATTGGAGGTGATTTCCCTCCCCTCTGTCAGTCTCCCCTTCACTCCAACTTCTGAGGCAGCAGCTGCCTGCAGTGCACTTGCAGCTTTCCAGCTGCTCCCTGGCAGGAGCCAGCTGCTGGGAAAAGAGCAAAAGGAGGAGGCACTGCTGGGAGCAGCGTTTTCTCATGCTGGTGGGCCAAACACAGCCCTTTAGAGGAGCTGTCATGTGAAAAAAGCTCTAAGCTGTGGTGGGCAGGTGACTCTGGAAGAGCAGTGTGTTGGAATTAGGCAGTAATGAACTGTCAGTGTCATCAGAGAGCTCAGCCAGGGCCACTCTCCAGTCAGAGGGAGGGAAGGAACATCCACAAATCTTTTTGACTTGTTCCTAAAGGAGGCAGCCTCTGTTCCTGATGTGGAGTCCTGGAGCCAAGGCAGAGCATCCAGGAAGCAGACACAGAATTTCTGCTAATCAGTGTAGCTCTGATTAGTCTTCATAGCTGCTTACAGAAGGGCTTAAAAGAGAGGCTGTCTGGAAGAGTTTTATAAATTATCCTTTCTCCATCGAAAATACATGAAAATTTGTTTGCTTTTGAGAAAGAGATTAATTAGAAAATGGAAAAAAGAGGTGGCTGTCATATACAAAATATCTGGTAGGCTGGAACCAGATCTTGGGTTGAGCTCTTCCCCGGTCACAAATAGCTGATAAGAAAAGTATAAATTAGTCTGGAAGGAGACAGTGCTCTGAACTTTGGAGCTGATGGCAGGCAGGCTATTCAGCCAAGAAGATAAAAATCCCTTTGGAGCTGGCACACAGAGCAATGAGGAGCTCTGCCTGGTAACAAAAAATCTTTCTGTGACTAATATGTGAAGAAAGCAAATTCTTATATCACTTTGTCAAGGGCTTTCTTTCTTCCAAGTATAAAAGTCATTTTAACATAGTCATTAGTCACTATGAGACCGATCTGCTGGGTCCAGTGCAGTTTGCAGACTGGGAGCAAGGCACAGAATATTCTTCAAGAATCAGGACAGAGCAGACCACAGTCCAGCGCCTGACATGGTCCAAGGCAGCAAAAACAAACAAGCAGAGTAAGGACAGATGAACACAACAGCTGCCATGCAGCATCAGGACCTCTGACCTGACACAATGGAAAAAATTCAGATTCATTGCCTTTTTGGCTGTCTCAACATACTCTAGTCATAAATATTTAGCTCTCATCTTTTGCACCAGAATAGTGCATTATCTGGTCTCACTAGAGCTTTTCAATTTCATTTCCAAAATTCATGGTATGATGAAACATATTGGGAGAAACGATTTTTTTTTTTTTCTGTTTCGTACAGGCTCAGTTGCAAAATAGCACAAAACTGAAAAATGTGTTTTCAGAGGGGTATGTCACACATGATGTGTGAGCAGAGACTGCACCAGACAATAGGCTGGTGCAGAGGGATATGAGATGAAGAGGTACTCAAGGGTGATCAGCACCTTTCCACATCACTGTCTTGCTACATTCAACTGGGACAGATTTAACCATGTAATTGTGTTTTAATTTCTTGGTCAAAATAATAACTTCTAAAGGAAAATAGAACAGAAAAACTCATCCACTGTGGTCCTTTGCCACAAGTCTAGTTGTAATAAAGTCACTCACATATCTGAATAATTTAGTTATATTTATTTTATACTTAGAAGATGAAATTTAGAAGAAAATGGAGTCATGATCTGCTGGATGGAATGGGGATAGGATGCTTTCAGCTTGCCTTTAGACATCTGCCTCTGTCATCAATGGAATGGGGAAGAGGCACTTTTAGAGCAAGTTGTCCCTTCCAAAAGAAGCCTCTAAAATGCTTTTCAAAAGTGAGGTGTCTTGTCTGTGGAAGTTTCACTGATATTCGTTTTCCAGACTAATAACTGTGTTGTAGGCCAGAGAGCACAAAGGCTCATTGCACAGCCTTAGCAGGCCAGGTACAAGCAGTACCAAACAAACTTCCCTTAGAAGTGGCTTCTGAGAATTATCAAGGTGCCTGCTTTTCTGTTCCTGCACCCTGAGCTTGGCAGAATCATCAGCATTTAATCTCTTTGTCTTGTGTTTTGATACTTTGAAATGTGCAAAGGGTGCTCACACTTTGTGTGAGGGGTGTGTGGTGAAAAGCATTTTCACAAAGGTCTAACTGTGGGTGACACTGGAGGAGATTTGGATGGCTATTTCAAATTCATAACCACTCATCTGAAGGCCAGGTGGAATCACTGAATTATCAAGCCTTGCCTTGTGCATGACACATTTTATATATTCTTAAGTAGGATTTTCACATTGATAACTGTGTAAGGTTTTATTCCTTGTTTTCTTTAATACTCCATGGTTTGTTCCATTCTGCAGCCCTTGTCTTTTCCATTACTCTTTGCCTTTGCTTTTCAAGCAACAGGATTTTCCCTGTTCCCTATAAGAATCATCAGTTTCCACAATACTCACGGATGAATCTTCATCTTCCTGATCCCTCTCCTCCAGAGACCCCCAGCACTTTCAAATTGCAGCTGGAAAAAGTTATTTCAATCTCTGCTACTACATCCCTGTCACTGGCATTTTGCTCATTTATGAGTGTGTGAGATGTTTTTGTAGAGCACAGCATTTTTACTGAGAGGTGCAGAATGAATTCTACATGACACCAAATGAGACAACTTAACCTTAGAGTTCTTTTAATAATACCTTTTATGTAAAAATAATCATGCCAGTATAAGGTTATTGAAAAACAATTAAAAGAATTACTTACACAACCATGCAAAGAATGTACTATACATTTATCTTTGTGTAAAGATTTTGACCTTAATATTTAATCATTCATCTGTAATAATAAATACTTGACTGAGGAATTAATTTCTGCATGGCATTGAAGAATTTACTCTTAAATTCAGTTTTAGATGCATAACAACACTTCAATAATAATGTCAATAAAGCTGCAGCAGTAATGATATACATCATTAATATATATCATTAATGTACATGAATGATAATGCACATTAAGGATAGATCTGAATGAGCATTCAAAGAAGACATTCCAATATTCTGAGAATATTCTGAGAGCTCCAATTTCTGATGTGAATTGTTACTTTTCTTTTTACAAGGAATGAGAAGTATTTCAGGTTAATGAATTCTTTTTGCCTGACTTATTTTTATCAGAAGTTTTCTTTTTGATTGACTGAGAGACATGATCTACCCTTTTCCTGTAACTATCCTTTCACTGATTGCACCTGGCAGTGTGTAGATAAAGAGAACCAGGAAGATAACGAGAATAAGCAGAATTATGCCAATGATGATGTACTTCTTGTAATTCCTCCAGATCAGGTGATACAAACACTTGAAAGGGTTTACAAACCAAGAGAAGGACGTGTCTGGTCGGCTAAAGGGGAAGAAAGAAAAAGAAAATCTTTTTTAAGGCAGATCCATCTCTTTCCAAAATTATCCCACTGCAAAGTCCCACTGCAAAATATATATTTGAGACTAAAAAGGACCTTTAACTCCTTGGAACCCACTACAGTGATTAGAGGGAATGTCCACAAGCTGTTGAGTTCCTTTTCTTCCACCCGTTCCTGAACCAAGCTCCACACACAACTTGTAATGAAATTCCAGCTCACACATCATAAATACTTCAATTATAGGTTTCAAAATTGAAAACAAGATAATGATAAACCCTAAAGAGGAAATGCATTCATCATGAACTTGAGTACAAAAGTTTTCTAATAATTTCAAGGAATTTAGCATCACAATAGTGGTAATGAGCCACTACAAAAAGTCTGATTGAACAGTGATAGTCACGGTGCCATAATAATCAGAACCAGCTCAGGTTGGGCATGTGGCCCAAAATGGTGTATTTGCAGAAGGAAATTTAAAACAGGCTTCGTGAAAACAGATGATTAAATGAAACCCAGATGGTTTGTCTGTGTACATAAAGAAGAACCACCCTCTTCCAGTGAAAATATCTGCAACCCACAATCCAAGTTTTTCCCATGTTGCCTCATGTTGTGTTCTCCTCCATACCCAGAAGTTTCTTCACACTGTACAAGAGAGCTAACTGCATAAAGAGAGGGAAACAATGTTCTGTTTAGGAAAAATGTAGGCCTGGTCCTCTGGCATCACCCCCAGACTGGGAGGGCACTCTGCTGCTGCTCCAACAGCCTTACCAAGACAGCTTTCTCAGTGGGATGAATACAGTGGTGTTGGGCAACATTAACACCTGCAGAACTGGGGCAGGTTGTCTTTCTTATCCAATGTCACTGTAATTGTGCAGGTGGCGCAGCAATAAGGAGAATGAAATTAACTGAGGGTCACAAAAAGCTGTGGCCATGTCTCAGTCCAGAAAGGTGTTCCAGGAATTTAAACATTGTCTTAGTTATCTGGTGAACTCAGCATTCAGCCAGTAGAAGTGAATGCTGATGTGGCAGAAAGTCTGTAAATGTAAAAGGCCAACTGAATATCTCTTAATGAAAGACTGGGTTTTTTATTGAGGAAGAAATGATTCAGAAATACACCATCAAATTAGCCCTCCAGGTTAAAAGGAATTATTAAAAAACTGGACACTTGCTACATGGGTAGCAAGACCCTTAGTCTGCATGTACCAGCTGCTGAGGACTTTTCATAGCCTTTAAGGGCTGGGGAAAAAAAAAAAAAAGTCAGACTGTTGCTTATTTAATTTGTTTCCTTTGCAACATAGGCAATAGAACTCATTATCAGTTATAGTGGTGTATTTATTACAATAGACTGCATCCGGAAAGGCATCATGTCTTGATCAGCAGAATTGAAGAGATGGATAACCTCATAGTGCTTTGGCCAGCCGGAAATTACACTCATTGAGCCTTATTCTTTGTTTGCATGTTTCTCTCTGTACTTCACAGACATTTAATCTTTGTCCACCTTTGCTCTGGTACATTAAGGAGTCTTCTACTGTCTATAGCTCCTAGTAAATAATTTTTTGTTTTGAAATTATTTTGTTTCTTAATTAAAAAGAATAATATCACAAAACAATCTAAAAAATTCTCTGCTTCTCTGGGTGTTCCTACATGATGAGCAAAAAAACTAGAGTGAATCTAAAGTACTGGCATAGAGATCTGGAAGTCCTGAGAAAAGAGGTCCTTGAGATCCACTCCTTCCTGAAGAGAATTCACTTGAAGAGTCAAATAAATTATTTTTTATGTCCCAGCTGATTGTGAGTACTCTACATGTATGAACCACATATTGCATCACCTGGGGGCACTGAGCTGGCAAACTTTAATATCTTTAAACTTTAATGAAACTGAGGCATGCAATGTCTTCAATTGTTAGTTTATTTTCTTTCCAGTGAGTGAGTGTCTAGCTAAAATAATTTTTACTATTTACATGCTAATATTGCTTTGCAACCTTAGGATTTATTCTGCCCAACTTTAAAGCCTAGGTGCTCAGTCTGGTCCTTCATGGGCTGTCTGCATGGGGAGAGGAAGGACCTTAAGGAGGCCAAGTCATATCTTTCCTCAGCTCATATCTTAGCATATGTGTGCTAGGTAAATGGGATGACTCTCCCACCATGAGCAGCTACAAAAGGAGCCTGAATGTTTTGCTTCTGAGATGGGTAGTGTCAAATGACACTATTCGCACCCTACTTTTGATTTAATTGAGGCATATATGTCAATTGAGAGTAGAATTATGTTGAGCCATATGTTGGCTGTGTATTCACACCACAAAAACCACTGATTACTCAGTGCAAGATCTGAAGGAAGACTCTGGTTTTGAGGCTTCTGGGTCAAAACACCTCCAGGCTGTGCAGCAGAAAAGAGGCCACCAGGCTGGTAACAACTTATTTTCCCAGCAGCACATTTGCAGATAAAACTCCCTTGAGCTGAAAACACAGGGAGCCCTAGGCAGCCATGGGTGAGTGGGCTGGGTCTCAAAAAAATGAGAGGAAAATGACACAGTGCCTTGTGCATCCTGTTGACAACCTTCTGGACATGTAATCCTTCTATTACTCTTGACACTCCTTCTTAAAACTCCCTAGGCTGATTGCTTTCCACCACATGTATTTCAGAGCTATCCCAGTCCTTTCTCCTCTGAAAGAGGTATTTTAGTTTAATTACTGTGAATCCTCCAAACAGACACCTGTCAGGCAAAGCTCCTCCTGCCTTTGGGTAAAAGTGCTGAGTGAAGTGATTGATTCAAGTCTTTCCAAGTTCATAGTTTTAAA
Organism: Pseudopodoces humilis; assembly: GCF_049639895.1. Taxonomy (NCBI): domain Eukaryota; kingdom Metazoa; phylum Chordata; class Aves; order Passeriformes; family Paridae; genus Pseudopodoces; species Pseudopodoces humilis. The sequence goes on from NC_142200.1 coordinate 11,315,351, forward strand.
CAATGCTCTGATACCTCTGATCTGATAATTCCTTTAGGCTCCTTCCTCCTTTCTCGTGTTTATCCTGAGATGTATCTCAAATGAACAAAATTAAATAGAATGTGTAATGATTACCATTATGAGTAGCAACTGACTTTTAGAAGCTTTGGTAGTAGAAAACATAACATCAATTTCTCTCACTCTTTTTTTTTTTTTTTTTTGTCCAGCTCACAAAAAGCTGCTCAAGTGTTTTAGTAGAACAAAGCACTTGAGCCAAAATAGACTAAAAGTACTTTTTCTCTAAATGCAAAAAACTCAGCTGATACATTTTTAATGTGGCAAATACTGAAAGATAAACTGCTCTTTCTAGATCATTTGCCTTTGTTAAAACACTTAAATGCCCTAATTAAAAAGTCTTATGATGAAAAATAAGTGTCTTCATTCTTTGAGTGTGAAGTACAATAAAATTAGAAGTCACATCTTTCGTGTGTCTAAGGAAGGGCAATGACGTTGGTGAAAGGTCTGGAGCATGAGTCTTGTGAGGAGCAGCTGAGGGAACTAGAGTTGTTCATCCTGGAGAAAAGAAGGCTTCAGAGGAGACTTTATTACTCTTTACAACCACCTGAAAGGAGGCTGTAGCCAGGTGGGAATTGGTCTCTTCTCCCAACTACCAAATGACAGGATGAGAGGAAATAACCTCAAGTTGCTCCAAGGAGGGTTTAGACCATGTATTAGTGAAAAATTTACTAACCAAAAGAGCTGTCAAGCATTGGAACAGGCTTCCCAGGGAAGTGGTGGAGTCACCATTCCTGGAGGTATTTAAAAGACGTAATGCTTAGAAACAGGAGTTAGTGATGGACTTGGAAGTGCTGGATTAATGGTTGGACTCAATGATTTTAAAGATAATTTCCAACCTAAATGATTCTATTATTAATATAATAAATATAATCCATCTAATCTTTACAGGTGACCAAACTGATATGTTGACTCTATGTGTAAGCAATGATGATTTAAGATGTTATCACATGCCAGGTCAGCCATGAAATGAGCTCATGTGTGAATTCCAGCTGAGGACAAATGCTCAGCAATGCAATTTATTTGGGCTTCTAGAGGAAGACATTTCAGCAAACCTGGAAGGTGCTGCCAGCAGCAGTGCCAGCCACCAGGCCATGCACAAGCTGGACAAATTACCTGCTGAAGGTTGCAGCAGGAAAGAGAAGAAAATCCAGGAGACAAGTGAGGAGGTGCCCTGCAAGGAGGTCAGGTGGTTGCCCTTCCCCATCTGCTGCTGAGTGCCCCTGCCCCAGCATGTTTAACCCTACTCACTTGGGTTTTTCCAAGGGCTCAGGCTCCTTTCGAGCTTTGCCTACTGGATTCTTCTCAGCTTCTTCTGCAGTGACCAAGTGAAACTCTGCTTCCACCTTCCCCTGGATCAGAGAGAGAATACATAAGCATCCAGTCGTGGGTTATTATCACTAATTCACAGCAGGATTTGTCTTATGGAGAAATGATGGAACCAATTGAGTGCAAAGGAAATTGAAGAAAATAAGATGGTCTTTGCAGTTGAAAAGAAAGCACAAACGAAAATCCAGGTACAGATTGCTGACTTATGCTCAAGGACTGAAGGAAAGAGAGGTCAGATACTTTCTTCCACACCCATAAATATATTTTCTGCTTCTTAAATTATAATGTAATTCATCTGAGAAGACATGTCTTCTATCTATCACACATCCTGGCAGAGCTGAATGTCTGAGCTGGAAGCTGCGTTGCTGACATGGACCAGATGTAATCCATCACCAGGGGAAATTCAGCCAGTCACAAGTGCTGGAGACATTGAGCTGTAGGGTCTCAGCTCACAAAAGGAAGATGGAATTTAAGGATTCCAGTTACAATTCAGAGTGGATAAATCAAATCAGCTTTATAGAATCTGTGATGGATGAAAACCAGACAAATGACTTTACATGGATTTGCGATTTTCCTACCCTGTACCTTTGTGGGTGGTATTAATCTGAAGTGTTGATCTATGCCCCCTGGCTGTGATTCAGCACAGAACTGTGCTGAAAGGAGGATGCCAATAAAAGTCATGAATGTGGAAGCAAGGGAGAGAACAAATTATACTGGGAGAAAGGGAATCAATTGTACTAGAGTTGACAATAGGGAAATAAATCTGGGATTTGGAAGTGGAGTTCATTCACTAAGTCCATGGAAAGTACACAGTCAGCTTCAAGCTGAGTAAGGCAATGAACTTGAAGATGGCACTTTTTATTGAAACTTTATTTTTTCTGGAAAATGACAGAAATGTAAAGGAATGGTGAGCTTTAGGAACACCCTTGGAGAATCAATGAAAGTCTAGAGACAAGGGAAGAAACCACTAAAAAAGAAGGTGAATTTATAGAGGGCTAAACTACTGGAAATGAGTAGCTGAGAGCTCTTGGTCTGTGTCCCCCTAGGGAACTGAAAGGGAACACCTGAAAAGGAAATTTAGTGCTCAGTTACAACCCAGTTACCTAAGTTCTTCTGAACCAAATATATGGAGAACCACTAAAGCATTTGGAGGAATCTTACGGATTGCCAGTGGTGGTTGTTAAAAATCCAAAATTAGCATATTAGTCCCAGAGAAAAGCTGTTCAGCTGTAGTGAGCTGCTTACCGTCAGCTCCCCAGCCTTGATGAAAGGCCACCAGCCTCTGATGCGCTTCTGCTGAAATATGGAGATCTTGTTTTCTTCACTTGCTGCCACAACTGTGCCTAGGTCACAGCTCTTGGCTGTCTTTGCTGCTCGAGAAAACCCATTCAGGTCCAATTCAAGAGTGCCTGGAGAAAGAAATAATGTGACAACACTCAGGGACCAGACAGACTCAAAGATATTCAAAAATCAGCTTCCAGATTAGATCCATGGAGGAATTTAGCAGCTGAGGATCTCTCTACACTGTCAGTCATTCATTTGTATTGCCCTAGAATTCTCATCTGATTCCTAATTATTGACTTTACAAGAAATGTGTAGGTTTGCAGTGTGGTGCTTCAGAAAGGGAAAAGCAAAAGTTGGGGCTCAGACACCACTTTGCGCATACCTCTGCAAAATACAGGTCTGGTGAGACCTCAGATGAAATTCAAGCAGATCCATGGCATACTTACCCAAGAAATCATCTGAAGAGAGTCTTTCAAAATCCCACACCTGAAGCACCAGCTCAGCAGGTATTTTGCGTTCTGTCTTTTCTAAGGAAAATATGTTTTCTCTTTTAGTAACCACCATTTGTTTCTCTGCTGGGAGATAGTGAAACGGGAACACAAAGCGCCAGTTGAAGTTGCCCTCTCCTGTCAAGGAATTGTAATGTACATCTGTCTCCTGTTTGTCCTCTTCCAGGCCCTTTATCCACCTACAGCAAGCACATAGTGGAAAGCATCGCTGTCACCAGGGGATCCTGAATTGTAATTGTTATTTGGTTACAGGCCTGACCATTTACTAATTCCTCCCTAACCCGTAAGAGACCACACAGTATTTGGGACTGTGACAGGCAGCAACAGCCCTGGCTTGGGGATCTTGGGACACAGGTGCCGTAATGACCAGTGGTGATCAAAAGCTGAGAATGAGAACATGTTTTTTATTTCAATCAGACCCCAAAGTACCACTTGGCCAGTACCAGTTTGCTATTGGCAAGGTCACCTCTCTTCTTTGGGACAGGCAGTGGTGACAGCATCAGTCATTTATCCTGCACTAATCACCCTGTATCAATGTTTTGCCACACTAATAAATTCTGTGTCACTGTCTCAAGACTGATATGAGTGCTCAGTATTAGAGCCCAAATTTTTTTGCAATTTTTGTTTGCAGGTATAAACCTGGTGTTAGTATGGCTGGAGAAGTCTCTCTTGGTTTTTTTTGTGATTTCTTCTTGGTTTCTGCTACAATGGATGTGTTGTGGTATAACGGACAACGCTTTCTTAAACATAATTTTCTCACCTGAAGAGAGGTAATGACCCAGCTAGGTATGGTTTAGTTCTGTAGATGATTTATCACACCTTGAATAAAGATTAGTGTTTTTGTGCTGTATCCAAAGAGCAGCTATTCCCCTGAAACCCCAATATTTCAAAAAAGAATTGTGAAAAATGGTAGCAATCTGAAACATGACACTGCCCCAAGTGCAAATCCATGCCTGGTGACAGATACAGTGCCACATGCACTGTTTGAACATAATGAGATTTGTGTCTTCATCATTAAGGCACAGAAGCAAAACGTTTCCCACTCCTGGCTTCTCTGTCAGACCACTCTGACACTGATGCTGATGTTCTCATCACACAGCTGAGCACAAAGGCTGGCTCCCTATTTAATTCCTGAAATTCATGTTCTCAAAGCTCCTATTCTACTGCTTTGAACACACAATTCATATTGGCATATTAAACTTACTCTCTAGAAGTGGAAAAATGGCAAGAAATCCAAGTCTGGCACCTGGGATTTTTGGTACTTCAGACTACCACTTATGGCCATTATTTCCTCCAAGCCCTCCCTGGTACCTGCATCCAAATCCTGCTCAGAAGCAGAAAGTGCAAAGCAGTATTCCAAAGCCAGCAAGGAATTAAGAAATAACTCACTGCAATCTCAGGAAAGGAAGGAGATGAAGAGCAGAAAGTTCCCATGTGATGTTCTCCTCATCATGACCATGATCATTCACCCACACACACTCCCCTCATGAGGCTAGAAAATATTTCCAGTAGAAACAGCCTGGCAAACACCTGCTTTCTTATTTCTGATGTGGTTATAATGGTCTCTTCTCTGATTTTGTCAAACCTCTCTGCATCTATGTCAGCTATTACAGCTCAAGTTCTTTAACTGATTCCTCTGTGTTTGTTTGTTGTGAGCCTGGTGCTTGTGTGCCATTGCTGCCTGAGTAGGAACTAACGATTAATGTCATCTTAATTACTTGAATTTCAGAAGAAATAAAACAGGAAAAAAGGGAGTAATTTTGGCAGGCATTTAGAGCAAAGTGCCAAGGTCACTGAATAGTTAATCAAATATTCTCACAGCATAATTTTTTCCTTTGATTTCCTCTCAAATATTGCATGTTATTTTGAAGACAAGTGTGAAGAACTTACCCTTTTACATAGATGTCACTTGATTTTTGCCCCGTAAAGATATTTTCATCTTCTAGGATTACATCCTCTGTATTCCAGATTATTACCCTCAGTTCATATCTGAAAAAGAAAAAAGGATTGTGTGTAAAGCTCTGGTCAGGCACTAATGCCAACCTCTATCAAATCATACTTTTATAAAATGAGAAATACTGTATTTGTGCATGAGTCTCAGGCCTCTTCTGTTTACAAGAGTCTGGTGACAGAGTGGGGATGTCAGCTCATGGAGTATAATAGCAATAGGGTCACTGCCAGCTTTGGAGGGATGGAAAATTCCTTGCTTTCTATATGCCTGTTCATCTTCAACTCTTTTCACAAAAATACTGCAGTGGAACCAGGCAAAGTTGATATGAAAAACTTCATTGGAGCAGTGTCCAAAACAGTGACTAGCTTGCTAATAAAGAATAGGGCTCTCTGAGCTAACATTGCATTTTGTGCAATCTAGGGCATTAAAAGGGAAGAGAACTGCTTGGAGATATTTGCATTTAAGCAGGTACAATAATCTTTAGAAACAACAGTAAAAGGAACTAAAGTTTCTCTGTCCTTTCCACTCCTATATGCAAACTTTTATGCTGGTCATCTGAAGCTCTCAAAACTTGAGCTGAAATACAGATATTGCAGGTGACATAAACTTTTAATACTGAAAGATTTAGGTATTCCTTGAATCATTATATGAACTGCAAAATACATAAAAAAAGACAAACAATGTTTGATAACACCAACAGACAGTTTCCCTGATATGACATTTTGTTTTGGAAATAGCCTCAACCTCAGGGTATGGAACAATTTGCCTCAGAAGTTACCAGAGACTATATCATGGACCTCTTAAGGAGCTCCATGAAAACCAAGCCTCTGAAATAGCTAGAGAAACTTGAATCTGCAGTTCCCCACCTGAGCCTTGTTCAATCAAAGATCATCAATAAGAGGTGTTTTCACAAAATGTTTGAAGTTTTATAGAGGCTGGAGCCTGTTTTGCTGCAGCAAATATGCATTCATCAGCAAGATGTGTAACTTGTGTCTATGTGCACTGTTTTTTTTCTTGGAATTGATGTTCAGCAGTATATTCCCCTGCTATAGTAGACTACAAAATCTGGCAGCAACAATTTGGTTTTATGGGCTTGATTAGTTTTAAATATTTTTGGATTGAAAAATGCTTGTTGTTAAGGGGTTTTATAGAAAGTTCTGGTCTGAAAGAAGCAATTGCTGCATGGATTCTTTGTTTGTTTGTCAAATCAAATAATATAGAAATAGTACCTGATGATGTTCTAGATATGAAATTCTCAGGAAAGGCATTGCTAAAATACAGGATGGGCTGAGAATTCTGTTTCTCACTTTTGTGTTTTCTTTACAATATTCAATTAGCTTGAACAACTATGTGCAGTATTGCATGAAAAGCAGCATAAGGAAATGGGAGAAGGCTACTTCAAACAGATTTCTACTATCTGTTGCTGCTCTATGTGTTTCTTGATCTTATCCTTGAAATAGCTGGCAACCCAATACATGTAATGCTATTGCAGCAGATTAAAGAGCTCAACCAGGGTTGAGTAAGTTATCTCAGTGAAAAAGCTAGTGAAACTAGAATTAATTCCTGCAGCTCAACAAGTAGATGATAACATCAGAATTACTTGCCTCTAGCCACCTGCAATCTCTTTTTTATAAAGGATAAAGGGATAAAGGATAAAAAAGGATTTTTTTGTAAGAGGTGTGCTGAAAAATCACCAACAGCTCTTTGAGTTCTTTAATGGAGGAAACCAAACTATATCCTCTTTGACTTGAAGTCATGTGAACCTAAGAAAGCTTTCCTCCGGACTGGAGTGGTTTGTTTTAGTAGTTCATTTTCTATTTCTTTTCAGACACTTAAGAAAGACTCAGTCTGTGAAGAATTATTGCCACTGTGGTGAGAGGAAAGCACAGAGTATTACCCTTTGGGTTTTCTTGGTGAAATGTCCACAGGGGGTCCAGGCAGAGGCATATCATTAGGAAACATGTCAACCCACATCTGTACACGACCCTTGAAAACAAAGAGATAAACATCTCTGTAACCCTATTTTACAGAGGCTTTAAAAGGCTTTAAATGTAGTTCTTACATCCAAAATCAGCACTTCCTCTACAAGCACCAACCATCTCAATATCCTGTAAATATGATTTAATCTAGGAACTTTCTATATAGTATCTTTCTCATCCATATATTCTTTCACTCTTTTAGGTATTTGGTGAAGTTGAAATAGAACTCAAACACTGTCAGCTTCAAGGTAAAATCCATGCAAAAATAGTATGTGATGAACAGAAAAAAAAGATAAACAAGGTTTAGATACAAGCAGAGGTTTTGTTAACTTAATAAAGTAAAGCATTTAAAAGAATTAAGATTTGCAGTTACACCTTGTGTGATCACTGTGTATTTGGGTAAGTGGCTGGGTACACACACGGGTGACAATTTCCAGGTTGATGCTGTACAAAGTCTTGTGTTTTGTACAACACTGGGTGCTGACTCTGTAAGTTTGCAGTTACAAATAGAAATCACCATAACTGGAGGAAATGAAAACTTCTCCTGGGTCTACCATCACCACCACATCTGAGCTGCTCTACCTGTTCCATGCCTGGCTTATCCTTATGATAGAGAGGCCGAGTCTCAATGTGCTCTGGGACCAGTTTGTAGCCAGCTCCAGGGATTTCTTCCCAAGCACGTAAAACCTTTAAGGAGAGATGTTCATATGATTCAACTGGCTCCTCTATAGGAAAGAATAAAACAAAAAGAACAATGAGAGCTGAACTATAATATTGAACCCCTTGGTAATATGTTTCATTGCTTATTAGAGGTACTTGTTAAAAAATTGCTTGAGTTAAGAGGAAGGTTTTATGTATTCCAGCTAAATAAAGAAGGGCCTTGAAATGCTTCTAATTTACATAGATAAGGGGATCCACTGGGTTACTTAGAAGATTAGCATTCAGGCAGCAGTTTTCCTGTAAAATACAGCAAATCATTCCACTACTATAGCAGCAGTTTTTAACAGGAAGATGGAAGAAACATATCAGCTATCCTTTTGACAGAAAAATGAAAATTTTTAAAGCCTGTGAAAGACAAGGAGACTTGGATTTGACAGAGCTGAGAGTAAATAGGCACTTGTGTAGGTTTTTCAAGCAAGGCAGACACCCTGGTTCAGAAGCCAGCACGGTGGCCCCCCTTGGCCACTCAGACCATTCTACCCACAAGACATCAACATGATGGATGGCGAAGCAATGGCATTTATTGCAGGGGAATTTAGCATTTTATAGCCTGGGGTCACTGTGTTACTCCCATCTGCTTACATCACACCTGGGTGCTATTGGCTAATTGCAGAAGGTTTTACTATCTTAACAGAGAGGGGTTTTTGCTAACTTTCCGTTACATCCCGGTGTCTTCCGCTCTGCTATACCCTAGACTACAACACACTTGGACTTAACTATGCCTCCTTTTACTTTGTGATGGCAGCAGCAAAGACTGCCTTAGAGAACTGAATCACAGCTCAATGGAAGAGAGTTAAAGTCCATGAGCAAGAACATTTCACCTCCTGACCCTCTCACCTTGGCCACTGAAAGGGATACACAGAGAATCCCAGAGAATGGCACCTCAAGGAAGGACCAGTGCTAAAACTGAAAATAGTGTGGATGTTAGAAAGAAGACAAAGCCCTTTGAGCTCTTGAGCTTCTTTCCTCCCTTTCTGTGTGGGCTCCACATAAAAGGAGCTCAGACTTTTGACAAGTGATATCTTCTAGATTAGAAGTCCCTAAGTGAGAAAAAGATTAAGATTTATTTGTGTCAACAAATTGTTATCACTTCTCCTACGCATGTTTCAATGTCTGAATTTCTGATTGTTGGCAAAAGACTCTTCTGGAATTTAAACAGCAGGTATTAAACCCTCCCTAATGGCTCAGAGAGTGAGGAAGGATGATCCTGTGGTTATGAGTCTTGGTTCCCTCTTGTGCACCAACGTCTAATTTTAGCCAGCTAAAATCAATTCTCTAGCTGCTATTCCGTCAGGGAGCCTCAGTAATAATGACACAGATTATCCTACAATATCCTGTATCCTGCATCACCTTTCTAAAGATTTTTTTTACCTTTGAAGATTCATTTTTCTTCACTTTGGCTACAGGTAGTCCTATTCTACCTGGGAGTAGTGGACAGGCAGTTGGACTAGATCTACAGTTGTAGGTCTGTTCCAACTGGACTATTCTTATCCTATCCTAATTTCTTTGTTCCTAGAGCAAAGTTAAATTTTTCCCTCCCTTGCAAGTTAAAGCTGTATGGATAATTAGAATTTTCTCTGCCTGTACAGTGGAAATGGAACTGCTTTCCCTTTTCAGTTTGCCTCTAGAGCTCAAATCTGTGGCCTTTGTTAGTTTTACAGATGCAAATGATGGCCACCACAGAAATCCAGCAGGAAGTAAGGACCTGTATATACTTGTCAGAACAGCAATCTGGATAGAAATTACATAAAGACTGCATGCAATAAACTATTTCTTACAATATTTAAAAACTAGTGTACATAAGTCCTTTGGTCTTTGCCATCTACTTCTATATTTCCTTGCTTCTCATTTCCATCATCTTATCTGACACTGGTTTGTCTGAATCTCATTTTAGTGAACCAGAATTTTGATTGAGACATCTTGTTGCTGGTAGTCACATTCAGTCATCTGCTAGTTAGGAAAACAAACAGCAATACTGTAAAAAAAATTTCTTTCAGGCCAAGAAACCAAAAATGGATCAACTCTTCTCCCTTCAACAGTGCTTCCTTGGCAGCCTTCCATTCAAGGTGTGAGTTGTGTTTTGTAGTTGCCAAGAAGAATGTGGTCAAAGATAAACCAATGCTGATAAGGGAGTGGAGGTTTTTCTTACACTTCCACAGTGTCCACTACTGTCTCTGAGACCAGCTCCTTCCACTCCCCTTGAAAGGTTCCATCCTCACATCTCTTTTCTTTATTCTAAGTACAAAACTGAGTCATAGAGTGGTTTGGGTTGGAAGGAATGTTCAAAGACAATCTTGTCCATCCCCCCTGCCATTGGCAGGGGCACCTTTGACAGGTGACTCTGTCCCACTCCACCCCAATGTGATATGGGCACTCAAGGTCCCAATTGTTTTGACCTCTTTTTAATCTGGAAGCTCTGGCAGTAAGTTCTGTCCAACCATCTGGATTCATGGACTCCACAGATTTACAGAGTGCTATGTCAGTGCTTCAGAAAGGGAATCAGAGTGGCAGTAACCAAGAAGAAGAAAAAAACAACAGAGAGAAAAGACAAGTAGGTAAGGTAGGAATGTCTGGTAAATGGCCTGGAATATAACTGTGGTCAGAGATTTGTCTGACCTTGAGGAACTCCCTTCAAAACAGTATTTCCCTTCCTTCTCCTTCTCGCTTCTTGGGTCTGTCTATTCCAGTGTTCAAATTTAGACAGAGAATACATTTTTTGAAAGGCTCTTCCTGACTTTTCATGCTTTGATATTCTGTGGGGAAGGATTTCAGAGCATGCACAGACCAACACTAAGCCAGAAGATGTGTTCCAAGGTGCCCCCCACACTCCAACCAATCCTGGACATCCCATCCTTGGGATCAGGTAGGAGCTAGTCCAAGGTATTCCCAAACAGCCACCATGGGGATGTCAAGTCATCAGCAGCAACTGTTTCACTCTACAGATTCTTTGCAATTAAGCAGCAGCAAAAGCTAATACAGACACAGCCTTCATTGCCAGAGTTACGTGAGTAAACACTCAAAGAGCAGACACTGGCTCCAATAATCTGACTCGAGAGTTCATAGCACAATAGGGCTCCAGCTGCACCTTGGCAGGCTCCTGGTAGTGGTACAATGCAAAGAAAGGATGCTGAACTGCTTTGTTACCGTTCTCATCTTCTGTGAAGACTGTCTGTCCCTTGAAGATTTTTGTTCCTACTTGTATCTCTCCTGGCCTCATGAAGGGTCCACTTATTCTGTAGTCCTTGCACAGCTTAGTGAGGATCTCACTTGGCTTGGCTGAGTCTCGCCATGCATTGTACCCTTCTCTGCAAGGAGGGAACACAGTGAGGCAAAATGGGTGAGGTTTTCCTTCAGAATAGTGCACTGACAGATCAGGAATTTCCATGCAGAGATTTGTTTTGTGGTCAGTGGCCCTGCTCAGTCAAACTTCTCCTTTGTCCAGCACTGCTTCTTTCTTGAGACACTGCCTCTCTCTGGTCAGGTCCTTGGAGATCAACCACTCATTTCTCTTAAAACACAGGAGAAGCTGAGGCAGCCTTGCCTAGATAAAGTAATCGCATGGGCATGCTTCCCATGAGGAAAAGGAACAGAGCTTGTTCCCTGTTGTACCTAAAAGATTCGAGTTTACATGTGCTGCCTCCATTCAAGGAGAATTATTCTGGAGCTCCCAGATTCAAAGGACAAGCTCAGGTTATCTGGGACCTGTAATAAGCACATGAAGAAATATCTCACACTGAGATTGAGCTAGCAAGGGAAGCTTTGGGGTTTGGTCTGTGTTCCTGGATTGCTTTTAGGCATTGTCCACCCTTGGTTTGTAGACAAAATGAGAAGCAATCATGGAAGAGCCCCAAACACACATCTCCCAGGTTAGTGCCCCACCCCAGGGCAGTGGAGTTATTTTAGATTTACTTTCTCTGCATTAGTTAATTTTTATGTGCAAGGTCCTTGATAGTGCAGGTGTCTGGCAGGGACCAGGAGCTCAGCCTCACTGCCCCACAACTCACCCCATTACAGAGGTCATGTCAGCAGCCTCTGCTCCTGCTCCCCCAGTGCCACCCCAGTGCCACCAGCCTTGCTGCAATCACTCCAGCTGCAGCTGAATAGCACAGCAAAGACAGAGCCCTGCCACTATTTCTTTGAGAGATTTTTCCCATTTGCCCTTTATGCCTGTCCAAAGGCAGTTTATCAAGCAGGTATGGTGTAAACATCAGCTGTTTACTATCTAAAATACTTCTTGAACTAACAGTGCTTTTAATTTAAAAATAGCCACTTCCCACTGAGGCTGGCAGCTACCCAATGATACCACTAAGCTCTTTGGTGAGTTTTAATTAAAATACCCTCTGTGACACTTTTGTGCTGGAGAAAGCATAATATCTGGAACACATCTGTAATTTCTACTTCAAGTCAAGTCACTCACTGTGAGCTGTGTTGCTGCCTGAAGAAGTACTTACATTTCATATTGACTCTGTAACCCACAGGTAGCTCGATGTCTGCTGTAGAAACGATTTTCCAAATCAATTTTAGTCTCTCCAATAAGATCATCTGTCCCAATGAAGTCGTGGTCATAGATCAAGACTGTGAGCAATGAATCCTTGGGGAATGTAGCTTGGATTTCAAATGATCTACAGGAAAAATTGAGACCTACATGAAATCAAATCAATTTTGAAGCCTAAAAGGCTAGGCTAATTAATATCACGAAAACACTGTGTGAATAGTGTCTCTTCCAATATGCAGTGAGCTTTTTTGGTAGTGCTTTTTGCTTCAATTAAATATTTGAACATGTTGGAAACATACAGTGAAAAAGTATATTCCTTCTCCTGCTTCCCTAGCACCCTGTGTAATGTCCTAAGATTGTTCTTACAATCCTGAATCCAGTAAGGTTAACACAGCTGTATGTAAGAGTTCTCACACGTTTTTCAGAACCCTCAAAAGGGACATCTAAGTCTTTTCTGTTTTCTTGCAAAAGCTGCAAGTTAAATATTGAATATGTGAATCTGGAGGCACCCAACAAAATGATCAGGCAAAAGTTCTAAATAAATCTCAAAAAAGCAATCATAAAAGTTCCCTTTTTACTTGGTGCATTTTTTCAGGAATCATTATTGCTGAGATGTTATGGGAAAGTGAAAATATAAACATGAATAGAAAAGAGATTTGACAAATTAGTGAAAGACAGGACATCCTGATCACCACAACACTGGCTCCAGGTTTCTCCAAAGCACAGAAAAAAACTGAGCTTTGTCTCTTGAAGCATGAGTTTTTTATCCCCCTGCACCCCCACTCTAGGGGTCTTTCAGTCCAAAATAGTATAGTTTTTCTGTCTTAATGATCTTCCACCCCAATTCAAAATATTTTCAACCTTCTTAAAATAGGGAAATTTACTGGAAAAAAAAAAATCACAGCTGTTAGCGTTAAAAATATAAATAACAGAACTCATATCCTAGAATTATGAGATTTATTTAGCACTCTATCCAGCCTGAAACAGCAACAAAGGTTGTTAAATCACACTTTACTGTTCTGATGTTTATTTTGCATTAAACTAAATGATTATATTAATTTTAACAGACCATTATCATTTGTTGCCTCATTTCCTCTCACACATCATTTTGCAAAACCTCTGACAGATTGCATTACTTGGTATGTTTTGATGGGTACGAAAATGAAATATTTTATTATCATACAGTTTGACCCCAATTCCCAACGTTTTAACCATCAGTATTACAAAACATCCAAACAGGCAGAAGTCTGCATATAACAAACAGCATCAGTGGTAGCAAGAGATAAAGCACAAATTACACTGAATGCAAAAATAAGTCATCACAGACCTTCCAAATATGGGGTTTAGCTGCTTGGGGATGTAGTTCTCTCTGTCTTTAATTTCTGTGTTGCCCAACCTCAGCACGATGTAGGGATCTGACTTGCCATCTGGATCAGCTGGGCTGAGGTTAAATGCCTGTTAAGAAGAAAAATTGTGTCCTCAAGAAGTTTGCTTAAATACAGCAGGGTCCCTACACAGGAGTATGGTTTTCCTGCCCAGTCCTCGGTGTTCTGGAATTTGAGGGGCTTTGTCTGCCTCATGTAATGTAAAATTTGGCCTGTAGTTTTATAGGCTATTAGGAAAATACGATCTGGAGGAGAAGAGAGTTTGCAAAGCTGGAAGTGTTGTTCCATCACTAAGACAGAAAAAGTTGAGCAGGAGAGGCAATGCTAAGGAAGAAGCCGGCTGCACAAGTGCAGGTAGGATTCAGAAAAGATTTACCCACAAATATAGTTCCAGATCCTTAAACAGGGCAAACCAACTCTTTATAGAATCTCAGAATTGTTAAGGTTGGAAAAGACTTCTAAGTCCTTATATTCATTCAGGAAGTAAAACAATCTCTTCATATTTTGTTGCCATAGACTCTCCTCACACCATATTTCTGTCTTAGATTACCTGCAACTCTCTTGTTTCTCTGAAATACCAGTTTCTTCTACCCAATTTACCTCTTACACCATTCTTCCTCATCTTGTGCTCTGTATTTTTTACCTTTATTGACCCCAAAAATTATTCACATGTAGAACTTTCATAGAATGCTATTCACAGCCCCTCAAAAATAAGTTACCATTTCCTCTTTACTGAGGTTTTGTTTAAATGTGTGTCATTTTGAGCAGCTCTACTCATTAAAACTGGCTGCATTTGCATATTGTGGCTGGAACAGGTTGTCTGTACTATGTTAGTTATGTATCCAGAGCTTTTAATTTGAACAAGTAAAGTGATTCTCCAGTCTTGCAGAAATCCCCAGATTTATTGTGAAGAATATATGTAATATCTTCTACTCTGAACACCCATTTCTACAGTATGAAACATTGTCTGAAATATGACCAGAAAAATCCCAAACCCCATGGATAGGGATTTTCAGAAGTTTTGCTGCAAAGACACTTAAAGTAAACTGAGCTGAAAAGAAAAATCCAAGTTATTTCAAGGTTAAAAGAGCATCTGTCTACTTACTGCCACAATATAAACCCTGATGAGCACTTTGACAGAGTGGTTTGGGGGTATCCCTTGCAGGATGCGGGGCTGGCCTCCGTCCAGCAAGCTGCCATCCTCAGGACTTGGGTAAATGCAGAAGGAGCCCTGGAAATACATTGATTTTTGTCTCCCTTGAAAACAGATCAAGTGCAATAAAAACCCAACCCTTTGAATGAAAAAAACATCTTTCATGCAACTTATTTTGTGGTAGCCCTCACAGGTCACCCAAACTGCATTGCACTAAACATGACCTTTTAAAATGCATTTTCCCTACAATATGGTGCTATCATTTCTAGATATTTACAAGGAATACCTCCATGCCTATTGACTATTTAAAACTAATACCTGTAGATATTCTAAATCCAGTTTTCTAACCATTAATATTTTAAAAATAATATTTTGACCTTAACTGTATATTGGAAAATTAATAATTCCATTGAGTAAGTTTCATGACAGTGTGACATGAATCCAACTGTATTTTTGCAGCTCATATAAATCAATATCGACTCATGTTGCTGAGTAGCTCATACTGCCTGAAAGCAACTAACAAGTCATTTGGACAGAAATCTGCATCACAAGCTAATTGAGATATCAGTGATTTTAATCAGTTCCTCTAAACTACAAACAAATCCTAATAACATTACTCAGCCTTTGAACTTTTCAGATTGCCTGATGGAGCCCTGGATGAGGCTGTGAGAGCCTACATTTAAATTACACAAAATTACATAGAAGGTTCTGTAATAGTGTAGAAACCAAGTTGCATTAGTGAAATCTGGATACCATAATATATCTCCTCCCCCCCTTCTGTAATTTCAAACTTCTTGTAATTCCTTATTTCAAAACAGAAGTGAACACCTGGTGTTGGATGATGCTTTTTTCTATCAGATAATGTGAAAGGAAAAAACTTGACTCTAGATATAATAAAACTAATTCTATTTACAACAGACTATAAATGTCTATTCCTTTCATCCCTGGCATACCTGAAATATGTATTAAAACCTAAAGTCTCTAAATTATTACCCATTTAATCAACATTAAAGCTTACCTTAAATTTTCCTATTATTCTGTCTTCAGCATCAGCATGAACTTCATCATTAGATTTTCCTCTTAAGAGCTGGAAAGTTTTCACCCAGTCCTCAAAGTTATTAAATTCACTCTCCAAGTCTCCTTCATAAATCTTTGAAAATAGAAGAATGCTTATATTTTGTGGCACAGTGAATTTATTTATAGTAACTTTTTTTATTAGAGAATTAATAGAAATTCATTTTGACCCAAAATGCAGACTTTAATAAAAACCAAGGTTTTGCAGAAGTCCTTGAGGAAAAAAGTTAATTCCCCATTTAAAACAGGACCAGTTTTGTCCTCAAAGAAAGTCTTTCCCCAAGTATTGAAATAACACATTAATGCAGCAAGTGAAAGTGAATCTGAAGGGGCCAAAATGAACATTTGCAAGCACTGGTGTGAGTGAAAAATTGTAGATGTGCTGCTCTTTGCTTCTGTTTCCTTGTTGCATTGTGCCTTTGTTGAACTGACCCGTTCTATTGTGTTAATGTCTCAAAACTTGAAAGCAAAGCAGACAATAATAAAATGCTTTGGGGACAGAGCTTTAGGATAGCTCAAAAGACCAAATAATTTTTCAAAGAACACATTTTTTCAATACTCTCCCACAGTAATTTATCAAGCATGAAATAGAAGGGCCTGTATTACTGCCACCTCTTAAAAAATGGAAACAGCAGTTTCAAGTTCCCATTTATTCAGCTACAATCTAATCCAAACTGTCTTAATCTTTTCAAACCTCTCATCTCTCGAGACATTTTGCACAACCCATACAGTTTTCTTTGAATTCCTTCTATCATTACCCAACCAAATCTAATGTGAGCTGAGTATTATTTCCCATCGGGGAGGATTCACTAGCCATCACAGCAATGCTTTCCATCTCTTTTTTAAGGCATTCTTAATAGGCTGCAATATTTCTAGCATGAATTTTGGGATTTCCAACTACAGTATTTTACATGCAAATAACAAAACTGAATTTCACTGAAGTCTCTCTGGGTTTGTCTACACCAACAAATTCTGTCTAAGACCAAGTGGGCCACATCCTCCCTATGAGACCCTGGTTTCCTTTGTGTCCCATGTGCTGAAGGGCATTATCACTATAATTTGGTGTGTTTTATTAATTTTAAAGTGTCTGAAATATATGTAAGGAGGGCTTACCAAACTCAGCTGCTGATGTTCAAACTTTGGAGAGACAGTGAACAACAGCCTTACCTCAGCCTTGCTTTTCTCTTACCTGCAATGTTGCTAGGTTTGGAGTTTCCTTCTGTGTCCTTTTCAATGTCTTATCCTTCTTCTTTTTGTCTGGCTCATCCTCTATGATCAATGCTATGTGGTCAGAAGTCTGCTTATCTTCAAAAATTTAATGACATCATGTATGTTTTAGTAAGCAAAGCACATAAAATGCTTCAGGACAGCAAAATTTTTTCAGAGAGTCCACCTTGCTCTTTCTCAATTTATTCCTCTACTGCTGGACATAGGGATCCTCTCTTTTACCACTGGTTCTCCCAGGCAGAGGTGGCAATTTATGCTCTCTGTGGCTACCAGTCTTCATCATGAGCTTGTTGGACCAAGTGTGATGATGTCCTGTGTGACCCCCTCCCTGGTGGCCAACCCCCAGACCACCCTTTTCCTCCCTCTCTGACTCCTCCCCAATGCAAATAAACAGATCTTAACAGCTTTCACATAAAATTTAAGGTTTATTTAAGATTGCAAACTGTTGTTTAGGCTGACAATTACTTCAGATATCAGGATGACCCAAGTCCTTCTCTGCTTAAAGATATTACAAAATAGGGTGTATCTCATCTGGTGAAAGCTACAAGTGTGAGAAATGGGAAGAGGTACACCAGACTAAAGTCAGATTCCAAACACTGAGAGGGGATTTCCCAGCAAAAAGAGGGTGAGCTCTCAAAAGTTACACTGAGATGGTTCAGTTCTTTGACTGAAATCTGGCTTTTCAGTTCATTTTACTTTCATTTTTTGAGTAATTCCTGTGTGTTTAACAGTACTAAATATCTAGAGATACATATTTCATGTCAGAGATGTCTTGTATGTGTAATTCTTATCATCACAGGTGAAAAATTGTAACAAAAATGATCAGAAGAGAATTTACAAGGTCTGAAATCATCAGAACCAATTTGCCAAAACTGCCTGAATAGCCTGTGGGTGGATGTCACAACTGTAAATGAACATCATATTTCTGTAGAACATTTTCTGTGTAAATACTTCCTGATTCGGACAAGTGAGCTTCACTCAGAAACTGATCTCCTCCTCATCTCTCAGCAGCAATGATGATCTCTGAAGCACCATTATCTGCTATTCCCAAGATGATGTCGTGATATTTAGGTCATGTCTTCCATTCAGAGCAACCTCAACACCCCTTTAAATCACCTCAGTCCCTGTGGGAGTGTGGTCAGTTCTGCCATGAAAAGGTAACTAATTTCATTCTGAATAGCAGCTCTGTGTAAAGAGCAAATATTTCTCTTTTTTTCTTAGCATTCTCAAGCAGTCATATTTGTCCAAAAATAAAATTTTCCAGAGTTCAGTTTGATTGTGGTAGGACCTGTTGAGCCATGGAATATATGTGTATGGAGACATACATACATATGCACACAGAGCCTGTTTCTGGCCAATTATTTTAGGTTCTTGGGGGAAAAAAAAAAAATTCCTATAATCTGAGGTAGATAAAACTTTCCAGCTATGGAAATAACACACATGACTAGAGGTGTCCTAGCAGAAGCTGTTCCTTCCATTGCTGATTCTGAACTGGGTTCAAAATTGAGACAACTTTTTTTTTCCAGAGCCTGTTACAAATGCAGCCTAAGATCAGGACAATGTCTATCCTGTATCCTTCAGGACTTTGACTTTGCTAATCTTTGTGCATGATATTTGAATGACAGGAAACTCATGTTAACCCAACACTGGCTGTGAAGTTTTAACCTATCCATCATCTGATCAGCTGTAGAGGAAAGAGCTCAGTACATCAGCAGTACTCTGTTACCAGGCATTAATTGTTGCTAGTAAAACGGTAGAGAAGCAATACTAGAGAAAGTATTAGTGCAAAATAATAGAAAAATGCAAATAATTTACTTACTGTCTTCAGTTTTTCCTTCACTGGAAAAAATTCCTTTTGCCTTTCAAAAGAAAAACACAATGGACAAACTAATCATTATAAGTGTAATAGCAAAAAGGAATCATTCAGCAGTAAATCTACTTTTACAACATTGCTTATCCATGACAGTTTTGGGCATGCTGTGTGACTCACCTTTTGCATTTTGAGCACAGAAGCATAGTATTTTGACCACCAGTCAATAACATTTTCAGCTGATTCATCTGCAATGGTTCTTTTTCTCCTCTTTGTTGACCGTCGGATGGATTTTTTCATCTCCTACCAAAAGATGGGAAAACCACTGGAACTGATTAAAACTAATCACCTGACTCATGACATTAAGCATGAACAGCTGTATACATGGAAAATTTCAGCCTCCAAGAGTTAAATAAAATGCCATATGAATTCCTGTCTCTGTCTTTTATTCCAAGACACTTCATTGTGATCATCATATTATTAAAGCTGTCTCTTTATTTTCTACTGACTATGCCATGACTTTAAACATTGGAGACATTGCCACAGGAGCAACCCATACAGTAGGCAAATCTACACAGACAATAAATAATGATGTTTCAAAGGATGCAAAAATTCAGATACAAATTGGCTTCTCCCACATGAGTATGCAAGTATTTTAAGAATCTATTAGTGGAAGTAATTAAATTCTGTGGGGTCAAAGCTGTATTATTAACTAGTTCTCTTGAGGGCCAGCAAGATAGTGTAGGTATAAACATCAACACCCAAAATGTCAAAACCTGGGGTCAACAGATTCCCACTTTATTAGGAAAGGCCGAAGTCTGCAAGACTGCAGGAGGAAGTTAACTGGTAGCTTCAGCTGTACCCACCTTTTGTTTCTTCTCTTTCCTTGTCTCAGAGGCACAGTGCTCTGGTTCAGTGGCAGGAAGTGCTGTGAGGGCTGGGTCTGGCTCTACCACTGTCCATTTACCCTGCTCCACCTCAGCGTAGATGTCATCAGCTAAAAATGGTTCTTCTTGGGATAGCACAGCAGGCTGGGATGACTCAGGTAAAGCTGAGATTGAAACTTTGCAAGTTAGGTAACATTTTGCCAGAAATACTGTCATAGCATTTGATGATCATCAAATAATCATGTGATTAAGGGTTTGATCCTATGCTCAACACAATAAAGCACACTTCTAAGTGTAAACCTCTAAGAAGGTCCTTTGGCTTTTTATTTGGGGTCAGAATTGAACACTTGCCTTTCTCAGTTTTTGCAATGTCTACTCTGTTAGGTGGAGCATGAGGACCTAATGGGGTTTTGCATAGGAATTGCTTCAGGCAATTGATGGTATGTGTTCCAACAAGAGTACTTCTCCCAAATGCTCTCCAGTCGACCACACAGATGCTTAGTGGTGGATGCAAGAGTTCATTTTCAGGCAGCTCCTAGTGCAGGAGACAGACAGCAGCATGAGAGAATGGCTAGAGAACATAGAACACGTACAGAATATTTATTGTGCACAGCAGTAAGGCTTCTACTCCTCCCTCCCTCCTTCCCTTCTCCTCTTTAGCTATGAACATATTCATAATGCAAAATGCATTCAGCATAGGCAATATGATTTTGGTTTTCTGCAAAATCTAGAGAAAGCTTTGTTAAAATACAGAGTAGACTGTACAGACTGTGCTGCTGAGATGAATCCCATGCTCTCATATTGAAGCATGTCTTGTTAGAATAAACTGGGAGAATCAGGAGTGTTCAGAAGGATGGAACACAACATTGAAAGTTGTGAGCATTAATTCCAGTGCTGCTGTGCTGAAGGCTATTAATCCTATCTGCCTCAGTTTTCCCAAAAATAAGACCTGGATGATATAGGATGAACTACCAAGAGGAAAACAGCTCTTAAGAAAATATAATAGGAGCTCAAAATACTGTAGAAGCTGTACTTCAGTATCCATGTTATTGTTTTGTTATACTTTTCTCAAGAGCAAATGGAACAGACTGTTTTATTCTGATGGTGACTGATTCAGAAAGTGCCAGCTCTCATAACCCAACCAACAGGAGGTACATTGCTTTGCAGTTCATAAAAGCAGGTGTGAAAATGTGAGAAGGTCCTGAGCTCATAAACCAGAAATTATCAATCCCCTTAATAGCCCAGTAACACACAAAGGAAAGTTGCAAGGATGGAAAGAAAACAAAGGAAACAACACTACCAAGCAAAATTGGAAAGGAGGAGGAAAAATAGTAAATATATTTCTGTTAGCTGCCCACAAATTCCAACTTATCAGTAAAAATCTGATTGCAACGCATTTTCTTATCTACTCGGGACTTAACATGTAGAACCGCATCTTCTTTTATCATATGGTTGTAGCAAAAGTCTCTTAAAGCATTTTCAAATCAGTAGCTTTTGCACGAGAACTGACATCCCTTAGTATTTAATCAAGACACAGAAGAAATTATTTGACAAGAAAGGAAGGATAATGGTAATTAACACCTTGTCTGACCAGAGAACAGACAAGCAAGGGGCAGCATGCTGTACACACCACTTCAAACCAATCTGCAAGGCCAGTGAAATTGGGATTTTTCTTGTAGCTCTGTATAACAGAGGATTTGACTCCTTTCCCTGCACACTCGATGAGGACCTGGGGCCGATCTACCGAGAGGAGCTGGACTTTCTTCAGCTCTCGAACACCCCAGAACAGGACCTGTTGTGTGCAGAGAAAAACACAGTTAGCCTGCAGAAACCCTGGCTTGGCATGGGGAAATGGGCTAATAAGCAGGTGGTGTGAAGGCTGCAGAATGAGTGGCAGTGAACAGTGAGGCTGGGCAGCATCAGGCATTGCAGTGATAAGAAAATCTGCCACTTCTCCCAGCTTTTTAATATAAGGCTACTTTGGACACAAATCATACAAAAGAGAAGATGGGGAAGGTGTAGACATTTGTACATATGCAGAAGGCATTGTTTGGCTTTGTTTTCCCCTGAAGTCAAGGACCCAGAAAAAGCCTGTGAGATGGCTGATGCCAAACTTCAGCTCCAGTGATGCCATTTGCAAGGAGAAGCTCTCCATCTCCTGAGGACACTTCCTTGGCTGTGTGGATCCACCAGCCATGCACTGCCACAAGAGAAGTCCTTTCTCAAAAGGTCAGGATTGATACACAGCCCCACTGTTCCCCTCAGTGAAAGCACAGCCTTGCATGCCCTTATATGCTATTTTCATGTGAATCCTATTGATCAAGATTGTAAAATCATCAGTTACTGTTACAGCTCAACAAGAAAATAAAAGATGATGAGATTAGGAAACAGAAATAGTCAAAGTATCTCACCTCCACTCTGTATTTGCTTAAAACAGGCCGTATGTTAGCTGGGACTGGGTAAATCTGGCCAATATCTGGTGGATCCAGTGGGGGAAGTCTGTCTGGATCTGACTCAGGAATCTGAAAAATGAAGCAGTTTTGAAAAATGAAGCCTGAAAAACTCAGGCTGGTTTTTGGAAGAATAAAACCAGCAACGGATATATCTGTTGATAATGACACATAGAACACACCAATTTAATCAATTTTATAAGACAAGTTACAGAGCAGAACAGTTGTACTGTGAAAGGGATGTGACCTGAAATGCTCTCTCTCATGCTGTGATGCTAAAATATATGGCAGAAAAAGCATCCAATATATTTGGTTTATGTGCCTTTCTGAAAAAAAGGCTTCTTTTACCTAATAGGACACAGTTTGCCCTAAAGACATGCATGTACTGAAGCACGGTAATTCTATTTACTAAAAATGGAAAGCATGGTAATTCTATTTAACAAAAATCTTGAGCAAAACTGCTTAGAAGGCTTCCACAGGAAGATTCTAGATGTGATTCTAGTTAAAAAGAGCTGGTGAACAGACTGCACATCAGCAAAAATTTGCTGGAGAGACATAATATTCTCCAGCTGCTATGGAATAGTGTTCCTGCATGCTCTCACCATTTGAGAACCTCCAAACCACCTCTCTAAAACCAGGGCTGAGTCTTCTCCGTGCAGCTACTAAACTCTCGTGGCAGGCAGCACTTCTGTTCTTTGTGTGTGACTGCACATGACCCTGCCCCACGTTCAGGAGCACATTTGGGTGTACATGACTGTTCCAGCTGGGTGGGAGGAGAGCAGACTCCACAGCAGCTCTGAGGCATGACCATCTCTGCCTCTTGCTGTCCTTCAGGCTTTGCTGCCTGCTTGGTGCACTTTCTGTGACAAAGCTCATTGGCTCCAAATGCCTTCCTAATTTTTAACTGTGTATTTATAACCTTCTCATTCCACAACAGGACAGATGTGCAGTTTAGCCTGTTTTAGAAAATTCCTACATAACACAGCAGAAGCCAGCACGTGGTGATGAGTCCTGACAGAAGCTCAGGGAGTGGCAGCAGGGAACAACCTACAGGCAGAGCTCTTCTCAGCTTTCACTTGAAGCATGGCACCTAAGGAGTATTGTGTATGCAGCTTCTGGGAAAAGAATCACAACTTCTGGAGTGCAGCAGTGTTCCTAAGCTAACTTGTCACTACTGAGAGGTGAAGCAGGTGAGATACAGCTCTCAAAGTGTCTGTGTAGTTGAAGTCTTCTACTTCATTTGACCAGGCTCTCTGTCTAAGTACAGTTGTGTGGGAATCTAATTACTAAAAAGGAGAAAGGATGTGTTCCTTAGTACCTTGTAGGTGGAGGAAGAGATGGGTGGAAAACATAAGATCTAGAAAAGCACCTGCAGCAGAGGTGAGTATTCAGGTAATTACCAGCAATCATTCACGTGCACATGTGATCTACATTTTATCAGTAAAAATCCAAAGCAATTAATATAATAACTGCAGAGAACTGGAGGTGAAAAATGATATAGTACTCAAATGAGAGTAGAGCAAAATACCTGGATAAAGGTTTACAAAGGAATTTTGCTTTTTTAATTAAAAAAAAAAAACAACAATAAACCCTGAATTCATTCTGAACAAATGCAAGACTCTCAGTATCCATTAGTCTTTCTTTTTTTAGTGCACTCTTTCTCTGAATGCCAGGATGCTTCATTGTAAGATTTTATCCCTCCAGCAAGCATTCATTTAGAAAGGAGAAAGGAGCATTCACTTTGTACACAACACTCCTCAGCTGAACCAAACAGTACCTGCTCATCAGAGTTATCAAGAATTCTATGTCATAGGAAAAGTTATGGGTTCAGAATGAGAATAAATCAGTGATGAGAGAGTTTTTTTTATTCCTCACACAGAGCACCATCAGGAATCCCCTGATATTGGAAAAAGCCAGCAGCACTTCAGCTCTTGGAGTTCTTTGAGGCCTGGCAGTTTCATTTTATGAAAGGAAATGAAATCTTGAAATCAGAGAACAAAGCGTAACAAACCCTCTGGAATGGAGACAGGATAAAATAAAATTCAATGGAAAAGAAAAAGGAAATTTGGAAAAGGAGTGAATACAACAAAATGGATTGGGATGAAATGAGGTGCACTGAAAAGAACCAAAAGTGGCCATAATCATACTGACATCTTGAAATGAGGGAGCAAAGTGAAACTAAGAGAGAGAAGAAAATGATGAAATGAAGTGCTTGGGGAAAATATATATATATATAATTCTGAAATGAAGTGAAAATATTAAAATGGAATGGGATGACACAAAGTGTTGGAAAATGGACCAAAACTTGCCAAATGGGTAATTGCAAGATTTCATTTCCTTTCCTGAAATGAAGTTGTCAAATTTCTACAGAATTCTTAGGAGTATATTTGAATATATCCCCTAAATAGTGTTGCTTCTTTATCCCAAAAGATAATAAACCAAAATATAATATATAACTCTTCTGCTTACCAAAAAGTGAAATCATAGAAAGGTTCACTCACACCTCTATAATTCTTTAGATTTAAACCATTGACAATCTGTGACTAAGATTTGGCCCAGCCACACTCAGGTTCCTCCCACAGAAGGAGTTTAGAAAGCAAAAAGATCCTTTCTGCACCTCATGACACAATAGGACAGCTTCTCTAATGAACTTTGTCTGAAGTTCTCACTCTCTCCTGTGACACAACCATAATGAGGAAATATTCCACATGTTGTTATATTTCAGGCTTTCACCAAAAACATAAATAGCTATCGTAATTAAAAGCCTGTTTTAGCTGTAAAACATGTTATGAAATTCCACATTTTTCCCATTTCAGATTTCAGAACAAACTGTTGTAGGTTTTCAGCAGATGGAAGTTACCTTTAACTGGTGGCTCTGCAAATTCCAGTGAAATTGCCTGAAATCCCAGCATGATCAACCCCAGTCCTGCATCTACCAGAACTGAATTTTCCTTTTGTCCTGCAGCTGGAAACCATGTAATGTTTCTTTTAATGTAGTAGGGGTATTTAAAAACTCAGCCTCCCTATTCCACTCCTTATTATTCACCATTTCATTTTCCTAAGAGTGAAAGCAGTATTGGGAGCTTCAAGGCTGGTAGTCAGGGCCGTGTGCTACTCCAAGCAGCAGGTCATTGCAATGGCAGTGGCATTTTCAGAGTTTCTCAGGCCAGAGCACAGTTTAGGGCAGGGTCAGTGACAGGCAAAGGAGGCTTACAGAGTGTGAAGGGCTGGCAGTGTTGTGTTTGTGTGTGGACAGTGGCCCCTGACAAGGTGGAAAGGGGTGACAGGAATGGAATGGGAGCTATGAGGCCCAATGGCTCCAGCTGCTGTTCCTACTAATTCAATATGGTCATGGACCCTGATGCCATGGCAGCTTTTGTGAGCCCCAGGGTGTAAAAGTGAAATTGTCGAGAAAGTCAAATTTACCTCCAGAAGCTCAAATGCAGCAAGAAGGTCTCCTCCTGAAAGACTTCCACAGTGCACTGGGTGGTAACAAAGTTTTGGTGGTTCATAGTTTTGATGAGCAAGTCTCACCACAGGGGCAGCCACTGTAGACCCAATATATTCTGCCTTACCCTAGATAAAGGAGAGTACAGGGGTCAAATGCATTTGGGTTTCACAATGGTTATAGGAGCCAAGATGATGCAGAGCTTGGTATTTATGAGGAAAAAACCTTCAGAAGGAAAGGCCAAGGTATGAGGGCAGTGAGGTGTTAGGCAGCTATGAAGAGGAAGAGCTATGAAGAGTATGAAGATACTCTTCAGAGTATCCAAAATTTCTGAGGTCTATATTTAGTCAATGAAACTGTATCAGAGTCTGCATGGTCTTGACCAAGACCTAATTACAATATTTACAGCAGTGTTCAAGGCACCTGGGGCAAGATGTTTCTGATTTCTTTGGAAGTGAGATTCACTTACTTACTTCTTTCACTTGGGGAAAATACAAGGCCACATCTTTGCAAGGCCATCTAGTGAATCTCAGGGCTGTTCTGAGATGTTAAACTGCAAACCACAGTAACACTGAGCTCTGTTCAGCGAGGTGATCCATTTAAAGCCTATTCAGTGACTAAGCTTTGCTTTCATGCTTGCAATAGGATGAGCCCAGGGTTTTAGTGAGAAGCATTTTGAGTTTACCACTGCGTCATCATCATACAGCTCGATGACAATCTCCGGTGGGAACTGGGCAATCTCCTCTTTGTCACCATGAAGCACAATGCTGTTGAAAAGCAGTGTCTGGTTCCAGGTAGGGGATAATGTCTGAGAAATGATCTAATGGAAGAGAGGAAATTTTTAATGAGCTGTTTGGTTGAGCGTCCTTCAGCAGGACATGCTCATCTGCTGGTGACCCCCTTTTCCACACCCTGAGCAATGCCATGTCTGAGACACCACATTTTTCAGCAGCTCCTCCCAGACAGAAGAATATGAATCTTTTGCTTTGAGGGTGGTACCTCCAATTTCTCCATTTCCCTGTTTGTCTCACAAATCCCTAACAAGCATATCATGGCAACCAGTCTGTGTAGACAAACTCCAGTATTAAAGTTAGAGGAAAGCTGTTGATTTAGGAAAGCAGGCACATCCCAAGTGCTATTAAAATAAAACTTTTGCCCTAACTGTGGCCAGTTTTCATTTCCCCAGAGCACGTTTTTTTAATCTTATTTTTAGTTCTATGTAATGACACTTAACACTTTATGAAAAAAAGAAGATATTTTCATTAATCGCTCATTAGAAATCAAAAGTTTTTAATTAGTTGTAATTTGAATTAGGTGGATGCTTATAGCATTTCATCATAGAGGATGTTTTAACTGTCTAGGCCGAAAATATATTTAACAAAGATAACAGTTAAAGAGGAAAAATATGCCAACTGCAAAATTACTCATAACCTGCTATCATTCTTTTGAATGGAAATAAGGTTCTTTACTACCATTTATTGGCACTTGGCTGACAGTCTTAGGAAAATATGCAAGTTATCAGCTGCAGTATTTTGTTCAGGCAGTGAATAAACTCAACACTTCTGTGCCTATAAACTCCTATTTTTCCTGGGTGAAATTCTACTTTCCAGAATCTGGTCCACCTAGACACTAATTTAATTGGATTCATTCACCACCTTCTATTAGAAGTTAAAATCACATTACAGGAAAAAATCAATTAATAACCCTGAGGCAAAAGTTGCAAAAGCAGGCATTTACAATTTAGAGAAAAGTTTTAATTTTTGTCCGCTTTGGCACATGCAACAGAACTTGCCTTGTAACAGAATAAAATGTCAAAGGAATTTTAGAATTAATTAAATTAAACCAGTCTTCTGTGAAGTTTTAGGGGGAGGGGCTGGATGGGAGGGTCAAATATTTTTTTCTGAAGCAAGACTGTATTTGTTGTGAACCACATTTGGCACAGCAAATTCTGTTTGTGGAATGATTGTCAGGATTCCTGCCCAATTTTAACTCCAGGGTAGTTGTAAAGGGCTCAGGTCCCTTGAAAGTCAATCTCCATGTTCTGTGACGGACTCTCTTCCTTTTCACTTATCCAGGCTGTACTTCAACTCTTCTTGCTGAAACTCAGTAGAAGTTTCCACTTCTCTCTAGGGCTTCACAGGAGCCCATTTGATCCCTGGAGTTTCCTGAGGGAGATGGGAGACCATTCCCTATTGGGCATATTTTAACAGCCTTTAAGTCTCCCACCTCTGTTTTCAGCTCATTTCCATTTTAACGCTCTAAAACCACCAGTGTGCTTTGCCATATTCCATCACAAAGGGCCATGCTGGCTCACATGGCTACAGAAGCCATAGAAAGGTCTCCAATTTGCTCAGTGACTGAATGCATAGGTTAGGGGAAAAGAGAACCATGAGGGTTCATCTTTATACCCACATTTATACCTAGCAATGACAACAGTCCAAATATAAAACACATAAAGATGTGAAGAAATGTACACTTGCTAGTGTCCCAATAGTCCCAAATAATCTCATATCTGAGCTAAAATAAACTAGGACTGCTGCATCTCTTATAAGAGAACCAGGTAACATGTAAACTTGTTTGCAGTGGACTCTCAGGATCTGCTCCTTAACATCTAACATCTAACTTTTCCTGCTAAGTACCTCCTTGCAAAACCAAGCTTTTCCCTTTTCATAGCTTAATTGTTAAAAAAAAACAAAAAAATAAACCCAGAAAAAAAGGAGTTTTCAAGTTTTCACTGACCAAAAGAGGCTTTACCTTTAAAAAAGGGAACTTACCTTTGTGGTCTGGCAGCGTGATGTGAAAGTAACTTTTGCAAAGGGATCAGAAAGCCCAGTGCTGTCAGCGGCAATGAGCCCCCTCGCCTGATACATGTGGGCTCTCAGCTGGAAGAGGTGCGGGGCTACATCATGGCAGAGAAAACAGCAACATCAGCTCCATGGAAACAGGGAAGCACACGGGTAGGAGGGGAAGATTCATCAGCTGCTCTCCAACCAGGATCTGACAAGGGGAACTGTTGCTAGTGCTGTCTCACTAAAGAAACATCTGAGACACTCAGAAGTTGTGCAAGGCACCTGAATTCACTTAAAATCAATCATGTAGGTCTCTACTTCAAGGCTATTAAGTGCCTTTTTTTATCTCACATCACTCTTTTATCTACTACATGTTCTATGCA
The DNA here is from genome assembly GCF_049639895.1 of Pseudopodoces humilis. Taxonomy (NCBI): domain Eukaryota; kingdom Metazoa; phylum Chordata; class Aves; order Passeriformes; family Paridae; genus Pseudopodoces; species Pseudopodoces humilis. The sequence continues at coordinate 11,344,278 of NC_142200.1, forward strand.
TCATCAGGAGAACTGAGGGATGCTTCCCCTAAAAGGAGGCAGATCCATGGGACTGGGAATAGAAAATGCAAGCGAACAAGTTTTTCTTTCCCTTACATTTACAAAGTGTCAGCGGCAAAGCTGATGACTTGGCAAAGAAGCCAGCCTTTTCTGACGAGAAGCAAAGCCATTATGATCTTAGAACAGTTACTTTATATAGGGGTTGAGCCACATTCTGAACTAGAGTTTTTGGGGCCATTTCTCTTGTTTATAGAGAGAAGAAAGAGTGCCTTACTTTTATACAGCAGGCAAGCAGGTGAGGGTAGCACACTGTGCCCTGAGTTGCTGTTAGATGGTAATTCAATCTCATATCCTACAGGCAAATTCTCCATGGCACTGTGGGCATAGCTGATAGGTCCAAGCCATAGGTAGATGTCCACCTTTGCCTGCACAGTCCAGCCAAGAGGGCGCTTGCCTGGGAGCTGAAAAAAAAATCCAACATCACCAACAAGCTCAAGAGACATGGCTGGGCGCTGAGTCTTACCAAGCCAGAGTAAAATAAAGGAGCATTCTCTCAGCTGGTATGTTGATAGATGACATTTCTCCTTAGTGAGTTGCCCTGAGACTCATTTAGCACAAGAAATTTCTGTGACTCTTTGGGAAAGAATTAGCAGTTTGCTCAACTAATAGTCTATGTAAGCTGCATACTGCCTAATATGCAGATATTTGTGCAGGCTATCTTATAGCTGCATAAGTGCTATCTTATGCCCTACTTTGCCCAGACTTCAACCCACTTTCCATTTCATGCAGTTTTCCTGGTCTCCAGTAGTTAGGTCCCATGTATTACTAAAAATATTACTTCATTGGGCAGTTCAGAAAAAATTTCCACTATAAAATATTACTAGTCTTGACCTATTACTTCTTTTTCTTCCACCCACTTCATCTAGATCTGCGAAGTTCAGAGTTTAGTATTGTCTGTTCCTAAGATAAGTCTTGATACTGAGGGGGCTGGATAGTTAATTGTGGAATACTTTATTTCATGCAGGCAAACAGTACTTTGCTTAACAAGTACCTATGGCAAGTATCTCAGGATCTTAGATGTTTTTATCTGCTCTTTAGCTGTGCTTTATGGGAGTATTCCCAGAAATCCAAGGTGAAAAACCACTGAAAAGTCATTATATGAAATTACTGTTGTCTGGAATATTTGGGTTTTTCCTGATGGTCACAGTAATAATTACATTGCATAACTTCCCACTGTAGGTACTACTGGTTACACTGCCTTTGTAGGAGTATAGCCACTAGGGCTTTCCTTCAATATGAATAATCCTGTAACAGTATTTTGGACATACACTGTGCAAACTTAAGCATGTTTTAATTAGGAAGTATAAATAATTCCTGTATTACCCCTTAATACCTAGGTTTCCTTGCTGAGTTGCTGAGTGATGATCTCTCACCATTCTCCTCCCGGACCTTCATGTGCTGCATTCTGATGTTTTTGCCAGCAAAGAGGCTGTATCTTTTCTATTTGTTTATGTATACAGCCATTGATAAACAATGTTCTATACTTGCCAGAACAAGCAGTGAGGGAATAAATTACTCATACATCAAAACTCTGCCAATGATAGAGTGCTTAAAGAATGACAAGTCTAAATGTAAGAAGCAAATATTAATAAATGGTGGATACAAATCTGTATATATTTTTACACTACAAAGATTAATCTGTAAAATACTATCCCTGGAAGAAATCTGAATACCAAATGCTCCCCAGGTATTACCTGTGTTTGCAGTGTGCCACAGACTTACTTTCAGGAAATGAGTTTTAATCTTCCCACAGTCCTTGCCTCTCTGCTCTTTCGCTGGGGAGTAGAGTATGTTTTTTGCTGGGACTCTTGCATATGCAACTCTTTTGTTGTTGCTGATCATCCAGATGAACACATCAGGCACTGTATTCTGTGGCTGTTAAATGAGGTATATATTGAAGTAAAACAGAGTTCCTTCTATGAGCCACCACTATCATATTATTATTGAAACACTCTTACTAAGAGCTGATGCCCTCACGGCTCCTGATGTGCCCCTGAACTAAACAAGGCTGTCACTTCATGCTTTGCAGTCCACACCTCAATTTCTAATTACAGCTGAAGGTAAAGAGCATTGTAGAGTGATTGAGGAGCACCCACTTCATAAGTAATTTTAGGAGAAACTAAAGGATCTGGGTATGGCTCTGTCCCAGGGAATAACTTAGCCACAGACCACATAAGTAACTACCATGGAAATACCATCAATTTAATCTATACCAGCAAATCAAAAAGGACCAGGACCAGCTCAAACACTGGAATATGATCATCTTTTCTTCTTGTGATGATGCTCAGTGAGACTGCCTTGCCCTGTTCCAGATAATGTTTCTCCAAGCAAAGCTTCAGTGTGGTTTGAAAAAAGACCAGCCCAGGGGCTGTTCCCTGAAGGAACTGTTAGCAGGGTCACTCTGGTTTAGGAAGAAAGAGAATTTGTGTGTAGGATGCAAACCATGCCACTGTGCCACTTGCTCTCTGAGCCAGGGAATAGCCATGGGTTGCTAGCACAGGCAGCTCTCAGAGGCACAGCTTTCCAGAGGCTGGATTTTGGCCCAATCAAATATATCAATTATTCTCAGGCTGAATAATATAAGCACCCCAAATCCATACAGGTGTCCATACAGGTGGAGGCATGAGTTCATATCAGAAAGTTGGCTTCTCCAAGCCAGCAGGTATGGGATGAACTTATTGAAAAAAATATATCTGTGGTACATCCTCTCCATACCACATAGCCCAACCTGTTTTTTCTTACCCTGTTTTGATAACGGCTCCATTTAATGCAAAAGAGAATAAGGTCCAGATAGCTAAAGGAGAACTCTTTGGATAACCAAGCCAGAAGTTATTCTTCACACGGGATTATGAAAATCAAAGACAAGCCTTGGATTTTCAATTTTTCTGAATTCTGTGTGGATTACCTCATCAACTAAGAATCGAATTTTATCTATAAAACTCTGAGTTTCACGAATCATTTCATCCAGTGGCATCTTCTTTTTCTGCTGCTCAACGATTCCCTTGGCATCATTGGACATTGCTTCCTGTAGTGAGGAAAGACAATATATTCTTTTCATCTGTTATCAAGTAGTTTGAACTGGAAGAGAAACAGTCTTTGATTCAAGTTGAAAAGAGAAGATGGGAGATACTTTGTTCAATGTTTCTTTGTCACAACAGAAACTGATTAACTCTTTGGAGCTGGACAACATAAAAATTGAATGTCCCCCATTTTTTTGTCTTTGTTTGTCTGTTTACTGCATGTATGGAAGTCCCAAAAAAACGTGATTGCCAACATGTGATTGTCGCCTCGTGATTGCCAAGGAACTACCAGTCCTTGATCTTGACAGAAGGAACAATCTTTTGTGGTACAAACAGTAAAAAAAGGCAATAAATATTCAGATGACTTCCACACAGTTTGGTATCTTCTCACTGGTTCTCTGGAGGAGATTATTAGATCCAGAAATATCAAAGGCCAGACTTTACTAGTCTTGAAGTTCAGCACCACCACAGTCGTTAGACGCCTGGCAGCAGTGTAAATTTAGTGCTTTTCCACTGAATCCAGCATCATTCCATTTTAAGATGCATGGACAAGAAAAATAATCTCATTATTACAATGCTTTATTGGTATTTAAAAACATCTTCTGCTGCATTTTAGCATATCTGACAACTCTTTATTAAGCACAGTGAGATTTATTAAAATAAATGCTCATGGGTGCTATATTAATATGAATTACAAAGAATTCCCATATGATGCAATCAAATAGAAAAAAAAAATAGAAAAAAACCCAAACAAGCAGTGTGCTTTCAGTAATCATCACTGCATCAATACTTATAGGAAAAGAACAGCACATACCAGCTCTTGCTTGAACAGCATGAGCCTCTTTTTGTCCAAAGCAGTGTAGTTCAACCCTTTGGGCTTCTTTTCAGCAATGACCATGAATGCCCTAGGACACAGGAATAACAGGGTTTTTAAATCTGCTATTTTTTTAATGTGAGAACACTAATGTGCTAAAATATATTGGAATGTTCTGTGTCTGCTGCAGTACCTAACCAGAAGACAAAGACACTGAAAATTTCTAAAATATTATGTACCCATAAGATTCAAGGAATAGAGTCCAAAACCTCTGCAGCACACTTCACAGAAATGGGTTAATAATATCTAGAAATAAGGGGTTATATCTATTTTGAGCCAAATCATGTCATTTGAAACAGAGCCCACTGGATCTATACCAATATGCGGCATCCTTTGTTTTTACATTAATCTTCGTTGTTTCTGGCTTTGTTTACAGTGTATCTATTACACACTTTATTTAATCCTATGTATCACATATACAACATCTTTTTGAAGTTCTGAGAGCCAAAATAATATGGCAATGATTAGCAGTCATCTATTGTCAATACTGAATATGGAAAATAACAATAAATATTTTCTCTGTCTAAACTGAAACTGCAGTTTGGGAAGGTCTTTGCTTTTACAGCAAAATAAATAAAATATATATCTCTGTAGGTTTACTATACTTTTTTAAAATTATCACCAGTTTCCTTGTCTGGTCTCGAATTTGTAGCCAATATTAAATTTGATTTTCTGTATGCGTCTAATAAATGTTATTACCTGCTTTGATTGATAAAACCATTTAGTGTCTTCTTCATTTTTTCCTCAGCTGCAGTCTCTGAAACCTTGATCAAGTCCTTTACTTGCTCTAATGATTCTTCCTATGAAAAACACATGAGAAAGCCATTATGCACAGGAGGGCACTTTGTCATTCTGTCAGTGTAACAGTACCATTTATGACTAGCAGGAATGAGGGAGGCGATTTTATGGCCTGACAGAAAGAACCTTTGATATATCATTATATTTGAAGTGCACAGAGAAAAGACTTCAGCAGTATGATATATTTTGACCTTTTCCCAGTCTTCCTAATTACTTTTCCAAGCTATTACTGTTTGGAGCAACTTTGTATTCTTACTTCTTTGAGAAAGATCAATAATTTGGAAACATTATCCTCTAGGTAGGAGATAAAAAATAGTTCTTGGTTCTGTTTCTAAGCCTCCTACTTAACTTCAGCAGGTTGCTGGAGCTAACATCTTAAACTTCAGTGGTCACTTGAATCCATATGTAAGGTGCATCACAAAACCTACTGTTATCCATGAGGAATGGAGTCTGTTCTTAAAAACTAAAATAAATATCTGGATTTTCAGTAAGGCCTGTGAGTGTTTGGGTGTGCTGACAAACATCTCTCCACATATATATGTTCAGATGTTTAATATTCAAATACCTGAGCCCAAAATGTTTGGTTATAAGTCAGTCTTCTCCTGATACAACCTTGCATCAGTATGACTTCAGCATTGCTTCTCATGAGATATATAGGGATAAATGAGGGATGAATCAGACTCTTAATCCAAGTGCCCCACATTAAAATATTCAACACTAGGATTCACTTTAAAAAAAAACCAAACAACAAAACCTACTTTCTTGAGACCACTGATAGTCATCTTTAAACAAAGGTAGAAAAAACCATCATTATGGGAAAACACTGTGACTAGGACATCAGAGTGACTGCCCATGAGATGATATATCATTCTGTCTCTATCAATGATTTAGGAAAACTAAGAGCAAATATTGTCCTTTAATGAGTGCCCAGTATAAACATATGGCAAGAAGGCATTAGAGGAAGAGCCGTAGGAGACAAAATTACTCTGAATCACATAATTTAATTGTTTGAATGTTTTTACAAAGAATAAAACATTGCTGAGGAAGGAAGGCAGACCTATGGCCAAAAAAAATAGTTGTGGTTGGAAATACTTGAGCAGCTCTAACACTTCAAAGCAATTTGGTGGAAAGAAAAAGGAAAATATTTTTATCAACTACTTTCTCACAAAATGAACAAGGAATGCAGCTGGGGGAAATGTTGAAGGTCTGATTTAGGAAGCATGGCCTCTCACTGCTTTATTTTGCCGAATACATGAGCCTGGGAGGATGGTTGCCCCTTACCAGGTGATCTGCCATTTTCTCAAGAGTGTTGGAAGAGTACAGCCGAAAGGTTTGGTTGCCCCAGTAGCTCCTTACACAGATACAGGGCTTCCTCTCATCGTATGGCAGGTACTGGTAGTTCCTGTGAAAACAAGGTAGGGAGCAGGTCATGAAGGTGACAGAGCAGTTCAAGAGGGGGAAGAGCAAAGACAAGTTGTTTGGGGCTCTCACAGCATAGAAAACTGTAGACACAACAGGATGTGTTCTCAAGTGCTAACAAGTAAATCTTGGAAAGGGCAAACACAAAAATCACTTATTCTTCCTGTGAGATCCCTGAAGAGAAAAAACAAAGTCAATGGATCTAATTTCAGTGATTTCCAGGGAGGGAGAAAAGCCAGACAAAAAGGCATGTAGAGAAGCTCTAAAATACTATTAATGGTGGTAAACTACAAGGACAAAAGGAGCAAAGATTAATATCTGATATTTTCAAAAGCAATGGTTCCACACACTGCACAGTGGGAGAGGCATGGCAGAGTCTTAATACCACATTAATTTCACAAGAAGCCCTTTCTCAGAGTTTGTGAAGACTGACATTCCCTGGCAGAAACTGATCTGCAAAGCCTGCTTAGTAAAAGTAATATCAAACTCATAATAACTCAGTGATAAAATGCATCCACCACTCTTTCTCATAGCACTTCTGATCTTAAGTCCAAGTTTTCATATTGACCCTTCTTGTAACTCTGCTTTCTTTGTGTGTTCAGCTGCATGAGTGACTTGCACTAAAAAAAGTGGGCAGGAGGCTGGCATAACTGGAGTCTGCAGACCTGCCACAAAGCTGATGTTTTGATTTGATCTGTAATAAGTACTATGTCAAGTCCATGTACCTGATAAGCACATTGTCCTCCTTTATATAAATACTACAGCCTTATGAAACTTAATTGCTCAGCCATACTGGATTTAAAAATAGAGGTCTCCTCATTTTCCTTACCAGTGGTGGGACAGTGGAGATCTTTTTAATGTGTATGAACCACTGCAAACCACTTCATGTTCTTCTGGCCGTGGCTCTAATGGCCTTAGATAGTGTCGGTGATTTCAGACAGAACTGGCCACAGGTGGTAGATCACCAAGCCAAGACCATGGAAACCAAATCACTTTTTGCTCTTGAGTGGCATATCAATGACTCCAAACTTCCACACATCCCTAAGAGGGGATCATCATAAACCTTTATGAGTTAATTTTTCCATTTAAAAAGATTAATATCTTCTCTATAACTTCATTTTACTGCCCTATGTGATATCAAAAAAGAGAGAATTTTCCATTTACTTTCTCCTCCACGACCTACAACAAGGTGAGGATTACCCATTGAATTTGGTGCACAGCAGAGCTACCTTGGGTGTCATTAATTTTGGTGCTTTCAGAAGAGAAAAAAACAATTTAACCATCTCCCAGGGCCTGAACATCTTAATCTGAAATTCATAGAGTTTATGAGCCTTTTAATTGGATTTACTAAGAAGAGTATATAGCCACAAAAAATTCAAAATGGAAAACTGAATTCTGTTATTCCCACTATTACAATTTTGAGGAATCACTTTTTCAGTTTTAGCTTAGCCTTAGTTAAAGTTTTGACATAAATGTGGAAAATTCCTGGCAGTTTCATGGTGTCTGCTTTAGAAGTCTTATTGCTCTGTCTGCTCCTTTAATTAGTTAGTAGTTTTAATCTCCAAAATATATGCTTCGTTTTGTTTTCCATTGTCCATTTATGAATCTAAAATGCAGTTTATCTAAACTACTGGATATCCCAGTAAGTACTTATTAATACTAAAATTATCCAGTGGTGAGACCAACCAAGATGCCATTACGAGAAAATAGTGAAAAACTCATCATTTGTTATCTGTGGCTGACCAAATTATTTTAAATAGCACAGGAGGGAACAAAAGATGCAGCTTTCTACATAAATTTGAGGAAAAGGGATCTTTAATGAGAGAAAACTTTATTAATACTGGACACATTCAAGAAGAAAATAGCTGATTTGAAGAATGATTAATTATTTTAAAATGGTTCTTTAAATCTTAATTCTTGTTAAGGAAAAACAAAAAAATCCCAGCTTCTCTCAAATAAGATAATAACTCTCTGCATGTACCCAAATTTGCAGTTCTGGTAACAAGGAAAAGCAACTGTCTTCCTATCAGTCACTGGGGGGGTTTTCCCCCTCTTTTTTTATTTGCTGCAAAACCAGAATTTTTACCATGATATTTTCATTCTTTTTTTCTTTCTCTAACTCTCATTTAATCTAAGTGAGCCACTGAGTGCAGAAATGAATAGAAGTGCTTTTTAAATGTAGCAACATCCAGAAACCAAACAGATCCAGGTTGATATTTTCCTCCTGGTCCTTATACTGTAGACTGCTTGGCCTTCTAAAGCAAGAAGTACCATCTAGTCTTGGCAGTCACCAATATTGGGGATTGTTCTACCTACCAAAACAACAAAGAAAATATTTCCTTTTAATAGCATCTTTCAAATGAATTAAACCTTTAGAATTCTGTTTATAACAAAGTTATTTCGAAGAACTGTCCTGTATATTTTCATCCATTGCTCTATTTTTTACTCAATGACTATTTCCTCCTACCTCTGTTACTACTTGCTATTTAAGTGTGTATCTGTCATTATTAGCTCTAGAAAGTGTTCTGGAAGGTGACTGCCTTGACCAGATTTCAACACTTCACGTGTGACATTGTGCTTTTGGAGCTGGGCTGGCTGGGTGTTACTTGTGATCACAGTCTGGGACCCTAAACCAGGGATGGCACTGGAGAAGTGGCATTTTGCTGTAGCTTTCCAATGTGCAGCTGGTGTAACACACAGCATTTTCAGAAATAGTTCAAGAGCCCATGAGGCCAAGATCACATGAATTTAAAATAGCTCAGAGCTTGTTTTCTTCAGCAAAGACAAGAAAATTTACTGTTGTGAAAGATGCAATTGAGAACCTGAAAGCCTTCATTTCACACAAACTCTTTAATGCTGCCAGGGTTCATCAATGAGTCCCACAGGATTATAAAATAAGAACCAGAGTCCTACATAATAAGGTTTTGAAAAACAGATCCTCACCTGTTCCCACCTGTGATCAGTGGCTTCTCTGGGGGTGTGGTAGATATCAGGGGTACTCCAAGGTCATGAGAAATGTCACCTTCCCCCTCGTGCAGAAGGCTTTCTTCTGCTTCTCCATTATGTGTCTTCTTTTTCCCTCCAGCTCCTCCTGACACCCCATCAGTAATACTTCCAAAGTTACCTGGAGACCCAGGGTTACAGGAGATGTCTAACTTGGAGGTGGTAAACATGAATGAGGTTTTAAGAAAAGAAAATGGCCAGTCATACCACTGGGAAAATTTGTTAATTTAGCTGTTTTAACCACACAACCATTCATAAAGGTTGTGACAGGTTATGTTTGTCCCTGGAATGGACAACCTTCAGGTTCTAGAGGAGTGATGTGAACATCACTTACTGATGTGATCCTCTAATTTCTGGCCCCAGGACCTTCAGTTTTGCTAAAGAAATTCAGAAACCAAAACAATACTGTTGTTGATATTTCTATACTCAGGAGCCCTGATATGGGATTGATTCACACAGAAAATGTATGTCTTCTTCACAACATATGGATGATCATTTCAAAGTTTGGTCTCAGAAGTGATAAACTCTTTTTCAGACAAGTAAATTTTGCATATTGGGGTTGCAGAGTTAGTAATAACAATGCTTTGAGGCTCCAGCTTCAAGGCTAATGCCAGACAATTCTGCTAATGATATAATCATCTTCCCTAAAAGGATTTTGCCTTAAAGGGCAATTATCAGCTCCGGGAAAGAGGTACATCCATCAAACTGATAATTACAGATTTTAAAAAAGACAGAGAGGAAACATTCCCTGCAGGAGAAGAATGTGCTGAATCACCCCATATAACATCCTGATCTGCATTTTTGCTTCAGCCTTTCATGTAAATAATGACAACTTGACAAGTTTGGGTCCAAATTTCAGCTACACAGGTGGCTAATAGATATTTAGGTCCAGAATTCAGAGCCAGATTAATCTTTAGTATTAATTCTGACAAGAATCACTACCATTTCTTGCCCAACTCTTTAAATTAGTTTCTTGTCATTCTCAGCTCAGCTTCCTGCTAAGTTTCAGCAGGAATCAGCATCACTCATTGATTCCCTGTTTTTCACAGCACCTCTCTCTGCACACAAAGCCTTACAGCTGAGCACAGCCATGGACATGAGCACAGAGACTGGAAGTGCCAGGGTGCTACTGTGCACCTGGACCCTTGGTGGGTCTGGTAAGGAGATAATCAAATCCCTGCAAGGGAAATGAGACCAATTCAGGCTACTACTCTCTTAAGAGAAAGTAGTTCTGCTTTGAAAATATGCATTCAATGTTCATGAAAATGTCCTCGTTTTCTCTTTGGACTGCTTCCAGGGATAATTTAGCTGCACAATGCGGAGCTCATGGGGTATGGTCCTGCTTTCCCCTGGAAGAGGAAAGGACTTACCAGGAGGATGTTAGGAAAAGGTGGTGCCTGCAATTTGTGTCCTGTCTGTACATCATCCTTTGCCACACTCACAGACCCACAGGTAACTCAGTGGAGTTGGCCAAGACAATGGACAGGGATCATCCCCCACAAAGGGCTCCCTCACAGCCAGGGACAGACTGCAATGGACATCACAGAATGAACTCTGCCTGAAGTAAATTATCTGAGTTTGATCTCTCAAGTGATGAAGAGGGTGAATACTGGCTAAGTTGCTGTACGTACAGGAGGAGAGAATTTGTATTAAAATTGGGCATTTGAGGAGTAAGAGAGATAGGGATCATTATGCCCAACTTGACTGTTACCCAAAGAAATGATAATCAGGGTTTAACTCAAATGTAAGCTCTACTCTGAAGCTGATTCCTGAGCCGGGAGACACCCCGGTCAGGAACATCTATCATCTCCTTGCTCTTGAGGCTCCCTCTCTCCTTTGGATAAGACCTTAACACACTTACCAACAGAAACCTCAAAGGTTATTGGCTTGTCCCCAAACTTCCTATCAATCATTGTGGCTTCAAAAAATATCCCGAAGAGAAGGAATTCCTCAATTTTCTCTTCATAGATCTATTGGAGAAGAAGGAGGAAAATGTCAGCATTTGTTTTGCCTTCTACTACTTTCTGCAGCACAAAGGGAAAGTGGAATGGCCTTTTGTTGAATTTTAAGGCTCTTCTAGGCTCTGTTTACATCTATTGGAGACCTAGCATCTGCTTCTGCCTGGCATGGATCTCAGTCAAGGAGGTCCAGCTAACACTTCTGATGCTCTTGGTCATTAAGAAAACAAGACATTAACACCAGGCCAAAGTTATTAACAAGCTGTTAACCCCAAGCCAAGACTAAACTCGAAGGAGATATACTTTATAGTTTGAGTTCTCCCCAAATTTACACCCCAACTGTCCCAATCCTCCCATCCAAACCCTTCTCATTTCACAACGCCTGCAAACTGAGTCCCATTAGGCAAGATCAGCACTAGTTCTGCAATGTGAGTGAGGCAATGAATAAAACATCAGCTCTACATGAATATTTGTTTCCTTGAGTTCTGCAAAGCAGAAACAGTTTTTTGACACAGCCCATGATCTCTTCATTTTGAAAAACCTCTGCTATACACGGCAAAAGATCATAAGTCTTCAGTGAAATGATTAGCACCATAATAAATCAGTCAACAGCTCAAACAGATTGCAGCTCCAGACTAACTTTAGCTTTTTATACTTTTCCAGTATGAAGCCCAGAGAAAAGAGTATCTAATAAAGCCAAGGCTCAGAGACTATGACACATGCATCTATCTCCTATTATAAAGAAAACAAATTTTAATGCCTTCTTGCTGTTGGAATAGGCCAGTTAAGTTGTGCTGTGGGGATGGATATTTGCCTCTGTTGTCTCAGAGGCTCTATAAAACACTCTTTTGCATTATTGGTAATGTCTCCAGTTCCCGCTTTTCTTTTCAGAGAGTTGTAATACAATTACTGCCTACTGTAGCACAAGGTATTTCTGAATGTTAAAACCAAAAGAATATCAATTATCACTGTACTATGCTGTTGCCTTTTATTCATTCTCTATTTGAAACTGAGAAACAGAAGCTGGAAAAAAATCCTTATTATTACTATTAATGTTTGTTGGTGGGTGTTACAGCAGGGTTTGTTTCTCTACCTGGGGTATTTAGCCAGGCCCAAGACCATAGTGTCTGAGCTACTCATAATAATGGATTTCCTGCATATAAAGAAAAATTCATATGGAAATAAATGTCTTTGAATATCACCTCTGTTAGTCGTCAGAGAAGAACTGAGGGACAGGGGTAATTTACAACTATATGAGTAAATAAAGTAACAGTAGAGGACAAGTTCACACAACTGGCTTGCAATTACCCATGCCAGTTCTCTGCTAACACACTCCTTGACCCTCTCCAGCCAGCCCTCAGGCCAGAAATGCCAGGGCACAGGCCAAGGAAGTTGGTACTTCTCAAGGCTAGGCCTCAAGACCAAAGAGCAATTGCTCCTCTCCTATTTACTTGTAGAGACGGAGTGGAAAGACCAAGAATGAGAACTAATAAAAGACACAAATATCTTAAGAAGTGCATTGGAACTCCCACTACAACAAAACAAAGTTTTGATCAATGACCTAGTCACAGAATCATCAAGGCTGAAAAAGATTTCCAAGATCATCAAGTCTAAATTTGACTGAACATGCCCACTAAACTATATCACAAAACACCACAGCTATTCATTTTATTTGACTGAACATGCCCACTAAACTATATCACAAAACACCACAGCTACTCATTTTTTGAACACTTCCTGCAATGATGATTCCACCACTTCCCTGGGGAACCTGTTCCAAAGCTTAACCACTCTCCCAGTGAAGACATTTTTCCTAATATCCAGCCTGAACCTCCCCTGGCACAACTCTTGGCCATTCCCCCTTGTCCTATTGCAAGTTGACTGGGAGATGAGGCCAGCCCCTGCCTTGCCACAACGTCCTGTCAGGTAGTTGTAGTAGATATAGTGAAGTGGGAGGAAAATTGGTAATGAGAATATTTTTTCCTATTTATTGGGTTAAAAAATGAGCTTGCATATGAAGCAATTGCTGTTGCTCCCAGAGAGTGATGCGATGGAGCTGAGAACCACAGCTCAAACATTGGCTCAGCTCCCAAGTCCACACACCCTGCCACAACTGCCCAACCTTCTCAAAGAACCACATTGCAGATTTTCCCATGATGTAATCCTACACAACAGGTGGAATTAGGCAAACAACATCAGTTAACACTGGTTGAAACTGAGCACATGATTTTCAGCTCTTCTTCTAAAGGGATTATCAGCCTAACACTAACACCACATTGGGAATGCGGCATTAAAGGAAGAGACTAAATCAGGCTAAACTGTATCTATCTCTCAACATTTGCACAGATTTTATGTCAATGATTCTCTATTGATTTCAATTGACAACTATGCATTTTCTTGAATGAATGCAGGAAGTCAGGCTTTATAATTCCCAGCTGTCCACACTGGTTCTCTGTCCATTTGTAGATATTATGTCAGCTACGTTTCTAGTAGGAACATGTGGATGCAGCTAGTGCAAAAGGGGTAATATGACAGGAGACTAAGTTTTATGAATACCAAATCCAACTCAAGAGTTTTTTGAGTTACAGGTACACATTCATGCTCTATTCATGCTGTATTATTGTGGGGAGGTCCCAAGACTGTGAAAGCATGGAGAAACTGTAGGGAGAACAAAAAAGCAGTATTATATGGCCTGACCCCAAACACACAGACCTGTGCCATTCTTAGAGGCTTAGAGACACATGACAACCAATCTCTTAATATCATACTGACCTCTAAAGGTACATCAAATGGCTCAACTTCCACTTCAGTTGAGTTCATTTTGTCTGAAGGAGAAGCTGACTTTCGGTCCTCTCCTGCTTTATCAGTTTTGTCTTTTCCTTTGAGTGCTTTGAAGTCTTTATCTTTAGATGACAATTTGATAATGCTTGAAAACTTTGACTCACGGGCTCCTCCTGAAAGTATCTCCACAGCAATCTCAAGGAAGAGACGCCCCCTGAAGGAGACCCCTTCTCCAAAACCTTCATTAAGTTCCTGGTGGTCATCAATGAGGCTGTGGTTCCTGGGTGAGCCATAGAGATTGATCCAGGCAGGCCCAAAAGTAGGCAAAAACCCTGAAGATAAAGTAACTTTTGTGGCTTTTCTGTTAGGCGTTAGCACGTTCTCCTCACTGGCTATTCCAAGAAATCTTGCCTCTAACACCCCAAATGCAAAACCTGGACCCATTTCTGGACAGTGGGGAATCACTTCACTCAGAGTGCTGCTTTGCAGGGCAATTCTTAGACACCAAGGAACTTCTGCCAATACCCAACCAACTCTGCTGGGTTGGAGCTTTTTCTCAGAAGATGATGGTACCACATGTGCTGGGCAGGAGGTCTATTGCATCTTGTGAAAAAAGAGCTTGCTGCTGCAGACTACAGACTGGGACATGACAGGAGTCAAACAGCCTCAGCCACTCAATTTATACAAAATTTTCTTTCATTTCCTGATTAAGGACTGAGATACACGTTTGAATTGGCAGTTTAGGGAGTTACTGTGCTGTGATTACTGACTATGTTTCACATGTAGGTCACAATACATAAACAAGGCTACCAGATAGTGAGCCTCTCCTCACACAGAGGATAACAGACTAGTCCATGCTGCCTCCCTGGGCTGTGATAGCACCCAGCTGAGCCTTACCTAAACACTTTGCTTCCAGTAGGTATATCAAAAACACAAGCCTGCTCTGCCTTTGATTTTCAGTGATTTTCAGTTTGTGGCTTCATTGTTTAAAAGAAACTTACATGAACTATAAACTTACATCTGTCATCCCCAACAGATTAGTGTAGACTATTGCCACAGTCACAAAGATGGTACCAAATTATGCAGCAGCCCCTTAACAAGAACAACAATGTCAGAGCCACCATGCATAGAGCACAATGTAATAAATGTGAAATTAAACAGAAGGTGCTCAGAACCAGCACTTGAACTCTGGACATCCCTAAATTAGGATTAGCCAGTGCCAAGATCCCATGCAAATAGATTTTACCTTAAAGGTATATCCTGGAACAGACATTTTCCCCATTACCTTTGTCACCATCTTGTTCATTTGATATTTTCTTCAAATCAATGAAGTGGGTGGCTAAGGCCACGTCATTCATGCTGCCTTCATCCCAGACTTGGATTTTGACTCTTCGACAGAGTGGAGGGAACATTTCTTTGAAGATAATCTGTTCGTGCCACACTGGATCTGCACAGTTCTTTTGCACTGTTGTCCGGCCCTGAAATAAAAGTCCAGCAAATTTAATTCCAGAGGGGTCGAACTCTGGAGAATGGCAATGACTACAGCAGAAATTGCATTTAACAGCATCTCTCTGGCCATTTTTAAAGTACAAATATCCTACCTTGAAAGTACTTTGGCTTTTCTATTAGCTTGTTCATTTTGCCCTCCATATCTAATAAAAGACCACACTATGGCTAAAGAATTCTCACCTGCACACAGCACCTGCACATAGCAGTAATACAATCTAATTCTTCAGGACCCTTATCCACAAAATGTATTTGTAAAGCCAGATTTTGGCATTTCTGCTACAAACTGCACATTTTCAAATGTTCTTTGAAACATTTGGGTAGTGGTGATGCAATTTTTCTTATAAAAAACTAAATTCATTACAGATGCCAGGCTGTGTGTACCAATGGGATTACCTTAAATGAGGCAATTTATCCAGCATAAAAAATTATTATTGTGTGTCATGTTCTGGACATATGCCTGTGTGCAAGATGGGTAGGTCCTGGAGCTAGTCCTCCAAACCTAAGGAGATGGCAGTACTGTATCACAGTCTGTACAGTCACTTGCTGTGGCAGGACTTACACTTTCACATTAAGTGGAGAGAACTGAGTCAGAAAGCCCACCTACCCTCTCTATAAAGCTGTATTTTGCACACCAATGTGCAAACTCACATTAGTGATCCATTCTTGTCTTCTTCAGCCCTCCATTGAATCTGAAGGTGCTGCATGTATTTGTCTGTCTTAACCCACAGTAGTACTTTGCAATTTGGATTCATGACAAAACATGCAATCAGCACCAAGAGCCTCATTCTCATGCCTGAAATATCTAAGAAGTACTAATTTGAGCTGTCCCTAAGGCTTCCTTGCACACAGAAAGTGTTGCTGGCTTAAAATAGTTTCCGTTTTGATCCTTTGTTTATGTTTACACCAATAATCAAGACAGGTTCCCTGACACTGTTTCATGGTGCACCCCAGGGGAAGCAGACCCTGGACCTCCTCTAGATGCCTCTTCCACCAGAGCCAGAAGCCTCTCTAAGCAGCAGTCTGTCACACCGTGTTTGATGCTCAAGTTGCTCTAGGAGCAATGAAGCCAGGCAACACTGCCAGGCTGCTAAAATTCTTACTCCACCCACAGGAAAGCTGAGAGGGTCCTGAATTTCAGCAGAGTAATTCAGAAATCAATACAATTGTCCCTAAACCCCTGATTGAGCCACATTCACTGATTTCAGCCCTGCTTCCTTATTTCACGCAAGGGAGTCCAGAACATAGCACTCGCCTAATACAGCACTGGGTAAATCACTGCCTTGTAACTCTATGTTTTAGCAACAGTGCTACAGAATTCTCTTTCCCCTCCTGCTTCCTGCCTCTAACCTACTGCTGTGAGGCTGATGTTAGATCTGCTGGCCTTAAGTGTCTCCATGACTTTATTTCTGCATAATTTAAGAACTGAACATTTTCTGATGATCGAGGTACATGCTTTACTTAATTTATGTAACCATAAGTTAAAGAAGACCAGCATAATCACCTGCCTGTAGCAAAGCTAATAGGAAAGAAGGCCTACTTTTGTGATCAAGAGGATCCCAATTACCATTTGACCTGCAAACATGACCACCACATAGGGATCCACAAGGTCCTTACTGTCACCTATGAATGCTTTGGTGACATTGGCCATGATGCTAGAGTTCATCTTCGGAAGTCCTTCTGCTTTGTAAATTCTCACATAAAATCTGGCCCATGGTCTTTCAGATGGAAAGCCTTTGGGGATCAAGAGATTCCTGAAAGGAAAACAGAAGCTGTTTTCTTAAAACTGAAAACTTGGACAATGAAGTGATATTTTTTCCAACAGCATTGTGACCTTGTGTTAGCATGCACCTAAAGGTGTATGAATTTGCTTTTTCATCTGAATCAAAAAAAATATTTTTGCCACAAGAAAATGATATGGCATTACTCAGCAAATTTGTATATGTGATATAGAATCAGGTCCAGTTAGATGAGATTCTCAGGACCTTGTTCAGTAAATTCTGAATATCTTCAAGGACAGAGATTTCCCATCCTCTTTGGGCCCCTGTTTTGTTTGACCATCTCCATGTTAAAAAAAATCTGTTCTGAAATTTCATTATTATTACCTGCCTCCAAAGCCTCTCATCCGTGTATTGGAAAGAGTCACTTATCTGATAAAAGCCTGTCTCTGCCCTCCTCATGTATGATACCTCTTTGAGTGCTCTTCTTTAGGATCAAAAACCAACACCCACCACCCTTCTCCACAGACTATGTGCACCAGTCCCCCATCAGCTTGGTGACTTTCCACAGACTTGGTCCAGGATGTCAGTACTGACCAGAAACATTGCTTCAGTAAAATTTAAAGTATGCTGGTAGCATATTTACAAACTTGGACGTCTGTATCTTACAAGAAGAATGATAATGTGCTTGAGTTTATCTAAGGATATGGAAATATCCATGCACTCACATCTGAGAGAGGAGAACGAATAGGCTTTCCTCATACTTTTTTTCTTCTTGCTTCCCTGCTTTAAGAAATAATTAATTGATTTCAGATCAATGAACGTTCTGCCAGGGGTAATTTGGCTTAGCCAACAGGACTTGGTCAATTCTATCAGCTGCAGAGAAGTGACCTTAATGTGCCCTTCAGTTTAGATGAGGGGATTGTAGAAACTCTCTTTGAGCATGTGAGAACAGCCAGGTGTACAATGCTATCCTGCTACTAACCCCAAGTTAACAAGGAAAGGACTGAAAGGAGGACAGAGATTTATTGAGGCACCTAGTAAGGAAGAAAGCAAGAAAAAAAAAAAAAAAAACCAAACAAATTATTGCAGTACTTTTCAATCTGTTCCTCGGTATCAGCTGTTTTCTGTGTAGCTTGTATTGCATCACCTTTCCCCGTCACACTGAGGTCACACTTCAGGTACCCCTTGGCTCCTGTCCTAATGTCAGCAGGGTCTGTGAGAAGTGCCCACTTCTCACAAAACTGATGACCTGTAAGAAGGACAAGCTTAAACACTCAAATAGAGGATATAAAAACATACAAGTATTTTCCCCTTCATTCCCAGAAAAGGTACATCAAACAATGTTTGTGCTGTCAGGAGGATTGTGCTGACACTTCTAGAGGGTCCAAAATATTTTGTGATCACAAAGGCAAGCATAGGATTGATCCAGGGCTTGTCAGAAAGGAGCTCATTTTTATCAGTGTTTACTGAGATCAATGACTAAAGACCAGTGGAAGCCTGGGTGAGATTTCAGCAACTGAACTACAGCTGAGTCTTTATGAGGAAAGGCCACCTCTGTGACGAGAACTGCCTGAAGATCTCAGAACTCTGGCAGCAAAATCCTTGCTGGGTGCTGTGGCCACTGTAATGCCGGCAGATAGCTGAGAAAGGGATGAGAGTGGACAGATATCAGAGGAAGAAGAATTAGCCAGAAACACATTCAGCTCCATCTTTCAAGGGGGAAAAGACAATTGACCCACAACAGCCCTTGATGTAACCCTGTTTCAACAGCCCTGTCAAGAAAGGTCCTAAGATCTCATGTTAAGTCTTTGGACATCACCTTGGGTGGGTAAAGGAGTGGGAAGGAAAGACCACAGTGTAGCACAGATATGAGCTCAAGATCAACCCTCAGACACCACCCTCCTGTTAAAGTGTGAGCAGGAGATTTGGGACAGAATTCAGGACTAACACAGCCTGAGCACGGATGTAGACTGCTCACTCCTCTCTACTGACTCTTACAGCAACCAAGAACTGATATCTGATTCTCTGGATAGGCCATTCCTCTCTGCTGTCTCTTACAGCAACCCTGCAGAGGGTGGCCCGAATGACTCTATACTCTTGCTATAACTGTGTGACATCTACAGCAAGTGGCCTAAATATGTTCTTTCCTAAAGACCAAGAGACCGTGTTCCTGAGTAATTATGGAAGAGAAAAAGAGTGGTAGGTGATCTTTTCTTAGCTTCAGATCTCAGAAAGCACTGAACAGCTCTGAAGATCACAGGTCAAGTGGACCCATGGTGAACTCTTTGTCATCTCTCTCCTGTTATGGTCTGCTTCTCCTCTTGTCTTGTGTTCTCCTCACCATTCCTTCTACTCTCCATCCTGGTCTCCCTCCCTCTGCTCCTTCTACCCCAACACAGGTGACAGAGCTTTGGATGCTCTGTAACAAATGAGTGCAGTTGGGTTTTGTAGATCATTCAGCTGCCCACTCTGACCACTTAAAGAAATGCCATCCTTGAAAAATGCTGTCCATCAATGGGCAGATTGACAAGGTGTTTTCCAAGAGTTTGGCTTGTTCTCTGCTATCCGAATAGGAAAACAACTCTCCCAAAAGCTTTAAGTTGGTGTAAACAACAACCATCTAAGTGGAAAAGCAGCACATCTCCCTCTCCTCTCCTTCCCTGCCTCAAATCTCTCTTAACAGACAAAAAGGGCAGAAAATGCACCACTCACCTGGCTGAATGTACACTGTCCCCAGATCCACTTTAAAGGAGCCTATCAGCACACTCCCAATCAGTTTATTGTGCATAACCTGTCAGAAAAATGCTGATTAAAGAATGTCACTATGTCTCCTCCCACTCAGTCTAAGAAAGAGCATCCAAAGAACACATTTGGTTCAGAAGCAATAAGCAGCAAAATCCAGCACCACCCAAAACTGGGGGCACAGTCACAGTAGATACAGCAAGTATTTGAAACACATTCTTTACCCAACATTGTGCCATTTTAGGAAACAATATATTTGCATCTGAGAGGAATCGCACAGGTGTATCCCAGGTCCCTGGGATATAAAGAACAGGAATTAGATTGATGTTCCTTCAGAACAGGTGCAGTTATATTACTTATCCTGACAGTTTTAAATAAATCATAATGAATATTAACACATGGGATGTAACTGGTTTCACATTAGGCTGCAGAAATCCTATCACTTTCTGTGCAATAGCTGAATTGCCATAAGAACTGAGCACACTCGGAGGAGAAAGAATTTAAATGTTTCTTGGCAACATTTTAATGTACACATAAACCAAGAGACTCAATTCTAATCTACCCCCCACAATATTAAATCAGAGAAGCGATATAGATGTAAATTAGATGGCAAGCAGGCCCCAGTGAGTCTGTCTCTGTATTCTTCCAGCCAAGTGATGACTTTAATTTAATTTTAATTTAATTAATAATTTTCAATTGCCATGATTCCCAGACCTGTGTATTTCTGTGTCTTGTTTTCAAATATTTGCATGTGGTTCACTTTACTAGGCAGAGGCTTCTTCTAAGGGAAGATTTGCTCTAGAATTGTATTTCTCAAAAAATGTGTCTCACCTGGTTTCAGAATAGCTTAAAAGGTTGAAACCTATTCCTTGGTTGTGGAAAAGCCACTCACAGCCATGCTGAGCAATTGCTGTGAAACTTTCCATCCCTCAGGATTTCCTTCACTCCCAGCACACATATTTCCTCTTTGTTTCTATTCCCCTGATAGATTGCATTCTCCAAAAGTATGTTGCAAGGTAATGAATCTCTGTTTTCAGTAGCATACATGAGCATTGCCCAAGGTTAGTTCATTGTTGTTACTGAGCTTCTTCCTAAAGTAATTTTTACCTAGAAGGCCTTTAATGTCTTTGTGTTTCACCTTCATCAGCTATAAATAAAAAGTTTTCTGAGCCTGATTAAACTGTGCAGATATACAGCAGGTAATAGTTACACATTTTCCCACACCACCAGTGCAGTCAGAGGACTGGAACTTTCCCCTCCACCACTCAAAATATGGAATCTTTATCCAAAGAATGTGAGATTGGAAAGACTGACTATATCTGAGAAAAAAATAACTATACATCCCCAACAGCATCAGCAGCACACAGGAGTCAGCCATTGTCAGCCTGCAGTAAATTCTGTCCTCTCAGATAAAAGAAGATCAGATATGCAGATAATATGTAATTATGAACTTCATATATTTGAGCTCTGAGTGTGATACAGTGGATTTTAATAGAACTTTAGGATTCTGACTGTCAGTTTACTCCCAGCATTGAAAACTTAGTTGTCCAGTTGTCCGTGTGTAAATGAACACATTTTATTCTGTAGCTGGCAAAAATCACTCTATTAGCAGCTCAGAAAAGGAAGTAGACAGTGCTGTGTCCTGTAGCTCCTGAGCACTGCTTGTTGCTGTCAAGCTCAACCAGCACAGATCCTTTCCCAGTGTACATTGTTGAAATAGACAAAGCACTTCAGAAAAAGAGAACTTTTCTATCTAATAAAATGGATGGACTTTTAGAAAAAAAAAGTTTGTGAAGTGCACAGTTTGTGATATTTCCAAATAATACAAATACAGCACTGTCCAGCGTCTCATGAGATCTTTAATTTCTTAGCAGCTCTGCTACATGTGGTGATGAGTTTCAGACAAGATAATTAACATGGCTCCATAATTTCGGCCTTCTGAACTGCACATCATTATCTAATGCTCCAAGTCCAAGAGCGTGCATGTCTTCCATCAGGGCAGTTCTGAGATTTCACAGAATCATTTAGGTTGGAAAAGATCTTTAAGATGGAGCCCAACCATTAACCCAGTACTGACAAGTTCACCACTAAACCATCTTCCCACCTGCTACATCCACGTGCCTTTTAAATCCCTCCAGGGATGGTGATTCCACCACTTCACTGGGCAGCCTATCCCAATGCCTGTCAACCTTTTCAGTGAAGAAATTTTTCTTAATATCCAGTCTAAATTTCTCCTGGTCCAACTTGAATCCATTTGCTTTTGTCCTGTCACTTGTTGCCTGGGAGAAGAGACCAACCCACACCTGTCTCTAACCTTGTTTCATTTGTAGAGAGCAATAAGGTCCCCCTATAGTTTAGTTTAGTATATATAATATATATAGTTTAGTTGCAGTGAGCAGTGAGCAATGGAAGCAGCCCTGAACTCTTGGAGACCACTCCCCTGCTAATAGCAACCAAGCAGTGACACTCACAGACAGCCCAAGAGCCCTGCTGAGGAAAAGTGTCTGCATTAGTTTAATTAATTTAGTTAGAAACAATTACATCTGAGGAACTGATGTAAACAAGAAGTTTCAACTCAGTCATTTGAATCAAGTGGTAGCTTGAAAATTAGATGGATGAAGACAGTGAGGAGAAGAGAGAGCTAAGCTGAATTTTCTCATTCTACCTTGCAGTTTGCCACACCAGCAATCAGTGTCCCTGAAAATGCAGACTAAATCTTCCTTTTGGGTATGTTCCTTCAAATCTCTGCCAGCTGACTCTCCTCCTTATACTCTCTGCTATCCTCTTTCCTATACTTCATGTTGACTTTTTAGCACTCTTGGTACCTAAAATTAATTATTTTTAACTATGTGAAGAATCATTTAGAGTTGAAGTGACACAAACAGCAATGACCTTTACTTACTGTGCTAAGCTTTCCCAAGTACTTACAGAGATGTTGATTATTTTGTCAAAGAGCAACACCTGAGGTCCAACGAAATCAAACACGAAGTACTGTGGGAAGAGGGGACAGAAGATGAGAATCATCCCTGGGCAGGCAGCCAGAGCTGTCAGCTGCATGGTTCAGCAATTTGTGTTATTGCACAGAGCCCCAGTGAGATGCTGGGGGTGCTGGGTGGAAGTGGTGGATAAAGCAAAACTCTTTCCTCGGCCCAGGCTTGTTTTCTACTCTATTCCTTGCATGGCTGCACAAGACTTGCTTCACAACTGCCCATGAGCCTCAGTCTGCATCAGAAGGTATTGTCAAAAGGGACAGGAGGCACAAGAAAACCCAAAGGACCTGTTGGTTTGGGGTGGGTTTTTTGGTATTGTTTGTCATCAATTGGAACAAACATATGTGAAGGAAAGGCTGAAATCATGAAATAGTAGAAAAGGGAGTGGAGGTGTGGGGGTTGCAGTGTAGAAAAAGCTACCATCCCAAATGGATGATTTAAAAAACTGCAGTGGCAGTGGGGGTAAGGCAGAATGTGTCAGAGAGGATGGGGAGCAGGTTGGACAGACCTTGAGAAGAGAAAGGGCAAACAGATCTAAAATCCAAGGGAGCTATTTCTGGTGCTTTGTCTCCTGAAGAGACCTCCCTGCTCAGTTGTGGAAGTGCTGCAAACTTAATTCAACCCCTTATGAGCTACCAAATGGCAGAGTCTACCCAGAACCATTGAAGGTGTCTTTTTTAAGAGAAAGCACGTACTTCATTGTAGAAAGGGGCATTTGTGCCTTCCTTTACTGTTGTTTGCTTCTTCTCATCACCTATCTCGATGATCACCACAGGATCGATGTTGTCGCCCACCAGCTGCCTGGCCTCAATGATGGTGATGGCAATCTGTGGGGCACAAGGACACCATGGGCACTCCTGGGCTCCTGGAGCCTGCCTGGGGAATTCACAGGCACATAGGGGCTGTCACCCCCTGCTCACCTGGTAGTTCTGGGATTTCATCTCCTCTTCATGAATTCTGGTCACCAGCTTTGCCCTGTTTAAATGACAAAAGAAGTCATTAGACATCTCTAGGCAAGAGCTGGTACTTGGACACACATTGGAAAGACTTCTCAACAGTAAATGAATATTATTTATGGCAGACAGCTTTGTTGTGAACTGTTAGGCTTGATTTCATCAGCAGAGACCATCTCTGTCTTTCACATATAGTTTTTGATAGGGAAATGTTTTACATCCACACAAACTAGTGCTACCTTTCATGCACAGCAATGATT
This sequence comes from Pseudopodoces humilis, assembly GCF_049639895.1. Classification (NCBI taxonomy): domain Eukaryota; kingdom Metazoa; phylum Chordata; class Aves; order Passeriformes; family Paridae; genus Pseudopodoces; species Pseudopodoces humilis. Next base: position 11,368,363 of record NC_142200.1, read on the forward strand.
TCACTTATTGACCCCATCAAACCTGACTCCATTCCTCTCCAGTATGAAAAATACAACTACACAAGCTCTTTGCAACAGAGATCGCTGTTCCCTTGGCTTGTTTTGTTTAGCAGAGCTCCTTAGCACAGCTGAGACACTCTCAGGATCCATTTCAATCTCTCCCTGCACAGGATAGCATCTGATATCTCTGACATCACTGAGCTGACAAGTACATTCCACTCTGTCATGTGGGAGAGTGGGAGTGAAAGGATCACTGCTGTCAGCAAATAGATTTTCTGTCAGATGTTTTGTTCAAGGGTAATGCCCTACCCAGGAAGGGTGGAAAAGGTGTTTAAGGGCATGTTAGGTAAGATACATGAAGGAGCACCTTTTTCTATTTGGGCTTAAGGATCCAAAAGCACTGGACAGAGCATCACTGTTTATTAGGTCTTCCTCTACCTCTTCCTGTCTTCCAAGAGTGTCGTGGAGAAAATTTGCAGCTTCATCATGATCACCTGATGAAGAAAACAGACAAGGAAGTAAAACCCACATCTGATTTCCAGTAGCAAGAAGCTCACTTGGAGCAGAGCAGTGAATCTATCATCATGAACTAAATATTTTACTTATTTGGATGTCCCAGGTAGGGATACTCTCGTGGTCTGCATTGAGCAGCATTGATTACAGCAGCAGCTCCTTGCCTGTGCAAAACCATTTGCCACATCTCTGTGACTGTAGCCACTCTCCTCCCCTTGTGTGCACTCACAACAGGCACCAGCTGAGTAAAGCTGCCAGCTTTATTGAGCCAGCCCATCCGGCCATCACAGCCTATGCAGGTTGTGTAGTTACGGTTTCTAAAAGCAGAACTTCCAGAGGAATTGCACACTTGAAGTAAATTACCTACGTGTAAAGTAGAAAAAAACCCTCAAAAAGATGCCATCTCTTTTTGGTAAGAGGCAGAAATTTTTAATTTACCATATAGAGCGGTATGAACTCACACAATCTGAATGTGAACTTCATGAAACAGTTAATGCAAAAAGAACTAGCTCTCTGTTTATTTGGGAGTGATAAGTTTACTGCCTGTTTTTTCAATGCTAAGCCTGGAGACACAATTCAAATGAGTTCACATGAAATCAGATCTCATATAATCCTCCACAACCTGCTCATCCCCGTTGCAATATTGATTTATGAGACCTTACCCAATGCATCTTTGTTTGCAATTGTCAGCCCTTTCTCGCCTTTTTTTTTTTTCTTCAGCTTCATGCCAGCAAACAGCCCCTTTCTGAAAAAGTAAAGAAAATTGATCAGTGCAGTATCTTCAAACCCTTTTTCTGTACTGGACTGTAATTTAACTCAAGGAGTTGTTAAGAGGAAGTTTTGATTTCCAAGCAAGATCATTATATTCTGAAGTTCCTTTTATCGACAGCAAACAAGAGAAAGCTCTGACTTTTTGCTTCATCTAAATTAGGTTCTTTTTAAAATTTGGCCATGTACAGGCAAACATAATATGACAAGAGCCAAAACTTCTGTTCAAACCAAGATGGCAAGATGCAAAGAAAGGAAATCAAAGATAAATTTCCAATACACTGATTTCCCACATTTGTAGCTCACGCCTGTGACAAGACCAGAGATAAAAGGCAGATTAGAGGATCCAGAAAAAAAGCAGTTTTCCACTGAATTGAGATAAAGTCAGTTGTGTAAATACCTTGGGCACAACACCCAGGACACCCATGCTATCAGTGGCACATACACCACATAATTTAGGTAGTTCTCACTCCCCTTGATCAGCAAAGCAATGAACAAGCCTGAAGAAGGCTTAGTCTTCAAGCTGTGTTAGAGATACCTCTGCCCAGCTTCAGTTCTTCTGAGACAATAAATATGCCACGTGTTTCAGAGGGAGAAACAGTCTATGGTGCTTGAGAATTTTATGCCATTGGATGTACTGACAAACAAACAAAATGGTGAGAGCCAAACACAAAGGATTTAATACAATAGCAGCATTTTTCAGGTTCTTTTTTGGTCACAAGTACGCAGTGGCAAACATTCAGCAATTTTTTTTTCCCTCTGTCATTAGAGGATTTTTGTTTGCCTCAGTTATTATAGGTATAAAAATTTACCTGGAGAAACACAGTCCAACTAGCCAAAACAAGCAGGCAACTACAAGCTGAGTAAATCTGATAGTGACCAGTGCTCAAACATCTGAAATCATCTGCAAACTCTAGCTGTGGAGAAAAAGAAACTGCAAACTAGAAAGAGAAGTTAGCAACGTTTAAAGGTTGTATTCAGAGCAAGCAGATTAAGTTTACTGGCCAGCCCAAGAGGAATGTCAGCAATGCAGGGTACAATAGCAGAAAATGCACAACATCTTTGTGCTAAAGAATGCTAAAATCTGCTCATCACGAGTGGAAATGTAGCATCCAGACAAAAGCGTGTTTCAAGCAAAGCAAGAGTCAGAGAGTGACTGGAGGAAATGGCCATTAATAAAGCCTGATGTGTTAACTGGGTTGTCTTCCATGATTCTTACGTTTACATAACACTTGAAACTGCTTTAAGACAGAACTGAAGAAGGTGCCACAGGGTAACAGAAAGAGAACTAGCCAAGATTTGGATAACTGCATGGTGCCAAGAGCAAAATCCATCTTTGAAGTAAACCAGAATTCAGTCTCAGGTTTGGGCACAAAACAGCATCAGGCTGTATCTGAGCTCTCCTGCACCCTGACCCCAGAGGTTACCCTAGCCAAGAAAACCATGCAGAGATGTGTCCCCCAGAACTGGGGAGGCAGCAAGCTCAGGTCACTTGCAAGGCTCAGCCATGGGAACAAAGAGTGTGGGTTTGTTCAGCAAGAGAGCAGGGCAGCGTTCTCTGTACATGGGATTTGCCAGAGAGAATCTCCTCTGTAAGGGTCTAAACTAAGGAAATTAAGTCTTCAGGGAATGGAATGAATCAGTTCCTCACAACAGGCTCCATCACTTTGATATGTAAACCACTTGTCAGCCAGTGTCTGTGTGCACACCCTAATATTGTGCACATGGCTAACATCCATACTGCTTAATATAACCAGTTAGGCTTCTTGAAAGTGATCTGTGGATATTCTTTTTGTGGTAGACAGTTTGTCCTCATGAAAGGAATAAAAAAATTAAACATTTTTCCAATTTCCACAAAGTGTTTTTCGCTGCAGTTTTGACCTACATTCAATTAACTGCTGAAAACCTGAAAATTATTCCATGCCTTCTCCCCCAAGATGTTGTAAATTTTAACAAAAGAAAGTTTGGACCTTCTATGCAGTTATACCAGATTTGATAATGCCCCCAAAGTTATCCATATCTGTCTGTATCCCTAAGCCAGGCATAAAACTGTGTGCCTCCTCTAGGTAAACCCCAATGCTATCATGAGGAAATGTTTCCCATGTTCCCCACAGGGCCTCCTGGCTGTCAGCAAGGCACAAACATGGGAAATCAGGAGAGACAGGGGTGCAGAAAAACTGCTTCACCTGTCATGGACCTGTGGGGGGGCTGGAGGTTGTTAGTGTTATAGATATTACTCACAAACTTCAGCAAAGATTTAACCCCCACATGCTACATGATGCATAAACAGAGGTTTTGCTCCTTCGTGGGTCTTACAAATTAATTTGAGACAGAGTAAAGCAATTTCCTGTCCAAAGAAAAGGCAGATGAAAGAGTTCTCACAGGCTACCAAGAGGTTTCCTGTTTTAAGTGCTTTGATGAGAAGCAATTAAAAATCAGCCATCTCAGCTAATCAAGAATATTTCTTAGTTCAAAGAGGACTGAGGGTCCCAGCTCCTTTCACATGGAGATTGCAAAAAAATCTGAACTTAGGAGACTTTTTCTTTTCTGCATATACACAGTAGAATGTGGACCTTACTTTATGACTGTAATTCATTGAGTTTTTCTTGATATAAATAGTAAATAAGAGTGGGACACCAACCATACCACAGCATTTGAATACATTCAGACCATGTTGAATTTAGATCTCTGTCAACATAAGTATTCATTTTCTGTTATCTGTGCCACAGGTCCAATGGGTGTATGAATTAATTTTCATACCTTGAAAAAAAGACTCACAAATTTCATTCTCTTCTTGTCAAGATTCATCCATGCCAGCGTCCAGCTTTCAAAAAATTGCTTTCATGCTCTTCCTTTTCATCTAAGCTGTCCCATCATCACAGAGACTTTGTGATCACTTCTTTTACAGTATAATGTTCTCTTAGATAGCAAATAATTGCAATTTTCAGTCTAATTTAAAGGGAAGTTGGCAAAAAAATACACTTCAGAGCTGTCAGCATGACAGTTCAAATGTTACTAATATTGAACCTCAGAGTTCCTCCTCATTGTTTAAACTTGGTATTTTCTTCCAGCAAAATCTTTTCAGAAGTCTGTATGCTTGAAGGGTTGATGTAGGAGGAGACTGGCTTCCTGCTGTGGGAATGGTTACAAACCATCCAGAGACAGACACTTCTAGGGTGCAGGTTATCTACCTCACTCTAGGCACTCACTGTAGGATGCTCTAAAACACTCCTCCATCACTTACAAAGTCAGAAGAATAAATTGATCCTCTAAGGACAGGCATGTGTACCTCGAGGAGGGTCCTTCTGTCCCCTTCCACAGAGCCCCTTCTCCATGCAGTTTTCTAGAACTTGGTCAAGCAAAACCCAGCCTTGGGCTTAGCTACATTAGACCAAGATATTTGTCAAGTTCCAACTTTGTAGCCTTGAGATGCCCCTCCCTTGTGCTGGTGTGTGAGCTGCACTCCTGGTGGGCACAGAGGAAAGAAACCAGGGAGTGAGATCTGGAAACACAGAGGACAGACACGAAGATGAAGCCTGTTTTATTCAACACAACTCCCTATGAGACCATCCAGTTCTCAGACGGACCAGCTGAGAGCTCTGCCAGCCTGCTCCTGCCAGCAGAAAGTCCTTATGGGAGCAGCTGCCCCGCTTTTTTGCCCTCAAGTCCCTTCCTCCCTGGAAGCAGCAGTCTCAGCAAACCTTTTGGAACCATCAAAATGATTTAGTTCAGGGACAATCACAGGTTTGTGCACCTCAGCTTGAGCCAGCTCCAGTGCCTCAAGATTGTAAGCCGTGAGTACAGTGATTGCCTTGGCTAGGAAGTAGAAACTGAAGAAAGAGGAAAAAAGCCTTCTGCCTTCCTACACACGAACATAAAATTTGATAGGTGGGGTTTTATCTTTGCATTTTGTTATTTGCATTTTGTAAGATGTCTTGGTGGAGTTTTTATTCAGCTCCTTAAAATTCCACTTCTTTCAATGTAACTTAATTTTCAAGAGTTTTTTAGTAGATCAAACAGTACTGCACTAGGTGAATAATTATCAACATGAGTCGTTCTAATTTCCATGAAATAAACACAAGCAAAAGGAACCTAATTCTCTAAGTTATAAAAATGTTTCTTCTTTTCTTTTCAAATGAAGAAAAAAAGAATCTAAAACTTAGGAATGACTCTTGGCTCATTTTATCCCTTCCATAATATGTACTAGCCAAGGAAATTATCTCATAACTTATATCCCTTTTTCTAAAGAATAAAATATAATTACAAGACAAAGATGTGATTTCAAAATGAAAAGTCTAATAAATTTAAAACAGTCACATAAGCACAGTTGGTTAACTCAGAAGCATTTTTTATTAAGACAGTATGTCATTTGTGATTATAAATGAAGTCCCAGAGAAGAAATTTATTGAACTACATTTAATTATCAAGGAGGGCTGAATAAAATAAATTCTGTGATCTTGGGCATATGGAAAGCAAAAAAAAAATCTTAAAGAGTGGTTACTGATGTACTCATTTCATGCCTTCTTTTCTCAGGATTATAGAAGTTAAGGGAAGACTATACCAATTTATTCATTTAATTCACTCTGCTTCCCAGTGCAGGGTTGCTTTGTTCAGTGTACTGTCAGATCTTTCATCCTTTGCTTCAGCAAAGAACCTCCCTTTATTCCCAAATCCATTATTTCTGCTGTGGTTCTTTCAAAGCTTGGAGCTTTTACGAGCTGCCTTAACCTGTTTACACTTTTCCTGATTTCCCCCTGGTTCTGCTGTTTTGACAGGTCCAAGGATTTTCAATGGGAAAGCTTCAACTCTTCAAGAAGGTGAATATAGAATCCTGCATGACAAACTGCAATTGAAATAAGTGTTGGCACACCCAGAGGTATCAGTTCTGAATCTCAGGGTTTTTCATATCTATGTGACACTCTGATTTTACATGTCTCATCTCAACTATTAATAGCTCATCGATAAGAAAACAAAATTACAAGTTGACAATACAGTGGTGAGGATTAGTTACACACTGGCTCTGTGCATTCGAGAATAGTTTTTACATAGCTATTAAATTCTGTTGTCTTTGTGGGTAATTCTGCATAAAACTTCTGTTTCTTGCACTGCGGCAGTCAAAACGTGAAATCGGCCATTAGAAAGCTTAAGAAATTAAATAAAAATATGGCAGGGAACATATTTTGCCACTAAATTAGTGCATTTTGGCTACAGCTTGCTGCATTGTCTCCCCATCTCAAAAGCAAAACTCAGCAATGCAGAGAAAACACCGAAGTGTGATCAAAAGAGGGTCCTGGCAGAGTCTGTTCAGCCTGAGAAAGGGATGATAGCTTGTGTTTTTCATGTTTTTCATCATGCAGTGAGGTAAAAATAATGAAGCATGCCTGAGAAGCGCTGAACTGGCAACAAAACACTTGAAGATGGTCCTGGAGTCATCCCTGGTGGCCTCTGAATCAGCAGCTCAGTGTGCAGCATCAGTTAAAAACATCCACACTGTGCTGGCTGTTGTTAGGATGGGTGTCAGAAGGAATGGAGTGAGGGCCAGTTTGCCTCTAAAGCACTGTGAGCCTACACAAGGTCAACACAGGATCACAGAATAAATCAGTTTGATTTCTCACATTCTGTGTGTGGCTTTGGTCTCCACATCTCAAATAAGGCAACAGAGTTAGAGAAGGCACAGCAAAAGGGTGGGAAAAGTCAGTTTATGACAGACTGAAACAGCTGTAACTCTTCATTTGGAGAGGAGATGACTGAGTGGGATGGATGAATAGGATGAAATAGGATGAAATTTTATAAATTTAAACTGGCAAATAGGGTAAAAGCAGAGCTGCTTCTTACTCAGTATAACACACAACACTAGAATGAGGATGCACTTGATGAAACAAGACTGAAAATGCTAAAAGGACTGGATGGGGAGGTATCCACTAACACTCATGAAAAAAATGTTCTGGATTCTAAGGAGAATGGACCACAGAAAGTGCCCAGGCTCATGTGCTCTCCCTGAATATCCCCCTCTTTTGCTACTGCTGTAGAAGAGCACCCTGCCAAATGGATATGGGATCTGACCTCATAGGATGTTTCTCCTGTTCTAGTCATTCCCTGATCATAAATACCAAATCTGTGCATGGCTGGGTCACCTGGCATGGATTTGAATCAGGTATGGGTTCATTATCATGTTTCTGTCTGAAAGATCAAAGCACACAGCACAAGCTTTTGCCAAATTTATATCTAATTCAGCATAAAGCCTGATAGTGAACAAACTAATCCATTCTTGGAGAATTCTTGAGCAGGAAGGTGAATTCATTCATAGTTATCACAGTCTCATGTGATCACCCTGTCTTTGAGAGGCACCTGGGTTTACTGTATTGTTAAACCACACCTGAAGTGTTCTTTGGAAGTGAGCCATAAAATAATGAGTGACATGGAAAGATGGATAGAAAAGGAGTGTCTCAGTTTTACTCCCCAGACCTCAAAACCACAGTGCTCAATGACATTATCAGGCTACAAGTTTAAAACAAATGAGGGTGTGAACAAATGAGGTGTTCTCCAGTGAGACACATAAATCACACATTGCAAAGGAGGTTGTTGAGTTAGAGAATTCAAAGAGATTTCAGGCACATTTACGGAGTTTGTGGACAGAGGGTCTGATATCCATCCAGCTCATAAACTTTCTTTGCTGAGGCTGTGCTCATACCTGTTTCACAAACTGTACTTCCAATTATGCACCTTTGGCCCTTCTTGGGAGGCAGAAACTGGTTTGACATGGTTGCTTCCATGTTTTTCAGCATTTTAATTTAAAAAATCACTTCCCTAGATGCAGAAGAAGAAATACCAGGTATAATGATATGGACTCTGAGGAACCTGTAGTTTGAACCGTTGAATTGTGCACAGTTCTGCCATAAATTATCTAAAACTCCAAACTTTGAGAAGGCTTCAGGAACAGCAGCACTACAGCACAGTATATCTGCACACACTGGCCATTTACCCTGGCACATACAGCCAGGTTTCTTCCAAGCCCTGTCCCTTCTGCAGAAAACCAATGACTTATTATTTAGCATCCTTATGCATCATGAGTCATGACAACAAGGAAGCCACATCCTGAGCAGATGCAAATTAGTGGTCATACTCAACAACTTTTCTTGTGTCAATACACAAGAGCTGGGTAACAGATCTAACTGAATTAGATCTAACTAAATTAAATTAGCTACTAAATGCTAACACAGGCATACAAAATAAAGAATGCAGTTATTACATGCAGAGATATCCCTTTTCTTGTTCCTGCACCTCTTAGAGTTTTTTACTCCTCTGCAGGGATCTTGAATCCTCACTTGCTGAACTGTAAAGGATTTCCCATGACTTTGTGCAGTTAGAAATTATTAAAGATGGCACAAGGCATTATAGACTATATCCTACCAGAAATAATTATCACACCCCCCAGGAGCAGCTAAACAAGCATTAAAGGACTTGTTGATTTTCTTTTCCCTCAAGAAAAAGTCTTTTAATATAATTAGCTGAATTTAATTTAAATGGAAGATTTCCTGACAGTATTAGGCATACCTGTGGGCCTGAGGTATCACTGTTGAGGGCTCCATCCTGCTGTTTTTCTTTCAGTCTCTACCTCTTACATTGTGAATGGGCTTTCCGAGCTTATAGAACCAATCAGGTTGGAAAAGACCTCTAAGACCATCAAGTTCAACCATTAAGCTAAGACTGCCAAGTCCACCACTAAGCCATGTCCCTGAGTACCACATCTACATGTCTTTTAAATACCTCCAGGATGGTGACTCAGCCGCTTTCCTGGGCTGCCTGTTTCGTTTCTTGATAACGCTTTCAGTGAAGAATTCTTTTGAAATATCCTATCTAAAACCTCCCCTGGCCACATTTGAGGCTGTGTCCTCTTGTTCTATTTGCATTTAAGTTTGCTTCTTGCTGGTAGCAAATGTGTTGCCTGGTTAGTCAATCTGGTAAACACTGAACAAGAACAAAGATTTATCTCAGTGCGAACATTAACTCCTCTTGCTCTGCAGAGATCTGCAGGAGCCAGTGTGTTGTGGAAGCCATGCACTGCTCTTGAACAACAGTTCCAAGCTAAAAGGACACCAGATTTATCACACTCACCAAGACACCTTGAAAAGGTTTAGATTTCAGACAGTCTTAGCAACCAGTCTCTGGAAAAATAGGCCTATCTAGAGTATTCTTGTATCTGCACTCACTTCTTTTTTAATAAGGACATAATTTCTTTTGGTCTATTTTCTTTTTCCTCACATAGCTTGCCTAACTTCTCTCTATTGCAGCTCAATGTACAAGGCTCTGGCTTGTGACTCCCCATTCTACTCCTCCAACCTCCCCAGTTCAAAGGATTAATATCTCTTATTCTTAGTTAATAAACCATTATATTAGTCACAGCTCTTGACTCCAGTCTTATAAGTACAGCTGCTTCCTTGACATTTCCTCTTGGACATACTTCAGTCCTTACTGAGAACAAATTAGAGGCACAAGATCACTTTTGTTCTGCACTTCTCAAAGGCCATTTTCACATTGTTCCTAACTTTGTCTGATGGGAGCTGGCCTTTAAAGAGGACACTATATTACTCTGAGGTGAACATCTCTTTTAAGGACACCTTTGGAATTAAGCATTTGAACCCCAGCAGGAGGATTCATTATTCCCAAAATACATAATTAAATTCCCTGCAGTGATGAAGTACCCATAGCATGTGAAGTATCAGTAATTTTGCTGGAGTGAAAAATTGCAGAGAAATTAAACTACAATAGGCAGCTTAACCCAAGCAATCAATCAGGGTCAAAATTCTCTATCCTTTTGTTTCTTTCAGTGGAATTTAGGGAGATGGGTGCCTCTGCAGGTCAGGCTTATTTGCTCTTCTTCTGTTCAAGAAGATTCCAGCCTAGCTGTCCAGAAGCTGCCCTGCCTTCACCAGCATCCATCACACTCTTGTTTGAATTGAGCGGTTGAGCACAGCTCTGCTCAGAGGAGAAATGGTAATTAAATCAGATATCTCATATGCTCCTATATCTGTAAAAACCATATGCAAAATTCCTTTTTCTCCAATGGAGCAGAAAATTAATGCTTTTATTTTTTTATTCATTCATCCTTCTGAATTTTGCAATTAGCCCCAAGTTCTTGTGCTGGCATTTACTGGGGATACCCTTCTTCAATTTCTTTTCTTAATTTTTCTATCTACTGCGTCTTTCTCAGTTTTGGGTAATAATGTGCCAATGCCACAGGCAGCTACTATCTACTTCCCTTAAAAGGCTTAATAACTTTCTCATTAAAAAGCATGAACTATGCTAAGGAAGGAATTGAAACATGGATAAAAGCATGTAGCAGTACACCCAGCCCAGGCAGACTGGGCTGACAGTAGAATGGTGTGGTACCCTGGGACATCCCACACAGCACAGCCATTCCTAAGCACTTTCACCAAAAAAAAAGGTTTTAAAGCACCCTGCTCCTAGATGAAGTCCTAAACATCGGGAGCAGTCAGTGAGCCCTTTCAGTGGAAGGGTTGCTCAGTCTGCTAAAATTAAAAAAAAATAATTAATTAATAATTTTAAAAAAATATCTCTTGCAGGGATGAATTGAGAAATGATTCATGACCTGCACAGAATGGTTTCACTACCCTGTCCTAGAAATTGCAACCAAGTTCTGCAGAACTGGCAGCTCCGCAGGAAAAAGCTGTCAAGGAGACAGAGTCCTGGGCACACCAGAGGATGATCAGTTTTGTTCAGCAGCATCCTGTTAGGCAACCAAATTCTGTTTACCTCTCCAGAGAGCTTCTCTGTCAGGCTGCAAGCCCCCTACACCATCCAGGTCTCAAACAGCTTTTTTTCTAACTGGGCAAAGCTTCCCATAAAAGCTGAAGCAATCCAATAACATCCCCTTTGCTCAGCTGGACATGGTGGCTCTGCTTTGAGGACTCAGTTAGCATTTGAGTAGCAAAAGCTGAGGTGACCATTCATCAGCTGCCCTGACCTAATTAATTTCTTTTATTTTCTTTTCTCTTTTCTTTTCTTTTCTCTTCTCTTTTCTTTTTTCTTTTCTTTTCTTTTCTTTTCTTTTCTTTTCTTTTCTTTTCTTTTCTTTTCTTTTCTTTTCTTTTCTTTTCTTTTCTTTTCTTTTCTTTTCTTTTCTCTTTTCTTTTCTTTTCTTTTCTTTTCTTTTCTTTTCTTTTCTTTTCTTTTCTTTTCTTTTCTTTTCTTTTCTTTTCTTGACACTTCGTTGAAGGAGAAAGTAGAGAGTAAGTTTGTCTTGACTGCTTAATCTGTAGGAAATGTTTTCAGACTTAAGAAATGTAACAGTTAAGATTCAGTGTGTAAAGAGGTGTAAATCAGCCTTCAGGCCATATGGGATGCCCGCCTTGAGCTGCCAACAGGGCTTTTTTAAGTGGATGTAAACATGTACACTGCTCCTCAGTCCATGTGCCTCCAGACTGGCAAGGCTGGCAAGAAATCTCACAGACTGTTTTATAACTGAGTGCTATAACAGCAAGGAAAGGCTGTGAGGGTGGGATCTCCTGTTCTTGTTGCTGTGAAGGACCACGTTCCAGGTGCAACTTCAGCCCATGTTTTCTGAAGTTTATGTTTCCAGAACTGCTGTGCAACAAGTAGGGCAGAAGCAGACTCCATGTGTGTATCCATACATACTGAAATCAAGTCATGTTTCCAGAGCACATAGTACAGTGAGAGTGTTCTTCCAGGAACTACCCTTTCCATTTATTACTACTCACTAGAAAATCCATGGGTGCCATGTAGAAGCTAGACATTAAATTAATGAAATCAGACCATTTAGATCTGATTTAGATCAGATACTTCCTATGTGCATGACTATAGTATTGACAATTCCATTCCTCTCACTCTTTGCTAGTGAAACTAAAAACTCTTCAATACTTTCTCAGAGACTTTGAGAGACTCTGTGAGACTCTCTGAGGCTTTCTGTGAACATACCCTGACCCAAACACAGTGGGGTCCTGGTCTTTACCTTCCATTGTATCAAAGACAGTGAAAAACGTCACCATAATAATCCTGGCGATTGCTGTGGCACACAGTAAGAGCTGGGTGAGGGGCACAGTCCCCATGTTGGGAGAACCGGCTTCAGGGTGGTGGTAGCTAAAAGTGAAACTTTTATCAGCAGGTGATTAACTGCATTCTATTAAAACTGGTGGAAAACAAGGGAAAACACAGTTTCCAGCTGTGCAGCAGCAAAGAGCCCCACAGGAACCCCGCCTTCACCAGTTGCCCATCACAGACCACAAAACACATCACAAATCACTGCCTGAGGGGGAACACTCTACCAAGCTTTACCCCTTTTCTCCCCAACCTCAGCAATATTTGTTAAATATTTGTTTAAATCATTTTTGTCCATGCTCAGCTTTGTTCAGCTTTGCATCTCCCACTCTCACCCAGCAGGAACAGCCCTGCACCAGCTGTGAGCCTCAGCCAGGCACCATGGGACAGAAGTCCCTCTGCCTGATGGATTGCTCTGTGCCACAGCAACAGAAGGACAGAAAGTGCTGGCATGTTCATTTTATGAATCTGAGGCTGAACAGAAACTCCCTTGTATTTACAGAGTGGGTGTTTCTCTGAGCTGCCTGATAAATCAAGGTGGGAGCTGTGCCCAACACCAAGTTATAGGATGCTTAGGAACTTAGGAGTGTCAAGAAATAGAAAGTTTACATAAGGGGAGGTTTTCAATAGTCAATATGTTAAAAAAGTGACTCAGCCCCTCTCCTGTCATAAAAAGGTAGACCAGACCTGGGCTAAGTCCAGCCTCCTGTGGAAGGCCAGAGATGAGAAGAAAGTCAAGATAGAGTCTATTTCCAGCCTCGCTCCTGCCATATCAATAAAGTTGTGTAGCTTTGAGTGTTCTCTTCAGTTAATGGATTTAAAAGATTTACCTGTCCCTTGGGAAGAGCATCAGACTTCAGTGGTTTGAAAAGAGCTCTGATCAAAACCATAGCATTTACAGAGATGGGCTGGTGCATCTGAGGGCAAAATGGTTCCTCCCAACTACCCCAGGCACATGTTTTGTGTTCAGTTTCTTTAATGGGTACAGAATATTGTTCTCAAGCACTTTTGAGACCCTGAGGGACCTGGTGCCATTTGTTCCACTGGGACAGGTGGTCTCCACTTCTACATTCAAGGACAGACTGGACAGGCCCCTGAGCAATCAGATCTAGTTGAAGGTGTCCCTGCCTATGGCAGGGCATTGGGAGCAGATGACCATTAAAGATCTCTTTCAACCCAAACTATTCTACGATTCCAGATGGTACCAAACTGGGCGTGTTGCTGCCAACTACAAGCAGCTATAAACAGTTGTGACTTCATTTTGCAGGAAGTCAGAGAACAAGAAGCATAAATCATCTGCTGACAGGGAGTCTTCAAAGCATTGGAACAACATCTTTTGGAGAAAGTGATACCTGGTTAGAAAAAGACATTAAATAGGCTGTCCACTCAGCAGGTACAAATTGGTGTGTTCTCTCACTGACCAGGTAGCCGTTTATGGGATTTCCCTAATGAAAATATAAATCCCTAATGGGATTTCTCTAATTTTTCAGAGAATAACACATAGGTCAAAAACAATGTAGAGGCATCTAACCAATGATCCAGGTGAAAATAAATAAAGAAGTTTGATAAAGCCAAGTATAAAGAGCAAAATTTGGCTTGTCTAAATGATGCTGCAAAGCTGACCAAGGGCCAAGAGAAGTGCAGATATGCAAGGGCTGTACAGGGCCATAGCAAGAGCATTTTCCAATGCTTCCTACAGCTTTGCGGAGCAGGTTGCAAGGTGGTCACACAGGGATGGAGAGACAGAACCTGCTGATCTCTGCAAAACCAGGACAGCATGGGACAATGCTGTTGGATTACCTCAGTGAGTGTATTTCTTCCTGAATATTGAACAGATGGATGCTCTGATGTAAAGAAAAATATTTCAGATTTGAGAAATATAATATGTGCTTATGGAAGTGAAGTATTACTTTCAGTGCCCTGCCCAGGGGCACCTCAGTGTTCTGATACCATCCCTAACTCAGTCTTTTAACACTTGCTTTATTAAATTTTTTATTTCAGGGATATAAAGACATACAAAAGGGTGGAGCAAGTGGTACTCAAGAGCCCTGAACTGTAATCCCAACTTTGCTCAAAGCAGGTGAGCAGCTGCTGGCAGGTCTCCGTGCCCCTGCTTCCCCTTCCATCTCCCTGCTTGTACAGCAGGTGTTGCAGTGTGGCTCAGGTGGCACAAAGTGACTCAGGCAGCACAAAGTGACTCAGACCCCACTAATGCCTTTGGTTCTACTTGTGCAGTCATAAAAACTACTGCATCTGCAGAAGTAATGAAGCGTCAGTGACAGACTTAGGGCTGTGCTGGTCTGCAAAAGAAACCTGCTCAGCTGCCAAGTCACAGAGCAGTCTCACTCCAGGTCAGCCTGGAGGGGTCTGTAATCTGCCTATAGTCAGTGATGATCCCTGACTTAGTGCCCTGTGAGTGTTAAAACATGCCTGGGGCAGGAACTGTTCCTGACCAAGCCTTGCTCTGTGAAGCCAGGCAGACAGGCATCCCTTGCAGAGCCATTTCTCACAGGCAGTGGTTCCCAGGCCGTGCCAGACCTCAGTATTCAGCCCGTGCTTTGCAGGTCAGCTGTGCAATCTACCTCTCCCCAAGGGGTTTGTTATTTTACAGTACTCACAATATACTTAGTCTTTGACTTCCCCAAGTCCACTAGCAAGATTTGTCAGCAAATTATTGTGGGGCTAGGAAATGAGAGGAACCATAAATCCCATCCGGGTGCACTTGGCCCACAGTATAATGTATATTTTGGATGTGGTGGTCTATCCCAAGTCAGAGGTTAGTCTCTTGTCAAGGTATGTGTTAAATCACAGTGGTTTAATTCCTCTCCCTCCCTTACATCTCTGGTTGTAGAAGGCTGCCTGGGCCATGGATATGAAACACATTTAGAGCTGCCCTATTTTGTACCAAACCCTGTCAGTGCCAAGAGCAGGATCAGTGCCTCACATGCTCTGATGGGGAAAGAAGGCTCTGCCTTCTGCTCGGTACAGGTGTCTCTCATGACCAAAAATACAGCCCAACAATATAGCCCCAAGACTGCTGGCTGGGTCATCACCCTCCAGTGATGGCATAGAATATACTGTGAATGTCAATTAAGCAGTGACATTTGCAAAGATGCTTCTGTTTTATCAGTAGATTGTTTGCACGTGAGTGTAACCATTGACTGGTGGGCAGGGAAGTATTAATCCCAAATAAATCCTTCCTGACACAGGAAGAAAACCAGGCTGTTTGCTGAGGGAAGTGCTCAGCATCTCAGTTTATCCCCCCCACACACTGAGATTCTGTACCAAGTAGACGTGAAGTTCAAACATTGCTCAGGAGAACAATCAAGTTGGTTTCGATAAACAAAAAGCTGTGAGCACAAAGCAGCTCAGAAGTCACTACACCTGGCACAGAGCTGCCTTTTCATTCCAGCCTCAAAAAGGTTGTAGCTCACCTTACCAAGACAAGTACAGACATCCAGTAACATGGGTCCTGGTAGGAAACCTGGTAGGAGGATAAGGAACATACATTGCCCTCACAGTGTTTTACCAAAGGCTACTGACAGTTCTTGAGCACATAATATAGTTGTCTATTTACAAATGCCTGTGTATGTGGTTAAAGTTATGATTTTTGCAATGCCCACAGACTGACAACACTTCTTCACTTCCTATGTCCCTGTGATCCCACACTGCCAACATTAGATCTCTTTTCTTTTTAGATCTATTCTTCCATTATAAATCTGTTCTTATTGTCCCTACTTCAGTCCAAATAAGTGAAAAGACCACCACTAATCAATGCAAAAGATGCTCCTAGATAAAGAGGCAAGCAGCTTGTTATTCTGACATTTCTTGAAATAGGATGAATATCATACCTATCTTAAAGTGCAAAAGACTCTTATTTCTGGCTCAGTGGGGCTGTAAAGTGCTAAAGCTTACCAGTCACATATTCCAGAATAACTGCAAAACTTTCAAATTAATCCTCTGTATGATTTTAGAGGATTATCTTCATAGCAGACGTATCTTTTGAAAACCAGAAGAGCGGATGCTGCCCTCAGCATTTCTAAGGATACCAAGTTTAACGGGAGTATTCTATGGAATAGCTGCTGCAGTAATTGTGTTCTGGTGCAGACAGCAACCACTGCAAGGTGACTTGGTTTTCAGTATGGATAGCCTGTACCCTGCCAGGCCAAATAAACTCCTTTATTCTCCAGCCCTGAACCAGTCATAAGAGAGAGAGAAAAATAATAGCACCTTGAACAATGACTTATAGAGCATGAGGATAATTGCCTGAGCCAAAGGCTGTGAGCGGGACACAGGGCTGCTGCCACTCAGCACCAAGTGACCCTCTGGAAGTGCTGACCAATGCCACACTACACATGTCTTCTGGGTTACCTTGGCAGGCAGCTAAACATCACACAGCCATTCACTCACTCCCCCTCAGTGGAGTGGGGGGGAGATTAGGAAAAATAAAGAAAAAACTCTTTCATTGAGATAAAGAATTTTAATAGGACAAAAATTAAGGGGAAATAATAATAATTAAAATAAAATAAAATAATAATAACAACAACAATAATAATAATACACAAAACAAATTATGCACAATGCAGTTTGGTCATCACCCACAGACTGATGCCCAGCCAGTCCCCAGCCAGTTACCACCTGCAGACAATTCCCCCAGTTCATTGTTCAGCATGATGCCATATGGTATGGAATATCCCTTGGATCAGCTGGGGTCAGCTGTCCCACCTGTGTTCACTCACAACCTTTTGTGCATCTCCAGACTCCTCACTCTCAGGGCAGCGTGAGAAGCTGAAAAGTCCTTGACAGAGAGTAAGTACTTCTCAAGAACAACTAAAACATATGTTACCAACATTATTCTCAATCCTAAATCCTAACCTTGCAGCTCTGTACCAGATACTAACTGTATCCCAGCTGAAACCAGGACTATGTGCTTCACACTCATGCTGCCAAATACCTTTACGCTGGACTAGAAATCACTCTCCTCTGGTGCTGCAGCAACTCAGTTTCCATTTGCTACCAGAAAATCGAAATTTGTAAAAAGAAGGTTTGTGACCAGTCCAGATTTTCCACAAAATCACCCTTTAATTCAAAGATAGTTTTATGATTCAAAGGAGAGGGCCTGAAAGTTCTGGACAAATATCTTCTCTCTCACCCTTTACCACAGCCATCAACATAACACTGTTTATCAATATTGCTTCTTTGTTTCACTGTTGCTAGAGGAAAGCTGCTCAAATAAAGGCTGTATAAAATGTCTAGAACACTACTAACGACTACAGTAAACATCTTTATGTCTCAATATTTGTGTCTCATCAGTGTTCTTGAGAGCATCCTCCCATCACAGGGTGGAACTCAAAGGAGTTTGCTGTTTGGGGGTATGGTTCACTTTGTCAACAATAAGCACATTTGGTTGAAACAAGTTCTTTTGGATATTGCAGTATTTCTCAAGATGCTTGGAAGCAGCTGAGCAACTGCAATTGCCACAAGCCTTGCTAGTGTCAGAGATAGAAATGGCTAGTCAAAAATACGTGACTGCAGTCTAACAAGAAGCCTGTCTCCACATAAAATTTGGTCCTCTTGTGAGGAATTAGTTCTAGACCAAATTTCATTCATATTTTACCAGGACTATTTAATAAGGAAGAAAAGCAAACAAACATGAAAAGAGATGCAGATTATTATTTGAAGAAAGATTGCTGGAAGAATTACTAATATGTCAAATAAATTATTTGTATATAAACATAAAGAGGAATAATTAATCTTCTATTCACAGAATCACAGAATAGTAGATTAGCTTGGGTTGAAAGGGACCTTTGAAAAATTTTAAGCCCAACCCCCACCACAGACAGGGACACCTTTCACCAGACCAGGTTGCTCCAAGCCCTCATCCACCCTGGTCTTGAGCACTTCCCAGGCTGGAGTGTCTACAACTCCTCTGGACATTCTGCTGCAGTGTCTCACTGCCCTCATCAAAAGAATTCTTCCTTATGTCCAATTTAAACCAACTGACTTTCAGTTTATAACCATTGCCCCTTGTCCTGCCACTACAGGCCCTGGTAAAAAAAGTCTTTCTCTGCTATTCTGTAAGTGCCATCTGTATATTGAGAGGCTGCAGTAAGGTCTCCCTTGACCTTTCTCTTCTCCAGGCTAAATAATCTCAACTCTCTCAGCTTCTCTTCACAGGAGAGGTGCTCCAGCCCCCCATCATTGTAGTGGCCTCCTGTGGACCCATTCCAAGGGTCTTTCTTATGTTGAAGACCTCAGAGCTGGACACAGCGGGGGCAGGTGACTCCAGGTGGGCTCTCACAACAGCTCAGCAGAGGGGAGGAATCACCTGCTGGCCGTGTTTCTTTTGGTGCAGCCCAGGACATGCTTGGCTTTCTGGACTGCAAGTGCACGTTGCCAGCTCATGGCCAATATTTCACCAACCAGGATCCCTAAGTCTTTCTCCTCAGGGCTGCTCTCAGCCCACTCCTTCTGCAGTTCTGATATTGGGGATTGCCCCAACCCATGTACAGGACCTTGCACTTGGCCTTGCTGAACTTCATGAGTTTGCACAGAACCTCAAGCCTGCCCCTCTGGATGTCATCCCTTCCCTCAAGTGAATCAGCTACAGCTTTGTGTCATCTGCAAACTTGCTGAGGGTATTTGTATGTCTCAAAGAGGAAATCAATAATCCCTCAAGTAATTTTCCATATCCACTGTTTCAAAAACTTTTCATCCCCAGCACAACCGCTTTTCTTTCCTTGTGCTGCAGTCCCTAACAGAGCTGCTGAGCTGTAGTGAACAGGAACAGAGTTCCAAATTTGGAATAAAGGCCCCCACTATGTTCACCATTGCTGAGATTGAGGGAGGGAGCCTGCATATTAGCAGGCAGGATCCTCCTACAAGACCTGTGGAGACAGACAGGCTCTTCCAGAGGGCATTTAGCCACAAAGGCTTATGTGGAGCTATGTGAATTATTTTCAGGAGGAATACTTCCCTCAAGGACATCAAGCAGCCTGGATACAACACAATACCTAAAATTAATCCAAATAATCCCACCCAGCTTCCTCTTGCCTTTCTTCTGTGACAAGACCTTCTCAGAAAACACTTACTTTTGTTAACTTTAAAGATATTTCACAGTAGTGCAGAATAAATATTTATGTGATAATAACTAGAAATTTTTTCTTCTCTGATGGAGATATCCCTGGTCTGCAGGATCAGTTCTACAGAACATTAAATTACTTGGACTCCAAAATCACATATATACATATATATCTCACAGAACAAGTACATTTCAGCAGAAGAAATTGAAAAATTTATATAAATCTTACCAGAGCTAATGCTAGCTTAGTTTTAGGTACATAGATTGTTTCAATGAGGGAAGCAAACCATTAAAGCAAAACATGACTTTCTCTTTACACAAAGAAAAACCTTGTGCAGTTGTCCTAGAATTTAGAGTGAGGCACAAATTAAAATTTGTCTCTAGGTTAAATTTATTTAATTGCTACCATTTATTTACTATTTATATAAATTATATGAAATTCTAAGGCAAATTCTCTAAGAACTTTGGCCAAGGTTTGGTCTCAGTTCCACATCTCTGAATGTGTAGAGATGCTACAAAATCCATTATAAAGTTCTAGGTTTGTTCTCCTACAGTCAAGGCAAAATTTGTTTTTTAGATCCACATTCAGCTCTATGCAAAAGAAGGTGGAAATAAGCATATACACTACAAGCAGGACATCCCATTTAAATAATCTTACTGTTAACAGAAATATGGAAAAGTATGAATAACCATGGATAATGCACACACACACGCACACATTATACATGTCTGCATATGCTTAAAGACAAAAACATCCTCCTCTGTTCTCTTTCAGCAAAAAGCCAATAACCTTTCCTTATGAAAAATAATCACTTCACAAACTAGAGCTGATCCCCAGCTCATGAATGTGATCAATTTCAGGAAAATAAGATTATTTCCAGCTGCTACGAGTATTGCCATGAGTATTAAAAGATTTAAGTGTCAAATTTTGCCTTTAGATGCATCCTATTGAAATTAAAAGACATTCTCAATGGATAAACTGATGGATATATGTATCTACCTTTACCTATGAAACACAGCAATGCTGTTTCTAAGTACTTCTTCAGAATAGAATCACAAAATTACAGGGAGAGATAGCAGTTATGTTAAGCCAACTGATGCAGACACAGAAACCACTCTTACACACTCAAGCCCCACAGCCCTGGACCAGAGTGCTCCAAGGGATTTCTGTCCTCTTAGCTTGCACTGCTGGGTCAATGAACACCAAGTGTGAACCAGAAGACACTGAAATTCTAGAAAACACTGGACAAGAAAAGAAAGACCTAAAGACACAAGAAAATATGCTTGCCAGAGACATTAATCTCCTCCTACTTGTAGTTCAGTAGAATTCATGATCTTCTCTTGAAGACTTTCAAACAAAAAACAAACAAAA
The DNA here is from genome assembly GCF_049639895.1 of Pseudopodoces humilis. Classification (NCBI taxonomy): domain Eukaryota; kingdom Metazoa; phylum Chordata; class Aves; order Passeriformes; family Paridae; genus Pseudopodoces; species Pseudopodoces humilis. The sequence goes on from NC_142200.1 coordinate 11,389,173, forward strand.
AACCCCCAAATAAACAACAAAAAACCTCAAAAAAACCCCAAAAAACCCAAAACAAAAAAAACACCAAAATATAACCCAAACTTCCTGACTTAAATGAAACCATCGTGCAAGCACCTTAATGTTAAAATTCTAAGTCTCTAAGTATTCTTAAAATTATTTTTTTTCTAAGTGCAGATGACTTGCATTTTCACTACCAAAAAAAAAAATTAAAAAATAAAAAGAGACATTACCTGGGCTTTTTTTCCTCCATCTCCTACACCTTCCTGTTGTCTGGTGTCAAGCAGGCCTCCAGCAGCTCATCCCACACATGCCAGACACTCCAGTCTTCTTCCTTTGGCTGCCATCAGGATTCTGCCTGTGTTTATGATTAAGCACCGAGAGATCCGCCACAGCTGGGTGAGGCTGTTTAAACACTTTGTTATATCCATGACGGTGGTTGTAGATAAGGTTTCCCAAAGCACTCAAGTATACAAGTGCAGCCAGCTGCTTACTGAAGCCTAGCAAAAGTCTGTGGTTTTGGCTCATAGTGCTCCTTCACAGAGACCTGTTTTCCTCCTCCAACCATGTTTCTGCATTCAGCTCATGGCTCAGCTAGTGTTTAGGCTCATAAAACAGCTCCAGAGGCACAATAGCCTGATGTTCTGGGGTGCAAGGATTCTAAAATGGGGTATGCTGGGGATTTTGGGGTTATGAGGTATATATGCTTTCACAGGGCTTCATGTGCTCCAGGTATTTGCTGCACTAACACAACTTCTGCTCCTTCTCCACATGCATAGACCTTCTTTCCAGATTTACCAATCCAGACTTTTCTCCCCAGTATACAAATATCCCAACAAAATCAACAGAATCTTGGGAGTTTGGCCAAGATGGTAGAGTGGATAAGCACAAGAAATATTTTTTTTAGTTTATGTCCTCCCAGGGTTCAGAGTTATTGCTCCTAGATACGAAAAATATGTCCCAGATATAAAAAAAAAACCTTCACAATTATGAGGACAGTCCAACATTAATAACATGCTCAGAGACTCTGTGCAATCTCTGTCCTGGCAGATTTTCAAAACCTGGTTGGACCAAGCCCTGAGCAACCTGGTCTGCAGTCATGGATCTGAGCAGGAGGTTGAACTGGAGCCCACCCAAGGGCCCTGTGATCCCATCCTGTGATCCTATATTCTGACACTGGGTGTGATGTCTGCAGGCATATCAGGATTTACAGCATGGGCTGAGGATAAAATCTACTCCATAGAGATGTTGGTCATACATCTTCTCTGAATTACAGTTTATGTAGCTTCTGTATGGGAATCACTCTAGTTTCTTATTTCCCTGGGGCATATTTTAAAACTATTCATATGCCAAATGATGTTCTACTCACTCACAGCAATACAACCAATACAATATTTCCATTAGTCCTTGAAGTGATACAAGTGTAGACTTTGGGACAAATCACAGGAATAGTTTAGGCAGTCTTGCTTAATCTAATTAAACTAACTGAACCTGCTAACCAAATACACAGGGTTTTAACTAGCTCATCATTTCGTGTCTCAAAAAAAACATATCTATGCTACACTGTGCTCCATGGTTTTGCAAAAGTAAACATCTTCCATGTATTAAAAAATGCATGAAATTAATAAAGAAACTGCTTTAATTAATAAAATTAGCAGAAAAACAGGGGACCTGTCTCACTGAGCAGTCCATTGCATATGCAGTCATTTTTCTACTCAGCGTAGCAGCTTGGCAATTCATGTCTAAGTGTTGCCAAAGAGTGGTATTAAGGAGTAAATGAGGAAGAAAAGAAAAGCCTGACTACTTGGCAAGAGGAATGTCTTACACCATGAAGGTTAATTCAGGTCTCTCCAAACAGGAACTGCTCTGTATCTTAGTTAAAAACAGATTATTATAGAAGGAAAGAGTAAAGGGTTTCAATATTTGTTAGTGTTTTCTTAACTGGTTTTTTTAGGGCTTATGGCTGTTTTAGCATTTGGCTACTCACACAGATGCTCTGAGTGCTAAGGAAAACTCACAGGGACATATTCATACCCCGTAGTGTAGACATTTATCCTCGATGGGTTCTCATATGGCAATCTGAGTCAATTTAACAGCTCTTTGCTGCTGAGAAGGGATGAGGGCATTATTCCCATTTACCAGTCCCCTTTTTGCTCTCAACCATCTTTCTGATGCATATGTTATGCCAACTATAGCAACACTCCTCTGAGACATTTATCCACCAGAAAGGAGTGGACAATTTGGAGCTGTGTTCCAGGAGGAACCAGAGAGTCTGGAGCCAGGAGGAAGGGAGGGAGAGCCATCATGTGGTTGAGAACAGGAGAAAGGACACCAGGGAAGATAGAGCCATCAAGGTGGCTCAGATCTGGATGAAACCACAATCTTAAGCACCTTTTCTCCACTCACATGTTCGCTTGTGTGGCCTATGAGGTGTCAGGTGAACAGTTTCTTCATTTCTTTACCCAATTATATGTTTATCCTGACAAAGTAGTTCTAGAAGCTTTCTGAGGAAGGCTCTAGGTGAATGGTCATCAGGACAGCAATTGGAAACAGGACTCTGAAATAAGGATGCAAAGGAAGCAGTGCAACTCAACAGGGGCAACCAGTGCCATCTGTGGTGCTTCAGGACATCCTCTTTGGTCTCCCTTCACTGCTCCAAAGATGAAAGGTAGGTGTCATGGTTTCTGTGTTATACCTACCACCCTTGTGGGTGGCTGGCCTCCATGGCAGCTCCAATGACACAAGATGCCTGTGTTTATATAATTCCAACCTGGCTTGTGATGCAGCACTTTAGGAGTGCTGAGTGTGACCCACTAGTTTTTGGTAGGTAGTGCTGCAGGGCTCAGTTTTGAAAACTGAATGAAATAAAACAAAAGATGGAAACTCAATTTTTTAAAAAGTCATTCCAAGCTATTCTGATCTCAATCAGTCCAGCTCCCACATTCAAGAAAGTTTGTCCTTCATGGAGCACAGGTCTTCCAAGTCATAATTATTTTGGGCATTTTTCTGGGGCACAGTTAGTTCAGTGGATATTACAGCTGCCACTGTTCATTACCTTACAGAATTGATGTTGTTTCCTTCCCATTTAGGATACTGACCTATCCTAAGGTGGGAGAATCATCTCTGATGTTGACAGACATCCATCAGCTATCAGCCATCCTCAATTCAGCACTCCAGGGAGCTTTTTAATGTGCCTGTCCAGAGGCCAGCAGAGCTGTGCCTCACTGCTCAGCATGAACTGGTGAGGGTCTTTATGAGGTTAAGTGACATTAATCTCACCCTAGGTATTTTTATTTCTCTAATTCCCTGAAAGATGCCAGTCTCTTGGCTCTGTGGAAGACCTCTGATGGCTCTACTGCACAGGGAGCACAGGGGGAGTTACACTGAATTAATATTTAAAGTGGACAAATTCAACCATATTCATCTCTGTGTAGAGACATGTGCTCAGAATTACTATGACAGTAATTTAATTTGGTTTCCTTAAGTTTGGAAATTAAATAAATGGAAGTGAAATGAGGCATGCTTTGGTGCCCTGGAGGAGGTCATGAAGGGGTCCAGTGAGGTCTGTCTGATTCACTTGAACACCACAGGGGCAGAGGAGGCTGCAAAACATAACTGTGACCTGAAAAGCAGTGACTGTAGTGAAGGTCTGCTGTCTGCAGGAAGGAGAGGAAGAGAAAAAGTGTGTCAATACCAGGCTTTTAGTCTGCTGATATCTTAGGGATAATGTATCCTCACAGAAATAACAGAGTATCTTGTGTTACAAATGTATAAATGGTCTTTACATTGAGAAATAATGATTGACACCATTGGAAATCCACAGTGGGGCTCCTGCTGTCCTCAGACAGTGGGATTTGGGTTGGTATTAATTGACACTAATAACTCAAGAAGAACACATTAACTTTTTTTTCGCCCAACAGCTACTCAGTGGAAAATTTTACTATGTTTTGGTAGTGGGGGGAAAGATGAAAGCAGATCTGTCTGGAGTCATCTCCAGCAATGCACTGCTTTTTGGGGAGACCTCCCTGGCTGAGGGATTACACAAGCCTGGGCACTCTCCTGCTTCCCAGGCAGCTAAATTCTAGAAGCACTGTGACTCATAAATGTTTACTCACCGATATCCCAAACCTCTGACAAGGCAATTTGATTGAGAGTTTAGCTGAGAGCAGCCACAGGGTGTGGCTGGTTCTCATTGTATGATTATCATTATTAGTTTGAACAGTGTCATTACACCTGCAAGGGAGGGTTTGGGTAATGCAATGTAGTGCATTAAAACTGGGTAAAGCACATTGCTGGACAGAAATGAGAAAACAGGCAACGAGAAAAAGGGCTCCACCCAGGCAGATGGAAAGCTAGTGAGAGAAAGAGGGGGAGAGAGAGAGAAAGAAAGAAGGACAGAAAGAAGGAGAGGAGAGAAGGAGAGGAGGGAAGGAGAGAAGGAGAGATTAAGAGGTTCATGAGAATATTCACTCAGAGATTTAATTACAAGGACATTTTATTTATGCAGTGGCCACATCCAAGAGTCACTTTTGTGGATGAAGCATCCATAATTTCTTCATTTTGTGAAAAAAAGGATTATGCTGCTCTAAACACACAGTTTATGCTGCAGTTTTCCCAATAGAAGACAATAGAACTTGTCAGGGAACAGAGGAGAGTGACTGAGGTCACCAAGGGCTTGGGTGCCTTCCAGACAAGTTACAGCTTGGACACTGATGCTTGAAAAAGACAAATGAGTGGAATACATTAGGGACTCTAAAAATCCTTAGTGGAATGGCAAAGATGAGCGGGAAACACTTGTTCAGTTTGTCACTGAAGAAGTGTTTTGCATGAAACACATAGCTACAGTGTGGAATAGATGAAGCCATTCAGCTGCTGCTACTTAGCCCTGTCCATGTAACATTGAGATACCAGAAAAAATTAAGGGTAAAGCAACTCCAGTCAGAGCACAGAGTACAAGAGTACAAGGTTCTCAAATACAGCTGGTTTTTTTTTAAATGGGGCTTTTAAAATTCACAATTAATAGATCATCATCTGCTTCTCTAACAGTTCATGCTTCTTGAAAATATTTGCTGAGTTTTGAATTAATAAATTCAGTCCTGAAAAGATGGTTATTGATGTAGAAGAATTGGAACAGACATCATGCACAGCTACTATAAAAACATTTTCCATGCTCTGAAATGGAAGAAGAGTTCTCATGTAAATTAACTACAACCTGCCATAAAAGTTTGATGAAAAATTTCTCTTTGCTTTCAGAATAGGAACCCCTCGAGGCACACAGATAAAATTTTATGCTGCCTAACCAAAGCTGGTGTGAAGTCTGGAGCATACCAGGGAGGCTGCAGCCCATCCCTGCCCAACCACAGCCTGGACAAAGCGTAAGCCTGTGACAGCCTCTCCTGGAATAGCTTGTGCTGGAAGTTGCTCAGGCATGAGGTCTCCCAGAGATCCAAGCCTTCCCTATTTTTCTCTGAATTAGTCAGTAGAGAAGCAGCAAGAGGAATATCTGCTGGGAAATTGAGGCAGGGCACACTCCTGAGAAACTCTGATAAGGGGGCCAAACCCCCCCAGAGATTGATTTTCTTTGTCTGTAGCAGCTGAATTGGGAGGAGGCTCTCTTTCATTTTACTTCATTTATCTGCTTACCCCATCTTAAAACAATCCATTTCACCTCTTACCCCCTAGCCTAATAAAAAAGCTGCAAAGTGAAGACAGTCAGGCACAGGCCAACTCTAACATAAAAGAAGGAGCTTGAACCTGCTGTCAGATTTCTTACTTCTGCTGTTTCCTCTCCTCTTTCCTCTCAGAAGGGAGTTGTGCTGGAAGTCACACAGTTTCCTAGGTCATTATCCACCTGATGTGGATGACAGAGGTGAGATTCAACTCTCCTAACTCCACATGTCTGCAGACTAAATGTTGCATGATGCATGAAATGGTCACCTAGAACCTCTTGGACAGTGGAAGTAAAGGAGCATTTTGAGACTTAGCTGACCTAACACATTCTAGAGAGCTCGTGCTGGTGGCTCATCCAGCAAGGGAACCACCTGAGTTCTCCTGTCAGGTTCAGACTTAACATTTGCAGGCCCAGCAAAGGAGGTGGAATAAAAGACCCAAAAGTTCCTCCCAGTCATGCAGTGCAGAGATTACACTCAATGGCAAGGAAGACATAGCTAATAACTGACACCATGAAGGGAGTAGCTCCTGTTCAATATCCCCCTCGAGCTCAAAAGTCTTGCTACCCACAGGATCCCTACACCATATTAGCTGGCACTTCCCAAGAACTCTGCAATGTTTGATTCTGGTATCAAGTAGAAAGGACATCAGACAAATACACACCAGACTGGCCCGTCCTGCAGTGTGATCACTGACACCTTATCCACCTGCTTCACAGCCATGTCCTTCACTTAGTCTTACATAACAAAATCAAAAGCAGCTCAAAAAGGCTTGTACCAGGATTCCCCAATGCTTTAAATGAGCACTTTCTACTGAAAGTAACATACAAAGAGACATCTCTGTTTCATATGCATCCCATTCTCACTTTTATATATAGTATGAAGAGACTGGAATTTACTTCTCCCATGTGAACCTAATAAAAATCTCCTCATTTCTATACTTACAGCTTCCCCTGCAGCTCAGTTATAGATGTTTTGAGTTCCCTCTGTGAAACAATTCTGTATAAACCATTCCAACAGTTGTACATTCACAACTGTAATTAAAAATGTGGTAGAGTTGGTTTGTTTCCTTCCTCAGATATGTTGCATTAGAAAAGCAAAAAAAAAAATTTATATGTGCAATTATTAGTATTTCATACAGATATGCTCTGTTGGTTTATTTAATCCACAACAAGCTCATTCATTTAAATTGAATCTGAAATCCTGCAGGTGACATTTTCGTGCCCATATGTTAGCAGATGTCTGGTTTGGGTTTGTTTTTTTCACTTCCTCAGAAACAACTTTATACAGAGTTTTGTCAGCAGTGTCCATAATTCAAATCCCACCTCTAGGCAAGCTTCCAAGCCTCAGTGGCTTGGTCATATGCATGAGGATGTTCTGTGCTTTAAAACCTCACACAGCATTACCCACAGTAATCTTCCATTCCCCCTTCCAAAATGTATCATGTCACTGTCCTCTGTTGATCCTGAGCCTAATTTTCTACAAGAAAGCTGCTCCAAAGCTAACATTGCCCATTTGTATACCTTCTCACCTTCTGCAAGACCAGGTAGTTACTGCATCTATAACATCACATGCTTCTTTATTTGTTCAGACCCTATTCTATAGCATAGGGTTGATAAGACAAAGGCATACCTTTGAAATGCTTTTCACTTGGGTGTGATTCAGACCAAGCTCTGATTATATCTGATAATATTATAAATATTATATTATATCTGATTATATCCCATGATTTTTTCATTTCCCAATTTCTGCATTAAACAGATTTAATTTCTTCTATAGGCATTTGTGAGACTTCACTTCTTGTAAAGTTAGATTGCCATTAATTCTCATTTCACCAGCTTTGTATTTTTCTCTCCTTGTGTATAACTGTGGAGAATAGTTATTGCCAATGCCTTGCATAGCTTCTCCATTACTGTTCCAGCCTCAGTTTTGTGAGCATTGCTTAGAGAATGCATTTTTATCAATTTATGGACACCTGCCGACAAATTTCCATAACAGGCACGGGGTTTCAAAGCACATCCGCTGCTAATGGATTTGGAATTGCTCCATGTATTTTATCTGCATTGCTTTGCCTTCAAAATACTAGTGGTGTAATTTGTAAAGCAGTTTTCATATTATCTCCTTATTTAATTTTCTTCTGTGATGTCTCAAACCAGGATGAGACCAGAATAGTAATGTCTTCATATGGCTTGTCTTCAAAGCTGCACGCAGGTCCTAAACAAGAGATCACAGCAGCAAAAGGTAGCAATCTCTCCTCCTGAATCCTTGCAGACCAGCTCCAGAAACCAAAATATAGCAGAGGATCTACAGCTGTAGACAGGGATTGTCTGAAGAACAGCCTCCAGTGCAGGCACTGCAGTCCCTAAAATGCCCAGTCACCTAAACACTGCAATTCAGAGCCCCAAAAATATTTCCCAGTACTGCTGATAAAGACTTCTCATGTTTGGCCCCACTTAGCAATATGAGGTGCCACTCTCTATTTGATTTTAAAAGGAGGTGAAGACATTGAAGAGCTCTGCCCAGATACTGACTGTCCTTCTGAGCATCTCTTCAAACAAGCTTTCCAAATAATTGTGTTAACTTTTGGGCATGGCAAACACCTTCACAAATAGCCACACTGGAACTTCTGAATATCTGATAACCTGGCCCTGGTTTAGGCATCCCAGATGGTGTTTAGCTCTCATTAGTTCTTGCAAACCACTCAGTCAATACTAGCTTAATTCAGTTAAAGAAAATGACAAACAAATGCCACATTTTCTGGTATCAAAGAAACAAGCTTTTTTCCTAGTGGATAGGGCACAAAATCATTACATGGACAGGATCAGTGCTACACATTTTTCACAAGTATTTCCATGACTGAGTTTATCTTGATTTTGTAATTATTTTCTCATTCAAGGTCTAACAAAGTATTGTAGTCTCATATTGTAGTTGCATTTTTAATTTGGTTTGGGTTTTTTTAAATAGCCTGAGCTGTTGGAATAATATCACCCAAGAATCTCAGCCTTTTCTGAAATACTCCTCTCCACCTCTAGTATGATTTGGCTGCAAAGCAAAACCCATCCACATGTCCAAACCATCAGGCTGAGAAATCAAGGAATAACTCCAAATCTTATCCATTGGGGGACTCCATTCCAGGTGGTCTGCAGTTTTTAATGTTCCCACATGTCATGCAAATCAGTCCTAACGTGACAGAGAATATGACACAATTATCGTAAATTATTCAGGCGTAGTAAGTATCAAATGGCAGGCCAGATAGAAATATAAAATTGGGCTATAACATGGAACTCTGCCAAGTTGTCTGGTGTATCAACACACCTGTACACTGTGTGTTGTGACTCAGGTGAGTCAATATTGAACAAGGAGCTAAATTTGAGGAAGTATCTTGTTATTTCAGTTCCACTGCTATGAGAATTTTCCTTGTGCTTTTGTCAAATGTATATTTACACAGTCATGATTTCAGGTGCAAAATCAGAATGGAATATGCAAAGCCAGGATGGGGGTTTCTCTGACTCTGAGAATCCACTTTCCTTATCAGGACACAGAGGAGATGGCAAGGCTGGCAAACATCACCCAGCAGAGTCATCCTTGTGGATCTCATCAGCCTTGCCCCTGGTAGGTACTTCCTGGCTCCATGTTTGCACTTCATACCTTTTTCCTTGGTCACACAAACCTCTTTCTCAGAAAGATGCTGCTGTTGGCCAAACACAAGCATTTTATATCTCCCTGAACAGCCTCAACAACTGCTAAGTGCTTGAGAGTATCTCTGTTTTAGCAAGAGTGACAACTCCTTAAGGACCCTCCTCAAACTTTGGGTGCCACCATCTTGACACCAATTCAGACCAATGCAGAGGAATAGTTCCTGCCCCAAAAAAAACTTATAAACCTGAGCAAACAGGACCTGCTTCAGTAAGTGCACTGCCATATAATAGACCCTAAGGCATGGCCTTCTCTTCATTTACTTTGCTTTTCATATCACTTTTATATCACCCAAGTATAAAACTGATTGACAAAACAACAAACTGGGAAAAAAATGACCTCAAGAAAACAGGAGGTGGGTATGGTAACACAGATTGAGCCCAGAGCACTCAACTCCCACTTTGGAGAATGAACAAGGCAGCTCAGAGCTCCACACTGAGGTGTAGAGCAAAGCAGAAGCATGTAGAAATGCCAGAGCATCAGTGTGCCCCCAAGGCAGGAACTTCAGCAGGGCTGAAGCCCTTGGAGGTTCCAGGAAGGGAGCCCAGGCTGTGATCCATGGATGGATCACAGTGAGCCCATGGACCACGGTGAGGCAGAGACTGCCCCTTTGCTTTGCATTACCCAAAACATGCCCCAAGGGATTCTGAGCCTCAGTAGGGATAATTGTAATAACCAGACTCCTGTTCATTCACACCCTGCATGATTTTGTTCTCTCAGCTGCTGATGGTGATCTTTAACCATCTAAACAGAGCTGGCTGAAACGTGGGTCCAAGCTCTCTTTGTGGCAGCATCTTCTCCCTACCAAGAGTTCAAAGAATGGACAAAAGCATTTTGGTTCCAGGACTCTTAATTGAGAGTTTTAAACCCAAACCAAGGGCTAGAAGGAGCTTGAATAGGTATACACTATTCCATCCCTCTCCAAACACAAAGTACACATTCTGATTGCATGATGAAGTGATTTCACAGTGCAAGTTTGGCAACTTCATTAATGACTGCCTCATACTCTGCTAAATATACAGTAAAAATGAAATGTAAAGATGAAAGTAGATTATGCTTTCTATACAAACCACTTCTGTGCTCATTTTATATCACCCTGTGAGATGTTGAAGCCAACATTCCACTGAGCTCCATCTGACAGAGACAGGAAAACGTAGCTGCTGCCTCAAATCACCCATGACCCAGCAAAGAGAAAATTATATGAGAGATAAGGCATCTCCCTAAGCTCCCTGTGATTTGACTCATTGTTTATTGGGAGGGTTTGATTTGTAAATGGGAGGAAATATGTCTCCATTAAATTGTCTTCCCACACCAAACACATGCTGCAAAAATTATAGCCCTGGTTAAACAAGGAGGCACACAAAAAGCTGCATCACTTTGTGATAGTTATATACAGAAAATGAAGTTAGGGATAATATTTGATATTCTGAACTGCCATAAGTCACAGCAGAAATGCTCAGTTACTGAACACAGCAACACTGCCAAGATCAACACAAAAACAGCCCAACCTCCTCATAGCACCAGTAAGTGTGAGTAAGGCACAAAAAGCCAAATACTTACCTTTCTCATTTGGAAAAACATTTGTTTGCCTGCAGAGGGATTGCTCTATTTTAAACCAGAAAAATCCGCTACACTGGGGACCTGAAAGCCAGATAAAATAAGCATCTAGGAATATAAATAAGAAAAAGCAGAGAGAGGGCAGATAAGCTCTTTTGTCGTTCATCTCAATAAACGTGAAATAATTTTTTTTTTCCAAGACATTTAATTCAGTTTTGTGAAAAGTACTGTGTAGGCTGATAAGCCACACTTTTCAATACGAATTTAGATATTAATATAATTAAAAGATAACAGAAATTTCAGATGTAATACAATTTAAATAGTAAAAAAAAAATCCAAGCAGCACTGTGAAACCCATAAAATTTGAAATACAGGTCTGTCACCTGCAATATAACTTACACCAGCATTTGAGTACATATATCTTTTTCTTTTTTGCAAAATTTCTAAAACACAGGCCTGGATTGCTCTCACACAGGGTTTCATATCCAGGGGTAGTTTATCAAACCACTCATACCCAGGAAATGGGAATATTTAAGAAATTTTTAGCTGCACCCAAAAGCCTGTTTCTTCTCTTTGTGTGGTTCCTTTTAAAATAACTAGCTGATCCTTTATGAAAAGAGCTGTGCACCTGATAATGCTGTTACATCTACACCAAAAAAAGGAATTCCACATTTTTTTAAAGATGGAGAAAATTTAACAAAATGAATTTCAAATGGAACTGATTTGGGTGAAAATTACTGCAGATGGAAGAGAGGAAAATTCAGGATCTGTGAGATTTCTCTGAAAAGAGCCACTTGCAGGAATTTCTGAGTGTAAAAATGAGCAACTGCATTTAGGAATCACAGACTTGCAGACCTTGGTATCTGTAGGAGTCTCTGCAAGAAAGTCTGTAAGGAAAGCACTAGACTTTATTTTAACTCCTCTGCTTTCTCCACAGCTAGTGTGGTTTATGAAAGATTTAGAAAAGCTCATTTAACTGCCATTATATTTTCATCCAAACACAGAACAGAATTGGAGGGAAGAAAGCTTGATGCTTTTTTGCAAAGGATAACCAAAATTCTTTGTCACTTAATTTCTCCCTTTCCTGGTAAAAGACCCTTGGCAAGCAGGGCCTGAAGCCTTCCTGCTCTCTTCCTTTCCCCTCAAAAGCTGCCCCATCCTATTCCTTAGAGATCCATTTCCACCACAGCTACAGAAACCCAGCTGTGGCATCAGGAACACACAGAGTTCTGACCACATGTTGCAAATAATGTCATGTCTATATCTTTTCATTATATATATATTCAGGAGCCAAATGTCCACATATCAGAGGCTTGATAAAGCCAGTTACTGGTCATAGAATCATTTGGGTTGGAAGGGAACTCACAGATCATCAGCTCCCCTGCCACTGATTGTGATACCATCCACTAGAAGAGGTTGCTCAAAGCCCCATCCAACCTGGCCTTGAACACTCCCAGGGATGGACCAGCCCCAGCTTCTCTGGGCAACCTGTTCCAGTGCCTCACAGTAAACATGAAACATGAGTCTTGGTCTCTCCTGACCTTGTTCTTCTGCCTTATATAAAGAATCTCCTCTACTGATGTGGCAGCAAGGAACCTGCAACTGCTCCAGCCGTGGGTTCCCTGCCCTTGGCTGTGCTGAGTCCGGGCGGGGACTCGGAGCCAGCAGACAAACATGTTCTCCAAATAGACCAAAACAGAAAATAAACAGACCTCGGATCTCTGCCAAACCCATTCCCCAGGTGCTAGGCAGCAGGATGGCCCTGCCCTGGGACAGCCCAGGAAGGCACCATGGCAGCAGAGCACACACATGAGAGTGCAGAGCAAATGCAAGACTTTGAGGGATGGTGTTAGTGTTTCATACTTTATTTTCAAATCAGCTACCTTCAAAACCAATTTGCCTGTAAGAATGATAAAACCATCTTTACTTATGCTGATTGCAGTTCCCAGGTTGCTGGAGCTTTCCCACTGCATAATTCTAGTCCCCCTTCACCAGCACAGTTCTGCAGATCTATTTAACTACAGGCTGTTCCCATATAGCAAACCCTTGTCTTGGAAAACCTTGAGCCATTGCCTGTCCAGTTCTTTTTCCAGATTTACTTTAACCTCTGTTACCTGGTATCTTGCAGTTTTAAAGGCTCCAGCAGATTTATAGGACATATTTAGGCTTGAATCTTGGCAGCAGTTTCCTAAATAACTCAGGACTACAAAAGTCCCTATAGATATAGGTCAGAGGAGCTAAAGCCAGACCTTGTGTTTCTTTTATCTGTCTGGTTATACTGCAATGACTGCAGCAGCAAATTCAACAACATTTGCTGGGGGTTTTACCCTAATTCAAGTATACAGCAGCAATAAAATTCCCATTTTGGCTGACAGTGGGATAAAACTACTTCAACCAGCACTAGGGACAGGTATGTGGATCTTGGTAGTGTCCTTGCCTGTGCCAGAGGTCTGGAACTACATGATCTTTAAAGGTCCCTTCCAACCCAAACCACTCAGTGATCCTATGATTTCAAACCATCCCATCATTCTGTCCTCTAAATTGCAATGACAAATCCTTAGTGTCAACAACAGCAGTACAGAGCACATTCCCAAAAACATCCAATTTAACCAAATATTTGCCAGAAAGGCAGGACATTGTGCATTTTATCTGTTTAGAAATGCTGTCTGCCAAAAAGCCATTCCAAAAGTACACAAAACCAGTTGTATTTGAAACTACCCAACAAAGGAATTTGCATGGCATTTTCAGAACTAATCTGGTGCAATAGAAGCTAAGACACTTCGGACACTTCACCGCTTTTACTGTCACAGATCAGATTAGGTGGGCTGCTCCTGGGTGAGCTCGCTGTTGTGGTAACCATACTGGCTTCGGAGTGTTTCAGCAATCTTGCATTAGGCACAATTAGGAAATAAACAAGCTTTTCACTTTACTCCATTTTAATGATACAGGTCTCTGCTCTTTTCCTGTGAACAAAAAGCACTTTTGACCACCACAATGCCATCCATAACACTGATGTGATGGTGGAGCTGATGAGTCAGTCCTAAGAGGCTGGTGGGGGCCACTGTAATTAGGACATCCCTTCACTTCTGTTCTATTTTCATCCAGCTCTTCACTTCTTATTCTGAAGTATTATTGTTTCAGGTACCAGCCACACAGACAGCTGCTCAGAAAAGCAAGAAAACTGAGGCATTAAACAGAGTTAAAACCTCATTGCCCTTTACATCTCTCCAACAGATAAACCTGTTGACTTAGTTACAGCCTCAGCACAGCACTTTGCCATCCAGAGGGTACACACAGCAGCCTCACAGCTGTCTCCTGCTGTGTCACTGACCAAAAGAAGAGGGGAAGCTTCATTCTGCTAGTGAAGTGAAGAACATAACCTTGGCCAGTTTGGATTTTAATCAAACACCTGTTTTAGCATGGTTTTGTTGGGTTTTTTTCCCCAAAATTAAAACATAGGCGAAGTATCTCACAATGGCATATATTTAGATTAAATCTTCAAAGAGTTCAGCAAAAGAAGCCTGTTTCATTTGAATTTCTTCAACAGGCAAACTATTTGTCAACTAAAGTCATTTAAATAGAGAGTCTTAGCTCCAGTCTGCAATTTTAACTGGCTTGTTTCCATCAGGAAAAAAATGAGGTGACCCTTCAGCCTGAAGTTTTAAAAACAACAATGATTCTTTCAGGGATGATCATAAACCATGACATCCCTCTGTAAATACATACTTTGATATTAGTGTAAGCTTTTTTTTCCCTTAGAAATAAATTCTACATCAATTTTCTGTTTACTTTTGGTTTATATCTGATGCAGGAAAACATCATCTCCATTTCTCTAGGAAATACCACTTATCTGTATTCTTTGAAGCAAGTGATAAAAATAAATTAGAGCTTGGTGCAGGAATAAATCTTTCTGTGATCCTACTCCTTGCACAGAACTGCAGATTGGTTTGCAAATTTTTTAATCAAGTGAATGTGAAATCCTGAGATAAATTTGAGCACAATAGACAATTAATTTTTTTGTCCTACTGTCTGTATTCATCCCAAGGAAGAGCTGCCAAAAAAAGCCAGGCCTGTGGAGGACACTTGTGAGAGGTATGCAGCACAGCAGATGATGTGTAGGGCATGGCTGCTGGATCTCTTCCTTAATATCTGGCCAGGAATTTGCAAAAACTATTCCAGTCTTCAGAGTTTGATATGACAGGCTGCAGAAGTGAAACTCTACCTATTTCAGAATAAAAAAAATATGATCAAAGGAAGACCTTCAAGTGATTTTTGTTTCCCAGGGCTCACAGCACACTGAAATGAAACTTCTGATACTCCTAAGCACTAACTGTCTACTGAATTTTTCCTAAAAAATTTTTTCAGCCATAAATCCCAAGGTAGGAAGCTTTGCAGAGAGGAATCATAGTTAAAACATAGACCAGATAATGTATGTATGAAATGCTGTCCCATCCACTGCTCTTTCTCACATGAAGAAGCTAAAAAAACCCCAAAGTGCATCAAACACAACACCAGCAAGAAGCCACAACCATCTTGGCCAATGAACTGTGTGCTTTGCTCCAAAACCCACCAGAGAAGTTGGTTTCCCCTTGGCTTTGCCTAAGGCAGGCAGCAGTCCAGGCTCACTGCAGATTTGCTGCAGTTTGTAGCAAGAGCCAGAAAATAGCACATGGCACCCCCCTGAGAGGAATACCCCAACCAGGGCATTATATCTTACAGAGGAGCAATCTCAGTCCCTGCCTGTACTGAGGAAGAGGAAGAACAGCCCCATCCCAGTGGGAAAGGCTCCTGGCTGCCTGTGTTCCCTGCCTGACACCCTGCCAGCCCCTACACCTCACTGCTGATGGCACTTGAATCTGGAAATCTGCTGCTTTTCTCTCTGGCCACGGCATGGAACACCCTACATCAGCACGACAGCCCAGCATGGGGATGTGTTAATTACAGTTTCCCAGGGCTGAGCACTCAGAGGCAGAGCTCAGCTGCCACAGCTCAGCTCACACAGTGAGGGGGCTTTACCAGAACCATCATGATGGATTTCCGTTCCAACATCACTGCTCAAGACACGAAATTCACGAAGTAAAATACATGCAGAAAGCCTCTGTGCTGAAAATAGCCTTTCTCACCTGAGCACTGAGTGAGAGCAAATTAAAATGCATCGCTGTTGCAAACAGACTGCAACTCAGGTTCACAAACACATTTCTAGGTTTACAGCACTGATTATCTGCTTCAAACATGTAAGAAAGCACAGTTCACAATCACAAATAAATTTCTAAAGATTGAAAGGTTTGTGTCTAACTTAAAACCTGGATTTTTTAAATTTTCTTTGCTTGAAATACAAAATCTGCATTATTCTATTAATTTTCATCTTCCCCTTCCTTTTTGGAAAAAAGTGTCACGCTCAAATGATCTGTAAAACTAGGAACAGCTCTTCCAGAGTTTGATTCAGTGACTTTTCAACCTCCTCAGAACAGATAACTAAAACCCATTTACAGAAATCCCAGCACCCTGTACAAATATTAAACACTTTGCAGAGAACTACAACACCAGCATCAGGGCAGCAGGTGTTAGGCAGGGATTAAATGCCAGGGAAGACAGTCACTTAAATAAAACTCTTTTAGCAGGCACATGCTAAACCCTCCAATCCTTTCTGCATAACATTCTCAGAGGTGCAACTCCATCCAGAGCTGCTAAAACAACTAATACCAGTTAATGTTCCTGTGCATAAAACAAACATTCGAGCCATACTAAGTCCCTGTCTACAGCAGTCTAATAGGTTTTAAAGACATAAATTGTTGTAATATGACTATGCTTCATACATATTTGGGTTGAGTTTTATTTCTCGTTCATCTTCTACCAGGATGATCTGATAAAAATATCAAATTGAGTGCAGGGCAGCTGGTTCACAAAAATCACACTAGGAAGTTAAAAAATTATGGTAAAAAAGTAAATATTATATATGACAGCAAAATGCCATGAAGCACAGCTGCAGTCTGCAGACACTATAGTAAACTTTCAAAATACAGTGACAAAACACTGTTCATCAATGTAGCATCAGTCCCATGTTCAGACAAGTTTCAGATCTGTTTCATGCTTTGAGCACTCACGCAGCTCCTCATCCTGGACAGCCCCAACTCAGTTTTGGTAATCTCCTTGCTACCTTCCTGAGTGCTTTCAACCAAATCCATTCAAAAGCTCAGAGATGTCTCCCTGACCTGACATTTTAGGAATATTAAACAGACATATTTGCAAATTTTCATTTGTTTCTTCCAAGCACAATCACATGCTTCATGCTTTTACAATCCAACTTGGTAAAATGCCCACTTGTGCATTTTGCTGCTGAACCATAATAAATTGTTATAATAATAATTTCAATTAACTGTTCAAAGTATTTAAAGAATTTGTGAGAGAAAGTTGTGGGGAAGAAATGGTTACCTTCAAAAGTAAATTCTCCTTTCCTTAAAACAATTTGTATTCTTTGAAGTTAAGAAAAAGAAGGATCTGGACTGTGAATTGATGTTTTATAGTCTTTGCTGTTTGCAATGCAATGAACCATTTTTTATTGCCGAAATTTTCAGAAAGTTTTCTTGCGGCATAACTGATGCCACAAGTAAAAAGGACTTTGGTGTTTCATCCTGGAGCCATGTAACTATGCTTGATTCTCATCTTTGTGTTTTAGAAAACCTACTTGTTGCCCATGATGCGAGCATATACTGCTGATTCTACAGTCAAAGACAAAAAACCCTTAACATACAGTTTTTTTAAAATATTTTACAACATTTTCCAGGTTGGGGAGATTCATGCTGGCTGCATATCTGATAGCATGTGGAACAATGACCACTTTGGCCAATTTCAGTCACTTCATGAGAATCATCTGCCTTGAAACAAGGCAGAACCTAGAACAGAAAGTTGTGCTTTTTCCACAGTGTTACCAGATTTAGACTTTAATTAGCTCCAAACTATTCATTAACACCTTTTTTTTTTTTACTCCTCAGCATTTCAGTGTAGGAGTTTTAATCAGCTTATCATGTGGGACAAAGATGACTTTTTGCTGTGAATTTATATACTTGAGATCTCTCTTAACAGCATCAGGCAGAAATAGACAATGTGGATCCATCCCTTGGGAGGGCCCCTGGCAGGGTGATAAGGTAGGAGGTTTTTCTGCATTTCACACACAGACTCACCTGAGAGCATTTCCTCCTGAGGCACTTGGCAGGGGGACACATCAGAGAAGGGAAAGAGGGCACAGAGGAAAGGAACACATGTGGCACTGTATACACACACTGCACAGATACACAGCTTCCCTACCAGCTTCCTAAAACTATCCATCAGACTCCTAGGCTTCAGACGCAGCAGGCAACATTACCTGAGAGCTCTTTACACCAAAGACAAGGTTGTGTCTGCCATGCAGGATGCAGAAGAACCTTCCAACAGATTTCTGGGCAATTAAAGTTCAGTCAAGTCTGCAAATCTACAGCAAATTCATTCCTTTGAGGCTTGGTGCTTTTTAGACACAGCCCAGCACAGAGGCAGGACAAAGCTTGAACACCTCCTGACTCATCTCCCTCCATTCACCCACAGCTGACCTCCTGCTGACTCAAACCCTGGCAAGAGCTCTGGCAGCAACCCAGGGATAAGGGGTAAATCTGGGGGAAAATGTCTCCATCAATTCTATAACTGCAGTGCTCTGCTCTGCAGGTACCATGCAAACATTACACTGGCAGCTGGAAGATCTCTATTCACCTTTGTGAGTGAAGATTTTTTTTTAAATTATTAGTAAGAAGGTATATATTGCTTATAGCAAAATCGCTGGTGGCCTAACTATTTTTATTTAAAAATAAAAAGGCACAATGCAGTCACATTGCATTGTCTTCTGTTCCATTTAGAGCAAAGATAAGCCTGCAGCAAAATTACTTGATACACAGCATTGTTCTGCAGCTAGGAGCTCTATTTCTAAATATTAATAAGATATCCCTAACCACAGAAGGCCTTCATCCATTTTCATTTGGTTTAAGTATCCTTTCCTTCCCTGAACACTGCAGTCCCTGTCCTGAGCCTGCTCCCCACATCAGCCATTCACAGACAGCTTCATGCAGCCTGAGAAGCCCCAAGCCCACGTGTGACAGACACAGCGGAACAATGAGTTAACAGAGGGTGTCTGTGCTGTTTAATAATAAAGCCTAGAACTGCTAATGTGACTAAATACAGTGACATTAATTCTTCCCAAGCCTGACCTGTGCCTCAGCCATAGGGATGAACTGTTGGCAGATAGGGACAACCTTTTCCCACAGCTCTAATTAGCATGATGGCTTCATAATTACATGGGAATCTAGATGTGTTTGGAGAAGGAGATAAAAAGCCTGCTGGAATCCTGGTTATTGTACTCGTTACCTACAGAAATGTTAACATCTAGATCAGGGCTGGGCACAGACAGCTACAGGTGGTGCTATGAAATTCCAGAGCATACTTCCTGCTCTGTACATGTGAGACTGGGGTCATCCCAGGGACAGGCATTAACAAACTCCCCCAATTTCTAAATGTCCAAAGCCAACTATTTGGTTCTTTTCTTTCATGCCACTGTAGCTCACTGTTAACGTGATAGAGATGCAGAAAAATGAGGTAGTGAATGGCAGCTTGAGCACCAAGGTTTCTGCATTCCCTTCCACAATCATAACTGGGGTGTGCAGGGACACATTACAGTGCAATGCAGCTCAGGGTGGCAAAATAAGAACACACCTGCAAAGGGCTGTGCTTGCTTGTCACATCCACAGTGTCAGGATGGTTTTTCAGTCAGGCAACACAAGAGCAGCTGAACAACAGGATGCAAGATCATTGCAGTGACAGGCTGGCTGGTCCTAACAGAATCACTAGGTTGGAAGAAACCTTCAAGATCATCGAGTCCAAGCCAGTCCTAACACCTCAACTAAACCACGCCACTGAGTGCCACATTCAGTCTTTTTTTAAACATATCCAAGGATGCTGACTCCACCACCTCCCCGGGCAGACCATTCCAGTACTTTATCACTTTTTCCATAAAAAAACTTTTTTCCATTGTGTATTTCTCTTGGTGCAACTTAAGACTGTGTCCTCTCATTCTGTCAGTTGCTGCCTAGAGAAAGAGACCAACCTCCACCTCTCAGGAGGTTGTAAGGTCTCCTCTGAGTCTCCTTTTCTCCAGGCTAAACAACCCCAGCTCCCTCAGTCGTTCCTCACAAGAACATGTTCCAAACCCCTCATCAGCCTCATTACCTCCTCTGGACATGCTCCAGTGTCTCAAAGTCCTTCCCAAACTGAGGGACCAGATCTGGACACAGCACTCAGGTGTGGCCTCACTAGTGCTGAGCACAGGGGAAGAATGACCTCCCTGCTCCTGCTGGCCACACCATTCCTGATCCAGGCCAGGGGCCATTGGCCTTCCTGACCACCAGGGCACTCTGCTGGCTCATGTCCAGCTGCTGTCACCAGTGCCCCCAGGTCCCTTTCTGCCAGGGCACTGTCCAGCCACACCATCACACAGCCTGCAGTGCTGCTGGGGGTTATTGTGGCCAAAATGCAGGACTCAGCACTTGGACTTGTTAAACTTCATCCCACTGGACTCTGCCCATCCATCCAACAATTCCAGGTCTCTCTGCAGAGCCCTCCTACCTTCCAACAGATCAACACACACTCCCAGCTTAGTGTCATCTGCAAATTTACTAATGAAGGAGTCAATACCCTCATCCATGTCACCAAAAAAAATATTGAACAGGACTGGCCCCAGCACAGACCCCTGGGGGACACCACTGGTGACTGGCCCCCAGCTGGCTGCAGCACCATTCACCACCACTCTGGGCCCAGCATCCAGCCAGTTCCTAACCCAGCACAGAGTGCTCCTGTCCAAGCCTGGGCTGCAGCTTTTCCAGGGAATGCTGTGGGAACAGTGTCAAAGGCCTTGCTGAAGTGCAAATAGACACATCCACATCCTTTCCCACATCCATCACGTGGGTCACCTGGTCATAAAAGGAGACCAGGTTGGTCACACATGACCTGCCCCTCCTAAACCCATGCTGGCTGGGTCTGATACCCTGGCCATCCTGTAAGTGCTGCGTGATGACACTCAGCATAAACTATTCCATTACCTTACCAGGTCCTGGGGTCAGGCTCACTGGCCTATAATTACCAGGATTCTCCTTCCCACCCTTTTTGTGAATGGGTGTCACATTGGCCAGGTTCCAGCCATCTGGAACCTCACCAGTGAGCCAGGACTGTTGGTAAAAGATGGAAAGCAGCTTTGCAAGCTCATCTGGCAGCTCCCTCACCACCCTGGAATAGATCCTATCTGGTCCCATAGATTTATGAACATCCAAGCAGCTCAGCAGTTCTCTGACTTCCTCCTCCTGGATAACAGGGGGACCATTCTGCTCCCTGACACCATCTCCCAACCCAGGAGGACAGCTGTCCTGAGGACAAACTGCTTCCCCACTAAAGACTGAGGCAAAGAAGGCATTGAGCACTTCCCCCTTCTCCTCATCTGCAGTTACTAAGTTCCCTCCTGCATCCAGTAGAGAACAAAGGTTGTTCTTACCCTTCCTTTTGCCATTAATATACTTGTAAAAGCATTTTTTATTATCCTTCAAAAAAGTTTCCAGATTAAGTTCTAACCTCAACTAGTCCTGATGAGCTCTGAAGTGTATCAGATTGTTTTTAAACAGGTCAGGGTGCTCAGGCATGCTGCTAAGGCCTCCAACCCAGACTTGCCAAAGTCCTCTGATGGAAAGAAACTGAACCTGTGATTTCCCCAGCAAAGACCTAGCCTAAATTAAGCTAGTGGCTTTCTTGCAGCTTAACCCTGGCAGAAGGGAGCTCAGCACCACTGTGGACCAGCTGTCCTGAACCATTCCCAGGACAGCCAGCACAGAACCAGTCCAGCCAGGCTCCTTCTGCTGCACTTGCAGGACCAGAAATGCTCTTAGAGCACCTCCTCTCACACCTCCTCTGTGAGAGCTTCTGCAGAGGTGATGGCAGTATGTCCCCACAGCCTTCAGTGAGGCCAGTGATGCTGCATTCACATCTCTCTGACAAAAAGAAGCAGAGAAAAAACTTGCAAAGGGCAGCAGGATCTGGCAGCAGTGCTTATGTCAGGAGTTGAGCTCCTGTGCCCAGTTTAACCTGTTGTTCTTTACCACTGAGCATAGCAGGGAGCAAAGAGGAGCTGTGAAAGATGTCACTGCTTCTCACTCAGCCCTCCACATTTGCAGACCAAGACAAAGAAATTCAAATACATTTGGTGATGACATCTTTCCTCCCAAAAATAACGGGCATCAGTTTCCACAGTCTTTTCAAATGATCCAGTGCAAGGCAATTTATTCTTGGATCATTTTCCAGAGTTGCTCCAAAGCATACGTTTCCAAAGGCAGCTTCCCCCTACCCACTGCATGAAAAAGTATATCCACTCTGGGGACAACATTTTCATTTTTCTGCAGAGCACTAAGTCAGCAAAGGAATCTAATTCACCCCAGCATAAATCAGGGCAGGTAAAAATTACACAACATTCCCCAAATGCAAATTTTAACCCTTTTGTCAAGCTAAAATGTGCTATGGCTATAATTGCTTTATAGTCCCAGATAACTCAAGAAAGCACTTTCCTGGGATTGACTTTTAAAGCCAATATTAGGTATCTGGTTACAGGATCACAGCAAGGAGATGATAGACATATATCCTCAGAGTTAACATTTTAAATATATCTAAACCATGCTCAGAATGGGGATACAAAAACTCCGCTGGGAGTTTGATGAAACCCAAGAGGAAACCTTTCCATCTCCCTGCTGTATGCACATGTCAGGTGTCAGAGAAGTGAAGACATCAAACTGGCTCACTGGAGCTGCTAAAAAAAGCCAAAACCCCCAGGAAATATTCCCAAGTGGAATGTGATATCCAGTATTACTTCAGTGTCATACACCATTCGCTCCCTCCTCTTTTAAACATTTTTTAAGAGTAAAGACTATAAAAACTGAAGGAACAGGAACAAAAACATACTACATCTCAACCCTTGCACATCTCATCCCCAAAAGTCACCTGTGACCTTGCTATCCATGAAGCCATTGCCTCCCAACTCCAGATGGTTTCCATTTCAGGATCTCCATTGCTTTGACTCACAACCAGGTGAGCCCAGAAGCTGAAGCCTCATTCTTAATGACCCCTTAAATGAAATCAGCTGAGTTGGGCCAGTCTCTGCATAGAGATGGGTCTCCGTGGAGCAGCTTTGCACACTGAGCAAACTGCAGGGTGTCCAAGCTCTGCAGAGATCCCTGGGGCAGGCACTTACTGAGGAACACAGGATGGGAGACAGGAAGAGGTGTTTGTATCCCATGTGTCAATACATTTCATTATGTTTATCTGCAAAAGTCCAAGGAGATAGGAGCCTGGCTCTGCAAAATCTTTTTTTTTTTTTTCCTAAGCCAAGCCTCATCCTGGAGGATAGCTACAATCTTTACCAGACATAGATTAGATTAGAAACACCCTTGACAGGTAAGTTCATCTGATGACTTCTTTGAAGCACTTGAACATTTTCTGACATTTTTCCCTTTATTTGCAGGTAAAGTTGGATTGGCAGTTTGAAGATTGCTATTAATTTAGCTCCACTTTTAAACCTCAGGGACCATAATGTATGACAAAGCAAAATGTAAGAATGTGAACCATTAAGAAGACATGAGGACCGAGGAAGGGACAAGCAATGCTCCAGTAGAGTGACCAGCTGCTCAGGTATGGCAGTGTAACACCCCATGGGGACACCTAATCCCAGGTTAAAAGTAACCCTATTTCAGAATGTGTTCAGAATTTTCTTTCAAGAATTCATTCAAGAATAATTATCCTTTTCCTGAGATGCCACTAAATTCCCTGCTCCAGAAAAATTAAAATGTTGTAGTGATTATGATTGGAAAGATTTATTTCCAGAGACGCAAATACAACAATTTAAAAGGGTCCACAGAATTAAAAATAAGCTGGCTGCATGTTTTTTCCATGCATATAATCCCCCTTCTAACACTTTGCAAGGCTTCTGACAACATCAGAATGTAATGGCTACATAAGCTCTGCAGCTCTGAAAGCCTCTGTTCTCAGAGCACACCTTTAGGAAATACCATTTCTTCTTACAGAGACACTACAGCTCTTTGAGTCTTTTCTGCTGGTTGATAAACACTCCAGTGGCCACAGCTGCCCAGCGACCAGCTGTCCCTTCCAACCATGGGTCCCTGCACAGACCTTTCTGAGGCCACAGGACCCCAAAACCCTCAGGAGCAGTTTGGGACACATTTGCTCTCCATCTCTTCTTGTCAAGCATGGTAAAGGCCCTGTGAGTGGGAAGGGGAGGTGAGAAGTGAGGCACAGGCAGGAGCCTCAGCTTACAGCACAGCTCTGTCATGGGGAAAAACCCTTCCCGAAGAGCTGTTATGTGCTGGAATACCAACACAGAGTAAGTCATGGGTTTGACAGCAGGGACAGAGGAAATGGAGCAGAAAGATCTGTAAAAGCAGCACTGGTCCAACAGTCCCAGCAAAGAATGCAGCAGCAACTGCAATAAAATTCCTGTGGATCTCCTCAGTTGCACTGAACCACCTATTTCTACTCTTCCTTTCCTGCAACCCTGCTAAGAGCCCAGAGGTACCCCAGTGTCAGGCTCCTTTTCTTGAATCATCTCACCAGTGCTGCTAATTTATCTCAGTACAGACTAATTGATTGCAGAAGGGGAGTTTTTTTCCATCGTGGCAAAGCTTCAGCAGACCACATAGCATTTAATCAAACTACACTTATCATCTAAATATTTTAAGAAATCCACCTAAGTTGTTCTCTACTCAAGCAAATGGAAATTTATTAGGAGCATTCAAAATTCTTGGGTTTTTTTCCTAATAAGATCTTTGCACTAAGAATAATTTCTTCCCATCTCTCTCCTTCCCTCCTCCCACAAAATACTACCTGACTGTTAGCCCACAAAAGGGCAAAGCATAACCAGGGGACGCCTGTCTACAATTTACTTATGGTAAATTATCCATCAGGCTATGGCCCCAGCTTGGGTTTGCTACAAGCCAGCCAACCACCACCCCACTGCAATGAATCCTAGTGTGAGATGGTCCAAAGGGGTTGGACACGGCTGACGTGGTCCAGGGGTCCCTTTTAAGCACAAAGGGGGCGATGGCGTTCACCCCCCGGGGCCACAAACACCGACTGCAAGCACACAGCTGTTGGCAGCTGGACTCTGAACACTATGGACTTGTCATTCCTGAGAGAAGGCATTTGGCCAGGTGGAGATACAGCTCAGGCTGCCTGGCACAGCACACCAGCACCTGCCAGGGTCCTCGGTGGGCAGTGCGGGACCACTGCTGTAGACATGCACCAGCACACGGCAGGGGACACTTCAGCCCTAGGGCACTTGTAGAGATGAAGAAAGAACAAGACAAAAAAAAAAGCCAAGCCAAGAGCTGCAGACAGAAGTTTAAACTTCCACACCAAGCTCATCCAATCTTTGCAGGCGGCAATTCAGTCATGAATAGAGATAGGAAGACAGAGGGCATGTTTAGAAAACACAAAAGTATTTTTCTAAAAATCAAGAGCTCTGGGGTAGCTGCTCTTGACTTGTACCCTAGGAGAATGAGACACAACAGTACTTCTCTAATAGATTAATCCAATCTTTTTAATGCAAGGCTGCTCTCTGTAGGACTGGAGAAGTCCTGCCTGCTGTTCGCAACATTTTAAAGTCCTATCAGGCAGCAGTTGGTGCTCTTCCAGTATCAGCAGCACATTGGTCCAACTGGCTGGGAGTTAAAAATGTGTTTATGAAAAAAGTAACGGTTTGTTCTGCATCCTACGAAAGCAGTAGCTAGATTTTCCCTTGATAAACAAAGCAGATGTTCTGCCCAACTCAGAGCCAGGACAATAAACAGTTCTCCTACATGGCATGCTGATTTTCTTTTTTTTTTTCCTAATTGCTGGCTTCAGAGTTTTATTGTATAATATGCAGCTATTCAAATGAATTATAATAGTTACAGCAAAGAAGATTATATTACTGCAGAGTAATGGCTCACCTGATTCAAAACAGGGACTAAGTCTGATCATCAATGAATGACCATCAGTCTCAAGGATCCATTGCACACATCCAGGCATCTCGGGTCCATGTAGTTCTTCCCTTTCAGCAAATCAGCATTTTCTGTGCAGCACTGCTTGTAAAAGGTGGCTTGGACCATCATGGGTCTATTTTGTAGCCAAGACCAAGCTCTTCACTGCTGCTAGCTTTGCACAGGGCTGGTCTTTGCCCAACTCGCCTCACTGGAAACAGGGTTAATGACCTACTCAGGAGCTGCTGGCTTCACCAACTCAATCTGCAGGCTTGACACAGATAAATTAATTATTTCAATGCATAAGCTCAAGTAAAAAGATAATCTCCAGACTATCTTATCCAGAGGAACTGGCTCTATTTTATCTTGCTTCACTCACACCTCATGGCACCTCCACCTCCTATACAGGCATCCTAAAGACAAGTGCACAGAACACTTGAATTATAGATCCTGCCATCTGCTTAATAATGGATCTCAGATGCATCTGTGCTGAAGATTAGAGATGAAAATGCAGGGTAATTCCCCCTTCTGAAATATCATCACATGTACTAGTGTGGATAAACCTTCAGTTTTGTCACTGACACCCATTCAGTCCCTTCAGAACATATTCTCCATAGTTGTGACATCAGCTCTCTAGGAAGAGGGCAAGAAGTGTTGGTCTAACGAAGAATATGAGTCAACAAAATCACACTCCTTAGCCAAAGAAACCAATACTTTAGAAACAGCCACATGGAAATTCAGCTATTAATACTTTCCTGGACTGCCTTGGAAACAAGTGTCAGGAAAAAGAGATCTTTAATAATTACTGAGGTCAGAAATAGAGAGACAACCTGGACAAATTGCTAACCAGGCTCAATGTAGAGGAAGAAAAGCATTGAATGCTATAAAACTGAGCTTCAGCAGGCTTCTAAACACAAATCCCAAATCTCTTTCTCAATCAAATGGCTATGCTAATATCATCAGACTTGCCAGGCTGCTGAGAGTACCAAGTCCAAAAGAGAGGGTGCTCCATGCCTATTTTCTTCCTATGCTTTAAAAAGATGGTTAATATTAACTCTTCCATCCTCCAAACCATGATTATAAAATAAATCTTCTGTAAACCGCACTGGGCTAAACAATGTTCCTCCTCCTCCTGTTTCCAAGGTCTCTCAGACCCAAGGTCTCCATGTTGCTCAGACCCCTGAGTCACATTTACTCATTGCTGAGTCACCCTGCCAGAGCTGGACTCCAGTGCTCCAGGAAGGCTGGCTTGGAGTAAGCCTGCCCTTGCTGGGTTTACAGCAGATGAACAAACATGAACGTGAACCAGTTGCATGTAAGTCCTACGTCTCACTTGATGTTCATGACTGCTTCAAAAGTCAGAACCTGGAGCTAGTGCTTAACCTCAGAGATGCTGTTGCATATGGCAGAGCACATTACAACTGGTGAGTGTCATTTGTTTCAATATTTGCCAAAGGCTTAGTCCTATTATTTAGACAGTTTTATAAACAGCTATAGGATATTCTGCAAGTAGCATTTTAACCAAGTCAATTTTCTGAAGCCTCTTTATCCAGTAAGGAGAACTCTGCCTGTTAATTATATAAAAATGTGCTTCAATAGCATTCACTAGCAAAGAATATCCACTTGAATACTTTTAATTAAAAAAAAAACCCCAACCAACCAACAAAAAAAAAATAAAATCCACTGTTTTTTCCTGCTACTCCTGTTGCTGCAAGTCAGGAAAATAGCAAGAGAAGTGCTGACACCTACAGGACATTTGTGTGTCTAGAAAGCCATTCTGGCTAAGTCCTGCATCACTCACACTGTGGTACAGTTACACAAGCAGATGGCTTCAGAGTACAGCAGCTACTCAATCAGAATTAATTTACAAGTGACTTGAGTAATACTTCATACACTTTTTCAACACTTTTTTTTAGTACATCTCGTGAACATACAATCCGGGCCAATTAATGCTGATTGAAGCTCAGAAAGCTTGAAAAAATCAGAGTACTTTCCAGTTCCATTTCTACTCCCTACTTCCCACTCTGCTCACAACCTTGGCACTTCTCATTTCTGTGTCTAGCTTATTTCCCTTCTTTTTTTTGGCAGGGAAGGTCCCTGAACACCAGTAATTAAGAAATGCATTTCTATTTATTCTGTTAAGAGCAAGCTCAAGGACATAAGTCAGAAAGATTCTTCTCCCCCCTCTCCCAACACTTTTCCTAGACTTTTTCTTTCCCCCTCATCATCATTAGTTTCTTTTCATGTCCATTTTTTCCCAGGTGAATATAATATTAAAGCCGTCACAAACCAATGCCTCCATCACCCTGTTCAGTGTGATACTTTTGATTCACGTGTGTACAGCTCTGCAGAATCAAGGACAAAGGAGTGTGCACACAAGGAGTCATGTGCAGCCCTAAATCCCTAAAGCCTGTGCAGCTGAGGGCAGAGACTCAGGCTGGCACTACCTGAGGCCATTGTGCCCCCTCACTCAGCTCCGTGTGTACCAGGCAGAACCTGAGCTCAGCACCTCACTGCAGATCCACAAGGACTTCATGTTTCCAGGCCCAGCTCCACTCCCAAGCCCTGCCCTGCCCCAAACCGCCCTCACCAAGAGGACCATTTCCAAAAGGAATCTTTCGTACCAAGTAGCCCCTAAGAAAGCAGTCTTGATTATCAAAGTCACCCAAAGCCATTTCCAAGAAGCATTAAGAAGCTTGGCTTTGTTCCAGGGGACTGGGGGAAGGATTAACATTAGCTTCAAGTGCTGCACAATCAAACCACATCCATTTCTTTGTGGTCCAAAAGAAGCCTTGAGGTCTATGACAAAGACAAAGCTAGAGACACACAATGGGAGTGTTCAAGTGGAACAAATGGTGAAGAGGAAAAACATATAAAAAGGTAGTTACATGATTCTCAAGAAAATCCAGGCTAGAATAAAGGAAGGTTTAAACACAGGAGGAGGTTATGTGGTTTCTTTCACCATCCAGGTCCATATTTTTCATAAAGACATCAGACTCATTGCAGTTATACTGCTACAACTAATCCTTGGCCTGCTTCACCTTACATAAACAATTTTCATCTCACTTTTTTCAAGTTCCTAGTCAAAAAATGTCTTTAGCCAAAGCAAACATGTAAGACTCTACATGCACAAGTGCCTTCAAATACCCAGCATCCAAAACTACAGGTTTAGGTGTGGCTGGAGGAGATGCAGCATACATCTCAACCTCTGAGAAGGGGAAGGACAAGTACAAGGCCTGGGAAAGACTAAACCAGAACAGTCTTTCCACTAGTGAAACTGCATCACTGCACAACTGCAGCTCTACTGGGAAGATACTTAATGACATTTGGTGGGCTTGAGCACCAAGGTGACAGAGAGACATTTTAGTGCTGTGCCCAAGAATAAAACTACTGCATGAGAAGGATTCTGCACATGGTTTGACCTACACCACAGTTTATTTGTAAACATTTGTTACATGTGTCAATAATTTAAATGAACACAGACTTTGTACAATTCAATGTATAATATTAACAATGCCACACTAGAAGAGCACAACTGTATCCAGTTACAGTTGTACTTAAAACTTCAAAAATACAAACCATTTGAAACAATGAACAAAAAAGGGAAAATTTGAGAACAATGAAGGAAAAAAGTGCAATAAATCATGATCAAAAAAACCTGAAAACAAATGTAACACACTTCTTAGCTGGCTCCTGAACATCTTCCGGAATATCCATCTAGGTTCAGTACTACTTGGGTTGTACCAGAGCACAAAGCCAAGCCATCCTCTTCAAGTTAAAAATCTTGCTGAAACAGAAACTTAAAAGAAGTTTTACAATGTGTAATGCATGTGATTTTCCCCACAGTCAATAAAACTACCTGAAGAAATTTATTTAATTTGTCTTTATTTGCAATACAATATAAAATAGAGTCTTTTGGTATGAAGATCTTTGAGACCTGTTGGATTTTTACACAATATTTAAAACAAAAGTCACATAGTTTGAAGTCTCTTGACCACCCCAAGCACTGGTGCTGTAGTAGAGTTTCAGGAATTTCAATAGACTTCTTTGGTTGTAATTTATTCAGTAAACTTCAGATATGCAAATTTGAATATATAAGCTCCTACACTAGTGTTGAAACCGCTAAATTTAGAGTGGTTTGAGTTCTAAATAACTGCAACACATCTGGAATTCTCACCATTAATTCTAAGATTTATGGATAGTAACCAACTGTGAGGAGCAGGCTACTTTTATTGAGAAACTTTACTTTAGACAATCTAATAACAAAGGATAATATCCTTCACTTAGCAACACTGAAGAATATGCAGTGAGAACGTTTTCATCTATTTTCAAACTTTCATAAAATTTGCACTATCATCACTTTACATACTAGTATGGATAGTGCATGGCAAAATTGAATACAATACAGCAAACTAGCTCATCTACTGCAGCTCACAGTAGCACTTGAAGTAACATCTATAGCCCTGAAAGTGTAAGCCATCACTGCTGCTTAATTCCTCTACAGTGCCAGGTATTGGCTTCATCTCCATGTAACAGTTCTCACAGTAAAGGTTTTCTCAGGCATTTCTAGCAGACTGACATCCAATTCCTCTTCAATTTACTTTGGAGGAAATAAGGCAACTTAAAAACTGCTATGGAGAGTATGAAAGTATGCATGTCCAGTACAAAAAGTCACAGGAGTGTAAATGATCAACTGCATATGGGTAATGTAACTGTGATATATGCAGAATATATCATATTCATGTTCAGCTGTTGCTGGAACAAAACTGATGTAAGAAAGCAGCACTGAGCAAACTGAAGCACTACAGACTTCCAGTTGCTTAGAGCACAAGTCCTATGCTTACACTTCAGGAATGTACGTAAAGCCAGTGAAAAAGAATGGGATCTTCACAGTTGTAAATTAAGTCACTGCATTATCCTATACATTTGTACATTTGTCCTCTTCAAGCTTTTGACATGTCTTTTTAATGCAGAACAGGA
Organism: Pseudopodoces humilis; assembly: GCF_049639895.1. Classification (NCBI taxonomy): domain Eukaryota; kingdom Metazoa; phylum Chordata; class Aves; order Passeriformes; family Paridae; genus Pseudopodoces; species Pseudopodoces humilis. The sequence continues at coordinate 11,420,155 of NC_142200.1, forward strand.
TACAAACCCACATGTTGCATTTATTCTCCTTGCTGCTGTTCAGCACCATCCGTGACACAGATCCTTGACCCACTGTGTATTGCAGGATAGTAATGACAGGATGATTAAGTCTCGTTTTTAATTATGACTATTTAAAACAAGGCAGTTCTAGTAAAGAAGGAAGCTAGCAAAGAAGTCTTAAACTACATTGCTCATCCTCCTCATGTGCTAAACAGAACAGACTTTTTTAAGCTGGCAAAAAGTTAATACCTAATATAAACAAAGTAAAGTCATGCTACATAAAGTCATCCCCTAAAAATAGACCCAGAACACGATTTTAGATGAAAAAGCTTAATTTTTTCATGATCAACAGCTAATAGTTCAAGGAACACAGATTCACTAAATTTTCTGTCTTCACATCCTCTGTTGTTACCTTCCTTTGCTAACAACTGACGTGAAAAATCAAGAGCTCTGGTCCTTCAAACATTAATCAACAGGAGAGAACTAGTTAACTACCTTAAACTCAATTTATGATGACAGGAGTTTGCCCACAGGAATCATCACCAGCTTCAAATTACAGCAGAAGACTCCCAGCGGGATCAAATCTCAGACACTCCTGGTTTCATACCAAGAGGAGGATGAATCCATTAACAGTAAGAACAGTGCGAACAGAGATAACCACCTCTTATCTTCCACAATTCCATACCTCCACCAAATACTGACAGAGATGGAAGTGCATCACTCATCTTCGAAATGGCCTTAAGTCATCAGCAGGACACCAAGTCTGCACTAACTCAGCCTCCTCCTTCCATTGTACTGATTTGTCAAGGCCCCACCGTTAAGCTGAACTACAGAATTCAACAATCTTTAATGCCCCATATCATCACGATACTTTTATTTAAACAGTTGGTATCACTGAGCTTTCACAGGAAGAGCCAAATCTCTTACCTTTATACAGAAAAATTTTCAGTAATACAGTACAAAACTAAACAGAATTTATGTCTGAGTAACGAACATAGAAAACTACTATTGCAATTTTGTGGTGACAGCATAGAAATTTAACAATCATCAGAAAGCCTACAAAGGGCATGTTTAGTTATAAAAGAAAGATTGTCTCAAGATAAAAATAGTGCTGACAGCTAAAAAGCTCTCTGTTGCAGCAAGATATGCAGTAATGAGTAACAAGTTCTAGACAGCTTAAGTACTTCCCCAATACTGCAACACAACACATTTTTGTAACACTACTTTTACATGGGTTATGCTGCAGCAGCAGTACACTTCTTAGTGGTTGGCACTAGGAATTAACCATAATAGAAGAAAGGCATTTAGTGATCAATGCACAAGAACCTCTATTTGACCTGTTCTAGGTGTGGTTGAAAAAAACTGAGGAAGGGGCCCATCCATTCCATTCAGATAATACACCTTCCTTGAACATGAGATTCTTGGCAGGAAGAGGAACACCCAAATCTGCAGAAATGGGCTGCAGAAGTGAACTTGAAGAACCAGCATCATGGAGCTGATCCAGTGTTGAAATACCTTCCTAAAAGCAAAACAAAGAAAACCGTGTCTTAAAAACAAAGAATATGATGGGTTAATCTAATCTGCAAATACACTTGAAGTTTCTGAAGTGTATTACTATAATCCAGTGAATGCCAAATAAATATGGAAGTAAAAACAGAACAAACAAAATAAAATAAGCATACAGATGCCTCAGCTGCATCTTTGCATGTATGATTTGGTTTCCAAGAAACCTTCAGGGAAGCTTAAGACTCAAAACTGAAGACCTAGAAAAAATTAATGGAAAGCTCTAAAATCTTCAAAACATCTATCAGACTGCTATTTATCCTGTACCATGCTAAGACAGATACATGTATTTGGAGGCAATTACTTGAACATATGCTGAAGGCATTATTTCCCAGAAGTTTGGTTTTCTCATCTTAAAACTCACAGCAGCACCTTTTTTTCCTTTCTATGGACATCATATAGAAAAGTGTATCTCAGAGATAACATCTAATACATTAGGACTGGAGCCACTTGAGACTGAGAGTTGGTTTCAGGGCTTCAAACCTACCAGGAATCTCCAGTATTCTCATCAGGAGACAGTTTCAGGATGACATCATCCATAACACTACCTGCTTAATTAATTTGCAAATTCATTACCTTACTAAAAACAGAGTTTTAGAGGAAAGTATCATAAGACAGAGAAGCTAAGCATACTCCATGTTACACATGGACATGGTTTACTTCCAGGCAGAATCAGAGTAGGCTGCAGACCTGGGATTCCTCTTTGCTTGCTACACAAGATCTGTATTTCCTACCTACACTCCTAAAAATCATTCCAGAGTATGTAGTTTTACATATCTCATTGAACACTAAGGTCTAGAGGGATCTTAGGACAAGTACAAAAGTAACTAGCATGAAATCCATGCTAATATATTTTGGTTTTTTCTAAGGAAACACTGACTTGAGAGGCAGATAAACTTAGCATCTCCCTGGTTTGCAGTAAATCTCTCTAACATATCCAAGCAGCCACCACATAACCAGCAGAGTAGGCTGTGTTACTACAGAATGAATGAAAGGACAACTTTGCTGAGCAAGTGCCATAAAGAACAACGAAAATAATTACACATTGGAAGCAAACACTTGTTGAGATAAGTATTAAATGAGGCTAAAATAGGGATATATATATATAATACTTGCTTTGTCCTTCAAGTAACACTTGAGTGCTTAATACAGTTAGCATTTAAAGAAAAGGCAAATAAAACAAACCATGTATGTTTTCATATGCCCAAGAAAGGCAAATAAGAGGGCAGAAAGGCATACAGAGCAATTAACATCTGGGTTATTGCTCCTTACCTGGAATGAATGAACAAAATTAAGGACCTGAAGAGACAGCTTTCTACTGGAATGTAGGAGTTTTTGAAGGCTGTAAAAAACAAAAGAAAAGAAGCTATGGTCAAGGTACGCAATTTTTGACCAGTAATGTACCTCTGTAGTACCTTGCTCACAAGTAACTCCAGTGGTATCTAACATCATGTGACAAAAGCTTTCACACATAAAGCTTGATAATACTATCATCACTGAAGAGGTGCTTGACTCATCTGCTCATGAGTCTAGTCAGGTAAAAGCTATTTTCCACACCATTTACATTGAATGAAACGCAACTGGAAAATATAATTTGAAGTAAAATAATATATTAGACTCATTCCTATCTAGGACAGTCTGGTAACATGGCTTTTAAGAACTTTATTAGTGACATATTGTTAAAAGCAGGTCAACTACTATAGTAAGGGCCATATGCCTTATTTTCAAGCAGCCTTTTGATTTCCAGAACCATGCCTTAGAGAAAAAAAAGCCACAAAAAATAATCCTAAAAAAGCCCCACCAACCCCTCAACAAAACAAAAGAAACAAACCCCAAATTTCCACTGTTGAATGAATAATCTTTCATAAAGAAAAAAGCTGGATCATAAGCTGTGACTAAACTTATCAAGTATGATACCAGCAGTAATGAAAATTTCCTTAAGAGCTAAATGCATTTTACATCAAAGCACTACCAGCAAGCTTTCCTCCCCTACTCCAGAACACTCAGGAGGAAAAAAAAGCCTGTGCTAGGCTAGGAAAGGAAAACAAGTAGGATGGCACCCAAACTTGCTTTTCTCCTGATCTGCTCATACACAATTTACAACAAAGAACTAATTTTTGCTTTACAGAAACTATAAAAAATAGCCTAATCTTAATCTTACCACAACTGAGGACTAGTTGTACACATCTATGAGCCAAAAAACAACTCTTTCGCATCAGAATTAGCTACTCTATAAACATAGCTCAGTTCTGGTTTGTAGTCATCAAGTTGTAGGTATCTCTTTTTGCAGAATCTCCAGGCACACCATCTGTTAAACTTGCAACCATTAAATTACAGCTCACCTTTCTTTTCTACATAATCCATGAGTGGCAATTTTTCTGCAGACCTTTTGATTCAACTCAGAACTGAAAAGTGGAATGCCAAAGCATAACTCCAAGGGAACCCATTCCAGTTCAGTTGTGGGTACTACAGAAAGAAAAACAAGAGATAAGGAAAGTGTAAGAAAAAGAAAGCAAGAAAGCTCATTCTGGGATCAAAAATCTTAGATCTGGATCCACTAGACAGCTCATGCTCTTTAAAGACAGCTCATTTACTGAACTGCTCAAATATTTAAGGGAATCTGAAGAAGAATTTTGCATTGGACTTGTCCCAGAGAATAATCAAACAATGAATTCAGATCCTTAAAAACAAGGTAATTTTTAGTACAAGCCATTTGTCATGTTTTTACCTTCAAAGCTTTGCTTGACTGCAGAATCCATTGAGGGTTCTTCTATTACCATCTCAAATGATTCTGTGCTCCCATTTACATCAGATCCTGATGCTAGTTCAGGCTCTCCTAAAGGCAAAGTAATTCTTACATAAACAGGCACACAAATAGAAGTTTTGTTACCTTTGCCCAAGCTACAAAACTGAAGAAAGGAAACATGGGGCTGGACTCATTTTGGGACTGAAGAGTTATTTAGGGATCCTCAACACTTATGAAAGATTAAGCTCTGGCATATAAAAGCAGCACAACTTATTTTTAATATTTAAAGGAGTATTTTTTTCCCTTTATTGACTACTCTAGCTCAGTCATATATCAGTCTGTATTCAGTATCTGTGAGCCAAGTCTCAAAGAAGAATTAGGAAGCAAGCCTACTGACAATAGATTTACACTCAAAATGGGTTCCTATCTGTATTAGTACATAGTATTTCGTAGAGTTACCAGTATACAAGAGTATACAGTATTTTTGTAGAGTTACAAATCAAAGAATTTAATCGTTTGCTCACCTTTGCTTAAGGGATCGCATGGGAAATTAAGGGGACACAGATAAAAAAGACAATTACTGGTAACCAACCTCTTCCATCAGAAGCATCACTCAGCTTTCTGTTAGCATGCTGACTTGAGGGATTCAACATTGTGACATAGCCACAAAAATGCTGCAAGTCGACTTTGTTTCTCAGTATTTTTAAAGCAGTATGAATGCCCATGTTCACACGAGAGAAGTCTAAGGAGGAAAGAAAACATATTGCAGCACATTTTAAAAGAGGCCTCCCCATAACCATGTGGGCTCCTCTCAAGGCCAGGGTAAGGTTTTATTTGGATTTTTTCTGCTTGTAATCCTCCATCTTAGTGATCACATTGTTAGATATGGGATAACACCAAGCATGAAGTGGTGTTTTATAATAAAGTAATAGAGTCAAGGAGAAAGAAAAATACCAAAAAAAAGACAATCTCTCTCCTACACAGACACATTCAGAGACAGAAATGGCAAGGTTCAGCCAGGAATCAGGTGTCCAGCTCTTTCAGTGCCAGAATCTTTTATGGCAGATGCAATGCAAGATACATGCTTCACACATCTGAAATTCTGAAGAATCAGAATACAGCATTAGAGCTTAACATGAAATTCAATACCAAGTTGTTCATGTCAGAACTTAAGAGATTCTAACTTCAGGGTTTCCTCCAACTAGATGGAAAACCAGACATATCAGAGAGAGCAAATATAATAGTAATGAATTTTGAACCTAGTAAAAACTATACTAGGAAGTTACTTTTATTTCTACTTGGTCCAGACTCTTCTAAGCATATTATCTAAAATAATTTTAGATTTCACATCTGGAAATTCATACTTTCATGACAGCTCTCACTTGGAGAGGTTATAGCCTCAACTATGCAAAGCTTCTGTACTACTCATCAAGGAGTATTGAGAACTTGTTAATTCCTGCCTTTCAAAATCAGTAGAACTAGGCAGACTTTGAAAGAATAGATTTTGCTAGCTTTTCCTGAGGAAAAAACCTCCATAGTAGGTTTCTAGTGCTAATAATCAAGGTAAGTTTGTTCACTTTTGGTCTCATCTGTCTTACAGTTAAGAAATGCTCAATATAATATATGGAAAAATTAGTTATGCAGTTAATAAATATGCTAGTTAATAAGCAAGTATGCACAAAGGATTTTGGGGTATTTGTAGAAGTTGCTTCTTTACATTTGTGTTAGGAGATAAGAGGCAAGAAAACACATTCTACTTAGAGAAGATAGAAAGGAGAAGGTGGTATCTCTGAGCTCAGAACAGACTTGTGAACCATTTAAAACTTTCCATTTTCTCATATGACTCATAAGATCAACAAAATTTGTTTTAAAAGGATTATTGCAACCTTCTTGCACAAGGTGATGTGCAACAGATGTGTAATGTAGAGTAGAAATTGCACTGAAGATGATCTGTTACCTCCCTGTTGCTCAGCTTCATCAAAAGGGAAAGGTATGTGCATTGTTTCTCCAATTCCATGCATGCCATGACCCTGAACAGCAAGAAATTAAATCAGGAACAGAAAAAATACTCATCACCTTAGCTCAGTCCTACTTGTGCTCCCTTTTAAGGAGTACCAGCCAAGTTGATGAAACAAACCAATGGAGGTATTTACACATTAAACATCTTGCTTAGCTGAAATAATTGAAATACCCCACCTTTCTCTTTAAAATGCATGTAGTAAACACAGTGAGGTTCCCTTCACTGAAGAGAAGCAATTTTTCTCTCCAATTACTGGCTATAATAGTATTTTCCTAAAGGCTGAGCAGTTCTGGAGCAAAAGGGACTTCCCAACCCTGCATACAGAACATTTTTCAGCAGTCACAGGCTGCTTACAAACTGGCCTTTGAGAATGTGTAATTTTATGTTTGTTACAATATTAAACACCTATTTATTTAAATTACTGATTCTGAGAGTTCAGCTGAACCAAAGAAACTGATGAGGAAACAATTTTAATTCTTCCAAATAGAAAAACCCAACCTATTCCGCTATTTGCGATAAAAAGCATGTTTTGTTCATACTTTACTCTAAGAGTTAAATAGCAAGAAGTTTGAAAAGCTGTATTTCTTTAATTAACAATTCGTAATACCGGTTACCTTGTGTCACTGCTGTCTAAAAACCTTGTGGACCCTTCACTTTCATCCCAGTTTACTATTTCCTCTACTTTAGCTACCAAAACTTGTTATGCCTGCCCATAATACAGTAACACATACATAATATGAATTCAGTTCAGAACATGTCTTAACAGCCACTGAATCACAGCAGCACTGCCTACAGAAGTTAAACATATTTTTCAGCTCTTGACGAAAGTGTAGCTCTTCTACATTGTTAATATCCTCTACCACAGAACAGCTTAACTCAAAAAATTAAGCAGGTTTTCATCATTTATACAGAGCACTCTGTACCTGAATTAGAACAGCAGAATGAGTTAAAGCATCGTTCAACATTGTGAGCACATTTGAAGTAGGAACTACTCCTGGGTCGTGACCCCAAGACGTTATTAGTAAGCGATCATAACCCTGGAAGAGAGAAATTAAGAGTGTGTGTAGTAGTAATGAATTATCTAAGCACATAAAGTGAAATATTTGAGTTAGGCACTAGCATACCATTGTGACTAGGAAGTTACCATAGGTAACTACAGCTCCACAATGCTATACTTGGAACCAGGGCTCTCTCATGTTCATATTCTTGGTAAAGACAGAAGTTTGCCAACCTCAAAATGCTATTTTGGACAGGAGGTATCTGTCACCAAATCCTGTAAAGGTATGTGGCTATTGCAGCAGCCTTCTAGAAAATAGGAGATGGATATAATCCCACATAAATTTAAAAGCAAAATATAAATTGGATAGACTAACACTATCAGTAAAGAATAAAGATAAATTAATCTCCAAAACATCTATCAAGGGCACAGTGGGGAACAGGAAGACAAAACCACTAAATTTCTTAGTTTCTCAGTTTTCAAGATTGAATTCCACTGCATCTCCGTAAGATTTCTAGAAGTATCTTGACAGTTCCCTAAGAAAATGACATTACAAAACAGCAGCAGGAGAGAAGCACTCATATTCCTATAGTGGAAAAAAAGAGATCCAGACTGGGAGATCATTTAGTTCAAGAAAATCTGTCCTGTCAGCACACTGAGATCCATCCACTACTTTTAAGTTTTCCAAGGCTACCACACTGAATGCTTCTTTACTAACAAAAGCACACAACCTGTACATGTACAGGTTGTTTAAACATAATGACAAACTACAGTTTTAATCACGGTCATCACCAATGGCCTTACAAAATGCCTTCTGCTCTAGAAGACTTGATTCACTTAATCCAATGTGATGATACAATAGATCTTAGAAATACAGGTATCTACAAAATTTTTGAAATCACAAGGGACACATGAAAGGTTTGAGGAATGGAATCTACAGATCCTAGTGCCAGAGAGGACTGCTGATAAAGGTACACCAAAGAATGCACTCCCTCTCTGAATGTCTCCAAACCTTCCTAATATATTTAGTTCCTCATGTATCTACAGGATGAAAAAAATGAGACAAAAACTTCAGAGGCCTCTCTGCAATTATAAAGTTGCACAATACTATTTTACAAATTCCATTGTGAGCAGCAAGACCCAAACACTGCTAAATGCCCACAGCATTTCAAATCAAAGTCAATATGGGCAAGTTTAGAAGTTGTCATGGCCACTTCCACCTACATTTGTCTAGTATACAGAATACCCAGCAGTGCTCCTTTGTGGTACATTTGTCTTTATTAGTATCTCAGAGACAAAATGGGAGAAGGCAGCATCTGAAATCTTTCAGGCAGAAGTTGATCACCTGTGCTGTTTTGTGCGACTCCTTGCCAAAGCACTGTATGAATGCTAAAAAGTTAGGTGGATTCCAGGCTGGAAGGAATTGAGGAAATCAACTCATCAGTGCACAGCCAACAATTTGAATTACAATCTGCGTGTGCAGAGAATCACATGCAGCCACAGAGCTCCCGACCAGAACATGCAGGAGAGTGGAAACGTGTTACAAGGAATTATTGCACAATGTGCTGCTTCTTCCTCCTTCCAGACACTGCTACAAGTCAGGCTACAGGGCAAGGAAGATCTTTTTTCCAACCTAATGCAACCCTTATTATTCTGTCATTTAAACTGCAGGGAGAACTACAGCAAATAACTCCAAAGTCTCCAGCACAGATTTGGACAAGTTGTAAGTGATCATGTTAGCCATCTTCTAAACCAGGCAGAATTGTATGTAGAAGTGACGTTTCTTGCACAATGCTAAAAAAAAAAAAGCACAATATACTAGGTCTCCATCTTTTCACACAGCTCTTCTCTGTCTTTCTAACACTCTCTGTGGGTGGGCTAACAAAGCTCAATTCTTAAAACTGCAGTGCCAGATTTTACACTAAACTTCAAAGAGGTGGCATTAAATATACTGGAGTCACATTCTGACAAAGGGAGAGATGTAAGTAGCACTCCTTTTCCAGAACTTTGAAAGAAAACAAATCAAGATGCTACATAAAACTTGCTTCTAGAAAAGGAAGATCATCTACAATGAATTGTACCTCTGACTTCAACTGTTATCTCTAAATAGCATACAGCATATCTTTGAAACACCTGGAGATGGAAAGGAGAATAAATCCATACACAGACTACCTGAAAAACATCTGGGAGTTTTCGAAGACGTGTTCCTTTAGAGAGCAACAGGGAGGGTGGTCCTTGTCCAGTTATATGGTATATATACAGTTTGAACCAAACTGAACTGACTTCTGGTATTGCAGGCCCAATATGCTGAAGATAAATAATTCAAGAAATTAGAAATAACTTCAGATTGCAACCATCATTGATACAGATTTAATATAAGAATTTAAGAAACAATAGTTTTAAAGAAATATAAATCCAGTTTTTCAGCACTGACATACAAATGTATTACTCTCCACTAACTATATTCTAGGTAATTAGTCCAGTGACACAGGAGTCTTTACAGAAAGATGACAGTAATGTATTTTCTATTAATCTAAATTCATGAACAAAATATGTGTCACTGGCTAACTTGAACAGAAAAACTGTTAGTAAGTTAAACGAAGTTATTTTATAATTTACTAAATATTCACATTTTTCCTCAACATCTTTTATTAGTTACAGTGATATTCTACATGCTAATAATTTTGTCACTTTAAAAGGGACATCTGACATATTTTTTCACCTGGGGTGTACAGCTGCTAATAGGTCGAATTTCATTGGTGAGAGGTGCCATGGAAACCAGCAGAGTGTAATTTTTGTTGAGAACTCTGCTGCAGGTAGCTGGATCCAAACCAAGCAAACTTTCACATCGTAACAGGTCCAAGGGGAACCCTATGTTCAAAATACAAGATGCTTAAATTACCACTTGAAATGGAAGATACAAACACTAAGTATGATTTCAGAATTTCCATTCTCTGATAAGCCATGAATACAGTATTTTCCACAAAAACAACTGGGGTGAATTTTAGTAAATCTGTACAAAATTTTAGCAATTCTAGGCATACAGGGCTGTCTGACACCACACAAGTTCCTCACCAACTAACTGAACACAGGAAATACACACAGAGATACTGAGAAAGTCAACTAAGTTTTAAAAGAAAAACCTAAAAAATTGTCCCCATTAGAAAAATACATTCCTTTTCATGGCTTGAAAAATGTTTCTTTGACAGAACAGCTGATAACAAACTCTTATGGCTTTCAGAAGCATGTGATTTGAAACAATCTTTCTCAAGTTCAGCTTGTCTTGCCTTTATTATGCTTTAATCTGTTGCTCTGGATCTTAAGCACAAGCCTTGGCAACCAAATCTGTCATTCAACAAGCAAACCCAGTAACACAGGCTCAAAGGATGATGAAAAATATTTCAAAATACTTTTAATCAAGTAGGATACTGACTGCTATGAGAGCAGTAAGGGCAGAAAGCTGAGTTCATGGCAGATAAGTAAACCAACTTAGAAGGATTTCCAGAAGTGCTCACAGTACCATTATTTGGTTGATCAGGCTGTACAGCTTGCGCCCCCAGGTCTTTATTGTGCCGCAAAAACAGTATTGTGTTTCTCAGCGTAAGGGCATGGTCAAAGTATCGCTGTGCTTCCCCTTCCCCTGTGCTTTGAACCTAAACAAGAAACAAAACCAGTGCATACAGTGGCAGATTGTTTATATAAGGATCAATTACACCAAAGGAAAGATCAACAAATTAGTATTCTAAAGCATTGTTCTTGAGTAATAACCCTGCAGCTTATATGTAAAGGTATCTACAGCAACTATTAAATGAAAGGCAGGTCTTGGCCATGCTAGTGGAATGGTCAAAAAGCACACAAAGACATTATCTATAAATTAGAACCGTGATTCATTCTTTAGGTAAAAGGATAGAAGTGTCCAGTCATCCTGACTGGTATGAAATGATACAGCAATTAACAGCACTTCTCCTACATGATTCTACAGATGTCCTTATAGAAGTATCTTTAGAAGGTGGAGTTGGCCCCTTTAACACTTCAAGCACTGAAAAAGCATTTTGTCAAAACTGTAACTATTTACCTTTTCCAGCTCCACCAAGAAGCTGTCAAGACTCTCATCTGACAGTTTCCCAACTTCAAACATAGTGACTGCATGACTTTTCAAGTTCTGGAACAACAAAACAAAACTGTCTTCTCTGAGAACAGAATGGGCAAATAGAAGCTGTATTAAGCAAAACTACTATTTAACAAATAATACAAAAGATTTCCTAGTATTTATTTTTTAAATAAAGCTGTATTATATTGTTGGCAAAGTAATTTAAAGCTCTACATATTTATTCTTGGCATAACACATCAAACAATTTTGACATACTGGTGAGAGATTTCCCATCATTAAAAAGGCAGTGAGAGTAGAATCAAACAGGAAGGCAATGCGCTTTGTGTGTCCACTGGACAGGTTCAGGCTGCTCACACTGGCTGTTTCAGCTAACAGAAAACAAAAAGGAATAAAACATTTGTTTTATTTTAAAATAGTATCATCAAGTCTAATCAAATCTATTAACAAACAAAAATGAAAAGGAAAAAGATAGTTATCACCATACCAAGTAAAACAAAATACCCCAAAACTACTGATTAATTTAATTCAGAAGTTAGTATCTTTGTGTCAAATTTATATACACAATACATATCAGTCTCATCTTCAGAAAGAAGTTGTTAAGCTCAAGACTCTTAAACCAAGAAGTAGACACCACCTCCCCTACTGAGTAGTCCATATGACAAAAGATCTATATAATCTGTGTTTCACTTGTTTCTAGACCTCTTTACAGCCTGTGCCACTCTACAAACAGAAAAATAATTGATCCTAATGTATTAAAATTTACTGTTAGTGCTAACCTGGATCATCTTGACTGTTGGTATCTGTATCTGTGGCTGATGACCCAGCTTCCTGTATAGGACTTCTGTTTTCCCCACTGTCCCATGAAAGCAGCATCTTTTGAGGATCCAAAGTACTCCTATTAATGTGAATTAAAATCCACATCTATCAGTCACTGTAGCACCAGAGAAGTATCTCTGCCTTCCAGTCCTAAAAGTCCACACACAGGCATACCCAACACATGCCTTTCAGTATGTCCAAGCCCTAAATCAGTCCAGTTTAATATCCCTCAGGGTCCTGATTTAGCTTCAGCAGAACGGCTTATTGGCTGAAAATATCAGACTGTGAAGAGATCTTAAAAATCAAACCACCATCATTGAAGAATCCAATGGAAAAAATCTAATACACTTTGTTCTCACATTCTGAAAAAGCATTAAAGAAAACAGGCATAGCAGTAATTTTAAGTGGCTTAGCAGATACTGAACTAAAAGCACCCAACAATTCCTAATTAATACAACTTGCCATTTTGACTTGGAGAACTCTGTTGACTGGTACTAACAGCAATTTCCTGGGAAGTGATATAGATGCACACTTATGTGAGAGTGTCACTGACAACTTCAATGGGTCCTGACAGCAAACAAGCAAACTCTATGCACATATTCACTGCCAGCAGTGCCAAGAGCCACAGCCTCTCTAATAGCACACTGACAGCTGTTATTTCTGGCCCCAGGAGTCTAAAACAAACACACATTCATCTGCTGGAAAAGTGAGCAACTAGGTACCTAAAGGTCAAAAAGCCAGCACTAAGTAATAGCACCAAATGGAGTACTCTGAACTTACAGGCTGAATTACCATTCCTCATCCTCAGATTAACATGAGAAGCATGTATTCTTGTCATTATACACATTAGAAAGCCAAGTGAGATTTGTTATTGCAGAAGTCAAAGAAAGCAACCAGTAGCTTTAAAATAAGATATTCAAAGTTTTCCCTTCAAAAGGAAAAATAAGCCTAAGAAAGAGTAGAAACACTTACTTCAGTCTGTTTACTGAAGGAACATTCTTCCATGATGGATGAAGATTATCCAGGTTTATTACTTGGCCTTTCTTATGAGCGAAGCCCAACCGACAATACATGGATACAGCATTCTGCAGAACACACACACACAGAGTAAGGAAATGCTGTATGAAACCAAGGTTGCAGGACAGTGAACTTTCTGTATCCAGTTAAACAAATGCATTGTACACACATACCTTTACTAAAGATAAGTCAATCTCTAACACGTTTGCCAGCTTAAAAATAAAAAAAGACAAGTAAGCAAATTAACAGGACAGGTAATCACTATTTGTGTGATTTAGCATCTTTTTATTGGTCTTATTTCTAAACCCAGCCTGTACTGGTAGAAGCAATTTTGTCTGCATCAAAGATGATGAAAAAAGAGCATGAAACCTCTTAACTTTCCCAATTGAAAGCATGCAGAAGAAATATGAGGCTATCTTCCACTTTGTAATTTCTAGGCTAACCATGTATATATCATTTTAAGTTAGCCAGGTATGTCAGAAGACACACAAGGAGAAAAACAAATCCTGGACATATTTAATGGGTATTTTTCAGATATTTATTCAGCAAGTTTGGGAAGACCTTATAAAAACATAAGGTCTCATACTAAAACTATGCTTATCCAAGAGCTACATTGCTATTTTAAGCCAACAACCTGTGTGCTTTCACTGCCAAAGAAAAAATTACTTGAATTTTTTCCACATTAGCAAAACAGACCTTGTTCCAGTTTTAACTAATATAAAAGCCTACTCTGTATAAATTAATTCCAGCTAATGTAATTGTTTCACTGAACTGAAGGTACTCCTTCAAGATTAAAGCACTATAAAAGCTACAGGTTGCATCTTAAGTCTGGCACTGTATCTTAACAAAATCACTGTCTATCAGTACCTTTAAGTATTTTTAGCACTGTGCTTTGGGCCATTTTCAAATATTCCTATCTCCCTGACACAGGTTAAGTTTTACTTACCTCTGCCACATTAGTATGCTCATCTATTGAAACAAATATCTTGTACAACAGTGTTTCAAAGTAATCACCTTGCACTCTGTTCATCACAAAACCTTCAAGTGGTGGCACTGAAATAAGAATTACTTTCAAAATTACAATTCGGTAACTTAGTTTATTGAACTGAAACTATACTACAACAGAAAAATAAGTTTACACTTTAGTGTTCATGGTACCTGCAATTTGGAGGATTTCCCAGGCACAAAGAACAAAAACCTGAACATAGCATATGAGGTATTTAAAATTCTGCCACCCCTTAGGACAGTAATGATTGTCATTATGTTTTCTTATAGAAAATAAACTGCACTGCCTTCCACCATAGCCTTGCATTTTCCAGCTCATCAACTACAGATAATTTTGTGTCCAGCCCATAAAATTATTTTGTAATGTGGATGGAGATTAAATCATGACTGTGATTGATGCAGGACGTGAAAAATCTCACACCACCCACATACTCCAGAACTGAGACTACCAGAGCAATTACCTAAGCAGTAAGTCTCTTGTGTTTAGAGAACTTTCACTTAAACTATCTCTGTACAGCAATGCCAGGTACTTTTTGCAAGACCAAGTTCCAAACAACTTACGCCTTTGACGATTATAGTGAATTCAGAAACCCCTGAGACCTATCACAGCATAACAAGCTGCTCAAAGGCCAGCCCACATGCTGTGCTAGTTTAAGCTCCTACACAGTCCCCAGGCACAGTCTGTGACTAATTGAGGTGACAATACCCATGAAGAATAGAACTAGTATCTATTAGAAACTTACATCTGTCTAAAAAGAAGTCAAAACCCCATGTCTGTTTGGTAAGGTAACTACAATTTTATATGCTCATCTTCCTTTTCATTACAAACTTATAGGAGGGTACTTATTAATTCATGCCATGACTCCCATAAAAGAATCTCATCTTACCTAAATATGCATTCAATATAACCTAAGAATTCAAGTTGAAACAAATCCTATATACAATAAAATTGATGTTTTAATAGGATTGAAAACATTTAGTCAGTAAAGAGTTTCATAGCTCAAATGTTTTGTTTCAGCACACACATGCACATAGACAAGCAGCTTCCAAGACAGAGAATTACAGGACAATTCAAAGGAAACTGAGACAACACAGGTATAATAACATGAAGTATTTACTTACCTGCAATACAGCTGTCATCAGATATTGGTACATCAAGGTAAATAAATCCTTTGTTATACAAACCTTTTTAAACAAAAGGACATTTTAGAAAAAAAGCAAAAAAGCATTTTGCAAAATATTTAAGATAAAAAGCAGACTTCCCCACCAACAAACTCAGATTTTAAAGTAATTTTCCCTAATATCCTCACCAGTATTTCTTTGCAATGCACAGATTAATAAACCTAATACCAACCAGGTGTCACCCCAAACCAGAGCTCCTCACTTGCAGCCTGATGCAGCACACTTGGACCTCTACAAGTACTTCCAGGACAGCACAGTGAAATGACCACAGATTAAAGCAGCTCCATTTAAAAAACATTATCATATCTCTCCCTAAATGTTAACTTAGTTCTCACCATCACCACTGTACTGTCAAGACGCAGGGTTTTTATCCTCAATTGGCTTTGTCACCTGAGAATGCTGGCTTCATTTGGCTACTCAGGCCAGAAGTGACACACGTGGTAGCAAGGATACAAAACACACCAATCCTTACACATCCTTGCCACACATTGTGTTGTTTACACAATTACAAAAAGAAATTCTGGTGCATTTCAGCACAAAGAATCAGCAAAGCTGCAGCAGATATAGACAGACACTATATACAACAAGGACAACAATATGGTAAACATTTAAATTGCATTTTCCCAGCTCAAAACTGAGCACTAAGCATCTTAACTCAGTTCTGCAGATAAGCCAGTAAGAAGTTCTTAAGAAAGAGAAAAAAATTACAGTATGGTAATCACTAGAGTCTAAGCTTTTAACAGCTATCATAGAATTACAGAATGTGCTGAGTTGGCAAGGACTCATCACGATCATGGAGTCCAACTCCTGGCCCCAAGAATCACATCATCTGCCTGAAAGCATTATTTAAATGCTTCCTGAACATTAGCTATACTTTAACGGCAAGGCATAAAGCTGAACTACACAGCACAAGTAAGCCAAATTTATTATCTGTGGTTTCTTTGGTGTTACCCAAGATCAGTGCATCTACACTGTATTCATTATGGTGGTGGTGAAGTTACCAAGAGCCCTCAGGTGAAGTGGAACTGAACACCTGAAGTGGAACTGTCAGGATGTTTTATACACATAGAGAGCTCAGCTACAGTTTGTGCCTGTAGAACTATATTGTATCTACTTAAATTACTATCATTGTATCTAGTTAAATTACCATCCTCAATCAGATCTTAAATAAAACACCTGCATTAACCCATCAACTGACTTAGAGCCACACTGATTCACCATTCAGCTCTGGCAGTAACACAATCAGTTTTACACAATGATGTGTATCAACAAACCAGCTTTTATAGATAAGGGTGACATTACAAGTCATCAACATGCTAACCATGCTTTACACTGTCTCTCCTTTAGGTTCAGCTCTTATGATTGATACATCCTTATCTATACACCTGAAATGTATTGATGGCATCATAGTTTGGACTCAGCAGCCTTCTTTGCCCAGAAAATACGATCCTTCTCACAGTCCCATTACATTAATTGCATGTACATTCTTTTTCCATACATTAGATCCTTCTAAACCTACTAAATCTGTGCTGTAAGATTCTCAAAAAACACTGGGCCATTTATAAAAAAGACTATGAAGTGATTTTGGAATTCTATTAAGCCTTATACTGTTTTAGATCCCCTCAAGAGTATGAATTTCACCAACCTCACTTTTGTAATTCTTTCATTCTGCTCAGTAACAGGCAATAAAATTCTGACTCAATTTCTCATGAAAAACTGCCGTGTGCAGGTTTGAGTGCTTGTAGTAAGATAAGCCCTTACAGACAAGACTTTTCCAGGAGGATTTTGTCAGTGAATTTTCACTCCCTAATACAATTTGTCTGTACCTTTTACTTGTTACACAGAAATGAGAAGCCAGTAACAGCTACAGACTTCTGTGAAACAAGACAGCCCCATTTTATGGTATTAAGATAGTAGAAGAATCTAAAAAACTCTCCTTTGAAAAGCAAGGAGTGTACTTTAATTACTCGGGATTACCAATTCTGACATTTTTAATTTTAGTTTCTATTGTTCTCATCTAAATTCTCTTCCCCCACAATCTTTACTGACAGCTTCTAATGAAAGAATTTTTTGATTCAAACAACAGAGCAGTAACAGAGCTGCTAACTGTTCACCAATAAACCATTTACAGGATCTAGACTGCAGTCTGTACAAGCTTGTGAATATTTTCCTCCAACTCTCCTTTATGCCTCAG
Organism: Pseudopodoces humilis; assembly: GCF_049639895.1. Classification (NCBI taxonomy): domain Eukaryota; kingdom Metazoa; phylum Chordata; class Aves; order Passeriformes; family Paridae; genus Pseudopodoces; species Pseudopodoces humilis. Next base: position 11,437,806 of record NC_142200.1, read on the forward strand.
CTGTTTACATCACCTTTACTCCTAATTTCCAGACACTACTAGGATTTACTAAGCAATATCTAAAATCAGAAACGTTCATTAAAACTTACTGTGAACTACATTGAAGTCTAATGAACCAGCAAGTTGAGGACCTGAATCAATTATCTTATCAATAGCAGACTTCTCTGATGTAGTACAAATCTAGGTTAAAAAAAAATAATATTAGTTTCTTGCAGAAGTGAGTCCATGCAACTTAATACCACTCAAAAAACTCCCAAACACTTAAGCCTCAAATCAGTCATAAGTAATGTAACAGTACAGGGAGTAACCCACATTCCTAACCAAAAGATTTGCACTGAAGAATTTACTGCAGTTCCTGTTAGAAGTCTCTAATTTTTTTAGCTTGTCCCCACACAAAGTTATGCATGCTCTAGGAAAGAAAATTAATTGCACAAGAATTTGGCAAGTGAAGTCCAGTGTAACAGATTTGCTCTTTAAAACTTCCTGAGTGTTCAGCCACACAACTGGAATATTCTAGAAAGTGGCCCATTACAATATCAAAGTGACTGGCTTCAAATGAACTACCCTAGGTTGCAGGGATATCCGAACATGAGTAGCCTAAGGTATTTCAAAAAAGGGATTGCATCACTGCTTTAAGTATGTTCTAATCTAAACAAAAAACTTCTCTAGAAGAAAATAAATCTATATCAAATGACTGCAAAAAAAACACCTGTGAGAAATGAAAGCAGAATGAGGATGAAACAGTAAGTCATCTCACAAGCTTTTCACGTGCAAACAATGAAAAACTAAGCAGACACAAAGAACAGAAACAAGTCCACCACCATTCTGATACTAATTACAGTGAAGTTAAAGATTCAGTCAAAACTGACCTATCAGGGCTTAAATATGAAATTTAAGAAAATATACTTTGTTGCTTGTTTCCTACAAATCATATGATCATGCACATAAGTTATCACAGTTTGACTGATGTAAAACAACCTCTACACTGTACATAGCGCAGAAAGTACAAAGGGGAGAGAAGGCAGAACATGTCAAAGAAAACATCATGATTTCCATTAGTTCCAATCTCCAAGATACTCCTAAGAGAGTTGCTGCAAATCTGTAATATAATCTTTGTGTATTTCACATGAAAGAAAGTCCCTGCTTTCAGGGACTATCAGTATTAACCTGGATTTAGAGAGGCAGTCCACGCTACACTACCTTGATGTCATCCTCAGTGATGTAACCAGCCTGCACGACCCACCACGCCTCTATAGCAATCTCCACAGGCTTCACGGGTAACAGATCATGGGCAGTTTTCCTTCTGAAAAATTTCTGCAGTGGTACAGTCCATTTGAGATAGTAATAAAGAGCACTTCACATGCACAGACATTCATTTACCTTTATAAAATTGATCTGTATAAACATCCATTTTTAAGTACAATATATTTACAGACTGGAGACACACATGCTATTAGCATTGTCATGTAGCAAAAGTTTCTCTCCTCTCTCAGATCACAAGAAGCCAGAAAGGTAAAAAAAAAAATCCATTTGATATTGTTAAATCTTCCCATAAGCTCCATATTGTAGGGGTTGCTAATTAAAACCCACACTATTCCATCGTATTAGGATCAGGTCCAAATTTAAACTATTTGTGACATTTTCTAATTTGAATCAATAAGAGAGCAAAGTATGGAAACAGTATTTTAAAGAAGTTCAGTGATTTGCAAAAAACACATTTTAGGAATATATTTTATTTACTTTAAGGGACAAAGTAAAACATTCTAAATAAGCACAGTGCTAAAAAAATACAGTGAGTGTCAATCCACGAAAGAAAAATTGGAGGTTACTGTTTGTTTGTTTATAGAGCTAAATAGCTTCTCTTTCATTGCACAGTCATTGTTTTTGGTTCACTATCAGCTGCATATTTTGGTAAGCTCACTTTCAGTTAAAGGACTATGAAGCTACTGCAAGAGCACTTCTGAGTTCCCTTAAGAAAGGAAGGAATTGTTGCAAACTAACGGCTCGACTTCTATCAACCATCACAGTGCTTTCCACATGGGCTGTTTACATCCAAGGCTGTCTGTGCACTCATTAGCATTGTCTTAGAGAAAAACTTACACACTGAAAGAATTTACACCTAGATGGATCACTGTTCCAGAATAAACTGTGATCTCAATGGCACACATAGAAACATGGGAAAATTCTTTCAGAACCAGTATCATTGTTCCCTGCTTACAGTGGCCAGGAGACATTATTTATCTGGTATTATATAGTACAGCTCCAAAAAGAAAAGACTAATAAAAATTAAAAATTAATAATTAATGTATTTTTCTTTACTATACTTTAATTTTAAACCAAAAAGCTCTATTAACTTGAGGAAACATAATATAATTAACAATATACTACATCACACTCAATTAGCCACACTATTAAACTGACCAGAGTCAGAAGATGATTCCATTCTTAATTTCCTATTAAATAATATGGGAAAGAGGGACAAAAGGGTAAAGGAAAGGGAGAGAAAATTAAAGACAAACTTACTTTTGAAGACCTACATTGGTTCATTAGATCGATATATTGGTTTCTTCCTATGCCAAGAAGTCTTAGACCTGAAAAATAAGCAATATTTTATCTATCTTAAGACAAGTTTAATCTGAAAATATATTAAGCCTTTGTCAAAGCATCAGACCTTCTTCTTGAATAACCTTTTTATTTACTCTTATCCAAAATACAAGGACAGTTATAGGAACTAAATTCATTCCATAGTCCATCCCCATTCTTTCACTGTGTTTAGGGGAAAAAAAAATCCCCTATCACTCAAGTCACAGGGTAGCAGGTAATAATCTAACTCCTCCTATACTCCCATCAACAACTTCAGATTAATAGTGATAGCTTTTCTTTCCCTCAACAACGTCCATACCATGCACTGGATTAGAACTCTAAGAACTAGACACAAAAGGCCACTTAATCATGTAAGGAATATGATTGAGATATATTTGAATTAAACTGAATAAAAATTTAATTCCACAATCTCTAGCCTTCAACCATTAAGGTACCACAAACATATGGTAGATGGTACTATCTACAGATAGTAGAAAACTATTCAATAGTTTTAATCCATATTCTGTCTCAGCTTTAACTCCAACTTTCTAGTTCAACACTAGCACTTATGAAAAGAAGCAATGAAGGAAGTTTAAGTCAATTACACTGCAGCCACTAATCTGCAGCTGTGCTAAAATAACGGAATTGTTTGAGGGCAGCAGAAATCAAACAAAAGCGGGAAAATCTTTTATTTCTTTAAACTCCTGACTAACACTATATTTCCAACAAGCAGTAGGGTGCTGAGGAAATTTCTTCCTCATCTGTTCCTCTGCTGTGAACATTACACAGAGGCTAACTAGTAGTTAACTGAGAATATCCTTCTAAAACCAAAACCAACTGTTTTCAAAAGCTGCAGGCTATTCCTCACCTGCCTACGCACTATTCTTAAAAAGAACTTCATGAATGCATAGCAAAGGCAAGGAAATCAGTGTTAAATATACCTAACATTTCAGTCGCAGGTTAACAACCTCCCTGTGCCATGAGTTTACATTTTGCTCTGTAAGACTTCTCAGTAGGCTACTGATCTTGCTCTGTTCTCCTCCAGCATGTTCAAGGTTTCTGCTTTCCCATCTCATACCCAGGTGTAATAGATAAAACTTCTGCCACATCCAGAGTGTAATAAAATACCAGCTCATCTTGCCTCTCTCTTCTGGTACATAATCCCTCAATCTGCATTGATGCCAATTCACGGGAGTGTCAGCAGCCTCTCAGTGCCCTGCTGAAGTCTTCTGCCCAACACACCCAACTTCTGCCCAACTGCCAAAAAACACACACTGGGAAAGGACCAGCAGCTCAGCTTGCTGATGTACAGCAACGGCAAGTGTAGGCAAACAGGAATGCACAGCAAGCAAGGACACAGACAAGGTTTTGTGCCATGCCTCTCTGTGCTCAAACAAGCCCAATTCCAGTCCTGCCTGTACAGACAGAACCCTGTACGAAGAGCACACACTTCTTAATATCACTATTTAAATGTTTTTACACCTTCATTCACATGCTCATATTCAAGCAAACAGATGCCCACAAATCCATTTTCAGAAGCTCCTTATTTCTAACTCACTGAAAGCAGTAATTCTTCTAGGTAATACTTACAGTCAGCAGCAGTGAAGTTGGGTAAAGAATCATAACTTTTTTCACTGTTCATTATATCCTCAAAAAGAAAATAAAACTTTTAAGTTGCAAGAAAAAAAGGCATCGTTTCAGAGAAGCAAGTCAAAAGTTCTGCCTGTCCTTTCTACTTTAGGAATGAAATGGAATTTAAACAGATCTATTAAAGTCAGTTACTTTATCAAACTTGACAACTATTTGATTAATCATTACACAGTAAGTTAAATACATAAAATGTGAGACTCCTGTTTAATGTAAGCTTTGCAAATAAAAAAGTTGGCTGAAAGACTAATAAACAAAATCCTGTGTCTCTCCTCACAAAAACAAACCAGCACACAGAATTGCTAACAGTAATAACAGAATAAACAAACAACTAATCTATTATGTCTGCAATCACTATATACAAAATAAAATAAAAGCACTTCAAATATCCAATGAAAATAAAAGAAGGTTGTCAGAGTGCTGACAGAAAACAGAACCATCATTGTTCTCATAAAAACAGATCTGCTTCAGGCTTCTCAAAAGGTTTCCAGTATGGTTAAAATGAGGTATTTCTTTTGCAGTTTTAACTGAAGACTCACAAATCTCAAACATCAAAAGAGAAAGTCTGGTCTCAGAATGAGTCCCACCCCAGCTCCATATGACCGAAGTCCAGCTCCTGAAAGGCTAATGGGCAGAAGGAAAAACACTGCAGGGAAAAGCAGTTCTCAACAAACTTTCCTTACTGTTTCTTTACTTTTTGGCAGGCCTACACAAAACCAAAAAAACTACCTGACACTGCCTCATATACATTACTGGGCCATTACCAACATCTCCAGACAGAGAACAACACCCTCCCACCACAGTTCTGCACTCACCTCCATGATGCCTGTGTAATAGGAAAATGGTGTTACCCTCAGACCTTTTACCATGATGTCAGACAAATGATACGGATACAACATGAGGTGATCTCGACTGTATTTTAACAAATCTTCATAATATTTTCGTTCATCTTTCTTGACATGCTTAACTATACGGGGAGAAAAAGTGTTCTATGATCTTCAAATTTTTTAAAAAGTGTTACAACAAAGGATTAAAAATAGCATAATGGCAATTGACAGAAAACTACAAGCAAAATAAAGTAGTGGAATTTAACATCTAAGGATTTCTAAATGTGATACAAGTAGCCTCAGAGAGTTTAAGGAGTAGATTTATCTAAAATCTAGGAAGTGGCCCATTGAGACAGAACTTATGCAGCCTGTAGAAAATTACCTTTTAATTAGTGGAATTATTATCTGCTTTAGTAGGACAAATACAGTCAGTCAATGTAAACAAAATTGAAAGTCTGCAAACAAGTCATAGCCAAAAGCTCCTGTGAGACAAGGTAACTGCCTGCATCTCACCTGAGAGGCTTAACTAACATCACTTAATTTCTTGGAAAATGGCAGCAGAACTACAGTAGGAATTCAGTTCCACCCGCCAATTCAGCAACCTTCAAGACTACTTCGTTAGAAAAGCTGCCAAATGGACTGAAAAGTCAAGATTTTTCATGCTTTTATTATTTAGAAGCATTTATTTTCAAGGAAGGAAGGAACTTTGAACTGGACTTGTTCTTGCAGTTTTGCAGTAGAGGCAACCTTCCACACAGAAGAATGGGGCAGGAATCAGAAGTAACTTTGCTTTAATAACTCACCTAAGTTATTCCGGTACCGCAACTGATTGCGGATGCTGTAGAGTACAACTTGCCTTTCATATTCCCTCTGGGAGTTTCCAAGACCCTTGAAAACATAAAGGCTTTTTAGCTGACTTGCACAATCTCCCACAATTTTAGTTAAATGTGTTTGTTAAAACAAAACACACTGTAAAGTGTGTTATGGGGAAACATATGCAGGCAGCTGTCATTGCACAGGGAGTCCTCCAGCTCAATATGACAGCATCTTTATTCTCTCTTTGAGCTCAAAAATACCTTTAAATAGGTCTCTACACAGGATGCATATTGAAGCAATCATTTTTCAATTATTTTTTCCTAGTACCACTCTGATAAAAGGAGTATCTGATCTTCAAATCAAAGACATGATATATCACATTTACCAAGTATTCAGTGTCATTCAGCCTTAAGAAATTACCCTGAATTAGTGCAGCACAAACAAGCATGGTGAATGATGTGAAACTTTATTTGCTGCACCTAAAGAAACTTTTAACACCAAAACCAAAAACTAAAACAAAAAAAGAGTGAAACACCTCAAGTTTCAGCTTTGCGGAAGTAAAACTATCAAGTGATCCTAGGTCACAAGATTAAGGAACTAGCACAGCATATTACTTGACTATCACGAAAGAAGATAAAAAGAGAACTTTGGTTCATGCTTCAGATGCTTATTTCAAGAACTGTCCCCTCCATATTACTCTTCTACTCTGCATTTGCAACAAGTGATCTGGGTTGTTTGGTTTTTCTCTTCCCTCTCCTGGTTCCCTCACTGAAGCTTATATTAAAAGAGATCCTGTGACAAAAGAGTACTTTACTGCACATATGGCATAAACAAGGAAGTTGCAGACAAACTGCAGAATCAGGTATTAGAAAAGTAGCACCTGGTATCAGAGACAGGTTCTGGAATTGATTAAATATCCAAAGAGGGAGCCAAAATGCTTACTCAAAGGACAAAAATATTAAGGACTATACTAACACTAAAGTAGACAAAATAGTATTCCAGAAGTTACATTATTAAATAATGCAATAAATACTGGCATATTTTCTATCCTGAATCACAAAGCAAACAATATGGCACTCAGCTGGACAGGTAAAAAAAAAAAATCATCATTTATACTCCTCTTACTGCTCCTGGAATCTCAAACTCAAGAAATTGCATTACTTGTGGCCTGCAGCGACTACTCATCCACTCCACCCTTCCTCTGTGCAAGAGAAGGAATTGTTTAACAGCATCTGCTGTAAAGCAACCTAAGACTTTGGAACAAGAACCTCCTCTCAACTCGACACAATACCTCCCCTTTGCTATCAGAGGCCCATTAAATCCAGGCAATCAAAATTTCATGAGGTTTTCTTTGCTATGAGCCACTTGCAGCAAACAATTCCCCTACTGAAACCCGGGGCTGCACAAGCCTCCGAAGGCACCCGTCCTGGTCCGGCTGCCACCACTCAGGGGTGGCATCAGAGACACCCGACTCAGCTGTTTTACACCTGCACAAGCTGAGCGAGGACCTCACACCTCCCTCTGGCCACTGGGTCCCCAAGGCACCACGACTCACCCCTCTCCTCACTGAGGCCACACACACAAGCGTACGCTCCCCGCTCTCACACACAGAGCACACCCCGTTTTCTCATCCCGTTCTCCCGACAAATCACGCACACACACAGAGCCCCCTTTCCTCACACAGGGGCCGTGCACACCCCATATCCCCCCTGTCCCACAGGGAGCCCCACACCCCCCACCGGAGCCCTCCCGCCTTGCCCCGGGGCAGGCAGGGCAGGGGGCCCCGTGTCCCCCCGCAGCTTCCCCGGGCCGGGAGCCCGGCAGCCCGCACCTGCCTGACGCTGGCGGGCAGCCGGGCCCAGGGGTAGTTGTGGCGGATGTGGAACTCCACGTCGATGTTCATGGCGAGCAGGCCGGACGGCGAGCCCCGCCGCCGGGAGGCGCTCCGGCCCGGGAAGGAGCCGCTGCGGCCCGGGGCCGCCCTGCGCTGCCCTGCCCTCCGCCCGCCGCCGCTGCCCCGAACCGCCCCGGAAGCGCCGCGCACGCAGTTCCGCGGGCGGGGCGGGCGCTCGGTGCGGCCGGGACGGGACGGGAGCCTTGGGCGCCTCGGGAAGATGATCACTCACCTTCCTACGACCTCGGACCGCGGGCTGACACTAACTGGGAACAGAGCCAAGCCTGAAATGCCTCTGCTGCCTGCTTGGTTCGGTTTAACAGCAGTGTCCGCCTAGTGCCGCTCGGGGTACACCCGGGCAGACGAGCGGCTGCTGAGAGCAAGGGCGGCTGCAGGGGCGCAAACGAGTATTCCACGGCAAGGAATCACTACATCAGTTAGTTTGGAAAAGACCGCCAAGATCATCGAGTCCAACCTGTGGCCTAACGCCACGATGTCAAATAGATCATGGCACTGAGTGCCACGTCCAGTTTTTCTTTAAACACCTCCAGGGCCGGTGACCCCCGCCACCGTGGTCCCTGAGCAGACCGTCCCGGTGTGGAGTGGAACGGAGTGAACGTGCCCCCATGGCCCGGGGCTGCCCGGCTGAGCTTCCCCGCTGTGCTCAGCCGTGACTGGGAGCTTGCAGCCCGGAGTCCCATCCTGCATGTACACCCTGTCCGGGGCCCGGGCCGGTGGAGACTGTCACCAAAGACCCTGCTGCAAATAAAACAGCAGCAGGTGCCCCCTGATCTTAGGATCCAAGTGCTTCTGAGTAATTTAAAATTTTACTTGTGTCGAAATCACTACCAAGCATTTTCTTACTGTTAGCTGTTGGGGAATTACTGATGTGGGAAGGGCTCTCTATTATTAACACTAAGCAATGTTAAAGTGAATAATTTTGTGTATAAGAAAAAAACAAACACGTGACACCCTGATCCCTTGTGCCATTTATTTTTCAAAGTTGTTTGCTGCATTCTCAGTAATAATCTTGGAGCAGTGGTGACAGCTGAAAGGAGATCAGTAGCAGCAGAAGGAAACTCAGTGCTCTGTTATGTTTGAGTAAATTTCTAGAGAACTACAGACACAGTTCTCCTTTAGCATCAATAGCATCGTCAGGATCCCACTGACATGTAACTGCGGAGACACAAAGCCTCAGCCCACAGACATGCCCCATGGTGCCAACACAGGGCTCCCTGCAGTAAGGAGCAGCTCACACCACCTCCAGAATCTATGATAAGGCCTCCCTGCTCATATCACCGACATGATTCAGTCTAGGCACAGTCACAGCCTGCAAATCTGACCTCATCCCTCAATTCTTCTTAATGCCAGTTGTTGGATTTCTTAAGAGCCCTTGTCTGTCACACCCCACAATGGTTTATAAATAAGCTGTGAAAAGACATTAATAAAAAACGTGTTTTATCTTGCCCATTGCCACATAAACCAGATGGTACGGGCTGTTGGCTGGTACTGTCTGTTTACTTTTGATATCAGCAGTTAAGGTACACCTTTAAATAAGGCAGGACAATTTTTTTCTCAGATGGTTCTCAGGTAAATTTTCTTGTTAGACACACCACCACCTGAATATATTTTCAGTAAGACACAGATGTGAGAATCCACAAGCTAAAAATTCAGATGCTCAGAATAACAGTAATTTAGGGAGTATTCCTATTCTTTTAATATAATTAATATAATATAATAATATTGCTATCATCTGCCTCATACTTTTCAGTTATAGGGTTGGCAAAAGAGAAGAAAAAGCAAGACAATTACAAAGAAAGTACTGACACAAAAAAGTTAGTGTAACTGAGCAGACCTGTGATTAGAAATGAACAATGAACAATGAAAGTACTTGAGTCCTTAAAGGATTTTAATTTAGTACCAGAAAGGATACCATACAACAAAATTATTCTGTGTTTATTAATGAGTTTGAGAATCAATGGTTTGCAGGCCATTGATTTAACTTCACTTTCTAAATGAAGGTCATAGATAAAAGTCTGAACTCAACTTTAGTTGAGGTCTTTGAAGTTATAATCACAGTTTAAATCATGTATGTAAAATAAAGTGAGCACACTGTTCACTAGGGTTTTTTCAAACCTTAGGCTATTATTACAACCATATGCACTCCCTCCCAGCATCCCTCCCAGGATGGAGATAGATAGATAGATAGATAGATAGATAGATAGATAGATAGATAGATAATGATATGTGTAGGATGTTGTGCAGTTTACAGTTTCTCCAGCTGACCCTTCAGGCAGTTGCAACAATGAGAAGATTTACCCTGGAACACAGGCACTATGTGTAGCCTTCTCCAGTTGTTTATGAGTTTCCTTGATTGGAATTAGTGCTCATATAAAATCAACCCTGGTTCAGATATTTCTGCCCCTAGTTTGATGCTTTACAGACCTGTGTCACTGCCTATATATAATGACTATTCTCTTTTTGTTTGTTTGTTTTTAATCCTAGTCAGGTTGGTGCACACAACTGCTTACTTAAAGGTGTTAATTTCTGGCCAGAATAATCTTATTGATAAACATTTTTCATACTACACTCTTACCTTTTCTTCTTATAGAGAAAATTTGTTTCTTGAGTTTTAATACATTTGCTTCCATTTATTCTCAGCAGTCTTCATTCTTGATATTACCATCTCAAAAGACATTACCTTTTTGTTCACTGAGTTTTCTAAAGTCTGCTTTTTTCCTTATTGCAAGTCTTTGGTTTTTTTCTTGCAACAAAATAATTCCGTCACACTTTCAAATAAACTACTTTCTGGATTTTCAACCAGTTCCTCTTTGTTTAAAAACAGAAGTTGTATTTTGGCATCCTCTAGTCACTTCCTCTATTTTTTGAGACAGAAGTTGATTTCCAGTGTGCTCAGCAAATTTGATGGGCTGGTGGGGACCTGCCAGTAAAATGCAGTGCTCTGGGAGAGTGAGCTGAGCTGAACTGCTGCAGCTCTCTCTGAACTGAGCATCTGCACTGAAATCTCCTACTCACATTTCTTCTGGTCCTGGCTGGCCTGACCAGCTCATGCTACCTTCACCAACATGTGAAGAACATTTGCTCTCCAAGATGACTTTTGTCTCTTTTTCATAAGTGATTTGTGCAGTACCCCTGAGCCACTAATTCAAATTTGCAACTGTTGATCAGATCTTAAGATTAAATAGTTCCCAGGGATTTTTTCCTTGGAAATAGTGACTTCCTTCAAGGACACTGGAGACAGTTTAATTTTAAATGTCTGGTTTTAGCCAAACTTGTTGATAGGCTGAATTTTTTATTTAGGACTTCCACTGCAGTTTTCAAGCCCTTAAATACCTATTTAGAGGGAACATATGAAAGCATCAGTCCTTCCAGCAGCTTATCCCTGTTAGTGAATGTCCTGGTAAACCTTTGAGAATCTCTTGGTCCCTGATAGTCTGTGATCAGTCTCTGGTCAACCCTGTGCCCATTTTAACTTATCTGAATAAATCACTAAATACTGTTCAGAATTCTTGTGCTTGTCTTTCTTTCTGAAAATTCTCAGCCTCACACAGGTTCACCAGAACTCTGCAGAACTGAACAGGAGTGCCAGGCACCAGTTCCACTGTAAAAGCCATTTCACAGCTCATACCAATGCTGTGGTCAAGGTTGGTGAAGGTATTCATTCTGTTGACTCTGATGTAAACCACAAGCTGTGTTTCTCTGTCACACAGATCCAGGTACCTTCTCCAGGGAAAGTTCTACATCTTCTTGGAGACAGACAAAGCATCCACTGCCCATCCATGAGGGCACACTGCTACCATAAAACCTCTAGAAAAAGCTTAGTTTCACTTAGTTCTTACCTGTTGCTGCTTCAGTGCTTCACTATTTCACTTGCTTCCGTAGACTGAAGATCTTAATTTCCTCTTCCATTTAGCCTCAGTTAAGATCCATCAACTGTAAAAAGTTTTATGGTTACCTTTAGAATAAAGACTAACTTGGGGTGTCACCAGCAATGGTGTTACCAGTCCAATTCCACTCTGCAGTGTGGTGTTTCCTACTTGGGATAATATTTCATCTCCTTTTCACCTTTCTGAATTCTTGGAGTGCCCCTGTGTCATTGCCTGGGGAATGTCACCCACAGGACTACGATCCTCACGTCTTCTGCAGGGAGCCAGTCCTGTTATTTACAAAGCATAAAAGTACCATACAATCCTTAATTCTTGTTAACTGTACAAACTTTTAAACCCCCAGAACATAAGCTAAGTCAACCAAATTGATCAGTGAGAGTAACACATAGTTTTGCTACTGATAGCCTATTTACATGTTTAGATAGAGCATTTGCCTGCACAGCACCATATAGAAGGGCTCAATCATCTGCTTGTTTGAAATCCTTCATTAGTTGCACCTTCTGGACTGCTGTATTTCACTCACAATCAGTGAAAGCAGTAGGAATGCCAGTCTGTGTTTGAGTTTGTGAGTGCTCCCTGACCTCATGCTCTGTTTCCAAACAAACCCTGCAGTCCCTTTCCCTCTAACTATAGTATTTCATTTCATATCAATCGGGATGTCTTTATTCCCAAAAATATTCTGAAAGAAGTGAGTAGTTCCCATATCATTAAAGGCATTGATGATGCATTTGAGATAGTATGTTACCACAAATCATTGAATTTTGGATAATTTTTTTCATATTCACATTTGATTTACATGTGTTTGAACACCATGATCAAAGCTGATTTTATTTTCAGTGTGTTTGAATGGTAGTAAGGTCTTTGCACCTATCAATCTACTTAAAATCTAGAATCATTACTGCATTTTCAGTAACAGGGTTTTTCTTTTGCTTTTTACAGAATTACATAGGTTTGGTTTTTTTCTCCCCTGAACTGCTATAAATTAAAATATATTTGTTTTGGCTTCTTATTTTTGTCTGATTATCTTGCCTAAGGTCTAAAGGAGGACCTTGGCTAGCTGCCAGAGGTCCACCAAGCTACCCTCCCACTCCCCATCCTCAAAAGAACAAGGGGAAAGAAAAAGGCAAAAAAGGTTGAGATTAAGATAGGGACAATATTCACCAGTTACTGTCATGGGAAAAACAGGCTTGACTTTGGGAAATTAGTTTACTTTATTGCCAACTGAAAATAGAGTAGGTAGTGAGAAGCAAAGACAAAACTAGAAACATCTTCTTGACCCCGCCCTTCTTCTTAGGCTCAACCTCACTCCTTCATTCCCAATTAGTAAACTCCTTTCCCTGAGTGGTGCAGGGAATGGGCAGTAGTGGTTTCAGTCAGTCCATAATGCTTTGTCTCTGCTGCTCCTTCCTCCTCAGGGTCTCAGGCCCTGCAGAAAACCTGTGTCTGCGTGGGCTCCACTCCACAGGCTCTCATTCCTGGCAGGAGCCAGCATCGGCTCTCCATGACTGCAGCTTCCTCCAGGGCACACCCACCTGCTCCCATCTGGAGTCCCCCACGGGCTGCAGGTGGATCTGTGCTCCCCCAGGGACCTCCATGGGCTGCAGGAGCATCTCTGCTCCCCCAGGGACCTCCATGGGCTGCAGGAGCATCTCTGCTCCCCCAGGGACCTCCATGGGCTGCAGGAGCATCTCTGCTCCCCCAGGGACCTCCATGGTCTCAGGGGCACAGCTGCCTCACCCTGGGATGCACCATGGACTACAGGGGAGTCTCTGCTAGAGCACCTGGAGCACCTCCTGCCCCTGCTTCTCCACTGACTTGAGTGTCTGCAGGGCTGTTTCCTTCACATTTTTCTTGTTCCTCTCTCACAACTGCTGCCCAGTAATTTTTGCCATTTGTTAAATATATTATCACAGAGGTACCACCAGCATCATTGATGGGGCTCAACTTTGTTCTGGAGAGGGTTCATTTTAGAGTCAGCTCGCCCTGGCTCTGTCCAGCGTGGGGACAGCCCTGAAATCCCCTGACTACCAAAACCTGATCACATAAACCAAATTAAAGCAGTATGATTCCGTTCAAAATGTTTTGTAGGAGCTGAGGGTCCTCAGTGGCATGTTAAATACCATTAAATTCCATAAGATCTGATATAAACCCTTCAAAGGAGGCATCTTTCTCTCTGATATGTTTGGAAAGCTCGTGTTGGATGCTACAATATTTTTCTGTTTAAAATCACTGTTATAAGAATTAGATAAATCAGTATGTATAATATTGAGGCTTACATTGTGAAATCCTGATTTTCCTTAGAGAAACCAGTCAGCTCCATGACACAACAGGATGTGATATTAGATACCAGGGATAATAAAGCCACCATGCAATAATGAATACACCCCACCTTGCAATGACTAGAACTTAAATAATGTCACAAGTTATTGATTAACCCAGGATTAGGTAGTATTTAGCTATTCCAACTGGATGCTTGTTTTATTGAAGAGCAGAAGAGTTGCACCTTCCACATTCAGGCTAACCAAAAATGGGCAGTTCACATGTAAGTAGTTACTTAATTTGGATTGTCAAGAATGCAATGATTTCCTGGGTTTATTTTTGTCGATTTTCACTTTCTGTGGCATTAATACAGCTTCAAGTGAAGATTTAAACTCAAAATCTACTTTGTGGGGGAAACTTGTATGCAGCTGGTAACCTTGCTTCATTACAGTACATGAATAATGAAATTATTACTGCAACACACAAGTCCTGAGTGCTTTAAAGCTCACTGTGGCTTAAACAAGGCAGCACTTCCATTTTGAGAAAAAGAAATTATGCACAAGATGTCCTGAAAAAGCTAACTTTAATTAGTTCAGCAAATTTGTATTGGAATATTCTGAACACTAAAATAATTCCGTAAAGATATATGAAAAACTTTCTGTTGCAAAGGCCAATACTTTCAAAATTTGGCTGTTTATCACAGAACAATAGGGACAGGAATAATCTCAAAGTATAGTGTTTACAGAAGGCCCCGATTAAAATCCAGCTGTCAGGATTTACTGCATCAAATTATTGTATGAGTTTTGACTGAGACCATCTTTGCTAACAATTGTCTGCATGGAGACATTTAACCTCAAAATGACCTGATTGTCAAAAACTTTTGTGACAGCTCTGAATAATTAGTTCCTCTGCAAATTAAGTAGCTTGTGCTGAGGAAGATGGGGGTCTTAGCTCCAATTTTGAAACTAGTGGATAAAAGCAATATTTATTCAGCAGTGCATTTTCTCCTTGAATGCAGAAAAGTGTAATTTTGCAGTATGTATCAATAGAAGATAACCTGCTTGCTGATACAGGCTAAAGTGAGTTTCTGTAAGGTTTATATTATTGTGTAACTATTTTTTAAATCCAAATTCAGCAAGGCCTGGAGACATGCCAAGGTTCTGATGCTTTTGGACCAGCTCCCCAGGACATTTTCTTCGGCAGAGTGAGAAAGATATCCCATACCATTTGCAAGAAGCTCCAGCTGCAATTCCAAGGAGCTTTTTGTCTCCCTGTGAATGGGGGATGATGGTCCCATCTCAAAACCATCTTTTTGCAGACTGGCTGTTGGCCTAAGGGGAGAGGAGTGAGCAGTTCAGCAACACTACCTGTGTCCAGCACTTCCACCTGTGCTCAGGAGACAAGGCCAAGAAGGCTCCTGCTGCCAGGCCACACACACACAGGTCACAGGGTTGTCAACAGGCATCTCCTGACCTTGGAGAGCCTTTCAGTGGACAATGCATGGAATACAGTGCATGGCAAACATACTCCATTCACCTTTAAACTGTCCAGAGGGGCAGGAGTGATCAGAGCACTGCAGCTCAGGCAGGTTTACAGGTGCATGAGCTCCATGCTGGATTAGGTTGTTTGGGTGTGGGTACAGTACATTGCAGCTGTGCTGTAGGCTACAGTGGCAACAAGGGTGATCCCATGTTGGAAGAGAATACCATCATTCAGTCTAGATTAATCTGGGAATTGCATCTCTCTGTTGCTCCTAGAAAGTTACAGGTAATCTTGGAGAAATGGCTCCATCTGTGTCAGAGAACTGCTTCTGGATGAGCAGAGAATAAAATAGAAGCTTTTGCCACAGCTTTTCTGCTGCAGTTTGCTGTTTCTCCTGATCTCATGTTTTGTAACCACAGGCTTATGAGTGTCTTATACATTGTGTTTTTTAAACCTCCAGAGCCAGTCTTACAAACTCACGGAGGATATACGGAAACCAGCTGTAGGGGCTACCAGTTTGTCAGCAGATGAGCCAGTAAGAACTTCTTTTGTGGAGGTTGAAAGGGACACTGTGGTGCTGCAGCACCTGTTGCTGTGGTTTATGGTGGCTTTGGGAGGCTCTGCAATGCACAGAGGCAGCTTTTCTTTTGTGGTCAAAACTGGCGCTGGAAAGATGGGTAAAAATGAGTTGTTTCATTCTGTTGAATAATACAACAGAATTTTGTCTGCTTTGAAATTTCAGAAGTTAAACTTTTACTTAATAGCTTCTGCTGGGAGAAATATGAAATTAATCATCTGTGTCAAATGAGGTATTTTATTTGGTTAAATGAGTTTAGGTTTTAAAACTTTTTTTTTAACTATCATGTTTAAATGGTGTTGTTAATGAAAGCTGAAAGCTCATTGAAATTCTTCAGTGAAAAGCTTCCATTATGTGGATGTTAAAATGGAACTTTTCAGTTCTGTCAGAATGTCTCATTTTTAAATGGAGCTTTCGTCAAAATTCCTATCTTCCTGAATATGTTCGTTTGAACAAAAATGTCAAATTTTACTGAAAAAAATGCTTTCAGCAAAAATTTTCCAACCAACCCGAAAGCGTACCTTTCTCTCAGAAATGGATCTCCCAATTAAGAGCTGCACCTGATGCAACATTACAACTCCAAATCCGCATATTTTCATGTGCTTTTTGCTTTCTCAACTCAGTCCAGAAATTTCTTCCTCCAATCAATGTTTTTGACTGCACATCCTTCGCGATTTAAAGTCTCTTAATTATTTTCTGTGTTTGCAGACTTGTATCAAGCTTATCTGTGCATCTGATCTCCTTAATATTAACACAAATAGAGTCAATCCACCTGGAAATCTAGATAGCTGCTCTGCTATAAGGAAGATGCTTTGAACACAATTTGGGAATAGCAGCATTGGTTTTCATTCTATTATTTGAAAAGTTTGATGGATTCTTAGTTATGTGAAATTGTGTAAATTTTTTTAAGTCTTCTGTCTCTCAAATATCCATGAAGACTGTTTATGCATGATTCTGTGGTGTTTGTGAGTTTAATTAATCTTGGGGTTGGGGTGAATTCTTTGGTTTTAATTCAAATTTTTTGAGATTCTCTGCAACACCCTTGAGTTTCATCTTGTCATTACAAAGCAGAATAAACCTTCTTCCAGAGAGGACTCAATAGTATAAGGGGATTAAGTATAAGGTTGTTGTGGGCAATATGGTTTGACAGCTTGAAGGTCAAAAAGTAAGTATTACCTGGGAAATATATCTGCCTGAGGAGCCCTCTTGGGCATAAGCTCACAAAACTCACAACGACTTCTCTGTTGGCTATGAACATTACTGTCCTTGTAGAAATGTTTCCCTAGTACAGGCATTACCATAGCATGATTTTATTATCTCATCATGAAGCTCAACAATTGCTCTTTGTTACTTCCCCTGGCAGACCAGTGTTCAGCGACAGACGATTCTTGTTCTGTCCCTGGCCGTAAGCCCACAGTCAGCAGAAGACAGAAATAACTTCTTGTTTAGCTACCCACCACTGGGGAAAAGCTGTGGAAGATTCTTTTCATTTCCACAGTCTCTTATTATCCAGGATATTTGCTGTCTGATCTGAGGCTGTCCTGTGAGTGCTGCTGTAGTAGGTGCTAACAAACATCTAACCATGAAAAAATTATGATGCATTTGTGGCAAAAAAAATAGAACTCATCCAAAATATCAGAGTTGATACATTTATGTTTTACATGACGGAAATAGGTCAAATAGTTATGTTTTACAAAAACATTAAAAAATCCAAAGTATCTGGACTCTAATGCTTTTCTTTGTGTACAACAGTTTTAATATACTTTGCCAAGTTCTGTTGTTAAAGAATTTTTTTCACTGGACTCTCATCTCCGTTAGGTGGGTTATTGGCACATATCAGTTATGATATCTGGTAGCTCAAATTTAGGAGCCCAAACAAAGAAACCCCTTGGCAACTAAACCCTCACAATCTAAACTCTCCATTCCTCATGCAACACTCCATACAAATGGTAATATTAGGGGTCTTCTCCCTCTGTATTGGTTCACTGTTTTGTTACCAGATGGTTGCTACCTGGTCATCTTCACATGCCCTGAGGCTGGTTTTGGTGGGGGTTTTGGTCAGTTCTGTATTCCATGTTGGAATATGGTTGTTACAATTCATATACCACAATCAATGGGCTGCCCAGTCTAGCCATTCATTTTTAAGTAATATTTAAGCTGCTAGCTTTCTCTATTCTAGCTATTACTAATGTTCTAGTTGTTCACATTTCACTACAGTCTATCTATACTATTCTTAATTACCAGATTATTAGCTCCAGATTTCTCTGTAATCCATCTTTGATTTACACAACATACCCATATGGTTTATATAAAGTTCAGTTTGTTGTCCCACCACTCTAACTATTTATGTCAAGCAAGAGTTTAGCTACTTTCAAATAATACAGAATTTTCAACAGTTGCTATCCAGAAAAGGACTCTACCTTTATTGTTAACTATGGCTAGTGGCTGAAGCAGTGGACAGATTACTGCTGCTTTAGGTGACTCAGCTGACCTGGGAATATCTTGAAACTTCCTCCACCTCCTTCTTGTGAGGTCGAAAGGTGTTAGACACACAAACCTCCAAATTCTGTAGGCACAGTTGGTTTGTTGGACACTAAACATGCATATCTGTATAGTAATAGCACTTCTGTGTGTCTGTGAATGTATAGATGATGTTTCGATAGAGTGTCTTGCAGAGATATATTTTAGAAACAATGAAAGAACCAAGGGGTGAAGCATGTCATCTTGAGGCTTCTCTGATGGGGTGCAACATCCTTCAAGTTCTTGTCCCTTTAAATAACTGAGCTTTAAAATACATGCAAGGTTGAACATGATGTTCCCAAAGATTGTGCCTCTGGATTTAAGCCCTCTGTAGGTATTCTTAAGTCATGTTAACTTTTATGCTGGCATACACAAGAATTTACTTCAGTTCCATCAAGGTTAGCTCATCATAAGTCTTAGTGGAGGTAATGATATCTCAGCTGAAAAAAGAGGTAACATATGCTATTATCCAAGTGTCTTCCAACCAGGTTTTATAGTCAAAAAAATAAAAGGAGTCTGCCCCCATCATAACAAAGAATTATTGCCAACTTAGAATACAGATTTATCTGTGGTGACTAAAGCAATTTGTTTGCATTTTGTATGGCTTCCATTTGCAAGATAAGTAATCGAAGGAAGTGATGTGAGGCATGACTCATGTCTAACTACAGGCATGGTGTCTTTAAAGATTTCTACCATCCTTTCCTGCCTTGGCTTCAGCAGCCCCACCAGACAAATCAGGGCCTTGTCAGCCCCATGTCCTCTGTGCCAGCCCCATGCAGGTGCCCTCAAGAAATAAAAGCTGCAGTTAAGCTAACAGGTTTTAAAAGTACTCAGTGTTAAAGTGTTCCATCAGCCACAAAAAATTTTGAAAATATTAAAGCTGGACAGTACAAAATTCAGCCATGAGAAAACCACCCCAAACTTATATTTTTCTCTTAATTGTGGGTTTCTTTGTCATGATGATGAGCATGAATAAATTGGATAAAAAATAATCATAGATAATATATTAATAGCTACTAGAAATAGGAGGGACATTGTAGGAGAAAGATGGTTTTACTTTTGCAGTTTAAATAACTGTCAGAGCAATTGCCTTCACTATTGCCACTTGTTTGTAATAGGAAAAAGTAAATGTGACTGATTCTATGAGGATTTTGTTGCCACTGCAGGTTTAGTCCAGATGTAGGAAACAAGGTTTGCACCTCTCTGTTTGGAAAGAGTAACAGAGTCATTGCAAAGGCTATTGACTAGTCCATAAAACTTACATATATTTTCTTATACAGTCTAGAATTAATATAGAAATTGTTTTGATCCTGATAGCACCAAACCATCAGGAACAAGCAAGCTGACAGTGTGTGCTGCTCTCATGCAGCTGTTAGACACAAAACAGCTGCAAGGATTTGGAAGAATGACAGCCTGGCTGGCAGATGGCAGATGGCATTTGGAGACACTGATCCCATACTCTGAGCAGGCAAGGAGACACTTGGCAATTTTTCAGCTGCATATTGTGGTTGACAATGCTCAAGCAAACAAAAATGAGAGGTATATTTTACAAAACAGGTGAAGAAGAAACATTGCCGGCAAAAGGATGTCTTAAGGTTGCACTTTGCCAATTCATTTGTCAAAAATGTCTTTGTCAACCCCACCTTGTTATTACCACAGCACAAACCCCAGTGCTTGCTGATACAGCCCTGCTGCCAACATGCCACATGTTTACTTCTGTTTGTTTTTAGATGTTAGTGCCCATCTACTCTGACCCTGTGTGAAAAAGCCTTTACATTTCACAGAAATTTCTACCTGAATGATTGAGCCCCATTACTTGAACTTTACTGAAGAAGAGCTTGCAGAAGAATCCCTTACTTTGGTGGAAGGATGATAGGAGATAGTGAATGTATCGTCTGCTAATGATGAAATATCCTCGCCCTGAGTGGCCTTTCCCACTAGATGAGACCTGACCCTGCCTACTAGTAATTTCTCTTTGTTTCTTTTGCTTATATTTATGCATGACTTTAATTATATCAAAGAGCTCTAATATTTGGAAGTTTATCTCATGGGAGTACCCACACACTGAAGTGAAATGAGCTTTATCTACTTTTTTGCCCTTTCTAATTGATGGTCTTGAGCCTTCACAGCAGGTCAACCTTTTATGACTGGGAATGTCTTAGTAAATCAGACTATGGGTGAAGTACAAATGTAGCATCATGTTTTCAGTCTGTCTTTGGAAGTAGATCAGGATGAAAATACAGCAGCCTACTCCTATGTTTGTTTTTGTATTTTATTATTCTCCACAGATGGAAATGCTTGAGATGAGTGATGAGGTTTGGGCTGTCTTAAAGACTACTTTGGGTGGGGGTTCAGAGTTTCTTCTGATAACAGGATGTTATCCTGACAACATGTGATGTACTAGAAGTTTTTAACCACAAGATCGAAGAACACATGTCCTTTTTTTTTCCCTAGTCATTACTGTTAGTGTAGTTAACCCTGGATTCCAGTTGCATTAAAGCTCATTAAAGACTTTTGCCAAGATAAATAATTAATCTTGAGTATATGTGTGTTTATAAAAAATTAATCATGTAGGTGCTGATTTGCCAAAAACTGTCTTCTGTGATCCAAGTGTATTAGATACAATTTAACCAATGAGATGCACACCCTGGTCCTGTTGTTTGTTATGCTAACAAGGTGACTAGATGGTTTGGAATATTTCCTGGTACAGAGAGAAAATAAATTTTCTTCTCTACACAAAAGGTAAAGACAGGAATCATAGAACTGGAAGGCACCTTGAGTTGTCAACTCACTTAACCATCGCCTAGAGCAGTAATTAAATATCTGTGAAGAATAAGAAACTGCCCAAACCAGTCCTGACAGCTCCCAGTGCTGAGCTGGAGAAATGGTTCATTAGCTGGAGACTGGGCTCCCTGAAGGTCTTTGTGCTGGTGGCTCAGTGACTGTGCATGGTGAGAAATCTCAACAGGTTCTATAGCTTCCTATCTAGGATGGGTTTTCAGTTGCTTTGACTTGACTGTTTATTTTTCTGGTATTCTTGTCCTCACCTTTAGGACATTAAGGGTTGTTTGGGACTTGGCTTCCCGAAGAAACAGGGTGCAAGAGGATGCAAGATGCTGCAATATGTATATATCTGTTAGCCTAGCTAAAAACATTTGAACCCACCAGACAACGTTAGATTAATTTACTAGCAATGTACTAATCTCAAAATTAGTAGTGCCTGTTATGTTTCTTGGAAATCTTAAGAACAGAGAGACTGTATTAAAAATTCCCTGAACAAAAGACTGAAGCATGAACTCAACCCTGCTAAGACACCAGAGAATCCACACACTTGGGCCATTGTGCCCATCACAGGAATTGTTTCAGCTCTAGTAGGCAGTAGAGGAACCAAAATCAGGCAGACAGGAGCTGTAAATCTCTGGGAAAGCAGGCAGAGAGGTTGCTGGTGCTCACCTGCTTGATAGGAAGGAAAGCTCAGATTGATTCATGTGGAACTAGTTTATGTTATTATTTTTAAAACCTCATTTTTCCAACATAATTAAATATATGTGAAGAAAAAAATGGATGGAAAAACTCTGGCATGATTGTGTAGCCCACCTCCAGTATCTACAATGTGAGACATTTACATCAGGTTGATGGGTGCAGGCCCACAGGAGACCACTGATGTTTGACAGGCAGCAGGCAGCTTACCCTGGGACATCCTAACAGCACCAGAAATCTATGTTTAGACAACTAAATACTGCCCCAAATTTTTTTCCTGATCCCACTCAAGAATATGAGTTAATGCTGTGAAGAGCATGGCCAGGTCAGTCTGCCCTTTCTATCTGCACCACTTTAAGATTTAATTTTTATTTCTGTTAAGCAGCAGCCAAAGAGAAGCTTGAAGTTAGACATCCTCTAAATGAAGCACATAAATTGTACCTGGCAAAAATGAAGACTGGGGTAGGCACTCAGCATACCTGGATCAATCCAGCTCTCCTTAGAGCTTTTCCTATAGCTACTAGAGCTGTATGTCTTCTGCTCTGTCAGCAGCCACACTCCTCCTGGCTCTTCCAGTGATTTTCTTTAAGGGTCTGTGTCTGCATTTATCCATGTACATCATCAGCAGCAGTCTCTGTTTGAGCTGCAGTGGGTGACCAGCACCCCAAGCAGCTGTTCTTTTCATTATTCTGACAGTACTCGCCCATAAACCTGCTCCTGAGCAGGCCTGTGGCATCTGCATGAGATGATGGAAATGGAAAAATAGCTGATTGCTCAAGCTGGATTATCATCTGTTTTCAGAGAGGTCTCTCTTTTGCAATACAGGAAACTACCTGACATGTTCATGGTAGCACTTCTGTTCTTGTCTACTGACAGATGAGCAAGATTAATTGTCTTTAGGCTGAGGAAATACTAGATTTTTAGGAGTGTCTGCAATGTATTGCAGCAACCTACCAATGCCAGCTTCTGATGCCTTGAATGCATCAGAATTCTTCTTCCCCCACTCCCACCATGTCCTTTTGGCTTTGCTGACCTTTGTTAAACAGTTTATTTGTGCTCCATAAGGGCTCCACATGCTGAAACATCAAAGAAAAATCTACAAAGCTTCTCTAAGCATTGCAGATCATTGTCAACTATAAACTCATCTCCCAAAGTCAGATTAGGAAAAACTACTTGGTGTGCTTTAAAACAAGTTAGAACAAAACAAGTTAGTTTTAGATCTTTTATAAACTGTCTAGTTTAATATAAATAACTCTGTGGCAATTTTAGCCAAAGCTGCAAGGGAAAGAGATTATTGTCTAAAGTACACTTGAGTGAGACAAAAAAACTATTCAGGATAAGAGAAAAAAAGTTGACACAGGCCATAAATACAACTATGCTGGAAGTGAAAAGAATATTTTTTACCATCAGAACTCTGATCACATTAATAAATATAGAACTATAGGAAAGAAATGAGAATAAAATTAAATGAGTGGATGGAGCTGGACCAATTTGTGAAAGCAAGTTCCCTTACACGCTATGTCCAACTTCAAAGTTATTTGCAGACTGTCCACCTGATATTTCAGACTCCACACCTTGCTCTCACCAAATTTTCTAGAATACTTCTAAATCAGTAACTAATCTAATCTAATCTAATCTAATCTAATCTAATCTAAATCCTAACTCTAAAAAAAGAACTATATTAAAGTGGTTCTGCCCATGTTTTTAGAAGAAAAATGACTACAGGTTACAAATGGTATTAAACATCGATCGATTTTGCCATATATCCCCTACAGGAAAATCCACCTGTCAAAATTCAGAGGGTATGGAGTAACTCTGAAGCAGCTCTCCCTCTCCTGCATTGGGAAGCTGTGTCAGTGGGAAGGTCAAGGATGGGACTCAGCAAGTAGTGAATTTTAGCCAGTGCTTCTCAGATGACCCAGGAGCTGGCTTTGACAGTCGCTTACCACAGTGTCAGATTTCTCTCTATAAAGATGTTGCTAGTATTACACACAGTACTATAAAAATGGTATCCCCCAGGCACATAATTTAATGTTTTGCAGTAATTTTCTTGGAGACAGAGGCTTTAGCTGAGCTGACTCAATAAATTCCTCTGGTGCTTTAAAACGAATATGTCCTGAGCATCAAAACAGGCCTTTCTTCCTTCATGATCTTTGCCTTGAAAATAAATGTTTCTGTATTTATGTCTTTATCAATAATCATAAATCTACAGTGTTATTTCAGTTTCTGGTGGTACCATTTTCCTGCCTGTTGCACCTGTGCTGCACAGAAACAAAACACCTCCAATGCAAGTTGTACCTAGGAATGAGGGGCTCAGTAAACCTGAGGATAACTGACCAGCCATCATGAGAGAGAAAACCACTCTCTCAAAGTCCTGACACGACCTTTCCATGACCAGGTGCACCTGCAGTAGGGTTGGGGCAGTGGGAGCTGCAGAGGCAGCAGCACCAGCATAAGAAGGGCAATTCCCACAGCCCAGCACTTCTGCTGGGCAAGGCATGGCAAAGGACAAACCAACTCCCACCTTTGTGTGTTTGTGCAGGTGTTTCTGTCCAGGCTGAATGTCTGAAAAGTGGGAGACAATTGCAGATGAAGCCTTTTTCTTGTCACTTCTCACCACTGCACCCTCTGTCCCAAGTCAGGAGGCAGTGAATGTGAAGCAACAGTTCTCTCCTCTTACTGTTGCAGAGAACCTGAGAGTCTATAAATTAGAATAGCACTTGGACAATTGCAAAGTAGTCAAATATCTACATTTGATATGTTAGCACTTTTCTCTGTATTTTGTGCTACAGAATTTCCCCCTTTTTTTCTGATTTTTCAGCTGCTTCTTTGGTCCTTTTGGTTTGCTTTGCAAACAACTCTAGAATAATTGCAATACTGCCTGCCTAACACAGACAGCAAGATGTACTAAGCATACTAACAGTAAAGAGCCAAAGTAATGGCATTTCCCTGGAGCCTTCTCCATGCTGAACAGCCTCAGATCTCTGAGACTGTCAGTCCATTTCCTTTATACATGATGCCATCAAAGGAGAAGCACCTACCTGCTATAATAGAAAACTGTGAATGGAATTAATTTTGAATAGTTATCAGTGCATCTGCTTTCTCACTTTGTGTTTTTTCCTTTCCATTTTGACCCAAACTATCAGGAAATTTGAAGACTAGAAAATATTAGTTATGTATATGCAAGTATTTCCATCTTGTTAGAAAGGTTTAGGAAAACTTGTGTGAGCATACAATAGGATATATCTTTAAAAGCAACATTTGTCAAAATGATGGGGCAATCAAAGTGTTACCTTGTGCTGTAGAGATGAAGAGAAATTATTGCATTGTTATTGTACCTTACTAATTGTTATAATTGTAAAAACAACTTTCTGTTTCAGCTACCATTAGCAGTAGGCTGTACCCTAGCTGCTAACTGCATTGGAAATGCCAGGTAGCTAAATGGCTTCAGTCAATCACAAAGGCACATTGATAAAGCACTGTAGGGACTGGCTTTGAGGTTTCCTCCTTGAGAACTGACCCTCTGCCTTTTGGCAGAGGACCCCTTTAGCCAGAGCTGTACTCTTTCACCAGAACAAGTAGATGACAGCATGACACTTTTGAAGCATACCAACAAACAGACTTTCAGACTGTATCTATACTTGTAAATAAAACATGTTGTTCTCTGGCCTGATGGGTATGTGGCAGAGCATGGCCCACAGCCATGTGATTAAATTTATTCCACAAGCAGAATGATGTTGTGCCTAATGTCTCAGGAATGGTCTCTGCCCTGTGCTGCCCCCAGAGACAAGGAGGTTAATCAGCCATTTAACATCTTCTGCTCTTCAGCAAGCTAGTGGCATTTTCAGAAGGGATTAAAAGTAGACTGCCATGCCCTGCAGTATCATAACTCTTAAGTAACAGTGGTGGTGCCAGTGCCTGGCAGCCCTGCAAAGCAAGCAGCCTGATCCACATGTTGCCATTTAAAAGCAAATGCCAAAGCCCTGCCAGTGCCAGCTTAGACCCCTGAGTGTCTGCATACTGACTTGTGCTACTTGACTTAGGACCCTGGGACCTATTTTCTACTACTATTTTAGAGTTTGGGCATTTAAAAATCTTTATTAATCATATTAGAGGAGCTGAAATCGTTGCTATCATCATGGTCTCAGATAGTTCTACTCTTTTCTGAGAAACAGCAAAATGAAGGGTGTACCAGCATTGCAGCCCCTGTGACTCACAGCTTGTCAGATTAGAAGGAGCAGACATGGTTTTCTGTTTACTTTGATATGTCAGGCTGTAAACTGCTGCAGCAACTGTGGACTTTGAGTTATTGTCCTGTCCCTGTAAATTTAGCTCAAGGTAGCCACATGTATTATTTTGACAAAATAAAAAAACTAAACGAAAAAACCTCCTCAGCAACAACAAAAAACCCAGCTTTATCACATTCTACATCTCCAATTATCTTGTTTACATGAATGCATCATATAAGAAAGGTTTTCAGGAACAGTTTTTATCCAGATGATTGAGGTTGTTATCTGACATGAAGATGCCTAGTATGAAGTTATTTCAGCAAAGCCCAGCCTGAACTTCAAGGTTTAGATGGTGTGAACAAAGATCAAGCAAGAAGCTGGCCCAAAGTGCTGTCATTCTAATGCAAATTTGTTTGCTATGTGTCTGTTGTGTCTCCATCTTTCCAGTCAACCCACAAGCGCCACCATCATGGCTTTGATGCAGAGCGAGATGCCAAGAAAATATACAGTGCCTGCAAAGGAGTAGGTAAGAAAGACTTTGGAGATTCTTGGATTTTGTACAGAGGGCAGATCAATATTACAAAGATCATGTACATGAACTTGGGCAAACCAACTGTTCCAACCAGTTTTAGGTAATCTTTATGCTTTCTGTCACATAGTAACTCAAAGAACAGTCACACCCATGGAGATAAATGGGAAGGGAAGCCAGCTTGTTCCTCAAAGACTGGTAAGATCTAGCTTGATAATTGCATGTATCCAGAAGATTAGGGTGAACAAGGTATTTGTTCCCTGTAATAGGAGCATCAAGCTGTCAAGACTAATTTGACAGTCACGGGGTCCATCTAGTCAGGTCAGATTAAGGTCATGGTTATATATCCTTTCTCAGGCCTCCGGGGACCAGTGAAGAACATCATCACCTCCATATTTCATCAGAGTCCACTGTAGCTCCATCAGGTGAAAGGAATTTACAATGATTTCAACCTTCATCAGTGATTTTTAACTGAAAATAAAGTAAGCTGCCTGACTGCATTGATGTGAGTGAGGAATGCATAGTGTTTCATGAAATCCGAAGGTCCATGGAGTGACAGCGTTCAGTAAAGGAAGAATATCCAGGCAGTGCACAAGATAAATAAGTTATTAATTCACTCCAGGTATTTGCACAGTTAATATGTGAATTTAAGCATTTCTTCCTGGTATAGCAGTGACATTCAGAATCAGCTGGGTTAGTGTTCAATTTTAGGAACTGTTCCTGTTGTACCAGCTGAGCCCTCTCAAGACAGTTGTTCAGAGAAGTCCCCTGAGAGTTTAACCCAAGATTATCAAATAGGAGTTTAATTCCTTCTAAAATTGGATAATGTCTTCTGCCTTGGATCTAAGCAGGAAGAACTGAACTAGATGCCCTAAAGTTGTCCTCCATGTACCTGGTGGTGATATGAGGGATGAAAACGTATCAGCTGTTGCTGAATACCAATATAATTTGTATCTTTATCCTTTGGGCTGGTTGCCACTCAGAAACCCTTGTTGGTTCCTGCTCCTACTACAAGCTTGAGATGAGGCACAGCACAAAGCCCAGAGATGGCCACACAAAGGCATCAGACTGCAGAGCACAAGGAGAGTGTGGGGCAGTGACCACCAGCAGGATGTGTGGGCAGACCTTGCATGTGCTTTGATGCCTTTGGTCTGCCATCCTAACCCTTGATACACTACGGGCATTTGGGCAGTGCCCATCACAAGCCATCATATGTCTGTTCTGGCTCACATTCTCAATTTCGGTACTTGTCATGAAGAAATAATGCCTGAGTCAATCTGCTGGCCCTTAGATGGAAGTGCACCAGCATATCTGTGTTAATGCAATAGCTGCCCTGTTGTATTCTTCATACATCCAGGTAATATCACTGTGGTCCTGTCTCTTTTTAGCTGTAATAAATGCCTTCCAGCAGCTCTGTTTAGTGCAAACATCTGTTTATATGGCAGATGGGAACAAAAGTACAAGAGCAAGGTCACTGCCTTTAGTAACCTTCTTCAATCCACTGCATAAGTTAGAACTCAAAGCTGACTGAGGGCTTTTTCCCTGGAGGGGGCTGCTGCCCTCTGTGATGGGCAGCACAGCAGCTGCGTCTCTTTGGGCAACCCAACACTCCCACTTCACTCTGATTTTTGCCGAGAAAAACAGCATTGGCAGAGACTGAGACCATCCAGGCTGGTTCCAGCTCCTTTTCCTGACTCCATTTAGCAAAATTAATGCCTGTATTAATTAAAAATTAATTTTAAAAAA
Source organism: Pseudopodoces humilis (assembly GCF_049639895.1). Classification (NCBI taxonomy): domain Eukaryota; kingdom Metazoa; phylum Chordata; class Aves; order Passeriformes; family Paridae; genus Pseudopodoces; species Pseudopodoces humilis. Next base: position 11,466,303 of record NC_142200.1, read on the forward strand.
ATGCAGCAATTTTTTACTGGCTTCAGGTTAGTGAGCTAGTTCAAACACATCCTTGCTTGCCCCAGCCCCTTGCCCCACTGCCCTCATTCTGTTGTGCCAGCACAGCATTCACACACGTAATAAACTGGGTCTGGTGGCCCATCACTTGGAACTGCTTAAAGAAGCATTGTCACCAAAAACATCTATGTCAGCTTATGGGCACTGGCATAACCCTGATTTTAGGAGCAGTGTCTGCCCTTCCCAAACAGAAGGCTCAATTTCTTTGATATGAACAGCATGAGATGGTGAAATTTTATTTTATGGTCTGAACATTGTAGCTGACTACAGTTTAAATTATCCTCAAAAGAATCTTAGATGCTACAAATCCTAAAGGTGGTACCACTGGGGATATATGTACAGGATTTTTTTCTCTTTAGAGGTCACATTTTCTTTCCTCTGCATTAGATTCCATGAGAATCCCTATGCAAATCTTCTTTTTCAGGAACTGATGAAAAAAAAATTATTGAAGTCTTATCAAGTCGAACATCGGAGCAGAGACAACAAATAAAACAGAAGTACAAGGCTTTGTACAGCAAGGTATTCTGAAATAAGTGGCCTTTCTGTTTGATACAGCTGCCTCTGAAAATACAGCCTACAGGCCTCTGCTTTTGAAAATATCATGGGAAAAGTGGATTTAAGGAGGAGACCAGTTACTTTCTGATTCAGCAATTTATTTTATCTCATATAATTCTAGGCCTCAGAATCTTCTTAAAGTCAGCCTTAACCAGATCAGAGCATTTTAATCAAAGCTGGGAGAGCTAGAAAATAATTCATAACTGAAATAGAAAATATTTCAGCTTGTGTTCATCTTCAGCACAATCAGAAAAATAAGTTAATGTAAAAGGGAAATTTTAAGTCAGAGTCCCACTTAGACCAGATGCAAAATCAGAGAAACTATTTGATTTTGCACAACTATATTTTTATTGAGTTTAATAGAAGTAATATTTATTCAATCCAGTGATGAAGTAGAATATGTTGCAAAACTAAGAAATTTCATTGGGCGCTTGATTTCTGCAGGAGGAGGCATAAACTGCCTTAATGATTTTGTGTGTAAGAAAAATAAAGCTTCTAAAATATTATTTCAGTAAACAGCTGAATCCTGAAGACCTTATTATTAAACTGGTATTTTCTTAGTGTCTGCTTGCTCACTAATCAGTGTCAATAAGACAGTCAGCACTGAAGGGGAATGAAAGCTTTAAAAAGCGTGTAAAATTTACAGCAAACATGATACAGATTTTAGTTACATAAATACTGTAGATTTTGTTCTATAATGAGGGTTTTATTAATAAAAATAGGCATTAGAAATTACCAAATGCCATAAAACATCACAGTGGCAACAGTTCATAGCAACCCTTTTTGCTCTCCTGGGCAGCCTGAATCGGAATGGGGCACAAGCGGTACCATCTCACTCTCCGGCTGCTCCAGGAACTTGCAGCATTTATGGTGCGTGTGTTGAAGCTGCTCCAACACAGATGGCAGCCTCTGACTCCAGTAGTTGGGTGTTCACGTGTGGTTGTGTAAGCAGGAACCTGAGAATAATAGACTTAGAGCTGTACTTCTCATTCAGTGTTCTGAACTTGTCAAGTGCTTCCCATACTGCAGGAAATGTTCACTGCAGATAGGACTTCAAAGACATCCTTAGCATGCTCTAGCCAGCTCTTCTCTAGGGTCTTACTAAATTTTGATTTAAGGTTGATGTGGGGGGGTGTGTGTAAAAATGCTGTTTAGTTGGCACAAAAGCACCTTGCAGAAATCTGCTGCTTTTTCCATTGGTCAGTTTTAACCAAAATTGACAGAGAAGGTTCTTAATTTGATACCCTGTGTGGCAGCTCTTTTGAAGGCAGAAGCTTCTGCATTTTGTTTCAGAGTAAACTCCTGTTAAGCTTTTCAAAACTCTAGTTTGCATTTGTTTACACAAGTAAGAGTCATAACTAGACTGATATTGGCTGGTATTTGAAGACAGGGCAACCATTTCAGTCAATCTGAAACCAAAATTTTTAGGGAACTTATTTTGAAAAAAAAGTCAATGTATTTTAAGGCCTTTTTAAAAATGTTTTGTCACTTTTTGGTACAGAAGGAGCTTTTCAATCATTAGATTTCCTGAAACAAATTAAGAAATCCTCTAATCTCACCTCAGCTTTTGCACTAACCCTCCTGACTGTCCCCATAGGAGATGGAAGAGGACCTGAAGGGAGACCTGAGTGGGAATTTTGAAAAGGCTGTGCTGGCTTTGCTGGACTTGCCCTGCGAGTATGAGGCCCGAGAGCTTCGGAAGGCGATGAAGGGAGCTGGGACAGATGAGTTGCTGCTGATCGAGATTCTCTGCACACGAAACAATAAGGTTGGGGCACCATGTGTGACTTCCCTTAGGCAGCAGGGCAAAGAGCTCACCAAGAGGATCCCTGGGAGAAGGAAGAGGGATCAGTCCAGCTTCTGTGGCTGAAATTCCTCTTGCCAGTGTTTGCAGCAATAAGATTGCCATACTGGAGCTGAAACTTTAACAGGAGTAAAGACCAATAAAATCAACATTCTTTCCTTTATCCTACTCCTACCTGACTTGGATGGTGAGAATTCCCAGATACATGTTAAAGGTCAGCTTTGGCACTGTTCTGATGGTTCAGAGGTACCAGGAACATGATCCTAGTGAAAAACAAAAGTTAGCTCTTTCCCAAATGCAGGGAAAACCAGAGGAACACCAGCATGAATCAGGCACCCCTCAAAGCATTGTCCTCAACAGGGACTGGGAATTCTTGGCTTCTCCCACCACTGTGGCTGCTACATCTCACACACGACATGCATGGTGCTGACTCGCTGGTGTTTTGTTTGCTCATTTATTTATTAATTAATAAAATATTATTTATTTATTTATTTATTTATTACTTTATTACTTTATTTCTTTGTTTTCCTAGGAAATTGTAAACATAAAGGAGGCCTACAAACATTGTGAGTAGTTTTATCTTTCTAACACCTTCATTTAACCTTCACTGGTTGAACTCTCACAGATTTTTTTTCTTCCCAGTGTTTGATAGGGAACTAGAATCTGATGTTAAAAGTGACACCAGTGGCTCCCTACAGAAGATATTAGTCATGCTGCTAGAGGTAAGGCTGGGATTTTCTTCTTATGCAACTGTCTGACAGAGATATTTCCTTTTATCCTTCAGTAATCATAATAAACATTGGCTGGTCTTTATAAAAATGCAGTAATGATAAGTAATATAATATTAAGGTAATTACAGTAAACAAAAAGCCTTCAGTATAAGAGCCTTTCATATCTATGACTTTTAAATAAAAATATTGTAATAATATATAATATTATTATAATATATAATAATATATAATAATATATAATATAACAATAAACATATCTAGCTTTTCTAATATGTACACTTTAATTTTATAAATATTGATACTTCAAAAATAACAGGATTGTTTTACTGTTATTTATACCACGGTAAAGGCTACTCATTCAAGGTCATGGCCCCATTATTCTGAAGTTTGCCTCAAGCCACTAAATCTTATTTCCATCTCAGCCAAGGATTTTAGAATTCAGATACAGAACAACTGGGAAAGAGATTGCTGTTATGTTAGTTTTTCATTCATCAAAAAAAGCATATTTTCCATTAGAACACATTTTATTTTAAACCCCTTTCAAGAAATAAAGCAAAAAATCAATACATTCATAAAGACACATTATAACTAAGAAAATAGGAGCATATCGAGAAATGCAATGTGGTGGTCAATCTGATCTGACAGCCCTGAGAAATGAAAAGACTATTGAATAAATAAAAGAAGCTTTGATGACATAACAGTCACATCACTAAATACATTACAGTTAAGATTCTCATTCTGGGAAGCATTGATACAGCTCTTTCCGACCTCTTGTGTACTTTCAGGAGTAGCAAATACATCTATTCCTTTTTTTTTTTCTTTTCATCGATCAGTCATTCATAATTTGTCCCAGGGATGACAGTGTTGGTGAATGCTCAGAGTACATAGGTTAGGCAGGAAAACATTTCACATCTACCAGGGCATATCCAGGGCTGTGAGAAACATCAGCGGCTCCCTGCGGGTGCTGGGCACTGTCCTGCCCCAGAGGATCCGCGCTGCAATGCTCCTGGGGCCCAGCACAGGCACATAAAGCTGGGGATGAGCCCCACACGGAGGCTTCTGAAGGCAGCGAGCCCAGGAGCCCCACCGTGCCCATCACCGGGCTCGTGTCAGCAGATGGCAGCAAAACTCCAACCAAAATATCTGCCAGGGCCACCAGCACTCGGCTCCGCTGTTTTTTACGGTTTTCTCCTTTTCTGCAGGCAGCCCGAGATGAGACCCAACAGGTCAACGCAGAGCTTGCTGAGCAAGATGCCTCAGATCTGTATAAAGTAAGTGCAGTTGTGTAAAAATCCCTTTTGTCCCCGTGCTGAGCAGCAAGGGCTGCCTCAGGGGGACAAAACAAACCAAGCACGGGGGCAATGGCAGAGCAAGGAGAGGAGCAAGGGGGGCACGGCCTGGAGCTTGGTGGATCAAGGGCTCTGGCTGACCCCATGTCTCTACTGTGTATAAACAAGTGCTTCCAAAAAATAACATGTGATTTTGAAGGCAGGAGAAGGCCGTTGGGGAACAGAGGAACTGGCTTTCAATGTGGTTCTAGCAAAGAGAAGCTATAGCCAGCTGAGAGCTACTTTTCAAGCCTATGAAAAGGTGAGTTTGTCTTCTGCAATGTGGGTTGCATAGGCCCTGACATATAGGTGCAGATCCTGCAATGGCTCTGAAGAGCCTTTTCCAACCTAAGTGGTTCTATGTAGAGCAGACAAACCTTTACCTGCCATTTTATAACTTCTTGAATATTTTAAGAATCTTGGAAAACATATTTATACAACTGTATCCTGAGAATACAGAAATAGGTGATTTACAGGAGAAGCTGTATCTTCTGCCAGTGAAGAACCCATTCCCCTTCATAACCTACACAATATTCAACCAAATAAATGTCACAATTTCTTTGTTCCTTCCCACAGCTGCAAGGCAGTGTATCCCCCTTCTGCAGCAAAGGGTCAGGGTCACAAACTCCTCCCCTGAAGGAAGGATTTACTTTTCTGGTTATTTTACTTCTGAAAGACCTTCTAGGAAGGTCTTTCCTTCTCCTAAACAAAGCCTGACAAGGTGTCTCCTCTGTTCCCCCACTTCACAAGCTCATATTGTCTGAGGAAAAGTTTATCTTCAGCCTTTTCCTCTCTGCCCACAATGGACAGATGGTCTGTGCAGGTGCTTTGCTGTGCTTTCCCCTGTCTCCAAACATAAGGCAAAGTAGGCAGCAGGATCCTGGTTGCTTAATACTTCTCCCTGTGTCACCCAGCAAGAACATTTTACTCATGCCTGGGCCTGAACCTGACCTGATTTGGAGATACCTTGGAAATTACCTCTGAAAGTCAAAGCAATGGGAGATCCAAGGTCCTTCTCCTAGCAGCAAGGTGGAAGCTCAGCAGTGACATTCCCAGGAAAGATTCTCCCTCCAGCCTCTGGCTCTCAGTACTGAACTTCCCAGGGAAGACTCTGAGTTCATCAGAAAACTGTAGCCTTAGGCACTGAAGATGAAAAGAGCTCAAGTCAAAGCCATATTTCAGTGTCAGCATAATAAGGAATCAATAGCTACAAAAACATTTGCAGCTTAATCCAAGTTTTGGGTTGTTGCTGGCAGGAGAACAAACCCAGTCACAAACTGATACTTTCTCCCTTGGAGTGGCCCAAACCCTGGGGATTCAGTTAGATGCTCCAATAGCCAAGCTACCTTGGCTTTTTGATTCCTAAAGCTGAGCAGATCAGGTTGCCCAAACCAACCCACCACATCCTGCCTGGCTGCACATGGAGTAGAAGTAGGCCAAGATAGGAGCCCAAATCTTGCAAAATTGTCCTTCCCTTCAGCTGGAGAGATACACAGGGAGGGCAAGATCTAGACCAGGTTGGATGTTTGCAGAACTTAAGCCCTAAAGCCTTATGTGGTGCCCTTGCTGCCTTATACACTGTGTCCCAGCTCTGACCTAAAAGTCAGAGTCCTGAATCATGCAGGGACATCCTGATACGCAAAGCAGAGCAAAGTAAAAGTCTTTGAGGTTCCTGAAGTTCACAAAAGTCAGGATAAACTCTGTTTTGAAGAGACAGTCTGCTCCTCCAATTCCCTACAGAATAATACAAAAACTTTGGGACGACCGCAGTGCTTGTAAACTGCCTGGGAAGCCAAAGACAATAAGTAATAGAACTTCACAGAGTTGGTAAAGCTCCAAAAATTATCTTATTTATGTGGGAGCCTTTGATAGAGGGGCTAGAGAAAGCTCGAACAGTTTCTGCTGACCAGGGGTCACTCAAGAAGAAGCTGCAGCTGTCAGGTACCTGGGGCTGTATGATGTAGATTTTCCATCACTTCTCTTGGTGCCAGTGGATCTATGAGCACTTACACCAGAGGAGAACTTCATTTGCCCTCAAATTACTCCTTTGGAAAGGCTCTAAAGGATCTGGATTCACCTTTTGCCATTGGATCCTGAATCTGATGCTGGTTTGTACAGTGGGAAGACATGTACAGACAGAAGCTCTTATGCTCCTTTTTGTTCTCACAGGTGTGTGGGAAGGACATAGAAGAATCCATTAAAAGTGAAACATCTGGAGATCTGGAGAAGGCTTATCTGACTCTAGGTAAAAAGCAGTAATTTCAAGACTTGTCTTCTCTAGTTCTTGCCATCACCTGACACTGGTTGTTTGGGGTCTGTGTACAGTCTGGTAACAGCCATTGAGTTACCCCTAAGCTGAACTAACACATCTGCTGGGGAAAAGAGAAACAGTTTTCAGTAGAGATTAGGACTCTTCAGTTTTAAAAATGAAACTAGCCAGACACAGCTCCTCTCCACACAGCTGAATGATTTGTCCTCTAACACAGGGTAGCCACCTCCAAGCTGCCCCTGGGACCATGGCTGGTGATAACTTCCAGCAGATGCTTGGGCACCACAAGAAGTGTGCTAGGCTGCCATCACAAAAATGTACAGGGTCCTTGACAGCAATTTAGCACTAGGGTTGGCTTTGACAGTGTCCTGTCTCCAGTTAGCTCAGTGGTATTGCTGTTACACATCTGGATTTAGGCCCTCCCAGATCTTTCTCCTGTGATCTGCACAGTGAGAAGCCACCCCAAGAATAGATGGGCAAGAGGAACCCCATAGGGGCAAATGCTCATTCTCATTCATGTCATTTTCACTGTGGAATGGCAGAGTACTCAGTGCTGGTAATCTCTTGTGGAAAAATGGACATGCCCTTTCAGACTCCAAGATTTCTCCTTGCATACTGATAGGGGATCAGTCTCAGAATAAAAGCCCTGACAGCTCAAATGTCTAAGCATAAACACTAGAGTTTCCTTTTCTTTCCTATTTATTGAATTCTGCTTGAAGTTATCACAAACTGTAAATGTACAGGTGTAATGAGGCCTCTTACTGTTTTCTTTAGTCAGCTGTGCCAAAGACTGCCCAGGTTACTTTGCCACACTTTTGCACAAGTCGATGAAAGGAGCTGGGACTGATGAAGAGACCTTGATTCGCATCCTTGTGACCAGGGCTGAGGTAGGGTGCCTTGTGTCCTGTAATGCCTCACATCAGCTCTGGGAGAAGTACAAATGTAGAGGGTATGGAGTGAGTCCTGATAGATCACATGCTCAGCAAACCCTTTTCAGCCCAGTGACATCAGTGGTCACACTCTGCTTCTGTACCCAGGCACCTCTAGTTTTGATATTGCATCTATTTCTGTTTTCAAAGGACCTAAATGAGGAAGCATGTAGGCAATTTCAAGTGGAGTCAACTGTACCTGGTTAAAACCAACCCATGGGGAGGTCTAGGCCCAGTAGGATGTGTAAAAGTAATTCCTAGTTAATTACTGATAAAGCAGCAATTCCAATTTGAGAATTGCTGATAAACATATGTTGCTAATTTTCTCTGATTCCAGCTGGGAAAAAACATATGGGGAGGAGGGGAGAAAAATTAAAAGCCAAAGGAGTTAACTGTCATTTTAAGAAGCACAGAACTTCACAAGGCATTTGAGATGTTTAAGCACAATCTTTAAGTATTCCTTCTAACCCCAGGGCTGTTTCAATCGACACAGAGGAGGAGCCTTTCACAGGCATGAGGAAAGCATATTTCTCAATGATCCACAGTGAGAAAAATTAGGCTTCAGGGTATTCTCTATTAAGACACAGTCATTATAACATGTAAAACCCACAGTGATAAAGATCAGACCTGTGCTGTAGGTGCCTTTTTACAGGAAAGCTCAAGACAAGCTTGAGCTTTGTTTCTTCCCTGCAAGTAACCAGTAAATTGCTTCTATGGGTGGAAAAGAACTCTTTTAGCCATACTCCTGGGACGTGCCCCTTTCCCTGTCTGCCACCAAGGGATGGCCTCAGGAGTTCACAGCAAACTGTGAGTTTTTCCAGTACAAAGGCTGTGCTGGCACAGCACCACAGGGCAGATATTCTCCCAGCATAGCTTTCCATGCAGGCCCTCTTCACAGTTAGCATCCCCTCACCACCATCTGACATGGGCTTACCTTTATTTCAAGTGTTAAGCTGAAAGTCCTCTGAGATTTTTAGATCTCCTGGGTTCTCCTCTCCTACTCCCACTGGGTGTGGTAGGCCTTGAATCTGAACCTAGAGGTGCTGGCAGGAGCAGGGCATGTTACTCAAAGCATTCACCAGTTTTCTAAAGAAGCTCTTGGTGTCTCCTCAGAGCGACCTGCCAGCAATAAAGGAGAAGTTCCAGCAAATGTACAAGAAGCCATTAGCTGAAGCTGTCCGATCTGACACCTCCGGGGACTTCAGAAAATTGCTGCTGGCAATTTTGCACTAAAAGCCCATCAAGAATGAAGAGGCATGCTGAGCAGCCGTCTCTTGATTAGTTTCCAAAAAAGCATCCAAAAAATGTGGCATTAGCACAAAGAAAAAAATCCAATTTATTTTCTTTCCAGCTGGGAAATATGTTGCCAAGTAATGTTGGACGTGAGGTTTATGTTATGGCTATCTTGCCAAATGCCCTTAAGCAATAAAGACATGTTGAAAAAATTAGATATAAATTGACCTCTTTGTGTTTGCATATGTGGAGGAATCTTCTGTCATTGTTTCTTCTGGGTAGATTTTCTGTCTTCTTCTCATTCTGAAGATTATCCCTTCTCTTTCCTAAATTCAATGAATGTCATGTCATGCTGTTACAGTCCTGCCAAGAGAAAATGGATAGTAATTTCTTCTCAGCTCATTATCACAGCTCTTTAAACAACCTGAGGGCTGTGAATTAATGATTTAAGTCAGGCCCTGATTAAAATCCTGCTGTCAACAGGGAAGACCAGAGTGATTTCCCTATCTGTGAGTTGCACTCTCAGCAGTCACCTCCTAAATTATCCCATGAAGGAGATAAAGACTTGCAGTCCCCACCACCACAACCTCCTGGGATATGGTGCAGGAGCGTCACAGGAGAAGAGGAGGGTCTTTTGTGAGGTAGATATCAGGCAGGAAATGCTGTTCCCAAATAGGAAAACATGGGCCTCAGGACAGCTGCATGGTCTTCATCCTGGGATGTTTCTAAGATCTGACTGAATAAAACTCTGAGTGACCTGGTCTGATCCCATGGCTCACCCTGCTTTGAGCAGGAGTTTGAATTAGAGACCACTGGACGTCCCTTCCTCCCTGAGCCACCCAAAGATCTTATAATCATATGAGAGAAGATGTAGATGAAAAATAATAGAACATGACTACTAAGAAGAAGAGAATGAAGAATTTAGGTCTAGGAGATGGGTTAATGAGTGTTTCTCTTTGTCTGGCCCCTTTTGCCTCTTAAGTGCACCAGCACTCTGCATGATGAAGGGTCTTTCAGGCTTCCCCCCAAGGTATGATGACTGATGGCATCATATTCCCATTGAAAAAAGTATTTCTGAAGCACTGGACCTGTTTCTCTTCCCTTGGATCAATGTCACAGCAGTAGCACCTGGCCATCTAGTTATAAGTTGGGGCAGTATAAAGGAGAGATGGGAAAGATGTGTGGCTTTTAAGAACAATGATTGGTGTCTCACACAGGTGTAATATAATGTTATGGCATTTTAAAGGCCTGATCCTTCTTTGGGAACGTTTCTAACTACCTAAAAATATCAGGGGCAGATCCTGAATGCCTTTATCACAGGCATTTTAATATTCAGATCCACCAATAACAGAGCAATGTAGGATCTAAGTATCTTCTTGTTGCTGTTGCCATGGGTCTTTTGTAACCAGAGACTATAGAAAGGATAGATGAAGAATCTACTTTGGTGTCCAGTGATAGGATGATATTTTATCCTCCAGCACACTGTATGTTCAGACCAAGATAAGCTGGCAGGTACCCATTCTCAAATGATGTAGTTTGAAGAAAAAGCCAGCAGGTGTCTGAAATACACATGAAGTAGCTGGTTTAGGCAAAGGATTTGTTTTAAAATATTCCAACAAAAGTGCCCAAAGCTGTATGAGTGGTTTCTGTGAAACCTCTAGAAGCTTAGCACTCTTTAAACTAGCTACATCCTTATTTAATGTGAAGCACATAACTTTGGCAGCCAAATTTATTTTTGCCTGAAGATTGTTTTAATTAACACTAGTAGGTCATTCTGACTAAAGAAGAGTACAATTGCTTTCATCTTAATCTTTCACTCCTTAATTACAGATTGGCCTGAAACCAAGCCAGAAGCCCACACATCTTCATACCCACATATACTGGGCCAAAGTCATTATTGAATTACATGCTGTATCTCTCTATCTGTTCACAATGCAAACTGTGACTCTTGTGAAGTTGCTCTGTGACTCCAATGCTGTAAAACTTGTCCCCATGCCTCTGTAAGTTTAGGTCAGGGGTTCAAGACCAGTATCTATGGATGTAGCCTGTTGCCCTTGCCTACAAAATCCAAACTGAGCCCAGATTCTTAAAATAAGCCTTAGCTCAGCATTATCTATCATACCAATGTGAATGGCAGCTGTGGCAATAGCACTCAGGGAAATCATGTTTCCTGAGCAGCTAAATAGAAAATTAATAACATATTAGTTACAGGGGAATGAGGGAGAAGGACCATAACAATATCTGGACTTAGAACAATAGGAAGAAGATCAGATAGCTGGCAAGTAGCAGCAGCAGAAGAAAGTTAGCAGATTTTTCTGTGTGCAAGAGACAGCATTCACAAATTGCAACAAAAGAAATTCCTATCGGACATACAGGAGCAGGTTGTCCAGAGAGGTTGTGAAATCTACATCCTTCAAGATTTCTGAAGTTCATCTGTACAAGTCCCTGAGCAAGCTAATGTTCTCCCAGCCTAGGCTGGGCTGTCACCCCAACCAGCCACCACTGCTGCTTCCTGTCCTCTCCATGGCATCTAATTAATTTTGATCCCTGTAACTGTCTCTTTATACAATGAGGAATGTTAATCCTGGGTTTTGTTTTCTCTCCCAGTTTTATAAGACCATAATAAGGAATATTTTTCTCTTGCCCCTGTCAATTTAGACTGAAAATTTGGGTAAAGGGATGATTTGTCTCTTGATTACTGTGGGGGCTGATGGTCATTGAGACAGTGTACCTATCACTGAATAAGCTCAGTGAAGTCCACGTCTTGAGCAGTCCTTTTTCTTTATCCATATTTGTTCATTTTCACCTGAATTGTAATCGGATCAGTATATGAGTTTTAGAAGTTGCCTGACATCACCAATCTCTGTGCACCTGTCTGCTGCCTGGTCAGATTACAGCTTTTTTTCCACTCTACTGCTTAGTGCAAGGCATTTCATCATCCCACTGCATTAAAACATAAGAAGAGCTGCTCTGGGTCAGATCAAAGGTTCAATCACCATAATTCCAAAACTGAATGATGCCAAACACTTAAGGAGAAAGAGCAGAAAGAGCAGGGTGAGTATATAGTGTTACAACAACATGTTCATTCTTCGGTAGACACTTCTATTTTCTATAAATTGGTCATGGATGGAGTTTGTGCAGCAGCAATTCGAGAGGGTCACAGTTTTTAGTAGCCCCCAAGGGCTCCAGCCCATCAAGGGCTATGGGGCACCTGCAGCATCACATCTTAGGGTGCTGCTGGGTCACATACCCTGTGAATAAGCCCACTTATCCAATTGTGTTCAGACAAGACCATTATCTTTGCAAGATCTCAATCCTATTGTAATGCACTAATTTTGTCTTCCCAAAAGAAAGACCACTCAGGTCTTGTTCAGTTAATAGCATACCTCCCAAGAAAATATGCCTCAAGAACTCATTTAGAAACAGATTTTATCTGACAATTTAGACTGTCCCGCAGCAGAAACAGCTCTACCCTCTCAGCAGGGCTCATGCCCCACCTCCCCTCTCTCCCCCATAGAGTGGGGGCCATGCAGGACATATTGTCTTTGGCATGATCAATGATTTCTAGTCTATTTATAAAGAAAATTCTAACTAAGCAGTGCTGGTGTGCCCACTTGGTTGTAGATGTGTCTGAAGCCACAATCTCTGGGAAAAATATGAAGAGAGTTGTAAGGCAGGCAGCAGGAGCTTCATTGCTCAGAAGCCCTGGCCCTAAATTGGCAGGGACCTGTGTGGGGATTCAGCAAGGAGCAACACCACCCTCCCTGAAGCAATAAGCTATTTAAATAGCACAGTCTGTACTCTGAGCTAGCAGGAATTTGTGTAACTGTGCAAAGCCATCAAGCCTGGGACTTTCTAAATAAATGTCACATTTATCAGTATCTGAAGCACAAAAACATCCCACCTAGCCTTCCCCAACCCCATAAAACAGTGTCATTAATGAAGTCAGATAGCATCATTTTTTTCTTTAAGGGTTAAGAGAATAATCCACAGGGACTGCCAGGAAGAGGCAGAACTAAACAGGCAACGAGGAGTTAGAGCCAGAATAGAGATATAAAGCTAAATCAATCATCAGAATGGACTGCAACAAGAGCATATACATACAGAGCAAGAAAAAAGTGAGAGGGCGTTTTGTTTGGGTAGCTAATGTTCCTTGGACAAGGACAGAGAAAAATTCTTTTTTGGGTTTTTAATGCCACTCTAAATATTTATAGCAAGATCGTGTCCAACTGGTGAGGCACTGGCGGCAGGGAACAGGGAGGAAGGGCACATTTTCCCCAGCACCCCAACATTATTCTTGAGTCATTTCTTTATTTGAGAAGAGGGAAAAGGCTGTAGATTGCCATGTTTACCCTCAGAGTGACTCATCTGCAAGAGTAAAGTCCAGTGGCTCCTGCTCTTCCCCTCCCTCACCTCACCTCATACACGTGTGCGCGCACACACAGATTGTGTGGGCAGCCTCCAAAAAGCTGTGCCAGCCTGACTCCAGCCTATCTTTAACATGGGGCTTTGCCTTCAGGGTTTTGATTGGCCTCCAGGCATTTTACCACTTTGTTACACTGCACTGAAAAGCCTCTCAGAAAGGCCATGTACAGCATGCCCGTGATGTAAAACTGCCATTTTTAGAGGAACAGGCTGCCCACATGCCTGTGAACTGCTGCACCATGGACACAGGGGCAGGAAGGTATGGAGAACTGCAAACAGCAGCGTGGCATGCGAGTTGACATGAGGCCACTGCGGCTCCCAACGATTTTTGCTCGTTCGTCTGCCTCACTGTGACTAAATGCAGACATGACTCACCCGTGAGATTTGGCTTTGAAAATATGAGAAGGCTTTTTGCTTTAACCTTGTTTTTCCCTGTCATAGTGATGCTTAGAAACTACATTTGGGATTCAACCCCACCCTAGAACAAAGGGAGAAATCACAGCAGAGATGAGGAGCCCAATCCAGTTACCCAGGCAAGGGCAGCCAATTCTATTTCTCTTGAAATACCCAGGAACTTGGTATAGAGCTGGGACACATCACACTTGACCTGCTGAAGACACCAACAGGGCACAGCTGGGGTTCTGGAGGATCCTCCCCTGGCAAAAGGTGTTTGAATGATCCCAGCCCTGAGGATGGATTTAGGCTCATATCATAGATGCCTATCATGGGAGTGTTAAATATGGGCACCTACATGTGATTGAGGCAGCTGAGCACCTGTGGACACCCAGCAGTGCCTGGAGGACTGTTTGACTGCCCAAATACAGGTTGCACATACTGGTGACCTGAATTACTTGGCAGACTCAGTTGTATTGACTAGACCTCACTGCGTGCAAAAGGAGCTCACACACCTTGTTCCTGAGCAGCCCACCTGCAGTCAGAGACCCCATCAAGGGGTGTGCTCTGGGGAGCTCTGTGTCACCCTGGGAATTCCAACTCTGGAAACTGGTTTCCAGCTTGCTACTCACTGTAGCAACCTGCTCCAGTCCTCCCACCTGTAACACTGAGTTCCCGCAAGCCCTCTGATTGAGAAGTTCTTTGCTAGGGGGTTCAGAGAGCAGAGGTCCTTAGACAAAAGGTCACAACCTGGTGTTTTCTGTATGAAACATCAAGCAACATCATAAAGATAAATTGCTCCGAGAGTGAACTTCACTTTCTGCTTGGTGAAGGAAGTTGGGCTTTCCCTGCTCACCTTGGAGCAGTGTATGGATGCAGGGGTCCCAGTGCATCAGCATCTCCCACCACACTGCAACAGGCTGATGCTCCCCAGATCTCTCCATAAGGTGGAGACACGGTCCATCCCACAAGAGTCCCTCGAAGCCCTTTTCTCTCCGCCTTTCTCCGTGAAACGACGGTGGCAGGGTAGTGCGAGGCATTGCAGACTGTTTACAGGCTTCTAGAGTTCCCAGGCACTTTAGGACAGCGTCCTGCCGCTGTTTCCAAATGCACAGCCAGGACTTTTATAAGTGAACTTTCCTCTCCGTGTCTATTTATTATACGTAAACATTTGCCAGAAAAACACCAGCCGGGCATGCTCAGAACCAGCCAGGTCATTGCAAAAGGCAGCGGCGGCGTCCCATGTGATAAGAGCGCGGAGCCCTGTGCTCCTATTCTTAGCGCTGGAATGTACACAATGCCCGCCGCCCCTGCGCGCAGCGCCCGGCAGCGGCAAAACTGACTGCGGCACAAACACGGCCAGAAATCACCCTCTATGAATCACCTACCTACTGAGAGAAACCTCCCGTGCGTTTATAGGTTTTTGTCCAGGCTCTAGCTATGGAAAAAGCCAGCAGAAAATAAACGACAGAGAGTAAGTGCATGCAGTGAAGGACGACAGAAGGTAAACGTTTCTACCCTTCGGTTCCACTGCAGGTTGAGCAGTTAAGCCATGACCGTAGATACGCATCATATTGTTCTGCCTGGCACTTAATTTAGTCATTGTGTGTCTGATTAACATAAAAAAACCACAGCTAAGCAGAGTTAATAAATAACTTTTAATGCAGATTCCCAGTCTCTAGGGTTCTGTTCGCCCTGCTGCGGAGTTCAGCTCTGCCAGATTTGCATTCTTTGAGAGTGACTAACTCTAAAGGAAAGAGGCACAAGCTACTAAACTGCTAATACTTTAAAATAGTGAAGAAATGTCTAAGTGCGTTTATTCAACATGATGGAAATAGACAAACCAATTGCTTCAGCCCTCCAACTTTAATCCAAAATCAGTGAGATAACTTCAGTGCTTTTGCTTCTTGCCAACGACACAGGCAGTGCTGACCTCAGAGTTGCAACCTATCTGATAACTTTATGAAAGTTTTAAAGGGTCTTAGCGACTTTTTGGCTTCTTTATTATTTTCCCACTGTGCTTAAACCATGTTCCATTTTTATGTGTAATAGTGAACGGATATTTACAGCAACATCAAAGTCGTGATTTGTTCCCTTGGATCTGGATATTTCAATAAAAGCTGCTAAGAATTTGGGGTTTTTTTTCTGCCAAGCCCAGAATTCATCTCTCTTGTATTTTGCTATGGAAGAGGGATCCACTGAAGAGTTTCTCTTCAAAGACCAGGACTTCTCCTCTGAACTGCTGAGGCAGCTGAATGCTCTGCGGCAGAGCAGGATGCTGACTGATGTTACCCTCTGCTCTGGGGGCTTTGAAATCCCCTGCCACCGAAATGTGCTGGCTTCCAGCAGTCCATACTTCAAGGCAATGTTCTGTAACAACTTCAGGGAGAGTCACCAGGCTAAAGTCATTCTGAAGGGCATTGATGCTGATATTTTGGATCAGATTATCCTTTATGTTTACACTGGGGAGATTATCATATCCACTGAGAATGTCTTGTGCCTCTTGGAGACTGCGTCCATGCTGCAGTACACTAAGCTGTTTGAGGCCTGCTCTACCTTCCTCCAAGACAAGCTGACTCCTGACAACTGTCTGAGCATGATCAGACTGGCAAAAGCCTTGAACTGCCAAAGCCTGAATAAGAAAGCCAAGGCTATGGCTTTGAAATGTTTTCCTATGGTGGCCTCTTCTGAGGACCTGAAGGACCTCTGTCCCACGGAGCTCCTCGATTACCTTGGGGATGATGAACTCTGTGGGGAGGAGGAGCAGGTCTTTGAGGCATTGATGGTCTGGATCCGGCATGACCTCCAGGCACGACAAGGCTACATCCAAGAGTTGTTCAAGAAGGTACGACTTCAGTACGTCCATCCAACTTTCCTCTTCCATTTCATTGCAAATGACTCACTGGTTCAGTCCTCCCCCACTTGCAGGAGCATCCTGGAGTCAGCCCGGAGACACATGTTTTCCTTGTACAGCAGCAACACTCCTGACATCAAACCCATGATGCATGTTCCTCGCAGGTACTCCAACCAAGAGTTCCTCATCATCATCGGTGGCAGGAAGGACAGCCAGCAGACAACGAGGGATGTCCTGCTATATGATGACAAGACGAACCAGTGGCTGAGCCTGGCCAAACTTCCCACGCGCCTGTACAAAGCCTCTGCAGTGAGTTTACACAGCAATATTTTTGTGCTCGGAGGGATGCCTATTAGCAATAAGAAAAGTCTGGTCAGTGGTAATATTTACATTTATTCCCTCAAACTCAATCAGTGGAGGTTGATTGAGCACATGCTAGTTCCACGTTATTCCCACAGAAGCCTGGCATATAAAAATTATATTTTATCATTCGGTGGAATTGGTGAAAACCAGGAAATCCTGAATTCTGTGGAAAGATACGATAGTGTCTACAACACCTGTGAGAGCATGGCAAACATGCCTGTTGCCGTCCTTCACCCTGCTGTTGCTGCCAAAGATCAGAGGGTTTACCTCTTTGGGGGAGAAGATATAATGCAAAACCCTGTTCGGCTTATCCAGGTAATGGTCAGTCCTGCTTATCATAGGCAATTTCTTCTAAGGTATTCAGCAGTCCATCACCTTCATGAGAAAATCAAATCACTCAAGTATTTCATTGTGTGTTGCAGCAAGAGGCAGGATGAGTTGATCCAGCGTTGCAACTCTTCCATCTTCCCCTTCTGAATGTTTTTTCAGGCAGCAGCCCTGAGGCACTGCTTTGGGTGTCAGTCAGCTGTGCCACTGGTGGGCACTGGGGCCAGGGCTGCCGCAGATGATGCCACGGCAAGCGGCAGCAGCTCCCCTGCCTGCCATCATGCCTGTAGCCGATCTCACCAAAATCAGTGCTTTCACTTGGCACTGAGCTGGGGTCTGAGCCACACACCTGCTCGCTTGCAGCAAACACAAACACTCGCGATCATTAGAGCGATTAGATACTCACTCATCAAAGGGCCAGAACTTAAACTGACAGTCATTTTGGATAAACAGTTGTGTTAAAAATGTGGCTCCTGCCACATGTTGCTGGCTCTCTGCCTTCTTTCAACCCTTACACACTTTTAGGAGGAAAAAATATATTACATTTTTTCTTATCTGATTTGATGCTTTAGCAACATTGTAATGTTTCTTTTCCCATGAGTGTTTTTCACTGTTCGAGATGTTTTAACTAAGGATCATTAAGCTGAGATAGCAACCAGGACATAAGCAATTCTTTATAATGGTACTTCATTTTCGGGGGAAGGAAATGGATTTATCAGTTAGTGGGGAGATGCTCTGGTGATATTTCCTATATTAAGAAGCAGATAACTTGACATACAAGTTTGTGTCACCCAGATGCAGATGATTGAAAGCTCATCATCTGGCAACAGCTCTTTTTCTCACATAAATTGATGACTTAGATACCACTCTGAGTCTCTTTGCCAGTCTGAGTGCATGCCAGTCATCAGCATAAATATAGCAGCTGGGCAAATACAGTGGCTGCCAGCAGAGCTAGGTGAACACGATGTTTGTTTGCCCATGAAATTGCTAAGGCTAATGAGGAATACACAGAATAACTGGAAAATGAAATGAATCATCTTGCCCTTTGGTAGAACTGGTTACAGTGATTTAATGGCCATGCAGGAAGCCTTCATATGGCAGATACACTGCTTTAGTGCCTGTGCTAGCATCTCCTGAGCAGACAACCTTGGGGAGCCAGAATGCTTTCCAAGGGGACATATTAGGGAAAAAAATGGGTATATTCTCAGATTTCCAGCAGTTTGAGCCAGAGGATTGTATTTATTAGGGCAAAATAAAACCTAGAAGTTCCCCTGTAATTACAGATGTCAGTTAAAATGAAACATAAACAGCTGTGTGAATATCTTTATTTTTTGTCAGGTTTACCATGTCTCCAGGAATATGTGGTTTCGTATGGAGACCAGAGTAGTGAAGAATGTCTGTGCACCAGCTGTCGTGATTGGAGAACAGATTATCATCGTAGGTGGTAAGGGCTCTATTTCACCTTCCCTCTCCCTCCTCCTGCCTAGACCCTGTGGGTTTTTGCAGCCTTCCTGTTTGGGGTGCTCCCTCAAAAAGCACCAGGATCTTGGGAAGGAAAGGAGGATTGTTCCCACCCTCCTTACACTTCTCTTATGGAGTTTCATGGTGATTGAAGTGGAGATAAGTTCTCCATGAGGCACTCTCTTGTCCCAGGTAGCAGTACCTGGGTGGAGGAAACTGAGGAAAAGCCAACTCAAGTTACTGCTCTTGGGAGGAAGCCAGAAGCATGGGGGTCCTGAACCTCCCCTGCCTTGCAGCCTGGTCCTCCCTGTCTGCTCCACTTGGAAGAATGGAAAGCACTGTTACCACAAGGCCATGGATGGCTTGTCAGGATGGGTGGGCTATAGGTCTATGAGGTCTTGGTTGGTCTTTTAGCTGCCTGCTGGGGGTAATATCCCAAAAGGAGTGTGAAACACTTGGAAAGAGGAAACTTCTCACTGTCTTTTTCAACCTGAGGACCAACCTCTGTCCATGGCAGTTGGGTGTATCATGTCATTGATAATTTGGCCCTCTACAGTCCTTAATGCCTCTTCTCTGACCACAGACTGCCAGGAGGAAGCATATGTTGAATTATTTAAGGCAAAATGAGACACAGAGTATCTTTAGCAAAGCAGAGGATTGAACCCAAACTGCACAGGACTTCAAGGTGGTGTCACCCTTCCCAGAGAGGCCACTGCTATCCTTTGCAGTGAGAAGAGGGGAGAGCTGAGTCCAAAGGTCCAAGACTATCAGGCTTCTATGTGGCAGATTGCCCTCATCTCAGACCGTACTCATGTTTTTCTACATGGGCAAGGTACTGCTGGGTACCAAGCTTCCACACCTCCAGGTGGGGACACATTGCTTCAGGGCAATGTCCCTCTTACCAGCCCTTTCAGCTGATCCGAGGTTATATCACCCCTCAGAGGAAGAGCTGTCCACTGGGTCACTGGCATAGTGGCCAGCACAGATGTGGTGCTGAGGGCTTTAGGAGTGGAGTGAGTACTGGTGGCACCATGCTGTTGCATACCCAGCTGTCAGCAGACAGCTACAACTCAACCCAGCAAGACCCATCGCATGTGCCACTGGTTTCTGTATTTCCAAGTGAAACTCTAGGAGTCTGTTCGGTAAAAAGAAATATTTTCAGATGTTTGAAGGCACTTGCAGATAACTGCAAGCTCCAACTGTGTTTGACACATTGATTGCCTGATCTGATGGGCTTTATGGTGCTCATTAAGCCTCGGCTGCCAAGGTGCTACAAGACAGGATGAAGACAGACAGGAAAGGAATATAGACAGACAGGCATTCCTGGGACACATCATCACTTAAGATTTTAGATATCTTAATTCTGCCAAATTATATACTACTATAATAGGTTTTATTGAAGACCAGCATGAAATATACTACTATTATTCCTTCTGCTGGCCATAAGTGCCTAATTCCCATCTGTCTCTTCCACCTCTGGCTTTGCATTCAGGGTACACCCGGAGAATAATTGCTTATGATACAAAAGGCAACAAGTTTGTAAAATGTGCAGACATGAAGGACAGACGAATGCATCATGGGGCCACTGTCATCAAGAACAAGCTATATGTCACAGGAGGACGATGTCTCACCTCAGACAATGTCATCAAGGACCTGGATTCCTTAGACTGCTATGATCTGGAGACTGACACATGGACACAAAAGGGAAAACTGCCGCACAAACTCTTTGACCATGGGTGCCTTACACTCCAGTGTGTCCCCTGTTCTAACCTTCTTTAAGTGACTTTTGGTACTTCCTTGATATTTTGTGCTTTTCTTCCCAGAAAGGACCCACCTCACTCTGCAGAGAGCACATGGGGAATCTTCACAGGGTCATGCAAAGTCCTGACCTTGAAGGTATCAGCAGTGTTAGTCCTTCCCAGACCCTGTGCCAGAAACATCATGAGCTTTGCACTCATACTGTATTCACATGGCTAATATTGCATGTGGTGCTGCTGAGTCCAGTCTGGAGGCCTTAAGCATCTCAAGAGGAAACAGGAAAAAGATACTGGGTAAGAACCCAGTGTGGGATTTGTCCTTGTACAGACTTTAAAAGTGACGAGGGATGCTGGTATCTCCAGGGAAAGTAAGATCTTTGCTGTCTTGCAAACTCAGCTGCCTGCCACAGCCCTGTGCTGCTCATTGCTGACTGAGCTCTCCATTTCCAGTGGTGGGAGTGTTTAGGATAGGATGCCCTAAGCTCCAGTCTTGTAGCCAGCCCAGGAGCAGCTGCCTGAGTTTGCTGTGGTAGTCAGCTCATAAGAAATAAAATTTTAATGTTCCTAACAGCTAATTAGAAATTGGCAAAAGACTGATGCTTTGATCTGAACTCCCAGAGCAACAAGAAGCAGATTTGGCTTTTCTGAGCTAACACTCTTCCACAGTGCAGGGAAGATTTTTGTTCCATCTGCCTGCCCTCTGAAGGAACAGGAGAAGACAGGAGGGAAATTAAGATTGTCTGCATCTTCTTTTTCAAGGGATGTTATTTTGCAGTGATCTTCCTTCTCCTTATGCATGGGGAATAGCAGTGGGGTTAGTTAGGATGACTTTGACCAATGGAGTTCCAGAAATGTAGAATAGCAGAGTGGACACATGGAGGAAAGGGGATGTAAAAGAGAAGAGGTATTGGTAGGAACAATTTGTTTTTCCCTTTCTCCTCTCTCCAAACCACTGGAAAAAAGCCCATGAGACAAAGCCAGTGACAGGAAGCCAGCTTTCCAAGAAGAGCAAGTCTAAATCTGCCACTTGGCAAAACAACTCTGGCTCCACCAATATTTTCATGGGGTTCTGCTGCTAAGTGCATACTTTTAAAGGGAGGGGATTAATCATCAGACACTGAAAAGGCTGTGAACTGCTGTTAGGTCACTGGGCTTGGTAAGATTGCTGAGATAGCAAGGAGCTTTACAGATGCCACTATCCAGAGAAAGGATGGCAGAAACAATACCCCTTTTTCTTCATATTTGAGACAAGGTGGGACTTTTCAAAGGGTGCAGGATGACATGAGGAAACCATGCTCAACCTTCCTCTTAACAAAAGGCTGCACAGCCATGTGGTCACCACCACATTGAAGAAAACCAGCTCCAGACACTAAGATCCCTTCCCATAAATTGAGCAGAAGAGTGACAGAAATAGTTAACAAAGTAGAGGGCTGGAAGGAAGCATTTAGTATGAACTGCTGGCTTAACAATGCAAAATAAAAGGGCTATTATTGTTTGTATGAGCTTTGTGTTTAGGAGTCCCCATTGTTCCCTCCCTTTGTTGATAAAGGGAATTGTTTTTGCACCAGTGGGTATTGCCAGGGTTTCCTTCTAAGGACCTGAGTAAACCTGCAAAAAATTATTGGGAACTCAAACTCCTCTCCCAGCTCAGAAGCCTTTGGCTACATTTCTCTTGTGTCTTTCAGTCTATATCATCATCTCCTCCCTGTGCAAAGCAGAACTAAATCATGGCACTTGCCAAATTGAGCTGGAGTAGTGATTCATCCTTGCTTCCTCACAGACCAACTCCAGCTCCCTGGAGAAAGAAGCCTTGTCATGGCCAATTATGGAAAGTCTGCCCCAGGGAGATGTTTATTCCTAACCCTGCAGTGCTGCCTTCCAAAACTCCATCCTGTTGTGACCCCTCTCAGCTCCAAACTCCAGGAGACACCAGTTGCTGCCATGCATTTTAGCTGAGACAGATTCCTGCCAGGCTCATGACTGTACCCAAAACTGTGGGGAAAAGAAAGTTTAACTGGGGCCATAATCCCATGTTTGCAAACCATTGTCACAGTCATTGGTTTACACTTAGAAGCAAACTGATTTTTTTTAATTCCCGTATCATATACCTAGTGATTTTCTCTGTGTTCATGTGGGACCAAGCAGTAACTTGCACAGCTGGGCAGGAAATGGGGAGTGCAAAAAAAGAGGCAGGGATGCAGCAGGATGGAGCACAGCATCTTTCCCCCATCTCTTGGGGAGCCCTCACTTCACCCCCAGGTCCTTGGAGATGCCAAGGGCTATGCCAAACTCTGCTCTGGCTGCAATCCTGTGCTCCTTCCCTTCACAAATTTCACACCTTATGCCCATAATTCAAGGAATTTGGCATTGCAAGGCATTAAATTCAAAACCTGGTTTCTAATAGGTTTTCGTCTTGTGGTTTTTTTTGTCAGAATTTTGATGCAAATTCTGACAAAAAAACTTTTGGGGGCCTTTGAAGAAGAGAGGTTGAAATCAGAAAAGAGTGTTGAGCCTTTCCAAGACAGACAAGGGCTAGCAAAGTTGCTCAGTCACGGGTAGGGAGCAGCACACACAGCTGCAGGATGGGAAATTCAGCTCTGGGTGGGTGCTGTGGGGAGAAGGGATGTTGCCTTTCTAAAGAGGTGCTGACTACCACCTGGCCCACCTAGACCAGTACCTAATACTGTCCTCACTGCCTTACAGGTGTGAAAGCACTCCTAGCAAGGGTTGGCCAAGATGCCTCTTTCTCCATTGTCAGGAGGTGACTTTTCAAGCAGGATCTGCAAGGTTGTCACTACCTGATACACTTTTACGTGCTTTTTCAGAGGTCTGATAATTTAAACAGTCAAGCAATTGAGTATTCACCTAGAAGGGAATCCCCCATGGGAAAGCAGTAAGGTTCTTCACAGATAAAATGATGGCCCCATGAAAAGGTGGGAATTTGTTGCTCTTCATTTAATAACGAAGGAAGCCATGGAAAAGAGGCTTTTTTAAAAGATTTCTTCTTGCACCTTCTAGAAGGGTTGAGCACCTGCCACATTTTTTCAAATCAGGGAGTGCTCTAAAAGTTCATCAAAGCTCCAAGGCCTTGTTCCCAGGTGCCCTGACACAGTCAGTAGATCATGGAAACCATAGGATGACATGGCTGAAACCAGTCTGTTCCATGGGACAGTGAGTTACCCAGTCCCTCATGGTACTTGTCCAAAACACTGAAAATCTGTCATGAAATGCTCTGATCCCTCCTCAAGTATCATACTTTAGGTGTTATTGACCTTAGAGCTTTTAACACTGTCTTCTTTGCTGTACCTTCTGCCACAGAGATAAAGGGCAATTGATTAGCCTTTTAGATACCATATATTTTTTTTTGTCTTTAGCGTTTATTAGGACATTTCAAAGTCTGTAGACTAAACAAACCCAGCCCTTTCAATCTTTCCCCATAAGGCATGTTTTCTAGACCTCTGATCATTTTTGTTGCTCTCCTCTGGACAATTTTCAGTTTGTCTGTTGGTGGTTTCTTTATTTATTCAAGTGCAGGGCCATGGCTCAGCCTTGCAGTGCTGAGAAGGGCAATAAACCCTTTCTGCATCTTACCTACAGCATTCCTGGTCTCAGAGCCCAGAAGGATTTTGCTTTTCACAGCAGCAGCACAATACTGACTGGAGTTCAGCTGTTGTCGCGGTTAAGGAATGTTTGCAAGTTTGGGCAAGGTCATATGGAAAGACTGCAGGACATCCAGAATCTCCCAGGGTTATTCCCTAACTCCATCTTTGCTTTGGCTCATCAGAATCCCAAGCCAGAACCTGGTGAAAACAATGTCTCTCCATGGCTTCAATAAGAGGCTTTGGACATGGCCCTAATTATTGTGTTCTCAGCTGGGTTCATCACTAATTCTATTAATATTAACAGCAAATATTTAATGTTTCAGTATATATATATTTTTTAATACTAGGGGAAAAGTTTCAGGCAAAAAAAAAGAAAAGGAGGAAATTGCATTTTCTTTTCAACTTTCTTCCCCTTGCCTTGCTGCAAACCCAGAGCTGAGTCCTGCTGCACAGGCAGCCTGTGGCAGAAACTCTGCTTTGATCTCAGCAGAGAGTCGTAGGTTAAGCCTGTGTTTTTTCACTGTAATTGTTTATCAAACAATGCAGTCCTTTCCAAGGGCAGTCTTTTTCTTCTGCAGTAATATGTTTATAATTATAATGCATTTCCTGCTTCTTTTTGATTAAACACACCTGACAAAGTAGGAAAGATGTCAATGCATAAATAAATGGGCACACCAAGTTCATTGCTTTGTCAGTCCTCTTTTTTCAAATGCCAAGGAGTTCATTGTGAGGTGAATCCTCTAGCTGAGAAGGAAACAATTGGGTAGAGCATACATGAATAGCGTACAGGGTAATTTATCCCTGGCATTGTTCCTTAGCCTGACCTGAGAGCCATTAATAATTGACAGCAGCAAAAACAATCCCTTTTTAAAAATATAAGCATCCATACTTTTTTTCCAGTTGCTTGAAAACTCCCCCGCAGAGGTTGAAGTCATATTCTCCATGGCACAATGAGCATGAATTCCTGAGTGCAAGGTTGCACCTGTAAAGGAGCTGAGATCTGCTAATTAGTGGACTGCTAATAATATTTTCAGTGGCTAAATCAAATGAGTTTTCCCACAGTTCAAATGAAGCAGACCCCTTATGGACAAACTGATGTCTCAGGCTGCTGGTGCCACCAGTGTCCACAGGGCTCCCCAGGGTTTGTGTTGGAGCCCTGAGAGATTGATCTGGCCTCTTCTGTTTATTGATGTTTCCAAAATAGTAGCAGAGTAGCGAGGAGCCCAACTGCTCTGTCACTCGGCAAGTCACCCACTGGCTCCAGCTGCTGCCTGTCACTTCTCTCCCCAGAGCTCTTTGTTTGCCTGCACTTCTTTCATGTTGCAAGAACCCTTTCCCAGAAAAGCAAGCAGCAGCACATCTCGAGCAGCCCTGGGCCAATAGGCACATGTCTTGTGGATGCTTTAAACACAAGGCATCCCCACAGCTGTTGGACACTTTTGCCTTAAGAGTCAGGGGTGAACCATGAGGTAAAACATTGCTGGAGGTGAGAAAAAGTGGAAGAATCTGGTCCACTTCTTCATCTGGTCAGGAAGATGCTTGTAACCATCCTCCTATATCTAATCTTCCCATGTCTAGTTCTCTGAAGTTTGTTTCTTGACCAGGCTGTGCCTTCTGATGAATAAGCCATGTCCCACCACCCCTCCCTAAAGCAGGCATGATGGGACAAGGACAAAGCTATGTTTGCTTCCTCAGATCCCCCAGTGCCACATCTGTAATGACATCCCCTCAGTTTTGCCCTGGTCTTGGCACATTGCTGAGTTTTCTCTCTGCTCTCAGAGACCTTCCTAGGCTCTGCAGTCACCCTGAACCAAAGTTTGGATGTGGCAATGATCGCCCAGAGCACCAGGAAGTGACACCAAGGACTATCAAGTCCGAATTTTCAAACTGATGGGATGCTTCTGGTCTGAAAAATCAGCCCAAATCAATCTGAGGGTTAGAGCAGAGCCCTGGCAGCTCTCTGTAAGACCTGGGGGACTGTACGGGAATGTGTTCAGCCCCAAGGAGCAGAGAACAAACTTAATGGAGAGTGCTGCAATGTGAAACTTGGCTACAAAGCTTCACTGCTGGGAAAGGGCAGTGTTTTATCCAGATCAGCAGCAAGCCCTGGAATTAATAGGCTTGATTAAACTATTTTGGTGTGCATGGTATGTGGAGATAAGGGCCCAGTTCCCTAGGGTTTCCAGTGAAAATTAGATGTTAACAGTACGTGACATTCCCTGACAGGAGTAAGGAACACTGCTGGAAGACAAGAAACAAGTACAGACCAAGGGGCAAAAGAGGCACTTCTTCAGAGAGAAAAGTTACCATGAACTTGCTGGATCTGTTTCAATGCTGAAATGACGTGGACCCTGGCACCAGGCAGATCGAAAGCAAGGGAACTATGCCTGCTTTGTGTTGTTATGACACATATATTTCCCTGAAAATGACATTAAAATGTACCAGAGGCTCAAACACTGTTCTGTTTATCTATTCCCTGGGTAGGATCTTAGAGACAGCCTGAGCACTGCAGAATATGGCCTCTGTGAAGTAAACTTGGCCTCTGGCATGAGGCCCATCAGCAAATGTGAAATGGGAAGCCAGCGCGTCAGGGCATCCATGACTATTGCCCACAGCCGCCTGTCAGGGCTGCCTCCCTTGGAGACACACAGAGGATGAGCCATGGCAGGACACTCCCCTGCCATGCACTGAGGTTTGCCAGAGATGGACAGAATGGTTCCTCCCCATTGCATTGACCCTGGGTTCATCCTATGCAGAAACATGGAAAGGCTCCTCATCACCCAGGCTGTCAACAGTGCCTCAGTGTGTTTCAGGCCACATTTCAGCCCTGGCACTCCCTTGCAGTGGAACTTGCAGCTGAACTACCATTAATTCACGGTGTGGACTAACCCGTGTGCGCACACAGAGCCATGGCATCCAACAGAGAAGACTCCCAGCAACTTAACTAAGTGCCAGCTCGAACCTTGACCGAGGAGGAGAGCAGAGAGGTCCTATGGATGTTCTTCAAGATGCTGTGATATTTAATGGCTAATTCAGACCTTTTAAAACAAAAGAAGTCTTTGGGCTTGGTAGGTTCTGGCTGAAGGCTTCTGGCTGAGAGATCCTCATTAGCGCCTACAAGAGTTGTCTGCTCATTATGACTTGGAACACATGTCAGTAAATAGTGCCTGTTTCTTCTTCCAGGGGGCTCTGGAAACTTTTTCAGGAGAAAAGTAGCAACACACAATGAAAGAATGGTTGCAGGCAAACTGAAGTACAAATGGCAGGGAAGCCAAAAGCATGTTCACCCTTCCAGCCTTGAGCATGTTTTTTATGGCATGAAATGTGACATGCACAGTCGATCACAGATATCAAGCTGAGTCTGTTATTTGTGATGGCAACGTAAAATACACAGGCCCTCACTCCAAAGAGCTTATGAGAAACTGGGAGGTGAGGACAGAAATGGCCCTCAGGTCACCATCAGCTGAACCTTCAAAGCATGCAGCTCATTTATTAGGCAAGAGCAACACCTTATGCCATAGCCTGGATAACCAAAGTAGAAGTGAAATGAAATGAAATGAAATGAAATGAAATGAAATGAAATGAAATAAAATAAAATAAAATAAAATAAAATAAAATAAAATAAAATAAAATAAAATAAAATAAAATAAAATAAAATAAAATAAAATAAAATTCAGCTCTTCCCTGTGGCTCCATGATCCACAGATCAGCATAAAAATATGATCAAACAAGTGCCAAGGCCCAGGAAACTTGGTCAAAAATAGCTGCACCAACCTTTCTATCTCCAGGTGCCTCAAAGCTGGAAGAGAGCCATTACCCTTCACCTAAGAGAAGAGTTTTTTTCCCCTGATTTTCCATGTCAAGTTTTTTCCCCTCTCTAGGAACGGTAGTGGAAGGGTTGGGACAACTCTAGGAATGGGCACACACCTGGGAAATTGGATCCCTTCTGCTTTTAAAAACAAGTGATTTATAGAATAAGGACAGAACATTCAGACAGCTCAGGGAACTCTGATTTCCAGGAACAAGCTATAAAAGCCATTTAGATTGTCTGAAAATACTTTGACATTTCCCTTTCATATTTCCAAAGCGATTTCAAAGGTAAGGTAGTGCAGACCAATCTTCCTAGGACTGCCACCGGTGAAGGGAAATGCAGCTGGGGAAATGATTACATGGATCAGTAGGATTTTGCCTTTATCATATTTGTTTGACTCTAGAACATATTTTCCTCTACTGATTTGTAGCTGTACTACTGCAAATACATGGATTTTCATGTAAGTACAACACACTGTTTTGTGGCTGCAGTATATTGGTGAGTTCAGCTTGATCAGGAGAAAATCCCAGCCCAGGTTTTAGTAGAAATCTTCAGATACACTGATGCTGCCAGGCTCAGTGGGATATGGCACTTGCAAACAGCATGAGTCATTTGCCCTGGAGCTGTAGGAGCAGAGAAGATTTGAAGATCTAGATCAAATTGGTGAATCTGCAGCATCTGACACAGTTTAAGAGGTTAAGCCTATTTATAGACAAATGAGGGTAATTTTCATAGCTGAAGGGATTGTAATTTTTTTTCAATAAATTCATAATAAACTCTAGGGAGGAGAATACTGAGATCTGTACTCAGATAACTCTTTGGAGATGAGAGGAAGTTTGTCCAAGACAAGGATGGAGTTGCAGGAGCCAGTAACTCAAGAGTGCATTATCCTCTCCCTGGATTAAATTTTGCTTTCAGGACATTACAAAGCATCCCTGTGGAGCCAGATCTTGATCTCCCTGCCTGTTGCCTAGGTGGGACCCTCACAAGTGCATTTGAAGGGGGAAACAGGGAGAGACAGAATGGATTTGCATCTGCCTGGAAACAAATAGCTTATTTTCAGAGGAATTTCTGTTATCGCTTCTTGTCTTATTTCTTCTTTAGCAAAATATAATGTTTATTATTAAAAGGGGGCAGCATTTTGCTCTTTTAGTGACATGAAATTAAGTAAACATTCTTGAACAGACAAATTGTGAACTATCAGCCTTACAGCCCTGTGGTAGATCACACCCCTTCTCATTCCAGTTATGTCATTTGCCTGTGGATTATGTCTCACAGCAGAATCAGCTCAAAGCCTACTTTGAATTTTGCCTAAAGTCTAACTTGAGGAAACCCTCTTGGTTGTCACTAATGGTGAAAATGAGAGTTAGTTTGCTAGTGAGTATCAGCAGTGCAGTTATGTGGCATCACCAGTAAGTGAGAAAGGATGTGACTTGCTGAATGATTATGGGTAAAACATTGTTTTTTTCATGTCTCCAATGCCACATCATTAAAATAACAATGATACCAACCCCATAAGGGCATTTCAAATGAATTTGCTAAAGCCTGAAAAAACACTGCCTTTTTGTGAATTGCCAAAGATTGCTTTTGTACAATCCTACTGCAGCTATTTGCTCTTTAGGAAGTAACCACACCTATAGAAACAGTGCTCTTAATTAATATAATTATAATCTTAAATTAATGTGTATTCATCTGGATAAGCACAAAGACTTATGAAATTAATATGGGACAGATTTTGATGGAGGCTACCACTCCCCTCAGAAAAAGAAGTAGAAAAAAAATAAAAAAGGAAAGATAGAGAGGCTGGAGTACTAAAGTTAGTCCCAATCTCCTTTTCCTAAGATGTAAGGGTTTTAATGCTGCTTTCCATAGAAATCAATTATGTATTGACTATGGACTCAAAGACCCATTGGGAAAACAGGACCTTATCAAAAAGGACACAAACACTAGCAGGATTTGCAGGTGCACTGGGCCCATGGACTAGTGATGCTTTCACTTAAGCAAAGGCTCTCTTGCTTGAGAGGCAACCTCCCAAGTAAGCTTAAAAACTTGAAAATCATCCCTTTGAGGTTATCCAGAACTTTTTTCCAAATTCAGCATAATGATGTAGGGATGTATGGAGCACTCCACTCCCTCAATCAACTCCCAAGTATGCAATTTCAGATCATGCCAAAACAAAGCATTTCCATAACATGCATTTCTACATCCCAGGTCTGTAGAACCAGGCCCTTGCTTGTCTCCCTGGAAAAAGCAAGTTTCTCTGTTCTTTCGATGTTTTTATACCAGCCTTTCTGAGATACCTTCTTGTAACATCCCCTCAGCATCTGTTTTATTTCAAAAGGATAAAAATGCATCGAAGTCTCACACATTCTTGCTGCTTTCAAGCTTCTCCAATTACGTGATTTATATGAATTCATTCCCTTTTTTGTTAGATTTTTTTTTTAGTTTAAATTTCATATACTCAGTGGCAAGGACAGAGACCTGCAGGGTGTGTTGTTTTTTAAAACCATTTTATTTTGTCTGCTCTGTGATGAAAACATCTCTGCAAATGTAGGATTGCAAAGATGTTTGGGCACCTGCCATCACTCTATTAACTTTAAGCTGATCCTAGGAACTGGCAGTACTTGACTATCCAGTTCCCAAGTAGCATTTGTGAACTGCAGGAGTCCTTCAATCTTGTCTTCCAAGTATGATTCCTTGGGTGCCTGCACTCACCACCTGTCTTGGTAAGCTCAACTCAGCCTGAAATCTTACAGTTAACATGAGACATCTTCATTCTTTGGCTTCTGCATGTGTGTCTCAGTACAAAAGGGACACAGTGTGAAGATGCCCAAGCTGGCAACCCAGGACACACAACAGCATAAAATTTGTCAGCCCTTGTGCAAGTCAGAATTCCTACTTTATGCCCTGGAGCTTGACCTGATAGTAGATAAGTCTAATATTTCTAAGCAGCCTTGTGGCATTGGTTAAGTCTCCCAGGACTAGCAGGGGCTCCCTGGATCTCCCTGTTTTTCACACCTTCCCAAAAGCAGCTCCACTCAGCGAGCTTCAAGCGGGGCTAGCAATTCAAGCAACTGCCTTTGAAAACTCTAGCCTTGGTCTTTGTGAACAGATACTCTTGATAACAGCACTGCCTGGAGTGAGCAAAGAGCTTTCCTTGGGTTTTTTTCAGTCAGAATTCAAGCAAACTTTTGCTGACCTCTTCATTTTGGCCATTTGATTTCAATGGGAAATGGACTGCACAGGGAACTTGGACCTCAAGCCTTGTATATTTTCTCTAATATTCTTTTATCTTCACTAAAAAACAATTACTAATATATTAAGCTAATGTTTCTCTACAGAGGGTCACACACAGTTCAGCATGCATCTTGCATCCAAAGATTTCTCCAGGACTCTAGTGTTAAGTTTTTCTAAACAGGTCGGCTATTTACTTGCTGTTACTGAAGGGAACAAGCAGAGCCCTTCTAGTTGACATCTAAAATAATGAAAGGAAAACCATATGTAAACCATACTTTCTGGAAATAAACTAACCCTTCTACATTTACAGGGTCAGGGGAGTACGAGTGACCCCACATATCCCCATGTGACTGCCCAAGTTTCTACATAGCAGAAGAAAACAGGTCACACAGATGTAGTTACAGAAGTTGAAATGGGGATGCAAGGAAGATGAGGAAACACTGCCAGATTTAGAGTAACAGGTGGTTCTTCTGTGGCATCCACAAGGAACGAGTGGTGCAGGGTGCTGAGAGCAACCTGTGCCGAGACGCCTGCACAACACGGGGTGGAAAAGTGTCTGCAGGGATGGGGCACCATGGAAAATAAACAGAGGAACCTGCACATGTAGCATCAGCCCTTTCCTATAATTGGTCCTGCAAGGAGCTTCAGAGAAACCTGACCCAGTGATAAAGACTGTAGCTTAGGACTTTTGAAAAATGGGATTTAGGCACCTGCTGCCCAGACTATGTCTTACTATCAACAAACAGCTTGGCCACAATGCATGTATCCCAGTAAGTGCTTAAATACCTTCACAGACGTGGGTGTTGCTGTCTCAGTTCTCCTGTTTCCTTTCCATGATGAGCAGAAAATAGCTGGTCTCTAGTTTGCATGTTGGAGAAGACAAATGCACTCAGCTGTGTCAAATGCTATTTGAAATGAGTTTCATATTTTAGGGGCCCACTCAACTCAGAAGAAAGACACCATTCCCATTTCCAGCCCAGCAGAGGCACCTCATGTGACCCTGCAAGTTTCTGCCCAGCAGAGTACAGGTCACACAGAGACAGTGACAGAAATCCAAGCAGAGAACTGTGATACAGAGATTATCAAGCCCTGGCAGCTATGGGGGTGAATTCAGAGCAGTCAAGAAGAAAACAATTAGCACAAGGTTTGAAACACAGTCTCTGTGGAAGCTCAGAAAGGCTTGAAAAAGATTTCAGTGTCTCATATGGATATTGAGCTGGGTTCTCCACTATTCTACCCCTCATGTGAGCACTGGCCCATAAAGTAAACACAAAAAAATACTATAGTCATTGTTTACCTCCAATTCATGTTCTAAAGGCTGCCCAAGAGAAGGAAAAGCTGTATTTTAACATACTAAGCTTATAAGACTACACTGCTGCCATGTGCCCAGGGCATTCAAAGGGTGCAGCCAGACCCTCCCTAGGCCCACTGACCTTTTCCCATTGATGACTAACATCAGGCCTGCCTTACGAGCAGAGACCAAACTAGTCCAGAGTGGCAGTTCCTTGGCAGGAACTTAGTTCACCTTTTGGTGCCACATTTAATAACTCTGGGTGGTACTTATTGGAATACATTTTCCAGCAAGTGACATGCCAAAGCCTTGATGAAATCAGGCCTTCTGTCTGATGTCAATCACCTACCCTTTGCCAGTTCAAAAGTGCTATCTGTTCTGGAAAGGCACATCCCAAGGTGTGCTTCAGACCCGAGCATGCAAATAAACCCGGCCTAGCAACATGCTGTAGTAGAAATAAGTCATAATCCACAACCTTCAACCTGCTCTTCTACACTTTGTGTTGAACTACAGACTCACCAAACTACTGGAGGTACTTTCAAGTGTCGTCCTGTTTTATGTGAAATCTTTCATGGACACTGGAGCTGGAATATACAGAAGCATGGGTATCTACTGGAGGCATGGGTATCTACTGAGGGACGTTAAACTGGAATTGCATCTGCCACCTTATTTTGCAGACATTACATGGTCTTTACAACAGATTGACCCAAACAGCTGATTACAAAAATATGAAGATGTATTATGGTGTGGGCAATGTTAAGCCTCAGCTCATGGCCCAAGGCTATCCTTGCTAAATATGCAAAAGTAGGCATTGTTCTCACCCTAGATTAGGTTATACTGTCAGTTCTTGCTGTTCCCTGGTGTCAATAGGAAGTATGTTCTCTGGCATCTGCACCAGGCCCGTTTGCACCAGTCCCCGATGGCTGCAGAGCTGCAAATTCTGCTTGTGGGTGGTGACTTTTGCCTCCTGATCTTTTGTTTTCAAAATGCAGCTGCAAAAGAGAGGAACATGGCATCATTATTGCTATGAAAGGTCTTTTCATCCCCTGTGGTTTCCGGGTTAGAGCTGTGTTGGCTGAGGATTCCTCCCCCAGGGTGGAGGAGTAATGGAAATGCAGCCTAAAACAGGATCAGGAGGAAGATGTGAAAATGAGCACAAATTTACAGTGTATGAGTCAGTGCCACAAGGAATCTCTATCCCATAAGTCAAGATCACACCTCTGCTTGGTACAGTAGAGCTGTTCCCACACAAAGAGAAGGCATCCTGTGGTGTTCAGCATCTTAAAAAGGACTTATGTCCTGACTGAAAGCTTAATAGTGGGAAAATACTTTCAGGTGAGTAAAATTGCAATTTCAGAGAAGGGTAAGAAAAGCAAGCATGGCATGCTGCATTCATGATCTGCTGTAAAAGAATATAGACCAGGCACTGAGGCCAAACCCTCTGCATCTGCAAATCAACAAAGCCTCACTGATGCTAAACTGATGCTGCACTGTTTAATTCTGCTGATGAGCTAGCCTTTGTCATCAAAACTTTTACTGTAAGGAGTCCCTCGTGGGATATTGTATTTTAAATTTTTTATTAACAGCCTCACTTTAGATTGTTCAGAGGAATCAAACTATAGCACAATGAGTATGCAACATGGGCTGAGAAATTCCGAAGACAAGTTCACTGTTGAGTGTCTCCAGACTTCCTGGCCCTATAAATCTGCAGTCCTTGGCAGACTAGGGCTTCCAGTGGCTGGAGCTCCAGCCTGAGCCTGTGGGTTCTCCAAGGCAGATACCAAGTCCTCAAAGTGGGAAGAATTTGTCCTCCAAGGAAGGAGACAAAACCCAACAGAGAATGACCGTCTCTTTTTAGGTAAGTGTGAACATGGCAAAGCACAGTGAAGCCCAGAGAGCAGGGCCAGGATTGAGCCAGGCAGGATTAGGAGGTTGACACTCAAGGCAGCCACAAGGCAGACCAGACAAGCTGCAGTCTGCTCTGAGCTAACAGTCCAAGGGACTGGCACAATTGTGATAAAGAAGCAATGTAAAAATAGTTATTTTTATTGCTGTATTTGTCTTGAGGACAAAACACTTAACTAAAGCAGAAATCTGATGTAAGAGGGCAGGTCAGAGCAGAACAACAGTGGCTGGGACAGCTGGTGGGACTGCTACAAAGACCTGACCACTGGGCCATCCATCCGGACATCCTGCTTGACACCAACCCATCGCTTCTCCGATGGGCCCACCAATGGCCAGAGAGCAGCCTCATGCCACACTGCCTGCTCACCTGTCACATGCAGGCAGAGCAGTGCACTGGCGGTGCAGCAGCCTGCCCACAGGCAACCTGGCAGCCCAGGGAGGTACCTCGCATTCCTCCGCCGTGAGTGCCGGCCGCACCCAGCTGCCTGCCAAGTCACCGTGTGTCCCAGTGCCAACCCTCCCACCAGCGGCTCTCCTGAGGAATGCAGGAGGAGCTCTTCCAGGAGAGGAGGAGCTCTTCCAGGAGAGAAGGTGCTCACAGAGGTGGTGGACAGGTGGTGTCCCTCCCCATCTGTGGGCAGATGGTTTTGGGACAACTATTTCCAAGGAATTGCGAGATGAGGATGACTCATGCTCGAACACGTACCAGCCTAGGAAACACCCCGAGAAGCCCAGGACAGGGGAAGCCCAGGACTCAGCCCAGGACAACAGCCTGGACCATACCTGTGCTCTTGGTATCCGCTTCCCAACCAGTTCCTCACATGTGTCCATGCAGATGTGCACCTGCACAGGCAGAGGGGACACTTGTCACCCCCTAGATCACTAGGGCATGGCCAAAGGCAGGCCCTGAGTCACAGAGGGTCCACACTCCACATCTCTGGTTTAGGCGGGGAGCTGTGGCACTGTATTATGAAGGCCTGTGTGTAATTTCTCAAATAGCTGGTCTCTGCTGCTCTCAGTTTATAAGTGCAATGCCTTTTTCCCTAATTGCTAGACTGAAAAAATGCTGATGGCATCCGAGGTTCAGGGTGTTCCCAAATAAAAATCATGTTTCCAAGGGCATATGGACATCTTCCTTTCTTCCATGAATTTGTATGGCTAGAACCTGTTGAACTGCTGACAAGGCACTAGGAAGAGCAGGATCAGGTCATCCTCTGGAATCCATCCTGGCTTATTTGAAAGCAGACATTGTTTCAAATACCAAAAGCTGAATAGAAGATGCCATTTGTTACTCTTGGGAGCAGATTTCCATTGTAGAGGGCCCAGTCTTATTTGCACTAGATTGCCTTGTAATGTGCAGGTGATTTATGCCATTCTTCAACTACAAACTATATTTACACCCACTCTATGGTCTCTTTATATTGCTGAAGTGTAGTAATGTGACTGTACGGTAAGTGAAAGAGATAGTTTGTCTACAAGAAGAAATTCATCACGATAAAGGTATGCATGAAGAAGAATATTTTTTTTCTTGGAAAATATTCTGTCTGGTTTCCTCATCTGAAAAAAACCATTCACAACACAGATTTGATCTGCAGGCATTGTTTCCAGTGACCTGAACACCACAGATATGTGCAACATCTTCCTCTGAAATGGGGTCAAAAATTATGAATCTCTTCTGTAGCTAGCTTAATTTTTGTTCACAGTATTTATCCAAAGATACCAAGCAGAGAGTAAAAAGCAGTCTAAATTGTGAATAAGGATAAATTTATCATGCTTGCTTTTTTTTGATTTGCTTTTCCAGCATCCGGAAAACAGATCTCTTCCTATTCTAAGCTATTTTTCCAGGGTGATTTTACTTACAGTCAAAAATGAGCATTGTGAAACCAACTGTTAAATTTAGATCTTCAGGCTGTTTTCGTCAGAACAAAAACACAGGGATTTGTAGCTGTCAGCTTCCCTGGAACTGGTTCATACAGAAAGACCAGATCCTGAGCTCAATTAACTTAAGGTGGTTTCCAGTGATACTGGAGACACAGGCATGAATCCAAGGTGCCTTTGGACCTTACGATGAGGGATCTTTTGAGTATTTCAGGCAATGACCAGACTGGGAGATGTAGCTGGGAGAGTGCCACTTTAGTGGTTTCTCACTGCTAGCTTCCTGCTGAAACTTTTGAAAGAGGAAAACAACATTTCTGGTTTCTCATTTTTCTTTCTATTTTAGGATATTATTTTGGCTACAGCTGGAGCTTTCTAGCTTTGAAAGCCAAATTCTACCATTAGATCAGCAGGGCATTTTATCTGGGAGAGAATGAAAAATGTCTGGAACATATAATAGAGGACCAGCAGGATTCTTCTCCAAATACTGGTCTCAGTAGATCCATGCCAATTTTGTATTGGGCATAATGTTATATCTTCTTTGAGAGGGGGCAGTTCTAGTGCTACCTGCACCACTAAAACACACACCTTGTTTGCTTGTAATAGGGGCTAAGTCCTCCCATGAACTGTCTGATGGCTTTTAAGACCAGATTGTTTAATATGCTAAATTACAATTACCTTATTCTGGATAAGGTATTTTTGTCCTGGTTATAATACAATACCTCTGAAGTTCACAGCAGTGTTTTCTGAGAAAAGATGTCCTGGTTCACTGGTAAAAGCAATGTCTTTCCAGAAGAACAAATCAGCCCGTTACTGGATAAGCTCTTGCCTTTGGAACTGTACTTTAGTCTTGGAATTTCGTCCAAGAAGTACATTCTAGGCCAAAAATCTGGTATCTGCCACCTGAGTTTTTATCACATTCTGTTAGTCCGGCAAACCAGAACAATGGTCTGACTGCTACAGTTTATTTTCAGGAATCAGTTGCATTCTTTAAAATGTTCATGTGTAGGCTCTTTTGTTGTTGTTGTTGTTGTTTTGAATGTCCTTTGCATCAGATTAGTTTGTCCCAGTCCTGTATGTCATCTTTGTGTGGCTTTTTTTTAGGGAAAAACTTACAGCTTGCTACCAGACTCACTGCTGCTGACAACCTGTACAGGATAAAGTAAATTAAATAATGAATGCGGTTGGTCAGAAAATTACGTTTACATGTGAAGAGGCACAATTCCAGGGCTGCCTTTTAGTATCCCCATTAAACATTATGGAACCTGTTGTTAATACATTTTATGCTGCCAACTGTATGAGCCAGGTTAGGAACAAAATCCCTAGGAAGCATTGGAGTTGTCCTCCCAGAGAAGAAAAATGGTTTGTTACTAGAGTCATTGATGCTAGTGCACAACAGAAGACTTTAAGTGGCTCATAAGGACAGCCCATAGAAAAGGATAGAAAAGCAGAGAAACAAAAATCCTGCCTCCTGAGGCACACTGAGGTAACATCACAATTTTAGCAACCTCTTAATGTTTCTAACCCGAGTTTCCCTGGAAAGCATGAATTTCATGAAAATGTACCGTTGAATTTAACCTTTTCTTGGTGGAAATAATGCAACCAGACATTTTGCCTGCTGAGAGAATGCCTCTTTTTCTTTTTCCTTTCTGTTGTTAAGGATAGAAATATTTAGGCACATTATATAGACAACACATAGGCTACAGATGGAGGAAAGAGAAAATCTGGGAGACGATGTCCTCTTCTGCCCTTTGTGATACCCATGCCTGGGAAACAGGGGGATATTTTTGGAATATTATTTTAAAAAGCAGGGAGGAGCTATC
The DNA here is from genome assembly GCF_049639895.1 of Pseudopodoces humilis. Classification (NCBI taxonomy): domain Eukaryota; kingdom Metazoa; phylum Chordata; class Aves; order Passeriformes; family Paridae; genus Pseudopodoces; species Pseudopodoces humilis. The sequence goes on from NC_142200.1 coordinate 11,504,333, forward strand.
AGGTTTCGTTTCATCTGTTGGTTCTGATCTGTGATGCCAATCATGCTACAATTTTAAATTATAAAATTAAGTCCTGTGTTGTGAGGAGCAAAAAAAAAGAGACAATGCTCTTCTTCACAGCTGGGGTGTACCTGTGGCGATCTGTGCTTTCATCACTAAGCCCATGTTACTGCAATTACTGTCTGCCTCGGACTCACTGATGTGAAGCCTATTACATTGGCTTAGTCAGACAGGTCAGTGCAGGAATCCTCTGCTCTCCAAACCTCAGCCCCTGCCAGGACAGAAAATGGGCTCCCCTTTCTAGAGGGACTGTGGTTTTAACTAACAGTGTATGTTGGTATGTATGATGGCTCACAAATTCATGGCTTAACTGACATCTAAATCCTCAAGTCCTTACCCAAGGCTCCCTCAGGAGGATCCATCTGGACCCCATACACCTTAGTAAAGAAGGATCAACAGAGAGCACAAATTACCCCCCCACGCATTCCCGTCCTCTCTGGGAATAGCATCCATCTGTGCTTTGCATTTTGTCCCTTCTTTACAGCCTACAAATCTTCCATCCATTTTGGTTTTACACTGACTTCTGCTGAAACAGCTGATGATTGTACAGTGTGACCATGTGGGGAAGATGGCCCAGAGATGCACTGAGTATATCTGTTTATATCCAGATAAGGCTGGGTATTGGGATGGAGAATGGCTTTGAAGGTCCATCAAGATAAGGGAATTGAGTGGTATCCCCAGCTGACTTTTCTTGAGAAATACATTTGACTGTAATCTTGCACAAATCCCAGCACTGGGGAAGGGTGAAAAGGGATCAACTGTTCTCATGGTATCAGTCATTCTTTAAGCTTTCAGCTATAGTGAATCCACACCAGAAGATAAGGTGGCTTCCTACTCTGATGGCACAAATGCTTTGGAGCTAATCTTGGGTCTGAAGATTTTAAGTTGAATTTACCTTCCCTTTCTTTCTTCAACTTAAATGCTCTGTTTCAAAGACAGCAAAGAGGCTCCAAAGACATCATTAAATCAGTTTTATGGGAAAAGCAATAAATTTACATTCTGGCTTGCAGGGTTGTATATTGTCTACACTGCTACCATGATCTAATTTAGCTGGAGGAGTTAGACTCCAATATGATGAAAAAGGCTGATTCTGCACAGACTAAGCAGTAACAGCTTTGTACAAGGTAAGTGGCAGTGCCTGGGAACAGGGGGAAAAAGCTGGTTTCAGGCAGCTTAAGGTAGCTGTCTTATGATGTATCTTTGCATATCAAATAGCTCAGAGAGATCTAAAACTTCAGCTGTTTAATCAGCTGTCACCTCTTCAAGGTTTCCTAATTCTTCTGTGCTACACACACTGCCTTTGGATGATACATATTTTCCACAGACACATGACAGGACCTCCGTCAGGGCCCATGTGTCTGTCATTACCCTCCCACACCAGAACTAATGTCCTTCCCATAATGGATATAGATATGTAGATACATGCAATACATCCCCTTCCAGAAATGATTTCCAGGCTTTTTCTCCATTAAGTTAGCCTCAGTTGTATTATCTCAAATTAATTTTGCTGCAGTTCTTGCTGGATATTCAACCAAAAGACAAATGCTATAAGCACTTACATGAGTTTCATGTTCAGTGGAATAGCAGGTCACTAAACTTGGATCCAGAAGCGTTTCCCTTCCCTGTGCTCCAGCTGGTGAACTTACAGTGGTCGTGCTTTAAAAGTCAGCCTACACTGCATAGTGCTCAGCACCCTCCAATACATAGCATAATATCTTCTGGGAAATCTTTTTTTCTTGACCACCAGCTCTGCCTCTAGGCAGCAGGGTTGGAGGAAGGGGACTGCAGCCATCAGCAAAAAGCCTCATTTGAACCACCACAGAATTTCAAGCTAGGGTACTCTTTAGGGACACACACTGCAAATTTAAGATCAAAACCTGCTGCACTGATATCAATGGGAAAGTTGCCAACAGCAGCTGCAGATGCCACATTAGCTGTTCTGGCAGCAGAAGAGAAGACTGTTTTGAACTCTCAGATGGAAACAGATATTGTGTCCCACCTAGCCTGGGCAAATGCCTGGTGAGTTAGAGCAAGAGAACCTTAAAATTAGATGGAAACATACTAGGACTCAGCACTTTTTTTGATGCAATAAGACTGGGAAATCATATTAGAGAATATAGCTCCGAAAAAAAGCAATTCATGCTCCCCGGAACCTGTAACCTAAAGAGCAGGATAGGACAGACTCAGCTGAGAAATTTGTTCTTGAAGTGAATTACTGAAATTTAAGAATTTTCTGCCTGTGAGCTGACAGGATATGTGTTCTAAGCAGACTTCTGACTCGAGTGGAACAAAGGTAATCTGAGTGGAAGGCCAATTCCATCCCTGTACAGCTGGTGCACACAAGAAGCATGGAGCCACAGCGTTCCTCCAGCTCTCCTTGTGTCCAGGGACTTGTTAAACCTAGGCCATTTGGCATCTTGGCTATCATAAAATGGAAGAAAAGTGCTCTCCCAGGCCAGGTGATGAATTTTGGATCAGAGGAACAAAATTTTCTTCTCAATTGGCCTTTCACTGTAATGTGGCAGCTCACATATCTTACCATGAGCCAACAAAGAATGACAGGTAACTTTTTTTCCCCTTTAGGACTGATTTGCAATGGCTGGTTAGAGTACCTAACTGCTTCTGCAGAGCTCAGAGACTCTTAGTGTGCAGCAGCTCTTGCCAATAAAAAAACCCAAAACTGATGTTCCAGCTATGTAGGTGGCCTGTTTGGACATCTGAATTATGAACCCACTGAGTTTGCTGAGTTATTCATCCTGCAGTCCTGTATCACAATTTTCTTATGGCCCAGATTAATAATTTTTCCATCAACCCCAACCATCTGAACCCCTGCAGAATATAAGGGGGCCTTTTTGTGACCTTGAGGCATTATCACAGCCTGCTCCTCAACCTTTGTGAAAGGAACCTGTGATACTCTCTAAAAAATACTTCTGCCCATCACTCAAGTGTTGAGATGAGCAACTTGGCATGAGGCTGTATAATTCTAGTAAGAGACAGAACTTGTCTTTTGAATGGGAAGACTCTCAAAACAGTAGGCTTTTTTTATTTCCTGCTGTTTTAGTGATATTTTCAAATTTAAAAAACAAGCCACTAGATATGTATTTATAAAGATAGATCTGGTACTACTTAGAGCTTTCTTCTATTTTACAAGGAGAAGACTGCCTCTTTCTCAGCTAAGTCTTGAAATGGTTTTGCAGCCAAAGAAATACTCCGAGTTCATTTCTCCTTTTGCAGGTATGAGTACTGTGCCCTTTCTTTGCAGCTACCAGCTCTGGACTGATGAAAAACATCTTGCAGAGTACCTCTCTTGCGCTACCTCCTTTTCCCAGTATCTTCTAGGAGATGAGTTCCCACTGCATGCAGAAAAACAAAGAGCTCTCAAAAATGCAGTAGCCGTCCATCATCATTTCAGCACAGTGTGTGCTGAAAAATCCATCCTTGTAATAACAGTGATGCTGCTGTGACTACTTGGCACTTTTCTCTGCAAATCCACTTGCTTGCTGGAAAAATCAGGTATGATCAACCCCATGCCTGGCCAAGAAACTCCAGATGCTTTATTGCTTCATTCTCATGCTGTGTTTAGACTTTTCATGCTTTCATATGAAAACACATGGGAGCCCTAAGTGGGTACTCTATTTATTTCTTCTGTAAAGCCCCTTTACTTTATGAGAGTTAAAAGTTACAAGGAGTGAATGGCTGTTGACTCCAGGGGTTACTCCTAAAAAGCAAACCAACACTGATTTTTATTTCTGTTTATCTGATGCTTGCAGAACACTATACACCATGTAAACATCAAAAGGCGCTGAAGGGGAAGTGGAAAGCAGGGGTTGACCACTGTGGTTATGTCTGCACACAGCACAAAGAAGCACAAAATAAGTATTTAAAACTGTTGCTGCTGAGGATACCTAAATCCCTGCAGTCCTGGTTATCAAAATTATGCATTAGCTGCTCCATAACAAAAAGGCCTGATACACTGGCATCTTTCCTTGAGATTGCGAGTGCCAATTACTCAAGGACCACTATGCAGTCTTAAAAAACATAATATTCCTTCTTTATTTTCTTCTTAACGAAAATAAGGGGTAATTTGCATTTTCTGAGTCATGTGAGCATGCTTGGAAGTTACTTTGTATCTTCTCTGCAATTGTCAGGGCTCCAAATGTTCATTCTGGATTTAAACTGAAAGCTGAGCTTCTCACCCCGAAACTATGCTCCAGATATTGGTGCTGTCAAAAGAAGGCCAGCTATCACAAGGCTTACGATAAAAATCAGAAATCCAGCAACTCTCCTTCCAGCAAAGCATTCTTTGTGGCTACGAATAGCCAGCTGAATCTCAGCTATGTGGCTTCAGAGACAGAAATGAGTACCTCCGGCTGCACAACAACCCTTAACTGCATTAACTCAAGAAGGTGACTCCACCAGTGTCCCTGGCCACTGGCATCCATGCTGCCCCATGGGCAGCCCAAAAGAGGGCAGTGATACAGAAAACAAAGCTAAAATAGTGGTGCTTATAAGTCATAGATGTGAGAAATAAAGAATAGATGGCCTTGGGTAGAAAATAGCATGAAGACCAGTAATTACCATACTGGTCTGAGTTCGAGTACATGGGCCAAGTGGCCCCGTTCAATTAGAGATGTATTTGGGAGAGGTCCCACATGAAGCTGCAGTGCTATTCCTGGACACACGCTGGGTGAGCTACGCTGGCAAGGAATGTGTGCTTCAGGAATGCGGCTGGACAGGCTGTGTTTAGGAAAAGTTGTGTATCCTACCAACAGGGTGGAGGATCGGAACTCTCTAATAACCACGCTCCTCTCTCCACAGGGGTTTTTACACAGCAAATCAGCAAATCAAAACCCTGCTGCCCCTTGCAACCAGCTCCTGTGGCTGCACTGAGCACTGGCCACCCGTGAGACGCAGCTACCCCGGAGCAGCTTTATACAGAGCACCCCTCTCAGGCAGGGATGCTCACTGTGTCCCACTGACACTGCCAGCGTGGTGTTGAGGCAAGAAAAATGTAGAGTAACGCAGGCTAGAACTTTCTGCAGAAATGGAGGTGAGCATCCAGAGAAACTCCTGTGGGGTCTTCACTGAGACTGAGCAGTTAAGCTCTGGCTATCATGGAAAACACCTGCTGGTGCAGGAGAGGGCTTTCTGAGATGTGGAAAAATGAGCTATTCTGTAAAACAGGTAGTTCTGGGTTAGAAACATCTAAGGGACAAGAGGGTCAGCTAAGGGGCACCTTCAAAGTCAGCCAGGAACAACTTCTTAGGCAGCTTCCCCCACACTGTTTTCTGCAGCATGACCATGAAATGTGCACTTGCACAGTGAGAAAACATCTCTTTTCAGAGCCTATGACGGAGGGTAAATGTGCAGTGTGGTCCAACAGCAAGGGGTTACCTTTGGATTTTCTCCCTCATCATGTTGAATGGAGGCCTGGAGCAGGCAGCATGCCTGATGGGCAGAGCTGTAATGCCCTGGCACCTTCCCAGACCTTGCCTGGGGTCACCTCTCACCTTCAGAAACTGCCCTGCCCAGGAATGACTCTTCACATGAAGGAAACAGCTGCTTTCTGCAGGCTGCCGGAGGGACAGAAGGGTGGAAATTTTACACTCCGTTCCCTCCATCTGTGTTCCTGCCTTCCCTTCCAGGGGCATCTCTCCTCTGTTGCGGGCTTGTCCTTGGATTGCACCATCTTTCCACCTCGGAAGGCTCTGAATCACTTTAAGAGACAGGAAAATGTAGATGCAATAAGGCTGCAAAAGGGAGTACCTGACATTAACCACCTCCCTTCAACAGGCATCCAGAGAATACAAGCAGCTGGGGTTAAAAAATGGAGAATTTGTGTCACCAAATCAGGTGCCCTGAGGCTGTGGGCAACCAGGCAGCAATGCTTGTTGCACAGGGGACACAAAAGCCACAGATAATGCTGCAGCACCAAGAACAAACTTCAGACTTATTGTAAGAGCCACAGCCATGATCTGCCACAGAGAGGACAGAAGAGATGAAAGACATGGCCACTGTTTGATGTCCCCAGGATAATTACAGGATGTCATTGATTATTCTGGAAGATCAACTCTCACCTGCACCACAAAGGCAGGCCAAGCCACCCCCTCTGCTGACTTGATCTTTGCAGGTGTGATACCCTACAGCTTTCAGTGCCTTTCAGTGCCTTCTTTCCCCACCACTGGCAGTGCAGCACACACACACTGCTGTGGACCCTGGGGAGGCCCTGATGCTGATCCAGCTCTTGGCTTGGTTTGTTGGTGTCCCACAGAGAAACCTGCATCCTGCAGGACTGTTGCCACAGCCTGCTCAGACACCGCTGGCCTCTTGCCCACTGTAGCTGTACTCTGTATCCTCTGCATTGTGGAACTGGATGTCCAGTACTAACAGCTCCTGACTGCAAAATCCTGGGCTTAATGCAGTGAGAAGGGGGTGGAGACACCCTTTCACATGGAAAATATATATTTTCTATGAAATCATATCCCAAAGTCTGTTGTCAGCTACATCATGTACAGTTTACCATAAGCAAGGAATAATTCCCAGATATACTTCCAGTTTGACAAGATACAAGTCCCTCAGGCTGCTCCTCTTCTCAGCTGGTTTGCTGACATTAATTTGCTGCCAGCCTCCTGCCTCCTTTAGATCCACCTACGTCACGGGGAAGAGGGAGGATGGGCTGGCCCGTTGCGTGCAAGGAACACAGAAGCTGGCTCTCAGACAACACCCCACTGTTTGTCTTTTGTGCATGGGGAACTGCCAGTACTATTGTGGCTTCTTCTCCTCTCTGTTCTCTGTCCTAAGCACATCACCTTGCATTTAGGCGTACATTTCTGTGAACCGAGGTTCACAGAAAGCATAATTTTATTTCTCCTAAATGCTTTTTATTTTCATGCCAAAACCCCTTACAGGTATTTGCCCAGGAAACTGTATTCCTTTCCCTCTGGTTCCCAAGGAGCTGCTGCTCAGCACTGATCCCATTTCAGTGTGGAGCAGGTTTCTCCCCCCAAGATCAGGTAACTCACCCAAGGTACAGCAGCAGCTGGCTGCCCTAGGGGCCAGTGTCCTGGCTTAAGTTCCCACTAGTGACTAGCACAAATGGCCCTCTCACCCCAATATCAGCAGCCACGATCCCAACCAGAGGGTTAAAATTTTAAGCTCAGACTTTTAAAGGCAACAAATAAAAAGTCTGGCATTCTGACCTTGCCCACAGCTGCCTCCCTCAGCCTTTCGGCATCCTTTACTGGGTGCCCTTGTACTGCCAGACCCTTGGAGTGAGTCAATGGAGAATGTACCCAGTGACTCCTCGACCTCATCTAACACTGGAACCTGCTTTCAAAGGTGAGTCACGGCCCAGCACCTCCCTGCAGGCTGTGTAGCTTGCCTGGAGAGAAGAGGCTGGCTTCTGCACATCCTTGCATGCCAGCTACCTCCTTGATGAGTACATAAGGTCTAATGGTCACGGGATGGGCAGGCAGGAACTGCTGTGATTTCATCACAGTTGTGACCTGATTCACCCTTCATCACATCATTTACTCTGCCTTTCTGTGGAGCGAGAGTCATGAGACTTGCCTGCCTGCTATGAGGATTAATTCCCACCAGCTAATGCTTTGAAGATGAGAACAGCAGACATCGCCGAGTGCCGCTGTTGCTGTTAGACCTGTGCTCAGCCCAGGCCCGGGTAATGCTTAGATCAGGATTCCATAGTGAGAGGCATTTATGTCACTGGTGTCTGTATGACATCCCTCTCCTAAAAGGATCCCAAAGGGATTCATTTTTGTGTACCTCAAGGGACCAAGATCTACCAGATAGTCTCCAGGAGGCTACTGGGCAGGGGCATGAGTGTCCCCTCCCATGCCTAAGGACAAAGGAAGGCCTGATCCAGGGTAGAACTACCGAATTTTTTTGGAAGATAAGGCTCCACAGGACACATCTGAGCATCCAGAGAGTCCCAGGGTAAAACCAGCTCCCCTAAAGCAGGGATGAGCACACAGGCCAGTGAGCCAAGCTTATTTCTGGCATTTGCTCTCAGTCAGTGAGTTGCTACTTTCAGGGAACAGAAGTGTAGTAAAATAAAGCTTGGGCATGACTCACTGTCCTCAAGGTGAGATGCCATTCGTCATCACTGCATGGCTTTCCCAAATGGCAAAACCTCTCGCAGCACACTAACTCAGCAGCCGGCATGCCTAGCTGGGAACGACAGGGCATAGAGGCTACCAGATCTGCCTCTCTAAGGAAGTATCTATCAGCTGGATCATTTTTTAGGTAAGTGGAATGTGTTTGTTTTGGAGGTTTGGGAGCACAGGCTACCACAGCCAAACAGTGGTTCCCTACCTCTCTGCATCAGATGGTGGGAGCACATTTGGGATGGCCTGCATGGACAAGATTCTGTAAGATGTGGCAAATGAGGGTTTGCTGCCCAGTTTGCTCTGAAAGAATGTTTCTGTCTTTATTCTCATATGGGAAATGCTTCCTTTAATGCATACACTGATAATGCAATAACCACATCAATAATTCTCTCGATGTCCACTTACCTGTGGGAATGCACGTGGGTCACAGCATCACCCATGGCCCTTCTGCAAAACAATGCTGCCAGGTTTTGTTCTGCACTGCCCAGTATAGCACCCTTCACCCCCAGCCTCAACGCCCATCTTTGAACCAGAGCTGATTTGCACAGTTGGTTTTGACCTGTGCTATCTGTATACGCTGACAATGAGTTTATAAAGGTTGAAGTTGAGATACTGCTGGAACAAAGTCCTCACCAGCCCCCCCATGCAGAGTCGCAGCACCAGGACTGTGTACACTCCCAACTGCAACCTGTAGCCACTTTGCAGTGTCACTGTGCACCAGCTTGTCATAAAAATAATGGGGGTTTGGATTTTGTTTTTTTAATCTGTGGTGCAGTGAATTCTCCCTGGCTCCAACCAGCACTGGGTAATGGAAGAGCCACTTGGAGCCATTCCATGTACCCTGAGATAAAACTCATTCCTTGGCAAGAGGAGCCCAGCCTTGAAAGGGTTCAAGGTGGGGGAGGCAGGTTGTGTGCTGGACTCCAGGATGGCGTGTAAGGGGCTGCTCCTGATGTCTGTACACACACATGCACAGCAGGCAGCTCATGCAGTTGGCTTCCATAGTTGCCTGCTGTGATGGATAGGCTGAAGCAAGGGACCCACACTGGTGTAGGGCAGGGGTGTTCTTTCATGGCTCAACATGCTGCTTTTAATCCCTCCACTCCTGATTCCCAGGTCTGTAAACACAGAGCCATGATCAGATACAGGTGTTTGGGAAAAACTGAGGGCAATGCCTCCACCAGTTCCTTTACAAATCCCTGCACCTTCCCAGACATGCACATGGGTTTGTCCCTGCTTCTTAACCCCTGCATACCAATGGCCTGTGCAGGGCTGAGAGCAGAGTTAGAGCACCTGTGGTACCTCCTAAGTAAAGCCTGAAGTAAATAAAGGAATCTGCTGCCCTGCAATACACCAGTGTGGAAGCACACTGCTGGAGAAGCTCTCAAGAAAGCTGCCCTTCTGTGACCTCCTCCTTGCAAACCATTGCTACTGCACCTAGCAGGAGGAGGAGCAGAGCAGCTCAGTCATGAAAGGATCTATTTTGGCCTGCAAGAAAAGGGTCTGTGCTCTGGAGCAGTAGCTCTAATTTCTTTCTGTGTCACCATGTCTACATTGTCAGTACCTGCAGTGTGTCCAGCCTGGCCGGCTCTGGCTCTGCACCTGTATGTCTGCAAAGCAAGCTTCACTCTGGGTTTTTTGTTGGGTTTTCTTCAGTCATAACATTTTTTACCATTGACTTAGGCTGCACTACAGTGCCAGTGGTGGCAGCTCTCCTGCCACAACGTGTTAAAATCTCCAAAGGTTTTAACACACCACCTGCTCTGTTGAACCCGCAGCTCTCACTGCGTCATGGTCTGACACGGTGCTTTCAGTCAGCAGTCAACCGCCCGTTGCAGCCCACTGGCTGCTCACAAAGGCTTATGGTGGTTGTGGGTTATCATGACAGATCACAATGGCTATTAAAAGAGACAGGAGAAATTAAAACCTGCATCTGCCTTCCCTAGCACTCATTTCTTTCTTCATCCCTTCTGCAGACCAGACCCAACTGCACTTCAGAGTTGCCAAGTGATCCACATTTTTAATGATGTGTATTTTCAGTGACAGTGACATGTGACATATTTTCAGTGACATGGATCTGCCTGGCTGAACCCACTGCCGTGGTTTCACCCCAGCCAGCAACCAAGGCCTAGGCAGCTGCTCACTCACTACTCCCCCACCACAAAGATCAGGGAGAGGATTAGAAGGGTAAAAGGCAGAAAACTTGTAGGTTGATAGAGACAATTTAATAAGGAAAGCAAAAGCCAATCACACAAGCAAAGTAAAACCAAGAATTAATTCACTGTTTCCAATAGGCAGCCACGTGTTCAGCAATCTCCAGGAGAGCAGGAAAGTGGTTCCATCATGCAAAACAGTTGCATCTCCCCCTTCCTTGTTCTTCCCCTCACTTTATTTATTGAGCATGAGCGTATGGTTTGAAATATCCCTTTGGTCAGTTTGGGTCACTTGTCCTGGCTGTGTCTCCTCCCAACTCCCCATGTACCCACAACTTCCCCACCAGCACGGCCATATGAAAAGCAGGAACAGCCTAAGCTCTGTGTAAGTCCTGCTCAGCAATAACAAAAACATCACTACATTATCAACCCTGTGTTCAGCACAAATCCAGAACACAGCCCCAGATTAGCCGCTGTGAAGCAAATTACTTCTACCCCAGCCAGCACACTCACTCTGCAGGGCAGGACATGGTGACAGGTGACCACAGCCATTCAGGGATACAAGAGGTGGTCTCACCCCAAACATCTCCACTGTTGCAGATCTGGTCCCCTCTGGAGTCTCCTGATGTGTGGAGAGTGGTGTCACCTGCAGTGATGCTGTTGAAAGATGCTTAGGGCATTTAAATTGCAGAACAAAAAAGCCAGAGATTATTTTGCAGCTCAAAGCACTCTTGCAACTCAGTATCTCCTGACACTCAAGAAATAGCTGGCACCACCTGAAAGAGGTCAGACCACTTCTTTGTGGGGGTGGATTATCTGGGCAGAAGGAAGAGACCTCAGCCCTAGGGCTCTCATATCTGGATTTTAACTTCTACATGCACTGTGGCTCACCACTGCTCTCAAAATCTCTGTGCCATGGAGCTGCAAGAACCCTTCAGATATGGCTGCTTTTAGCTGCTGGGTTTTCACTCTCCCTCCCACTGACCCTCTAACACCTGCACAGGTGAGCCACAGCAGGATGGGGAGATGGGGGTGGCCAGGGCAGCCAACACTCCTGGGGTGAAGCTTCCAGCATCAGTAGATGCCCCAGGTTGCTTTCCGGCTTGCAGAGCTCCCACTCGCTGCTTTCAGCCCCAGCGGCACTGCATCTGCACCTCACACCTCCAGGGCTTGTTTTTATTAGGGTTTTTCTGGTTTTTTGAGGTGAACACCGTCACTTGCGAGCAGCAGATGTTGCCGAAGGCTTCGCTGCGGTGGCAGCACAGACGGAACGGCTGCAACACGACGGGATTAGGACAGCTTATCCCCCCAGCCCTGCTCACCACGTCCCTTCAGCCCTCAGCCCCGAGCACAGGCCAGGCCGTGCCGGTGGCTGCCTGTCCAAACAGCCACCCACTCCTTCCCGGGGGACTGGAGCTGCTCCCAGACACCCAGAACACCCCACGCACAGTGTCCCCAAGCAACACTGACTTGGAAAAACCAAAATATAGGTATTGAGATACATATACCATAGCACAGGGCAAATATGTCCTATATTTACGGAATGTGCCATAGCACATCCTTAGCTGAGAAGGTACTCCCTCAGCCTGGGCTTGGATGCAAGAAACCCCTGTGTTTTTAATATTCAATAAATAACAGTTTTACTAAAAAGTGCTGGTACGTGCACCAAATAAACTATGTGTAAACAGCACGTATATTTCATGTAAAATACTGTCATATATACTTATATAGCTTTCAGTCATACATACTTATCTATAAAATATGAAAATAAATAGCACTGAATGCAAAGCCATAGCACATATAAGCCACATGAATACATAAAACTGATACATAAAATATTATATATACATGAACCATTACAAGTATAATATAAATACATCTAAAGCATACATTTAGAAAAAATCCATAATATACTATTTTTATATAGTGTTCTCTATATAGAACCAATATGTAACATTCTATTTATTCTGCTTGTTTTCACAAGATTCTGAATTGATGGCTTTTAAAAGAGACGGGAGAAATCCTGTGTCTGCCTTCCCTAGCACTTCTTTCTCTTCATCTGCTTCTGCAGATCGAACCCAACTGTGCTGCAGAGCTGAGTGATCCTCATTAAAAGGATGACGGTATTTTCAGCGACATGGATCTGCCTGGCTTAACCCACTTTGCAGGGCAGGATTTCAATTCCGCGTGTTTCTATAGAGATAACTTTGCAATACATATATTACATATTACACTATTACATACCATTATATGTTACGATATTGCAACACGTAAATACCCAAAGCATATTATAATAATATATATATATATGCCTATGAAAACACGCCTGCATACACAGTTATATCTTTTGTACCGATGACTCGAATATGGGAGCTATACGTGCCACTGAGATCCGCATAAAACATGATTTTCACGTTTGTTTGTACTCCACACTCAATGCTTCCCACACCCAAGGCGCGTGTGCGAGGCCGTCACGCACAGCCCCGAGCTCCGCACAGGCGCGGGGCCGCGCAGCGCCGCTGGCCCCGCCCCCTCTGCCCCGCGGGCGGGGCCTGCCCCGATAAACACGGCCACGTGCAGGGGGGCGGGGCCGCCCCGCGCTTCCGGCAACACGCGCGCGCCGCCGCCGCATAAATAGCGCGGAGCGCGCCTGCAGCCACCGCACCGCTCCAGCCACCGCTCCGGGCACTGCTCCGTATCGCTCTCCGCGTGTTGCCCCGGTCTGCCCCGCACCGCTCCGGGTACTGCTCCGATCTGCCCCGCACCGCTCCAGTCGCCGCCGCTCCTAGTCCCGCTGCTGGTCCCGCTCCGCGTCATCGCCATGCCGTTCCTGGGGCAGGACTGGCGCTCCCCCGGGCAGAGCTGGGTGAAGACGGCAGACGGCTGGACGCGCTTCCTGGATGAGAAGAGCGGAGGCTTCGTGGGCGACATCAGCAGGTACCGGCGGCGGCACGTCCGGCCCCGCTGCCGGGCGGTGCCGCCAGGGGGCGCGGGGCCGGGGGGCGAGCTGTGAGGGGCGGACGGGCCCCCCTCGCCCCGGGCCGGCTCAGGGGACGCCCCGGTGTCGGTGGAGCGGGGTCGTTGTCTGGGTGACCCCGACCCTGCCGGTGGAAGGGCTTGGCGGCCTCTCCGGACCTAAAGGAAGCTCCGAACGGGGGTCACTTATGCCCCGGTGGGGTCCCCACGTCCCTGTTGCTGCCCAGGTGGCCGGACCGTCCTTAGGGCTATGGAGGTTGCTGAAAAATCGAGGAAAAGATGAAACATTCAGCTGCCCCGCTGTCAGAGGGCTGTGCCCCCCGGGGAGCATCGCCGGACGCCTCCTGGAGACCCTGGTGGCTGCCCACCCTCCCCCCCAAAAAACAACCTTTCCTGGGGCTTCCCGGTCTCGGGCTGGGAAGAATGATGTGTCTGAAGCAATAAATCCTCCCTAGGCCATGAGTAATGTACCTTACGTGCCGCTTGACTAATCTGGCTGCAAAACATCAACAAACCCCCAAGATGGTGCGGGCAGGAAGCTTTGCAGTGCGTGGGTGTAGTGGGCTCGGGCCAGATCGCTCCTGTCAAAACCAAACTTTTCTCACAGAGCTGCCTATTCTCCTCAGCTGTGTGCTGCTAGGGTTAGGGTTGCTGCCACCAGGCCTAGGGATGGGTCAGGAATGCCCATGACAAAGGGACTTGGAGTAAGAAGGGATTTGCTGTGAGACACTGCTTAGATGTGCAAGGAGGCTTATGTATCTCCTTCTCTCTTTTGTGTAAGCTGCAAGTAAAAATCAAGTCTGGGTTTGTAATTTGTAAATAGGTAGAAAAACGTTAGGCTGATGTGTGTTGGGAATACTGAGTTTATACATACCTTTTCCCATTTAAAAGCAAGGAGGTGGCATATTGGCCCTGGACTAAGGTCCTTGCAGTGCCAGGTCCAGGTGCCCAACTGTTCAACCTGTCAAGAAGTCCTGGAGAAGTGTGTGGAAACCTGGCAATACATAAACAGGGAAATAATCTGCCTCCCATGCTGGAGTTCATCCACTGCTGCTCTTATGGTGGTTTCAGATTACGGAGTCATTCAGTAGGAAGTCAACAGGCAAGGGTGTGCTGTTGACATGTGAGATTTAAAGCAGATCCATCTTGGGCTCAGATTCTGCCACTGCATAGGGCATGTTAACCTGACCCCCTGTTGATTTTATGCAGCCATGATAAAACCTGGGCTTGGATATTCCAAAACAGCTTCTTCCTTGCTGCTATATTCTGTTCTCAGGTTTTGGTCCCCCTGGCAGTAAGCAGCATGGATGTTCATGAGCAGCTGAGATGTTCTGCTTTCAGGTTTAGGTGGTTCTGAGCAAGCTGCAGCTGGCAGAAATATCTGGTTCCCCAAACCGTTGTTTCTGTGAATATTGTTCACCTTCAATGCTGCTGTTCTTCCCCTTCTGCGGTGTTGTGGTGGAGCCCACAGAAGTGGTACATTCTCCACATCTCGGATGCCTTCCAAGGGGGATGTGGAGTAGGAAGGGGGAGCCAAGGGTCATGGTGTTCTGAAACTGGGAGAGGTTTCTTCCACCTCTGGGGCCATGAACAGTTGCCAAACCAGAACACCCATCTGGATCATCCCAGAGGGGATCTGGGTCCCTTCTGGGACTGAAACTCTGACTTGGTAGCTTGACTTTTGCATATGCTGGTGGTGGGGCCACTCAGACAGCCAGTGAACAGGGGAAACAAGAAGTCTTGTCCCACAGGTCTCATTCCTTTGCAGGAGACTGTGCTGAATAGCTATCAGAAGTGTGTTTGGTGTGGTGCTCGTGTTTGGGTTTTGTTTGAGACTAAGCAGTGTAAACACATGGCCTGTACAGGAAGCCTTCTGGCTGCGTAAGGCTCCTCGTGGCTGTCTCAGAGGAAGCTTGCCCAGGGCTGTAAGCAGCAGCTATATGTTTTGGCACCTGTCAGAGCTCCAGGGCTGTCTGAGCCACAGCAGCTGTGAGGTGCCGGGGACCCTTCTTCAAATTTAGGGTTGCAGAGAGCCATGCTACATCCCTTGCAAGCTGCTAAAACACTGGGGACAGCTCTGTTTTGTTCTCCTGGATGCATGGCCTGTCTTCTCCCTGGCACCTGCAAGGCACCCTGCAGCTCTGGGCAGCAGGCTTTCTGCTGGGCTTCTGCTGAGAGCCCCTGGTGCTGCTGCCATCCCCTGCCACCCCAGGGACCTTTACAGCAGTGCTGTGGCTGCCCAGGGGCCTCTCACTTTCGAGTTGTGGCTTGGATCTGCTGATTTGCAGGTCTGCAGAATGTGGGGATGTTGACAGACAGCCTTTCATTGCCCTCGAAGGAAATAAGGGGTTATAGCTCCCTTCACTAATAATACAGTTAGAGCAGAGCTCCAGCAGAAGCAGGCAATGGACAGTCTTGGACGAGAGATCCTAGCTGTTAACTTGTGTAGTCACTACTACATGGGGTCTGGAAAACCATCAGATGAGTCTGAACCTCAGCTAAGCTTTTCCTGTAAGCTTGAGATTAGTATTTTGTGGGAACTCTGTTGTTAATAAATATTTTGAGTACATATATGTCGTCACAGATGTCTAAATATGTCCTTCCGTAGCAGTCTGACAGGCTCAGAGCAATCTCCTATGTACACTAGGAGGATATGGTGTTACTTAAGGGTAGAAATAGGTTAAAGAGGGGAAAAGAACATTGCTCAGCAGTGTCCCAGCACTAACTGTGTAATCTGTGTCACCTGCTCCTGTCATGGGTATCTTGGCTACTCCAGGATTGAGGCACCAGAGGTTCCTTTAAAAATACTATTACTGGATGCTGAAACTGTCCAGACTACTTCTTGGGGGCAGCCTGCAAGGAGGCAGCTTTGGAGGCCACAATAAAAACCTATGTATTTTCTCTCCTTGCAGAAAACATAGTGTGCAACAGAATGGAGAAATAAACAGAATCCTTGCTTTGTATCATTCACAGCTTTTGTAAAAAAGATGATCACAACAAAGAGAATCTCTTCAATAGTATAAACTATGATGTTGCTGCCAAGAAGAGAAAAAAAGATCTGCTGAATAACAAAGCCAAGATTCAATGTAAGACATCTTTTGGACTTGTTTTTAAACAAAAGTTGCTGCAGAAGAACGGAAAATGCTTCATATCTGTGTTTTGCGCAGTGCTTGAAGAGCCTTCTAGAGTCTTGAAGGGCTTTGCGCCCACGTTTGACCTAAGTAGAGAGCTTGGATACAGTTTAACACAAAGATTTATGCCTCTGTTAGTAATCCCTGTTCTGAGGAGTTGTGCTTGTTGTGTTCAGATTTTTGTCATTTATTTGTCAGGAGGGTAATTTTTTCCTATGGTACATTCAAATGAACTAGTTCCAGTATTTTCTCCCTGTTAGACTTCCTTGTGCACAACAGGCTAAATTTATTCTTCCTTCCATATGCATGTTGAGCAGTAATCTACATTACTGGAGGCTACAAGCCTGAATGTAAGCTTTGATCCTATATCTCTGTGTGCGGAGTGCATGAAAAATGAAATAAGATTTTAGCTCACTCAAAACAATAGAAGGCTCAAAATCTTTCTGTGCGCACAGCGAGCAGCCAGGGTCTGAGATGGGGCCCTGGGGGAGGACCCGGGGGAGCCTGCAGGAACAGCAAGGTCTGCATTGGGCTGACTGCAAGATAGGTACTGTAGTTACATGTGAAGGCTTCAGATGTAAACATATACAGAGGAAATGGGTTGCAATTCCCACACTGCTATTAACTCATTGTGTATCCCCCAGGATTTTGGAAACTGTTGCCAAAAGTTGGCCCCTCAGTGTATTCAGTTCTCTGAAAAAACAAACGTTACCATGACAGTTTTTGGCTGGATTCTGTTGTGACCTACCATTAAAAAGTGCTTGATGCAGGGTCAGCATGCCTGTAACTGAGGCTGAGTCTGTCCTTGGACTTGCAGTACCAGGAGTACATTCCATAGCTTCATTAATTTACTGGTTGCTCTAGGAGCTCAATAATTTCTTTATGGAAAGGAGTCCGGCAGGGTGGGGAAGAGAATTTATTTTATACTAGCAGTTAAATTGCCAGTATGTGGTACAAGTAAGGTCAAAAGCCCATGTGAAAATGGAGTGGCAGAAGGACTGAGCAGCATAACTTGCTTATAGTACAGGCTCTTCTGCAAACAGAGTTAGTGTGTGCTGAGTATTGGGAAGTTATTTTGGGGAATGGATGGGACAACTCCCATTCTGAGGGAAGGGAGGGGCAATTAGAAATAGGAAAATTTTGGTCCCATGTAGTTTTTTTCTTTTTTAGCAAGTTAGCTGCAAGTATAAGCATGTTCCTCTAAGCCTGACCTCACCGCTAAAAGCTCTCTCTTACATGCCTGGTGTCTCATGACATTTTTGCTCAACTTCAAATTTGACATACAATCCCAAGCCTGTAACCGAGGTAATAAATAGTTAATAAAATCAATAACAACAAAACCTGGCTGTCAGCCACACTTACTGTCTGGGACCAAAGAAGAGGAGGTGCTATAGTATGTCTGTGGCTGGCAGATTAAACATTTACAGGCTTGAGCTGTGTCAATGAAACAGAAGCCTTTTCTGAGGCCTAGAGCTACAGTCTCAAATGAAGCTCTATAGAAACAAAGCAGCTCAGCAAGTTGCTAGATTTGGTTTCAAATATGGTGGTGTAAACAAAATAATTTACTAAAAGACAGTGAATGTCATGAGCAGAACAGAGATAGAACTCTTTGAGATGGAAGCTTAACTGAGTGAAATGTCTTTGTCCAAACAGATTTCCACCAGGAAAAGTGGATCTATGTTCACAAGGGAAGCACAAAAGAGGTGAGTGTTTCTATAGGTTCTTTGTTCTCTTTTCTACTGATTTTTACAAGCAGTGGAAGATCCTGTGCTGATATAAATCAGCAGAAGCTCTTAAGAGATAAGTGAAAGATCTGGCTTGTGGTTGGAATTTCAGTAATGATTTTAAGCCCCTATCAGGGATCCAGGGCTTGATGTACGAGGCTTTGTTCATGTGTTTAAAATATGACTTGTTTGCTTCCCTCATTTAAAAAAAACCAGCCATTTGCAGGCCAAGCCATAATACTGTTCTTGGCTTTCACCCAGTACAGTCCTAACATGGAAAATCATTGGAGTTTATCACAACAGCTCGCTTGCACTCAGGGAGAGAAGTGGCTCTGTGAGACTGCACTGAACTCGCACTATATGTTGAGCCCCAAGAATGTGTGGCTCATTCTCACACATAAATTCATGGGTCATGAGCAGAGCATGGGTCTCTCTTGGGAAGTTGCCATGATCAACATCGGGCCATGCCCACTCTTACTGTCAGTAAGCATGGCTCAGTGGGAGCCAGGCCTGCCTCCTTTGGCTGTGACCTGCTCCCATGGTTTGTACCCATCAGCTTGCTAAATCGAGTTGCTCTGGGTCAGGTCTATGTGGTGCTGTCTGGACTCAAGTCTGCCAAAACATGACCCAGAGTGTGTTTTATTCTCAGCGCCATGGTTACTGCACCTTGGGAGAAGCCTTCAACCGGCTTGACTTCTCCAGTGCTATCCTGGATTCCAGGCGATTCAACTATGTTGTGAGGGTGAGTCCAAGTCCAGGGTTTATTTTTATGTGATGGTGGTGGAGGCTCTGTACTGAGCACCAGCTGGATAATGGGAACCACTGGCAAAGAAGAGATGTCTGAGCATGCAAGTGGATGTGTTGGGCTTTTCTGCATGAAGTAATTCATGGAAGTTTTGTGTGTGGATAGATGCCCAAATTTTGTCTTTAGGTTATTAAAATGGAAAGGGAGGAAAGTGTTGATAAGGTGGAAGATGAGCTGTCCTTAGCCTAGCCTTCCTACCACTTTTCAATTGTCATTCACTTTTGAAACCCAGAAAGCTTGGCTTCTAACTCCTGAGTTTTCAGTTCAGCTTCTGAAGAAGAACCTGGGCTCTCTGCAGATGCCACAGGGCAGTGGAGACCTCTTTGCTCTGGAAGCTTTAGCCTGAGGTCTGTGGAGCTTTGTCTGCATTGAGGTGATACAGGAGAGACTCAGGGGAGCTGAGCATTTTGGGAATGAGGGGATGGGCTGAACCTCTTGGTGGTGCTGATATTAACTTCTCTCTTAAGGACTATGATTGCTCTTAATCCTTTGTGACTGGCAGTGGTTTCAGTGGGTGAAATGTTTGTTTAGTCCTGACAACATTATTTAATAAAGGAGTCATCAGCTTCAAGTTTCCCATGCTCTGGCTTTGCGTAATAGGTCAGGGTGGCTCAGAGTGGCCAAGGAGGTGGTAGTGGTTGGGGGACCTACTGTCCCGAGGGCTGTGGATACTTGTATGTTTATCTGCATGTGATCTGCCAATTGATCTTGAATTTCAGAATGCTTAGCAAGATTTGGAAATTTAAAAAAAAAAATGGGAAGCTTAAAAAAAGTTATTAACTTGAGGCTGTTTATGAATGGCTCCTTTTTATGTCTTGTGAGCAGCTGATCACTGGTGAGGCAACAGCTGTTCAGGTGTTAGGTTCTGGAGCAAGCAGCAGTGGTATTGCTTTCCCTTTGAGTCAAGTGTCATGAAAAGTGTCTAAGGAAGAAATTATCTGAGCAGGATAACCTTGATTTGTGCACTTAGGTTGTCCAGGTGACAAATCACTTGTGGAAACCTCTGTCACCCTGGGAAGGGTACAGGCATCAGGTGGCTGTGTAGGAAGGGCAACCACTTGGATGTCCCACTGCAGGAGTGGTGGCAGGGAGTGGGGATTCTGGGGGAGGCAAAACAGTCATGTAAACTCAGGCTGTCCTAGCTCTGCTGATCTTGGGACTACTTGTTTTCCTGCTTGTGCAGAAGTGATCACCAGTGTTGAGGTAGTCTCCTGACATTGGAGAGATATATATACACACACAGCCGTGTCATCTTCAGGGGGATTACTGGAGAAGGAACAGTTCATGCCAAGGGCATAACCCTTTAGTCAAATATAAAGAAGGAATGTAAAATAAAACTTGTTTAGTGCTGCAGATATCCCTTTGGCAGACTTTCTTATGACAGTGAAGAACTCCAAAGACCTCTGCTAAGCATGGCCTCAGGTCCTGCTGTGCCACATGATGGGCTTCTGCTGCTCAGTCCAATGTGATAGTCTCATATGGGACTGCAATGGTTGAACAGAAGTCCCACTAAATTTTTTGAAGCGCAAACTTAAATTTCAATTAAGACAGTGTGGTCTGGTGAGGGAGCTCAGGCTAACCCTTTTTCTCATGAGGACTTCAAACACAGCACACTTGGGATACTTTCATCAAAAACAATAGTTTTGAAAACTATGGAAGTGGACATATGTCCTTGTTTGTACAAATTACCTCTCTTCTGGGCTTTTAAGAGTAGCTTTTCCCCAGTAATTTTACAGATACAATACTACTGAGAAGTGTGAAGCTTTCTAATTGAGGTTGACTTGTGGTTTGGCAGTTTAAAGAAGATATTAAACCTGGTACCATGGATCAAATCATAAAATTGACTTCTTGAAATGAAAGGCTTGTATCAGCCAAGTCTCCAGTGGTTCATAAAATGCCTTGTATACCAGATTTATTCATTAAACCAGATATTCATTAAAAGCTCTGCCTAGATGAGGATCATGTTTATGGTCCTTTGCAAGTTGCAGGCCTCCTAGAGCATACAGAGGGGCAATCTGTCACATGGGAAATGCCTTGAATATTGGCAGGCAAAACCACTTGTTCTCTCTAGGTCTACTCCTTGCTCAGGGTATCTGATATTAATGTCATGCTACTTAATTCATCAAGCAAATGCTTTTCAAGGAGTGGACTTTGGAATTGGAGGCTGGAAAATAATATGACAATGTCTGTAGGGGAAGAAAGGAGAGAAACAGCTGCAGGTTTGAGGTTCTGCTGGCTACACCCAAGCTTGCTCTACAGAAATATAAGCTGCATCATTTGTTGGTTGCAAAATGGGCTTTCAGGTTTAACATGACCTTACCTTTCTGAATTTCTCTAAACTTAAGTGAACAGTGCTTAAGCATCTTTGGTTTATTGTCACAGAGGTTTCTGCGTTAGATAACACCCAAACTAAGTTCTTGGAGTTTCTAATGGTGCACAGATAACATGGAGGTATGAACTGCAAGAAGCTTGGCAGGTATTTTTTGTGGGTAAATACCACAGCTGGAACCAGTGAGTCCATAGAAATGAAGCAGAAGAAATTTTCCTCTAACATCAATCTTATCTTGATGGTCTGCTGGTACAGCTCTGGAAGTGCCAAGTTATAGGTATTGGTGCCATGACTTGGTCCTTGCTGATCCTTCAAATTGGTGCATCTGCTTACATGTTACAGAACAATCAGTGTTCCTTTTTTAGGGCTAATGAGGAAGTGTGTGCTTGACCCAGAGGACCCAAAATGTTGTTGGTCTGAAACAGCCCTGGTTTCTCTGGTATTAGAGATTTAATGAAAAGACTGGAAGCATTCTGTAAGCATAATTAATGGGAGCAGAGACAAAGGCGCCTGCAGCCCAGAAGCTGGTTTTCCTTCAGGAACACTGTGTTCAGATGACAGGTTTTGCCGGCTGCTTCTTCAGAAAGAGGTTTCTCATATGATGGTATTCTCAAGGGAAGGTGGTGTTTCTGATCATAAAATCTTAGGTCAGGTTAAGCTGCCTGGGCACAACTCTAAAATGACATGATCTAGGTTGTGTGCAGCCTTCTAAAATAAGCTCTTAAATTTGCTTCTTAAATTTTAAGAGGTTAGTTCCAGGAGTCCTGGATTTATGCTGTCCTGAAAGAATATCAGTTGGATGCTGTCTCATGGAGATCTGTCAGCAGCTGCACTGTAAATCATTATAACTTGCCTTGCTCTTGCTCTACCTGTCAGCTGATGGCCAGTGTGACATTTCAGCCATTGAAAGTGAAGGGCTGTGAGAGCAAGGTGGGGCTGGAGGAGGAATTTTTCATTTTTTCTAAACAGTCCAGGTGTGAGGAGTCACATCCTCAACCATCAGGAACTTATGGATCCCACACAGCGCAGTCTAACTTTGATATAGCTGGCTTGAGGTATTCAGCAGGGAATTTACACTTCAGTAGTTTAAATCTTGTGGTTTTAATCACTACAGAGCACTTCCCTTTTTGAGGGAATACAAGGTTGTACTCCCCTGCTCAGCACAACAGGATTGCTGAGGATTTTTTGGCTCTGTGTGCTGTAAGCCCCAGCAGTGGTTATTTGGGGTATGGATTGCCTGCACGCCCCTGGGTTGAACCAAGACTGTGGCCAAAGTGCCATCTGGCTGTAGCAGGTCTACGCAGTGCTGCACACAGTAGTCATGGGTGCACAGCAGTGTTTTCATGGCCCTGAAAACAGGTACCCTATTCCCTGCCACATGGCACTGTTCTGTTTTCTATTTTTTATCTTGTGCTTACGGAAGGAGAAGGATCTGCTCTGCTGCTGAAGCTGAGAGGCTTTGTTGCACTGCCTCCTCCAGACCAATGGCTGGTGGATTTGAGCAGGAGCCCCACCGCACTCAGGGGAAGTGAGCAGGTTACTGACCTGCTGTAGAAGATGCTGCCTCCTGACAGCTTTGCAGAGGCCCTGGAAAATTCCCACTGCATCTCTTGCCTTTTCTCTGTAATTCTTGCAAACCTCTGATAGAAGCCAAAATAGGGAAGGATTTTTTTAATGGAGCTACCAGGTCACCTTTCTCAACTTCTGAGGAGTTGGAAGAGTGAATTTGGATCCAATGCCCTGTTTTCCAGAGGTGTTGCAGACTTCCCAGCTCCAGTTAAAATTGGCTAGAATGCAATTACTTAGTGTATTTGAAAAGAAGACCTTTTAAAATTGCTCTTAACCTTTCCCTGTGCACTCTCTCCTACCATCTGTCCCTCTCAGCTGAGCGTGGGCTGGACTTCATGCAGCCACATCATAATACACACTTGCAGCTCTCCAGTCTTTTTACCCTACTCAGCATTAATCTGAATTCATCGGTCTGTTTTAGTCTGTATTATGCAAGCGGCAACATTGATTTATATTTTATACTGCTGTAGATCTCAGTTTGGCAGTCCATTAACTGAGATCATACTTGGGGCCTGTGCCAACACTAAAAGACCCCCAATGCACTGGAGCATGTGGGGCACAGATGAACTGTACTGCTTACCTGATTTTTGTGTATTATATGAGCACAGAGAATAAAATGTCTTTTGATTTGGACTAGCTAGTTGCTTCAGTCAGCAGTCCCTGGGGAGTAGAGTAGCCCTAGAAATATTCACAACATAGTTTTCATATGGAATTTCATCCTGTGTTTATTGCTGTAGGAGAAGGGAAGGTGGCACGTGATATCTGAGCTGGTTCACTGAACATAAATTGAACCTTGATAAACACAGACAGGGCAAATTTGAATCCGTTCCTTCAGCTAAATTAATTTTGTACCAATTTAGCGTTTTTCAAGGAACTGAGATTTTTATCCTCATTTGTCTAAAAGAATGGCCCTGGTGTCCAACTCCTCTGGTATTACGTTACATGATGCTTATCACTGCATGCATTTTGGCATTTTTAGTAATGGGCACAATATTGCTGACACCCAGCCTGGAGGAAGCTGCCTCTGTGCCAGTTCCAGAACAGTGCAGTCTGGAGACAGCAGTTGTTTGTGCACAGACAAGCTGATCTGGGTGCATGTGTGGCCAGTTTACAGATGGAGTCTGGCAAATTGATCACTATAATCAAAAGTCTGAAGGCTAAATAGTTTAGGGTAAGCAGAGTATTAGACTACTGTGGTACATTGGTTGGGGTTTTTTTCCTACTTACTCATCCAGTATTTCAAAAGAGACTTTTTATAAGCTTTTCAAACATCTTGCAAGCTGCCTTGTTTTAGGAGTATTTTGTTATTGTGGTCTCATTTGGGTGATATAGCCAGGAAATCTACTGATGCTTGTGCACCAGATATTACCCAACTCTCTCACATCTCCTGTTTCCTCCAAACAAGCCAAGAAAAAAAGCAGCCTGCCCTTGACAGGAGTTAGTGCAGGTCCTTTTTCATCTTGGGGTTTTTTTTTTTTTTTTTGGTCATATGAGGTGCAAGATATTAATAGAATGTAAACTCAAAGCCATCTGATGGTGGTGTTGGCCTGGATATTAAACAGAAGAAGAGATTGGTCACTTGAGGCGACTTCACTGTTCCTAAGTGGCAGTCACATGCCAGTGCCCCAGATGAGCAGTACAGGCTGCAGTAATACCTCTCCCTCAGCCCCCTTGTTGCCAGCTTCATGGCAAGCTGCCGGTGACTTTCTGGATACATTCCTGTCATTCTTATAGCAGGGCAAACAGTTCAGCTCATGACTTATCAAGTCTAGTCAAAAGCCATCTTAGTTACTTGACACAAGTAGTTGCACCTTCTCTGGACTCCCTGTGGTGCCAGCAATGGGATACTGGAGCTGCTGATGATAAAGGATTAATAAGCTCATCATGCGGCAATGTGTTGATTGATTTGTAGCATAAAAGGTTTTTTCCTATCCTTTCTAAATTGAAACAGAAGGCTATGTACATCCAAAACAACTGGACTGACACGTGGGCAGTCTGTGCATTTATATAATGTTGGGGGAAGGGAGAAAGGCTTGTAAGATCACAGGCCACATGTTCTGCAGAGCATGTTTCATAGGAAACTTCCTCAGCTGCTCTTGTGGCACAGAGATGGGGAAGAGAGAATGTCCTTCCCTGTGGGAAATGCTTCCTTTAACAACTGCAGCTTAAATTCACTGTTCAGCTTGCTCAAGAGTCAGGAGGTTGGTGATGGGAAGTAAATTCTAATCAAAAGTAAAAGCAAGATCTTCATTAGCGGAGGTTAACAAGTAAACAGGGCAGACAAGGAAAGGTGGTTTGTTATTGCAGTTGTTAGAGCTGAAGAGGGGAGGAAATTGTGGGAGAGAAGGGGCTTGTTGTGGGGAGGATTTTTGTTCTTCCTACAGTATTTTTTGTTGTGGCGACAACGCTCTGACAAAACCCATGCAACCCAGGAGTTGACGTAAATTGTGGCATCTGATTCTCATTGATGGTCTGTCAATAATATCCCCATCCCAACAGGCATTGGCCCGTGTTCCCTTATGATACTGCTTGTTTATGCCCCAGTGAAGGATGGTGACGTTGGCCGTTTGCTGTTCCCTTGGTGTGAATAGCGGCTGTCAGTCCAAGCACCACTGTGGTTTCTCTGCATCTCTGAACCATGAAATCAAGTTCCCTCTCCCCCCACACTGAAGAAAATTAAAATGCCTCTTCCCCCCCACCTCTTTTGATGCATGTTTAATTATTTGGCCTCTGCTCTCCTTCCCCTTTATGTTACTTTGCTCTGTTGTTCTCTCTCCTTTTTATTTTCGAGCAGCAAACAAGTCTCTGGACTGTTTTGCTGTGTCATGTGACTAGGAGTCAAGATTAGAAAGGTATCTCTGTGCTCTAAGGCTTGAAACTTCTATTTTTATCCACAGCTGTTGGAGCTGATAGCAAAGTCTCAGCTGACGTCACTGAGTGGCATTGCCCAGAAAAACTACATGAACATTTTGGAAAAAGTGGTTCAGAAAGGTAAGAAATGGAAATGGTGAGGGGGAGTCTGATTTAATCTGATGTACTTTGGTGAACCACATCCTTGAGAATAGTCAGGCAATGCAGAATGGGTGAAGAGGAGGACCACTGCTTATTTCTGTAGTGCAGTTCTGCTTTCTTTTCCCTCAATGAAGGACTTGGGAGGAGGGGAAGAAATGTCTGTAGTCTGGTAAGAGAGGCAACTCCTCCTTTCCAGCTTTCCTCACTGCCACCCCTTCTGCATCCTACTGAGTCCTGTTTTTGACTGCAGAAGATCTGGCTGCTCCTGCCCTCAGCAGGAATTTTGGAATTGTGGTTGAGATGTGGTGCTTCCCTCATGGATGTTTAGCTGTCCCTGAAGCCTGGGCACTGACAGCAGCATGTTATTATACATAATGAGAAATGTACATTAGCTGGGGTAGATGGGGAAGAGGTGCACATAGATCACATCTTGCACAGTATCAGAGGGGAAAATTGGCTGGTTGCCGGTGGCTGGAAATGGGAAGTGCTGCAGAAATGGCAGATCTCATCTGCTTATCCTGGGCGGCTCTCTTTCCATCTGCTGTCTAACCTGCTGTGACTGGCTAATGTTTAAGTGCTTTCCTCTAAAAAGAAAAGCACGGGCTGGCTCTCTTTGCCTGTGAAATTACAGAAAATAACTTGACTTGCCTGGGAAACATGTAGATTCAGAGAAGAATTTTGACAATTCCCATTTTTTAACCTTTCCGGTTCTTCCAAAGTCCTTGAAGATCAGCAGAACATCAGACTAATACGGGAATTGCTGCAGACCCTCTACACATCCCTCTGCACGTTAGTTCAACGGGTCGGCAAGTCTGTCCTGGTCGGAAACATCAACATGTGGGTGCACAGGATGGAGAGCATTCTCCACTGGCAGCAGCAACTGAACAACATTCAGATCACCAGGGTAAAATACTGTCTCCATCATGAAAGCTTTTTGTGTTAACGGCTCTTATTTGGGTAACTGCTTCCCACTCTCCTCCCAGTGCAAGCACAAACTGGAAGGACCTGGAGCTGCCAAAATAACTGTATGCATTCCTAGCATTACTTCATTTCCTTAATTCAAAGTCAATGTACATAGTCCAGGATCATGCTTGAGGTTACTGGTCCCAGACTGTGGCTTGACTCCATAACGGCTGTGAAGTGTGGTGTGAACAGAGCTGGACAGAAAACCATCTTCCCCTCCTCAGTCCTCAGAGCTTAGGCCTCAGTGTGAAAAGTCAACTTGGACTTTCTCAAAGGCAGTTTGCCTTCTCTGAAGGCAATTGCTTTCAAAACCCATTTATCAGACAGTTGAGGTTTTTAGATTTGTGTAATCTGTAAATTAAATGCAAATTTTTAAATAGCTGCATATCTTCATGCCTCCTGGCTGAAAATACCAATGATTCTTCCAACAGTCTGGAACTACCTTTTCCAGCTGAATGAGTCCTGCTTTCACAACATCTGGTTTTTTTCAACAGCATCTGTGGGGATGGGAAGGATGTGTTAGATGATAAATTTCTAAACTGATTTTACATGGGACTCAAATCTGAACTTGTTCCATTTCACACAACCACAGCAGGGCTGATGTTGGACTAGACCTCTGGAGGTAATCTGGCCAAACCACTCTGCTCAAGCAGGGATACCAACAATAAGTTGCCCAGGACTGTATATACACTTTCTTTTCCCTACCTCAAATGGATGCTTACTCCACTGGAATGCTGAATCTTTCCCCTCATGCTGGTATCTGTTGGTGTTCCTGTTGTAGTCTTGAAGAACTCTGCCTATTCAGACAAAAGTGCGTTGAAACATTGCTTGTGAAAAGAACTGTCTTTTATACATACTTGTGTAGGTTTGTAGGCACTTCTTCAAAAGTAAATAAAATAGATGTAGAACTTGCAAAAAAAAATCATACCACTGGAGATAACTTCAGTTCAAGCTGGAACAAAACCAGATGAATTCAGAAAAGGAAGAAGCTCAGCTCCATGCAGCCAGTTATTTATGGTGCAGTCAGGTTGTGGTGTTTCTAAAGGTGGAAATGTCTTCCAACACCAAAGACCTAAATCAGTAAAAAAAACCAAAAACCAACCTTGCTGTATGTGCCACAGCTGCTTTAAAAAAATACAAAGTTCTGTCCAGAAAATGACAGCATACTGATCTGTTCTGGTCTAATCTGTGTTCTTTCTCCAAAAACAGTCATGCTTGAAACATTCTGGAAAAGTGTACTGAGGGAAAAGTAGTAGCAGCAGATAAGTTTTTGGCCTGATCCAGAAAACCTGTAAAGATTTGTTTGAGTCACACAAGTTTTTTCAGAAAGAGATAGAAGTATGAGCTTTGGGTTTGGTTTTGTTTTGACCCAAGAGTCTCTGAGCTTACTCTTGTCTGTTGTGCCCTAGTAAAGCTTATATGTACACCTAGTTCAGAAGAATGCAAAATGCGGCCTGGCACGGAAGAGCAGTGGGACATGATCCAGGGATCCAGTGCATTTGTCCTGCCCTACTCCAAAAAGTGCCCCAGACTGTCATGGAAAGGAGTGTCCTCTGGAGACAGTTCACTCCTTCTGGAGTGATTGTCAGGTCTGCCTGGCAGGTTGCAATGCAGAATGGATGTTTTGGTTGAGAAGCTCTGGTCCTTGCAGGTACCAGGCAGTGCTGCTGGTCTGGGCAGCCTAGCACTGAGGTGCTGGAGTGAAGGCAGGAGCTGCTGCTGTGCAGATGTACTTACTGTTCCTCTGGAGTCTCCCATGCTGTGGGATGGCTGGAGATGGGACCACATGATTAAAAGCAGCCTCATGCAGTGTTCCCCTGCTGCTGGTGGGCTGTGTGCTGCTTGTTTGAAACAGTTAATAGCTGTGCCAAAGATGAGGCGGGTGCTGTGACTCTGCAACTTAAAATAGCAGCAGCTCTTTGCAGGGTAAAGGATGAACTTGGCACATCCGTCTAACATTGTTTCTTTGTTGGAGCCCAATCCTAGAAGCTGCTGTTTGCCTTAATAAGGCTGGGGCTGCTTTTGAAGCTGCAGCTGGAGCTCAGGTTGTGGTCCTTGCTGATGCCTTGCTCTTGTGTACACCTTGGATTTCCCCTGAGTGCAGGACATGGAGATCTACTGTGGTCAGTTTGTCCTGGAGCTGTACCCCATGCAGACTTGCAAAACAATCCTGGACCCTGTAGAAGCTAAGCAAAGGTTTTGACTCTTTAGGCTAGGATCTGCTTTTGTGTGGCTGAGCAGCCTGGAAAACCAGGGCTGCAGCCTGTGTGAAAGGGGGGAAGGTCCTTCAAGTGTTCTCAGAGGAAAAGCTAACCCTGCCAGCAGTGACCTGGGAACACATGCTGTGGGTACTCACCAGCTACTGCTATGGTTGCAGCAAGATCCTGTGATGACATAAGCTAGGACACATGTCAGAAAAGCATGAGATTCCCAGCAGTCTGTGTAACCAGAGCTGAACTTGAGAAGTAACGCCCATCTGCCTGTCTCATGGTGGAGACCTGGATGGACAATACCACGATACAGCCAATGTCCTGCTGTAGTGCAAGCTGATGGTGATGCTTCAGGGAGCAGAGTCTGAGTATGGATGTGGGGTGGACAAAAAGGAGAGGAGGAGACTTGGACTACAACTCTCCTAATTGTTGTACTACAGATATATGTCCTCTTCCTTGAGGTTATCTCAAACTGTTCTGGGACAGAAGGCCAAATATTTCTATGTAGGCTGTCTCCTTTATTTAGAAGAGGGAACTGCTGCTTTGTTCTCTGTGGGAAGAAGTTTTTAAAAAGCAGTAGCTATGCTGCAAGCTGGGATTTCTTAGGTTTTCAGCTTCCTGGGAGCTCAGTTCTGTCTGTCTCTTCCAGCCTGCCTTTAAAGGAACCACTTTCACTGACCTGCCTCTGTGTTTACAATTGAACATCATGCAGCGACTGAGTGATGGGAGGGACCTGGTTAGCCTGGGTCAGGTGGCTCCTGACCTCCAAGTGCTCAGTGAAGACCGGCTGCTGTGGAAGAAACTGTGCCAGTACCACTTCACGGACAGACAGGTACAAGGAGAGGTGCAAAAACTGCCATCAGTTCTTGGTGTACCCCCTGCCCCCCCGCCCCAGAAAGAGTGTCTGCCCTGCACGTTCTCTTGGCTGTCTCTTGGATCTGAGGACTGTGCAGCAAGCTGATAATATAGGCTGGCATGAGAATGGCTGTGAAGATGATTTATATAGAGAGTTTTACATGCCACAGCAATGATTCCTGAAATAGGAGTTTGAAGAATTAATCATACACTGAACTTCAGTCCTAATCCAGGTGGGAACAACTGCATGACTTGCAGTTGCTCCTTGCCCCACGTGTGCAGGGAAAACGTGCAGGCAAGCTCCAGCGATCATCCTAATATCCCAGGGACTGACACCCTTGCAGAGAATCTTTGGATGTGGTCCATGAGCTGTACTCCCTTGCCCTTTAGAGCAAGAAATCCCCTCTGAGCTGTTCCATGAGTGATGGGATGGTATGTGGAAAGCAGCCCTGCTGCTGCCCACTTTGTACCTGTGTAAACATCTCTGGCAGGCTGGTAATCATCTGGGATCATCTAAACTTAAAAGCAAACAAACAAAAATCCCTATCTGTTTATGGGTTAATGTCTGGGGTGTGTATTCTAGACCTCTGCACTTCAGGAACCATGTGCCAGATTTCTCTGCTGACTTGGCTTTATTTACTCACTCTGAATCTGACTTTGGAAGTGACTCTGAAGGAGCTATTTCTATTATTAAGTAAATTCACATCCAGCCTCTGCAACTAATGAACCCTAAAAGAGAGATGGGTGTCTCCCAAGCTAATACAATAAATCATTGACTCTTAGAGAAAAATACCTCAACTTTTACAACTGTTTAATGCAACTCTACTTGCTGTGCTGCCAGCCAGAAACAGTGGTCAAAGTAGTATGAAATGGCTGCCAGGGTTTCAGGCTTCCTAAAGTGGAGTTGATGAAGTGGAATAGACCTTCATAATGGTATTGAGTGAGGTGTTCCTATCAGGAAAATGCTTATAGCTTTTTCAGCTGTAAGTAGAAAGTAAGAGCTTCTTAGCTCAAAGAAGCTCAGAAATCTTCAAAGTGAGTGCCTTCTTGGTGTTGCAGGAGAACTATTATGGCACTGGCAAGGTTGACATGCAAGGCAGAGACTGTCATGAGCTGAACAGAACAAATGAGTTTTTTGAGCTGCTATAATTGTGTGTATCTTTTCTTTAAGATTCGCAAACGTCTGATCTTATCTGACAAAGGACAGCTGGATTGGAAAAAGATGTACTTCAAGCTCATAAGGTGTTACCCACGGAAGGAGCAGTATGGTGACACACTGCAACTGTGCAGGCACTGCCACATCCTTTCCTGGAAGGTATGAGGTGCTGGTGGGACAGACTTGATTGGGGCAGGAGTTATGGGACATCTAGTACTTCCTCTGATTGCAGGTGGGTTAGGGTGTTGCAGTTCATTTGCCTGCATAGCCTAGTGAATTCCTACATCTTAATTCTCCCTCAGCTATTAAGATAATTTTTTCTCTGTTTCAGAGATCCCATCTTTGTCTTGAACACAAGTAGTGTCCATTGGGGCCAGAGAGTTGGAAGTTGGGCATGTTTTAGGGCTGCCTGCAGGAAATTATTTTAGTGCTGCCAGCAGCTTCCTCTACCCGTTATGTGAAAGTGGAGGTCTTGGCAACGGGTTTAGCTGGAATGAAAGCTGATGGCTGCAAGACAGCTCAGGACAAAAATCTGCTGACCACTGTGGAGATGTGCAAGGCGTGTCTCTGGAGTTATACTCCAGTCCAGTAGCTGATGGTAGGCACTAGCCTCCCTCCCCTCAGAAGAAGGGAAAAGAATTAATTGGATCTTTGCTGCTTCTTTTTTCGATGACTTGTCCCTAAGATATTAAGTCCAGTTCTGAGTGAGGTATTATTCTGGGCTCTGCTCTACCTATTTGTACATGGGATATCTGGCAGGGGGCAATGCTAAGTTTGCTGATGCTTTGACACCCTTTCTGCAGCCTCTCTAAATGAAATTTTCTTCTTTCCCAGGGTACTGATCATCCTTGCACAGCCAACAACCCAGAGACTTGCTCCACCTCTCTTTCACCCCAAGATTTTATCAACTTGTTCAGGTTCTGAACTTGGGTCAGTGCAGCTTATGCAATTCCTACAGGACACTTTGTCACAGAGCTTGGACACTCCATTTGTAAATAGTGTAAATATTCATGTTTGAAGCTCTTGAGTCAAGGAACAAAAGGATCTTGGAGAAGAAAGGTGAAGTTGCTCACTGACATGCAACACTTAAGGTATTCCTTAAGACTTCCATAGGACTGGTGTATAAATACAGCATGTTGTACAGAGTCCCTTTTTTATCATCAGAGTACAAGATACAGGGCAAAAAAAACCTTTCTTTTTTGTTTTTAGAAGTTAAAAATGAATTTGTCCCGCGTCCATTTTAGAACTCTTTTGGTTTGTTTCTAATAGAGAGAAAGCAATATGAGGCTAGGACTGTTGAACTGTTCCTCCATCTGGTTTTATTTAGCATACATATTTATAAGTATGACATTTTAGAAATATTTATGAAAAATATCCCTGTGACAAGTTTAATAATACTTTCGTGCTTTTAAAATGACACATTCTGAAATACTTAGGATAGAACTCTAGCCTGCTTGCGAGACAGAATCGCAACATACCACTTTCTACCTCTAATAGATTGAGTACCTTTCAAACAAAAATCCAGCATACAATGTGAACTTTTGTATTTTGTACAATGATTTAAAGGGAAATGTTTGTGATAGTAAGCATCTTTTCTTGTATTAATGCTTACCTCTTTACATTAGTTTTCTTGCTCTACTCAGTGCTTGAATGCCTAGATGATAGGCACTTTATGAATACCTAAGACTTTACTCCATCCTCTTTTAATTTGTTGGTTTTATGAAAGACTAAGCAAATGTGTAAAGAGAAGACAAAAGGATGAGCATTATCTACAAGGGAGGAAGTTCTATGATAGGGAAACAAAGTATTAGGACTGGATTTAATCTCACAAGATAAATTCTTATCTGCTTCATTAGGTTAATTGCACTAGTTGAAATCCTAAGTGAGGTTAGAATCCGTTTTTTCAAGCCCATGTTTTCCAACATATACACTGCTCTGTATTCTGGCTGCTGTCAAGTGAATTCAGTCATGTTGGAGCAGGTAAAATATAGGGAGAACTGGGCCATTGAATCTCATTAAATGATGCGGTTTTTAGTCACTGGAAGACTGGCAGCAAATGTTTCATTTCAGAGCCCTGGAGCTTAGGGGAGTGATTAGTATTTAGCAGTCAGGACTTGGGTAAACAAGGGATTTCCAACATAATTGATATCTTTGGTTCTTTTCCCATGCCGGGGCAAAGACCCAAGGACACTAGCCCTTTCTGCTTCAATCTCTGAGCTGCTTTATGGGATCTTCTGACCCTAACCCAGAGCTAAATTTTCAGTCCTACAGAGTAAGTGGCCACTTCACTATGGCTGTGATCTGGCTCACTGTCTCCTTCACTTTTCTCTACAGTGCTTCACTTTTCTCTACAGTGGAGCTTGAAGAATCTAGCTCATACATAGCAATCTGAAAACCTGCAGTGGAAAGTTTTTGCTATTTACCAGTAGATTTCCTGTATAGCACTTTCTCTGTGTATGATGTAAGCAGGATACCTCGTAAGGGTAAATATTTAGTGGGTTGTGTGTGACTATGTACAAAAATTTTGAGGATAAGGAGTACTCAGGACAATTCAGGAAGAACTACTTGAGTTAATTATTGTTAAATATGCTGTTCCTTTTTTTACATTTTTATAACTGACTTTGAACACTTTTCTGCAGCTATTTGTATTTTAAAATTACAGTATTTGCATTTTTGCAAACTAAATCACTTTACATATTCTTGGAAGAGATGCAAAAAGGGAGAAAAGCTGCCTCTGGATGGAGCAGTGGGAAGAGGGGAGGAAAACAAGGAAAATGCTGACAAGAACTACCCTTCTCCAGCCACCTAACAGCAAATCCTGAGATTTTGCTCTTCCAGATTTCTGTGAGCCTATACCACCCTTAGCCATGGCCCAGAGCTTGTCACTCTCCAGAGATGGGGGGAAGACATATGCAGAATAACAAGCTTTATCTTGGTGATGCCTCATTTATCAGTTCAACTGCTGGTGGAAAGCATAAGCCTCCTGATCATACTCATGTCAACTGAAAGTGATTTTAAAACTGCTACCTTGGAAAAATACACTTGTGCTTGTTTGGGGGATGTTTGTGAGTTAAGGAGGCCAGTTTCTGATTTCCTTCCCATGTTGATGGCAGAGGGCTGAAATCCAGCTTTGTGAGTGAGGACGTTAAAGAGTGAAACTTGCAAGTGAAATGAGTGAAGCACTGCCACTGAATTTGGAGAGTCCTGTAGCTCCTTTTTTCAGCAGTGAGAAGACCTGTCCCCCTTGGCATCTTTTGCTTCCAGCTCTGACTTGGGGTTGGTTTGTTTTGTAGTTTTGCCTCTGCCACCCAGTGAGCCAGCCTGTTGCAATGGGGAGGCAACAGTATTTTTGTATGAAATGCTGCAGTGTTCTGCGTGCTCTGCATCTGTGCTTAGCACTTACCTCTGTGAGATTGTGACACTGAGTGAATTTTAAGCTCAGGTTTGAATCTGGCCTACTGCATTCTTTGCATAAGAAGATGGAAATTCTCAACATTGAGCTGTGATTTGGGATTGTCTTGGCTCCAGCCATCGCCTCTATCAACCTCTTCACTGGCCTCTTCTACCCAGAGACCATGGGTCATACTGACAACAGATTTAATGTGCAACTGAGGCTCCTATTTATAAAACTTACTTCAATTACTGTGTATTTTATTTTTTAGCACTGTAAGGGTCAAAGAGCTGAAGATGATTTGTTTATACATAGACACTTGTCTGTTGCTTGTGTGAGGTCTTGGGCTATTGCTGTCAGTGTCCAAGCTAGCAGCAAACCAAGCAACTACTGTACAGAAAAAAACAGACTAAACAAAAAGAAATAGAATAAGCCTTATTCAGTTACTGCCTCAGTCATTACCCTCCTGCTGCAGCAATTGTCAAAGATGGCCTTGGTCTCTTTGGGGAGCCATTGTTTCTTGAGTGGCTGGTACAGGGAGATGTTGCAGTGAATTCAATACTCTTGGTTTGTATTTAAAACAAAATGCTGTTGCATCCAAATACCTTACTCTAACCATTTACAAACAAAGCACTCAGTGTTTTAGTGGTGCAAAGGCATCTGCTTGGCTGAGGATGGCAGAGTAACAAAACTGACAGTGACATCAGGGGCTTCCAGGTGGGATGGTTTAAGGCTGCTCTCAGGCAAAAATGACCTCTTTATTTTAAGACAATGTGGCAAAGCTGTTGTGAAGGGGAAAACAGACTTTTGCTTGTGTTTTGGAAATAGAATGTTCTTTTCAAATGACATTTCACCTTCCAGTTAGATCATGCATTTCCATTAGATATGCGTCAGTTCTTATTCTAGGAAAGGAGAGTTTTTCCTCTCTTCAGTGCTTTCTCTTGTCAACATATCCAGGGAAGTCTCATTGTCTTTAGAGGATGTATTAAGTGTAGTGCAACAGCATAGAACATGGTGCTGTGAAAAGGAAAAATAGATCCATGCAAGGGAGGAGGCTTAGGAAGGGAGAGATCCCAGAGATCTGTTTCAGCTTTCTAGAAGAGGCCAGTTTTTGATGTGGTGGCTATTTCAAGAGGCACGATTTCAGCTGTACATACCTTAAGCCATTTATACTAACAGTGGTATGCTGAAGTTTGATCATAAAGCATGTGTACCTCCTCTTATGTTTTTTGGGTTTCTTTTTTTAAACTGTGTGACTTTCTAGATCCTTTGATCCTTTATTATGTAAAGTGATTAGGAAAATGTGTATTGCTCTGAAGACATTGCTTTGTATGTAAACATTTAATTGCACCCTGCCACTTTCTGTATATGGGAATATATTTTATATTGATTTTCTTTGCCCCAGGTTTTAAACTGTTTGTATTCCCATTTCTGTTTGACTTAATTATTTTTGTGAGGCTGTCACCTTCTAGAACATACACAGGTACTAAACCAGCTTTTCCTGCCCAGAAAATTCCTTGGCCTTTAGTTGCTAGAATTTCATTTAGAGCAGGAACATTTCAAATCCTATTGTGTAGCAAATAAATCAGATGTGCTTTTCACACTGATCTCCTGCTTGGTACAGCAAACCAGCACTGTCCTCTGCGGTTGTCCTTACAAACATGTTGCACATCTGCTGTGTAGATCAGCACCTTGCCAAAAAGACATAGCTTTAAATTAAAATGCCCCTCTTTGTAGCTGGCCTGTTTGCACAAGCATAGGCCCTGTGGAGCTGATGGCTGATCAGGCTGGTGTAGACTCGCTTCCTCCTTCAAGGTTTGGGACTCTGGTGTTCTGTTTGTGCTGCTTTCTCAGCTCATTGCTTGTAGTGATGCTGGTTCCAATCTCTGAAGCTGTGGTCAGCCATTCACACAGGTGTCAGAGTGTGGCTGCTGGGCTCTGAGTCTTTATCAGCACATAATTTCTATCCAGTGTCTTCCTCCAGTGATTTTGTTGGTTGCAAATCGGCTTTGCAGGATATAGCCCTAGGAGAAGAAATCCATCTTGTCCTTGACACATGCAGTCTCAAGTATGTAGATACCCTTGACACCAGAGAAATTCCCTCCCTATTGCTGCTTCTCCTACTGGGAGGGCGACTGAGGGTGGAATTTGCCTTTCTTTAGCCATTCTCTGCTGCACAGAATGCTAACATGTCAGCTACCAAGAGAACATTTTAATTTGAAATAGAAAATATGCTCATCTTTAGGAACTAATCTACAGTAATTATAAATACCTACTTATATATGGAAGAGAGTGTGTGTTCTATTTTTCCTTGAAGTTGTAACTAGAGATGATATGAAGTGAAAGGCATCCCTTATATAAGACTTCTGTTTAATATTATTGTGTGGTTAAAATCCTTCCATTATAAATTTGCACACTTTTTTCCTCTTGCATGTTCAACTGATTTTTACAGCTGTTCTGTGCAGACAGTATTTTTGTAAAACATTTTTGACACTGAATTGCAATAAATGTTCAAACAATGTGAACCACAGAGATGGTTGTCTCATTGCTTCCAAGGTGGTGACCTTATCAGCCTTGAGCTTCTGATGACTGGAAGCAGACTTTTCTGCAGGAACATGCAGAACTTGGCTTGTTGTTGCAGCAGAACATCCCAGAGCTATTGTTACATCATGTCTCAAAAGGAAATGAGCCCTCACTTCTAACAGAAATGGTGCTCACGGGGAGCTTGTGCTCATGAATCTGTACTTGCCTACAGCACAGGAGTGATTGCTGCCCCAAAAGAGATCAGTGCTCAGATTAGACCTTCAACTCCAGTTTGACTTAAAAATATTGGGTTTTTCCTAGTCATATTACCTGAGTGATCATTTTTTAATCTTTTTTTGGGGGTGAGGAACGATTGCATCTTGTTAGTATCAGGACTGCAAACAGTCTGACCCAGGTTCCTACTCAGAGGGTATGTGAGTAGGAGCCCACTGCAGTAACTCCTAATAAATTGGGGAAAAGCAGTTGAGAAGGCAAATGACATGTGCCTCTGGTTGGCAGTAGTATCATGGTAAAAGAGGACTACTTGCCTCATGAAAGCTATGCCAGCTATGGAAAAAAAAGTACAAAATGCATATGTTATGTTTTCAATCTTATTTGCACTGTCATGTAAGGTATGTTTGAGTGGTTTCCTAAGTCTCTGTAGTTATGCTGTGACTCAGATCTGCAGCTAGAGAGGGTTGCACCCCCCCAGACACAAGTCTCTAGAAATGTAGGATGAGACAAGATCACAAAGCCTTTTAAACAAGACAAAGCTGTTGTTAAGACCTATTCCTTATTCAAACTTTTTTGAATATAACAAGCTTTACTTATTTTAATAGATTAAATGTGCAAAGACCAAATCCTTTAAGGGGAATACTGACTCTTTTTAGGAGTATGTTTGGCCCCATTTTCATGTTATTTCTGCTACCACCTCCACCCTTTTAAGTGCAGTCAGGGATAGAGGGAGAGGCATCCTGAAACAGTGGCGGGGGTCTGCCTTGATTGATAACAAGTCACTCTGTATATCTCCTTGGAGTGCCCTCACTGTCTGTCTTAGAGCCTAATAAAAGAAGTACAATTCAGCAAAAAAGCATTTTGAAAACCTCAGACACAATGAATATTAAAATTATGACTCTGCTTTGCTCCATCTTTCCGTAATCCTCATCTCTGTTTTGCTGCTTTACAGGGGTAAACCCCAGTGAACTGTGTAGGGGATTGCTTTATTTTTGACAAAACCTGAGCTGTTCCTGTGATCAAAATTGCAGAAATTGGGAAGAGCTGTTTTCCATAAGGCTCTATAAATAACTCATGTGGGTTCAAAGGCCTTCTCTAATATGGAAGGACACCAGTTCACTCCTCACTGTTCTTGATGCATAATATACTGTACTTTTTAGTTGAAAACAAACAAATTTCTTTTTGATATGTTTTCCTTGGATAATTTCAGTCCTGGTCAGAACAGACCTTGAATACAGACAGCAGCTCCCACAGGTTTGCAGCTGAGGTGCCAGGTCCATCCAGAGCTCCCAAAGGTGCTGCTGCTTTAATGCAGTGGCTAGAAGTGGGTGGTGGGACAGGAAAGACACCCACTCCGAGCTTCACAGGATAAATAAACAAACCACCCCATGGGATTTGTGTTCGCAGACACAGAAACACAGCGCAGGAAATGCAAGTTCTTCCTTGTCACAGCACACCAAGAATTTTGATTCATTTTAGCAGGGCAAAAGCATTGGGTTAAGCTAATCCTTACCAGCATTTATTTTTATTCTTGAAGCACATAAAATATGATGTCTCTGTGGGTAATCTTTGATGTGAAAGGTGTGTGTAATAAACTGTCAGCCAAGAAGCTGTCTCACTCCTTGTCTGCACCCTGGGCCAAGCTGGGCTGGGCTACAGTTTTGCTTTTTCTTGCTTTGCCTCCATAGGCAAAACTCTCACTTTTGTGAGGGATTTAGTTCATTTCCAAGCCAGAAATCTCTTTCTCTCCTTCCTCCCACTCCAGTGTGGCAGCTCAGCTGGTGGGAGGTGTCCGAGGAGACTGCACACCCACAGGGGCAATTGCCTGGCTCAGCCTGGGGCCAGCCTCCAGCCCAAAAACCACATTTGTGATCCAGCCTAAGCTGCTGAGAGCCCCTCTGGGTCTGGCATGACTGCAAGCATCCCAGTGCTGTGCCGGGCTGGCACCCAACACTGCGGCCTTGCCTCTCTTGGTACTGTGGCCCTCGCTTTTCCCCTTGGATTTGGGGCACCCTCAGCTGGACCTGGGGCATATTTTTTCCATGTCCATTTCCCACCAGAAGCTGACCATGGTTTCAACATTGGTCCTCTGTTTAACTACTTTCTCCCAATCCTTTTATAGCTCTCCGACTGAAGCGGAATTTATTCTTTCTTTTTTTAATATAGCTGGAGGTGTAAATCCAGACAAATATAACTCCTGACGGGGAATCAACCTGTCCATGCCACAGCTCAGCAGAGCCTGTATTACTGCTGGTATATATAAAGCAACCAGGAGCCTTTTTAAACCTCTGAAACTGAAGTAATTTTTTTGTTACTTATAGCTAATTAAATGGTTCTCATTTAAAAGTGCTGTCTCCTGGTGGTAGGTAGAAACCTACAATCTTACTCTTACCACACACTTTTATATTTAAAGCCTCTATTTTTAACCCAATGGTGGGATTCAGGGTTAATGCTTGTTAGATCTGTGTCTAGACAGTTGTGAAAAACAGGAAATGAATTACATTATAGTAGGAAAGGAGAATTTAACCTTTTCTCTCCTCACTAACACATGTGACTGAGGAAAATATGTTACAGCAGAGTATTTTGGAAAGTTTAAAGAAGTAGAAAAATGAGAAGGAAAAAAAAAAAAAGCTGGGTTTTCACAAGAATTATGTGGGAATTATTACATAGAAAATAATGTGCCAGACTCTGCCCTCAGCTACACCCGGGCAGTAATTTGTTTCCTCTGGTCCCTGTAGAAAAATTGCATTTTATTATTCTCTGCTTATGCTGAACATTCAGAAGAAGGAAAAGCCAAGTGAGCCCATTTCACACACATGCACAAGCACATGTGGCAGCTGCAAGAGAGCAGCCACTACACAACACCCATCCTGCAGCAGCATGAGCCAGTCAGAGAGGTTTGTAACACCCCTGGGCATAGCAGCACCTTGTACCCCTTCTCCTCAGGCTGCCTAAGGCCTTAACGTATTTTTGAAATATTTACAAAGTTATTTTTCATTTACTTGGATTAGAGGCTGAAAAAATGCAAAATTCCCTTGCTTTCCCCTTCAGGAAGGTAAGAGCCCAAAGGCTCACTGGCCCCAGGCAGCAGCACAGGGATACTGCTGTGGCTGAGGATGTACAGGGCAAGGCTCCAGCTTTAAAAAATGGCTGTAATGAACCCAGAGCATGAATTAATCCTGAACTAGTGTGGACAGCTGGTCTGCTTGGAAAGAGCTGGAAAGCAGAGGCCTGGGTGCTCTTTACCCACTTATTTCCCCCATTCCCTGCAAAATGGTGCTGTTTTGATGCAACACCCACCACAGTCAAAAGCATTGCTGCAAGCATCCTCTATACAGCTCTGAGTGCTTTCCTCAGCCTCCTAATGTGCCCCCAGTGGTGCATTTCCCCGGTTTCCTACTCCTCCCTGGACCCCAGAAGGCTGCAGAAGCATCAAGCGCCTGCTCCCCTGCAAAAGCACTGTCCTTCCCTGGATCCTGCATCTCCCTGTGCTCTCTGCCCGTGCCCACTTCTCCCCGAGGATGCCGTGGGCCCATGACCAACCTTTTCATCGTGTGCACAACTCGCCCCCCTTGTCTGCATCTCTTTGCTGGAGCCAAATGTTTACGTTTGCCACACATGCTGTCAGCTGGCCAGAAACATTAATATCCCTATGGCAGAGCAACAAAGCCTTCCCAAGCATCCTCCATGCCCAGGCTCTGCCGTTCCTGCCCTCCTGGGATCCCTGCTGGCTTGGTGGCTGCTGAGAGAATGGAGGAAAGGGATTAGTCCTCTCAAGGCTATTTATTTTCTTAGTTTTATTATGATTTCTTTTAATTTTGAAGGCACATGAACATGCCGTGTACAAATCACCAGACTAATACTGTAGCTAATTTTATGGTGTCTTTTGCACCGTCCAAAATGAAAAACAAAATCAAAACAAAACAAAACAAAAAGCAACTCTCCCCACAATGGAGCAATCTAAATAAAGTTCTTTAAGCAATACAATATTTCCCTGTATAGCTGTCAATGTTTCCACTGCCAGTTTGTCTTCTTAAAGGAATCAAGCTTTGGCACAGCTTATATCAGAAAAACATAACATCTTTAAGTGTTTCCAAGGGGGTATGGGGTAAGGGAGATTATGGAAGTTAAAATCACTAGAAGAGCTGTAGAATGTTGGAATTTAGGAGTGCAGGTCTAAGGGTCTCAGAAAGGAAAGAGCCTTGACTTATCCGGATTTACTTGCCCACATTTGTGCCAGGGAGGGAGGGAGTGGAGCAGGAGCCCTTGCAGCATTTGCACCTGACCAGGTAACAGCAGCCAAGGTGTGGATCCTCCTCAAGAAGAGCCAACTGCTAATGGGAGTGGTGAGGAAATAATTCCATGTTGCCCACTGCTAATGCTGAAGTGAGCTCAGGAGTCAACGCCTGCTGCCAAATGTGCTGCTGTGGAAGGAGCTGTGTGTACCTCTGTATCTGTAGGCATGGGGAGGCCCAGGGACATGTGCATGCAGATAGACACACACATGGTAAAAGCTGCCTTTCAGAAGTCTTGCTCTGCAGTGTAAGAAAGGCCAATAACTTTCTTGTCAGCAGTAGCTTTGCTTGAAGGAGAGGCTTTAGGATATGGTTCATCCTGGGGCGGGGAGGGGGAGGGAGTTTCTGCATTAATCACAAATCTCTTTTCTGTTATTTTCATTAGTATCTTCTGTTTGATGTCAGTGTAGCCTGCTAAACAGTCTACTGCTGCCAGAAATGGTGCTTGATTTACAGAAGAGGTAGAAAGCTAAATAGAAAAGGATACAGGTATTCCAAGGATCCTCATCTTGCTGTCTCTCCATGGCCATACCTGTCACCTCTGAGGTCTCTGGAGACTGTTGGAGGAACCCCAAAGCTCCTCTTGCTGGCCAGGATGGGTTGCTGTAGTACCCTCTCAGGTATCTAGGAAGCCACATTTACCTCCAGCCCATCCTCAGGTTACCACATGAACTGCATGTGCTGAGATCTTGCATCCCACTTAATATTTAATCACTCTTTGCCCTCATTTTCTTAAGCGGGCAGTGAAACCCTAGCTAGCCTGTGTGTCCCAGCAGCATGGTATTTTATTACAGAAAGCTCAAAACAAAGCTTCCATTTGCTAAGCCAGCCATGCCAATGGCTGCAGCACTGGAGCTCCATGGATCGCTCTCCCAGTGGCATTAAGCAGCAGCAGGGAGCAGTTCTAACAGCATTTGGGAACAGTGTTTTGCACTATGCAGGTCATGAGGACTTTACTGTGACACACAACAATGCCAACTCAGAGGAGACCAAGTGTCAGTGGAGATGGTGACACCTCTTTTGGACCCCACATGTGTACTTCTGCCATGTGTCAGGCTTCAGATGTTCTCAGCACTGGACAATCTCCGTGTGTGATTTTTCGGACTCCACATGCTAAGCCAGGGCATTTGCTTTTTGAATGACCACAAATAATGCCCATTTCAGAGGATGTCTGTAAGCCCAGCAAGCATCCTTCCCAGGTTGGATGGGGGTCTGAGCAACCTGGTCTAGTGGAGGGTGTCTCTCCCACAGCAGGGGGGTTGGAATTAGATGATCTTTAAGGTCCCTTCCAAACCAAACCATTTTATCTTGAGTGGGGTGGTAATGTCCTGCAATCTCCACTGTCTGCATTGCCCCTGCAGGCAGTGAGCAGAGGAGACCCCACAGTCCCTGGCAAGGGCCAGGCTGAGCCGTTCCACAGCCCTGGATGCCCACAGCAGTTCAAAGCAGTAGGGCTACAGAGAACATTGGCAGAAAGGTTTCATCAGGCTCTGTGCCTTGGAAAAGGTGCCCCTGCTCACACAGCCCTTGGCACCAGCTCAGAGGGGACTGGGGCTTTGCCTCTGTGCATGGATCTGACCTCCATGCACCATGACAGCACGGAAAGGCTGGCAAGCAGGCGATGCTGGAAATGTGTGTGTGTCTTCTTTGCTGGCAACAGTGTCCCTCACTTGGTCTTTCAGATCTCAAAAGTACCGAACCTGGAGTGCTTTATTTAATAATTATCAAATAAGTTAAATGAGAATGATGATTAAGTAAACTATCTACCCTGTAAAGGATCTCTGATAAATATGGCAGACAGGGCCTGCAAATCTTCCCCGAGTCCCTCCTTCCCAGTCCACTGCTGTGAACAAGGCAGGGGGAGCACCCTGCTGATGACACCAGCAAGGAGAACAGCTGGACCCCACAGCACTGGTTATTTTGCACCTCAGGACTGAGCGTATCGAGCTCTGTTTACTTTATGGGAACTTCATGGACAATGCATTTGAAAACAACT
This sequence comes from Pseudopodoces humilis, assembly GCF_049639895.1. Classification (NCBI taxonomy): domain Eukaryota; kingdom Metazoa; phylum Chordata; class Aves; order Passeriformes; family Paridae; genus Pseudopodoces; species Pseudopodoces humilis. Next base: position 11,547,841 of record NC_142200.1, read on the forward strand.
CCTGGCCAGACACATACCTTAGCATATTAAAAGGTACTTTTAGTACCACTGGCAAAGATGATTGAACTCTGCTTTTAGTTGTACTAAGACAACTCCATGGACTTTGCTGGTGGCCCTGCATATTTGTACCGAAGTAGCAACTGGTAGCAACTAGTTGCATTTCCTTCATGCAAGACAAAAACACAAGTGCAGATAAATACTGGTGGGATTCCTGAGGTAGAGTGGACTGTATTTTCTTCCTAAGAGAGTGACTCTGCCTGAAAAAAGTTTGAATAGCTGAAGAAACAGCGTCAGGTAGCAAGGAAAAATTACTCTGAATGTTGCCTCCTCAATTTGTAATGATTTTGTTTTTGTACTGATATAAATGTAACTGTGACCATTTCATACAGCAAAGTGCTCTGTGATGAGTACAGTATAAATAGTGGAACTGATTATGCTTGCTATAAACAAGGACTGGCAAGCCTTGCTTCAGCCCAGCAGTTAGAACGGTGGAAGTGGCAGGAGCTTTACAGCTAAATGGTTAAAAACTACAGCAGAACATTTTCTCGGGATGGCTCCAAGCATGGAGCTGGTGCGCTGCCATTTCAGCAGCCAAGCTGAGACAGGGGGAAGCACGCCACCACAATTGCATACTAAAAAGAAGGGAAGGCTGAGATAACTACCATCTTCTTACTGTGTAGGCTGTTTGAAAAAAAAATAACATATAATGATTCCTGCCTTATTGCAGTGTTTGGGTTCCAGATATAGCCTTGCATGGGAAGGCTGGCATGATGCTGAACCAAGCAAAATGAGCATTTCCTGCTTTTAAGTAATATAATGTCAGGAATCCAGCTCACTGGAAACATCCTGCTCATCTTCCAGTGCAGGAAGCAGACATTCGTCATGAGTATCAGGTGAATAATGTCACTTCAGTTGGACTTTGTGAGTGGCAGTTCACAGCTCAGGTCCTTAATGCTTATTTTTATGACTATAAAACGAACCTTGGTACACCTCATGCCTAGGAAGTGGCTTAGCTCACTCAGAAACTCAGGGACTTGCCAGAGGCCTTAGATAACTAAGATTTGTTTTAACTGCCCTCAGTATCCAAGGTATTTCCTACTGTAAGTATAAGGAAACATTGAGGATACTTAAACAACCATATTTGTTTATCTTAGGTCAAACTGAAGAGATTTTCCAGAACCACTACTGCAGCTGTATTTCACTTGCTGAAAGGCTGCATCTGTATAGAGTGCTTCACTTCTGACTCCATGATCATAAACGAAAATAGGTGAGTTCCACAGAGAGGTGCGCACAAACCTGGGAAGATGTCTCCAGACACTCCCTCCTCGGGTGTGCTTCATTAACCTTGGCCTCAATTAGGCCAAGTCCTGCATAAGGAGAAAGCCAGAAGGCAGAAGAAAATCACCAGCATTGTCTCCTTCAAATTTCTGAGAAGGTAATTACCTGAAGAGAGACAGACATCCAGACAGGTTTCGCTTTGAGAGGAGATGAGATTCTTCAAGCCTGGGAATCCAAAGTGTCATAGGAGGGCAACCCCACCAAACTTGGAGCCCTGTGCTCTGCTGGGTGACATGTGAAGTGATGCTCTGCAGATCCTCCCCTCCAGCAGTGTGGCTCATGCCAGGTGTGGGGGACAGCTGCCACCTGGGTCAGGGACAGTGTCTCAGTAATGGTTCTGCAAGACACACAGTGCAAAGTAACTGTGACTACTGTAGGGACATGGTGGTATTTTCACACCTCATTCGTACTCCCTGGTACAGTTTTCTCAAGTCATTTAGTCTACAACACTTGTTTCCTAAAAAGATAAGGGAAAAAAATGTGAAAAGTGAGAAAATTTGAACCAAACACGTTCTAACAAGGGAAACCCAACCAACTACAGATGGCCATTTTACAGTAGAAGCTTGGAGAGCAGTGGTGCTTCAGAGCATGCATGAGGCTCTGGCTAGACAATAAGGGTATGAGGAAAGGAGGCCACACATGTCAAAATGTCCTGACTAAGGCTCTCATCATGGAATTTGATTCATACAAACGCACCCCATTTCCCCTTTGCTTCCTGAACATCCCAGATCAGATGGCAGCATCCCCAGGTATTTAAACATAAACTGTTAGCAAGCCAATTGGTCTGACATCCTAAGGTGTCACAGCCCCATTTTGGCAGGGACTGACTGCTGACCAGATCCCCCCAAACCAGCACGTGGTGTGATGATGCTGCCATATAGCCCCTGGTGTGCAGGAAGGGCTTGCACTGACATTACAGGCTCAGGCAGTCGAGGGCAATATCTCAGCCTTCAGCCACAACCTTGCAAGATACAAATCACTTCTGCAATGCCTTCAGAATGACTCATTTTTAACTGTAACAGCTACTGGAAGGGCTGTGTGTACATCTGTCCGTGTCCCGACCTGCACATCCACTGAATGCTGACTGCTCTCTCTGCTGGCCAACTGAGAAATGGCATTTTCTCAAGACAGACCTGGTCACTTACAAGTTTGCAAAAATGCACTGACCAAGCAAATGCATGCCAGAAAAAAATTGTCTATTTTTCTAAAGCCACAAACAGCTGAATAAAAGAGGTTAGCTACCAAATCAACTATATTCTTAGGTAAAAAGCAGCAGCAAAGAAAAAGGCAGGAGAGATGTGGGTATTCCATCTCATACTGCAGCTTACTGCTGCAATAGCCGGCTGGAGATGGGAGGAGCTACCTGTGAGATGGGATATGGCCCTATTTTAAGGCTATTAGTCTCACCCTATGATGTCTAGAAGTAAAAGGCTTGGAGTATTTCCAGTGATCAACAGAATACAGAAGCTGGGAGACCATGGGATTGTGAGTAACTGACCTGACGGCAGGAGGGTTTCTCCCTGCTTTCTTCAATGCCTGACTCAAGGATCACCTTGTCCAAAAAGCCACATAGGGGCTCTAAGCTCATAAAAACTCTAACAACTGGACAACAGAAAGACACCACTGTGGAAAAGGACAAGGTAAAGAAGGCAGAAAGGGAATGAGAAGCTAAGCTGCACTGGGAAATCATTGTACTGAAAGTGCAGTACATCTTTGTCCCGGACACAGAGGGACAGCATCTGGACGCAGTAAGAAATAAAAGTCCCAAGGGCTATGGACACCACGGAGTGTCAGTGAGCACAGGCTGATCCTGTTGTGCCAGAGCACCCCAGGAAATCAGCCATCAGTGCTTTCCTATTACTTCCTATCTCTCAGTGGCCTGAGCCCAGTTCCCCTGTATCAAGGAGTGAAGCTCTCACTTAAGCTGGGTGGCTGCACTGGCCAGCCTGGAGCTTCACCCAAGCTCCAAGCAGTTGTGCTCTGCCACACAATGTACGACACACGTACATGACTGGAGCATGAAGTTGCTTGAATCTTAGGTGTTTAAATACATCACTGGTCACAGAGGTGATAATTAGTGGTGTCTGGCAATGAAGTTGCCTCTTTGCCATCAGATTTACAATGGAAGTTGTTTGCTTGTACTTCTGCAGGTACATGGCAAAGTGATCTCAACAGACTTTGCTTTTCTGTCTGCAACTTACTGTGGTGTTCAGTGGGGAAACCACACTGGTGGGACCACCTCATGCACCAAACATGGGTTGACAGCAGAGGTTAAATACAGCAAGTTCCACAAAATAGTCAGGACTAGGGTTACCTGGAGAAAGGACCAAAGAGAGGAAGGAAGTCACTTAGTCCCTCTGACAGGACACTAGGACTAATCAGAATCAGAAAAGAGCTGGTTTCTGATAATTACAGTGAAGCAAGTAGCTTATCTTTGTATTTTGGACTGTAAATGAGCACTTAATGTATTTCTGAATTCTTTCCTTCTGATACCATGCCATCTGAAAGATGATGAAATGCCCCTACATTTGATGGGCTAGAGAGACAGCACCACACTATCACCATCCTCAGCATTGAATTAAATAATTCTCTGGCTTCTACTTATCCCTCTGGAATGACAACTTTTTACAAGAGCCACAAAAAGGTGGTTAATTATAGAAAAGCTATAATCACACACACACAGCCTGCTAAATGTAAAATTAAGCACCTGCTCAGAATGATTACAGAGAAAAAGGACTAACTCTTCACATTGATCTTCTTTTTAAACTTGTATATTCTGAATAATGGTTGTGACTGTTCTTCTTAACAGCCTTGATGCTGAAACTAGATTAAACCAGGCAGATTCTTGTGTCTTGACCCCCACTAAAGGGAGTGTGTCATGGATTTCAGGCACCGGAAACCAGCTGAGGTTAAATCAAATGACATACTCAAGTAGGGAGGGATGAGAACCTCATGTTCTGTAACAACTTAAAAGGGCCTGTTAAGCAATGCACAGGAACTCTGTGTCTATGAGATTCAACCACTTGAAGGGTAAGAAGTGCTTACCACAACCTGTTCACCTGAAACATGGATCTTTACGTTCTCACTTCTGCTGTGTCTAACCCAGTGCATCGGCAGCTACGTGGAGCTGAGCAGGCAAACTGCTGCTGCTCTGCTCTGTCATAACCAGCCTTAACATCACTCAAAAGCAGTAACATCTTCATTCCCTCAGAGTGCCTGCTACATCAGCACCAAGCAGAAAGAGCTGCCATTTCATCCAAACATGGATACATCAGACCTTTTACACAGGAGTATCTGGTTAAATCCAGCTTTCCCCTCTCCAGAGGGTTCTGTGCACCAGTTCATCAGGAATCCCAAGTTTCATCTCAGTTTCTTCTCGTGACACTGGTTCAGAATGACAGAAACTGCAGACCAACTGTCCCACTCCAGAGGGGAGTGTCCCAACAACCGGCCTCCTAACTAGTTCCTGCTGGCACTCAAGGAATATGTGTAGTAGCAGCCTATCTGCACAGGCAACCAACTGTGCTGCATCTGGCAATAGAAAGTTTACATTCCTATATTCAGCAGCCCTTATGATACAGAAAGAGATGTCTGAATGAAGTGAATCAATCCCACAGCTGTTCAACTGGCTGTCTCTGCTCTTAATATACTGAGTAAATTCTCTAGAACTGATGAGAGATACAGTAATACACTGCATATGTAACAATAAACCTATGTAATACATACAAGATTCTTACAGGTTTTGATATTTTTCTTTACTTACAAATAAAATTATTCCTTAATATTTAAAATCTTTGCCGTGCTTTTCCTCACAGGAATGAAGTATATCACAAATGTTTGTTGTCAGTCCCAGTAGGTTTCCAAGGCCTGACTGGCTAAAGCCCTGAGCAGCCTGGTCTGACCTGATTTGAACAGGAAATTGGACCAGCAACTGCCTGACCCTTCTAACCTGTGTTCTTCTACCAGTTTGTGAGTCTATGATGTGCTAGAATATAAAGTAGAACAGGTCCAAAGCTGGCAGTTAAAAACCTCATTTTAGCCTGTTTCTGCAATTCCATGTTTAGGGCACTCTTCTAAGTGTAAGACTGCTCCAAACCCTCAGTCAGCATGATGGCTTTCCTGGCGTGCCCTGCATGGATGCCGCTTGGTATCACCTCTAAGGATATTCAGCAGCAGAGAACCCTTTCTCACTCCCTTCCCCCCAGCCATATGGCCCTGCTGATTTCCTTACACCAGCAGGAGCAGCTGTCTGACCTCATGGCAGGCCAGCTCAAGGAACCAAGAGGCAGAAAAAAAGCCCTCAACAAAACTTCCTGCTTTCTGTCATAATTACCCTGAATTACCACAAGGCCAAGCAAACACCAAGTGCAAGAAGATGGGAGCACGCACAGCCAGCATGAGAAGAAAAAATAGCAATTCTATATTCCAGGAACTGTCAGCACTAGAACATTTAACTGAAATGGCAGGATTTAATTCTCCCCTTGTACAGCACAGAACCCTAGATACTTACCTGATTTTACATAGAGCATGGGATTTCACAACTGAACTACTAAATCAATTTTCCCTTTACACTTCTGCTAAATAAGGACTAATCAGCAAAGCTAGTGAGGAAACTGAGATGCACTGTCTGTTTATATATAATTGACAGCAATCATAACATGAAGAAAACTGTATCTCACTTTTAAAATGTGACAACATGTAGCAATTTAGGCTACAATATTCAGTATTTTATGCACATATTTTTCCAAAAGCTTTTTTTTTTGCAGCTCTTTTCAGTTTGGGCACAGTAGCTGGAAAAGCAATATGGTTATGGTGGCACGTCTGCCTTTGATTTGCCATTAAGAACCAAGTGCATTCATACATAATTAAAATAAAGGTTTTTATTCAGTTAATGATATTTCTGACTGGGTGTTCTATTTTCCCAAACACCAATTCCATGTACAGAAATGTAAACCATAAATACAATGTAAGAGCAGCAAAACAAAACACATCCACTCAGAACCAGAAGAACTTTGTTCACTTTACTGTCCTTCCAAGGAATAGCTGTAATCGGTCTGACTGCCAAATCGATGCACAAAGTCTGAAAGGGAGAACACTGAGCCCCATCCCACTTCAGGATTCATACTGATGAAATCATCCAAGTTCATTTTGGAATCTAAAAAAGGACCAGAAAAGGGAAATATTTAAGTTCCTGATGCAGGTTCTGTAGCATAGGTATACATGTTTCAAGAAAACACTCCAAACCCCTCTTCAGTAGATCAGTTCAGTCCAGCAAGATTCTGCAAATTGTACGGTGGTACAGAAACATCTATTTCCAGTCTCTGAAACATTGCTTTTGCCCCGATTCCCCTCTCTGCCCATGGCAATAATCACATTACAGGATCAGTAAGCATCCAGTAAGTCATGAGAAACTAGCATGTATGGGTAAGATTTTTCTCTACAACAGCAGCCTGGAAGGGTCAAGTAGTGTCAGAGAACTGGAGTGCAAATAACAACCAACACAGGGAAGTGCAGTGCAGTCTTCCTGCATTCACACAAATGTGATGACTCAAAAGCAGGGGAGATATTATTCACCCATTTAAGTTCTGAACAAAAGTCAATTGAGTCAACTTTTGCACTGACAGAGGGACAGGCTCACAGCAGTAGTCAGAATTGCAAGTTGCTTATTGTCTCAGAAGTGATTAGCCCCTTTGACAAACCTGCAGTTTGTTATTCTCCAGACTGCAGTATTTGTTTTCCCTCCAGCCCTGACCTTTGTCCTCACTGAACATGGGTTCACTGCAGGGCCAGAATATGCAGAGAGGAGGAGATGTGTGACCTAACCCAGCCCCCAGCCTAGAGCAATGCTCAGGTGAAGAAGAGCACAAGCCTAAGCTGGGGGAAAATACTTATTTTTTGTGAATATTGAATGACATAATGAAGTCAGGGGAAAAGTTTAATTGCCACAGTTTCAGGAGAAAAGTAAGTAACCATTACTGCTCTTTCCCAGGACTTTAATCTGCTCTGTTCCCTCCAGGAGGGGTAGAAACCATTCTATCGCATTCATGGATCCCAGAGAGCTCACTGGAAAAGTGCTGGTATGCAGTTTTGGGTTTAAGTGCCTTATACATTCTTTTTCCAGAGCTGGCCTGGTACAAGCTTTGCTGACACAGAACCATGCTGATCAGAGGTTCAGTTCTGATGACAAACACCTGTGGGCTTGTTTTAGGTTCTCACTGATGGTGTGCACAAATAATCTTTTTAAATGCCCATTAAAAGAAAACTGTCAGAGAATGAGTTTAAGGAACAGAGTGGTAAAGCCACTGTTACAGGTTTATTTTACAGATTTAAGGTTAACAGCTCTTCCACTGTATTAAGTATTTATTTTACCACAGACAATTCATGTGTGCATTGAAGGATTAAGAATCAAACAAGAAGAGGCTGTAATGAATAGATTATAAAATCCAAAGGATGGAATTTGCTTCAGCTGCAAAATGCTTGTGTAACTAAGCTTACAATTGTGGACAGTGTAAGCAAGGAAAGGAAGATGACATTCAAGAACCCAGACCCAGGAGTCCCAGGCATAATCCAGCCCCTGAAGGCCTCTGTTTGCATCATGTCTACGCTACAGCACAGCTTTGTGATTTGCCTAATCCCTACCTTCACCTTCTCTCAGACCTTCTGAGGTCTGGCCCCTAATCTTTTCTTGTTAACCTGTTTGAACCCTGCATATGGAAAATCCTTACGTTCATCCAAGCATGGTCCTACTGCTGAAGTGACTCTGGAAGAGCAGGGACAGTTTCTGCCTATGTGGGAATTAAAAATAGTACAAGCTCAGCAATTTGCTGTCATAGCTCAGGAACAAATTAGTAGTGGATAACAGCTCTTGCTTGCTGGCAGACTGTTAAGTCTGTTTTCCAGTTCCAAACTTGTCTTTTCCTCCCAGATACTTTTTCAAAATTTATGTGATTCTTCATATACTTTAAGTTTAAATAAATAAATAAATAAATCCCTGCTTTATGTGCATTGGGCATAGTAAAACAATTTATAAAACTGTTCTGTGAATGGTAAAGCAGTCCAAAGAAGATTGTTCCAGTAGTTACAAACAAAGCTGCTGTTTGCAACTGGTAAGTTGCTACCACAATGCCCATAGGAAATGAAATATTCTCTAACTTCAGAAGGATTGTGGCAGATTGTTTTACCAAAGCAAACAAGTCCATTCCTATGAAAAGCGATGGCATAAGAACCTGTTGGTAGACGGCACTGGAGCAACACAGGAGATACCCATTGGGAAAAACATAGTGAGACCTCTCCCGTTTTATTCATGTAATAACAGCCCCTCTATGCTGCTCTTTCCTCATGGGCTCTATCTGAAGGCCCTGCATGTTGTGTTAGACCTTAGAGCATTAGGAAACAGCTTGGCAAAAATGCATGAGAATACCACAAAGTCCTTTTCCCGAAGCAGGTAAGAATGACAAACACCAGAATTTGCAAAAGATGTATCTCAATGCTACAGCTGGCAAACCAAGATGATCTCTCCATAAAAGCAAGGAGTATGTATCCTACAAACTTTTTCCAAGACCAATAGCAGCAGAATTATTTTCTTTTCAGATTTACATTACCCTTGTAGTCCTCCTCAGGCACTGTGACTGTTATACTAGCTTGCATTTGTGCATGCCTAGAGCTCAACTTCCTCTTCGACCAAACACACTTTATTACATGCCCCCCCTCTCCCAAATGAGACCTATCTGGCCCATTCTGAGATTCCTGCATAACTTTATTTTTGTTTAAATCAAGTCTGCCACTTTTACCCCAAGCAGGGATGAAATAAAAGGCCATGCACTATCTCAGGCATTGTTAGCCATGACACTTGCGGCTTCAGCCAACAGTAGTTAGAAAGCAGTGTTTAAGCCAAGCCTTGGCTTGGCTCACAGACCTTGGACTAACTCAGTGTAATGACAGCTGCCCAAGGTCTGCTGGAAGCAAGGAAGTCTGGAAGAAAACCTCCAAGATCAGTTCTGCTGGTGCCTAAAATCTTGGGGGCACCTAAAAGAAAGTTGTGACCCTTCAGACTTGTGTAGGTGTTTACAGTTCTCTTCAGATCCTCCTCCCTTGTCTGAGCAGGGAGATAAGCCGGAAGGACTCTTCCCACTCTCAGATGGGGGGCTGCTGTCTCCACAGCTAAAATATAACTGACTGTGCAAACCATCCTGGTTGATTTCAATGCTAAACACAGCTCACCACTGCAAATTATCTTTTACAGGAAGTGGTGTAATTTCAACAAGCCACTGGGAATTTAAATACTTCTTAGTTGTGTCTTTATTGCAGCTATTGGACTTGATTCATTACTTCCACAAAAGCTCATGAACTAAGGACCTAACTTGAAAGACTGGAGTTTTATTCTCAAATGAGAGCAGCAGAAGGTTCCCATGAAGTGCATAGTAGCTACTTGTATCCTTATCAGTGCCTTTTCACTTTCACTGAGATCCTGCCACAGCTTCAGAGGAGATACAAAAAGCAACGGCAGACATCTGTCAGGCCTCTGTCTAACACATTTCCTGTTACATACATGTTTGATACAGTGTCTCCAGAATTTCGCAGCTGTCCTACTCATTGTCTTCAAAATAAAAAAAAAAAAAAACAACCCAAGTAAAACCCCATCATTATTGACTAACAGGGATTTTATTAATAATAAAAAGAACATAAAGCTTTTACAAATCAATCCAGCAAATGTGCACCAAACACCTTGGGAGAAGTGGAATTCAAAGCAGTGCTTTCCAGTGTTAGAGCTGCTAATAACACTTGTACATAAGCCATATGACCATCTGTTCAGAGTGATTTTGAAATGCACTGTGCAAGCTGTATTTTACACAGGCTTGCAGTAAGGAGGGCTGATCTCATCCCAAGTCATCAATTAAACAGAATCAGCCCTCATTACTTTGTGGAAAGAAGATTTAAAAGAAAACCCAAGGTTGGGCTCACCAGCTCTAGAATAATGAATTTGTTCACCAAAACTCATTTTCTTAGTTTTTATTATTTGAACAAAATATCCTGTTTTCTTTCAACAGGAGGTAAGTGGCAACCAGGTGGGATATGGGGAATGTGTTGCAGCTCACATACGTTTATTCCAGCAGAGCAGCTTTGAGGACAGGGCAGGGTGGGAAAGCACTGTGTAGCCAGTTAGGTTGACCAGCCTCTCCTGCCATCCATAGCAGCAGAGCAGAATAGAGGCCAGAGCAATGCCAGTAAAAAACCACAGAGGCCTAACTCTAAAAAACAGCTAGAGCAGAGCCAGTTCCAAGAGGCTAATGCTTAGCATGTGAGTTCTGAGGAGATACTGAGGAGTCTGAGAGGAGTTTTTTTTATTGTTGTTTTATTGGTTGGAGTTGTTTGCCTTTTAGAAAAATGTTTTTAAAAAATCACCTTGTGCCAGCTTCAATTTTTTAGGCATAGACTGGAATTTATGACTCCATGTAAGCTTATTTTTGATGATTTATTTTGTAACCCTGTGAACAGGACAAATACTGTTTAAGATTTATTCCCTTTGAGTTACCAGTTGGAGAAAAATGCTTAATTTGTTCATGATCATGATTTCACAATTAAATTCCAAAATGTTTTGGTAGCAAGGGAGGGAAGCTTCCTCCTGTGCAACAGAGCCAGTGCCAGCCAGCTCCAGGATGGAACCACCTCTGGCAAAGGCTGAGCCATCAGTGATTGTTGTAGTACCTCTTCCTTTAAGAAATTAAAAAAATCTATTGCACAGAAGTAATTGTGGCCAGAGAGGAATAAGAATATGTGGAAGAAACAACTCTGCAGACACCAAGGTCAGTGAAGAATGAGGGGCAGGAGGTGCTCAAGGCATCAGAGCATGGTGAGAAAGCTGTGCCCCTGCAGCCCATGGAGGAGGCTCAGGCTGGAACAGCTGGATGCCTGAAAGGAGGCTGTGATCCCCATGGGAAGTCCATGCTGGAGCAGGCTGCTGGCAGGGACCTGCAGACCTATGGAGAGAAGAGTCACGCTGAAGCAGGTTTGGTGGTAGGACTTGTGACCCCATGGGGGATCCATGCAGGAGCAGCCTGTTCCTGAAGGACTGCACCCTGTGGAAAGGGAGCCACACTGGAGCAGTTCATGATCTGTAGCCCATGGGATGGACTTACATTGGAGAAGTTCATGAAGAACTGCAAGAGAGGAACACCATACTGGAGCAAGGGAAGGACTCCTCTCCCTGAGCAGCAGTGGAAGGAACAACCTGTGATGACTGCAACCCCCATTCCCCACTGAGTGGGGAGGGAGGAGGTAGAGAACTGGGAATAAAGCTAAGACTGGTAAAGAGAGAGGGTGGAGGAAAGGTGTTTTTAGGATTTGTTTTGCTCCTCATTATTCTGCTTTGATTTTGATTGGCAATAGATTCAGCTAATTTCCCTAAGTTGAGTCTGTTTTGCCCATGACTGTAATCAGTGAATGATCTCTCCCCATCCTTATCTCGATTCATGAGTTTTCATTGCATTTTCTCTCTTCTGTACAGCTGTGGGTAAGAGTACTTGAGCAACTCTGGTGGGCACCTGGCATCCAGGCTGGGTCAAACTGCCACAAACATAAAAAAAACCATATAGGAAAAAGAAGGAATATGAAAACCTTGCATCTTCTCAAAAGCTGAGGAATTTGGCTACTCTAAATGAAAACAAACAAAAAAAACCCAACAAAACAAACCCACTCTGATAGAAATGTGCCTCACAAATAAAATTGGTATTAAAACAATATGGGGTCAGTTCTGCTAGCCATTATATTGCAGTCACCTCTAACATGAAATATGTAAGTAATTTAATCTTATTCAAACACAAATCAACATGGAATGCAGAATGTTCTATCTATGTGAAACGGCAGGGAGAAAACAGTTATCTGCAATGGAATTTGGCATGGACATGAACATTAATACCCCAGGCTCTTTTATGATAACAAAAGATCTGCCACCCAGTTTTACATCAAATTAAAAATAAGGCAGCTTTATGCTTGATAAAACTGTGCTGAGACATTACAGTTGGACCCAGACTCCTCACAGACTCGCAGCACTGTGCTCATTGAAGCACACATCATTATAAAGTATCTCAAGTGAATACAAAGGGAAGACAAAAAGTAAAGCTGGAGGAACTGGTACTAAATGAAAGACAGCTTGAACTAGATGTCCTAGATCTGTGAAAATCTAGTCCTGTTCTCAGACCTTGAAGCTCTCTAGTGAATGACTTTTCACCTTCAGTGGGTGCAGGGTAACAAGTTTCTTTCAGCCCACTGACCAGGAGACCAGAGCACATCAGCACAGTGCTGCAATACTGCAAATGTATCCATTTGGAGCTCCTCAGCACAAAAAAAAAACCCAAAGTGGACAAACTGAAGTAGACCCAGAAGAGGAAAATAAAGTTGTTTGGTGCAGGACAACATTAATTCAAGGAGAGGCTCAGAGAACTGGGTCTGTTCAGCCCTAAACAGAGAAGATGAAGAGGAGACATTACTGCTGACTACATCTGCCTGATCAGAGGCAGGCCAATGGAGCCACAGTCTTCTTGGAGAAGCCTGGCAACAGGACAAGAAATGAAAAAGGCAAGTTGGAACATGGGAAATTCAGATTATGTACTAGGATGCTTAATTTTGGTTTTTTTTTTTTTTTTTTACCATGACAGTGGTCAAACATTAGAACACTGTTCAGAAAGGTGGTGGAACCACCATCCCTGGAGGTGTTCAAGACCAGACTGCTGGATAGAGCCCTGATGAATCCCTGTTTTGGGCAGATGTTGGATGGATGACCTATGGATGTTTCATTCAACATGGCAAGGTATAAAGCAAAGAATGAAAGCATAAAAGGAAGTAAGAGCTACATATCCTTCTCTATCTTCCAGCATCACAGAGACAATCTGGAGGCTGGCTGAGGCCTGTGGCTGCTGCTCACCAGTGCAGTAAAGCTCAGCCAGACATGACAGGTATGGGGAGAGTTACAGGGTTTGCAGCTATGGAGTCATTTACTCCAGCTAGAGATACATGTACACATCTGCAACTGTCTGAGTCATTATGTAACTTACTACCCACAAGTAATGTTTTTCACTCTTTTGATTTGAATAGAATTTTTTGCTTTTCTGATCTGACCTCATCTATATTCCTCACACGTTCATTACCTGCCAGTTATCATTAACAAGGTTTCCACAGACAAAAAAGTTCCCAGCATCTGCGAGGCTCCAGCTAACAGAGAACCACTCACTGTAATTCAGGAATCCTACAATCCCTACAATACTTTTGCATAAAACTCTGCTGAAAATAATAACCAAGATTTAGAATTCAAGGTGCTTCATAAACTGGATTATCTAGAAAATGCCTAAAGCTTCATAACAAAGACTACATCTGTGTTCCTACTCACTCTCATAATTCATTTCTATCCTCATGTGAAACACCAAGCTTCCTTAGAAGCCAAAGCAAAGACTAAGAATTAATTTCCCAGCAACTTAAAATCACTTGGACCTAAACACAGAACATGTTTCTTTGACCCTCCCTTCTCTAACATAAACACATAGCAGTACTGCATTATTAAAAATCAACGAAACCAAACATGCAGAGCAGTAACATGAAAACTCTTTCAAACGCTTTCAAAGCAAAACGTCACCATGTCTTCCTTGGAAGAAAATGAGAGAACAAACAAACACACACAGCAAATGCTCACTCAGCTTGCAAAACACATGATTAGAATAAGCTGAAGTGTTGTGTGATAAGAATGCCTTAAGCAGCTCTACAGAGTAGATGCCAATTCTTTACCTCTCTCTGCCTGGCCCAGAGGCTATTAGCTAGGCTATCACTTAAAAGAGGCTTAAGGCTTAAGGAAAAGCTTGCCAACTTGCCAGTGACTTGAAACATTGTAGAGTCCATTCACCTGGTAAAGACACCTCAAACATTTTGTGCAGGCTAACCCACTACACTTAGCAGAGCCTGAAAACTTCCTCCTGCCAACACTACTTTGACAGAATAGGATCTGTGTGCTAGAATATGGTATACTCACTGTGTGAAAAACTTTGTGACCCCTTAGCAACTTATTTGGCCTGTTTGCTTCAATCCCCTGCTGTAACAACAGACCAGTATTATTTACCTCTCACTCTCTGCTCAGTTTATGAATAACAGTAATTAATGTACCAGTAAATGCCAGAAGGCATGTTAGACTATGTGACCAAAAAGGAGAGTACGAAATGCTTCATTGCCCTATTTTTTCCCATATGAAGTAATGAGCTGTCTGGACAAATGTTAAAGAAGTTATTTATTTCCCATGTGCAACCTGGACTACTTCATTCAGCACTGTAAGCAGAAAGAAAGAGTTCTGGGAGCTCACCTGCAGTTTCAATGCAAGGGTATGGAGGAGGAGGTTTCTGCCATTTCCCATCTGCATCCTTCATATGAGATCTGTCTGAAGCAAATGTCTTCAAGTACAAATCTGCTCGAATCATTCTGATTTTTCTTAAAAATAAGATGCAAAATTGTATTAAAAGATGCATATACATCTTTTAGATGTAACTAGAGTAAAATACATTTTACTCTTACATACTGCACTAATTACTCAGAATAAGAGCTTTCCTCTCATCAAGGAGCACTAATGTTATTAAATACACAAACCAGCAACGTTGGGCCAAGTTGTTAACATGAAGCTACAGTGGGAAAGAAAAATGACTACGGTAAAGAGCTTTAGAAAAGTAACACAGTGCATTTATTTTACTGGAGTATAGTAAAGAAACCTCCATCACTATGCATACACAAAGAGGACTTCAACTTTGATTTAATGAAATAACATTCATTGTCTTTATATTTCATGTCATCACCTGTGAAACTCTGGGCGAAGGCTGTCATCCAACCTAAAGGCCTCCACACTGTACACATCAAAAGGACATGGAAATGGCAACACTGTGTCAAGATCATAAATGAAGTTCTGCTCCCCACTGGTAACATGAAGTAGAATAACATGGTAGTCCTGGGAAGAAAGGTAATTGCCATTAATTAAACAGCAATTAAAGAGAAACTGGCAAAGAGAGGGGAATAAAAGTGATTCCTAAAATCATAAGTTCAGATCCTTTTTTTAAAGCCTGCTTACTGTCCTTGAATATTAAGCCTGTAATATTTCTGGCACCAGGAGAGAGATTTCATAATGTCTATCTTGCCCATCTGCTCCTCCAGAAACCTTGTTATTCTCCCCATTTCTTTGCAGCCTCCTTTGATTTAAACCAAGACAGCAATCCAAAGTGTACACTACTAAGGAAACAGAAAATCTCTCTCATGTTCCACACCAAACCACAAAAGGTGTTTGGTTAAGCATTTTTTTATTAGACCCAGTCATAAATAAACTCACAAGATAAAATGATAGGTTAACATTAAAGTTACCTAGTGATCTCTTCTAATAAGAGATTTTGTACCTGTTGCAGTAACACGGTCTGTGAATTTGAGTGTCGAGTGTTCAGCTGCCAGAAGCACCTGAAAAACCAGCACACCACTGAAAAACCAGGGAACAGCTCAGGAGGACCACAGGAGTAAGACAATTTCCTGTAGCAGCTCTTGAAGCTGAGAAAAAATATCTGTGGGTACTATATTACACTTTTTCAAGGCAACTATTTGGGTTATGCAGTGCAGTTTTATTTCTGAACTTGTAAGAAATACAGGTGGAGGTTTGGGGACGCTGCAGTTAGTGACATTAGGCCTCAGGCATGTATGCTGCTGTATTCCAAAATTAAATTGAAGGTACCCCTTAACAATTTATTTAAATTTAATTGGATCCACTCTCAAAAAGGGTTGAGCACTGTCTTTTGACACTTTCAATATTAAAAACACAAAGAAATTTGAATGAAAAAGATTTAGGAAATCTACTTCACCAGACTAAAATACATACATAACTACATTCAACAGCATTTAGAAAAACCTATTATAGAGTGTAAGAAAAATTATCTTACAAGCTTTACATAACCTACAATCCACTGGAATGTCAAAGTTAATAACCCTTTTAATACATGAATTTTTATGAGAAATCCACATTCTGTCATGGCCTTTCTGACTCTGCTATTCCCTTTTAGGTCCTCTCTGTAACACCTGGACCTCTTTTTAAAGCAACCCTTTTTTTTTTGTGCTGTAAAGATACCAGTATTTTGGAAGGGATTCAGAAATCAGAAAACTTGAGAAGTTTGCAGCTTACTTTGCAAAATTTCAGAAACAGAAATTCCCACAAGAAATAGCTTTTTCTGTGCCAGATAACTCAAAGGACTCTATAATGATAGCAAGGCATTCTGCATCATCAATTACTGAACTAAATTAATTGATCAAATGACACTTCAAAGCCACTGTCAGTTTAACTGCTGACACCTGAATACATATATGATTATATTTTTCTATCATCTGGCAGGCCTACATAAATCTTTTCATCCATTTATTTCTTACAAGTACAGTCATCTACCTACAATTCTACAGGGCTGGCAGCCTCAGTATCCAGATAATAATTTTAATAATTTAATAATAATTTTATGCATTCTTACTATAATTCAGACTTGTCACCTGTAGGTTTTACTGACTGTCTCACTATTAATTTATGAGGGATGGTCCAAAACAGATTTAGGCTGTTTATAAATATGCTGTAAAACATTATAAATATTAATACAAAACTATGCAATGTGTAAAATTGGAAGGGACTTCAAGAGGTCATCTGGTCCAGCCTGTTGCTCAAGGAGACTCTCCTACAGCCAAGTGCCCAGGACTGTATCTGGATAGCTTCTAAAAATCTCCAAGGATGGAGATTCCGCAACCCCTCTGAGCAACCTGCACCAGCACTCCATCATCCTCAGAGAAGAAAGTGTTTCTTTGTGTCCAGATGGAACAGTTTGTTACACACCCAGGAGTGATCCTGCAGCTATCAACTACAGAGGTACACACTCAAAGTTATTGAGAGTAATGAATGCCTTACCCAGACAACAGGCTCATCTCCATGTCCAGATTTCTGCTTCCAGAGTGGAATCTGAAAGTTATAAGTGAACCTGAAGTGAATAAAATCTTTCAGATTCATTTCAGGTAAATTGGTTAATCTTTGCTAACCTATAACTTCCTCAGCTTACATCTGTGCTGCAATAAGAAAATTTTATCTAGTTTCTCTCTCAGGAGCATGAAATTGGAGATACTATTCTGGGCCACAATAAAAAAGCTGTCCAGAGAAGTGATGGAGTCACCATCCCTGGAAACATTCAAAAGTTTTGGGGACATGGTTTAGTGGTGAATATAGTGGTGCTGGGTTAACAGCTGGACTTGATGGTCTTAGAGGTCTTCTCCAACCTTATGGTTATTAATAGTTCTATGATTTTATAAAGATAACTACTCTTCTGAATTGACAAATTACAGACAGAATTACGCCCATAACTCACAGGGACAGCATGCCTCATTCCACTGTCCTGAATGCAGTGCATAATTAAAGATCTCACGCCGTGTGGTTTGCACGCCTCTGAGCCAAACTGATCTACCAGACGGGTTTGGACTGTATCTCACCTACAGGCTGGGCTGAAGGCTCCTTCCCCAACACTGGGCTGCAGTCGAAATAGCTGGGACCATGTCTCACCTACACTGGGTTGCAGTCTGAAGGCCCGAGCCTTTCCATAGCTGACTCTGATCACATCCCATTGACTCACCATCCTCCTATCATTGGATATGAAAACAGCATAAAATTCTTCTAAAGGGTGCCGATCCTGACTCCTGATGTACTCACAAAGCTTCCATACATTTTCTTCACTGAAAAACACAACATCGATTATTTATATTGTTTTCCTCCAACTTCATTTCTCGTGACGAAAAACGAGCCCAGGAGCGTGATCAGCCCGCAGCTGCGCCATTCCTGCCGATGGCTCCAGCTGTCCCGGCGCCCTACGGTATTGTGAGGGGGCAGCTGTTCGCCCGTCTCTGTCCTCCTTACCAGTAGCAGCTGGTGTAGGTGCAGGCGGGGCGGGGGCGCACCGCCGCCTCATAACCGGCCTCAGGCCGCGCCATGGCAGGTCTGAGCGGGGATGAGGGCAGCGCAGGAAGCACCGGGCCCGGCGGAGGTAGCCGCTATGCCGTCCCCGAGGAAACCGCGGCCATCCTCGCTCGGCGCGGGCACTTCGCGGGTACAGCCGGAGCAGCGGCTGGAGGTGCTGGGACCCTCAGGCGGGCGGGACGAGGCGGAGCTGCCGAACCAACCCCGCCCCGCGCCGCCGGGCGCAGCGCTCCGAATTTTCGGCGCCAAACGTGTGTGGCGCGCAGGCCGCAGTGCCCCGTGTGTCCTTCCGCCGCGCGGGCCAGCAGTAGCGGCCGCAGGGGAGAGCGGAGCGGGAGGGAGCGCGGCGGAGGGATCCGGGCGGCGCTGACGGCTGGGTGGGCGCGGGTCTGTGTGCCTCCTTACCATGGTGGTCCTGCGGAGCAGCGCCGCCCGCCCGCCTCGTATGGCCGCCCGCGACAGCCGCTGTCGCCGGCCACCTTTTGACCTCCTGGACTCGAGCTCCGAATTCATCTCCCTGGAGCCCCCCACGCTCAGGAGCCACCGCGTATGGACGCGCTCCGGGTCCTCCAGGGCCGCGGTATCCAGGGGGACCAGGAGAGCCAAGGAGGCCGTGAGTGCCGGTGGGGGTGGGGTGAGCGCGGCCTGGCGGGCAGCACTGGGCTGTGGGCCCGAAGACGCGGCGGGGGGGAGCTGGTGCTGGCCGGGAGCTGTTGGGAGGAGCTGAGAAAGAGCTGGGGAGTAGTGTTTATGGAGGAAAAAAAAGAGGAGAACCGAGTGTTTGGGGCAGGCAGCTGCGGGTGTGTGAAGAAGCAGCCGGCTCGGCCCGGCCCCCGTTCCCGGCCTCCCCGCGGTAACGGGGGCTCAGTACAAGGCCTGGTCCGGGGGCTGTGGCAGCATGCTGAGAGCCGGTCTCTGGAAACACAAACCTTCATCGCCTCATGGTTTGCTGTGTTTTTTGTCATTCCCCATCCCCGTTTATTTTGGTTCAGTTCCTCATCTGAAAAAATAACCTTGAAAAGATCTTAGAAACCTCTTTCCTTTAGCTGCAGTACTACTTATAGAGCTCTCTCTGCTTAGATGACAGAAATTCATCAAAACCGGCACGACACGAAATATATGGAACCTCTGAGTGCGTTCTGGTTGGCCCGAAGGGCCTGTTAAAAACTCCTTAGTCAAGTGTATCCAAATAGTACTTTGGATGCTGTAAAAAAAATAGGGCTCATTTACTTAAAGTGTATAACCTAAACCGGTGAAAATGTTACTTGAGCGTTCTATAATCTTGATGTACCCTACTAGAAGAGAGACAGACAATTTGCACAATGGTAAGGGATAGATATCAAGTAGCCTGTGCTCTCTGTGTCTCAGCATTGCAACTGTAATAACTGAATCATTTCACTTTACATTGTTTTAAGCACAGCCTTCAAAGAACTAAAACTTTCCTCTGCTATTTCCAAGTCAGGCTCTACTCTGCAGGCTGTCCTGCATTTCTGTGACAAATGCAGACCAGATCTGACTCGGAAGTGGTCTGTTTTTCAGGGGAGCCCTGTCTTGGAGTGATGCTTCTCAAAGACTCTGTTTCCTTCCAGCAGAAGTATTTCAGGAGTCTCAGTTGTATGGATTAATTTTACGTTTTTATATTTTTTGCCATTATATTCAAGGAACAAGTCCTTATGCTGGTGGGTTCCCCCCCCCCCCCCCGCTTGCAAAGAGCCATGGGATCTGCTTTAAGATCAATGTTTTTTTTTTTTGCTGTCTCCACTAGAAATGGTTGTTGGGGCTTGTTCAGCCTTTGCACAGGAGAGGAGGCTGTGCAGTGTTAGGCAGATAACACTGCTGGCATGTGTTCTCCATGTGGAAAACGGGAATGCAAAGCTAAATGTAAGGTCATCCCTGAAACAAAAGCAGAATCATTGTTATGAAACTGGTTGTAAGGTTATTATTTGGTCTGGGTTTGTTTTTTTTCCTTTTGTTTTTGTAGACCTTTCCTGTGCTTTGAGCATGAAGTCATTACCTTATTTGTTGGGATGCTGGGCTTTGCTGGGGGTTTTAACTGTAGAGATAATATAGAAGTGCTCCATCTGACAGAGGTCATGAGAACTTGTCTTGGCTTCATGTTCAAGTCCTCAAGTCATCCAAAGATGCCTCTTTCCTGTCTTGTGCAAGGACTTGGTAGTGGCAACTTTTGCTTTTTTTTTTGCTTTTTTTTTTTTTGTGATATCAGCATATAGTTTATCTTTAGTTGTACAGCTCATTTCATCTGTGGACAGTAAGAAGTCTAAAATGGGAGATGTAAGGTAGACCAATATCTGCTAAGTTTATTCTATTTCAGGTTTCCAGTCCCAGTAAGTTTCATGAGTCTCCCAGTGAGATCCAAAGTGGCTGCTGCTATCCCTTTGGAAGCTGTGCATGTCCAGGTCTATAACCCTAGTGTAATTCCTCAAGCTGAACAAGTTTGTTCTTGTGACCTATATTTGAGGGCGGTGTGCTCCAGAGTTCCCTTTTTGTCTGGGCATTCTGACCTGTGGCCAGCAGGACCAGGGCAATGATGGCTGTGCCCAGCAATGGTAAGGCCACACCTTGAATCCTGTGTCTAGTTCTGGCCTCTCATGACAAAAAAGACATTGAGGTGTTGGAATCCATCCTGAGAAAGACAACAGAGCTGGGGAGAGGTCTAGAAAGTAAGTCATATGAAGAGCAGATGAGAGAGCTGGGGGTGTTGAACCTGGAGAAAAGGAGACTCAGGGAAGACCTTATCACCCTCTACAACTACCTGAAAGGAGGTGATCAGCCTCTTCTCTCAGGTAACTCATGACAGGCCAAGAGGACATAGCCTCTGGCTGTACCAGGGAAGATTCAAGTTGGACATCAGGAAGAAATTTTTCACAAAAAGGGTGGCTAAATCGTAGAATAAGCCACACAGCAAAGTGTGGAGTCGCCACCCCTGGAAGTGTGCAAGAAATAACTGGATGTGGCACTTAGTGCTGTGGCTTTGCTCACAAGGTGATGATCATTCAAAGGTTGGACTTGATCTTGGAGGTCTTTTCCAACCTTAATGATCCTGTGAAAGTGACTTGGCAAGCTCCTCTGCCAGCTCCCTCTGTACCCTTGGGTGGGATCCCGTTGGGGCCTGTGGGTGTCCAAGCGGTGTAGAAGCCCCCTGGATTATGGGGGCTTCTTTCTGCTCTCTGTCCCGGTCTGGATACCCATGAGGACTGCTGGCCTTACTGTTGAAGACTGAGGCAAAGTACTTCTGCCTTTTCCTCATCCAGTCATACGTTTGCCTGTGCATCAAGTGAAAGATGGAGATTCTCTTTAGTCTTCCTGTTCTTGCTGATGTATTTGTGAAAATGTTTTGTGTTGTCTTTTATGGCAGTAGTCAGATTAAATTCTGTTTGGGCTGTGCCCCTGGCAATTTTCTCCCTGCATAACGTCCTGACATCCTTGTGGTCCTTCTTCACTCATCTCCATCGATGACTGGAATTGTTGCTTGGTAACATTAGTGTGAAGAATTAGAATCATCTGGTCTGTGTTCTGCCCTTTTCAGTGTGAGATTTAGTGTGACATACATGTAATGAGACCCTGGGTTGTAAATGGAACAAGCTGCTTCTCGTAGTCATCACAGCTTTCCTCACACAGCAAAAGTCAATAGCATCCTCCATGCAGAAACACCAGTGTGAACAGCCATGGCAAACTGTATCTTGAGTTCCCTTTGGTTTTCTGTGGTTAAATGCTACCCTTCTGAAGGAAGTCATTTTATATCCCTCTGAATGCCATTATAAATGGAACAGAGACAGGAGGAAAAATCTTCAAAAAATATTTTAATCCCACTACTAAGAGTTCTTCTGTTGGATTAAAGATCCAGAAGTCTAGCAGAAAATGAACCCGCTTGGGTTCCAGCTGCTCCTCAGAGATCAGAAGAGCTGGGTGCAGCTGGGCCTAAGTTCTGGTTATAGCCCATTGGACACTAACAGCGTGGCCGAGTTCAATAGCAATTTAGGGGATTGGCAAATAGTGTGGGTAATTGAAGCAACAGAAAAGCAGATTCTGAATTGTTGGTGGTAAATGCACCAGCTACAATGTTAGTATGTGCTGTTACAGAAGGAATGGTGATAGAGATCTATTAGCAACAAATCTAAGTAAATATTCCCATGTCTGCTCCAAGATAGCTGAGAGGCACAAAGCTCACCTAAAGGTATCCCTTCAGGGACAAGGAGTAACACAGTCCATAAGCTGATGCAAAGCAAGCAGAGGGTCTTTACTCTCTCTATTGTTTTTCTTGTTTGGTTGGTTGTTGTTGTTTTGGTGTTTTTTTGCCCCAAACCCCTCCTTTTGTAGTGTAATTTTTGTCCCTTCCCAAACGGGTGGAACAATTGCATGTTATAGGTGAGATTTGGGTTACTGGGGTCACTGAATCAAGTCTGAAATCAAAGATTTTGGTTTTTTATCTTTAAAATCTGGGGTGTTTTTTTCATCAGAGGTACTTCTTGGTGCAGAAGTGGTTCAAGGCTTACCTGCCATTAGTTTCAACTCTCTTGAATCACAAATGTAACAGACTAAACTTGATCAAATGAAGCAATATAAGTAGTTCAGATAAATACATTCTTCCTTCTTTTCCTAGAAATTTTCCTCTGGCAACATTGAATGTTTCAATGGACACTGTTTAAGATCGATGAGAAAAAACATGTCACGCTGTTCAAACTCTAGCTTTGACAAAAGCATGGAAATTTTAAGTGAAAATGCCAGTCGACACTTTTCAAGGTATTGTATTTCTAGGTGTTCAATCTCTATTTTAGTCATAGAATGAAAAATGAAAACATGCACAGTGAGTCACATCATGATAAATCTACAGCTAAAAACCCACAAGAGAATATGAATATGTTAATGTCAGGGCCAGTGTCTTAGAACTAGAATCACTCTTAGTAAATTTGTTCTGCTTCTATGGAAGGCATGTATCTCCTGAGTACTTTGAGATCTGTCCTCCACTTTGGTTACTGAGATATTACCTGCCCTCAAGGTACATCAAGATGAGCAAGCTGGGAAATATCTGTCCTTAGAGAGCTGCATGCATATGGTACACAGCAGACTTGGGATCCAAATCTTCCCTGGAGTCCACAGGCTTTTCTTTGCATGACATTGAGCACCAGATTAAAGTTCCCCAGTGCTGAGGGGAAAATGTGCAATGCAATGTGATTCAATACTTTTGTACAGTACTTCTAATGCAATTCTGTTCCCCTTTCTTCTCCTCTCTTAATGCAGGCAGTTGGCAAAGCCAAAATCAGACCCAAAAAAGGAAGAGTATAAAGAAGGTAAGTAGTGATTGTTATTCCTGATTTGTTAGGATTCGTTTCTAGCCAGATTTCTGAGAAGGATTGCATTTGGTCACTTCGTCTATTTAACTTGGCCCCAAAAACTTCTGAACTCATCAACCAAAATCACCTGAAGTTGTGAGAATAGATATAGTAAAGATAGGAGTTTCTACTGAATTTTATGAAAGGAGGTAGGTACAAATAGGAAGAGATGCTGTTAATTCCTTTCAGGCTTGGGAAGAATGCAGTGTGAATTCCTGAATTTTTTAGAAGTTAAAAGAATCCGCTCCTTAGCTCATGTTTCTTTGTGTCAGTGATTTTCTGGAGTCTGCAGAACTGTTAACTTTACAGTTTAACTGTAAATCAGTCTTTCAGGTATGAGGGGATATTGCAGTACTGTAACACAAGGCAGTTGTAAAGTAATTCAGTCATGAGATGTACACTGACATGGGGAAGGTGTCCGTGAAGCATTTCACCTATGAAGCGACTTGCCATGCTGAGTACACAAGCAGGTTTGATGCTGTGCGGCCACTGTGGCAGCTGGGAAAATCTTTTCGCCCAAGGCAGCATTGTGCCAGCTGCAGGCTGAATGTGGGAAGGAACCCACTAAGTGGACAATGCACTTAGTGTGTAGTAACTCAAGTTCTTCCTGGACAAAGTAAGTTATTATTTACTGAGCTCAAAGTTAGTTTTATAGTTGGTGGTGATGAGATCAAACCTACCTGTGTTTAAAATGACATGGTGATACATCTGTTACTCTCTCACTGATCTCTCTTAACAGTTTTAATGACAGTACAAGTACACACCCACAGTACAAGTACTGACCCACAGCAAAGGATGCTGTCTGGTAAATAAATTTTGGGCATATCTCTTTTAAAGTAAGTGGTGTACCAAAACCATACATCTTTGGAAGAGACTTCTCACATAAGCCATTTTTAGAAAAAGACTTTTAGATATGATTTTAAATGAATGGAGGGAAAACACCTTAGAAGTAGGCATTTTTTGTTCGCACTTTCCCAGAGAGAGGTAATTGGAATAAATTTGCCTCCTACATGGAACAAAAGCTGAGTGTTTGTTTTTATCAGCTGGGCTGTTTTTCCAGTCTACTAAAAAGCCGCTATACAAATCAGACTTTTAAATATGTAGTTTAAGCAGAAGTACTTTAAGTTGAATGCTGTGGTCACAAAAATAATTTTCAATTCAATTTAAATTTTTAAAATAAAAGATGGGGATTTTACATTTTCCAAGAGACAATGGACTGACATATTTTCTGTCATGGAAAGTTTTATCCATTATTGCATTTTAGTGTCCAGAACACTGAAGACCAGAGCTGACACAAAAGCAGAGCAAGTCCATGAAGGAAATGGGGATTTGGAGGTTCGCCGCAGCTGCAGGCTTCAAAAAAGCCGTTACGCCACTACAAATGAATCTGTTTTGTTTGACAAACTTATAACAAAGTAAGGAGGTTTTTCTTACCATCTTGCAAAGCTACTACAATGAACCTTATTAGCAACCCTTTGTACTATGGCAAAATATTAGCTAGGGACTTTCTCCTTCTTTCAGCAACAGGAAAGGCATTTTTTCTGGCAGCAAGAGCTGCTTGCATTCACTGGTCAGGCTGAGACTTCCTATGAGCTGCTATGTGTGTGCTATATCTGAATGATTGGATGTTAGGAAGAAATTTTTTATTGTGGTGGGTGGTAAGGCAGTGGAATAGGTTGCCTGGAGTAGCTGTCGATGCTTCCTCCATGGAAGTGTTCAAGGTCAGGTTGGGGCTTTGAGCAATCTGATCTAGTATGTATGAGCTGGGTAGGTTTGTATGTTGTGAACCAAAACAATCAGCTTATATTGTGACTTTCAGTAGATTTAACTTAAGATACTAAGCAAAGTTGGATACTGGCAAAGTGAAGCAATCCAAATATTTCTGCCTGTCTGTGGCTTAATTCCCTCTATGAAGCCCAAACTAAAATTTTTTATGAAAGGTTTGCAAAGTGTAACAGCACTAAGACGTTGTGTCTAGCATACGTAGTGATGGAAATCAACATGAAATTTAAATAGCAGTGTACAGAAGCAATCTGTTGTCTAAAGAAGGCTGTGAACCAAGTGACACAATGCTATCATGCAGAGCAACCTAAGAGCTATGGAAAACTGCCATTATTTCTTCGTTACTTTACTGTGATCTTCAGAATTCTTTTTTCCTACTAAAATAGTTGGGGTCTTTTTTACTGTGTTCAGCAAGAGGGAGAAAATAAACCTGAAAACAATTTATATTTGCAAATACTCATACATTTGTTTTTAATTCTCTCTATATTTGACCTAATTTTTAAATAGTTTTGAAAAATTTGGCTAAGTGTCAATAACTTGCGTTGTGCACGCTGTATTAAAATATGATGATTATGTGTTCTGTTCTAAATGGGCTTTTCTGTACTAGCCTATTTTTGCTCTTATATGTCAACTTTGTATCTTAGTACTGCAGAAGCAGTCTTGCAAAAAATGGATGACATGGAGAAGATGCGTAGACGGCGAAGGATGGGAGACCTGGAGGAGTTCCATGACACAGAAGAAGTAGATACTAGTCTATTTTGCTGTTTTTGTATAAGTAGGGTATTTCACATAGGGAAATTATTTCCCTTCCCCAAGAAGAACTCATGTTAAAATGATAGACAGCAATCATATTTCCTCTGTTTTAGTTCTGCTTTATTAAATTAAGTTAGTCTAATATCCTTTTGAATGGCAGCCACTTTGATTTTTAAACATCGTCATAGCCTGCTTTCAGAGATTTTTTTTTTGTTTGGATCTGCATTCCTATTTTAGAGTGGAAACCCTTGTTATTAATCTTACTAATCCTGGGTTCCAGAACGATGTTGCTGTTCTCTCTTGCTGTACAATAATTAAATCTTCTGTGTATGGGCACCAAATATGCCCACAGGTTTTCTGCTTATTTGTGACTGGTCTGTCATGTTTCTTTTTTTTTTTTTTTTTTAAGGAAAGCCTCGATACAGAAAGGACTGATGAAGAAATAGCTGATAATCAAGGTAGCATTGTTGGATAAGTCTGCTTTAAGTTTTCTTGACTATGCTCTAGCCAAAAGCTTTGTCTTAAATAATTGAGATGGGATGAACTACTGGGTATTTTTCATCTATTAAAAAGAATTTGTGCTGCTACTGATAATTCAAGCCATTGTCACAGACTCTAGGGCTGTACTGTAGTGAGCTCAGAACAGGTTTTCAGAGGAAAAGAGAAGTTGTTTGTCCAAAGCACTTACAGCAGAAAAGGTTGTGGACTGGTGGGAATACAGATGTAGTGCATTTTGAAGTTAATATAATTTACAACAGTACTTAAACAGTGCAACATAATGTTGATGAGCAGGGGGCTCCTCAGAAGAAAGTGAAGCCAAAGAAGACGATGGTGAGGACACTCAAAAGCGCTACTCCTTTCGGAAGAGGAAAACTGTTGAGCGCTATCAAGCTCCTTTGCAAAGTAGGTTATAAGCACAACTTCTCTTAAGAGCTAATTTCTTGCATGGAAGTGAGAGTGTTACGAGGTTTTTTAAGAACGAAAATATGTATGCACACTCAGCTTCTATTTAAATATCTTACCTGGAACTTTGTTAAATGCATATATCCTGTGCACATTCTATTTCTTTGCTTTTTGGCATCCTTATTGTTGATTTTCAATAAAAATACTACCTATGTATCATTGAAAGAATAGTAATTAAACAGACTTGATGACCTTACTGGTTTTCAGTTCTTAAAACTCAGGTGTGTATGTTTTTGCTTTTATTGTGCAATGATTTCAAAAAACAACCTCTTCCTCCCCACCCTTGAAATGTCCCCAGAGCTTAGATGTGTGATATATGTTCCATTCTCTGCCTCTTTTAGTATCTTGCTTTCTCTTAAACCTATTTATAACATTATTCCAATTTTTTTGCTTTCAACAGAGCCAAGACAAAGTAAGATGTATTTTTCGGACAAGTCTTCACCTGTCAGACAGAGAGATCCATGCAAGGGAACTAACAGGTATGAGTTTTGTTAGTGATAGTTCTTTCTCAGTAGTGCTGTCAGTCACATGACTGAATACTGCTTTCAAGGTTAAAAACTCTTGGACCTTACACGATCCAAAAATCCTTGTTTTTGGACTCTTGGTGATTAGATATTAACAGTATGGTTATTGCTGTGGTAGTCTGAGGATATAAAGAAAGCAAATATTGGAGGAAGCCCATCCTTTTTACTGGCCATTAGATTTTATTAGAAAATGCAGTTTTTGTGGTGATGATGAGGGTTATGGCTGAGATCGTATAACTGAATTAATTTGTTCTGGAATTGAAGCTAAAATCTCCCTCTGAAAATCTGACTGTTTTATCTTGAAGGATGCACATTAATTACTTAAAACTAAAAGAGTTAGGAGAGAGTATGGAAGTTTAATTTTTTTTTAATCACTCAGGTACTGATTCTGGTTTTTCTTTGGAATCAGTTCAAGTTTGCATATGAAACTATACGTAAAGCAAGAAAAATGCTAAATAAAATTCTAAATTACAAATTGCAGTGGTAATGACAAATAGGTTTAGCATCCTGCCTTGAATGCCTTTCCTTGATAGATAGTAGTGCTTTATTTAGCATCCTTGAAAGCAGGCGGTTATGGAAGGAGGGAATTTTGAAACCAAATTTTGAAATTAAAGAGTTGGTGTTTCACAGAGTGGATACATAATGCTAAGTGGAACTTGGTTTGTGTATGAGAGCACGTGGACTAAAAGAGTAACTTGGTTAAGAAATTTCTTTGCACAGAAATTAAACATTTTATCCTATTAACAATCAGATTTTGCTGTCATGAGGAAAATCACATAACATAGTTTGAAATCAGATTTGTAAGGAGTACAATAATCTGGAAATATACTAGATATGAAAGTAAACTGACATAGTGTTCACTTAAATTTTGATATTACTTAGTGTTTAACTTTTTTAATTGTTTGTTTGAATGTTTGCAGACAGAGACACACAGTCCCCAGCAGTGATTCCTCTTCCTCATCTGATGATGAAGAGGATTTTGAGAGGCAGAGGAAGAACAGAAATTTAAGAAGGTTAATGCAACTGGAGAACAGGGGAGGAAGTAGACTACTTGAGAGGATTTTACATCTTCATTGTGTTCAGTTTTTAAATTCTGGCGGCTATATCTGTTGATACAACTGTAACTGGACTCTCCACAACTGGATTTTTAGAATTGATTTTAATAAGCAATTTGATTTTTAGGGGGAACGGGGGTAGCAACACTTTGATGAAACTTCTTAACGTAAAATTCTGCTGCTCCTGTGCTTTACAGTAGCTGATTCAGAGAGAAAGCCACTATAACAGAGGATGTTATAAATAGAGAAAATGTCAGAGATTTGGTTTCTTAACAAATGCTCTAGAAAACCTATTTTAGTAGCAGTCTAACAAATAAGTTTTCAGCCTGATGTCTCAGATGTCTTTCAGAGTAGTCTACTGGCACACAGGTTCCAGGGTCTTTGGGAAGGACTGACAGTGGTAGGCAGCCTTTATAATGTTAAAACCAACTGAAATAAGTCATCTTGGGCTGTAACTTTTTGAAGTTAAAGGTATTTGAATAGTATCAGTGTGTTTGGGGCAGTTTTCTTCCTCACAAGAATCATTGTCAGTCCATGGCTTGCACATAAGGGAATAACTTGTTCTAAGCCTGTGTTCCTACATATGCTCCATTGACTGGCATGGATATTTATAAGTGCTAAGAGTTGTTAAAATAATTAACTCAGTTTACTATCTGGAGTGACCATTTTCCTTTCCTTACTCATGGACATTAAACACAAAACAGCTGGAACCAATATTTAACAATTCAGGAAGCTTACACTCATAAGATATTTTGCATTCACTTGCTATTATTAGAAAAAATCCACATTGCAAGTTAGAAAGCACCTTTCATTTTCACCTTACTTAAATCAGGTCTCTTCCTGTCAACTTTCGGAAAAGTGACTTAAAGGGAGTTCACAAAGATCGTGTGAAAATCGGAGCGAGTCTGGCTGATGTTGATCCAGTGCAAATAGATTGTTCAGTAAGTATTTTTACTTCAATGTGTCAATGAGACATTTTCAGTAATTATGAAAGCTTCCATATAGTAATGTGCTGTCTAAACTGCCTTGGCTTACAGTTTTGTTTCAAGCAGTTTGAAAATTGGCATGAATGTTTCCTTTGTGCTGACATCTAATCTCTGATGGAACTTCATCGAGGTTACAGCTTTCACATCTAAAATGTGTTCTGTTGTCTTCATCTTTAGGTACGATTTGATGGGATTGGTGGTCTTGCTGACCACATTTCAGCTTTAAAAGAGATGGTTATTTTTCCATTGCTTTATCCAGAAGTCTTTGAGAGGTTCAAAATTCAACCTCCAAGGTAAGAGATGCCATTTAAAACTGTAAATTCAAATTCACCTGTTTTTAGGAAAATATTCAACTGAGGTATTATGTTTCCACACTTGAGAATTTTAAGTGTTGATACTTTGGGATTTTTTTACCAGTAGAAAAAATTAATTTTTAAAAAATTGTTAGAATCCAGCATACATGTAGGCTCAAAGATTTGCAGGGTTGTGAGACTGTTTTAAAAGTGTCTTACCTTCAAAAACGGGGAAATGGAATGGTTTTGAGTTCTACATGCAAGTGGATTTGATCAGTCTGTAAATGGTAGTCAACTGCAGTTTTTGTGGAAGTCCAATTGTCCATCACATCAACTTTTTTTCCCAAGAGTTCCAGTATCAGCTTTACAGTTAATTGGACTTGTAACTAGAACCTTGCAGTGCTGATTATGCTTGGGCTAAAAGATGCATCTGTCCACTTTTTACACAGCTGAATGGGTTCTGTGTTGGGAAATTATTAGAAATTTAATTGTTTTATATATATATATATATATATATATATATTCTGGGCCATCAACACTTAGTCATGGTATATTGAAACAGGACTTCAGATTCTTTGGTTTCCGTAACTTTAAAAGTATAACAAACAATGAAGAGAGCTTTGTTTAGGAGAGAATAGTGTGCTTCAGGGATAAGGGTGGTAACAGGTACTTTTCTATGATATTCTTCTTATGTGAATTTTTTTTTTTTTTTTTTAATTGCAGAGGCTGTCTATTCTATGGCCCACCAGGGACTGGAAAGACATTGGTTGCTCGTGCACTTGCTAATGAATGTAGCCAAGGTGACAGGAGAGTAGCCTTTTTTATGAGAAAAGGTGCTGACTGCCTGAGTAAATGGGTCGGGGAATCAGAACGACAACTTCGTTTGTTATTTGATCAGGTATGGTTGAAATGTGTGTTATGTTCTGTCCAAGTTGTAACTAACTTTCTGTGGTGAAGAACAGTTCTTTTTCTTTTTTGTCAACTCCTTCCATTGAAGTGGGAAGATTGCCAGTGTTTCCTTTTTCAGTAACATTTTTAGAGGCTTGGAATCTTGAGATGCATTAGGAAAAATTAGTAAAGCAGTCAAGAGGACCTTGCAAAGCAACACACACCCCCAACTCCTTGCCTCAGGAAAGAAAAATCCAAACAGCTGCAAAAAAGGTTTCAAGAAGTGGTGACTTTTGATCAGATGGAAACAAATGTAGGCTGAAAGCATGGCTATTTTGAAATTGGTAACAGAGGTTGTTTCCAGAACCTGTAATTTAATTAAGTCCTGGTGCTGTTCTTGGTGGATGCCAAATAGCTGTAAAAACCAGTGGTGTGATTTGTTTCATGTCACCCATCTCAGTGGGTTGATATATGCTCCTGCCTTCTATTACTCACAACACTACTTTAGATCAATGAGTAGAAATCCCTGATGCTGGTCTGAAAAATCTACTTTGAGTGACTTTGCAACCACAGTGTTGTTTGTGCATTTCTCCTACAAATAGTGCTGTTTTCCTGATGTCAGTGTTCTGTGTTTTCACTGTAGGCCTACCAGATGCGACCTTCAATTATTTTCTTTGATGAGATTGATGGTCTTGCTCCTGTACGGTCCAGTAAACAAGACCAAGTTCATAGGTAGGGCATGTTTTGTATCAACATAGAAGGTGCTTGATCTCACTGAAAAGAAGACCACAACCTATTTAACTTGATGTGACACATTAATTTATCCTGAAAACTAGTAATTCAGTATTACTTCAGATAATCTTTAAATTGTAATTAAAAACTATTCACTTGATACCAGCACAAGGTCTGTGTTACCTTATCTATTTAGTTATGTCTTCAAATGATTTATCTTTTTCTAGTCAGCATTTTACCAATAAAAGCTTGTCCTGTTTGAGTGAGCATTGGTGATTATGTGGAACTGAGGAAAATTAACTGTTGAGTAAAAACTGTATTCTTCTCTTAGCTCTGTTGTATCAACACTTCTGGCACTTATGGATGGCTTAGACAGCAGAGGAGAGGTTGTGGTAATTGGAGCCACCAACAGGCTGGATTCTATAGATCCTGCTTTACGAAGACCAGGACGCTTTGATCGAGAGTTTCTCTTCAGCTTGCCAAACAAAGAGGTCAGAACTTCAACTCAACTGCAGTGCTTAATGTGACAGAGTCCATCTTTGTAACAAACCCGTGCAACTCAGCAGGATCGTGGAGCAGTGAAAGTCTCCTCACTGTTGTACTGCTTTGGACAAAAGAGGGCTCTCTGGAGAGACTGTGCTGTACTGTGAAGCGCAGACTTGGCACTGAATATGTATCATTAAGATGATTGTAATAGGTAGTTAGTCCTCTAATTATTAGTTTTGGTCTCTGCAACCAGCAAAGAAAATAGGATGCTGCTACTCACGAAAATGTTTAAAAATGACTTTATGAATTAGTTAAGAAGTACTGCTGTGGCATTGTGAAATTGAAAGAAATGGTGTGCAGACAAGAATTCTTTTTTGGTAACAAAAACTTTGATTCAGGCTGGTGCTGGAGCCAGTTAATTATGTTAGGAACTAATGTTCTTACTGGTACTCAGTAACAGGGACTTGGACAAAAATGTGAAGTCACTGCACACATCTGCAGGGCTAGGGAAGCTTCTAGTTCAATGACAATAGGCAATGAAAAAAATATTGTGGGTGAGATAGCGACCAAAACTGAAATGCAGTTTGTGTTTTCCTTCTGGCCATCAGTGATAGTTCTTTTTTTTAGCACTTTCTGGAAAGTGCTGAATTGAATGCTGGTAAGAGTGCACTAAATAGTGCATTTAACACAAACATTTTTCTCTGGTATTTATTTGCTCTTAGGAACAGGAGAGGAGGTGCCATGAAGCAGATCTAAAACACACTTCCCTCACTGTGGAATAATTTTAGAAATTTGCCATAATTAGTCTGTGTACCACTAAATACTTCAGTGAAAGTCCTGCTAAGATCAGAGATGGGGATAGGCAAAATTTGACATTTTCTGAATGAGTGACAGTAATTTGAGTCATAATTATTGCTCTACTTGGTATCAAGAGTAGCAACTGAGAATGGTGTGCTAGGACTGTTTTCCTTGCATGAGCTGTCAGAAGAGTAAATTTGATTAATGAGATTGCCATCATGAAATTTTGCTGAAATTGAGAGAATTTTCTGTAAAAAAATCTCTTTGCAGTTAAGTCTGGGGTTTTTTACTACAGTGTTTTCTTCAGAGTGAAAAACTCACTTTTTTTATGGAAGATGTAAATGCCTTTTACTTGATTGCATCCCCCAGCAAGAGTTTAATGTAACAAATTTAGAACTAGGAAATTTCCTTGAAAAAGCTTGAAGGAACAGAACATATTAACTGACCCTTAAAATTCAGAGTTTAGCAGATAAGAGAAGTATTTGTATTAGTGTGAGGGTTTTGGGGGTTTTGTATTGTGGTAATTTTAAGAGAAAATTTAGGGCAAACTAAAATGCAAGTGTTTTCTTTTCAGGCAAGAAAAGAGATTTTCAAAATTCACACACGAGACTGGACCTTGAAGCCATTGGACAGGTTTCTTGAAGAGCTGGCTGAGAAATGTGTTGGTGAGTTTGAAAACACTGTAGGTTACTGCCCAACTTGAGTTGTGGGGAATTGGAGCTTGTTCCAGGCAGTACTTGAGCTCTTGCGCCTTGCTATAGAGTGAGGCGGTGATACATCCGGCATGTCCTGAGAGCAAACCAAGACAGATGCAGCTTTCAGTTTTCTTTTTTTCTCAGAACACGTGAATGGGTTTAGGTCACCTTTCCCAGGAGTAAAGTTTTGACTAGGGGGCTGTTTCTTTAGTGCAAGGTATTAGGCTGCGAGACACAGTAGTGTATTGCAGTGCAGTAATTCCTTGAATTATCTCCTACCCAGTTAATTTTTGGCTGCATGCAAAGTCTTTCATTTTTCCACTTTAGAAGTCTTGGCCTTGACTTTTGTGTTGCCTGAGCCTGACATAACATTTGATTCTTGCTTTGTTTATTAGGATACTGTGGTGCTGATATTAAAGCCTTATGTGCTGAAGCTGCACTCTGTGCTTTGCGCCGCCGCTATCCTCAGATATATGAAAGGAGCGAGAAGCTGCAGTTAGACATCGCTTCAATTAAAATAACAGCAAAGGATTTTGTCATGGCCATGCAGAAGACAGTTCCAGCTTCACAGAGGGCTGTTGTTTCACCTGGGCAAGCACTATCACCTGTTTTAAAACCACTGTTAGAAAACACATTGGAAAGAATTTTACAAGCCTTACAGAGAGTATTTCCCCACGCAGAGCTTGCACTGAAGAAGGACCAACAACAAGGTATAAAAGCAACATCCATTTGTGTAAAATTCTGCTAAAGCAAAAGCTTCTGATACGTAAAGTAATACACATAAACCTCTCAGCCACAGTTACAGTTCAGTTTTGTGACCTGGATGTGCAGAGTGCTGGATAGGAGCTGTGAGTGACTTGCAATATGCAGTGTTTCAGTTGTTGTAATTTAGGGCTGGGCTTCATAGTATAGTTGAACTCATGCTCCTGACTGCATAAGCCTTGATCAGGTTTAGTTTGTCAGTTGGTGAGAACAAATCAATATTGATACACTCTCTTGATTAATGAAGGTCTGTGAATAGTTAGTTACTATGCTAATCTCTGGAGAGTGTTCTCCCAGTATCACTTTCAGTATAGCTGGGATAGTTTGCATTCATGAAAGAGACAGAGACCCACCAACACAATGAAAGCATTGGGGCTGGGAGATGGGTAATTGTGCCCCCTCTCTGTTGTCCACCTCCCATTATCTCCTCCTTTCATGATCTTTGAGGAGCCTTATTTAGAAGTTGTGTGGGTCTTTATACTCTGACTGTCTGGTTCTGGACCAGTGGAAGTCTGTGATAATTATATTCACTTAATTTTGTCACATCTGGTGGGAGAACCTGTTCCTAAAAGCAGTGGCCTCATTGGGTTTTTCAGGTATCTAAGAAGTACAGAATTTGTTCCTAATCAAATTTATTCCAAGGTCAAAAAAAACCTCACAAGTTCTTGTCAACAGAGAAACCTGATGTGAATTGTGGGATATAGGAC
Source organism: Pseudopodoces humilis (assembly GCF_049639895.1). NCBI lineage: Eukaryota > Metazoa > Chordata > Aves > Passeriformes > Paridae > Pseudopodoces > Pseudopodoces humilis. The sequence goes on from NC_142200.1 coordinate 11,582,950, forward strand.
AGCTTTGTAGAAACTGTGCAGTCTCTTTATATCTGTGGTACAACAAACCATTCAGTAAATAGTATTCAGTGTGTGCCCTCAAATGAAATACAAGGGAATGGTTTCCTGCACTGATTTCAAAGGTGTATTAATGCAAGAGTGAGATTTGAGCTATTCAGGAAAGTCAACAAAGCTCTCATCTTTAAATCCTATTTTAGGAAATGATGTGATTGACAGTGAAGAGGAATCACCATCAATCTTTGAAGAGAATTCAACTGATGAAATGCCTGATCATGAAAAGTCTGAATTCCTCACTTTAAACAGGTCTTGTTTGTCCCCTTTATGTTTACATTTTTAAGATGGCCAAGTCTGTAAACTGTTATGTTGTGAGGGGTGCTGGATGCAGGAGTGATGGGTGTGTGGGGGTTGGTCAATATTTGCAAGAAGTGTGGAGGTCCAGCTGGTGCTGGTGTTCTAACCGAATACCCTGCCCTGGCCCATCAAACTGATTAGCCCAGCCCTATTTGCCTAAGTCAAAGTGGTCCACAGATTATTAGAACATGTTGATTTCATTGATTTCATTGATTTTTTTGATTTAATCTAAAGGTTCAAGACCCAAAAAATGTGCTGTCTACCCTTTTAGCTTAAAAAAACCCTAAGGATTTGTGTAGCCATCTTTTGTCTGTCTGCCTTCCAAGACTGTTAAATCAGAAATGAAATGGCTTGTTAAAACACTGTGAGAAAAACAATGTCTGCTTTTTGTACCTTTAACCTACAGAGTTTGTTAATCTTTTAATGTTTTATTGTGGAAGTTGTATAAATCAACAGTTGAAGCAGTAGATTGTTGTCACTGTTGGGTCAGTTATTCTTTTCCCTTTCTATTGCTGTGCTGTCCAGAAAATGTTACTTGCTGAGCTTGGTCTCTATGATCTTAAGCAAGGAAAGGTACAACAGTCTTGAGGTAGAAAAACCCAAAGCTCTTCACAAGTGTGTTTCATGTTCATAAAATAAGATGATTAGAAAATTAATAGAAATTCAAAGAGGAGACCACAGAAGTAATTCAACCAATCAAATTGTGTGTTTCTTCAGATACAGCTAATGTGTTTCAGTGCCCAGGTTAATTTTGTTCCTAGCAATGTTGGTTTGCTTCTTCCTTACCACCATCTCCAGGCACTACAGCCAAATTTTAGCTAAACTTGGTAGGTGTAGAGATTTCAGTTACTTAAAGTCAAGACCTATTGAAAATGGCTGTGTACATGGAGTCAAGAGACTCTGATTTGTGCTTAGAAAAGAGAGTTGTTGTTCTGCCCCGTAGCAGGTCACTGACCAGCTGTGTGTGTGTATTTGGCTGGACAGCTTCACTGAAGGATTTAAGAGCTCTTACTTAACCCAGCTAAAGGAATGGCAGACGTGCTGGGGACTGGCAAGATTTCTTAGTGGAGGTATGGTACCAGTTTTTGAACAAATAGGCTTTGATAGTCTTCCTGATCACAGACCAGCTTAATATTTCATGGAACATGGCATGTATTTACAAAAAAAATCATATAGGAAAAATCTTCAACATCCGTGTGCCTATTAATCACTTGTTTTTAAACTTGTTTTCTTCTTACTGTAGAAATCCTCGTTGCCAGCCAACATCTTTCAGGCCACGGTTCTTATTAGTTGAAGATCCAGGGTGTGGGCAGGCTTTTCATCTGGCACCTGCAGTAATCCATGCCCTGGAGAAGTTTCCAGTTTATACACTAGACCTGCCTGCTTTGTTTGTTAGCATCACATCCCCAGAAGAAACATGTGCACAGGTATCTTTTTTCTCATTAATCTGATAGGACTCACAAACTGAATATAAACTGTATATAAACTTGTGAAATAAGCAAAATTCATTGTTAATTGAGGAGGCCTGGTTGGAATATGCTGTTTACGTCTGTCTGGAAATTCACTTTTTTTTCTAAATGGAATGATACTGTATAAGGATGTTATACATAGTCATGTTTTCCATTTGAAAGGAAGCAGCGAGGGTGTTGCTAGCAGCTCAGGAAGATGGGTGGTGCTGCTAATAAAGCACTCGCTTTTTATTTTGCATTCTAAAGCAAAAAATCTTGGTGGTCTGTGTTGGTTCCAGGAAGTTTTCATTGCTTCTTAGGCCTCTGTGCTGTCAGTAGGCGGCTCTGCATCAACCTGATGGCATGCACTTTCTGAAGCCCTATTTTTCAATATATTTTTGGACAGTCAAGGTTTGGGGTGAAAGGGTTTCTTTTTTTACATATACAGCTTGCAGCACTGCAGTGCATGCAGTAAAGGAATTAAAATTCATATAACACATAGATTGTTCCACTGGTGTGCTTTCCATCACTAGGAAAATTAAATATATCCACATTAGTGCTGGTTTCCTTCTTTTTTAGTTTTAGGCAGAGAATACATGTTGTTGTTCGGCAGCACTGTATTAAAATATTTTGACCTTTAGTAGCAGCATTGGAGAGCTGTAGGGGTCAGGAGACACACATTCCATGGCTCATTTGTTACATAGGAGGAGCAATTTTACTTTTCTTGTATCATGGTTGCATCTGTGGACATGTAAGTATCCTGTGTAGTGACTGCCTGGATATACCATGTGTGCTTCCCACCTTTTGACAAGAACTCTCTGAATATTGTTAATCTGAGAGGGCACATGGAGAAATTTTCACTTCCCTCTGGCAGTAGATGCATTTTGTTTCCTGTGATTGAGGTGCCATCTGTAAGCAGTGGCTTGTGCTCTTCCAAAGCATATCATCTGGTCTGATGGATCCTTTGGTAGTAAGAAGTTGTGATTTAGTTCTTCGGGCAGACAAATAAATGGTCACTTCTTATAAAATGTGCTTGAAATTATGCATTGTAAGCAGGCTTTTCACATAGGTCTTTGTTGAGTCTATGCTCTAGAGTCTGTGTTGGGTATGTGCCTGCTCTGAACTGCAATTCGTATAGCTGCAGTTGTGTGGCAGTTTCTCCAGGTTGATACATCTTGCTGAAGGGCTAGTCTTGTTTTTTTCAGGCACACCACCAGATTGGCTGAGTGCTGAGGCTCTTCAGGAGTTCTTTTACACCTAAGTAGTTTTGAAATTGGGCAGAGATTCAAGTCTGTTTCTGTGTAGCCATATCTGTGTTTGAGTCGAAGTGAAAATTTTACCTTATTGTTAAGGACTAGTTAATTTATTGTTTTTTCTTGACGTTTTAGCTTCATGTACTCTTATTTCGTAAGATAATTTGACTGGTAGGTAGTTATTTAGGGTGTAGTTTTCTTATCTGAGCTCTCATTTTGCCAGTTGATGCGAGAAGCTCAAAGAACAGCACCCAGTATCATTTATGTTCCACAAATCCCTTTGTGGTGGGAGACTGTTGGACCTACAGTGAAAGCTGTTTTTACGACACTACTGCAGAACATTCCAACATTTGCTCCGGTTCTGCTTCTTGCAACAACTGATGTGAAACATGGAGATCTTCCAGAAGAGGTATTTATCAATACTTTTTTTTACTCTTGCTTTTTTGCTTGCTAGTTTATAACTCTTTGAAGCATGGGAGTGCTGTGCCACTCTAAAGTGAATTCATACTGTTACTATTTAGGCACCCTACCCTCTTAAAAGTCTCTCAGAATTTGCTTAGACAAAACAGTGCTGAAAGCATTTGTCTAAACTGTTTTCTGAGTAAAAAGATTGACTTCAACCCAACTCTTTCACCCTTCTCACTGATGCTTATTAGACAGATGTACAAATTTGCTTCAGGCAATCATTTTGGTGACAGCAAGATGGTGAGGTGTGTGCTTAGTGAAGAATATACAGTACTTGAGACAGGAAAAAGATTGTTCTACTGAAAAGTGAAAGATATTTTTACTGAAAAAGTACAGTAGTCACACTGTTACTGATGGAACGTAATTTCAAATTTAAATAATTTCATTATTATTTCAGTTTCATTTTGCATCTGGTTGCTGAAAACTTGGCATACTGGAAAGATAAAGTCCAACTTCTGTTTAAGTAACTTGGAAATCAAATTTTAATTGTATTCCTTAACAAAATTCATTAAGACTACCTGCTGAGCTTTCTAGACATTGGTGGTGGCACAACTATGCCCTCCCCCTCCCCCCCAGCTGGACTGTGATCTCAGAAACAACATCAAAGTGTATTAAAGGAAGGTGTTCAAAATGTGAATATGATGCTCTGATAATTTTGTCTTGGTTGAAAAAATTTTTGTGCTGTTGATAAATGCTTTCTAAAATAAGGAATTAAATTACTTACATGGCCTTTGGTAATAGAGATGGAATACCAGAGTACAACCTGGAAATATGTAACTTTAGACACTTCATTTAAATTAATTAAAAACAAAATTTTAAAAGCCACCTGGCTTTTAAAAAGAAGCTGGCACTTCTATTTGAACTTTGCCAGTTCCCTCTGTATCTACTATAAAGATTTGAGCTAAAGAACAGAAAGGCAGGTAAATACAAAATAACCAGACTTGGAAGTGGTGACTGTCAGCTCTTTCTCAGTGATTTATCACATCTTTTTTTCATGGAGCCTAAACTTTAGACAGCACTATTCCTCAGAGCAGGTGTTTTAATTTGCCATGCTATAAAAACTTGGCGTTTTAAAACCAAGAAGATGACTTTACATACCTTATCTTACCCAGATGAGTATTCAGTTTAGTTTAAAAGGTACTCACCTTTTTGGAAGAGAATATTAAAAAAAATATATAAAAAATGTGTGTGGCCTTATATCTGAAAAATCTTTTCTCCTCATGCCTTAGATAAAAGCTTTATTTAATAATGATCGTGAAGAAGTTTTCAAAATCCAGTGGCCTACCTGTGCTGAAAGAAAAAGTTTTTTTGAGGATTTAGTTATGAAGCAAGCTGCTAAACCTCCTGCATCAAAAAACATCTCAGGTGAGAATATCCAAAAGATAAAACTTTGCTACCAGTAAGTTAACAGCTAATAGTATATGGTGTTTCCTTTGGGGATAATCATCTATCAATTATTTTTCATGTGCTTGTATTTGAGTACCATCAACTGAATAAAATTTTCCAATTAATTTAAGCTCGGCAGCCATTGGAAGTTCTGCCTGTAGCACCACCACCTATGCCTCGACAACTGACAGAGGAAGAAATAAAACAACTGGAGGAGCAGGAAGAGGATACATTGCGTGAGCTGAGGATTTACTTAAGGGATGTGACTCACAGACTTGTCATTGACAGACGTTTCAGGGCATTCACAAAGCCTGTTGACCCAGAGGAGGTAAATTAGTGTTGATGTGCAATACCATTATACCTGTGTGTATGCACAGTTTTTCTATGTGTGTGTTCCTCAGTGCTTGTGTGTTCTTTCTAGGAAGGTTTATCTTTTTCTTTAGAATCATAGTGTTATAAATCTCCAGGATATGGGAAGTGAATTTTTGTTTTGCTTTTACTTTTTTTGACTCTTTGGGTTACCCAGATGTCTGTTACTTGAATATTTACTGAAGTCCCTGTGTTACTTGTAAAACCTCTTTAAAACTTGAGAGTATTTACATTAGAAGGGTCATCTAATAAAGATCGTCTAGTCCAAGTGCCAATTATGTCAAATGCCAACACAGTTTGCTTGTGAAAAGGCTTTGGTATGTAGGTGTATTATAGCACTAAAAAGAAGAGATCTCTCCTTTTCTCTGTAATCATAAACAATATTTCTAGGGCTGTTTTAATAAAGCCTAAAGCTCTGTAGTTGTCTGTCAATAGTTTCTCCATGAACAGGAGTAGAAGCAGCAATTTGTCAGATTTTCAGATTCTATTCTCAGGGGCTTTCCTTGGTATAAGATCAACCATAAAGGCTGTGTGGTTTTTTCTTCCTCCCACATGCTTCTCATTTAATTCATTGAATAACTGTAGGCTGGAGCACATACTTCCAAGTCAGCTGGAGATTTGAGACAGCTTTGCATTTCCACAAGGTCCTGTTTCCCCAAATATCCATTGACTTACTTCCTTTCCTTGTAGTTTCTGGATCTGAATAATCTAAACAAACATAGATGTCCTCATATGAACTAGTCATTAAGCTCCTTCTGTTGTCTGAATAAAAAAATTGGCACCTCTGGGTCAGCTATCTCATTCTAGGTGCCTAGGATAGGTGCTTCAAAGGTGCAATTCCTGCAGCCTTTTTCTTGCTGCCAAAAACAAAGAATCTCAGTGACTTTATTGAGAAATGTTCTTTTGCTTTTATTTTCTGAAAGTAAGTGAAATGCATCCCACTCTGAGTGCTGGTTCCCTTCTCTGTCCTTTCTTCTGACCTCCCTGCTTCTTTGTTTTCCCCTCTTCTAGTCTGTCTCTTCAAAGCCAGCTGAAATAGCCCTTCTATTTTCAAGAAACCAATTGGGTAATTTCTACATCTTTGGATGTGTCATACTGGGATTTATTTGACTTCATGAAAATAATTATTTTTGGTGGCTGCTGTGTTAAGTCTCTGAGCATATGTATATTTCCTTTGCAGGTACCTGATTACAATGCTGTTATTAAACAACCCATGGACCTCTCCACAGTTCTGTCCAAGATCGACATGCACCAGTACCCAACTGCAAGAGACTTTCTAAAAGACATTGATCTAATCTGTAGCAATGCTTTAGAGTACAACCCAGTTAAAGATCCTGGAGGTGAGGATGAGGTTTTATCACTAATTTGTAAAAATTTTAAATGTACAAGTTGATAAATGTTATTTGTGTACAGTAGATGTGGGATTAGATCATTTAAAAGATCCCCAGAGAACATTTCTGGCCATTATGAATGTTCCAGCATTAAATAAACTTACTTAGGTATGAAATTGTGATAGACATGTTGATTGGAAACTACTGCTTTTGCTTCAATAATTAACTTATCAGTTGGCATGCTGAAAAGATTGACTGAGACAACCTTTCAGAACCTACCTATGACAAGAGAAAAAATTTTGCAAGTAAACAAAATAAAGGGGTTCATTGGCTGGTAGAAAGTACTCAACTCTGACTGTAAAATTTCAGATCGTCTCCTTAGGCACAGAGCTTGTGCTTTGAGAGATACTGCCTATTCCATAGTGAGGGAGGAAATGGATGAAGATTTTGAACAACGCTGCCAAGAAATCAAAGAATCTCGTAAGCAAAGAGGTATGTTTTTTGACACTGAGGATTTAAAGACTTGTCCCAGTGTTTGTAACCAGCCAGACACCGTTCTTTACTCTCTCTTTATTGCAAGGTTCAGATTGTGCTTCCTCTTACTTCTGTCTAATGCCAAGGGAGGACTCTGTTCCTGGGTGTAAGAAAACAGACCCAAAGTGTAATGAAAAACTGAGGATGCCAGCAGGGCCTGTGGATGCCAGTACCCCCTGGTCTAAAGGCAAGTTGTGTTTTACTCAGACTTTCCTGGAGAACGTGCTGAAGTCTCTGTTGTTGTGACACATAACATGTTCCTGCAATGCCTGGTTCTTCACGCCAGAGGCATTAAATTTTTTAATATGCTGCAAAACTTGAGAAATCCAGAAGTCATTCATTCAGTGTGGTTGTAAAGTCAAAGTACAATGGCTGGTTGACATTGTAAGACACTGCCCTTGGTGGCCCAACTGATATTTAATGGCTCATACATCCTCTTAAAGTCAAAGAAGTTGTACATGATGGTTTCTGAATGACTACATAGTTTTTAGTTATATGCAACAGTGTTTTCCCCTTCCCTGCCCTCAAGCATTAAACTCTATTCCTGTGATTTCCAATTGAAGGGGAAAAGGTTAAGAAAGGGGAGCAATAATCATCGACATGTAAAGGAAAGATCATTATTTCTTCAGTTTTACCATGAAAAGGACATGGGGAAAAAAGGGGCTTTGCGTCTCTTTCAGTTAAAACACATGACATGATGTGACATTTCCTGGTCTTGCTGGCATGTCTGGGAATTTTGCCACTGACTTGACCCATAGGCCTTGTGTGGTACTCCATGAGTACAAAGAGTGGTGGGGTTTTCTGGAAGGCAAAATGACAAGTTTGTATTGAACAAGGTTAACCGAATCAGAAAGCTTATGAAGTGTAAGTCTCTATGGAGGATTTTTTTCTCCAGCAAATACTCCCAAAAAAGTGACTCTTCAGTTGTCCCCAATGTGTATCTAACTTTTCTGAAGTTTACAGATTCTGAGGGCTCATCTCCCAATGCTTTTCTGTTGTTCACATATATTAGACACTTACTAAGTCACCTAATAATCTTGCTTTGCAGTAAGACTTCCTGTCTATAGTAAGACTTTTGTGTTCATAACCTCTTGAAGCTGATGGTTTTGTGAATTAAATTCTGTAGTGGGATTTTTTAAAATCTAGTAGCTAACTGACTCATTAAATTGCACCTTTTTCTCTAGACATGTCTGGGGAAATGGACAGTGGTACTGAAGCTCCTTTGGTACTTTTCATGTCAGACAAGAAAGATGAGCGTGCTTCTTGTTTTGGTAATGTTTTGGATTACTTTTGCTTGTATCTCTTTGTAGATAAGTCAAAAAGAAAACGCAAAAGGAAAAGAGAGTGTTCAAGTATTGCAGCTAAAAAGAGGAATATTCAGTTCAATAAAGAGAATAAAATTCCTGAAGACCAAAATGAAGAGTCTAACACAGATTGCACTGAATTCACATCCTCTCAGGATACTGCTATTGAAGAACATGAAAATGTACTTCAGGAACGACAGAAGAATGGGACAGAAAATGAAAGAGAGAGAGTTCTCCCTGTGGGTAAATCTTCTGGAAAAAAGAGAGAAAATTCGGACTTAAGAGAGCAGAGTGAGATGCCAGATTGTCAAAAAGCAGGAACTTCTGAAGACAGAGGTTCAAATGGTAAGTAAAAGATCAAACAGGTCGTTTACCTCTTTCTTCCTGAGGGAGGGTTACACTGCCTACCAGGTTTTAGCCTTCTTGATTTCTGTTCTCAGTTGTCTCTCAAATTGCACAGTGTTTCTTGAGTAATGGTGCTGCCCCTTGAGTTATGCCAGCCAGACTCGTTTATTTCTGCAGCTGCTGCATTTCTGATTCTGCAGTTTGTCTTTCAAATGGTACCTAACTGAAAAACAATCATTGGCTTTCTTTTATTGCATAAGGATCTTCCCAGCAATAAGAAATGTAAGTTTAAAAGCTGTACTTCAAGCAGTGTGCACCCAGAGTCATGTGTGGAATAGAAGAGTTATGTCCTAGTGTTGGCAGTGTAAGTTGTGTTTTCTAGCCTAAATTACTTTGGAGTTTTTCAGTGCAGTGCTGTAATGGCAACAGTTTGGTTTTTCCCCCTGGTTTTCCCCTGCCTTTTTGTCTAGTGTTCTTTCTTTGTGTTCAAGTTTCTAGCTTTCATGGAGCAGAGATTTTTGCCAGAAAGGAGGTAAAAGTGTCAAACATTTATCATTGAAAAATGGTAACAGTTGTCTCTGTTGTTGCGGAGATGTTCTCTTCTCCAGCTACAGGGTACTTCACTCATACTGTGTTTCAGAGAAAGAGAAATCCTGACATAAGAAATTCGTGTCATTCCAGATTTGTGGGTACATTGTATGACTCATGCAAGATCTTCTCAGGTGGAAGAGAAACAGCTGGGATGTATTGGGAAGGCAGTGAAAACTGGCACACATAGAGTGTGTGTGGATTACTGTGAGCTTGAAGTAAGTTCAAATTTTAATTTTGTTAATACCAAAGTAGGACATTTACTTGCTACATACAGAGTTGTAAATTTAGTCAGTTGTTAACCAGTGCCAATTCAGACAAAGTATGGGAGGGATATATAGCCGGTAAAACAATTCAACCTGTAATGGACTATGACTTGTTTCCACAGCTGGTGTAGACTGCTGTTCTTGCTCCTGGTGAACTAAATTTTAGGAGACTAGATTATCTCCTATATTTAATGTAAAGGGGCTTGTTAGATTTTAAAATAGCCCACTGGCAAACTGGTAGTGCTGTGGGTTATTAGTGTCTTGGCAGTTTTTATGATGGGCTGGTGGGTTGTTTTGGTTTGCTGTTTGCATGTTTTCATTTATTAGGAATTGGAAGAGTGTCTTGATTTTTAGAGATGACTTTTAATTTGAAGTTAGCAGGTCAACTTAAAGGTCATCCTGGATAAAATACTAATACCTGCTCTTCTCAAATGCTTTGAAAATCCAGTGATAGAATTTTGCATTCCTATAGGTACCATGTTACAAGGTTTTTCAAATCCCTTGTAAGAGAGAAGTTATCCTAGGATACAGTTGGAGAAAGGGTCAAAAATGTGCCTAGCTGCAGGAGGTCAAAGAAGTTCCTTTGCATGAATTGGAGAGGTTAGATAGACCTGGCCTTTTTCATGAGATGTTTCAGTGAGGAGAATTCAGGAAATTGTCAGGTTGAGGTCCTAGAGATGGGTCAAACCAGAAGGGGCTGCTGTTTACCTGACATAAGAAATGAAGTGAGAAGAGAGAAATTAACTTTTTATAATAGGCTTCCTAAGCAAGCAAATTTAATGAGGTTGTGTTCATAGAATGATAGAATATTCTGGGTTGGAAGGGACCTAGAAGGATAGAGTCCAACTCCTGGCCCTGCACAGGGCACCCCTAACAGTCTTGCTGTGTGCTTGAGAGCATTGTCTAAATGTTTCTTGAGCTCTGTCAAGCTTTGTGCTGTAACCACTTTCCTGGGGAGCCTGTCCTACAGCCTGATGACCCTCGAGGTGAAGAACTTCTTCCTTACATCCAACCTGAACTCCCCCTGTCGCAGCTTCATGCTGTTCCCTCAGGTCCTGTCAGTGGTCACCAAAGAGCAGAGATGGGTCAGTGCCTGCCCCTCCACTTTCCCCTTGTGAGGAAGCTGTTGTTCATGTCTGTCTGTGTAGGGAATCCACATGGGTTTCTCTAGAGTCAAGGTGCCAACTGCATGTGCTCTGAAGGTACTACCCACTGGAGAGATGGTACCGTAGAGCCCTTACAGAGGTTTCAGTTGCAAGGACAGAGCTACAGTCATGAAATGCATCTTTTAGAGAACTTAATTCCTTAACATGGGTGCCACTGGAACTTGCTGCTTGTGTTAGAGAGCTTCTTTGGAATTCACTTGCAGACAGTAAGCTGGGTGAACCTCCAAACTGGAGCTGCTTGGATTTGTTTGGGCTGGTTTTTTTTCATTTGAGGTTTTGGGTTTTTTAATTTATTTGCTTGATAATAGGCCTAGAACTCGATGAACACATATGAGAGTATGCAGTCACTTACATGGCAGCAATTAGGAAGTTTCACATGGGAAGTTGGGCATACACCTTTGCTATGTCCTGCCTTTTCTGTTTGCAGCTTAATTTGTGCTATTCTGAACTCTGGTTTCCATTTTTTTTCTTCAGCAAGTGTTGCATTCTATCGCCGTGGTAACTGAGAACGTCAGTATATTTCGCATGGAAAAACTATATGCTGTCCTTAGCCAGTGCATTTACCAACATCGGGAAGATGGTGACAAAAACAAATTACTGAAGGTAATTTTTTTGTCTTGTAGCATTTTGTCATTGTTACAGGTGTGTGTTATGCATATGTACCTGTGAACATCATGGTTATTTAGTATTACTCATTGCTGCTTAGTTGCTTGTGTTACAAGATTTGTTCATTACAGTCTGGAAGACATTTCTCCATATTGTAAAACTATTGTTGCATTTGGCTTAGCTGTTGGCAGTTTCAGCAGGAAAAGGCTTGAAGACGATGGGTCCCCCCCCAGAGCCCTCTCCAAGCAGTTAACCTCAGTCTGTCACCACTCCTGCTCCAGAACCTTTTCAGTGCTGGGGGGGCTGTGAAAGGAGGGTGCTTTTCTCAGTCTGTCACTTCCTCGTTCTTCTCTTGCGGGCAGTCACACATGGTAACACTTGTATAGTAGTCATTCTGCTCCTGAAAAGAAACTAAGTATGAGGCATAACAAGAATAGGAGACTTTAGTCTTACCAGACTTCCTTTTCAGTTAGAATGGCTCAAGTATCTTAAATTTCATATATGGGGAGCTTCCTGCCTTTGAAGGTTTAATGCTAAGAGTCAAATTCTTTAATCTCTTCCTCTAAGAGAGGATTTCCAAGTTGTCAGAACTTGGCAGAAATATTCCACAGGAACCCATGGTCCCAGTCTGACATTCCCAGTGTTGAGTTGATTTAGATAGGTTGGATATTCAGACTTCAGCTTCAAAGTCCTTGAATCCTTTTGTCATCCAGGTGGTCATGAATAAGAATAGATAAAATTATGTGTCTCAGTCTTCCTTAAAAAGTGAGAAAGCCTCTTCCCTTGGGTTCTGGTCATCTTGAGCTCTTTTTCCATATCTGATAAAGAGTCAGATCAGATGTTCTTGCTCTGATTGTGTAACAGTGAGGATTATTTAGATTAAGGAATGCCTTTCCTGAAAAATGAACCCTTCTCTCATCTGTCATAATGACATGATTTAGCATGTTTGTTGACTTGGGGCTTGTGAGGTTTTGTGACAGAACTTTGCTTTCTTTGTTTTCTGCTTCTTTGAGCTTTAACCAAAGAATATTTCCCATTCAGAGGGATTGCATAAGTGAGTCCAGGAGTAAGTTCTACTGTATGAAGACAGACTTTAACAAGTATTCAGAGTGCAGAAAAGACCAGTTCAGCTTTCAGCTGTGGCTCTTTGGGAACTGTCTCCTCTAAAATTGTTGAAAGCACTATTGATCCATGGTCCCCTGATACAGATCCTTGCAGTCTTTCTAACCTACTCTCTATTTTGGGAGCATAACAATGTGTTGGAGGCAGTGAGTATAGAACAACAGTGATGGTAGTTGCACGTGTATTGGCTAAATTATTACTAACAATTGTGTGCACAGATCCTTGCTTCTTTTGATGAAATAGTAAACAGGGTTCTTAGGTTTGTATTAACACTGACCCCTAATGTCTTTATTTCTTCTTAGGCAATGAAGAAAGAAATTACAGCCTTCAGTTATTCATGATACTTGACTTCAGCATACTTGACACACTCTGTAATGTTTTCTTTTTATTGCATGCTGGTTTTTCTCTGCATTGTTCAATAAGTACTAGGTCTACATATATATTTATACAAATATATCTTAAAATTTATTAAGAAAGCTCAAATAAAGTCATTTAATGAATTTTATTTGATATTTTCCTTCTAGATATGTATATATCAATGTGACATACTACTGTGATTGCCTTTGGAACTCAGCAGATCTAAATAGATAATCTCAGTACCCCTCTTTAAAAGAAAACCTATCTTGAAACAAAGCAAGATTTACTACTGTAACTTTTTAAGGTAAAGTTTAATCATGCCTCTAATAATTACAACCTTAATACTGGAGAAAAGCATTTTAATACAAATTGTTTGTTCATCAGATGGCTTGTAGTTGAATTCAGTTGTAAATAGTTTTCTAGTTACCTGGGAAGAATTGTATCTGTTTATTACATAAAAACGAATATATTGTTGGTGATAAATATATTGAAGTAAAAGTAAAGCAATACCATGAAACCCGCAGAGAAAATTTATCTGTTAATTTGATAGTTATTTAAAAAAGAGAATAAGACAAAGTTTAACTATAGGAGAATAAAATTCTGTATAAATTGTGATAAAATATGTAGCATGACCCTTTGCTCTTCTGTTCTGTCACATCACGTACGCAACTTCTGGTGATACTGAGCACCAAACTGTGCCATCCCTCTTTGTGTGTGTTTGGTTTCTTACCTCTGTCAGTAGTGTTCTCTTTTTGTGTCCTACTGTGTTTGTTCAAACATTGGAGTGCTATGCAGATTTTTCTTTTCTCTGTATTGTTTGGTGGATATGAATAAAAAAATTAATCTCTTTTTAGTGGTGGGTTGTCTGCTCTATTTTAATTGCAGAACAATTTTGATGATTGATAATCTTGCATTTAAGACACCAGCACAAATACTACGTTTTCAAAATAAGAACTGCCTGTGCTCAGCTTCTCCATTCACTGTATGGATTATACAAAGCAAAGACAAGCTCAGGAGAAATAAAAAATTAAATTGAAAATTTACATTTTAATGTAATTTATGACATGGGAAATGTAGTAAGGACATGAGTTCATTTAACTTCATGTCCTCCTTGGCTGCCATTGCCTATTTCAATGTGACTTGGGCAGGTAATTAGCTCGTTGAGTGCATCCCCTAAAAGCACTATTTGGAAAACTGACAGTGTGGAATTGAGGAACCAGAAATAGTCCTGGGCTCAAAACTTCTGTTTTGAGCAAATGTCTTCCTGCCACTAGGCTCGACAGGATCCTCTACCTATGTAGATTTTAAAAAATGTTCCCAAATCTTCATCACCTCTGAACAGTTAAGCATTCCCCACAAGCCACATCTTTTTTTCTTTCTTGGGGATACCATCACATTTTACTGTCTGACCCACAATAGTACACAGTGATAAGAAAAATGTAGTAAAGGGAGAGGGGTCTCTTTTCTCAAAGTTCTCTAACAAAAAAACCCCAACAACCCAAGGTGTGGGAAATGTCTCTTCGGTTCGAACAGCTACTTCTGTGTTCACTCGCTCTGGTTTGGGTTTCGGGACGCTGCTGCGGTGTCCTCCCTCAGGCCGCGAGTGGTACACAAACTCTGCCCGGGCTGGGAGCGACGCTGTCCCTGCAAGCCGGCCCGGGCGAAGCGGGGGGGGGCGAGCGCGGAGCCGAAGTTTACCAGCGGAGGAGCGGCTGCGGGGCCGCGGCTGCCGCCCGGGAGCTCCGACCCTGCCACCCCCGCTCCTCCCCGGGCAGCCGAGGGGCCGCCGGTGCCCCGGGCTGCGGCGCTGCGGTGCCGGGGAGCCCCCGCGCCCGGTGTCCGCCGCCTGACGGGCGGGGCGGCGGGAGCGGCTCCGCCCCCGCTCGCTGCCAGGGCGGCTGAGGCAGCGGCCGCGCTGTCCGCGCTCGCCGCGCTCCGGCTTCGGGGCAGCGCCGCGCCGGGAGGATGCGAGTGGGCGCCGCGGAGCGAGGCGAGGGCGCGGGCGGCCGCGGCGTTGGGAGCTCCCGGCCCATCCGCCGCCCCCCCGCCCCGAAAGAAGTGCAGTAGTTTGTGAAGCGCAAGATGGCGGCGCGGCCGTGAGCGCAGGCGGCGGGCGGGCGGCGGCGCGGGCTGAGGGGGCGAGGCGGAGCGGCGCCGGCAGGTAGGGACTCGCTGAGGGCGGCCCTCGGCGCCGGGAGGCGGGAGGGCGACCCCGCTGCCCGGGGAGACGCGCCCTGCGCCCGCCCCCGCTTCCCCCGGGAGCGGCCGGGAGCTCCTCCGGTAGGGACGGGACAGCGCTGCCTCCCCGGGGCGGGGGCGGCTCCCGGCCAGCGGGGGCGGGCGGGCCGGGCCCGACGGGGACTGCGCCCGCAGGGTGGGCGCGGTGGGGCGGCCGCGCCCCGCCCGCCTCCCCATTGTCTGGCGGCGGCGCTGCCCCCGCGGACGGGGGTCATCGCCCGTCGGGGGCGGCGGGCTCCAGACGGGCTCGGGAAGGCAGAGCCGTGGCATCCCTTGGAAGCGGATTGTGCGTGCTCCCCTGCCCCCGACCCGGCACGCAGTGGGGTCAAACCCCTCCGAGGACGTGCTCCTCTCCCCTTCCGTCCTTCCTCCGCCCCATGCCGGGAGCCTTCACGGGGCTTTGCTCGCCTCAGGGCGGAGGAAAATCCGTCTGACTCGTCGGTCAGAACGGAGAATCAAGAAGTTCAATCCCGAAGCGCCCAGAGGAGCCGGCGAGTTCCTGCCCGCTGTCACCGCTGGCGTTCAGGCGGACGGACGGACTGACGAGACTGACGGCAGGCAGCGAGCCATAAAGTTCTGGCTCCAGAGTTATCTTGCATCCCGTGGCGTTGCGGTGCGGGGGCGAGCGTGAAGGAACAGTACAGTGTGTGCAGGCAAAGTTGGGGAAGATGTCTGGTTTACTCCTCTGGGGGTGCCTGGGTTTTGGGGTGCATTCTGATGCTCAGCTCTCCCCTGTATCAGGATGTGCAGCACTGGAAACTAGCACCAACTTCAATAAACCATGCAATGGAGACAGTTCTGGATCTCTGAAAGGGCTCAGAGTATCTGCAGTAGTGAATGTTACCTGGTAGGTACTTGGACTTTATTTTTGAACTGCTTGGTAGGTTGAGTAGTTAAAGGAAATATGGGGAAGTTTACTGTGTACAAAGTGTCAAGTAAAATAGCGAAGGCTGAGATGTCTTGGTCTGCAAGCTGGCATAGGTGCCAGTTATTTTTAAAATAAGACATAGAATATATGGAGCATTTCAAAGCGCTTATAAACATTGTGTAAATAAAAAGTGGATTTTGTTATGAAACTTGGTACATGAAAACAAGTATTCCCTCAAATGTAGGAACGAGAGGGGAATTTTAAAAGCTGTGCTGTTGGTTTTCACCAGCGGTCTGCTTTTTTTTGTTTTTATTCAGAAGGATTTCACGCCAAAAAAAAAGAAAGCTTGTGAGTACTTACAGAAACCGTGTTTAAAACAACCTGTGTGATGTTGACTAGAGGACTGCTCTAAATTAAGACCCCTTGGAGCAAAAATGCATGATTAGAAACCCTTTTGTTACTTTCTTTAAACATTGCCAGCAAGGCAGTCAGTTCCACTGGTGGTGTTAAATGAATTCCCCTGAGTGGATTAGAAATAGATGCCATTTTGTATAACTGAAATTATTTGCTTTTAAATTTAGGCTAGTGGTTCTTGTATCTTGGCTAGACTGAAAAACCCTCTGCTATCATATTTGGATAATATGTATATTTACTATGATTGTCTCCAAACTTGACTTGGGAAAAGGTAGTACTTTGAGCTTTCCTTTGTGAGGCTTACTTTTCTACTTTCCTAATGCTTCTTATGGCTCTCTTCTGAAATATTTCCTCTCTTGCAACACCTCTCTTGATGTGAGTGCTTTAGCTGGATCCAGTGTCCTGATATCTACCCTAAACTGCTGTTGTTTATAACTGTTGTTTATTACATGAATAGACACTATTTATCACAAAGTTTGTCACAATACTTACCATTGGAGATTTAGAGCTATGTGTTGAACAGTTCTCCCTTTTGTAGATGCTCCACACTGAAGAATTTCTTTCAAATAATGGACTTTGTAGGATTCCTTTTGTTCCTAATGTACCCAGAAGGCTGTTTCTTGTATCTTTTGCTTCACTGGGCCGTCTGTAGCATTTCAGTTGCTATAGCTGAGATTTTCCCCTGGGTTTCCCACCATTTGTTTATATGTAGTCTGAGAGAAAGGTTTAAATTTTGGGTTAACTTTCTCATCTAGTTGTGATTGGTGACCCATTTGTTTGTATGTAACTTTAGAAGAGTCATATTTGAAAAACAGCCGTTCATCTTTGAAGTCAGATTCTTTCTTTAAGTCTGAGTTCAGGATTTTTTGCAGCTTTATGAAGCTTGAACTTTTAAAGAACCAAGTATATAAACTGTGTTTTTTTCTGTTTGTGAATAATAAATACAGCCGAGGCACAATCACTTGCAGCTAAGCTATGGCTAATGTTTATTTTGGTGATCAGTTTCTCTTTACCTATGAAGCTGAGGACTAGTAAAGATTTCATAGTATCAAATTCAGTGCTTGATGTTTTCTAATTTTTATGAATCCTGAGCTTCCTGTAAAATTTTCAGAATTACAATTGTGCTAAAATCCTGTGTGATAACAGTTTTGGGGTCATGGCGTGAGGGAGTGTTCTGAACGTTTTTAGCTGAGTGCATGGACATGCTGTTCTCTTCTATGTATAAATGGTCAATATTCCCTCTCCTTGTGCTTTAAATGCAGGGTCATTGATCCATAAATGTCCAAGATGGTTTGCTTCTGAGTTGTCAGGGACTTGTAAACAAGTGATGCAATTTTCAGTTTAGTCCTATTTTCCCTTTTGTTTGCTTCCTATTTCCTAAATAGGCAGCAATAGTGAGTGTAGCATTCTACTTGTGTGGCTCCTCACTACCTGTCAGTAGTGTCACCTTTGCAGAATATACACCTCTAAGAATACAATTTTCTGTTATTATTTAAGTTTCTAATATTGTCAAATTAGGCATTAAAGGGATGTGACTGCTTATGTTTTCAGCATTATTAGTTCCATTAATTCAAATTTACTGAATTCTTTTATTCTGTTTAATATTTTTTCTCTTTTCTCTTTTTTTTTTTCCTCATTTCTCTTTTTTCTCTTTTTCTCTCTTTTCTTTTTTTTTTTTTTTTTTTTAATTTTCATCACTAGTTGAGGACTTTCCCAAATAGTCAAACCATTTTGCTGCATAAACAGTTCTTTCCTTTTCTGTGGAGGTGGAAGCCACCAAAATGATACATTTCCTTATCCTGTACCAAGCAGATGGTATTTCATAATTCTATGGTTTGCACCACTTTTCACTGATGGTTCATTTCCAGTTCTGTAGTGTTTCTGTCAAGGAACTGGACAGAACTTCAGGGGGTCCACTCAAGTCTTTTTCATATCCTTCAGAGTTCAGTGAACTGTAATGTATTTCTTAGAACAGTGCCTATACTATCAGTGGATTCTTTCTAATCAGCTTCAGAGATGAGCTCAAATTGAGCAAAAGTCAGCTATTGTCACTTGTTAGAAGGTGTGTGCTGCTCTTTTATCCTTAAGAGCTTTGAGATCATAGTAAATGTTAGAGTTCAGTGCAATTCAGTGTAAAAGAGTAGAATCTAAAGGGGCAGAATGTAGCCTACATTTATTATACCATTAAAATTATAAGACACATTGTCATGCTAAAGTGCAGAAGACAGGAAAATTGCTGACAACTAAAGGAGGAACAGATGTAGCATGATTGGAGAACCTTCAGGAAAAATTGTAAA
Organism: Pseudopodoces humilis; assembly: GCF_049639895.1. Classification (NCBI taxonomy): domain Eukaryota; kingdom Metazoa; phylum Chordata; class Aves; order Passeriformes; family Paridae; genus Pseudopodoces; species Pseudopodoces humilis. The sequence continues at coordinate 11,601,658 of NC_142200.1, forward strand.
AACTTTCAATATGCTACTGTTTGCACTTCTTGAAAGATCTAAAAGGCAGCAAAGAACTTAATGTTGCAAACGTTCTTTAGCATAACCTCTGCTTGTGTCTGACAGGTCTAAAGGAACTTTATATATTCTACTTCAAAAGAGCAGGTTCCACATCATGTTTGGAACCATTTAAGAAAGTGTCTTTGGTATTTTAGGTTCACTCCGTGTAACTTGGCTTTCTCTGGTGGCGTTTTGCAGTATGCTGCTCACCTTCCTTGTCTAATAGTCTCACTAGGATTTGGAGGAACTTCACATGCTTTGAGGGGACCCACAATTTGAAACCACTGCTCAAGCAAGGCTTGAAGGCTGACAGTTTTGTTTAACAAGTGGGCAGACAGAACTCTATAATGGGGCACGTGTAACGCCAGCCCTCACTGCTTGGCAAAGCCAGCGTTGTTCTGTGAGTGCCAAATTCACCTCACCCAACAGAAGGACAGAAATGAGCTTTTGAACTTTCTAATGGTTATGGTAAAAGCTCCACATGTTCAGCACTCTGAATCTTCAAAGCATCTTCGAACCATATTTATTAGGTGGAAAATGGCTGTTAGCTCACAATGAATTCTGTGAATTGGGTAATCATAGAGATGTTAGGACTTGAATTACTGGTTACAGGTTAGGACTGTGATTATTTAAAATTGGCTTAGCTTAGAAAGGTGCTAAGAACTTCATAGATGGAAATGCATGTTTGTATAGTCCAAGGCAATCTTGGTAGAGGTCTCTAAGCTTGCCTTCTTTAAAGCTACGAAATAGATTAACGTACTCAAAATACAATACTAATGTGATTACTTTCCTCCCTGTGTTATAATGGAAAGACTTGGTTTGTGTGTCAAAATGCTGTTGATTTTAAAACTCTCTTACTGGCTCTGTGCATGGGTTTAAGGCTCTGTCTTGGTAATTAGGTGAGTTGAGATCTAGGAATGTTGTATGTTCAAAAAAGAGTAAAGGGAAACAGTGGGGAAGGAGTCAGGAAAGAGCAGTTAGTAACTACCTGACTGTAGAAGACTGGAAGTAAAATGTTTGTTACAGCTGTGTGCTTCCTCAAAAACTCCAGATTTCTAGTCAATCTTTAGAATACCTTCAGAGTAGAAAGATGCTTTTTATACATGGATCAGATACCTTCAGCAAATCAGTGGGAGCTCAGAGTGCTCTGCAAATCCAAGTTGTATCAGGAGGAGCTGGGCACTTGGCAGCAGTTGCCAAATGAGTTAGATGGAATAGGCTTGAAAGCTCAGGAGTTTCTGTTTCTTGGCAAGATCTTCAGCAAGGTAAAATGCATTTGTAGATGCAGTGGAATTTTTGAAGTGTTCAGCACCACACAATGTTCAGCCTTGTTTGCTGCGTTGAATACTTAATGGCTCTCTGTCCTCCAAACTTCTCAGGGTGGTCTGGTCTGACAAAAGGCTCACCACACCTAGAGTGTCATGTGAATTTGGGGTTTTTGTTCATGTTTCAGTTTGAGGAATTGATGCCCATGCAAGATCCCTGCTGGCATTGTAGGTATCTGCTTAAATATGATGCAAACACACACGGCTTCACTACTTGTAGCTTGTGAGTGTTTTTCAAATTTGACTTAATACATTTTACTTAAATTTGTTGGTGAACAGAGAACTCATTTTTGTATTGCATTAAAAGCAGTAATTTAGCATGGAAGAAACTACTTCCAGTGAGGTTTTTAGCGAGATGCCTGCAACTTTTGGGTGTTTTATGAATCCAAAACCATTCATTTTAATTCTGATTCTTGACAAGTAGCATTTCTTTTTTTTTTTTTCTTTTTTTTTTTTTTAAACTCTATTTCATGGGTTCCTCCAAGGGAAATATACCTTGGTGATATCAGCTGTTTGTTTCCTAGGGGGAAAGGAGGGAGGAGATGGGAGAAAAGAATAGTAATGATGAAAAGTAAGTTTACTCTTTCTACACATAGTAAAGAAATAATCACAAGCACACATCCTTAGAAAGATATATTAATCATAGTACATAAAGTCCAGAGAGGGAGAAGTTTTACATCATTGTGTACACTGAAATTCAGATTCCTTTGTTTTGAAAGCTTTCCAGTATATTAATATTTGCATGTATGATGACCATGTGAGCAGCACACTCTGATGTCACACACACTGACAAAGAGTGGGGAATACTTTGACTGCAGTTTAAGCCAGATGCATATGGGCACAAGGTAGTTCTAAGTTCAGAATTTGCAGATATGGTGCTTTATATGAGTGAATATCCTATTTCCAGATGTAATGCTCAATTACAGATAGTAATTACTATCTGTGAATTACTGAACAGGAGCCCTCTTCTTCACCAGGCAACGTTTAAGCCCTGTTGCTGCAGAGAGCTGGCGAGAGAGAGAGAGAGGCTGAGGGTGAGAGCTCACTGGAGGGTTAGGACTGAAAATTGCTTTGCACCAGAGCAGCTTCTTCAGCACTACTTTGTGTGGAAAGATACAGTCATTTCCACCCAAAGCAATGAAATAAAAAGCTCAGTCAGCCATTTCATCTTGAGATACCCCGCCCTCCGAAACAAATATTAAAAAGAAAATGTAGGTTTGACCTATGCATATCCCACTAATTTCCACTGATTAAGTTGATGCTTGTAATTGGGGTCTAGACAGGCTGTCTTTTGCAAAATACAAGTATCTTTTTAAAATTTCTGTAGAGAGAGTTACAAGATTTATGTAATCCCTTTGATACTATACTTAACCCAATAACAGCTTGAAAAGGAGTCTGTTTAGCTTATCTTTGTCCTTGATTCAGTTTTAATATATAATGTTTAAATGGAGGGGGAATTGATCTTTATTCTTAATGATTTGTGCAGCCTCAAAGCACAGTGGTTTCTAGTTGTGTGCTGCCTTTCCCACTGGGGGATGCAAACAAAAGAACAATAATTTCAGACTCCTCCTTCAGTTTCCAAGAGAACCTTAGCTGCTCAGGGATAGCTTTGAATTTTAAAAGCATCGTTCTTCCAAATTATGTATTGATTGCACACAAAATAGCAGTGCTCTAATATGCAATTTAAAACAAATGCACGATGGTGCTCATTTGTTTTTAATGCTGCTTTTTCCAGCAGAGAAACAAAAAGAGGATTCTATTCCCATAAACCAGTCTTGCAAAATCCTTACAAACATTTATTAGTCTAGACACAAAATATTCTCACCCAGCCTCAGCTTGACGATGACAAAAAAAAAAAAAAAAAAAAAAAGCAAGCTAATATTGTACTTGGCTGTCAAAAAAGGAAAAAAAGAAAAAGCTTGCCCCAGGCTAGTGAACCAGTAACATTTTGCTGGGCCTGCTTACAACAACAGATGCATCTTATTCCCATGGGGTTTCCAGGCCTGCCTATTTTCTATGCTAAACTTGGACACTCTTATAAACATTTTCTTTGAGTACCACATCCCAGTCATATCCTGGGCTCTTCTGATTTGGTTTATTTAATAATGATACCAGACATGTTCGTCTTACCTCTCCTGATAAGTCTTTCTATTTCCCTGTCTCCCCTAGGTATCATTTAACTAGTGCATTAATTCAAAACCAGTTTTAATATATGGAACCTGGAATAATGGAAATAGGTGATTTGATCATAGCTTGAATCTGAACATAGGAAACCCTGATATAAATGATTTCTCCTAACCTTGAGTTAAATTGATGCTTTTGATAACTTTTGTAAATAACAAATGATTCTTTCTCATTGTTTGATATTGTAGTAGTTTGCAGAGGTTTTTTTTGTAAAGGGATAAATTATATCAGGGAGTGTTACTTTATCTCAACATACACTCAGATTATTCACTTTTACTTCTCATTTTCCTAGAAAACTGGGAATTATGCACATCTTGTTTTTCAGTTAATGATTAGTTCCTGCTTATCCAAATTTATGTCTAACTGCATTTGATTAGAAATTAAAATTTAACTTAAAATGTACCTAAATGGCCTAACATGTCTATATTATTAAGTTACTGTAAATATGTAGCATATCTAAGAGTACATTTATTCAAACATGACTTTTTTTTTAAGCCTACTGATTTGTGAGACAAATTATGATACTTCTTTAATACTCTGTAAATTTTTTGTTTCTATGATGACATATTAAGTGTCTGTTAAGATTTTATCCTTGGCAGAGTTTATCCTTAAGCCTGAATTGGAGATCTTACACAGAAGAAAAGCCATCCTGCTTTTTAAAGTTTGGGGCAGGAGCTTCTGTCAAACAGGAAGTAATTTCTGCCTTCATCTACTCAGTGCAGATGTCTACAAAGTGAATTTCTGCACACCAGGTTATTGGTTAACTGACAATAATTCAGTGTTTCTACTGAGAATTTCCAACTTTGTTAAGTAAAACAATAATGCCTTGAACTAAAACTATCCATTATAATACTGATTTTTTTTTTTAAGTCCTTTTATTCCATTAATAAAAACTTAGCTGTTCACAATTGGAACAGAACTTCCGACAGTAATTGGTGCTCTTAATGATTATGTCTGGTCTAATGTCAGTATATAAGATAGGTGTTTCTCCTATGAGAGAATGTGTTCAGTGTGTTCTTGAAACATTAAATTAACAAAATCTTTCTGTTTAAAACTTACAGTCTAAATAATAGATGGTTTAAATATAATACTGATTCTTCTCTTCCTTCCCCCCCAATTGTTATGCTGTTTTGTGCTGTATAATGTTTTTAGGCTTTTCTGTTACCTCTTACATGTGTTTTTATCAGCACATTCCTTTAAAAATTCTACTGCTCATTCTCATTTAAATTAGTGAGAGTATGATTTTGACCCTACGAAATTTATGCAGCTTAAAGCTACCTATATTTTTTAAAACAGAACTAATCGATTTTTCTTATGGTGTTTAAATGTAATGCAAAAAAGAAAAAAGCATCTTCACAGCTATTAAAGTACAGTGTTTTAGTTAACTCCATATTTTCCACTTAAATCATGTTGTGCTTATTTTCCACCATCACACTTGAGAGATACAAAGTGAAAGAGGGCAGTCTGTTTTCGGTGATCTGCTCTCGTACTTCCCTGCCAGGACTGAACATCGGAGGTTTGTGTTTCTCCTGCAGGAGTGGCTCACATGACAGGCAGCTCCAGCAGAGCAGGGCAAAAGGTGCAGCCTCCAGCTTTCCTCAGCCAGTGGCTCCCAAACTGGGATTGTATTCTCTGGGCCTCTGAGCAGTGACGAGAGGGGTCATGTGTCTGGCACAGAGTGAGTTGCAGAGGTCAGGTTCACAGTCAAAGTTTAGGGCATTAGCCTGGGAAACAGTGGAACAGGGAGCCAGCCTGGTGAAAGACTTGCTGATTCTTTGCTGTTGCGTTGCATCCTTTGTTCAGGTGAGCTGGGAGCAGCGTGGGACTGCTGGGCGCCAGGTCCAGCAGTGCCTGTGAAGTGGAGACTACAGTGAAATGCTGTACCTGCAGATCTCTTGTTCCCTGTGCCACGGGCTGAGATGCTTGTTCTGATCTGCTGACTCTTCAGGATTCATTACCCCCTGGTAACTTGGGTACACAGTCATCTCTCAGACTTCTGCAGTGACTGTACTTCAGATTCATCTTTCTAATCCACGTTGTACTTGAAAGCCTCTGTAGTCCCCTGTCTTTTGCCTTTTTTGTCACTGGGCTGATAGGCAGTAAGCAATGTTTATCCACTCTGTGGATGAATGATGGGGGCATGGGGTGGGGGGTGAGGGAATTGATCTTGTCACACATGGAAGAAGACATTATCTCCCACAGAAATCAGCAGGAGTACCTAAGGAGTACACTGCAGTACTCAGCAGGGGCATGGAGTCACGTCACTGTTGCAAATACAAATGGTTTGCTTTTCACAAAGGTTAACTTGGTACACAGTGGTATTTTACTAGAGAATTGAGACCTGCAGAGATGTTTATGCAGGCAGCTTGGACTATCCTCTTTTGTCTTTGTTATATGCTTGAACATCTCAAAATCCTGAGGAAAAGCATTAGAGTAGAAGGGACATTTGAAGATCGTCTAGTTCAGCCTCCTGTTCAAAGCAAAGTTATCTGTGATGGTAGATAGGGTTGTTCAGGGTCTTATCAAATTTTGAAAACTTGCAAGGATGGAAATTCCTTAAAATACCCAAGCACATTTTTACAAACTCTCCAGACAAGTGGTTACAATTCCTCACCAGTACTGAAGTGCTGTTGCCTCCATCATCACTATGCCCCTAAAGTGATCTGCAGCAGACATAGAGTATGTTTGTGTTGCAAGGAAAGACAAGCCTGAGTGAGCTTGATAGTCTCACCCTGGTCCTAGCAGTAATTTAGTGCTGCAGTGGGAATATTTGCACTTAGACCAAGTGCTCTGAATACAGAGATGGGAACTTACATGTTGTATTTTGACTTGTGAATATGCTGTTCCATGACCAGCATTGTTTGGATCAGGTCAGACGATAGCATCATGGAGAACTTCTATAAGATCAGCCGTACTTGTAAGCATGAACATAAAATTCTTCTGCATTTTTCCACAATGGAGGAGTCTGCTAGTAGGGACTAGGTCAATTCTTTGTTGTGTCTGTTCTTATGTGATTCAGTTTACAATTGTAAAGCTGTTATATGACACTGGAACATTCTGGAGCACCTTAAAAAGAACCTTAGAAAATACCAGATCTGAAGTAAATTTCTTAAATTGCATCCAAAATGGAGTTGCAAATCATGTGCTATTTAACATAAAGGACTTTTTATGCACTCTGCACTCCTTGGCCTTCTCACAAGTGGAAGCAGACCTTCAAGACTGGAGGAGGCTTTAAGGAGGACATGGGGTAGAGCAAGGCACACAGGAAAGGTTCTGAGCAAACACATTTGAGTGAAAACTCAAATGTGAAAGACTGGACCAAGTGGTGGAGGAGATTCTAAAGAGCAGCTGAAACCTTGAAACTGTGCCTTATTGTCTTCACCTTGACATGACATAAGGTGGGTCCATGCAGCAGAATTGATCTTTGTTGCTTTCCGATTGAAACTCTTAAGTCCTTGCTTTTTCCGCATTCATGAAACACTGGTTCATACAAACACTGTGTTTATACATTTGTTTCAAGTATTTTGGGGTCCTTACAAGTTATTTAAATTATGGATCTGTGTTCTGGTGTATGCAAGTCTGTGTGCATGTGTGGAGCACATAGCTGTGTGTATTAGTGTCACCTGGTCAGTTCACTCCAAGTCCCTGTTTTCAGTTATTTATAATAGTTGAAATGAGAATTTCTCACATTGTTTCTGTCTTGAGGATGCTTTTATTCTCTAATCATCGAGTTTTGGGGAAACATTGGCTGGTTCAAGAGTAAAATTAACAGAGTGAGGAGGGAAGCAAGGAGAGGAAGAGAGGCAATCTCCATGTAAAAGCTGTATTACCTTTCTTTTTCTGAGCAGCTCTGTGCCTAAGGGATTTGACACAGGAACTTGAAATTTGGCAAGGATCTGGCCTTGAGGTCTGAGAAATGCATTCCACTGAAAAAAAAAAAAAAAAAAAAGGTCAGAATTATGAGTAATGTGATACATTTATCACTGCCTTTTTTCAGGATGTTTTATCACCTGCTCTTGATCATGCTTTTATGCCTCTCGTGCACATCTGCAGACTGCCTTAAACCACCTGTGTTTAATGGATTCTTCTGGATTCTCCTCTGTCTATCTAGGTTCTTCTATTGTCATCCATCAGGGTAGTCCTTAACCTGCTGCTGCTCCTTGGGCTTCTGCTAATGCCACTGGCCTAGCAGAAGGTATGAAAGTATTGGGAGCTGTAAGCCCTGAAGACCCAGTCCTATTTTTCAAGGGTAGAGTGCTACTAATACTCTTATTTGTTGAGAAGTACCATTTTGAGTGGTGACAGCCAAACATAAATGAAAGCAGAAAGCAGCCAGTGTGAAATCTGGTTTCCAGTGTGATGAGGGCTCATACGGTTTGTTGGAATTGGTGGAGGAGGGGGAGAGGAGAGCGAGACAGTCTGTGCTGGGCTGTGTCACCTCAAAATCGTGGGGGTTCCTGCTCAGCATCAGTGATGACTCTGGAATGGGCTGGGCTCTCTAGTGAGGAGACCATCTGTAGGATTGCAGCTTGGATCTCTAGAGGTGTTGGGGGACGTGAACTCCAGGAAGTTGAAGGAAGGTCTTGTACTTGCAGCACTGGACTAGAGCCTGGGAAAATTAATGTCTCTAGAAATTTTTCATCTGAAAGAAAAAAACCAATGCAGAATGTAGTTGAAAGGAGCATTTTGTGAAGTCATATGTGTGCCAGATTGTTTCATTTTAAACAAGGAAATCCAATGATAATAAAACCTTTTGTTTTGGTGTTTTAAGGAGAAACTTTTTTGACAAACAGTTTTTAACATTAATAATTTCTTACTGTTCTAATTTTTTTAAAGCAAACATGAAACATTTGGAGTGTTGAATTAAATGTTTATTCAATGCAGAACACATTAAAATTTCTCTTCAATTTATTTATTGATATAGGTAATTTATTTCTTCATCTTTTCTGTTTTGTATGTAATAGCACAGCAATTAAAACAAAATAGAGCTGTAGCTATGCAAAACAAAAAAATTCCCCGACTGCTGCCATTTTATTGGGTATGATAAGCATTTACCTAAGTCTGGTACTCACTTTCAAATATAGTCATGCAGAGATGCCTGTACTCTTAAATGTACCAAGTGCTCACAGTTTGAATTGGACACTTCAGAGTCAATAAAATAAAGGTCTGGCTATGTGAGAGTAGCTGCCAGGGTGTCTGTATCACACAGAAAATACCTGTGTGTGTGACTGAGGAACAGAGACATGCAGCATTCATCCTAAAGGTACCTCTTGGTCAGTGCACCCTTGTTTTTTAAGTACTTGAGATGTTTGGTCATTAGCTTTATATGATCAGATACAAAACCTGGTTAAGGCTTTCTGTATCAAGATCAGGGGGACAAGTTACTGTGCTCTCCACAGAGGTACCTGGGGCATATTGTGCAATAGAGAAAGATAATGTAGGTTATTTAGTGGTCACTTCTGGCATGAAATTCTGACATTTACTTTGATGGAACTGTTTTGTTACCCATTAAAACCAGCACCGAGAGGAAGTAACTGAGAAAGTCCAGTCACATGTCCTGTGGCAGGCTCCCTTCAGCCTCTGCTAGGCTTTTTGTCACCTTTCCAGTGCTCAGTCACGGGTCTAGCTTTGGCACAGCCTGGAGCTCTGTGTGGGCACTACAGTAGCCTTTTGGTACTTGCCTCCCTCATTACCAGTCTTAATGCAGCAAGGACCCTAAGTGGGCCTTATCTTTGTAATACATGAGGACTTCTGCTGAAATCAGTTTGACAAGTTTCACTCCCATGTTAGATTAGTAGTACCAGACCTTATTTTAAAAGAGGAATCAAATGTGAATATCACAGGATTAACTGAGATACGGCTTTATTTTAGAGTCATAAGCAGTAAGGCTTTCTGAACTTTGAAGATAATGAACAACTGAAGAAAATGGCACTGCAACAAAGTCCTTCAGCCTTCTCACTGAGAGGCAGCACAGATCAGTGTATTAGCCTACACTGAGCTCTGCAGAGTAGTTTCTGACATAGACACATCTACCCTGAATAAATGGTAGTAGAAGGAGGCTAAACAAAGGATCAACAACTGCTTATTGTCATGGGTTATAAGAAGGCAGCATTTTCTGTGTGAAGTCATATGCAATTTGTAATCTAGGTGGATTTAAAAGTTAGAAGCAGGTTCTATTGCTTCATCTTCTCCTGAGCCATTCTCTGCATAGTCTTAAAATCACATTACATGGGGTTGGATTTTTTTTGGCATGCTTTTCCTGCACACTGAATGGAAGTGTCATACAGCAAGCAGGGAGCAATGCCTTTTCAGAAAGCATGCACCCTCAACACACAGTGAATGTTTTCTGTAAACTCATTTATTTTTCTTGCTGCATCAGCTACTCCTGTTTGGAGGAGGGAGGGATGAAATGAGTAAAAAAAAAAAAATACTGGAAGCAGGTTCTTTCATGTTTGTTTTCTGTGGTCAAATCTATGTCTTTTTCTTCTCAAACTGTAATCAGATGGGAAGAAGGTTTCTGCCTCCATTTAGAAAATATTTATGTAAGTCTTCATCCAAATTTGCTATAAAGACAACTTTAAATGTTGAATTCCACTCTGGAATGAATCTGTCTTAATATAATTGTTAATTAATTGGGATTGTTATCTGTTTATGTTTCTGAAGAATAGTGTCCTGAGAAATTGCCTGCTGAAAGATAAAATATCAGATTCTGGACTTTCAAAATATATGCCTGCACTTGCTGGTTTATGTTCCTAGAAAAACATCTGTTTCGTGGGCTGATTTGCTAGGAATGTCAATTCTATGAAAATCTGAGGTGATATTACAGAAGGGGATTGCAGTGTAAATAATTGTAAGTTTTTATTTGGATTCCTTTTTTTAAAAATGCTGCCTTTGACATAAAATAAACATCTGGATTATTGCAAACCAAATTGCACAGTACAATGTCAATATTCATAAGGAGGGATAAAAAGAGAACATTTTTCAAAATATTTTGTCACATATTTGACCTTAAGGTATGTAAGGGACAAGCAAAAGCATTCTCTGAACCATTAGTGATGACCTTCAGGAATTCATGGAATATGAGGGTGGTCCCAGTGGCCTTGAGACAGGACAGGCAAGCACAAGACTGGACACAAGTCTACCCAGCCTTAACCAAGGGAAATGCTTGAGCAGAGGAGAACACATAGTGAATCACAAGTCAGTTAAAGGGATCTTCATTCCCAGCTCAATACAGGGAGAACTTAGTAAAAAACAGTCTGTAAGAACCTGGAGAATTGTAACAAGGTTCTTACAAAGGTGGACTTGGCAAAACCACACTGTTATTTCATTTTTTGTCATTGGCCTACTGGTACAGAATGTTGCAGACCTTACTGAAGTCTAGCTATGTGGCAGGGTCCCTCACACTCCTGTACACAGAACAGGAGAGGTATTTTAGAGGAAATAAAGATTCCAAGGATGATGCATAATTGGTTGGATAAACTATGTAACTCTGAGTTTTCATAATCCCCTGCTAAAATTGTAAGAACATGTCAAGCAGGGTGCTACAGGTAGAATAATCAGATTTGCTCCAGGGAGGAGGGAATGGAGGTTTCTGTAAAGTCTTTAGAGTAGAGAAGGCTGGGAAGGGTTGCAAGCATCTCACTTTGTTGAGATTTTACTGAATGCTGTCAGTAAAATCTTCATAGCCATGAATTAAACAGGGTTTTGACATCACAGTATCCTTTTAAACAAACCCCACAACATTTTACACAGTGTAGTCAGAAGAGCATAGATGCAGCTTTCTTTTTCTGAGACCTGTTTGCATCAAAGAAATGTGTTGCTATCTTGGTAAATAGAGGAGGGATGTGATAATCTGCCTATGCAACTTAAGCAAAAACAAAGCACAGCAGAGATATGATACAGATTTAGCTAAAAGCCTACAGGTGCTGCAATTGCACGTACACCTGTTGGCTTACAGGCACTGTGAGCACTGTTGGGTACATGAGGAGACTGGAGAACATTTATTGATTTGTTGAACAAGTTTCTCTTTTTATTCCTTATCTCCAGCCTTGCCTTCAGCATGCTTCAATACCTCATGTCAGATCAAATGTTGCTTTCACTTGTGCTCCAGGCCATCCCAGAATGGGACCCTTGGCAGGCACCTAAGCTCACCCAGACTGCCGTGTGTATAAATCCTATGTGCTGTGCTAGGAATGAGGCACTTCAGAGTACCACAGTCATTTCTCAAAATGCCACTTCAGTCAGCAAAACTATCTGTTAAGTTGCTTTTTAAATAGGCATTTCTGGCATTTCTGAAGTTTTACTCAAAATCTTAGAAACATTAGGTAATACCACCCAGCTCTTCCCCCAGAGCATTGCTCAACATTGTCTTGGCAGTTGTCTTCCCTTTTATCAAGAGCCCTCCAGCCCCACAGAGAAGCAGCACAGTTAATAATGTTCTACCTCTTGTCCCTCAGAACACTGAGACAAATGGATCTATTTAGCTTTGCTTCGTGGTTCTCTCGCTGCAAAGAGAAATGAGGTGGCCTGCAGTAGGTACTTTGTACATACATGAAGATAAATATCTTTTGCACTTCTGTGCTCAGTTTTACAGACTGCCACTCTTAACTTGTGGAAGAAGGATATCTTTCTTCTCCAGTACCATTAAATAATTGTCATCCTGGAATGATGATTACCCAAGATTTATTGAGCATTTTCAGTGTCCTTAATGCCATGTAACCATATCCTTGGTATAAAAAGCCTATCACATGAGGCTCTGCACTTTGAATGTAGTCACAGATGTAGTGCAGAGGGTGACTGTTAAAAACATTTGAGGATATTTATGAAGCAGTAAGGTGACACACAGCTTCCAAAACAGAGCTTACAGAACAGCAGGGAGTGGCAACTGTGGATGAACACTTCTGTCTTTTGCCTAAAGGAAAAATGTGAAGCAAAGGCTTCTGCTTTGGATATCAGTCTTTAATGCTTTTTCTCTCTCTATTACAGTTTACACAATCAGTCATGTCTTTGTTAATGCAAAGAGGCATGAAAACAGATTTTAGTTAATTGCAACGTGCTAGCAATCAACTTTTATTGGTTTGGGATTGGTCTTCAATAGGAGAATGACATTTGGGAAGCTAGGAAAAAAGGATAGGTGTCTTTTGTCTGTCAGAGTGCTTTAAAAAGACATTGTTTTGCCTGTTTTCAGAGGTGGAAGAAAGGCCTTGCACATGATTGTGCTTGCATTTATAATGCAATAGAAAAATACTCTAAACCTGCCATTTCTGGGACACGTCACAGCCTCTGACATGAAAGCCATGACAGAGCCAGTAGTGGAGATGTTGTACTGGGCTCAAGTTAGTGATAGGAAGGACCTGAGCTCACAGAACAGTCAAAATAAGTTGTTGTAGCTTTGGCAAAACAGTCCAATGGCAAGACTGACCTCAGCCCTGTGCCAAGAAAAAGGTTTCTGAAGCAAGGGAAACAGTCAGAAGGTTACCTGGTTTACACCATTCTGTTGTTTAGGTCTGTCACTGTATTAACATGAGCTGAAACAAATTTCAGCCTGTACTAAGTGGATTGGATTTTGCCTTTCTTACCTTAGCTTCAACTATCTCTTCTTGGAATGGGTCTGCTGGTTTCAGGGGATGAGCAGTGGCACACTAAGCCCCAAAGGACTGAATTACTTTAAACCATAATATGTAGCAAAATAGAAGTTATTATTTAAATTAAACTAATTCCAGTGTCTCTTCTTTATTACAGGTGGTGGATGTGGACTTTAAAACAGTGTGTCTCAACATCTCATCCTCAACTATTTTTAATCTGATTGCACTACGAAAGAAAAGCTGCTAATGGGATAAATGTTGAGACTTTACAAGAACTGACTTGAAGTACCGAAAGCCATTATTATTATTATTATTATTATTATTATTATTATTATTACTATTATTAATCAAGAAGAGCTTGAAGCTAAGTCTGTATCTGACCAGTTGTAACAGTCATGGCAAGTAAACGAAAATCAACAACACCCTGCATGGTCTTAGCCAATGAGCAGGATCCAGATCTAGAAATGGTATCAGACCTGGAGGAAGGACCACCTGTGCTCACGCCAGCAGATAACCCTACAGGAGAGAGTGTCACAAGTGATGAGGATGTTCATGAGTATGTGGATTCAGACAATAAGAAAAACACAAATAAAGTAGAAGGTGGTTATGAGTGTAAATACTGTACTTTTCAGACTCCAGATCTCAATATGTTTACTTTCCATGTGGATTCAGAACACCCCAACGTAGTATTAAATTCATCCTATGTTTGTTTAGAATGTAATTTCCTTACCAAAAGATATGATGCCCTCTCAGAACATAATTTGAAGCACCACCCTGGAGAGGAAAATTTTAAATTGACAATGGTGAAACGAAATAACCAGACAATCTTTGAACAGACAGTAAATGATCTCACTTTTGATGGGAGTTTTGTTAGAGAAGAAAATGCTGGACAGGCTGACTCTTCTGAGGTCCCCTCATCAGGGATCTCCATTAGCAAAACTCCTATCATGAAAATGATGAAAAACAAAACCGAGGCTAAACGTATTGCTGTTTTCCACAATGTAGTTGATGACATTCCTGGTGAAGAAAAGGGAACTGAAAATGATCCAAACTCAGAAGAAGTAGTAGAAAACCCCCCACCGGCAGTTTCTGAGTCAAAACCAAGCCATTCAGTTGTTTGCAGTGCAGCAGATGTGGCTGGTGCAGTAGTGAACCCGGCACCAGTGCTTCAGCCTGGGGTGGCACAGGTTATAACAGCTGTTACAGCTCCACAGAACTCAAACCTGATTCCGAAAGTACTAATACCTGTAAATAGCATTCCGGCCTATAACACTGCTTTGGATAACAATCCTCTTTTGCTTAACACCTACAACAAATTCCCATATCCAACCATGTCAGAAATCACTGTTCTTTCCTCTCAAGCTAAGTACACAGAGGAACAGATTAAAATATGGTTTTCTGCCCAGCGTCTGAAACACGGAGTGAGTTGGACACCAGAGGAGGTGGAGGAAGCAAGGAGGAAACAATTTAATGGCACAGTGCATACTGTGCCACAGACAATTACTGTTATTCCAGCACACATTTCGGCCGCTAGCAATGGTTTACCTTCAATTTTACAGACATGCCAAATAGTTGGTCAGCCAGGACTTGTTCTCACTCAAGTTGCAGGTACAAATACATTACCAGTAACAGCTCCGATAGCTTTGACTGTAGCAGGAGTCCCAAGCCAAACACAGTTACAGAAGAGTCAGATTCACAGTGCTCAGCCTATTGCAGAAACCAAACAAGTAGCTGCCATTCCAGCCCCTCAGCCTATCAAAAATGAATCCACACTAATGAATCCTGACTCCTTTGGCATCCGAGCAAAAAAAACTAAGGAACAACTGGCAGAATTGAAAGTCAGCTACCTTAAAAACCAGTTTCCTCAAGACTCAGAAATTGTTAGACTTATGAAAATAACAGGCCTCACTAAAGGAGAGATCAAAAAATGGTTCAGTGATACACGCTACAATCAGAGAAACTCAAAGAATAATCATGGGATTCATCTCAATAGTGATTCGTGTGCCACCATTGTTATTGATTCAAGTGATGAAATGAATGAATCTCCAACAGGAGTCACTACACAGAGCAAATCATCTTGGGTTACTTTTCCTGATTTCAGCCCACAGAAATTCAAAGAAAAGACTTCTGAACAGCTGCAAGTCCTCCAGGCAAGTTTTCTTAATAACCCTGTCCTTACTGAGGAAGAGATGAATAGGTTAAGAGCCCAAACAAAACTGACCAGGAGAGAGATTGATGCCTGGTTTACAGAAAAAAGGAAATCAAATGTCTTGAAGGAAGAGGGAGTTGACATGAATGAAAGCAATGCTGGCAGCTCAAAAGAGGAGACTGGAGAAACATCTGTGGGAGATGGAGCAGCAGGAACAAAATCAGGGTGTTCCACTTCAAGCAAAATAGGCAAAAAATCACCAGAGCAGTTGCACATGCTCAAAAGTTCTTTTGTCCGTACTCAGTGGCCATCTCCACAAGAATACAACAAGCTGGCAGAAGAAACTGGGCTTCCAAGATCAGAAATTGTGAGCTGGTTTGGAGATACTCGGTACGCCTGGAAAAATGGTGGATTGAAATGGTATTACTATTACCAGAGTGCCAATGCAAACAGTCTGAATGGCCAAGGCTTTGCAAGGAAGAGAGGGAGAGGAAGACCAAAAGGAAGGGGGAGAGGGAGGCCTCGGGGGAGGCCTCGGGGAAGCAAGAGATTAAATTGCTGGGACAGAGCTGTGTCTGTCATAAAATTTAAAACTGGAACAGCAATCCTGAAGGACTATTATATGAAGCACAAATTCCTTAATGAGCAAGACCTTGATGAACTGGTAGCCAAATCTCACATGGGATATGAGCAGGTCAGAGAATGGTTTGCAGAAAGGCAAAGAAGATTAGAACTTGGAATAGAGCTGTTTGATGAGAATGAGGAGGAAGAGGAAATGCTGGATGATCAGGAGGATGAGGAAGAAACAGATGATAGTGATACTTGGGAACCCCCCAGACATGTTAAACGTAAACTTTCAAAAACTGACTGATGTACAATTAGGAATTTGGGGACCAAAACCCTATGAATTAGGTTTGATGTTATGGTGAAGAGCCACATGATTTTTCATGGCCTTCAGTTTAGCAAGCAGCTGCTTAGCATCTTCCTTCCACCTAAGAGTGCATAGGCAAGATGCTACCTGTGCAGGCAAGAACTGTTTGCTTTGTTGCTACAAGAGGTGAACATCCTCGGGCCTGTCCTGGGACAGGGGGTTACAAGTCAGATCAAGTTCAGCTCCTCCTTTTCCACACTACCGATGGGAAGGTTCATATTCATCATACACGTGACTGCTTCTCAATATTTAATTGCCTTATGTTGTTTAATTCCAAAAAACCACAGACTTTTTTTTTGTTGTTGCTGTAAGAGAACATTACCTGCTTATGAAGGAGGAAAACAAAAATATTAGATGTCTTTTTGCAAACATCCCTTCATCAGAAAGGTTTCAAGGCCTGGGTTTATTTCTTAAGGAAAGTGTTGAAAACAGAAGGGGAAAAGTGTGACAAAAGGAACCAATGAACCTAGGGGTGAGGATTGATTGGTTTAAGAAAATAAGGTGATGTCTGCACCTTTTGCATATCTTAAGAGTGGTTTGGGTTTACAGAACTTGGACTGAAATGTTCCTTGTTGATAATTATGAGCTAACTGAATGAGTCTGATGCTAGAAGATGCTTTCTGTGCCAGTTAATCTGTGTATCCCACATCAGTCTAATTTAAATGCCTGACAGACTTGTTGCAGTTAATAGTAACACTCACTTCTACCTTGTGCATTCTTTCCTTTGTTGGAAATGATAAAAGAGGTATGTTTCTAGCAAAAAAGAGTAATTTCTTGAAATCTGACACAGAGTTTTAATGTTAACATAAGACAAAAACTGCCTAAAAGTTGTTCAGAGTTGCTTAGGGGTTTGTAAGAATACACAGATACAGAGATGAAAAGCATCTTTTGGTGCTAGTAAGAAAGGTTTTCAAGTAAGTTGTGGCAATGACATGGTGTTTAATTCACAAACAAAATGAAGTTATGTGGCTTTTAGATACTTAGTATTTACACGTTAGTGTTGAATTGTTCTTCAGTGGTAGCCCAGTGGAGTGATTTGTGTGTGGGTTTAACTGTAAAACATCCTAACTGTTGGACTCACCACTGTGTTGATTGCTCCTAGGACTGCTGGGTGAACATACTTATTTCTGGAGGTGGTTTGATCTACCTGAACTGAACTCCAGAATAGTTTAATCTGATATAAAACATTCCCATCTTAAATAAGTGTATATAAAATAGAAAAAAAAAAAAAAAAAAAAAAGCTATTTGGTCTCAATACCATGAAGTCATAGTGCAGTTTGAATTAGCAACTTAAAACAATGGGCCAAATTCACACAAATTAATTAAGGCAGATGTTTGGCATCTGAGAGAACTGGTACTCTGAGGAAGAGTAGTTTGTATTCTTGCTACTGCCAGCCTGCATTTTTAGGGATAAGTTACTTTAGATGTCAAAAGATGGTGATGAATTGGTGCTGCTGTCACCAACATTGTCTGCTTTTACATTGGCACTAATGGAATGGATACTAGCTATCTCCTTTTGCACATCTGTCAGCATCTTCTCTGTAGGCTTCTGCATCTGATGACCAATGAGGATAGATTAGCGCAGAGAAAATGGGACCTAGTGTCTCCCCATCTTCAAGAACCTATTCTAGAATTTTAGAATTAGTCTTTCTTCTGGTCTGTGATAACTGTCAAAAAAAAAAACAGGAAAGCCCTTTTGGTCATGATTTTCTGAAGCAGAGGAGTCCATGTTAGATCTGGTTTTCATATCTGAATGTGGGTGAAGCCCAGGCTAGAGTAAGAAACAGAGTAGTGTCTGACAAAAAATATTAACCTCCCAGACCTTCCTCTCTAGACTCTTGTAGCTGCCCTTCTGCTCACAGATTGAATAAGCTTCCTGAGCTGCAGGAGGATGTTTCATATGAAACCCATTTACTGGGTGACCTCTTCTGACTGTTTCAAGACTATTGGAGAGAAAAAGGCAATAGCTTATGGTATATGTCATGAATTTGATGATGAAACTATTCCTTGGCTTCCAAGGCTTAAGAGTTGGTGAGACACAAAGTGGCCAACATTGCTACAGAGGAATCATCAAGCATCCCTTAATTTAACTTTGGAGTGGGGCAGAAGCAAACCCCATTGTCAGCATATTTCACGGGAGTGATTATGACTCTGCATGTGAGGTGGTACAAGCAAGATCAAGATCTGGCCTTTTCAGCATGGGGTTGGGAGGGATTCTCATTTGTCTGGTAATAGTGTAGATGATAGTAGTACTGTGCTGTCATAGATGCCAGCAGATACAAGAAAGACTCAAGCTAGCTTCAAGTTCTCTTGGGAATACAGGGTCAAAAATCTGTGCTTGATGAGTAGGAAAGAACAAAGCCAGAAGGAAAACATGCTATTTTTAGGTTTCCAAAAATATTAAACCAAATCCTTGGGAATATGCCTCTAGCAAGCAAAATCTGGGAGTTGCCTTAATCCTTGAAGTTGACCCAGAATTAATTTTCTTTAAAAAAAAAGCCCAAAAACCCAAAACAACCAATCAGCCTGTCCAAATAAATATCTCCATTTTTGTTAGCAGAGACTTATTTAGGTTAGCTAGGAATCCTGTCTTTAAAAAATGGAGAAAAATACAAAGATCCAAGTTAATTACAACTGAGATATTTTCCACTTTGGCAGTGTTCTATTAAATAACACTCAGCTACAATGGTAGGCCTTAGCACATCTGGTCTGAAAAACACAGGAAGAGGAAATACATTTTTTATCAGACTAAATATAGTTGGATTGGAGGTCTTTCAGTAGAATGGTCAGAGACAGTGGCTGATGCATACTCGGCCAGATTTTTGGCTGTCCATGTGTTTCACTGGCTATACCAGTATTTACAGCTCAGTGAGGAAATTATCTCTTTGCAGAACATAAAATTTAAATTAAACCATGTGCTGTGGATCAGCTGAGAGATGCAGAGCCTACACATAGCATGTTGGGCTACATGCACATTTTAAGCCTTTTCAAGGATAAGGAAAATTTGGGTGGGTTCAGCCTGAAGACAGAAGTTGTATGCATTCATTATTGTCCATAGTCTGACTGTTATTTCTGTTTGAACAGAATCCATTAATTACCAGTCTGTTTCATGTTTACAGTATGTGTGTATTTGTATTATGTACTGGGAGAGAGGCAAACTCCTAGAAGGCTCCCACATCAGGACTGACAGGGGGAAGTATTGGAAGTGCTGTGGTCAGTTCTGTCTCTCATTTGTGGTCAAGACCGTGGGAACTCAAACTACTGGTAACAGTGGTTTAGCCCAGATTCATCTCAGCCACCCTTAGGATGCTGTGGGCACTGTACAGTCACTGAGAGAAACAGAAATGGCCTGGTGGGTGGAAAGGATATGCCACCTTCTCATTCTACCAGTCACATCCAGGAAACTCCCTGAACTTAAGCACATCAGCAAGTGTTTTAATTTATTATGATTCTGAGCGCCTCTGTGCTCATAAACAGTGCACCCCTGCAAGCCTGTCTCACTCTTATAATTTATGCACACCTGCAAGGTGTTTTGGAAACCATTTGGACTGAGTTATACTGGCAGTGGGAAAGGAAGGGGAAAGAAAATACATCTGCCCAGGAGTGAGTGTCCATGTGACTTTCTTGATTTTCCTGCATGTTAAGGACTGTGTCTAGATGAACCTGAGGTATGTTTTCTGTATTTCTGTGGAGCTTCACCTCGTACGTTTGAGCTCATTATGAGCCAGGCTTCGGTGATTGTCACTGACACTGAGACAAAGAAACTCTGATCTTGCTTAGATCTTACCTCTCTCTTGGCTGGTTTCTCATTCTTCGTTGGGACCACTAAATCACAACTCAGTTGTGAGCATCAGTTCCTTTAGAGCTAAGCTAGTGCATTTCTCTTCATCTGCTGTTTCTGCCAGGACTACCTGCTCTCATGATGCCAGTTGTGCCGTCTCTGGAATTCACCTGAAAAGAGAACATAATCCTGTGCCAGAATGGAGAGGGAAAAGATCTAAAAGAAGGAAAACAATGTTACAACCAGGGACAACATCCACCATCACAGTATCGTCCTGCTTGTGGCATGTTTCATTTCACCCTCACTTCCGAGTGCAGTAAAAGAGCACAGTTCCATCTTAAACAGTGCTGTCTTCCCAGTATCACCTCTCAATGACCCCAAAGTTAGTGTTGAAAAAAGAAAGTCAGGCCTGTATTCCCCTGGAGGTTTGAATGAACTAACAGTGCTGGCTTGTAAGAAGTGAACAGAAGGGAAAACGCAGAAGCTTGAAGGCTCTGACTTTTGCCTGCCCCACAGAATTTACTTTTCTAGAAGTTGATAAGCAAGACAAGTTTAACTCCTTCTGTTCTGACAGAAAGAGTAAATTTTTACAGTCACTCCTTTTTAGCACATAGAAATCTCTTCGTTTGAAAGCAAAAAACAGGAAAGATACCTAGTACCTGATTATTAGAATTTAGTGTATTATCTCTAATACACTGTAGTAAATGAGTAAAAATGCTGTTTTTTAACCTCGTCTGGTACCATGTTGAAAACTGCTTTTTCATTATATTATGAACTGTAATTCATAATTCAAAGTTTCTGACTGTAACTATGATTATTGGGAAACTCATGTAATGTCCACACATGACATAAAATAATTTTCTAATGGGTCATTTGCTCACCTTGAACAAAAGCAGATTTTCTTTTGCTCTCCAAGAAACGCTTGAGGCAGGCAAATCCACTCCCCCTCTACAGAGCAAAGGATTTCTGGATCCCATACAAAGTGATTCATGGCAGTACACGGTCCCCGTGGGCCAGAAAGCCCAAAGATGCAGACATTCTCCTCCTCCGTTTTCCTCTGAAATGAGAGCACAGCAGTAACTGACGACTGATCTCTGGCTGCTGAGTAACCAGGCTGTGGTTTAAGCTGGGGAGTGTTTTCCCTTTTGCACTTAATGGAGTACTGTGTATTCAGGCTGGATGGCAGTATTTGCTTCTGTAAATATGGTAGTACTGATTTGCATCCTCCACCTGAGTCCAATACCTGTCTGTATTCATATCTCCCAAGGAGAGAAGATAATCTTTAAGCTTCTGTAGTGTTAAATATCCCTGCCCTAACCTGAAGGCACAAAAGTAGAGTGCAATGAAATATAGATATTTTCTTTAATTTATTTTTTTCTTTGAAAACAATTTTGCTTGCATTTAGTAGTAATAGAGAGATAGTATCAATGACCAGAGAACAGTAAAACTTTTAAGAATTGTTTATAATACCTGGAATGATGGTGTAAATGAAAGATGGAAAGGGCTAGTAGAGGATTCAATTCTCTACACTGAACAGTGCTGGGTTATGTCTGATTTTGCTATCCAGCTTATGATATCCTAGGAAAACTAGATTTACCAAGAAGCATGACACAAACTTACCAAGTCAAGTCACTTGAGGTTTGCTGATGTATTAAAATTCTGTAGGAAAATATTTTGAAATAAAAATTTCAACAGAAAGTGAAAAATCCCCTTAATGGCTACTAACACACAATAACTCAAATTTCTGCATTTTTTTCCTCACTTCTAAAAAGGGATATTTTGAAGCACAGGTGGGTCATAGCCAGTATTTCCAAGTTTAATGGTTGTAGTTCTTGGGGATTTTTTTTCTTTCTGTGGTGAAGAGCATCTGCACCTTTTCAGTGAACAGTCATTGCAAAACCAACTCACACAACATTAAAAAATGTAGAGGGATAAGTGAGCATCCTGTAGCACTTTTCATGAATTAAGGTGGGATTTGCCTGATGCATGTTGATGTCTGCACCAGGGCAAGACACTGTAGGTAGTCAGCACAGCAAGGAATGCAAACCTGCTCATCCTGCATGCCTGGAGTGGCTCAGAGGAACTGCACCCCAGCTCCACTGACTTACCCTGACTTGCAGGCAGCTGTTGACACTGCAGACATCTAGCATTGTAGAGAGAGATCTTCTGGCTGGATTGCAGCACTGATCTTTGTGTTGTGGTTAGCAGTGGTACTGACCTCTGCTTCCAACTTGATGCTTGTTGGGAAATGAGGCCTTTTTTTTTTTTCCTTTTAGAGCAGGTAGCACTACAGTGGTGGATAAAGTAACTGATCCTTGGTTATAATACTGTGGCATAAAAATGCTTTGGGTTTTCTCAAGTATTTTAGAGATAAGGTTACTGTGTGAACATTGGACTGTGCATAACCTAGAATGTGTTAGGACACATAATATTTGTGTCCCAGTTGATGAAAGTATTTCCTTATTCAATACTAGATACCTATCATGAAACTGTCCCTAAAGAATCTGCTAGAGTGACAGAAGAGTCAAGTCCTCATCTATGCTACAAAATTATCAACCACAAGAGCTCTGCTGTGATTTCAGAATATTCCCCTCCCCATCTTCCAGTTTCAGCTTACAAAAGTATTTCCAACCCTGCATAGTTGGCTATCTGCATGTATGCTTACAGTCTGTACAGAAATGCACTAAAATGAGTTGCCCTACCTGGGAAGGCTTTATATTGTATAGAAAATGTGGCACTAGGTACTGCTCTTCATGTGCACAGAAGAGTTAACAGGTGTCAGTCTCGTTTACAGAAATGATGGCGCTTTGCAATTTTCTATAATATATTGCAATATATTTAAATGTCCTGTTTGACATGTGAAATGAAATTAAGTTAATGCATTGTATTTGAAGTATGAGGAAGATGATTCACTAACGACCAGCAAGGTTTTTAGAAAGGTGTCCAGTATGTAGGTGTCTGTGTGATCTGTCTGGTATATGTGATATTAAAGGAAGCAACAATACTGTCACTGTTTAGAATGAAGAGTTTCTTTTGAATGATGCAATAGCTTACAATGTCTTTCCTTTGTAGCTGCCCAGTGTGGTGAAGGGGAAGCAATTCTTGAAAAATTTCAAGATAACTGGTTAACTGTGAATGGGCCTAATCTTTTCGTGAAACCAAGAAAATTTTTGGACACACACAGGACTTGAATACTCAAAAGGATTGGAACTTAGTGTTGTGCCAAAGTTAAACTACTGCATTTGGCAGTTCTGCACTGTAAATAGAAGACTGATTAAAAGACAGCTTGTAAAAAAATCAAATTTTAATACAGTATGTTTTTATTCTGATACATGATGGAAACATTCTGTTTTAGACCTTTTTTGAAGAGGCTTCAGTGACCACTAGATTTTGTCCTCTTATATTTTGTTTGGCCTAATACTATATGTTTTAGTAAGATGGGCTTTATTGCCTGTGTTCTTTGATATGTGATTAAGCTTATAGCTTTGAGTGACCAAACATTTTACAGAGTAAAAGTTCTTAGAAACAGTATAATGTAACTGATATTTCTGTGTCTTATTTATCAGGCTCTGCACAAACTTGGAAAGTTGTGCTGGACTTGTACAACTCATATATGGGAACGCAGCATACTTCTGGATATTACAAACCTAAGCCTTTGCGGCTGTATGGATCTTGTCTTTGGATTTATTTTTGTTATTTTTTTGAGGCAAAGAAACTAATGGATGCTGCTGTAAAATATTTGTAATATTGCCATTATTTCTTTCTGTAGCAATTACTGCTTTTGCTTCAACAGATAAAGAAAATAAATCAGAGATAGAAAAATCCTAAAGACGCTGGTAGAAGAAAGGATCATGTCAGAACTTCTGAAAATAAACTTTGTACCAAAAATTTGAAAGCAGAAATAATGGAATAAATGTCTCCTTATTGAGTGCGTGTGGTTTTAAGAGGTGGCATGGAAACCAGGAATCATGTCTGTATGAAAATGTCACAAAACAGACCTTCTCAAATATCATTTTCCCTGTTAAACAAACCAGAATTTCACCAGTTCCTCAGATGCATTGAATTTGGAGAATTGACTTGGCTGAACAGCCAGTGTGAGGTCAGCCTCACGTGTGAATCAGTACAGCTGCTCGTTGCTGAACTGTTCTGCCGTGTCAGCAGCCCAGGGACATTCACGTGATTCTTCTCATGGCAGATGCTTTTTATTATGGCATTTAAAATATTCAGGGTGGGAAAAGTAGGGGTGAGTAGGAACCACCTCCTTACTGAAGTCCCTGTCAATTGGACAGGCTGCTTTAATACGTATTTTTTCCTGAGATGAGAAGGGTCTGAGGAAAGCTGCTGTGGAGCTCTGCCCTTCTCCCATGAGCCCAACCTGCCATCACTCACAGCCACTCCCTGCTGGAGGCAGTGGCACTGTCTTGCTTTGGTGACTCATCGCACCCATCTATTCCAGCTGTTGAGCTGCAGCTGGAGGAACTTGAGTCTCAGATTTTCCTGGAGGGCCTGGCATTGTGCTTACACATGTATCCCAAGCAAAGAAGAAGATGACAAAAGTGAGAGAGTAATTCCTGTGCTGTAGCTAATGTTAGTATGAAAAATGACATCTCTAGCTGAAGTAGTGACCTAAGGACAGGATGGGAGACGAGCATGAGTCATCACCAGAGCTTGGTGGCTAAACTATTTGGTCAAATAGTTTTACTTGGTTGGGTAAAAAAAAAGAATGTGTTTTCAAGAGTCCATCAGCTAATGAGGGAAATAATCACCAGATTATGCATGCAGTCATCTTTTTTTTAAAGGTACCCTTTTTGTTTTCCGTGTTATCAGCAATTCCAAAATGCTGCAATTCAGTAGATATTTTCACAAGAGATCAGCTGGCCTTGTAGGTTGTTCCCCCTTCCCCAGCCCCTTCTTCCCAACATCCTTCAGCTTGCATTTGTTTTCATAACAATACTATCAAGTACTATTTTTGCAAATTTAAATACCAAGCCACTTTGTGTACTGCCTTTTTTCCTTTGTATGCCAGAAAGTCCCTCTATAAATTGTTCCCTGTGGGCTTGGTATTGCTTTGAAATATTGCTGGCGGAGGTCCCTAGTCTCAGACAGATGGTGGTTCCTAACATTTAAATGACTTGTTGCACTTCAAATACCTTAAAATGAAATATTAGAATATATGTTTCTACTGCTATTATATTGAACTACTAGCATTGTGACTAATTTCTCTCCCGTGTGTGTATCTTTACAGGTTCAATGCTGAGCTGATCTTCATTACCTTAAAATATTTGGTAGAAGAAAGAAAATATGGAAAAAGGGAATGAAAGTGTGTGTCACACCTAGTTGATTTGTGTCATTGAGTGAAAATAAAGGTCAGTGTTGGCAGTAATTCTCCTCTTAGTGATATTCAGTTTTCCTAAATGAGAGCCAGAGAGGAAAAAAACAACTTCAGTAAAGCCTGTCTTAAGAGACTAACAAGGAAGAGAGCCCACAAAATAGCCTGTAATAGTGACATGTTCTGAACCAGAGATGGTACAAGTAGTATTGCAGTTGTAACTGCTCTCAATTCTGGAGTTTCCAGCAGCTGACCAGAGCCTCCAGATGAAGTCCAGCCGCAAGAATTTCTGTGCAAGTATCACACCTGGCACCCACAATATGCAGAACTGGAGCCCCACAGATGCTCTGTTATGGAAGGGGTTCATCATTTTTCCTAGCAATACCACAAAGTAAAAAACTGCATAATTGTTGTGTGTTTTACAGTTTTCTTTATTCTAAATGAGTTTCACGTGCAGTTGTTGGGGGAAGGGAGCAGTTGTGGGCAAAGTCCATTCTGGATTTCTGCATTTTGTTTGCACGTGTTCATTGAGCAGTGCTTTCCCTCTACTGTGACTCACGCTTTCTTCAGGCACTGCTACTTGTATAAGGCAATAAGACACAGAAGCTAAATTTAATAGCAGTTTCCACTCGTCCTCTCCAGTGGTGCAAAGGCTGTATGGGAAACAAGACACTGCACAATCAACAGCTTGGTTGTTTCCTATGTGGAGGCAGCCTCCATATGGAAAAACAGCAAGGCCTGAAAAAACCTGTAAGTTTCGAGGGTTGCTGAAGGGCAGGCCTGAAGCCCTGGGTATATTTCTTCAGTGTAGCTTATTTTTTTTCTAATTATTTTGATTTGTTTCTCTTTGTTCCTGCTAGACAGCAATATTGTAGTAAGTCAGCTCAGTTTATTCAATGTTACAAAAAAGGTCTTAAATGGTGTCCTAGAGGAGTTGCCACCAGTGTTGTTTGGTCCTGCCCAGTCCTGAAAACTGCAGTAGGAAAGTTTTAAGCTAGAGAAGTAAGGAATCTTCTGTGGTCTCTGCGGCCTTGTTTCATCGTAAGTAGCAATTAAGTAACAAGCATTAACAATGGCCAAGGCAAGTTAATGAGTCTTCAGAAAAACTGATAAAACTGAAAAAAGGGTGTAGAAGGAGACATGCAAACCTCACTGTGCCCAACCCTAGGGCTCTGTTGATTGTTTTTCCAGTTAGAGCAGTAGATTGAAGGTACCACCCTTTGCCATGACTTTTGTATTCATAGACCAGCAAGGTACAATCTCAATGCTTGTATTACATGGCTGAGTGAAACAGTTCAGACACATGACCACATCAGTACTGGACATGTGTAAGCTTGCCTGGGAAGATCACTAGGATTATTTCTAGCACTTTATCACTTTCTTCTTTCTATCTTTCCAGAAAGCTTTTTTCCTCTTTTCTTTTTGACAGCTTTCTGGTCAAACCCAAGGGCATACTCATTCTGCTCATCATTTATCCTACTAGACAGAAAATAGTTGCAAAACCCATTAATAGCTGAACACATCTGTGTGCAGTGCACCCTTTTGGCAATAACAAATTTATTGGGTTTTGTGAGGCCTGAGGGGGATGGATTATGGCCTAGTTAATATGGCTTGCCAGGGGCCTGAAAGGTTGTACTGTTTCAAGGCAGAGCAGGAAAATTAACCATCTTTTGGGGGATGCATCTTCTCCTGTCTGTCCTAAGGACCCCTAAGAAGCTTTTGACTTATATTAACAACAAACAGTTCATTCTCTGATTTCCACAATGCACTCCTCACCTCCCCACTCCATTTTTGTTGTGTCTAACTAGAACTAGAACTTACTGTCATCATTATAAGTTATGCTAGAGTTCATGTGAGCTCATCAGAACTTTTTTTGTTTGCAGTTTGTAGTAGTGCTAACCTCTGTCTGCCCCAAACCATGACATGTTATTTGTATTACCCTTCCAGTAGTCATGGACAATGCTCACTTATGTGTGACACCATGCAAAGATGAAAGGTGGTTTCTGCTGTAAAGAACTTTTAATCTAAAAAAAAGGCAAGAGACAAGGACACAGTGAGACAATGTCAGCAAAAATAAAGAGCTGCTCTTCTTTCATGAGTGTGTTTAGGGAAGGGTGTACGTTATGACTATCCAACAAGAAAATAATCTTCCCTCAAGGTATGAATATTTCACAATGTCTGGAAGAATCCACTTAATTCAGGGGCCACCCCATCTGAGGAATGCTGCCTGTGGGCCTTATTTGGCCTCTTCACTACAGGCAGTTCTCTTGCTTAAAGGAGAGAACTACTCTCCCTTCTGCTTTTTTCCAAAGGCAGCTGCTTTCCAGTGTATTTTAATAAGGCCATGTGAGCTGCATCATTCCTGGCCAATGTGTTTGGGTAGTGCCTACCAAGATAGGGCCCTAGATGCTGACTGAGGTTTCTTGTTTCTGCTGTGTGTGTCTGATGGTCTCTAAAGCCTTTGTGGTGTCTGGTGCTGGCATTAGAGTGACTGGACTGTGGCTAGGACCCATGGAGGCTATCACAATACAAATAACAACATCAGTAATTAAAGTAACACTGGAGAAGGATTCTTCTGAATTAATTTTGCCTCAGAGTAGATGGGAAAATGGGGAGAAGAAGGGGATTAGACAAACTCTGTCTTCCATGCTGCATTTTCTTTTCCTGGCCAATTCCAGATTAAGGAAGTAGGACAGCGTAGAAAAACCCTGCCTATCGCAGGAGTTGTGTTCACAACCTGGGCTGTTTCTGGGCTCACTTGGGCTGCTAGACAAAGCACCCTGGCCTATCCCTGGCTTGCCTGCTCCCGCTCATCCAGGGTGAAGTTGGGTCACAGCCCCTCACCACTGCCACAACGAGGCACGCTCGTGTGAGCAGCCACAATGGCTTTGCTGATGCGCAGGAACTTGCTTGGAGGCCACAACTTACTGGAGCCCACTTTTACTGGTCCAGTGTTCATGTGCCGAGCTGGTGGCTGGCAGTGGAGTACGACCTTGGCTGCCTTTGGGGAGACATTCATCTATAGCTTCTTTTTATCCCTGAAGCCACCTACATAGCGCAGCTGTAGCAACACAGGCTCTTGTAGGGCTCGTATATCTGAGCCCCCTCAAAACTGCCTCTTCCAGGGATGATGTTTTCTCCTCTGTGAAGCCAAGGCTAACAGCATCAAGGCAAATCATGCCTTGCAAACTCAGGCAAACAGCTTTATTTAAGTACAGTGAGAATTTTATTTTGGCAGCTACACTGATAACTTGGATCTTAGAGGAGAAATTGAGCAAACCTCCAGTGCTGACAAGGCAGAGGGATTTCTTAAAGTTGCATTTTTTAATTTCTGTAACTAATATATGAGGAGCTTTTTAAATGTCTAGAGGGGAGGCAGGGGCAGGAGGGAGCCAGGCAAAGAAGTAATGAAGAAGAGAGGCAGTACTTTGCCCATGACTTACAACTGAAACCACACAGTCAGCTGCTAGACCCCCTGTGTGACACTCGGGAATTGTGGCTCTCCTATCACTAATTTACCAGACAAAAGCATTCTCTGCATTGCAACACAGAGCCTTTTGTAGACCATCAGAAGAATCGATGGTTGAAACCCCCAGCCCTGAAGGACTTTGCAATCCAAGCTGGCAACCAACCAGCTGCTGTGGGATTTGCCCCTGGGAATGCCTTGCCTTTTGTATTTTCCTTTGAGCTGTGGCCACATTTCACTTTGATTAGTCATGTTTCTTTTTTGGGGCTTTCTTCTTTTTCATTTGTGCTTATTTGTCTTTCTGGATTTTTGTGCCTTGTTAATCAGACACCGGTCTGTTGCAGCGTGCAGTCCTGGAGTAGGGGGAAACAACAAGTGTCCAGTATATGTGAGGAGCACTACAGGTGCTGACACTTGTGCCAACCTCCACATGTGCTTTGCCTGCCCTGGTCTGCAAGCAGGAGGAAGCCAGATGGTTTTGATGTGCATATACAAGTGACTGTCCTCACCTACTTCGATACTTTTAACAGAAAGATTGAAGCCTGACAAGCAAACTCCTGGTTCTCTCAAGACTTAATTCCTCACCAGTTTCTTCTGTGCTGGAGGGCTTGTTTGCCAAACATCAAGTTTACAAGCAAAAGAAACATCAAGCTGCTTTTATTTTTCTGATCAAATCCAACTACCAAAGTTGAGTTTCTACCCTGGCATTTATGCCAGGTCATACTACATCCAGTCACAGCCCTGCTGGTATGGAAGAGTACTTTAAGCACACAGAAAGAAAAACCCTTACAAAAGCAAACCACATGTTTTACATGTCTACTAGAAGGAAACGTTTAAAATCATCTATACAAGCACTGCTTTGGCCTCAAAAGGTGTTCTGGTATTAAAAATTTCATCAGTCCATTTTGCAGGCTAGGGAAGTACAAGGATGACTTTTCAGCTCACCTTCTCCAAACCTGTGTGGTGATTAGATGGAACAAAATGGACCATCCAGGATGGACAGACTGGAGCAAGGAAACAGCACAGCCGTAGCCTTAAAACACAGCACACTGTGCACAGTAGTACCACGAGGCAGGGCAGGCAGCCGGGGCTTGTAGAGCGCTCCATGAGCAGCCGGGTGAATCTTGACATCCTGAAGGAGGTCTGTGATCGGTCTTCGCTTTGTTGTGCCCCCGTTTCCCATAGCTCAGTGTAGAGTGCTCTGGGAAAGCCTGTCGTGTAAAGCCTGAAATTTCACAGAATCACAGAATTTCTAGGGTGGGAAGGGACCTCTGGAGATCATCTAGTCCAACCCCCTGGCAAGGCAGGCTCACCTAGAGCAGGTCACACATCTACTTTGAGACAGAACTGAAACCAAATGGAAAAGTTACCAGAACACATTCCCACTCACGCTATGCAAAGTCGCCAGAACGAGATGCTAACAGAGCACCTCCGCAATCACGCAGTTAGTTTATCAAGGCGCGGGACCCTAGTTCAGCTCTTTAGCGAAGCACTTCCCTTTCGGTGAGCGGTGACCGAACTCCTCCCCCCGCGCGGAGCGGGGCCGGCGGGAGCGGCGGTGGCGATGGAGCCGGCGCTGGGCCCGGAGTTCGAGGATTCCCTGTTCGCGCCGAGCCGGGAGCGGCGGGAGGGCGGCGGGGACGGGGCTCGGTGCGGCGCCAGGCACTGCGAGCCCCGCGTGAGGAGCCGGGACGGCGGGAGGGCGGGCCGCGACGGGTCTGTGTGTGCTCTGTGTGTGTTGTGTGTGTGTGCTGTGTGCCCTGTGTGTGCTCCGTGCCCGCAGTGTTTCCGCGGCCCGTCACGGCTCTGTGTGTGCTCTGCGCCCGCAGTGGTTCCACAGCGCGGCTGACGGCGGGGAAGGCGCCGGCGGGATCACGACCAGCAAGTTCCGGGCGGACTGGGCGTTCCGGCAGCGGGACTTCGAGGTATTTCCAGGGCTCTCGCACGGGCCGGGGAAATGTGGGGACACAGACTGGGGCGCCTTGCAGTCCCCGATGTGCTGCGCCCGGGTGAACGTACATCGTGTACCGCGGCCTGCGGGTCTGGCGGCTGTGCCGCGTTAATCCCGCTCCTGGAGCTCGGGCAGAACGCGGGGCAGGGCCGGGCAGGGCCGGGCCGCGGACGACATCTGTGTCCTGGCACGATCCAGCCCGGAGCGAACTGGGCAGGAACGCGGCGCTGCCCCGGAACTGATTGCAGACGGGCGGGCGGGAGGAGGGCAGCGGTCAGGCCGCGAGCAGAGCGGAGTGTGAGGCCGCGAGTAGAGCGGGGTGTGTGGCCGGGGAAGTCACGGTCACAGTTTGGCATGTGGGTTTCTCAGCGCCTGGGGATGATGCCGTGTCGTACAAAGGCTGTCAGATGGCTGGCACCACGTGGCTGCGGGTCACCTTTTTCAGAGCTCCCCCCGCTGTCAGATGGAAGCGGTAGTGGCCGTCAGGCTCCTGCCAGTCGCGGAGCTGCCTCTGCGTGGCTTGTGCCGCTTCTCTGCCGCCTCTGCTCGCTCCGGAAGGCCGCTTGTACCTTTGCCGTGCCTGGATATTGCCCGTGTCTGTTCCTGCCCGCGGTGGTCCCACACCTGCCCTCACTGTGTGCGTCCTGAGCCGCCTTCCTCATCAGCGGTGCTCTCCTGCCTTTTGCAGTCCTAGTTGCAGGATCTAGGCCTTCATTACCTTGTTTTCTTGTCGAAATCAGCATCTCCAGGCTTTGTTTCAGGTGTAGCTTCCCTCTTCCTATGGTTTGCATTACAGGCTCCCAGATTTCAAAGCCCTCCAGGTGACTTCTGACTCTACTCTTCCTCCTAACCCATTGGATTTGTAGATCTTCTTGTACCTTAGTTGTCACTCATCCTAATGTTAGTCCAGCACTACTGCAGCCCTGTGTATACCTGACTAGATTTTCTAGTCTCAGCTGAGATGTCCTGAAGGGATTCATAAAAGGGTGCTGATAGCAGAACTGACTCAGGCTATGGTCAGATAATAGCTGCTGACCTCCAAGAGAAGCAGATTTCTCCTTGCTGTGGTTCCCAATCAGGAGAGAAAAACACCTCCTCAGTTCTGCTAAATAAAATAGACTATAGCTTCCTAACTCTTTTCTGTTGCAATGATTTATGTTGGAAATGTTTTCAGTTTTATTGCTAACCTAGATCTCTGGTGGAACAAGAACCAGAGCTTGATTGCACATAAAATTACTGATTTGGAACTATTGACCTTAGAAAGGGGGCTGGAAATATGTAAAATAGGGGTAGTAATCTCTTCTCTCATTGTCAGTTTTTTTTTACTTTAGGATAGGCCACTTGATAGGAAATGTCAAGGACAACAGAGATCTAAGCTGTGCCCATTTTTAGGATAGAGGTGACTGTAGAATCTGCTTGGGATTCATAATACCTGAACCTTGCCAGGTTATATCCCTTTGTCACATAACAAGGCAAACAGGGTTGTCCTCAACCCTCTGCTCCATTTTCACCAGTGGCTGCTGCATGCACTGAGCAGAGGGGAGCTCCCTCTTTTGCTCAAGGATGAATGTGAGCTCAGCATCAGGAAAGAAAAATATTTCAGCCGTTTTGCTAGGAACTATTTAGGGTGTGTCTCCTAGCTCTTTCTGTTGGAACCATTAAAGTTTGCAAGGAATAATTAAATACTGATTTTGAGAGATGGGAGAATGAGCACTGCTGTTTAGTCTTCTCTCTGAGCACTTACACAAAGGGAGAGAAATCAAGATTCCAGACTTAGCTTCACTGAATACTTAATTTAATGTATTTAAATGTTAATTGGAGTCCTGGTGAGTGCCCTGAGCATTAAGCTGCAGAAGTATTGCTCGTTCTTGCCTTTTTCTTTAGCCCAATTAATATTTATTTCAAATACATTAAAACCAGCCTATGGGAACAATGGAGATTCATCTTCTTTGTGGTATTCTCTGACTTACTGATTATTTGAGGTTCAAACCTTCCCATGGAGAATGTCATGGTTTTGAAACAAGGCCCCACAGATTTCGGATGAGCACTCAGATTGAGCTGGGGGGAAAGATGACTTGTGTCACGTATTACCCAGGTCAGTAGATGATCCCTTCTGGATCAAGCCTGGTGGGAGAGGGGTGGACAGATGTGTGGTGAATCCTGCTTGGGCCTCAGCATGAGTTAAAATTGTGGCTGCTCATCACCATCTAGACTTGGCTGTGTAGTACTGGGCCTACAGGTAGTACCTGAGTCTGGAGAACTGCAAATGTGTGGACTTCAGGTTCTGAATTTCCTTTGTGACTGTAGTCTTAAAGTGCTGTCAGGCTTGCTTTTAAATGCAAATCTCTCCCTGTTTTGTTTGCTTTTCTTCCTGTGGACACTCCTAGAAAGCCCTGTGTGAATACTCGGAGTGCCTGCTGCTCTTACCTGCCAGCAACATTGCAATGAGACGCGATGTCCAGGAGGGCCAGGCTCGGTGTTTATCTCGCCTGGGTAGGCACAAGGAGGCTCTGGATATTGCAGAAAAAATGGTAAATAACGCAGTCTTTCTTTTAAGCTTTGAATATGAAAACATTGCCAATGGTTCTTTTATACTGACCATTTTCTGGAAAAATAATTTTCATGTGTATAATCCTTCAGGATGTTCAGTACTCGGAGTATTTGGTAAACAGAGGGTAACTGTCACTGCAGATATAATCACTCTTTAGAAACTGGAACACCCTGTACCACAATGAGCTCCCTGTGCAGGGAAACTGGTAGTCCTGGAAGGGACTAAATATCATGCTCTGCCAGGCAGAATTAATGCAATGTAATAGGAATTATAAGAAAGGGAATAAATGAGTGCTAAAATCTTTCCACTATACGAGTGACAGTTCAAAATTCCCTTTTATTTCCATATACTTGCTGCCAAACTGCCACCAAGAAGAGTATCTAGCCAGAAATTGAGTTTTTCCCATAAAGGAAAAAGTCCAGCAGCTCTGAAGTCTGCTGGAATATTATTGATGCTTTTTATTTTATATAAAAGGTATTTATGATGCAAAGAAAGGCAGCTGTAGAACACTACAAAGGCAAATAAACAAATGACAGCATTTAGGACCTTCTTGCCTCTCAGACTGGGACAAGGCAGCTAGAGGAAATGCTGTCAGATTGATTTTGCAAGATCTATTGTATCATTTTAAATTAAGAGCACCATTTTGTAAAGTTTAAAAATTACCTTGTGATATTTGTATGTCATTATTCAGGGAGACATTTTCTTAGGCTCTGAAGGATGATTCTGTCCTACTCCTTTTTAATCTATTATCTTTTGTTTCTAGAGAAACAGCGCTACTAACACAGATCACTTAACGACGGTTCTCAACCTGCAGTTTTCCATTTACCAGGATCTGGAAAATGTGGAAAAAAAGATGATGTGTCTGCAGCAACTGATCTGCTTACATCCTTTCAATCCCTGGTTCTGGAAATTACTTGCTGAAGCTTATATGAGCCTTTTACAGAAATTGTCTCCATTGGTCATTCCAGAAGCAAATCTAAATCACTCTGAAGAGGTTTGTGTAAGTAATAGCAGTTTCAGAACATCGACTGGCAGAGAGATTAATTTGCAGCCTCACAGATGTGATGGCCAGAAAGAAGGCCCTTGGTTCAGCCTTGCTGCAGAAACAAAGGAGGAGAATGCAGTGACTTGTCCCAGCAGCCAAGTGGTGAAAGAATTCCTCTGCACTTCAGGAGAGCTGGAGCGGACAGACAAAGATAAATGTGCAGACTCCAAGTCCTGGAAGCAGAACATGTTAAAGAAGGTTGGGATAAAAGCATGTGCCTCATTTATTAGAGCAAGGTAACTAACTCTATGTATTCTTAGAATAATGTTAAGTTCTCTCAGTCAAGAATGATGTAAAGCATATTTTTCCCAGTTGTTTTCAGTTTGCATTTTCAATTTAAATGTTTGTTTTCAGTTTGCATTTTCAATTTAAATGTTTGTTTCAGAGTTGGCAACACTAACTTAGAAACACACTACTGTTGCTTCAGATCTAAAAAGCAAAATCTATTTAGTGTGGTAGCTGTGAAGAGTCTGAATCTGAGTGGAAAGAGTAAACCAGTGTCATGCATGGTTGAGAAGTAGAATTTTTTAATGAGCTTATAATGTGAATCTTTTCAAGTAATTATATACAAAAGGGTCTGTTCTTCAACAAATGCTCCTGCTAGACCTGGTCTGGTATTAAAGATGCAGTAGCAGAAGTGCCCCAAAGGGAAGGCATAGCCAGTCTTCCTTCTGCAAGTGCCACCTGTCTTATTTGCTTGAAGCCTCATGCTTGAGTGAAAATGTATTTTATAATAATACCCCAATCTGCATAATGGATGAGGCTGGAAAATGAACTCTGTGACAGCTGATTGACAGGGCTGCATTAAAATGTTCTTTCCTTTTCTTTTCCCTCTTCCTAAAACTCCTGCATACAGCAAAAATCCCCAAA